>NC_086197.1:41070582-42447907 GCF_035770615.1 Melospiza melodia melodia
CCAGAGGTGTCACCAGTGCCAAGTCGGGGTGGTTTAATAGTACTAAATAGCTCCTGCAATCTGCCATGCAGAAGCGGGGCAGCTTACTTTTGTTTCCCAGGGAAACGGGCCGAGGTTTGTGACTGGGGGCCTATGGCTGCGAGTGACCGGCTGGCTCCTGAAGAGCTACGATAGGCAGGATGGTGACCAGACCCATGGTGGCACCAGTGCCAAGTTGGGCTGGTTTGATAGTACCAAGTGGCTCCGGCAATCTGCCATCAAAAAGTTGTCAGGCGAGTTTTGTTTTCCAGGGAAAAGCGCCGTTGTTTGTCTTTGGGGGCCTGTGGCTGGGAGTGGCTAGCTGGCTCCTTAGAACCCACGATACGCAGGATGGTTCCCAGACCAGAGGTGGCACCAGTGCCAAGTTGGGCTGGTTTGATGGTGCAAAGTGGCTCCTGCAATCTGCCATCCAGAAGCGGGGTAGCTTACTTTTGTTTGCCAGGGAAACGGGCCGAAATATTTGATAAGGGGCCTCTGGCTGGGGGTGACTGGGTGGCACCTGAAAAGCTACGATAGGCAGGATGATGACCAGACCCATGGTGGCACCAGTGCCAAGTTGGGCTTATTTGATAAAACCAAGTGGCTCCTGCAATCTGCCATCAAATGTTTGGCAGGCGAGTTTTGTTTTCCAGGGAAAAGCACCGTTGTGTGTGTTTTGGGGCCTGTGGCTGGGAGTGGCCAGCTGGCTCCTTAGAATCCACGATACGCAGGATGGTTCCCAGACCCAAGGTGGCACCAGTGCCAAGTCGGGCTGGTTTGATACTACCAAGTGGTTCCTGCAATCTGCCATCCAGAAGCGGGGCAGCTGAATTTTGTTTGCCAGAGAAAAAGGCTGTTGTTTGTGTTTCGGGGCCTGTGGCTGGCAGTGGACGGCTGGCTCCTGAAAATCCATGATACGCAGCATGGTTCCCAGACCCAAGGTGGCACCAGTGCCAAGTAGGGCTGGTTTCATAGTACCCAGTGGCTCCTGCAATCTGCCATCCAGAAGAGGGGCAGTTGAGTTTTGTTTTCCAGAGAAAAGGGCCGTGGTTTGTGTTTGGGGCCTATGGCTGAGAGTGACCGGCTGGCCCCTGAAAATCCACGATAGGAAGGATGGTTCCCAGATCCAAGGTGGCAGCAGTGCCATGTTGTGCTGGTGTGATAGTCCCAAGTGGCTCCTGCAATCTGCCATGCAGAAGCGGGGCAGCTGAATTTTGTTTGCCAGAGAAAAAGGCTGTGGTTTGTGTTTGGGGGCCTGTGGCTGGGAGTGGCCGGCTGGCTCCTGAAAATCCATGATACGCAGCATGGTTCCCAGACCCAAGGTGGCACCAGTGCCAAGTGGGGCTGGTTTCACAGTGTCAAGTGCCTCCTGCAATCTCCCATCCAGAAGCGGGGCAGCTGAGTTTTGTTTGCCTGTGAAACGGGCCGTTGTTTTTGATTGGGGTCTGTGGCCGAGAGTGTTCGGCTGGCTCCTGACAACCCACAATACGCAGGATGTTTCCCAGACCCAAGGTGGCACCAGTGCCAAGTCGTGCTGGTTTGATAGTACCAAGTGGCTCCTGCAATCTGCCATCCAGAAGCGGTGCAGTTGAGTTTTGTTTGCCAGAGTAAAGGGCCGTGGGTTGTGTTTGGGGGCATATGGCTGGGAGTGGCCGGCTGTCTCATTAAAAAGATCGATACGCAGGATGGTTCCCAGACCCAAGGTGGCACCAGTGCCAAGTAGGGCTGTTTTTATAGTACCAAGTGCGTCCGGCAATTTGCCATCCAGAAGAGGGGCAGTTGAGTTTTGTTTGCCAGAGAATAGCGCCGTTGTTTGTGTTTGGGGGCTTGTGGCTGGGAGTGTCCAACTGGCGCCTTAGAATCTGTGTTACGCAGCATGGTTCCCAGACCAGAGGTGGCACCAGTGCCAAGTTGGGCTGGTTTGATAGTACCAAGTGGCTCCTGCAATCTGCCATCCAGAAGCGGGGCAGCTTACTTTTGTTTGCCAGTGAAACGGGCCGAGGTTTGTGACTTGGGACCTATGGCTGGGAGTGGCCGGCTGGCTCCTTTGAACCCACGATACGCAGGATGGTTCCCAGACCCAAGGTGGCACCAGTGCCAAGTCGGGCTGGTTTGATACTACCAAGTGCGTCCTGCAATCTGCCATCCAGAAGCGGGGCAGCTTAATTTTGTTTGCCAGGGAATCGGGCCGTGGGTTTTGTATGGGGGCCTATGGCTGAGAGTGGCCGGCTGGCTCCTGAAAATCCACGCTAGGCAGCATGGTTCCCAGATGCAAGGTGGCACCAGTGCCAAGTCGGGCTGGTTTGATGGTGCAAAGTGGCTCCTGCAATCTGCCATCCAGAAGCGGGGCAGCTGATTTTTGTTTGCCAGAGAAAAATTCCGTGGATTGTTTTTGGGGGCATATTGCTGGGAGTGGCCGGCTGGCTCCTTAAAATGCTCGATACGCATGATGGTTCCCAGGCCCAAGGTGTCACCACTACCAAGTCGGCCTGCGGTTTTAGTATCAAGTTCATCCTGCAATTTGCCATCCAGAAGAGGGGCAGTTGAGTTTTGTTTGCCAGAGAAACGGGCCGAGGTTTCTGTTTGGGGACATATGGCTGAGAGTGGCCGGCTGGCCCCTGAATATCCACGATACACAGCATGGTTCCCAGATCCAAGGTGGCACCAGTGCCAAGTTGGGCTGGTTTGATAGTACCAAGTGTCTCCTGCAATCTGCCATCCAGAAGCGGGGCAGCTTACTTTTGTTTGCCAGAGAAATAGGCCTAGGGTTTTGTCTGGGGGCCTGTGGCTAGGAGTGGCCGGCTGGCTCCTAAGAATCCACGATACGCAGGATGTTTCCCAGACCCAAGGTGGCACCAGTGCCAAGTCGGGCTGGTTTGATAGTACCAAGTGGCTCCTGCAAACTCCATCAAAATGTTGGCAGACATGTTTTGTTTTCCAGGGAACAGCGCCGTTGATTTTGTTTGGGGGCCTGTGGCTGGGAGTGGCCGGCTGGCTCCTTAGAATCCACGATACGCAGGATGGTTCCCAGACCCAAGGTGGCACCAGTGCCAAGTCGGGCTGGTTTGATTACACCAAGTGGCTCCTGCAATCTGCCATCCAGAAGTGAGGCAGCTGAGTTTTGTTTGCCAGAAAAAAGGGCCGTGGTTTGTGTTGGGGGCCTGTGGCTGGGAGTAGCCGGCTGGCTCATTAAAATCCACGATAGGCTGGATGGTTCCCAGACCCAAGGTGGCACCAGTGCCAAGTCGGGCTGGTTTCATAGTACCAAGTGGCTCCTGCAATCTGCCATCCAGAAGCGGTGCAGTTGAGTTTTGTTTGCCAGAGAAAAGGGCCGTGGGTTGTGTTTGGGGGCATATGGCTGGGAGTGGCCGGCTGTCTCATTAAAAAGATCGATACGCAGGATGGTTCCCAGACCCAAGGTGGCACCAGTGCCAAGTAGGGCTGTTTTTATAGTACCAAGTGCGTCCTGCAATTTGCCATCCAGAAGAGGGGCAGTGGAGTTTTGTTTGCCAGAGAATAGCGCCGTTGTTTGTGTTTGGGGGCTTGTGACTGGGAGTGGCCGACTGGCGCCTTAGAATCTGTCTTACGCAGCATGGTTCCCAGACCAGAGGTGGCACCAGTGCCAAGTTGGGCTGGTTTGATAGTACCAAGTGGCTCCTGCAATCTGCCATCCAGAAGCGGGGCAGCTTACTTTTGTTTGCCAGGTAATCGGGCCGAGGTTTGTGACTGGGGACGTATGGCTGGGAGTGACCGGCTGGCTCCTGGAAAGCTACAATAGGCAGGATGGTGACCAGACCCATGGTGGCACCAGTGCCAAGTTGGGCTGGTTTGATAGTACCAAGTGGCTCCTGCAATCTGCCATCAAAAAGTTGGCAGGCGAGTTTTGTTTTCCAGGGAAAAGCGCCGTTGTTTGTATTTGGGGGCCTGTGGCTGGGAGTGGCCTGCTGGCTCCTTTGAACCCACGATACGCAGGATGGTTCCCAGAACCAAGGTGGCACCAGTGCCAAGTCGGGCTGGTTTGATACTACCAAGTGCGTCCTGCAATCTGCCATCCAGAAGCGGGGCAGCTTAATTTTGTTTGCCAGGGAAACGGGCCGTGGGTTTTGTTTGGGGGCCTATGGCTGAGAGTGGCCGGCTGGCTCCTGAAAATCCACGCTAGGCAGCATGGTTCCCAGATGCAAGGTGGCACCAGTGCCAAGTCGGGCTGGTTTGATGGTGCAAAGTGGCTCCTGCAATCTGCCATCCAGAAGCGGGGCAGCTGATTTTTGTTTGCCAGAGAAAAATTCCGTGGATTGTTTTTGGGGGCATATTGCTGGGAGTGGCCGGCTGGCTCCTTAAAATTCTCGATACGCATGATGGTTCCCAGGTCCAAGGTGTCACCACTACCAAGTCGGCCTGCGGTTTTAGTATCAAGTTCATCCTGCAATTTGCCATCCAGAAGAGGGGCAGTTGAGTTTTGTTGGCCAGAGAAACGGGCCGAGGTTTCTGTTTGGGGACATATGGCTGAGAGTGGCCGGCTGGCCCCTGAATATCCACGATACACAGCATGGTTCCCAGATCCAAGGTGGCACCAGTGCCAAGTTGGGCTGGTTTGATAGTACCAAGTGTCTCCTGCAATCTGCCATCCAGAAGCGGGGCAGCTTACTTTTGTTTGCCAGAGAAATAGGCCTAGGTTTTTGTTTGGGGGCCTGTGGCTAGGAGTGGCCGGCTGGCTCCTAAGAATCCACGATACGCAGGATGTTTCCCAGACCCAAGGTGGCACCAGTGCCAAGTTGGGCTGGTTTGATAGTACCAAGTGGCTCCTGCAAACTCCATCAAAAAGTTGGCAGGCGTGTTTTGTTTTCCAGGGAACAGCGCCGTTGATTTTGTTTGGGGGCCTGTGGCTGGGAGTGGCCGGCTGGCTCCTTAGAATCCACGATACGCAGGATGGTTCCCAGACCCAAGGTGGCACCAGTGCCAAGTCGGGCTGGTTTGATTACACCAAGTGGCTCCTGCAATCTGCCATCCAGAAGTGAGGCAGCTAAGTTTTGTTTGCCAGAAAAAAGGGCCGTGGTTTTTGTTGGGGGCCTGTGGCTGGGAGTGGCCGGCTGGCTCCTTAGAATCCACCATACGCAGGATGGTTCCCAGACCCAAGGTGGCACCAGTGCCAAGTCGGGCTGGTTTGATACTCCCAAGTGGCTCCTGCAAACTGCCATCCAGAAGCGGGGCCGCTGAGTTTTGTTTGCCAGGGAAATGGGCCGTTGTTTGTGTTTGGGGGCCTGTGGCTGGGAGTGTTCGGCTGGTTCCTGAATATGTACGATACGCAGGATTGTTCCCAGACCCAAGGTGGCACCAGTGCCAAGTCGGGCTGGTTTGATGGTGCAAAGTGGCTCCTGCAATCTGCCATCCAGACGCGGGGCAGCGGATTTTTGTTTCCATGAGAAATGGTCCGTGGTTTGTTTTTGGGGGTATATGGCTGGGCCTGGCCGGCTGGCTCCTTAAAAAGCTCGATATGCAGGATGGTTCCCTGACACAAGGTGGCACCAGTGCCACGTCGGGCGGTTTTCGTAGTACAAAGTGCGTCCTAAAATTTGCCATCCAGAAGAGGGGCAGTTGAGTTTTGTTTGCCAGAGAATAGCGCCGTTGTTTGTTTTTGGGGGCATATGGCTGAGAGTGGCTGGCTGGCCCCTGAAAATCCACGATACACAGGATGGTTCCCAGATCCAAGGTGGCACCTGTGCCAAGTCGGGCTGATTTGATAGTACTAAGTAGCTCCTGCAATCTGCCATCCAGAAGCGGGGCAGCTTACTTTTGTTTGCCAGGGAAACGGGCCGAGGTTTGTGTTTGGGGGCCTATGGCTGAGAGTGACCGGCTGGCTCCTGAAAAGCTACAATAGGCAGGATGGTGACCAGACCCATGGTGGCACCAGTGCCAAGTTGGGCTGGTTTGATAGTACCAAGTGGTTCCTGCAATCTGCCATCCAGAAGCAGGGCAGCTGAGTTTTGTTTGCCAGAGAAAAGGGCCTTGGTTTGTGTTTGGGGGCATATGGCTGGGTGTGGCCAGCTGGCTCCTTAAAATGCACGATATGCAACATGGCTCCCAGACCCAAGGTGGCACCAGTGCCAAGTTGGGCTGGTTTGATAGTACCAAGTGGCTCCTGCAATCTTCCATGATCACGTGGAGAAATACTTTCTGGTTTCAGCCTCATGCTCTTTCTTCTCTCCCTCAACTTCTCTATCACCTCTCATCTGGTTCACATGCGCTGTCTTCAAGGTCCACAGGCTACTTTTCACAGAATCTTCTGGCCTGATGAAGTAAGAATGATGAATAGAACAGAGCTGGGATCTATTTTCCAGTTTGGATAAAATGCATTCTGCACACAAATCCAAGGAGAACGGGCTGCCCCGATGCCCAGAAAATCTTTCACTCCTGCTAGTGTTCTACGTCAACCGCAACTTAGTCTGAAAGAAAAGCTTTTTCTCTGAGAGCATCTGAGAGGTTTGCATGAAGCACTGATATCTGACATATGCAATTTTGAATAGGAGAGGAAAAAGAAAATGGCAAGGAGTTTTTAATTTTAGTGGTTTCAATTTTAATTTCCGTGCACTTTTTCAAAACTTGTCAGCTCAAATGCCCATCAACATCTTTTAGTCATCTGTAAGTCAGTATTCATATAAAATGTGCTTCAAATCCAAAGAATTTCAAATTTGCACTCCAAGCTTCTATGCCTAGATTTATGATTTCCTACACATATTAGATGAAAGGAAGGCCTTTTTTACTGTGGGAGTGCTGGAACACTGGAACAGGTTGCCCAGAGAAGTTGTGGGTGTCCCATCCCTGAAAGTATTCAAGGTCACCTTGGACGGGGCTTGGAGCAGCAACAAAGGAGAAGCTTGATGGTAGAGAAACAAAGTCGGACTATAGAAGAAACTCGGATTGAAGTATAGGATCAAGTTTTCTCTCAGCTCTTGGGGTAAATTCAAAGTTGTACAAAATGACATTTATCTGTGCTATTCACTACTGTAACAGAAAGTTTCATGAAAACTGTACAGAAGATAGTAAATTTTAAAAGAGATAAGAATTACAGCATAAAATCCATGGGATAGGTTACAACATGAGACACTCTCTAAGAGAAAATCTCTTTGTTTCAGCACTTCATCGGGGTAAGATTTCATGAAGTGCCAAAGAAGGCGGCAAAATATCATTCGGGACATTATTTACTGGAATTCAGCCTGGCCATTAGTAGGAACTGCCTTTGAACATATCATGTAGATATACCACACACACTTTCCCTTCACTGAAAAATTACTGTTTACAACAAATAAGCAATTGACGATCAAAATTGATTGAAAGCATCTTAAACATGTCAAGTATTTCATTGTAGATGATCTGTGATCCAAATGCTTCTTCCACCTTCGAGAGGGACAGAAGAATTCTTCCATATCATGATGGTTTAAAATTGTATCAACCAATGTTTTCTGCTGAAAAGATATCATCTATTTTTTTCTATTTTTGGAAGAAAATATTCCTAGACATACAACAGGTGAGAACTAAGTAATTTTAAAGAAACAAATGAAATGAAAATATTCTGTAAATAGAATGAAATGAAAAGCTGTGTTTTAAATAGGAGCTAAATATTAAACAGAATTTTTGTACCAGGCATTTGAATTACTGCACCAGCTCTTTTGCCCATCAAGAGAGGCATTTAGCATTTCAGTCTTTTCCAAGGTGTTCATGATCTGCTATGCTGATCTCTGTGTGTGCCTAGGTGTGTGTGGAGGGGGGGGCATATGAAGGGGAGTGTGTATGTTTGCTTTACAATTGTTGTGGCAGATTCATGCCTCAGCTCCACATTTTGTTTTAAAAAGGTCACACCGAGTGGATATGAAGTTTACTATCAACAAGAGATCGATTCCCAAATCATCCATTTGACTCTCCCTTATAAATCATGTGCTTTGTTGCATATTTTATCAAATATACTTTCAAGCCAGATGGAGGAAGGAGGATGTGGGAATCCCTCCACCATCTTGCAACTTTTATGTAAGTAGGTTTTCAAGAAAATCATCATTTCTCTTTTAAATATGTCTGGAACAGGCATGATGGTAGTGTCAACCTGTTGGAGTTTTTGTTGCTGGAAGAAGTTGTACAAAAGGATTGGTTTTTACATTGACCAGTTACTGAATCAAGCGCAGGAATACATTGGAAATTTAGCTGGGGGTTCCTTTTCCCAGCAGACTACTTCTAGAACGAGCTTGTATACTGAAGCTGACTCTTTTGCTCTCTTTTTGTTTCTTTCCTATTTTCTTGGCTTCTTTGCCACTATCTAGACAATTTTGGAACTTTGTTCCCAACTAAAATGGTTTCAATAGTCTGATTGTGATCATACATTTTTACAAGGAATTTTTAAAATCTTTCCTCGAGTCCAGAAAGTCAAGGACTTAGATCTTTTTCTTCCCTTATCAATATTGCCATGAAATTGATAAATAAAGACCAACTCTTTATTTTTGTTTTTAACCCACGTAGATAATTCCCATCCATTAATCCATTTTGTGGACCAATAGCTGCCATTCTGATGGAAGCTGTCACTTCTTAACAATAGGCATTCTGTGACTATGTTGACTGCACTTTGGGTGAAGATCCTAACTGGTCTTAGATATACACAGGGAGAAATTTGCTCAGCCAGTGTCAGTCTTAAGCATGCGTATCAGAAGATCTTTCTAGAGCTGGGAATTTTCCCATGAAAGGGATTCAGTTAGGGAAGAGACACTTGTGCCAGAGTTTTACATTCTTCTTGAACACTGCTTAAGGAACTTAGATGCCATGTCCATTTGGATCTCTGTCTGCACAGAACTTTGTCATGCCAGCGCTTTGAAATGCATCTTGAAGAGAATTCACTAGCACAGAATGAAAGAGAGTGGAAGGGGTTGGTGGGGCTAACCAGGCCCAACCCCCCTGCCTAAACCAGGATACCTAGAGCCTCTTGCCCAGGATTCTATCTGGGTGTACTTTTAATGTCTTCAAAGATCCAGGCTCCACAATCTTTCTGGGCAGTCTGTGCCGTGGTTCAGTCACCCTGACAGTAAAGAAACATTTACTGATGTTCAAAGGCAATCTCCTGTATTTCAGTGTGTGCCCACTGCCTCTTGTCTTTTCCCTCAGCATCACTGAAAAGACACTGATTCCCTCCCCTTTGCACTATTGCTTCCATATGTATGTGTGATGCCATGTAGAGGTATGTCAAAAACCTCCCTGAAGCCCAGGCAGATAATATTCCCTTCATCTACCAGTCAAGTTGATTCATCAGAGGAGTTTAAAGTGATGTTCAGCATGAAATTCCCCTGAAAAATCATGCTAACTACATTATTTGGTCATCTGTCATGTGCCTGGCAAGGATTTCCAGGAAGAGCTGCTTCATCAACTTCCTGGGGATAAAAAAGAGGCTGGCTGGTTGGTACTATGGCGAGTCCTCTTAATTGCCTTTTTTGAAGATGGGTGTCATTTGCTAACATCCACCCTTTAGCTCCTCTTCTCATCTACACCTCAGCAAAAAGCTTTTCCACTATGTCTGGCTAGGAAAAACTGTGCCAGCACAGAAAACATCTCCCATCGTGTTCTAGAAGTTGCACGGATGTCTGCCAAGTGTTTGGCAGGAAGAAAAGAAAAGTTGTCCAAAACAGCTTCCAATCGAATGTTCCTGTGATTGGAAAAGTCAGGAGAGTGCAAAGGTACTGTTTTCTATCAGTTGGCAAGGTGCGCACACAATCCCAGTGTTGTACAGCTTGCTTCTTCACCTTCCCGAAGCTGCCGCTCTCGCCGGCTGCCGGAGCCCAAGAAGCGGCTTCTTCGCGCAAAGACGATTGTGCCGCTCACAGTGCTCTCCTTAGCGCGGCTTCTGCCGAAAGACGCCCGGCAGCGGCTCTTACCTCCGGAGAGCATCCTACCTTCGTCTTTAGCTCCTCTTCTCACCTACACCTCGGCAAAAAGCTTTTCCACTATGTCTGGCTAGGAAAAACTGTGCCAGCACAGAAAACATCTCCCATCGTGTTCTAGAAGTTGCACGGATGTCTGCCAAGTGTTTGGCAGGAAGAAAAGAAAAGTTGTCCAAAACAGCTTCCAATCGAATGTTCCTGTGATTGGAAAAGTCAGGAGAGTGCAAAGGTACTGTTTTCTATCAGTTGGCAAGGTGCGCACACAATCCCAGTGTTGTACAGCTTGCTTCTTCACCTTCCCGAAGCTGCCGCTCTCGCCGGCTGCCGGAGACCAAGAAGCGGCTTCTTCGCGCAAAGACGATTGTGCCGCTCACAGTGCTCTCCTTAGCGCAGCTTCTGCCGAAAGACGCCCGGCAGCGGCTCTTACCTCCGGAGAGCATCCTACCTTCGTCTTTCGCGTCTTTTGTAGTCTACATCTTAGCAAAACGCTTCTCCAATATGTCTGGCTAGGAAAAACTGTGCCAGCACAGAAAACATCTCCCATCGTGTTCTAGAAGTTGCACGGATGTCTGCCAAGTGTTTGGCAGGAAGAAAAGAAAAGTTGTCCAAAACAGCTTCCAATCGAATGTTCCTGTGATTGGAAAAGTCAGGAGAGTGCAAAGGTACTGTTTTCTATCAGTTGGCAAGGTGCGCACACAATCCCAGTGTTGTACAGCTTGCTTCTTCACCTTCCCGAAGCTGCCGCTCTCGCCGGCTGCCGGAGCCCAAGAAGCGGCTTCTTCGCGCAAAGACGATTGTGCCGCTCACAGGGCTCTCCTTAGCGCGGCTTCTGCCGAAAGACGCCCGGCAGCGGCTCTTACCTCCGGAGAGCATCCTACCTTCGTCTTTCGCGTCTTTTGTAGTCTACACCTCGGCAAAAAGCTTTTCCACTATGTCTGGCTAGGAAAAACTGTGCCAGCACAGAAAACATCTCCCATCGTGTTCTAGAAGTTGCACGGATGTCTGCCAAGTGTTTGGCAGGAAGAAAAGAAAAGTTGTTCAAAACAGCTTCCAATCGAATGTTCCTGTGATTGGAAAAGTCAGGAGAGTGCAAAGGTACTGTTTTCTATCAGTTGGCAAGGTGCGCACACAATCCCAGTGTTGTACAGCTTGCTTCTTCACCTTCCCGAAGCTGCCGCTCTCGCCGGCTGCCGGAGCCCAAGAAGCGGCTTCTTCGCGCAAAGACGATTGTGCCGCTCACAGTGCTCTCCTTAGCGCGGCTTCTGCCGAAAGACGCCCGGCAGCGGCTCTTACCTCCGGAGAGCATCCTACCTTCGTCTTTCGCGTCTTTTGTAGTCTACATCTTAGCAAAACGCTTTTCCACTATGTCTGGCTAGGAAAAACTGTGCCAGCACAGAAAACATCTCCCATCGTGTTCTAGAAGTTGCACGGATGTCTGCCAAGTGTTTGGCAGGAAGAAAAGAAAAGTTGTCCAAAACAGCTTCCAATCGAATGTTCCTGTGATTGGAAAAGTCAGGAGAGTGCAAAGGTACTGTTTTCTATCAGTTGGCAAGGTGCGCACACAATCCCAGTGTTGTACAGCTTGCTTCTTCACCTTCCCGAAGCTGCCGCTCTCGCCGGCTCCCGGAACCGAAGAATCGGCTTCTTCGCGCAAAGACGATTGTGCCGCTCACAGGGCTCTCCTTAGCGCGGCTTCTGCCGAAAGACGCCCGGCAGCGGCTCTTAACTCCGGAGAGCATCCTACCTTCGTCTTTCGCGTCTTATGTAGTCTACATCTTAGCAAAACGCTTTTCCACTATGTCTGGCTAGGAAAAACCGTGCCAGCCCAGAAAACATCTCCCATCGTTTTCTAGAAGTTGCAGATATGTCTGCCAAGTGTTTGGGAGGAAGAAAAGAAAAGTTGTCCAAAACAGCTTCCAATCGAATGTTCCTGTGATTGGAAGAGTCAGGAGAGTGCAAAGGTACTGTTTTCTATCAGTTGGCAAGGTGCGCACACAATCCCAGTGTTGTACAGCTTGCTTCTTCACCTTCCCGAAGCTGCCACTCTCAGGAGATAAGAGCCGCTGCCGGGCTTCTTTCGGCAGAAGCCGCGCTAAGGAGAGCACTGTGAGCGGCACAATCGTCTTTGCGCGAAGAAGCCGCTTCTTGGGCTCCGGCAGCCGGCGAGAGCGGCAGCTTCGGGAAGGTGAAGAAGCAAGCTGTACAACACTGGGATTGTGTGCGCACCTTGCCAACTGATAGAAAACAGTACCTTTGCACTCTCCTGACTTTTCCAATCACAGGAACATTCGATTGGAAGCTGTTTTGGACAACTTTTCTTTTCTTCCTGCCAAACACTTGGCAGACATCCGTGCAACTTCTAGAACACGATGGGAGATGTTTTCTGTGCTGGCACAGTTTTTCCTAGCCAGACATAGTGGAAAAGCTTTTTGCCGAGGTGTAGACTACATAAGACGCGAAAGACGAAGGTAGGATGCTCTCCGGAGGTAAGAGCCGCTGCCGGGCGTCTTTCAGCAGAAGCCGCGCTAAGGAGAGCACTGTGAGCGGCACAATCGTCTTTGCGCGAAGAAGCCGCTTCTTGGTCTCCGGCAGCCGGCGAGAGCGGCAGCTTCGGGAAGGTGAAGAAGCAAGCTGTACAACACTGGGATTGTGTGCGCACCTTGCCAACTGATAGAAAACAGTACCTTTGCACTCTCCTGACTTTTCCAATCACAGGAACATTCGATTGGAAGCTGTTTTGGACAACTTTTCTTTTCTTCCTGCCAAACACTTGGCAGACATCCGTGCAACTTCTAGAACACGATGGGAGATGTTTTCTGTGCTGGCACAGTTTTTCCTAGCCAGACATAGTGGAAAAGCTTTTTGCCGAGGTGTAGACTACATAAGACGCGAAAGACGAAGGTAGGATGCTCTCCGGAGGTAAGAGCCGCTGCCGGGCGTCTTTCGGCAGAAGCCGCGCTAAGGAGAGCACTGTGAGCGGCACAATCGTCTTTGCGCGAAGAAGCCGCTTCTTCGGTTCCGGCAGCCGGCGAGAGCGGCAGCTTCGGGAAGGTGAAGAAGCAAGCTGTACAACACTGGGATTGTGTGCGCACCTTGCCAACTGATAGAAAACAGTACCTTTGCACTCTCCTGACTCTTCCAATCACAGGAACATTCGATTGGAAGCTGTTTTGGACAACTTTTCTTTTCTTCCTGCCAAACACTTGGCAGACATCCGTGCAACTTCTAGAACACGATGGGAGATGTTTTCTGTGCTGGCACAGTTTTTCCTAGCCAGACATAGTGGAAAAGCGTTTTGCTAAGATGTAGACTACAAAAGACGCGAAAGACGAAGGTAGGATGCTCTCCGGAGGTAAGAGCCGCTGCCGGGCGTCTTTCGGCAGAAGCCGCGCTAAGGAGAGCCCTGTGAGCGGCACAATCGTCTTTGCGCGAAGAAGCCGCTTCTTCGGTTCCGGGAGCCGGCGAGAGCGGCAGCTTCGGGAAGGTGAAGAAGCAAGCTGTACAACACTGGGATTGTGTGCGCACCTTGCCAACTGATAGAAAACAGTACCTTTGCACTCTCCTGACTTTTCCAATCACAGGAACATTCGATTGGAAGCTGTTCTGGACAACTTTTCTTTTCTTCCTGCCAAACACTTGGCAGACATCCGTGCAACTTCTAGAACACGATGGGAGATGTTTTCTGTGCTGGCACAGTTTTTCCTAGCCAGACATAGTGGAAAAGCGTTTTGCTAAGATGTAGACTACAAAAGACGCGAAAGACGAAGGTAGGATGCTCTCCGGAGGTAAGAGCCGCTGCCGGGCGTCTTTCGGCAGAAGCCGCGCTAAGGAGAGCCCTGTGAGCGGCACAATCGTCTTTGCGCGAAGAAGCCGCTTCTTGGGCTCCGGCAGCCGGCGAGAGCGGCAGCTTCGGGAAGGTGAAGAAGCAAGCTGTACAACACTGGGATTGTGTGCGCACCTTGCCAACTGATAGAAAACAGTACCTTTGCACTCTCCTGACTTTTCCAATCACAAGAACATTCGATTGGAAGCTGTTTTGGACAACTTTTCTTTTCTTCCTGCCAAACACTTGGCAGACATCCGTGCAACTTCTAGAACACGATGGGAGATGTTTTCTGTGCTGGCACAGTTTTTCCTAGCCAGACATAGTGGAAAAGCGTTTTGCCGAGGTGTAGATGAGAAGAGGAGCTAAAGAGTGGATGTTAGCAAATGACACCCATCTTCAAAAAAGGCAATTAAGAGGACTCGCCATAGTACAAACCAGCCAGCCTCTTTTTTATCCCCAGGAAGTTGATGAAGCAGCTCTTCCTGGAAATCCTTGCCAGGCACATGACAGATGACCAAATAATGTAGTTAGCATGATTTTTCAGGGGAATTTCATGCTGAACATCACTTTAAACTCCTCTGATGAATCAACTTGACTGGTAGATGAAGGGAATATTATCTGCCTGGGCTTCAGGGAGGTTTTTGACATACCTCTACATGGCATCACACATACATATGGAAGCAATAGTGCAAAGGGGAGGGAATCAGTGTCTTTTCAGTGATGCTGAGGGAAAAGACAAGAGGCAGTGGGCACACACTGAAATACAGGAGATTGCCTTTGAACATCAGTAAATGTTTCTTTACTGTCAGGGTGACTGAACCACGGCACAGACTGCCCAGAAAGATTGTGGAGCCTGGATCTTTGAAGACATTAAAAGTACACCCAGATAGAATCCTGGGCAAGAGGCTCTAGGTATCCTGGTTTAGGCAGGGGGGTTGGGCCTGGTTAGCCCCACCAACCCCTTCCACTCTCTTTCATTCTGTGCTAGTGAATTCTCTTCAAGATGCATTTCAAAGCGCTGGCATGACAAAGTTCTGTGCAGACAGAGATCCAAATGGACATGGCATCTAAGTTCCTTAAGCAGTGTTCAAGAAGAATGTAAAACTCTGGCACAAGTGTCTCTTCCCTAACTGAATCCCTTTCATGGGAAAATTCCCAGCTCTAGAAAGATCTTCTGATACGCATGCTTAAGACTGACACTGGCTGAGCAAATTTCTCCCTGTGTATATCTAAGACCAGTTAGGATCTTCACCCAAAGTGCAGTCAACATAGTCACAGAATGCCTATTGTTAAGAAGTGACAGCTTCCATCAGAATGGCAGCTATTGGTCCACAAAATGGATTAATGGATGGGAATTATCTACGTGGGTTAAAAACAAAAATAAAGAGTTGGTCTTTATTTATCAATTTCATGGCAATATTGATAAGGGAAGAAAAAGATCTAAGTCCTTGACTTTCTGGACTCGAGGAAAGATTTTAAAAATTCCTTGTAAAAATGTATGATCACAATCAGACTATTGAAACCATTTTAGTTGGGAACAAAGTTCCAAAATTGTCTAGATAGTGGCAAAGAAGCCAAGAAAATAGGAAAGAAACAAAAAGAGAGCAAAAGAGTCAGCTTCAGTGTACAAGCTCGTTCTAGAAGTAGTCTGCTGGGAAAAGGAACCCCCAGCTAAATTTCCAATGTATTCCTGCGCTTGATTCAGTAACTGGTCAATGTAAAAACCAATCCTTTTGTACAACTTCTTCCAGCAACAAAAACTCCAACAGGTTGACACTACCATCATGCCTGTTCCAGACATATTTAAAAGAGAAATGATGATTTTCTTGAAAACCTACTTACATAAAAGTTGCAAGATGGTGGAGGGATTCCCACATCCTCCTTCCTCCATCTGGCTTGAAAGTATATTTGATAAAATATGCAACAAAGCACATGATTTATAAGGGAGAGTCAAATGGATGATTTGGGAATCGATCTCTTGTTGATAGTAAACTTCATATCCACTCGGTGTGACCTTTTTAAAACAAAATGTGGAGCTGAGGCATGAATCTGCCACAACAATTGTAAAGCAAACATACACACTCCCCTTCATATGCCCCCCCCTCCACACACACCTAGGCACACACAGAGATCAGCATAGCAGATCATGAACACCTTGGAAAAGACTGAAATGCTAAATGCCTCTCTTGATGGGCAAAAGAGCTGGTGCAGTAATTCAAATGCCTGGTACAAAAATTCTGTTTAATATTTAGCTCCTATTTAAAACACAGCTTTTCATTTCATTCTATTTACAGAATATTTTCATTTCATTTGTTTCTTTAAAATTACTTAGTTCTCACCTGTTGTATGTCTAGGAATATTTTCTTCCAAAAATAGAAAAAAATAGATGATATCTTTTCAGCAGAAAACATTGGTTGATACAATTTTAAACCATCATGATATGGAAGAATTCTTCTGTCCCTCTCGAAGGTGGAAGAAGCATTTGGATCACAGATCATCTACAATGAAATACTTGACATGTTTAAGATGCTTTCAATCAATTTTGATCGTCAATTGCTTATTTGTTGTAAACAGTAATTTTTCAGTGAAGGGAAAGTGTGTGTGGTATATCTACATGATATGTTCAAAGGCAGTTCCTACTAATGGCCAGGCTGAATTCCAGTAAATAATGTCCCGAATGATATTTTGCCGCCTTCTTTGGCACTTCATGAAATCTTACCCCGATGAAGTGCTGAAACAAAGAGATTTTCTCTTAGAGAGTGTCTCATGTTGTAACCTATCCCATGGATTTTATGCTGTAATTCTTATCTCTTTTAAAATTTACTATCTTCTGTACAGTTTTCATGAAACTTTCTGTTACAGTAGTGAATAGCACAGATAAATGTCATTTTGTACAACTTTGAATTTACCCCAAGAGCTGAGAGAAAACTTGATCCTATACTTCAATCCGAGTTTCTTCTATAGTCCGACTTTGTTTCTCTACCATCAAGCTTCTCCTTTGTTGCTGCTCCAAGCCCCGTCCAAGGTGACCTTGAATACTTTCAGGGATGGGACACCCACAACTTCTCTGGGCAACCTGTTCCAGTGTTCCAGCACTCCCACAGTAAAAAAGGCCTTCCTTTCATCTAATATGTGTAGGAAATCATAAATCTAGGCATAGAAGCTTGGAGTGCAAATTTGAAATTCTTTGGATTTGAAGCACATTTTATATGAATACTGACTTACAGATGACTAAAAGATGTTGATGGGCATTTGAGCTGACAAGTTTTGAAAAAGTGCACGGAAATTAAAATTGAAACCACTAAAATTAAAAACTCCTTGCCATTTTCTTTTTCCTCTCCTATTCAAAATTGCATATGTCAGATATCAGTGCTTCATGCAAACCTCTCAGATGCTCTCAGAGAAAAAGCTTTTCTTTCAGACTAAGTTGCGGTTGACGTAGAACACTAGCAGGAGTGAAAGATTTTCTGGGCATCGGGGCAGCCCGTTCTCCTTGGATTTGTGTGCAGAATGCATTTTATCCAAACTGGAAAATAGATCCCAGCTCTGTTCTATTCATCATTCTTACTTCATCAGGCCAGAAGATTCTGTGAAAAGTAGCCTGTGGACCTTGAAGACAGCGCATGTGAACCAGATGAGAGGTGATAGAGAAGTTGAGGGAGAGAAGAAAGAGCATGAGGCTGAAACCAGAAAGTATTTCTCCACGTGATCATGGAAGATTGCAGGAGCCACTTGGTACTATCAAACCAGCCCAACTTGGCACTGGTGCCACCTTGGGTCTGGGAGCCATGTTGCATATCGTGCATTTTAAGGAGCCAGCTGGCCACACCCAGCCATATGCCCCCAAACACAAACCAAGGCCCTTTTCTCTGGCAAACAAAACTCAGCTGCCCTGCTTCTGGATGGCAGATTGCAGGAACCACTTGGTACTATCAAACCAGCCCAACTTGGCACTGGTGCCACCATGGGTCTGGTAAACATCCTGCCTATTGTAGCTTTTCAGGAGCCAGCCGGTCACTCTCAGCCATAGGCCCCCAAACACAAACCTCGGCCCGTTTCCCTGGCAAACAAAAGTAAGCTGCCCCGCTTCTGGATGGCAGATTACAGGAGCTACTTAGTACTATCAAATCAGCCCGACTTGGCACAGGTGCCACCTTGGATCTGGGAACCATCCTGTGTATCGTGGATTTTCAGGGGCCAGCCAGCCACTCTCAGCCATATGCCCCCAAAAACAAACCACAGACCTTTTCTCTGGCAAACAAAACTCAACTGCCCCTCTTCTGGATGGCAAATTTTAGGACGCACTTTGTACTACGAAAACCGCCCGACTTGGCACTGGTGCCACCTTGTGTCAGGGAACCATCCTGCATATCGAGCTTTTTAAGGAGCCAGCCGGCCAGGCCCAGCCATATACCCCCAAAAACAAACCACGGACCATTTCTCATGGAAACAAAAATCCGCTGCCCCGCGTCTGGATGGCAGATTGCAGGAGCCACTTTGCACCATCAAACCAGCCCGACTTGGCACTGGTGCCACCTTGGGTCTGGGAACAATCCTGCGTATCGATTTTTTAAGGAGCCAGCCGGCCACGTCCAGCCATATACCCCCAAAAAAAAACCACGGAACTTTACTCCAGCAAACAAAAATCCGCTGCCCCGCGTCTGAATGGCAGATTTCAGGAGCTATTTAGTATTATCAAACCAGCCCGACTTGGCACTGGTGCCACCATGAGTCTGGTAACCATCCTGCCTATCGTAGCTTTTCAGTAGCCAGCCGGTCACTCCCAGCCATAGGCCCCCAGACACAAACCTCGGCCCGTTTCCCTGGGAAACCAAAGTAAGCTGACCCGCTTCTGGATGGCAGATTGCAGGAGCCACTTGGTACTATCAAACCAGCCCAACTTGGCACTGGTGCCACCTTGGCTCTGGGAACCATCCTGCGTATCCTGGGTTCAAAGGAGGCAGCCGGCCACTCCCAGACACAGGCCTCTAAACAAGAACAACGGCGCTTTTCCCTGGAAAACAAAAGTCGCCTGACAACTTTTTGATGGCAGATTGCAGGAGCCACTTGGTACTATCAAACCAGCCCAACTTGGCACTGGTGCCACCATGGGTCTGGTCACCATCCTGCCTATCGTAGCTTTTCAGGAGCCAGCCGCTCACTCCCAGCCATAGGCCCCCAGACAAATATCTCGGCCCGTTTCCCTGGCAAACAAAAGTAAGCAGCCCCGCTTCTGGATGGCAGATTGCAGGAGCCACATGGTACTATCAAACCAGGCCAACATGGCACTGGTGCCACCTCTGGTCTGGGAACCATCCTGCGTATCGTGGATTCTAAGGAGCCAGCTGGCCACTCCCAGCCACAGGCCCCCAAACACAAACAACGGTGCTTTTCCCTGGAAAACAAAACTCACCTGCCAACTTTTTGATGGCAGATTGCAGGAGCCACTTGGTACTATCAAACCAGCCCAACTTGGCACTGGTGCCACCATGGGTCTGGTCACCATCCTGCCTATCGTAGCTTTTCAGGAGCCAGCCGGTCACTCCCAGCCATAGGCCCCCAGACACAAAGCTCTACCCCTTTCCCTGGCAAACAAAAGTAAGCTACCCCGCTTCTGGATGGCAGATTGCAGGAGTCACTTTGCACCATCAAACCAGCCCGACTTGGCACTGGTGCCACCTCTGGTCTGGGACCCATCCTGCGTATCGTGGATTCTAAGTAGACAGCTGGCCACTCCGAGCCACAGGCCCCCAAACACAAACAACGGCGCTTTTCCCTGGAAAACAAAACTCGCTTGCCAACTTTTTGATGGCAGATTGCAGGAGCCACTTGGTACTATCAAACCACCCCAACTTGGCAACAAGTGGTTCCTGCAATCTGACATCCAGAAGCGGGGCAGCTTACTTTTGTTTGCCAGGGAAATGGACCGTTGTTTGTGTTTGGAGGCGTATGGCTGGGAGTGGCCGACTGGCTCCTTAAAATCCACGATACGCAGCATGGTTCCCAGACCAGAGGTGGCACCAGTGCCAAGTCGGGCTTGTTTGATAGTACAAAGTGGCTCCTGCAATCTGCCATCCAGAAGCGGGGCAGCTTTCTTTTGTTTGCCAGGGAAACGGGCCGGGCTTTCTGTCTCGGGGCCTATGGCAGGGAGTGACCGGCTGGCTCCTGAAAAGCTACGATAGGCAGGATGGTGACCAGACCCATGGTGGCACCAGTGCCAAGTTGGGCTGGTTTGATAGTACCAAGTGGCTCCTGCAATCTGCCATCAAAAAGTTGGCAGGCGAGTTTTGTTTTCCAGGGAAAAGCGCCATTGTTTGTGTTTGGGGACCTGTGGTTGGGAGTGCCCGGCTGGCTCCTTAGAAACCACGATACGCAGCATGGTTACCAGACAAGAGGTGCCACCAGTGCCAAGTTGTGCTGGTTTGATACTACCAAGTGGTTCCTGCAATCTGCCATCCAGAAGCGGGGCAGCTTACTTTTGTTTGCCACGGAAACGGGCCGTTGTTTGTGTTTGGGGGCCTGTGGCTGGGAGTGGCCGACTGGCTCCTTAGAATCCACGATACGCAGGATGGGTCCCAGACCAGAGGTGGCACCAGTGCCAAGTCGGGCTGGTTTGATAGTACCAAGTGGCTCCTGCAATCTGCCATCCAGAAGCGGGGCAGCTTACTTTTGTTTGCCAGTGAAACGGGCCGAGGTTTGTGACTGGGGACCTATGGCTGGGAGTGACCGGCTGGCTCCTGAAAAGTTACGATAGGCAGGATTGTGACCAGACCCATGGTGGCACCAGTGCCAAGTTGGGCTGGTTTGATAGTACCAAGTGGCTCCTGTAATCTGCCATCAAATAGTTGGTAGGCGAGTTTTGTTTTCCAGGGAAAAGCGCCGTTGTTTGTGTTTGGGGGCCTGTGGTAGGGAGTGGCCGGCTGGCTAATTAGAATCCACGATACGCAGGATGGTTCCCAGACCAGAGGTGGCACCAGTGCCAAGACGGGCTAGTTTGATGGTGCAAAGTGGCTCCTGCAATCTGCCATCCAGAAGCGGGGTAGCTTACTTTTGTTTGCCAGGGAAACGGGCTGAGCTTTTTGTCTGGGGTCCTATGGCGGGGAGTGACCGGCTGGCTCCTGAAAAGCTAAGATAGGCAGGATGGTGACCAGACCCATGGTGGCACCAGTGCCAAGTTGGGCTGATTTGATAAAACCAAGTGGCTCCTGCAATCTGCCATCAAAAAGTTGGCAGGAGAGTTTTGTTTTCCAGGGAAAAGCGCCGTTGTTTGTGTTTGGGGGCCTGTGGCTGGGAGTGGCCGGCTGGTTCCTTAGAATCCACGATACGCAGCATGGTATCCAGACCCAAGGTGGCACCAGTGCCAAGTTTTGCTGGTTTGATAGTACCAAGTGGTTCCTGCAATCTGCCATCCAGAAGCAGGGCAGCTTACTTTTGTTTGCCAGGGAAACGGGCCGAGGTTTTTGTCTGGGGGCCTATGGCTGGGAGTGACCGGCTGGCTCCTGAAAAGCTACGATAGGCAGGATGGTGACCAGACCCATGGTGGCACCAGTCCCAAGTTGGGCTGATTTGATAGTACCAAGTGGCTCCTGCAATCTGCCGTCAAAATTTGGCAGGCGAGTTTTTATTTTCCAGGGAAAAGCGCCGTTGTTTGTGTTTGGGGGCCTGTGGCTGGGAGTGGCCGGCTGGCTGCTTAGAATCCACGATATGCAGGATGGTTCCCAGACCCAAGGTGGCACCAGTGCCAAGTCGGGCTAGTATGATGGTGCAAAGTGGCTCCTGCAATCTGCCATCCAGAAGCGGGGCAGCTTACTTTTGTTTGCCAGGGAAACGGTCCGAGATTTGTGTCTCGGGGCCTATGGCTGGGAGTGACCGGCTGGCTCCTGAAAAGCTACGATAGGCAGGATGGTGACCAGACCCATGGTGGCACCAGTGCCAAGTTGGGCTGGTTTGATAGTACCAAGTGGCTCCTGCAATCTGCCATCAAAATGTCGGCAGGCGAGTTTTGTTTTCCAGGGAAAAGCGCCGTTGTTTGTGTTTGGGGGCCTGTGGCTGGGAGTGGCCGGCGGGCTCCTTAGAATCCACGATACGCAGGATGGTTCCCAGACCTAAGGTGGCACCAGTGCCAAGTCGGGCTGGTTTTATAGTACCAAGTGCGTCCTGCAATCTGCCATCCAGAAGCGGGGCAGCCCTCTTTTGTTTGCCAGGGAAACGGGCCGAGCTTTGTGTCAGGGGGCCTATGGCTGGGAGTGACCGGTTGGCTCCTGAAAAGCTACGATAGGCAGGATGGTGACCAGACCCATGGTGGCACCAGTGCCAAGTTGGGCTGGTTTGATAGTACCAAGTGGCTCCTGCAATCTGCCATCAAAAAGTTGTCAGGCGAGTTTTGTTTTCCAGGGAAAAGCGCCGTTGTTTGTGTCTGCGGGCCTGAGGCTGGAGTGACCGGCTGGCTCCTTAGAATCCACGATACGCAGCATGGTTCCCAGACCCAAGGTGGCACCAGTGCCAAGTCGGGCTGGTTTGATAGTACCAAGTGGTTCCTGCAATCTGCCATCAAAAAGTTGGCAGGCGAGTTTTGTTTTCCAGGGAAAAGCGTCGTTGTTTGTGTTTGGGGGCCTGTGGCTGGGAGTGGCCGGCTGGCTCCTTAGAATCCACGATACGCAGGATGGTTCCCAGACCCAAGGTGGCACCAGTCCCAAGTTGGGCTGGTTTGATACTACCAAGTGGTTCCTGCAATCTGCCATCCAGAAGCGGGGCAGCTTACTTTTGTTTGCCAGGGAAACGGGCCGAGGTTTGTGTCTGGGGGCCTATGGCTGGGAGTGACCGGCTGGCTCCTGAAAGGCTACGATAGGCAGGATGGTGACCAGACCCATGGTGGCACCAGTGCCAAGTTGGGCTGGTTTGATAGTACCAAGTGGCTCCTGCAATCTGCCATCAAAAACTTGGCAGGCGAGTTTTGTTTCCCAGGGAAAAGCGCCGTTGTTTGTGTTTGGGGGTCTGTCCCTGGGAGTGGCCGGCTGTCTAATTAGAATCCACGACAGGCAGGATGGTTCCCAGACCAGAGGTGACACCAGTGCCAAGTCGGGCTAGTTTGATGGTGAAAAGTGGCTCCTGCAATCTGCCATCCAGAAGCGGGGCAGCTTACTTTTGTTTGCCAGGGAAAATGGCCGAGGTTTTTGTCTGGGGGCCTATGGCTGGGAGTGACCGGCTGTCTCCTGAAAAGCTACGATAGGCAGGATGGTGACCAGACCCATGGTGGCACCAGTGCCAAGTTGGGCTGGTTTGATAGTACCAAGTGGCTCCTGCAATCTGCCATCAAAAAGTTGGCAGGCGAGTTTGTTATCCAGGGAAAAGCGCCGTTGTTTTTGTTTGGGGGCCTGTGGCTGGGAGTGGCCGGATGGCTAATTAGAATCCACGATACGCAGCATGGTTCCCAGACCTGAGGTGGCACCAGTGCCAAGTTGGGCTGGTTTGATACTACCAAGTGCGTCCTGCAATCTGCCATCCAGAAGCGGGGCAGCTTACTTTTGTTTGCCAGGGAAACGGGCCGAGGTTTTGTCTGGGGGCCTATGGCAGGGAGTGACCGGCTGGCTCCTGAAAAACTACGATAGGCAGGATGGTGACCAGACCCATGGTGGCACCAGTGCCAAGTTGGGCTGGTTTGATAGTACCAAGTGGCTCCTGCAATCTGCCATCAAAATGTTGGCAGGCGAGTTTTGTTTTCCAGGGAAAAGCGCCGTTGTTTGTGTTTGGGGGCCTGTGGCTGGGAGTGGCCGGCTGGCTCCTTAGAATCCAAAATACGCAGGATGGTTCCCAGACCTGAGGTGGCACCAGTGCCAAGTTGGGCTGGTTTGATTGTAGCAAATGGTTCCTGCAATCTACCATCCAGAAGCGGGGCAGCTTACTTTTGTTTGCCAGGGAAACGGGCCGAGCTTTGTGTCTGGGGGCCTATGGCTGGGACTGACCGGCTGGCTCCTGAAAAGCTACGATAGGCAGGATGGTGACCAGACCCATGGTGGCACCAGTGCCATGTTCGGCTGATTTCATAGTACCAAGTGGCTCCTGCAATCTGCCATCAAAAAGTTGGCAGGCGAGTTTTGTTTTCCAGGGAAAAGCGCCGTTGTTTGTGTCTGCGGGCCTGTGGCTGGAGTGGCCGGCTGGCTCCTTAGAATCCACAATACGCAGCATGGTTCCCAGACCCAAGGTGGCACCAGTGCCAAGTTGGGCTGGTTTGATAGTACCAAGTGGTTCCTGCAATCTGCCATCAAAAAGTTGTCAGGCGAGTTTTGTTTTCCAGGGAAAATCGCCGTTGTTTTGTTTGGGGGCCTGTGGCTGGGAGTGGCCGGCTGGCTCCTTAGGATCCACGATACCCAGGATGGTTCCCAGACCAGAGGTGGCACCAGTACCAAGTCGGGCTGGTTTGATAATAACAAGTGGATCCAGCAATCTGCCATCCAGAAGCGGGGCAGCTTACTTTTGTTTGCCAGGGAAACGGGCCGAGCTTTGTGTCTGGGGGCCTATGGCTGGGAGTGACCGGCTGGCTCCTGAAAAGCTACGATAGGCAGGATGGTGACCAGACCCATGGTGGCACCAGTGCCAAGTTGGGCTGGTTTGATAGTACCAAGTGGCTCCTGCAATCTGCCATCAAAAACTTGGCAGGCGAGTTTTGTTTCCCAGGGAAAAGCGCCGTTGTTTGTGTTTGGGGGTCTGTGGCTGGGAGTGGCCGGCTGGCTAATTAGAATCCACGACAGGCAGGATGGTTCCCAGACCAGAGGTGACACCAGTGCCAAGTCGGGCTAGTTTGATGGTGAAAAGTGGCTCCTGCAATCTGCCATCCAGAAGCGGGGCAGCTTACTTTTGTTTGCCAGGGAAAATGGCCGAGGTTTTTGTCTGGGGGCCTATGGCTGGGAGTGACCGGCTGTCTCCTGAAAAGCTACGATAGGCAGGATGGTGACCAGACCCATGGTGGCACCAGTGCCAAGTTGGGCTGGTTTGATAGTACCAAGTGGCTCCTGCAATCTGCCATCAAAAAGTTGGCAGGCGAGTTTGTTATCCAGGGAAAAGCGCCGTTGTTTTTGTTTGGGGGCCTGTGGCTGGGAGTGGCCGGATGGCTAATTAGAATCCACGATACGCAGCATGGTTCCCAGACCTGAGGTGGCACCAGTGCCAAGTTGGGCTGGTTTGATACTACCAAGTGCGTCCTGCAATCTGCCATCCAGAAGCGGGGCAGCTTACTTTTGTTTGCCAGGGAAACGGGCCGAGGTTTTGTCTGGGGGCCTATGGCAGGGAGTGACCGGCTGGCTCCTGAAAAACTACGATAGGCAGGATGGTGACCAGACCCATGGTGGCACCAGTGCCAAGTTGGGCTGGTTTGATAGTACCAAGTGGCTCCTGCAATCTGCCATCAAAATGTTGGCAGGCGAGTTTTGTTTTCCAGGGAAAAGCGCCGTTGTTTGTGTTTGGGGGCCTGTGGCTGGGAGTGGCCGGCTGGCTCCTTAGAATCCAAAATACGCAGGATGGTTCCCAGACCTGAGGTGGCACCAGTGCCAAGTTGGGCTGGTTTGATTGTAGCAAATGGTTCCTGCAATCTACCATCCAGAAGCGGGGCAGCTTACTTTTGTTTGCCAGGGAAACGGGCCGAGCTTTGTGTCTGGGGGCCTATGGCTGGGAGTGACCGGCTGGCTCCTGAAAAGCTACGATAGGCAGGATGGTGACCAGACCCATGGTGGCACCAGTGCCATGTTCGGCTGATTTCATAGTACCAAGTGGCTCCTGCAATCTGCCATCAAAAATTTGGCAGGCGAGTTTTGTTTTCCAGGGAAAAGCGCCGTTGTTTGTGTCTGCGGGCCTGTGGCTGGAGTGGCCGGCTGGCTCCTTAGAATCCACAATACGCAGCATGGTTCCCAGACCCAAGGTGGCACCAGTGCCAAGTTGGGCTGGTTTGATAGTACCAAGTGGTTCCTGCAATCTGCCATCAAAAAGTTGTCAGGCGAGTTTTGTTTTCCAGGGAAAATCGCCGTTGTTTTTGTTTGGGGGCCTGTGGCTGGGAGTGGCCGGCTGGCTCCTTAGGATCCACGATACCCAGGATGGTTCCCAGACCAGAGGTGACACCAGTGCCAAGTCGGGCTAGTTTGATGGTGAAAAGTGGCTCCTGCAATCTGCCATCCAGAAGCGGGGCAGCTTACTTTTGTTTGCCAGGGAAAATGGCCGAGGGTTTTGTCTGGGGGCCTATGGCTGGGAGTGACCGGCTGTCTCCTGAAAAGCTACGATAGGCAGGATGGTGACCAGACCCATGGTGGCACCAGTGCCAAGTTGGGCTGGTTTGATAGTACCAAGTGGCTCCTGCAATCTGCCATCAAAAACTTGGCAGGCGAGTTTTGTTTCCCAGGGAAAAGCGCCGTTGTTTGTGTTTGGGGGTCTGTGGCTGGGAGTGGCCGGCTGGCTAATTAGAATCCACGATACGCAGCATGGTTCCCAGACCTGAGGTGGCACCAGTGCCAAGTTGGGCTGGTTTGATACTATCAAGTGCGTCCTGCAATCTGCCATCCAGAAGCGGGGCAGCTTACTTTTGTTTGCCAGGGAAACGGGCCGAGGTTTTGTCTGGGGGCCTATGGCAGGGAGTGACCGGCTGGCTCCTGAAAAACTACGATAGGCAGGATGGTGACCAGACCCATGGTGGCACCAGTGCCAAGTTGGGCTGGTTTGATAGTACCAAGTGGCTCCTGCAATCTGCCATCAAAATGTTGGCAGGCGAGTTTTGTTTTCCAGGGAAAAGCGCCGTTGTTTGTGTTTGGGGGCCTGTGGCTGGGAGTGGCCGGCTGGCTCCTTAGAATCCAAAATACGCAGGATGGTTCCCAGACCTGAGGTGGCACCAGTGCCAAGTTGGGCTGGTTTGATTGTAGCAAATGGTTCCTGCAATCTACCATCCAGAAGCGGGGCAGCTTACTTTTGTTTGCCAGGGAAACGGGCCGAGCTTTGTGTCTGGGGGCCTATGGCTGGGAGTGACCGGCTGGCTCCTGAAAAGCTACGATAGGCAGGATGGTGACCAGACCCATGGTGGCACCAGTGCCATGTTCGGCTGATTTCATAGTACCAAGTGGCTCCTGCAATCTGCCATCAAAAATTTGGCAGGCGAGTTTTGTTTTCCAGGGAAAAGCGCCGTTGTTTGTGTCTGCGGGCCTGTGGCTGGAGTGGCCGGCTGGCTCCTTAGAATCCACAATACGCAGCATGGTTCCCAGACCCAAGGTGGCACCAGTGCCAAGTTGGGCTGGTTTGATAGTACCAAGTGGTTCCTGCAATCTGCCATCAAAAAGTTGTCAGGCGAGTTTTGTTTTCCAGGGAAAATCGCCGTTGTTTTTGTTTGGGGGCCTGTGGCTGGGAGTGGCCGGCTGGCTCCTTAGGATCCACGATACCCAGGATGGTTCCCAGACCAGAGGTGGCACCAGTACCAAGTCGGGCTGGTTTGATAATAACAAGTGGATCCAGCAATCTGCCATCCAGAAGCGGGGCAGCTTACTTTTGTTTGCCAGGGAAACGGGCCGAGCTTTGTGTCTGGGGGCCTATGGCTGGGAGTGACCGGCTGGCTCCTGAAAAGCTACGATAGGCAGGATGGTGACCAGACCCATGGTGGCACCAGTGCCAAGTTGGGCTGGTTTGATAGTACCAAGTGGCTCCTGCAATCTGCCATCAAAAAGTTGGCAGGCGAGTTTTGTTTTCCAGGGAAAAGCGCCGTTGTGTGTGTTTTGGGGCCTGTGGCTGGGAGTGGCCAGCTGGCTCCTTAGAATCCACGATACGCAGGATGGTTCCCAGACCCAAGGTGGCACCAGGGCCAAGTCGGGCTGGTTTGTTAGTACCAAGTGGTTCCTGCAATCTGCCATCCAGAAGCGGGGCAGCTGAATTTTGTTTGCCAGAGAAAAAGGCTGTTGTTTGTGTTTCGGGGCCTGTGGCTGGCAGTGGACGGCTGGCTCCTGAAAATCCATGATACGCAGCATGGTTCCCAGACCCAAGGTGGCACCAGTGCCAAGTCGGGCTGGTTTCATAGTACCCAGTGGCTCCTGCAATCTGCCATCCAGAAGAGGGGCAGTTCAATTTTGTTTTCCAGAGAAAAGGGCCGCGGTTTGTGTTTGGGGCCTATGGCTGAGAGTGACCGGCTGGCTCCTGAAAAGCTACGATAGGCAGGATGGTGACCAGACCGATGGTGGCACCAGTGCCAAGTCGGGCTGGTTTGATAATACTAAATAGCTCCTGCAATCTGCCATCCAGACGCGGGGCAGCGGATTTTTGCTTGCTGGAGAAAAGTTCCGTGGGTTTTTTTTGGGGGTATATGGCTGGACGTTGCCGGCTGACTCCTTAAAAACATCGATACGCAGGATGGTTCCCTGACCCAAGGTGGCATCACTGCCAAGTCGGGCTGTTTTCGTAGTACCAAGTGGCTCCTGCAATTTGCCATCCAGAAGAGGGGCAGTTGAGTTTTGTTTACCAGAGAAAAGGGCCGTGGTTTGTGTTTTGGGGCATATGGCTGAGAGTGGCCGGCTGGCGCCTGAAAATCCACGATAGGCAGGATGGTTCCCAGAGCCAAGGTGGCACCAGTGCCATGTTGGCCTGGTTTGATAGTACCATGTGGCTCCTGCAATCTGCCATCCAGAAGCAAGGCAGCTTACTTTTGTTTGCCAGGGAAACGGGCCGAGGTATTTGTCTGGGGGCCTATGGCTGGGAGTGACCGGCTGGCTCCTGAAAAGCTACGATAGGCAGGATGGTGACCAGACCCATGGTGGCACCAGTGCCAAGTTGGGCTGGTTTGATAGTACCAAGTGGCTCCTGCAATCTGCCATCAAAAAGTTGGCAGGCGAGTTTTGTTTTCCAGGGTAACGCGCCGTTGTTTTTGTTTAGAGGCCTGTGGCTGGGAGTGTCCGCCTGTCCTCTTAGAATCTACGTTACGCAGCATGGTTCCCAGAGCCAAGGTGGCACCAGTGCCAAGTTGGGCTGGTTTGATAGTAGCAAGTGGTTCCTGCAATCTGCCATCCAGAAGAGGGGCAGCTTACTTTTGTTTGCCAGGGAAACGGGCCGAGGTATTTCTCTGGGGGCCTATGGCAGGGAGTGACCGGCCGGCTCCTGAAAAGCTAAGATAGGCAGGATGTTTACCAGACCCATGGTGGCACCAGTGCCAAGTTGGGCTAATTTGATACTACCAAGTGGCTCCTGCAATCTGCCATCCAGAATCGGGGGTGCTTACTTTTGTTTTCCAGGGAAACGGGCCGAGGTTTGTGTCTGGGGGTCTATGGCTGGGAGTGACCGGCTGGCTCCTGAAAAGCTACGATAGGCAGGATGGTGACCAGACCCATGGTGGCACCAGTGCCAAGTTGGGCTGGTTTGATAGTACCAAGTGGCTCCTGCAATCTGCCATCAAAATGTTGGCAGGCGAGTTTTGTTTTCCAGGGAAAAGCGCCGTTGTTTGTGTTTGGGCGCCTGTGGCACGGAGTGGCCGGGTGGCTGCTTAGAATCCACGATACGCAGGATGTTTCCCAGACCCAAGGTGGCACCAGTGCCAAGTCGGGCTGTTTTGACACTACCAAGTGGCTCCTGCAATCTGCCATCCAGAATCGGGGCAGCTTAATTTTGTTTGCCAGGGAAACGGGCCGAGGTTTGTGATGGGGGCCTATGGCTGGGAGTGACCGGCTGGCTCCTGAAATGGTACATTTGGCAGGATGGTTCCCAGACCCATAGTGGCACCAGTGCCAAGTTGGGATGATTGGATAGTACCAAGTGGCTCCTGCAATCTGCCATCAAAAAGCTGGCAGGCGAGTTTTGTTTTCCAGGGAAAAGCGCCGTTGTTTGTATTTGGGGGCCTGTGGCTGGGAGTGGCCGCCTGGCGCCTTAGAATCTACGTTACGCAGCATGGTTCCCAGACCCAAAGTGGCACCAGTGTCAAGTTGGGCTGGTTTGATAGTACCAAGTGGCTCCTGCAATCTGCCATCCAGAAGCGGGATAGCTTACTTTTGTTTGCCAGGGAAACGGGCAGAGCTTTCTGTCTGGGGGCCTATGGTTG
Source organism: Melospiza melodia melodia (assembly GCF_035770615.1). NCBI lineage: Eukaryota > Metazoa > Chordata > Aves > Passeriformes > Passerellidae > Melospiza > Melospiza melodia. The sequence continues at coordinate 41,100,377 of NC_086197.1, forward strand.
GGAGTAACCGGCTGGCTCCTGAAAAGCTACGATAGGCAGGATGGTTCCCAGATCCAAGATGGCACCAGTGCCAAGTCGGGGTGGTTTGATGGTGCAACGTGGCTCCTGCAATCTGCCATCCTGGCGCGGGGCAGCGGATTTTTGTTTCCAAGAGAAAAGGTCCGTGGTTTGTTTTTGGGGCTATATGGCTGGGCGTGGCCTGCTGGCTCCTTAAAAAGCTACGATAGGCAGGATGGTTCCCTGACCCAAGGTGGCACCAGTGCCAAGTCGGGCGGTTTTCGTAGTACAAAGTGCGTCCTAAAATTTGCCATCCAGAAGAGGGGCAGTTGAGTTTTGTTTACCAGAGAAAAGGGCCGTGGTTTGTTTTTGGGGGCATATGGCTGATAGTGGCCGTCTGGCGCCTGAAAATCCACGATAGGCAGGATGGTTCCCAGACCAGAGGTGGCACCAGTGCCAAGTCGGGCTGGTTTGATAGTACTAAATAGCACTTGCAATATGCCATGCAGAAGCGGGGCAGCTTACTTTTGTTTGCCAGGGAAACGGGCCGAGGTTTGTGTCTGGGGGCCTATGGCTGGGAGTGACCGCCTGGCTCCTGAAAAGCTACGATAGGCAGGATGGTGACCAGACCCATGGTGGCACCAGTGCCAAGTTGGGCTGGTTTGATAGTACCAAGTGGCTCCTGCAATCTGCCATCAAAAAGTTGTCAGGCGAGTTTTGTTTTCCAGGGAAAAGCGCCGTTGTTTGTGTTTGGGGGACTGTTGGTGGGAGTGGCCGGCTGGCTCCTTAGAACACACGATACGCAGGATGGTTCCCAGACCCAAGGTGGCACCAGTGCCACGTCGGGCTGGTTTGATGGTGAAAAGTGGCTCCTGCAATCTGCCATCCTGAAGCGGGGTAGCTTACTTTTGTGTGCCAGGGAAACGGGCCGAGGTTTATGACTGGGGGCCTAGGGCTAGGAGTGACCGGCTGGCTCCTGAAAAGCAACAATAGGCAGGATGGTTCCCAGACCCAAGGTGGCACCAGTGCCAAGTTGGGCTGGTTTGATGGTACCAACTGGCTCCTGCAATCTGCCATCTAAAAGTTGTCAGGCGAGTTTTGTTTTCCAGGGAAAAGCGCCGTTGATTTTGTTTGGAGGCCTGTGGCTGGCAGTGGCTGCCTGTCGTCTTAGAATCCGGGTTACGCAGCATGGTTCCCAGAGCCAAGGTGGCACCAGTGCCAAGTTGGGCTGGTTTGATGGTGCAAAGTGGCTCCTGCAATCTGCCATCCAGAAGTGCGGTAGCTTACTTTTGTGTGCCAGGGAAACAGGCCGAGCTTTGTGTCTGGGGCCCTATGGCTGGGAGTGACCGGCTGGCTCCTGAAAAGCTACGATAGGCAGGATGGTGACCAGACCCATGGTGGCACCAGTGCCAAGTTGGGCTGGTTTGATGGTGAAAAGTGGCTCCTGCAATCTGCCATCCAGAAGCGGGGCAGCTGAATTTTGTTTGCCAGAGAAAAAGGCTTTTGTTTGTGTTTCGGGGCCTGTGGCTGGCAGTGGACGGCTGGCTCCTGAAAATCCATGATACGCAGCATGGTTCCCAGACCCAAGGTGGCACCAGTGCCAAGTAGGGCTGGTTTCATAGTACCCAGTGGCTCCTGCAATCTGCCATCCAGAAGAGGGGCAGTTGAGTTTTGTTTTCCAGAGAAAAGGGCCGTGGTTTGTGTTTGGGGCCTATGGCTGAGAGTGACCGGCTGGCTCCTGAAAAGCTACGATAGGCAGGATGGTGACCAGACCCATGGTGGCACCAGTGCCAAGTCGGGCTGGTTTGATAATACTAAATAGCTCCTGCAATCTGCCATCCAGACGCGGGGCAGCGGATTTTTGCTTGCTGGAGAAAAGTTCCGTGGGTTTTTTTTGGGGGTATATGGCTGGACGTTGCCGGCTGACTCCTTAAAAACATCGATACGCAGGATGGTTCCCTGACCCAAGGTGGCATCACTGCCAAGTCGGGCTGTTTTCGTAGTACCAAGTGCGTCCTGCAATTTGCCATCCAGAAGAGGGGCAGTTGAGTTTTGTTTACCAGAGAAAAGGGCCGTGGTTTGTGTTTTGGGGCATATGGCTGAGAGTGGCCGGCTGGCGCCTGAAAATCCACGATAGGCAGGATGGTTCCCAGAGCCAAGGTGGCACCAGTGCCATGTTGGCCTGGTTTGATAGTACCATGTGGCTCCTGCAATCTGCCATCCAGAAGCGGGGCAGCTTACTTTTGTTTGCCAGGGAAACGGGCCGAGGTATTTGTCTGGGGGCCTATGGCTGGGAGTGACCGCCTGGCTCCTGAAAAGCTACGATAGGCAGGATGGTGACCAGACCCATGGTGGCACCAGTGCCAAGTTGGGCTGGTTTGATAGTACCAAGTGGCTCCTGCAATCTGCCATCCAGAAGCGGATTAGCTTACTTTTGTTTGCCAGGGAAACGGGCAGAGCTTTCTGTCTGGGGGCCTATGGTTGGGAGTAACCGGCTGGCTCGTGAAAAGCTACGATAGGCAGGATGGTTCCCAGATCCAAGATGGCACCAGTGCCAAGTCGGGGTGGTTTGATGGTGCAAAGTGGCTCCTGCTATCTGCCATCCTGACGCGGGGCAGCGGATTTTTGTTTCCAAGAGAAATGGTCCGTGGTTTGTTTTTGGGGCTATATGGCTGGGCGTGGCCTGCTGGCTCCTTAAAAAGCTACGATAGGCAGGATGGTGACCAGACCCATGGTGGCACCAGTGCCAAGTTGGGCTGGTTTGATAGTACCAAGTGGCTCCTGCAATCTGCCATCAAAAAGTTGGCAGGCCAGTTTTGTTTTCCAGGGAAAAGCACCGTTGTTTGTGTTTGGGGGACTGTGGCTGGGAGTGGCCGGCTGGCTCCTTAGAACACACGATACGCAGGATGGTTCCCAGACCCAAGGTGGCACCAGTGCCACGTAGGGCTGGTTTGATGGTGAAAAGTGGCTCCTGCAATCTGCCATCCTGAAGCGGGGTAGCTTACATTTGTGTGCCAGGGAAACGGGCCGAGGTTTATGACTGGGGGCCTAGGGCTAGAAGTGACCGGCTGGCTCCTGAAAAGCAACAATAGGCAGGATGGTTCCCAGACCCAAGGTGGCACCAGTGCCAAGTTGGGCTGGTTTGATGGTACCAACTGGCTCCTGCAATCTGCCATCTAAAAGTTGTCAGGCGAGTTTTGTTTTCCAGGGAAAAGCGCCGTTGAATTTGTTTGGAGGCCTGTGGCTGGCAGTGGCTGCCTGTCGTCTTAGAATCCGGGTTACGCAGCATGGTTCCCAGAGCCAAGGTGGCACCAGTGTCAAGTTGGGCTGGTTTGATAGTACCAAGTGGCTCCTGCAATCTGCCATCCAGAAGCGGGGCAGCTTACTTTTGTTTGCCAGGGAAACGGGCCGAGGTATTTGTCTGGGGACCTATGGCTGGGAGTGACCGGCTGGCTCCTGAAAAGCTACGATAGGCAGGATGGTTCCCTGACCCAAGGTGGCACCAGTGCCAAGTCGGGCGGTTTTCGTAGTACAAAGTGCGTCCTAAAATTTGCCATCCAGAAGAGGGGCAGTTGAGTTTTGTTTACCAGAGAAAAGGGCCGTGGTTTGTTTTTGGGGGCATATGGCTGATAGTGGCCGTCTGGCCCCTGAAAATCCACGATAGGCAGGATGGTTCCCAGACCAGAGGTGGCACCAGTGCCAAGTCAGGCTGGTTTGATAGTACTAAATAGCACCTGCAATCTGCCATGCAGAAGCGGGGCAGCTTACTTTTGTTTGCCAGGGAAATGGGCCGAGGTTTGTGTCTGGGGGCCTATGGCTGGGAGTGACCGCCTGGCTCCTGAAAAGCTACGATAGGCAGGATGGTGACCAGACCCATGGTGGCACCAGTGCCAAGTTGGGCTGGTTTGATAGTACCAAGTGGCTCCTGCAATCTGCCATCAAAAAGTTGTCAGGCGAGTTTTGTTTTCCAGGGAAAAGCGCCGTTGTTTGTGTTTGGGGGACTGTGGCTGGGAGTGGCCGGCTGGCTCCTTAGAACACACGATACGCAGGATGGTTCCCAGACCCAAGGTGGCACCAGTGCCACGTAGGGCTGGTTTGATGGTGAAAAGTGGCTCCTGCAATCTGCCATCCTGAAGCGGGGTAGCTTACATTTGTGTGCCAGGGAAACGGGCCGAGGTTTATGACTGGGGGCCTAGGGCTAGAAGTGACCGGCTGGCTCCTGAAAAGCAACAATAGGCAGGATGGTTCCCAGACCCAAGGTGGCACCAGTGCCAAGTTGGGCTGGTTTGATGGTACCAACTGGCTCCTGCAATCTGCCATCTAAAAGTTGTCAGGCGAGTTTTGTTTTCCAGGGAAAAGCGCCGTTGAATTTGTTTGGAGGCCTGTGGCTGGCAGTGGCTGCCTGTCGTCTTAGAATCCGGGTTACGCAGCATGGTTCCCAGAGCCAAGGTGGCACCAGTGTCAAGTTGGGCTGGTTTGATAGTACCAAGTGGCTCCTGCAATCTGCCATCCAGAAGCGGGGCAGCTTACTTTTGTTTGCCAGGGAAACGGGCCGAGGTATTTGTCTGGGGACCTATGGCTGGGAGTGACCGGCTGGCTCCTGAAAAGCTACGATAGGCAGGATGGTTCCCTGACCCAAGGTGGCACCAGTGCCAAGTCGGGCGGTTTTCGTAGTACAAAGTGCGTCCTAAAATTTGCCATCCAGAAGAGGGGCAGTTGAGTTTTGTTTACCAGAGAAAAGGGCCGTGGTTTGTTTTTGGGGGCATATGGCTGATAGTGGCCGTCTGGCGCCTGAAAATCCACGATAGGCAGGATGGTTCCCAGACCAGAGGTGGCACCAGTGCCAAGTCGGGCTGGTTTGATAGTACTAAATAGCACTTGCAATATGCCATGCAGAAGCGGGGCAGCTTACTTTTGTTTGCCAGGGAAACGGGCCGAGGTTTGTGTCTGGGGGCCTATGGCTGGGAGTGACCGCCTGGCTCCTGAAAAGCTACGATAGGCAGGATGGTGACCAGACCCATGGTGGCACCAGTGCCAAGTTGGGCTGGTTTGATAGTAGCAAGTGGCTCCTGCAATCTGCCATCAAAAAGTTGTCAGGCGAGTTTTGTTTTCCAGGGAAAAGCGCCGTTGTTTGTGTTTGGGGGACTGTTGGTGGGAGTGGCCGGCTGGCTCCTTAGAACACACGATACGCAGGATGGTTCCCAGACCCAAGGTGGCACCAGTGCCACGTCGGGCTGGTTTGATGGTGAAAAGTGGCTCCTGCAATCTGCCATCCTGAAGCGGGGTAGCTTACTTTTGTGTGCCAGGGAAACGGGCCGAGGTTTATGACTGGGGGCCTAGGGCTAGGAGTGACCGGCTGGCTCCTGAAAAGCAACAATAGGCAGGATGGTTCCCAGACCCAAGGTGGCACCAGTGCCAAGTTGGGCTGGTTTGATGGTACCAACTGGCTCCTGCAATCTGCCATCTAAAAGTTGTCAGGCGAGTTTTGTTTTCCAGGGAAAAGCGCCGTTGATTTTGTTTGGAGGCCTGTGGCTGGCAGTGGCTGCCTGTCGTCTTAGAATCCGGGTTACGCAGCATGGTTCCCAGAGCCAAGGTGGCACCAGTGCCAAGTTGGGCTGGTTTGATGGTGCAAAGTGGCTCCTGCAATCTGCCATCCAGAAGTGCGGTAGCTTACTTTTGTGTGCCAGGGAAACAGGCCGAGCTTTGTGTCTGGGGCCCTATGGCTGGGAGTGACCGGCTGGCTCCTGAAAAGCTACGATAGGCAGGATGGTGACCAGACCCATGGTGGCACCAGTGCCAAGTTGGGCTGGTTTGATGGTGAAAAGTGGCTCCTGCAATCTGCCATCCAGAAGCGGGGCAGCTGAATTTTTTTTGCCAGAGAAAAAGGCTGTTGTTTGTGTTTCGGGGCCTGTGGCTGGCAGTGGACGGCTGGCTCCTGAAAATCCATGATACGCAGCGTGGTTCCCAGACCCAAGGTGGCACCAGTGCCAAGTAGGGCTGGTTTCATAGTACCCAGTGGCTCCTGCAATCTCCCATCCAGAAGAGGGGTGCTTACTTTTGTTTTCCAGGGAAACGGGCCGAGGTTTGTGTCTGGGGGTCTATGGCTGGGAGTGACCGGCTGGCTCCTGAAAAGCTACGATAGGCAGGATGGTGACCAGACCCATGGTGGCACCAGTGCCAAGTTGGGCTGGTTTGATAGTACCAAGTGGCTCCTGCAATCTGCCATCAAAATGTTGGCAGGCGAGTTTTGTTTTCCAGGGAAAAGTGCCGTTGTTTTTGTTTGGGCGCCTGTGGCACGGAGTGGCCGGGTGGCTGCTTAGAATCCACGATACGCAGGATGTTTCCCAGACCCAAGGTGGCACCAGTGCCAAGTCGGGCTGTTTTGACACTACCAAGTGGCTCCTGCAATCTGCCATCCAGAATCGGGGCAGCTTAATTTTGTTTGCCAGGGAAACGGTCCGAGGTTTGTGATGGGGGCCTATGGCTGGGAGTGACCGGCTGGCTCCTGAAATGGTACATTTGGCAGGATGGTTCCCAGACCCATAGTGGCACCAGTGCCAAGTTGGGATGATTGGATAGTACCAAGTGGCTCCTGCAATCTGCCATCAAAAAGCTGGCAGGCGAGTTTTGTTTTCCAGGGAAAAGCGCCGTTGTTTGTATTTGGGGGCCTGTGGCTGGGAGTGGCCGCCTGGCGCCTTAGAATCTACGTTACGCAGCATGGTTCCCAGACCCAAAGTGGCACCAGTGTCAAGTTGGGCTGGTTTGATAGTACCAAGTGGCTCCTGCAATCTGCCATCCAGAAGCGGGGTAGCTTACTTTTGTTTGCCAGGGAAACGGGCAGAGCTTTCTGTCTGGGGGCCTATGGTTGGGAGTAACCGGCTGGCTCCTGAAAAGCTACGATAGGCAGGATGGTTCCCAGATCCAAGATGGCACCAGTGCCAAGTCGGGGTGGTTTGATGGTGCAACGTGGCTCCTGCAATCTGCCATCCTGACGCGGGGCAGCGGATTTTTGTTTCCAAGAGAAATGGTCCGTGGTTTGTTTTTGGGGCTATATGGCTGGGCGTGGCCTGCTGGCTCCTTAAAAAGCTACGATAGGCAGGATGGTTCCCTGACCCAAGGTGGCACCAGTGCCAAGTCGGGCGGTTTTCGTAGTACAAAGTGCGTCCTAAAATTTGCCATCCAGAAGAGGGGCAGTTGAGTTTTGTTTACCAGAGAAAAGGGCCGTGGTTTGTTTTTGGGGGCATATGGCTGATAGTGGCCGTCTGGCCCCTGAAAATCCACGATAGGCAGGATGGTTCCCAGACCAGAGGTGGCACCAGTGCCAAGTTGGGCTGGTTTGATAGTACTAAATAGCACCTGCAATCTGCCATGCAGAAGCGGGGCAGCTTACTTTTGTTTGCCAGGGAAACGGGCCGAGGTTTGTGTCTGGGGGCCTATGGCTGGGAGTGACCGCCTGGCTCCTGAAAAGCTACGATAGGCAGGATGGTTACCAGACCCATGGTGGCACCAGTGCCAAGTTGGGCTGGTTTGATAGTACCAAGTGGCTCCTGCAATCTGCCATCAAAAAGTTGGCAGGCCAGTTTTGTTTTCCAGGGAAAAGCGCCGTTGTTTGTGTTTGGGGGACTGTTGGTGGGAGTGGCCGGCTGGCTCCTTAGAACACACGATACGCAGGATGGTTCCCAGACCCAAGGTGGCACCAGTGCCACGTCGGGCTGGTTTGATGGTGAAAAGTGGCTCCTGCAATCTGCCATCCTGAAGCGGGGTAGCTTACTTTTGTGTGCCAGGGAAACGGGCCGAGGTTTATGACTGGGGGCCTAGGGCTAGGAGTGACCGGCTGGCTCCTGAAAAGCAACAATAGGCAGGATGGTTCCCAGACCCAAGGTGGCACCAGTGCCAAGTTGGGCATGTTTGATGGTACCAACTGGCTCCTGCAATCTGCCATCTAAAAGTTGTCAGGCGAGTTTTGTTTTCCAGGGAAAAGCGCCGTTGATTTTGTTTGGAGGCCTGTGGCTGGCAGTGGCTGCCTGTCGTCTTAGAATCCGGGTTACGCAGCATGGTTCCCAGAGCCAAGGTGGCACCAGTGCCAAGTTGGGCTGGTTTGATGGTGCAAAGTGGCTCCTGCAATCTGCCATCCAGAAGTGCGGTAGCTTACTTTTGTGTGCCAGGGAAACAGGCCGAGCTTTGTGTCTGGGGCCCTATGGCTGGGAGTGACCGGCTGGCTCCTGAAAAGCTACGATAGGCAGGATGGTGACCAGACCCATGGTGGCACCAGTGCCAAGTTGGGCTGGTTTGATGGTGAAAAGTGGCTCCTGCAATCTGCCATCCAGAAGCGGGGCAGCTGAATTTTGTTTGCCAGAGAAAAAGGCTGTTGTTTGTGTTTCGGGGCCTGTGGCTGGCAGTGGACGGCTGGCTCCTGAAAATCCATGATACGCAGCATGGTTCCCAGACCCAAGGTGGCACCAGTGCCAAGTAGGGCTGGTTTCATAGTACCCAGTGGCTCCTGCAATCTGCCATCCAGAAGAGGGGCAGTTGAGTTTTGTTTTCCAGAGAAAAGGGCCGTGGTTTGTGTTTGGGGCCTATGGCTGAGAGTGACCGGCTGGCTCCTGAAAAGCTACGATAGGCAGGATGGTGACCAGACCCATGGTGGCACCAGTGCCAAGTCGGGCTGGTTTGATAATACTAAATAGCTCCTGCAATCTGCCATCCAGACGCGGGGCAGCGGATTTTTGCTTGCTGGAGAAAAGTTCCGTGGGTTTTTTTTGGGGGTATATGGCTGGACGTTGCCGGCTGACTCCTTAAAAACATCGATACGCAGGATGGTTCCCTGACCCAAGGTGGCATCACTGCCAAGTCGGGCTGTTTTCGTAGTACCAAGTGCGTCCTGCAATTTGCCATCCAGAAGAGGGGCAGTTGAGTTTTGTTTACCAGAGAAAAGGGCCGTGGTTTGTGTTTTGGGGCATATGGCTGAGAGTGGCCGGCTGGCGCCTGAAAATCCACGATAGGCAGGATGGTTCCCAGAGCCAAGGTGGCACCAGTGCCATGTTGGCCTGGTTTGATAGTACCATGTGGCTCCTGCAATCTGCCATCCAGAAGCGGGGCAGCTTACTTTTGTTTGCCAGGGAAACGGGCCGAGGTATTTGTCTGGGGGCCTATGGCTGGGAGTGACCGCCTGGCTCCTGAAAAGCTACGATAGGCAGGATGGTGACCAGACCCATGGTGGCACCAGTGCCAAGTTGGGCTGGTTTGATAGTACCAAGTGGCTCCTGCAATCTGCCATCCAGAAGCGGATTAGCTTACTTTTGTTTGCCAGGGAAACGGGCAGAGCTTTCTGTCTGGGGGCCTATGGTTGGGAGTAACCGGCTGGCTCGTGAAAAGCTACGATAGGCAGGATGGTTCCCAGATCCAAGATGGCACCAGTGCCAAGTCGGGGTGGTTTGATGGTGCAAAGTGGCTCCTGCTATCTGCCATCCTGACGCGGGGCAGCGGATTTTTGTTTCCAAGAGAAATGGTCCGTGGTTTGTTTTTGGGGCTATATGGCTGGGCGTGGCCTGCTGGCTCCTTAAAAAGCTACGATAGGCAGGATGGTGACCAGACCCATGGTGGCACCAGTGCCAAGTTGGGCTGGTTTGATAGTACCAAGTGGCTCCTGCAATCTGCCATCAAAAAGTTGGCAGGCCAGTTTTGTTTTCCAGGGAAAAGCACCGTTGTTTGTGTTTGGGGGACTGTGGCTGGGAGTGGCCGGCTGGCTCCTTAGAACACACGATACGCAGGATGGTTCCCAGACCCAAGGTGGCACCAGTGCCACGTAGGGCTGGTTTGATGGTGAAAAGTGGCTCCTGCAATCTGCCATCCTGAAGCGGGGTAGCTTACATTTGTGTGCCAGGGAAACGGGCCGAGGTTTATGACTGGGGGCCTAGGGCTAGAAGTGACCGGCTGGCTCCTGAAAAGCAACAATAGGCAGGATGGTTCCCAGACCCAAGGTGGCACCAGTGCCAAGTTGGGCTGGTTTGATGGTACCAACTGGCTCCTGCAATCTGCCATCTAAAAGTTGTCAGGCGAGTTTTGTTTTCCAGGGAAAAGCGCCGTTGAATTTGTTTGGAGGCCTGTGGCTGGCAGTGGCTGCCTGTCGTCTTAGAATCCGGGTTACGCAGCATGGTTCCCAGAGCCAAGGTGGCACCAGTGTCAAGTTTGGCTGGTTTGATAGTACCAAGTGGCTCCTGCAATCTGCCATCCAGAAGCGGGGCAGCTTACTTTTGTTTGCCAGGGAAACGGGCCGAGGTATTTGTCTGGGGACCTATGGCTGGGAGTGACCGGCTGGCTCCTGAAAAGCTACGATAGGCAGGATGGTTCCCTGACCCAAGGTGGCACCAGTGCCAAGTCGGGCGGTTTTCGTAGTACAAAGTGCGTCCTAAAATTTGCCATCCAGAAGAGGGGCAGTTGAGTTTTGTTTACCAGAGAAAAGGGCCGTGGTTTGTTTTTGGGGGCATATGGCTGATAGTGGCCGTCTGGCGCCTGAAAATCCACGATAGGCAGGATGGTTCCCAGACCAGAGGTGGCACCAGTGCCAAGTCGGGCTGGTTTGATAGTACTAAATAGCACCTGCAATCTGCCATGCAGAAGCGGGGCAGCTTACTTTTGTTTGCCAGGGAAATGGGCCGAGGTTTGTGTCTGGGGGCCTATGGCTGGGAGTGACCGCCTGGCTCCTGAAAAGCTACGATAGGCAGGATGGTGACCAGACCCATGGTGGCACCAGTGCCAAGTTGGGCTGGTTTGATAGTACCAAGTGGCTCCTGCAATCTGCCATCAAAAAGTTGTCAGGCGAGTTTTGTTTTCCAGGGAAAAGCGCCGTTGTTTGTGTTTGGGGGACTGTGGCTGGGAGTGGCCGGCTGGCTCCTTAGAACACACGATACGCAGGATGGTTCCCAGACCCAAGGTGGCACCAGTGCCACGTAGGGCTGGTTTGATGGTGAAAAGTGGCTCCTGCAATCTGCCATCCTGAAGCGGGGTAGCTTACATTTGTGTGCCAGGGAAACGGGCCGAGGTTTATGACTGGGGGCCTAGGGCTAGAAGTGACCGGCTGGCTCCTGAAAAGCAACAATAGGCAGGATGGTTCCCAGACCCAAGGTGGCACCAGTGCCAAGTTGGGCTGGTTTGATGGTACCAACTGGCTCCTGCAATCTGCCATCTAAAAGTTGTCAGGCGAGTTTTGTTTTCCAGGGAAAAGCGCCGTTGAATTTGTTTGGAGGCCTGTGGCTGGCAGTGGCTGCCTGTCGTCTTAGAATCCGGGTTACGCAGCATGGTTCCCAGAGCCAAGGTGGCACCAGTGTCAAGTTGGGCTGGTTTGATAGTACCAAGTGGCTCCTGCAATCTGCCATCCAGAAGCGGGGCAGCTTACTTTTGTTTGCCAGGGAAACGGGCCGAGGTATTTGTCTGGGGACCTATGGCTGGGAGTGACCGGCTGGCTCCTGAAAAGCTACGATAGGCAGGATGGTTCCCTGACCCAAGGTGGCACCAGTGCCAAGTCGGGCGGTTTTCGTAGTACAAAGTGCGTCCTAAAATTTGCCATCCAGAAGAGGGGCAGTTGAGTTTTGTTTACCAGAGAAAAGGGCCGTGGTTTGTTTTTGGGGGCATATGGCTGATAGTGGCCGTCTGGCCCCTGAAAATCCACGATAGGCAGGATGGTTCCCAGACCAGAGGTGGCACCAGTGCCAAGTCGGGCTGGTTTGATAGTACTAAATAGCACCTGCAATCTGCCATGCAGAAGCGGGGCAGCTTACTTTTGTTTGCCAGGGAAACGGGCCGAGGTTTGTGTCTGGGGGCCTATGGCTGGGAGTGACCGCCTGGCTCCTGAAAAGCTACGATAGGCAGGATGGTGACCAGACCCATGGTGGCACCAGTGCCAAGTTGGGCTGGTTTGATAGTACCAAGTGGCTCCTGCAATCTGCCATCAAAAAGTTGTCAGGCGAGTTTTGTTTTCCAGGGAAAAGCGCCGTTGTTTGTGTTTGGGGGACTGTTGGTGGGAGTGGCCGGCTGGCTCCTTAGAACACACGATACGCAGGATGGTTCCCAGACCCAAGGTGGCACCAGTGCCACGTCGGGCTGGTTTGATGGTGAAAAGTGGCTCCTGCAATCTGCCATCCTGAAGCGGGGTAGCTTACTTTTGTGTGCCAGGGAAACGGGCCGAGGTTTATGACTGGGGGCCTAGGGCTAGGAGTGACCGGCTGGCTCCTGAAAAGCAACAATAGGCAGGATGGTTCCCAGACCCAAGGTGGCACCAGTGCCAAGTTGGGCTGGTTTGATGGTACCAACTGGCTCCTGCAATCTGCCATCTAAAAGTTGTCAGGCGAGTTTTGTTTTCCAGGGAAAAGCGCCGTTGATTTTGTTTGGAGGCCTGTGGCTGGCAGTGGCTGCCTGTCGTCTTAGAATCCGGGTTACGCAGCATGGTTCCCAGAGCCAAGGTGGCACCAGTGCCAAGTTGGGCTGGTTTGATGGTGCAAAGTGGCTCCTGCAATCTGCCATCCAGAAGTGCGGTAGCTTACTTTTGTGTGCCAGGGAAACAGGCCGAGCTTTGTGTCTGGGGCCCTATGGCTGGGAGTGACCGGCTGGCTCCTGAAAAGCTACGATAGGCAGGATGGTGACCAGACCCATGGTGGCACCAGTGCCAAGTTGGGCTGGTTTGATGGTGAAAAGTGGCTCCTGCAATCTGCCATCCAGAAGCGGGGCAGCTGAATTTTTTTTGCCAGAGAAAAAGGCTGTTGTTTGTGTTTCGGGGCCTGTGGCTGGCAGTGGACGGCTGGCTCCTGAAAATCCATGATACGCAGCATGGTTCCCAGACCCAAGGTGGCACCAGTGCCAAGTAGGGCTGGTTTCATAGTACCCAGTGGCTCCTGCAATCTCCCATCCAGAAGAGGGGTGCTTACTTTTGTTTTCCAGGGAAACGGGCCGAGGTTTGTGTCTGGGGGTCTATGGCTGGGAGTGACCGGCTGGCTCCTGAAAAGCTACGATAGGCAGGATGGTGACCAGACCCATGGTGGCACCAGTGCCAAGTTGGGCTGGTTTGATAGTACCAAGTGGCTCCTGCAATCTGCCATCAAAATGTTGGCAGGCGAGTTTTGTTTTCCAGGGAAAAGCGCCGTTGTTTGTGTTTGGGCGCCTGTGGCACGGAGTGGCCGGGTGGCTGCTTAGAATCCACGATACGCAGGATGTTTCCCAGACCCAAGGTGGCACCAGTGCCAAGTCGGGCTGTTTTGACACTACCAAGTGGCTCCTGCAATCTGCCATCCAGAATCGGGGCAGCTTAATTTTGTTTGCCAGGGAAACGGTCCGAGGTTTGTGATGGGGGCCTATGGCTGGGAGTGACCGGCTGGCTCCTGAAATGGTACATTTGGCAGGATGGTTCCCAGACCCATAGTGGCACCAGTGCCAAGTTGGGATGATTGGATAGTACCAAGTTGCTCCTGCAATCTGCCATCAAAAAGCTGGCAGGCGAGTTTTGTTTTCCAGGGAAAAGCGCCGTTGTTTGTATTTGGGGGCCTGTGGCTGGGAGTGGCCGCCTGGCGCCTTAGAATCTACGTTACGCAGCATGGTTCCCAGACCCAAAGTGGCACCAGTGTCAAGTTGGGCTGGTTTGATAGTACCAAGTGGCTCCTGCAATCTGCCATCCAGAAGCGGGGTAGCTTACTTTTGTTTGCCAGGGAAACGGGCAGAGCTTTCTGTCTGGGGGCCTATGGTTGGGAGTAACCGGCTGGCTCCTGAAAAGCTACGATAGGCAGGATGGTTCCCAGATCCAAGATGGCACCAGTGCCAAGTCGGGGTGGTTTGATGGTGCAACGTGGCTCCTGCTATCTGCCATCCTGACGCGGGGCAGCGGATTTTTGTTTCCAAGAGAAATGGTCCGTGGTTTGTTTTTGGGGCTATATGGCTGGGCGTGGCCTGCTGGCTCCTTAAAAAGCTACGATAGGCAGGATGGTTCCCTGACCCAAGGTGGCACCAGTGCCAAGTCGGGCGGTTTTCGTAGTACAAAGTGCGTCCTAAAATTTGCCATCCAGAAGAGGGGCAGTTGAGTTTTGTTTACCAGAGAAAAGGGCCGTGGTTTGTTTTTGGGGGCATATGGCTGATAGTGGCCGTCTGGCGCCTGAAAATCCACGATAGGCAGGATGGTTCCCAGACCAGAGGTGGCACCAGTGCCACGTTGGGCTGGTTTGATAGTACTAAATAGCACCTGCAATCTGCCATGCAGAAGCGGGGCAGCTTACTTTTGTTTGCCAGGGAAACGGGCCGAGGTTTGTGTCTGGGGGCCTATGGCTGGGAGTGACCGCCTGGCTCCTGAAAAGCTACGATAGGCAGGATGGTTACCAGACCCATGGTGGCACCAGTGCCAAGTTGGGCTGGTTTGATAGTACCAAGTGGCTCCTGCAATCTGCCATCAAAAAGTTGTCAGGCGAGTTTTGTTTTCCAGGGAAAAGCGCCGTTGTTTGTGTTTGGGGGACTGTTGGTGGGAGTGGCCGGCTGGCTCCTTAGAACACACGATACGCAGGATGGTTCCCAGACCCAAGGTGGCACCAGTGCCACGTCGGGCTGGTTTGATGGTGAAAAGTGGCTCCTGCAATCTGCCATCCTGAAGCGGGGTAGCTTACTTTTGTGTGCCAGGGAAACGGGCCGAGGTTTATGACTGGGGGCCTAGGGCTAGGAGTGACCGGCTGGCTCCTGAAAAGCAACAATAGGCAGGATGGTTCCCAGACCCAAGGTGGCACCAGTGCCAAGTTGGGCTGGTTTGATGGTACCAAGTGGCTCCTGCAATCTGCCATCTAAAAGTTGTCAGGCGAGTTTTGTTTTCCAGGGAAAAGCGCCGTTGATTTTGTTTGGAGGCCTGTGGCTGGCAGTGGCTGCCTGTCGTCTTAGAATCCGGGTTACGCAGCATGGTTCCCAGAGCCAAGGTGGCACCAGTGCCAAGTTGGGCTGGTTTGATGGTGCAAAGTGGCTCCTGCAATCTGCCATCCAGAAGTGCGGTAGCTTACTTTTGTGTGCCAGGGAAACAGGCCGAGCTTTGTGTCTGGGGCCCTATGGCTGGGAGTGACCGGCTGGCTCCTGAAAAGCTACGATAGGCAGGATGGTGACCAGACCCATGGTGGCACCAGTGCCAAGTTGGGCTGGTTTGATGGTGAAAAGTGGCTCCTGCAATCTGCCATCCAGAAGCGGGGCAGCTGAATTTTGTTTGCCAGAGAAAAAGGCTGTTGTTTGTGTTTCGGGGCCTGTGGCTGGCAGTGGACGGCTGGCTCCTGAAAATCCATGATACGCAGCATGGTTCCCAGACCCAAGGTGGCACCAGTGCCAAGTAGGGCTGGTTTCATAGTACCCAGTGGCTCCTGCAATCTGCCATCCAGAAGAGGGGCAGTTGAGTTTTGTTTTCCAGAGAAAAGGGCCGTGGTTTGTGTTTGGGGCCTATGGCTGAGAGTGACCGGCTGGCTCCTGAAAAGCTACGATAGGCAGGATGGTGACCAGACCCATGGTGGCACCAGTGCCAAGTCGGGCTGGTTTGATAATACTAAATAGCTCCTGCAATCTGCCATCCAGACGCGGGGCAGCGGATTTTTGCTTGCTGGAGAAAAGTTCCGTGGGTTTTTTTTGGGGGTATATGGCTGGACGTTGCCGGCTGACTCCTTAAAAACATCGATACGCAGGATGGTTCCCTGACCCAAGGTGGCATCACTGCCAAGTCGGGCTGTTTTCGTAGTACCAAGTGCGTCCTGCAATTTGCCATCCAGAAGAGGGGCAGTTGAGTTTTGTTTACCAGAGAAAAGGGCCGTGGTTTGTGTTTTGGGGCATATGGCTGAGAGTGGCCGGCTGGCGCCTGAAAATCCACGATAGGCAGGATGGTTCCCAGAGCCAAGGTGGCACCAGTGCCATGTTGGCCTGGTTTGATAGTACCATGTGGCTCCTGCAATCTGCCATCCAGAAGCGGGGCAGCTTACTTTTGTTTGCCAGGGAAACGGGCCGAGGTATTTGTCTGGGGGCCTATGGCTGGGAGTGACCGCCTGGCTCCTGAAAAGCTACGATAGGCAGGATGGTGACCAGACCCATGGTGGCACCAGTGCCAAGTTGGGCTGGTTTGATAGTACCAAGTGGCTCCTGCAATCTGCCATCCAGAAGCGGATTAGCTTACTTTTGTTTGCCAGGGAAACGGGCAGAGCTTTCTGTCTGGGGGCCTATGGTTGGGAGTAACCGGCTGGCTCGTGAAAAGCTACGATAGGCAGGATGGTTCCCAGATCCAAGATGGCACCAGTGCCAAGTCGGGGTGGTTTGATGGTGCAAAGTGGCTCCTGCTATCTGCCATCCTGACGCGGGGCAGCGGATTTTTGTTTCCAAGAGAAATGGTCCGTGGTTTGTTTTTGGGGCTATATGGCTGGGCGTGGCCTGCTGGCTCCTTAAAAAGCTACGATAGGCAGGATGGTGACCAGACCCATGGTGGCACCAGTGCCAAGTTGGGCTGGTTTGATAGTACCAAGTGGCTCCTGCAATCTGCCATCAAAAAGTTGGCAGGCCAGTTTTGTTTTCCAGGGAAAAGCACCGTTGTTTGTGTTTGGGGGACTGTGGCTGGGAGTGGCCGGCTGGCTCCTTAGAACACACGATACGCAGGATGGTTCCCAGACCCAAGGTGGCACCAGTGCCACGTAGGGCTGGTTTGATGGTGAAAAGTGGCTCCTGCAATCTGCCATCCTGAAGCGGGGTAGCTTACATTTGTGTGCCAGGGAAACGGGCCGAGGTTTATGACTGGGGGCCTAGGGCTAGAAGTGACCGGCTGGCTCCTGAAAAGCAACAATAGGCAGGATGGTTCCCAGACCCAAGGTGGCACCAGTGCCAAGTTGGGCTGGTTTGATGGTACCAACTGGCTCCTGCAATCTGCCATCTAAAAGTTGTCAGGCGAGTTTTGTTTTCCAGGGAAAAGCGCCGTTGAATTTGTTTGGAGGCCTGTGGCTGGCAGTGGCTGCCTGTCGTCTTAGAATCCGGGTTACGCAGCATGGTTCCCAGAGCCAAGGTGGCACCAGTGTCAAGTTGGGCTGGTTTGATAGTACCAAGTGGCTCCTGCAATCTGCCATCCAGAAGCGGGGCAGCTTACTTTTGTTTGCCAGGGAAACGGGCCGAGGTATTTGTCTGGGGTCCTATGGCTGGGAGTGACCGGCTGGCTCCTGAAAAGCTACGATAGGCAGGATGGTTCCCTGACCCAAGGTGGCACCAGTGCCAAGTCGGGCGGTTTTCGTAGTACAAAGTGCGTCCTAAAATTTGCCATCCAGAAGAGGGGCAGTTGAGTTTTGTTTACCAGAGAAAAGGGCCGTGGTTTGTTTTTGGGGGCATATGGCTGATAGTGGCCGTCTGGCCCCTGAAAATCCACGATAGGCAGGATGGTTCCCAGACCAGAGGTGGCACCAGTGCCAAGTCGGGCTGGTTTGATAGTACTAAATAGCACCTGCAATCTGCCATGCAGAAGCGGGGCAGCTTACTTTTGTTTGCCAGGGAAATGGGCCGAGGTTTGTGTCTGGGGGCCTATGGCTGGGAGTGACCGCCTGGCTCCTGAAAAGCTACGATAGGCAGGATGGTGACCAGACCCATGGTGGCACCAGTGCCAAGTTGGGCTGGTTTGATAGTACCAAGTGGCTCCTGCAATCTGCCATCAAAAAGTTGTCAGGCGAGTTTTGTTTTCCAGGGAAAAGCGCCGTTGTTTGTGTTTGGGGGCCTGTGTCTGGGAGTGGACGGATGGCTCCTTAGAATCCACGATACGCAGGATGGTTCCCAGACCAGAGGTGGCACCAGTGCCAAGTTGGGCTGGTTTGATAGTACCAAGTGCGTCCTGCAATCTACCATCCAGAAGCGAGGCAGCTTACTTTTGTTTGCCAGGGAAACGGGCCGATGTTTCTGTCTCAGGGCCTATGGCTGGGAGTGACCGGCTGGCTCCTGAAAAGCTACGATAGGCAGGATGGTGACCAGACCCATGGTGGCACCAGTGCCAAGTTGGGCTGGTTTGATAGTACCAAGTGGCTCCTGCAATCTGCCATCAAAAAGTTGGCAGGCGAGTTTGTTATCCAGGGAAAAGCGCCGTTGTTTGTGTTTGGGGGCCTCTGGCTGGGAGTGGCCGGCTGACTCCTTAGAATCCATGATACGCAGGATGGTTCCCAGACCCAAGGTGGCACCAGTGCCACGTCGGGCTGGTTTGATGGTGAAAAGTGGCTCCTGCAATCTGCCATCCTGAAGCGGGGTAGCTTACATTTGTGTGCCAGGGAAACGGGCCGAGGTTTATGAGTGGGGGCCTAGGGCTAGAAGTGACCGGCTGGCTCCTGAAAAGCAACAATAGGCAGGATGGTTCCCAGACCCAAGGTGGCACCAGTGCCAAGTTGGGCTGGTTTGATGGTACCAACTGGCTCCTGCAATCTGCCATCTAAAAGTTGTCAGGCGAGTTTTGTTTTCCAGGGAAAAGCGCCGTTGATTTTGTTTGGAGGCCTGTGGCTGGGAGTGGCCAGCTGGCTCCTTAGAATCCACGATACGCAGCATGGTTCCCAGACCCAAGGTGGCACCAGTGCCAAGTCGGGCTGGTTTGTTAGTACCAAGTGGTTCCTGCAATCTGCCATCCAGAAGCGGGGCAGCTGAATTTTTTTTGCCAGAGAAAAAGGCTGTTGTTTGTGTTTCGGGGCCTGTGGCTGGCAGTGGACGGCTGGCTCCTGAAAATCCATGATACGCAGCATGGTTCCCAGACCCAAGGTGGCACCAGTGCCAAGTAGGGCTAGTTTCATAGTACCCAGTGGCTCCTGCAATCTGCCATCCAGAAGAGGGGCAGTTGAGTTTTGTTTTCCAGAGAAAAGGGCCGTGGTTTGTGTTTGGGGCCTATGGCTGAGAGTGACCGGCTGGCCCCTGAAAATCCACGATAGGAAGGATGGTTCCCAGATCCAAGGTGGCACCAGTGCCATGTTGTGCTGGTGTGATAGTCCCAAGTGGCTCCTGCAATCTGCCATCCAGAAGTGGGGCAGCTGAATTTTGTTTGCCAGAGAAAAAGGCTGTGGTTTTTGTTTGGGGGCCTATGGCTGGGAGTGGCCGGCTGGCTCCTGAAAATCCATGATACGCAGCATGGTTCCCAGACCCAAGGTGGCACCAGTGCCAAGTGGGGCTGGTTTCACAGTGTCAAGTGCCTCCTGCAATCTCCCATCCAGAAGCGGGGCAGCTGAGTTTTGTTTGCCTGTGAAACGGGCCGTTGTTTTTGATTGGGGTCTGTGGCCGAGAATGTTCAGCTGGCTCCTGACAATCCACAATACGCAGGATGGTTCCCAGACCCAAGGTGGCACCAGTGCCAAGTCTTGCTGGTTTGATAGTACCAAGTGGCTCCTGCAATCTGCCATCCAGAAGCGGTGCAGCTGAGTTTTGTTTGCCAGAGGAAAGGGCCGTGGGTTGTGTTTGGGGGCATATGGCTGGGAGTGGCCGGCTGTCTCATTAAAAAGATCGATACGCAGGATGGTTCCCAGACCCAAGGTGGCACCAGTGCCAAGTCGGGCTGTTTTTATAGTACCAAGTGCGTCCTGCAATTTGCCATCCAGAAGAGGGGCAGTTGAGTTTTGTTTGCCAGAGAAAAGCGCCGTTGTTTGTGTTTGGGGGCTTGTGGCTGGGAGTGGCCGACTGGCGCCTTAGAATCTGCGATACGCAGCATGGTTCCCAGACCCAAGGTGGCACCAGTTCCATGTTGGGCTGGTTTGATAGTACCAAGTGGCTCCTGCAATCTGCCATCCAGAAGCGGGGCAGCTTACTTTTGTTTGCCAGGGAAACGGGCCGAGGTTTGTGACTGGGGGCCTATGGCTGGGAGTGACCGGCTGGCTCCTGGAAAGCTACGATAGGCAGGATGGTGACCAGACCCATGGTGGCACCAGTGCCAAGTTGGGCTGGTTTGATAGTACCAAGTTGCTCCTGCAATCTGCCATCAAAAAGTTGGCAGGCGAGTTTTGTTTTCCAGGGAAAAGCGCCGTTGTTTGTGTTTGGGGGCCTGTGTCTGGGAGTGGGCGGCTGGCTCCTTAGAATCCACGATACGCAGGATGGTTCCCAGACCCAAGGTGGCACCAGTGCCAAGTCGGGCTGGTTTGATACTACCAAGTGGTTCCTGCAATCTGCCATCCAGAAGCAGGGCAGCTTACTTTTGTTTGCCAGGGAAACGGGCCGTGGGTTTTGTTTGGGGCCATATAGCTGAGAGTGGCCCGCTGGCCCCTGAAAATCCACGCTAGGCAGCATGGTTCCCAGATGCAAGGTGGCACCAGTGCCAAGTCGGGCTGGTTTGATGGTGCAAAGTGGCTCCTGCAATCTGCCATCCAGAAGCGGGGCAGCTGATTTTTGTTTGCCAGAGAAAAATTCCGTGGATTGTTTTTGGGGGCATATTGCTGGGAGTGGCCGGCTGGCTCCTTAAAATGCTCGATACGCATGATGGTTCCCAGGCCCAAGGTGTCACCACTACCAAGTCGGCCTGCGGTTTTAGTATCAAGTTCATCCTGCAATTTGCCATCCAGAAGAGGGGCAGTTGAGTTTTGTTTGCCAGAGAAAAGGGCCGAGGTTTCTGTTTGGGGACATATGGCTGAGAGTGGCCGGCTGGCCCCTGAAAATCTACGATACACAACATGGTTCCCAGATCCAAGGTGGCACCAGTGCCAAGTTGGGCTGGTTTGATAGTCCCAAGTGTCTCCTGCAATCTGCCATCCAGAAGCGGGGCAGCTTACTTTTGTTTGCCAGAGAAATAGGCCTAGGTTTTTGTTTGGGGGCCTGTGGCTAGGAGTGGCCTGCTGGCTCCTAAGAATCCACGATACGCAGGATGTTTACCAGACCCATGGTGGCACCAGTGCCAAGTTGGGCTGGTTTGATAGTACCAAGTGGCTCCTGCAAACTCCATCAAAAAGGTGGCAGGCGTGTTTTGTTTTCCAGGGAACAGCGCCGTTGATTTTGTTTGGGGGCCTGTGGCTGGGAGTGGCCGGCTGGCTCCTTAGAATCCACGATACGCAGGATGGTTCCCAGACCCAAGGTGACACCAGTGCCAAGTCGGGCTGGTTTGATTACACCAAGTGGCTCCTGCAATCTGCCATCCATAAGTGAGGCAGCTAAGTTTTGTTTGCCAGAAAAAAGGGCCGTGGTTTTTGTTGGGGGCCTGTGGCTGGGAGTAGCCGGCTGGCTCCTTAAAATCCACGATAGGCAGGATGGTTCCCAGACCCAAGGTGGTACCAGTGCCAAGTCGGGCTGGTTTGATAGTACCAAGTGGCTCCTGCAATCTGCCATCCAGAAGCGGGGCAGCTTACTTTTGTTTGCCAGGGAAACGGGCCGAGCTTTGTGTCTCGGGGCCTATGGCAGGGAGTGACCGGCTGGCTCCTGAAAAGCTACGATAGGCAGGATGGTGACCAGACCCATGGTGGCACCAGTGCCAAGTCGGGCTGGTTTGATAGTACTAAATAGCACCTGCAATCTGCCATGCAGAAGCGGGGCAGCTTACTTTTGTTTGCCAGGGAAACGGGCCGAGGTTTGTGTCTGGGGGCCTATGGCTGGGAGTGACCGGCTGGCTCCTGAAAAGCTACGATAGGCAGGATGGTGACCAGACCCATGGTGGCACCAGTGCCAAGTTGGGCTGGTTTGATAGTACCAAGTGGCTCCTGCAATCTGCCATCAAAAAGTTGGCAGGCCAGTTTTGTTTTCCAGGGAAAAGCGCCGTTGTTTGTGTTTGGGGGACTGTGGCTGGGAGTGGCCGGCTGGCTCCTTAGAACACACGATACGCAGGATGGTTCCCAGACCCAAGGTGGCACCAGTGCCACGTCGGGCTGGTTTGATGGTGAAAAGTGGCTCCTGCAATCTGCCATCCTGAAGCGGGGTAGCTTACATTTGTGTGCCAGGGAAACGGGCCGAGGTTTATGACTGGGGGCCTAGGGCTAGAAGTGACCGGCTGGCTCCTGAAAAGCAACAATAGGCAGGATGGTTCCCAGACCCAAGGTGGCACCAGTGCCAAGTTGGGCTGGTTTGATGGTACCAACTGGCTCCTGCAATCTGCCATCTAAAAGTTGTCAGGCGAGTTTTGTTTTCCAGGGAAAAGCGCCGTTGATTTTGTTTGGAGGCCTGTGGCTGGGAGTGGCCAGCTGGCTCCTTAGAATCCACGATACGCAGGATGGTTCCCAGACCCAAGGTGGCACCAGTGCCAAGTCGGGCTGGTTTGTTAGTACCAAGTGGTTCCTGCAATCTGCCATCCAGAAGCGGGGCAGCTGAATTTTTTTTGCCAGAGAAAAAGGCTGTTGTTTGTGTTTCGGGGCCTGTGGCTGGCAGTGGACGGCTGGCTCCTGAAAATCCATGATACGCAGCATGGTTCCCATACCCAAGGTGGCACCAGTGCCAAGTAGGGCTAGTTTCATAGTACCCAGTGGCTCCTGCAATCTGCCATCCAGAAGAGGGGCAGTTGAGTTTTGTTTTCCAGAGAAAAGGGCCGTGGTTTGTGTTTGGGGCCTATGGCTGAGAGTGACCGTCTGGCCCCTGAAAATCCACGATAGGAAGGATGGTTCCCAGATCCAAGGTGGCAGCAGTGCCATGTTGTGCTGGTGTGATAGTCCCAAGTGGCTCCTGCAATCTGCCATCCAGAAGTGGGGCAGCTGAATTTTGTTTGCCAGAGAAAAAGGCTGTGGTTTTTGTTTGGGGGCCTATGGCTGGGAGTGGCCGGCTGGCTCCTGAAAATCCATGATACGCAGCATGGTTCCCAGACCCAAGGTGGCACCAGTGCCAAGTGGGGCTGGTTTCACAGTGTCAAGTGCCTCCTGCAATCTCCCATCCAGAAGCGGGGCAGCTGAGTTTTGTTTGCCTGTGAAACGGGCCGTTGTTTTTGATTGGGGTCTGTGGCCGAGAATGTTCAGCTGGCTCCTGACAATCCACAATACGCAGGATGGTTCCCAGACCCAAGGTGGCACCAGTGCCAAGTCTTGCTGGTTTGATAGTACCAAGTGGCTCCTGCAATCTGCCATCCAGAAGCGGTGCAGCTGAGTTTTGTTTGCCAGAGGAAAGGGCCGTGGGTTGTGTTTGGGGGCATATGGCTGGGAGTGGCCGGCTGTCTCATTAAAAAGATCGATACGCAGGATGGTTCCCAGACCCAAGGTGGCACCAGTGCCAAGTCGGGCTGTTTTTATAGTACCAAGTGCGTCCTGCAATTTGCCATCCAGAAGAGGGGCAGTTGAGTTTTGTTTGCCAGAGAAAAGCGCCGTTGTTTGTTTTTGGGGGCTTGTGGCTGGGAGTGGCCGACTGGCGCCTTAGAATCTGCGATACGCAGCATGGTTCCCAGACCCAAGGTGGCACCAGTTCCAAGTTGGGCTGGTTTGATAGTACCAAGTGGCTCCTGCAATCTGCCATCCAGAAGCGGGGCAGCTTACTTTTGTTTGCCAGGGAAACGGGCCGAGGTTTGTGTTTGGGGGCCTATGGCTGGGAGTGACCGGCTGGCTCCTGGAAAGCTACAATAGGCAGGATGGTGACCAGACCCATGGTGGCACCAGTGCCAAGTTGGGCTGGTTTGATAGTACCAAGTTGCTCCTGCAATCTGCCATCAAAAAGTTGGCAGGCGAGTTTTGTTTTCCAGGGAAAAGCGCCGTTGTTTGTGTTTGGGGGCCTGTGTCTGGGAGTGGCCGGCTGGCTCCTTAGAATCCACGATACGCAGGATGGTTCCCAGACCCAAGGTGGCACCAGTGCCAAGTCGGGCTGGTTTGATACTACCAAGTGCGTCCTGCAATCTGCCATCCAGAAGCAGGGCAGCTTACTTTTGTTTGCCAGGGAAACGGGCCGTGGGTTTTGTTTGGGGGCATATAGCTGAGAGTGGCCCGCTGGCCCCTGAAAATCCACGCTAGGCAGCATGTTTCCCAGATGCAAGGTGGCACCAGTGCCAAGTCGGGCTGGTTTGATGGTGCAAAGTGGCTCCTGCAATCTGCCATCCAGAAGCGGGGCAGCTGATTTTTGTTTGCCAGAGAAAAATTCCGTGGATTGTTTTTGGGGGCATATTGCTGGGAGTGGCCGGCTGGCTCCTTAAAATGCTCGATACACATGATGGTTCCCAGGCCCAAGGTGTCACCACTACCAAGTCGGCCTGCGGTTTTAGTATCAAGTTCATCCTGCAATTTGCCATCCAGAAGAGGGGCAGTTGAGTTTTGTTTGCCAGAGAAATGGGCCGAGGTTTCTGTTTGGGGACATATGGCTGAGAGTGGCCGGCTGGCCCCTGAAAATCCACGATACACAACATGGTTCCCAGATCCAAGGTGGCACCAGTGCCAAGTTGGGCTGGTTTGATAGTCCCAAGTGTCTCCTGCAATCTGCCATCCAGAAGCGGGGCAGCTTACTTTTGTTTGCCAGAGAAATAGGCCTAGGTTTTTGTTTGGGGGCCTGTGGCTAGGAGTGGCCTGCTGGCTCCTAAGAATCCACGATACGCAGGATGTTTACCAGACCCATGGTGGCACCAGTGCCAAGTTGGGCTGGTTTGATAGTACCAAGTGGCTCCTGCAAACTCCATCAAAAAGTTGGCAGGCGTGTTTTGTTTTCCAGGGAACAGCGCCGTTGATTTTGTTTGGGGGCCTGTGGCTGGGAGTGGCCGGCTGGCTCCTCAGAATCCACGATACGCAGGATGGTTCCCAGACCCAAGGTGGCACCAGTGCCAAGTCGGGCTGGTTTGATTACACCAAGTGGCTCCTGAAATCTGCCATCCATAAGTGAGGCAGCTAAGTTTTGTTTGCCGGAAAAAAGGGCCGTGGTTTTTGTTGGGGGCCTGTGGCTGGGAGTAGCCGGCTGGCTCCTTAAAATCCACGATAGGCAGGATGGTTCCCAGACCCAAGGTGGTACCAGTGCCAAGTCGGGCTGGTTTGATAGTACCAAGTGGCTCCTGCAATCTGCCATCCAGAAGCGGGGCAGCTTACTTTTGTTTGCCAGGGAAACGGGCCGAGCTTTGTGTCTCGGGGCCTATGGCAGGGAGTGACCGGCTGGCTCCTGAAAAGCTACAATAGGCAGGATGGTGACCAGACCCATGGTGGCACCAGTGCCAAGTTGGGCTGGTTTGATAGTACCAAGTGGCTCCTGCAATCTGCCATCAAAAAGTTGGCAGGCGAGTTTTGTTTTCCAGGGAAAAGCGCCGTTGTGTGTGTTTTGGGGCCTGTGGCTGGGAGTGGCCAGCTGGCTCCTTAGAATCCACGATACGCAGGATGGTTCCCAGACCCAAGGTGGCACCAGTGCCAAGTCGGGCTGGTTTGATAGCACCAAGTGGCTCCTGCAATCTGCCATCCAGAAGCGGGGCAGCTTACTTTTGTTTTCCAGGGAAACGGACCGAGGTTTTTTCTGGGGGCCTATGGCTGGGAGTGACCGGCTGGCTCCTGAAAAGCTACGATAGGCAGGATGGTGACCAGACCCATGGTGGCACCAGTGGCAAGTTGGGCTGGTTTGATAGTACCAAGTGGCTCCTGCAATCTGCCATCAAAAAGTTGGCAGGCGAGTTTTGTTTTCCAGGGAAAAGCGCCGTTGTGTGTATTTTGGGGCCTGTGGCTGGGAGTGGCCAGCTGGCTCCTTAGAATCCACGATACGCAGGATGGTTCCCAGACCCAAGGTGGCACCAGTGCCAAGTCGGGCTGGTTTGTTAGTACCAAGTGGTTCCTGCAATCTGCCATCCAGAAGCAGGGTAGCTGAATTTTGTTTGCCAGAGAAAAAGGCTGTTGTTTGTGTTTCGGGGCCTGTGGCTGGCAGTGGACGGCTGGCTCCTGAAAATCCATGATACGCAGCATGGTTCCCAGACCCAAGGTGGCACCAGTGCCAAGTAGGGCTGGTTTCATAGTACCCAGTGGCTCCTGCAATCTGCCATCCAGAAGAGGGGCAGTTGAGTTTTGTTTTCCAGAGAAAAGGGCCGTGGTTTGTGTTTGGGGCCTATGGCTGAGAGTGACCGGCTGGCCCCTGAAAATCCACGATAGGAAGGATGATTCCCAGATCCAAGGTGGCACCAGTGCCATGTTGTGCTGGTGTGATAGTCCCAAGTGGCTCCTGCAATCTGCCATCCAGAAGCGGGGCAGCTGAATTTTGTTTGCCAGAGAAAAAGGCTGTGGTTTTTGTTTGGGGGCCTATGGCTGGGAGTGGCCGGCTGGCTCCTGAAAATCCATGATACGCAGCATGGTTCCCAGACCCAAGGTGGCACCAGTGCCAAGTGGGGCTGGTTTCACAGTGTCAAGTGCCTCCTGCAATCTCCCATCCAGAAGCGGGGCAGCTGAGTTTTGTTTGCCTGTGAAACGGGCCGTTGTTTTTGATTGGGGTCTGTGGCCGAGAGTGTCCAGCTGGCTCCTGACAATCCACAATACGCAGGATGGTTCCCAGACCCAAGGTGGCACCAGTGCCAAGTTGGGCTGGTTTGATAGTACCAAGTGGCTCCTGCAATCTGCCATCCAGAAGCGGGGCAGCTTACTTTTGTTTGCCAGGGAAACGGGCCGAGGTTTGTGACTGGGGGCCTATGGCTGGGAGTGACCGGCTGGCTCCTGGAAAGCTACAATAGGCAGGATGGTTACCAGACCCATGGTGGCACCAGTGCCAAGTTGGGCTGGTTTGATAGTACCAAGTTGCTCCTGCAATCTGCCATCAAAAAGTTGGCAGGCGAGTTTTGTTTTCCAGGGAAAAGCGCCGTTGTTTGTATTTGGGGGCCTGTGGCTGGGAGTGGCCGGCTGGCTCCTTAGAATCCACGATACGCAGGATGGTTCCCAGACCCAAGGTGGCACCAGTGCCAAGTCGGGCTGGTTTGATACTACCAAGTGCGTCCTGCAATCTGCCATCCAGAAGCGGGGCAGCTTACTTTTGTTTGCCAGGGAAACGGGCCGTGGGTTTTGTTTGGGGGCATATAGCTGAGAGTGGCCCGCTGGCCCCTGAAAATCCACGCTAGGCAGCATGGTTCCCAGATGCAAGGTGGCACCAGTGCCAAGTCGGGCTGGTTTGATGGTGCAAAGTGGCTCCTGCAATCTGCCATCCAGAAGCGGGGCAGCTGATTTTTGTTTGCCAGAGAAAAATTCCGTGGATTGTTTTTGGGGGCATATTGCTGGGAGTGGCCGGCTGGCTCCTTAAAATGCTCGATACGCATGATGGTTCCCAGGCCCAAGGTGTCACCACTACCAAGTCGGCCTGCGGTTTTAGTATCAAGTTCATCCTGCAATTTGCCATCCAGAAGAGGGGCAGTTGAGTTTTGTTTGCCAGAGAAACGGGCCGAGGTTTCTGTTTGGGGACATATGGCTGAGAGTGGCCGGCTGGCCCCTGAATATCCACGATACACAGCATGGTTCCCAGATCCAAGGTGGCACCAGTGCCAAGTTGGGCTGGTTTGATAGTACCAAGTGTCTCCTGCAATCTGCCATCCAGAAGCGGGGCAGCTTACTTTTGTTTGCCAGAGAAATAGGCCTAGGTTTTTGTCTGGGGGCCTGTGGCTAGGAGTGGCCGGCTGGCTCCTAAGAATCCACGATACGCAGGATGTTTCCCAGACCCAAGGTGGCACCAGTGCCAAGTCGGGCTGGTTTGATAGTACCAAGTGGCTCCTGCAAACTCCATCAAAAAGTTGGCAGGCGTGTTTTGTTTTCCAGGGAACAGCGCCGTTGATTTTGTTTGGGGGCCTGTGGCTGGGAGTGGCCGGCTGGCTCCTTAGAATCCACGATACGCAGGATGGTTCCCAGACCCAAGGTGGCACCAGTGCCAAGTCGGGCTGGTTTGATTACAGCAAGTGGCTCCTGCAATCTGCCATCCAGAAGTGAGGCAGCTAAGTTTTGTTTGCCAGAAAAAAGGGCCGTGGTTTTTGTTGGGGGCCTGTGGCTGGGAGTGGCCGGCTGGCTCCTTAGAATCCACCATACGCAGGATGGTTCCCAGACCCAAGGTGGCACCAGTGCCAAGTCGGGCTGGTTTGATAGTACCAAGTGGCTCCTGCAATCTGCCATCCAGAAGCGGTGCAGTTGAGTTTTGTTTGCCAGAGAAAAGGGCCGTGGGTTGTGTTTGGGGGCATATGGCTGGGAGTGGCCGGCTGTCTCATTAAAAAGATCGATACGCAGGATGGTTCCCAGACCCAAGGTGGCACCAGTGCCAAGTCGGGCTGTTTTTATAGTACCAAGTGCGTCCTGCAATTTGCCATCCAGAAGAGGGGCAGTGGAGTTTTGTTTGCCAGAGAATAGCGCCGTTGTTTGTGTTTGGGAGCTTGTGGCTGGGAGTGGCCGACTGGCGCCGTAGAATCTGTGTTACGCAGCATGGTTCCCAGACCAGAGGTGGCACCAGTGCCAAGTTGGGCTGGTTTGATAGTACCAAGTGGCTCCTGCAATCTGCCATCCAGAAGCGGGGCAGCTTACTTTTGTTTGCCAGGGAAACGGGCCGAGGTTTGTGACTGGGGACCTATGGCTGGGAGTGACCGGCTGGCTCCTGAAAAGCTACGATAGGCAGGATGGTGACCAGACCCATGGTGGCACCAGTGCCAAGTTGGGCTGGTTTGATAGTACCAAGTGGCTCCTGCAATCTGCCATCAAAAAGTTGTCAGGCGAGTTTTGTTTTCCAGGGAAAAGCGCCGTTGTTTGTATTTGGGGGCCTGTGGCTGGGAGTGGCCGGCTGGCTCCTTTGAACCCACAATACGCAGGATGGTTCCCAGACCCAAGGTGGCACCAGTGCCAAGTCGGGCTGGTTTGATACTACCAAGTGCGTCCTGCAATCTGCCATCCAGAAGCGGGGCAGCTTAATTTTGTTTGCCAGGGAAACGGGCCGTGGGTTTTGTTTGGGGGCCTATGGCTGAGAGTGGCCGGCTGGCTCCTGAAAATCCACGCTAGGCAGCATGGTTCCCAGATGCAAGGTGGCACCAGTGCCAAGTCGGGCTGGTTTGATGGTGCAAAGTGGCTCCTGCAATCTGCCATCCAGAAGCGGGGCAGCTGATTTTTGTTTGCCAGAGAAAAATTCCGTGGATTGTTTTTGGGGGCATATTGCTGGGAGTGGCCGGCTGGCTCCTTAAAATGCTCGATACGCATGATGGTTCCCAGGTCCAAGGTGTCACCACTACCAAGTCGGCCTGCGGTTTTAGTATCAAGTTCATCCTGCAATTTGCCATCCAGAAGAGGGGCAGTTGAGTTTTGTTTGCCAGAGAAACGGGCCGAGGTTTCTGTTGGGGACATATGGCTGAGAGTGGCCGGCTGGCCCCTGAATATCCACGATACACAGCATGGTTCCCAGATCCAAGGTGGCACCAGTGCCAAGTTGGGCTGGTTTGATAGTACCAAGTGTCTCCTGCAATCTGCCATCCAGAAGCGGGGCAGCTTACTTTTGTTTGCCAGAGAAATAGGCCTAGGTTTTTGTCTGGGGGCCTGTGGCTAGGAGTGGCCGGCTGGCTCCTAAGAATCCACGATACGCAGGATGTTTCCCAGACCCAAGGTGGCACCAGTGCCAAGTCGGGCTGGTTTGATAGTACCAAGTGGCTCCTGCAAACTCCATCAAAAAGTTGGCAGGCGTGTTTTGTTTTCCAGGGAACAGCGCCGTTGATTTTGTTTGGGGGCCTGTGGCTGGGAGTGGCCGGCTGGCTCCTTAGAATCCACGATACGCAGGATGGTTCCCAGACCCAAGGTGGCACCAGTGCCAAGTCGGGCTGGTTTGATTACAGCAAGTGGCTCCTGCAATCTGCCATCCAGAAGTGAGGCAGCTAAGTTTTGTTTGCCAGAAAAAAGGGCCGTGGTTTTTGTTGGGGGCCTGTGGCTGGGAGTGGCCGGCTGGCTCCTTAGAATCCACCATACGCAGGATGGTTCCCAGACCCAAGGTGGCACCAGTGCCAAGTCGGGCTGGTTTGATAGTCCCAAGTGGCTCCTGCAAACTGCCATCCAGAAGCGGGGCAGCTGAGTTTTGTTTGCCAGGGAAATGGGCCGTTGTTTGTGTTTGGGGGCCTGTGGCTGGGAGTGTTCGGCTGGTTCCTGAATATGTACGATACGCAGGATTGTTCCCAGACCCAAGGTGGCACCAGTGCCAAGTCGGGCTGGTTTGATGGTGCAAAGTGGCTCCTGCAATCTGCCATCCAGACGCGGGGCAGCGGATTTTTGTTTCCATGAGAAATGGTCCGTGGTTTGTTTTTGGGGGTATATGGCTGGGCCTGGCCGGCTGGCTCCTTAAAAAGCTCGATATGCAGGATGGTTCCCTGACACAAGGTGGCACCAGTGCCACGTCGGGCGGTTTTCGTAGTACAAAGTGCGTCCTAAAATTTGCCATCCAGAAGAGGGGCAGTTGAGTTTTGTTTGCCAGAGAAAAGGTCCGTGGTTTGTTTTTGGGGGCATATGGCTGAGAGTGGCTGGCTGGCCCCTGAAAATCCACGATACACAGGATGGTTCCCAGATCCAAGGTGGCACCTGTGCCAAGTCGGGCTGATTTGATAGTACTAAGTAGCTCCTGCAATCTGCCATCCAGAAGCGGGGCAGCTTACTTTTGTTTGCCAGGGAAACGGGCCGAGGTTTGTGTTTGGGGGCCTATGGCTGAGAGTGACCGGCTGGCTCCTGAAAAGCTACAATAGGCAGGATGGTGACCAGACCCATGGTGGCACCAGTGCCAAGTTGGGCTGGTTTGATAGTACCAAGTGGTTCCTGCAATCTGCCATCCAGAAGCAGGGCAGCTGAGTTTTGTTTGCCAGAGAAAAGGGCCTTGGTTTGTGTTTGGGGGCATATGGCTGGGTGTGGCCAGCTGGCTCCTTAAAATGCACGATATGCAACATGGCTCCCAGACCCAAGGTGGCACCAGTGCCAAGTCGGGCTGGTTTGATGGTGCAAAGTGGCTCCTGCAATCTGCCATCCAGACGCGGGGCAGCGGATTTTTGTTTCCATGAGAAATGGTCCGTGGTTTGTTTTTGGGGGTATATGGCTGGGCCTGGCCGGCTGGCTCCTTAAAAAGCTCGATATGCAGGATGGTTCCCTGACACAAGGTGGCACCAGTGCCACGTCGGGCGGTTTTCGTAGTACAAAGTGCGTCCTAAAATTTGCCATCCAGAAGAGGGGCAGTTGAGTTTTGTTTGCCAGAGAAAAGGTCTGTGGTTTGTTTTTGGGGGCATATGGCTGAGAGTGGCTGGCTGGCCCCTGAAAATCCACGATACACAGGATGGTTCCCAGATCCAAGGTGGCACCTGTGCCAAGTCGGGCTGATTTGATAGTACTAAGTAGCTCCTGCAATCTGCCATCCAGAAGCGGGGCAGCTTACTTTTGTTTGCCAGGGAAACGGGCCGAGGTTTGTGTTTGGGGGCCTATGGCTGAGAGTGACCGGCTGGCTCCTGAAAAGCTACAATAGGCAGGATGGTGACCAGACCCATGGTGGCACCAGTGCCAAGTTGGGCTGGTTTGATAGTACCAAGTGGTTCCTGCAATCTGCCATCCAGAAGCAGGGCAGCTGAGTTTTGTTTGCCAGAGAAAAGGGCCTTGGTTTGTGTTTGGGGGCATATGGCTGGGTGTGGCCAGCTGGCTCCTTAAAATGCACGATATGCAACATGGCTCCCAGACCCAAGGTGGCACCAGTGCCAAGTTGGGCTGGTTTGATAGTACCAAGTGGCTCCTGCAATCTTCCATGATCACGTGGAGAAATACTTTCTGGTTTCAGCCTCATGCTCTTTCTTCTCTCCCTCAACTTCTCTATCACCTCTCATCTGGTTCACATGCGCTGTCTTCAAGGTCCACAGGCTACTTTTCACAGAATCTTCTGGCCTGATGAAGTAAGAATGATGAATAGAACAGAGCTGGGATCTATTTTCCAGTTTGGATAAAATGCATTCTGCACACAAATCCAAGGAGAACGGGCTGCCCCGATGCCCAGAAAATCTTTCACTCCTGCTAGTGTTCTACGTCAACCGCAACTTAGTCTGAAAGAAAAGCTTTTTCTCTGAGAGCATCTGAGAGGTTTGCATGAAGCACTGATATCTGACATATGCAATTTTGAATAGGAGAGGAAAAAGAAAATGGCAAGGAGTTTTTAATTTTAGTGGTTTCAATTTTAATTTCCGTGCACTTTTTCAAAACTTGTCAGCTCAAATGCCCATCAACATCTTTTAGTCATCTGTAAGTCAGTATTCATATAAAATGTGCTTCAAATCCAAAGAATTTCAAATTTGCACTCCAAGCTTCTATGCCTAGATTTATGATTTCCTACACATATTAGATGAAAGGAAGGCCTTTTTTACTGTGGGAGTGCTGGAACACTGGAACAGGTTGCCCAGAGAAGTTGTGGGTGTCCCATCCCTGAAAGTATTCAAGGTCACCTTGGACGGGGCTTGGAGCAGCAACAAAGGAGAAGCTTGATGGTAGAGAAACAAAGTTGGACTATAGAAGAAACTCGGATTGAAGTATAGGATCAAGTTTTCTCTCAGCTCTTGGGGTAAATTCAAAGTTGTACAAAATGACATTTATCTGTGCTATTCACTACTGTAACAGAAAGTTTCATGAAAACTGTACAGAAGATAGTAAATTTTAAAAGAGATAAGAATTACAGCATAAAATCCATGGGATAGGTTACAACATGAGACACTCTCTAAGAGAAAATCTCTTTGTTTCAGCACTTCATCGGGGTAAGATTTCATGAAGTGCCAAAGAAGGCGGCAAAATATCATTCGGGACATTATTTACTGGAATTCAGCCTGGCCATTAGTAGGAACTGCCTTTGAACATATCATGTAGATATACCACACACACTTTCCCTTCACTGAAAAATTACTGTTTACAACAAATAAGCAATTGACGATCAAAATTGATTGAAAGCATCTTAAACATGTCAAGTATTTCATTGTAGATGATCTGTGATCCAAATGCTTCTTCCACCTTCGAGAGGGACAGAAGAATTCTTCCATATCATGATGGTTTAAAATTGTATCAACCAATGTTTTCTGCTGAAAAGATATCATCTATTTTTTTCTATTTTTGGAAGAAAATATTCCTAGACATACAACAGGTGAGAACTAAGTAATTTTAAAGAAACAAATGAAATGAAAATATTCTGTAAATAGAATGAAATGAAAAGCTGTGTTTTAAATAGGAGCTAAATATTAAACAGAATTTTTGTACCAGGCATTTGAATTACTGCACCAGCTCTTTTGCCCATCAAGAGAGGCATTTAGCATTTCAGTCTTTTCCAAGGTGTTCATGATCTGCTATGCTGATCTCTGTGTGTGCCTAGGTGTGTGTGGAGGGGGGGGCATATGAAGGGGAGTGTGTATGTTTGCTTTACAATTGTTGTGGCAGATTCATGCCTCAGCTCCACATTTTGTTTTAAAAAGGTCACACCGAGTGGATATGAAGTTTACTATCAACAAGAGATCGATTCCCAAATCATCCATTTGACTCTCCCTTATAAATCATGTGCTTTGTTGCATATTTTATCAAATATACTTTCAAGCCAGATGGAGGAAGGAGGATGTGGGAATCCCTCCACCATCTTGCAACTTTTATGTAAGTAGGTTTTCAAGAAAATCATCATTTCTCTTTTAAATATGTCTGGAACAGGCATGATGGTAGTGTCAACCTGTTGGAGTTTTTGTTGCTGGAAGAAGTTGTACAAAAGGATTGGTTTTTACATTGACCAGTTACTGAATCAAGCGCAGGAATACATTGGAAATTTAGCTGGGGGTTCCTTTTCCCAGCAGACTACTTCTAGAACGAGCTTGTACACTGAAGCTGACTCTTTTGCTCTCTTTTTGTTTCTTTCCTATTTTCTTGGCTTCTTTGCCACTATCTAGACAATTTTGGAACTTTGTTCCCAACTAAAATGGTTTCAATAGTCTGATTGTGATCATACATTTTTACAAGGAATTTTTAAAATCTTTCCTCGAGTCCAGAAAGTCAAGGACTTAGATCTTTTTCTTCCCTTATCAATATTGCCATGAAATTGATAAATAAAGACCAACTCTTTATTTTTGTTTTTAACCCACGTAGATAATTCCCATCCATTAATCCATTTTGTGGACCAATAGCTGCCATTCTGATGGAAGCTGTCACTTCTTAACAATAGGCATTCTGTGACTATGTTGACTGCACTTTGGGTGAAGATCCTAACTGGTCTTAGATATACATAGGGAGAAATTTGCTCAGCCAGTGTCAGTCTTAAGCATGCGTATCAGAAGATCTTTCTAGAGCTGGGAATTTTCCCATGAAAGGGATTCAGTTAGGGAAGAGACACTTGTGCCAGAGTTTTACATTCTTCTTGAACACTGCTTAAGGAACTTAGATGCCATGTCCATTTGGATCTCTGTCTGCACAGAACTTTGTCATGCCAGCGCTTTGAAATGCATCTTGAAGAGAATTCACTAGCACAGAATGAAAGAGAGTGGAAGGGGTTGGTGGGGCTAACCAGGCCCAACCCCCCTGCCTAAACCAGGATACCTAGAGCCTCTTGCCCAGGATTCTATCTGGGTGTACTTTTAATGTCTTCAAAGATCCAGGCTCCACAATCTTTCTGGGCAGTCTGTGCCGTGGTTCAGTCACCCTGACAGTAAAGAAACATTTACTGATGTTCAAAGGCAATCTCCTGTATTTCAGTGTGTGCCCACTGCCTCTTGTCTTTTCCCTCAGCATCACTGAAAAGACACTGATTCCCTCCCCTTTGCACTATTGCTTCCATATGTATGTGTGATGCCATGTAGAGGTATGTCAAAAACCTCCCTGAAGCCCAGGCAGATAATATTCCCTTCATCTACCAGTCAAGTTGATTCATCAGAGGAGTTTAAAGTGATGTTCAGCATGAAATTCCCCTGAAAAATCATGCTAACTACATTATTTGGTCATCTGTCATGTGCCTGGCAAGGATTTCCAGGAAGAGCTGCTTCATCAACTTCCTGGGGATAAAAAAGAGGCTGGCTGGTTTGTACTATGGCGAGTCCTCTTAATTGCCTTTTTTGAAGATGGGTGTCATTTGCTAACATCCACTCTTTAGCTCCTCTTCTCATCTACACCTCGGCAAAAAGCTTTTCCACTATGTCTGGCTAGGAAAAACTGTGCCAGCACAGAAAACATCTCCCATCGTGTTCTAGAAGTTGCACGGATGTCTGCCAAGTGTTTGGCAGGAAGAAAAGAAAAGTTGTCCAAAACAGCTTCCAATCGAATGTTCCTGTGATTGGAAAAGTCAGGAGAGTGCAAAGGTACTGTTTTCTATCAGTTGGCAAGGTGCGCACACAATCCCAGTGTTGTACAGCTTGCTTCTTCACCTTCCCGAAGCTGCCGCTCTCGCCGGCTGCCGGAGCCCAAGAAGCGGCTTCTTCGCGCAAAGACGATTGTGCCGCTCACAGTGCTCTCCTTAGCGCGGCTTCTGCCGAAAGACGCCCGGCAGCGGCTCTTACCTCCGGAGAGCATCCTACCTTCGTCTTTAGCTCCTCTTCTCATCTACACCTCGGCAAAACGCTTTTCCACTATGTCTGGCTAGGAAAAACTGTGCCAGCACAGAAAACATCTCCCATCGTGTTCTCGAAGTTGCACGGATGTCTGCCAAGTGTTTGGCAGGAAGAAAAGAAAAGTTGTCCAAAACAGCTTCCAATCGAATGTTCATGTGATTGGAAAAGTCAGGAGAGTGCAAAGGTACTGTTTACTATCAGTTGGCAAAGTGCGCACACAATCCCAGTGTTGTACAGCTTGCTTCTTCACCTTCCCGAAGCTGCCGCTCTCGCCGGCTGCCGGAGCCCAAGAAGCGGCTTCTTCGCGCAAAGACGATTGTGCCGCTCACAGGGCTCTCCTTAGCGCGGCTTCTGCCGAAAGACGCCCGGCAGCGGCTCTTACCTCCGGAGAGCATCCTACCTTCGTCTTTCGCGTCTTTTGTAGTCTACATCTTAGCAAAACGCTTTTCCACTATGTCTGGCTAGGAAAAACTGTGCCAGCACAGAAAACATCTCCCATCGTGTTCTAGAAGTTGCACGGATGTCTGCCAAGTGTTTGGCAGGAAGAAAAGAAAAGTTGTCCAAAACAGCTTCCAATCGAATGTTCCTGTGATTGGAAAAGTCAGGAGAGTGCAAAGGTACTGTTTTCTATCAGTTGGCAAGGTGCGCACACAATCCCAGTGTTGTACAGCTTGCTTCTTCACCTTCCCGAAGCTGCCGCTCTCGCCGGCTCCCGGAACCGAAGAAGCGGCTTCTTCGCGCAAAGACGATTGTGCCGCTCACAGTGCTCTCCTTAGCGCGGCTTCTGCCGAAAGACGCCCGGCAGCGGCTCTTACCTCCGGAGAGCATCCTACCTTCGTCTTTCGCGTCTTTTGTAGTCTACATCTTAGCAAAACGCTTTTCCACTATGTCTGGCTAGGAAAAACTGTGCCAGCACAGAAAACATCTCCCATCGTGTTCTAGAAGTTGCACGGATGTCTGCCAAGTGTTTGGCAGGAAGAAAAGAAAAGTTGTCCAAAACAGCTTCCAATCGAATGTTCCTGTGATTGGAAAAGTCAGGAGAGTGCAAAGGTACTGTTTTCTATCAGTTGGCAAGGTGCGCACACAATCCCAGTGTTGTACAGCTTGCTTCTTCACCTTCCCGAAGCTGCCGCTCTCGCCGGCTGCCGGAGCCCAAGAAGCGGCTTCTTCGCGCAAAGACGATTGTGCCGCTCACAGTGCTCTCCTTAGCGCGGCTTCTGCCGAAAGACGCCCGGCAGCGGCTCTTACCTCCGGAGAGCATCCTACCTTCGTCTTTCGCGTCTTATGTAGTCTACACCTCGGCAACAAGCTTTTCCACTATGTCTGGCTAGGAAAAACTGTGCCAGCACAGAAAACATCTCCCATCGTGTTCTAGAAGTTGCACGGATGTCTGCCAAGTGTTTGGCAGGAAGAAAAGAAAAGTTGTCCAAAACAGCTTCCAATCGAATGTTCCTGTGATTGGAAAAGTCAGGAGAGTGCAAAGGTACTGTTTTCTATCAGTTGGCAAGGTGCGCACACAATCCCAGTGTTGTACAGCTTGCTTCTTCACCTTCCCGAAGCTGCCGCTCTCGCCGGCTGCCGGAGCCCAAGAAGCGGCTTCTTCGCGCAAAGACGATTGTGCCGCTCACAGTGCTCTCCTTAGCGCGGCTTCTGCCGAAAGACGCCCGGCAGCGGCTCTTACCTCCGGAGAGCATCCTACCTTCGTCTTTCGCGTCTTTTGTAGTCTACATCTTAGCAAAACGCTTTTCCACTATGTCTGGCTAGGAAAAACTGTGCCAGCACAGAAAACATCTCCCATCGTGTTCTAGAAGTTGCACGGATGTCTGCCAAGTGTTTGGCAGGAAGAAAAGAAAAGTTGTCCAAAACAGCTTCCAATCGAATGTTCCTGTGATTGGAAAAGTCAGGAGAGTGCAAAGGTACTGTTTTCTATCAGTTGGCAAGGTGCGCACACAATCCCAGTGTTGTACAGCTTGCTTCTTCACCTTCCCGAAGCTGCCGCTCTCGCCGGCTGCCGGAGCCCAAGAAGCGGCTTCTTCGCGCAAAGACGATTGTGCCGCTCACAGTGCTCTCCTTAGCGCGGCTTCTGCCGAAAGACGCCCGGCAGCGGCTCTTACCTCCGGAGAGCATCCTACCTTTGTCTTTCGCGTCTTTTGTAGTCTACATCTTAGCAATACGCTTTTCCACTATGTCTGGCTAGGAAAAACTGTGCCAGCACAGAAAACATCTCCCATCGTGTTCTAGAAGTTGCACGGATGTCTGCCAAGTGTTTGGCAGGAAGAAAAGAAAAGTTGTCCAAAACAGCTTCCAATCGAATGTTCCTGTGATTGGAAAAGTCAGGAGAGTGCAAAGGTACTGTTTTCTATCAGTTGGCAAGGTGCGCACACAATCCCAGTGTTGTACAGCTTGCTTCTTCACCTTCCCGAAGCTGCCGCTCTCGCCGGCTGCCGGAGCCCAAGAAGCGGCTTCTTCGCGCAAAGACGATTGTGCCGCTCACAGTGCTCCCCTTAGCGCGGCTTCTGCCGAAAGACGCCCGGCAGCGGCTCTTACCTCCTGAGAGTGGCAGCTTCGGGAAGGTGAAGAAGCAAGCTGTACAACACTGGGATTGTGTGCGCACCTTGCCAACTGATAGAAAACAGTACCTTTGCACTCTCCTGACTCTTCCAATCACAGGAACATTCGATTGGAAGCTGTTTTGGACAACTTTTCTTTTCTTCCTCCCAAACACTTGGCAGACATATCTGCAACTTCTAGAAAACGATGGGAGATGTTTTCTGGGCTGGCACGGTTTTTCCTAGCCAGACATAGTGGAAAAGCGTTTTGCTAAGATGTAGACTACATAAGACGCGAAAGACGAAGGTAGGATGCTCTCCGGAGTTAAGAGCCGCTGCCGGGCGTCTTTCGGCAGAAGCCGCGCTAAGGAGAGCCCTGTGAGCGGCACAATCGTCTTTGCGCGAAGAAGCCGATTCTTCGGTTCCGGGAGCCGGCGAGAGCGGCAGCTTCGGGAAGGTGAAGAAGCAAGCTGTACAACACTGGGATTGTGTGCGCACCTTGCCAACTGATAGAAAACAGTACCTTTGCACTCTCCTGACTTTTCCAATCACAGGAACATTCGATTGGAAGCTGTTTTGGACAACTTTTCTTTTCTTCCTGCCAAACACTTGGCAGACATCCGTGCAACTTCTAGAACACGATGGGAGATGTTTTCTGTGCTGGCACAGTTTTTCCTAGCCAGACATAGTGGAAAAGCGTTTTGCTAAGATGTAGACTACAAAAGACGCGAAAGACGAAGGTAGGATGCTCTCCGGAGGTAAGAGCCGCTGCCGGGCGTCTTTCGGCAGAAGCCGCGCTAAGGAGAGCACTGTGAGCGGCACAATCGTCTTTGCGCGAAGAAGCCGCTTCTTGGGCTCCGGCAGCCGGCGAGAGCGGCAGCTTCGGGAAGGTGAAGAAGCAAGCTGTACAACACTGGGATTGTGTGCGCACCTTGCCAACTGATAGAAAACAGTACCTTTGCACTCTCCTGACTTTTCCAATCACAGGAACATTCGATTGGAAGCTGTTTTGGACAACTTTTCTTTTCTTCCTGCCAAACACTTGGCAGACATCCGTGCAACTTCTAGAACACGATGGGAGATGTTTTCTGTGCTGGCACAGTTTTTCCTAGCCAGACATAGTGGAAAAGCGTTTTGCCGAGGTGTAGACTACAAAAGACGCGAAAGACGAAGGTAGGATGCTCTCCGGAGGTAAGAGCCGCTGCCGGGCGTCTTTCGGCAGAAGCCGCGCTAAGGAGAGCACTGTGAGCGGCACAATCGTCTTTGCGCGAAGAAGCCGCTTCTTGGGCTCCGGCAGCCGGCGAGAGCGGCAGCTTCGGGAAGGTGAAGAAGCAAGCTGTACAACACTGGGATTGTGTGCGCACCTTGCCAACTGATAGAAAACAGTACCTTTGCACTCTCCTGACTTTTCCAATCACAGGAACATTCGATTGGAAGCTGTTTTGGACAACTTTTCTTTTCTTCCTGCCAAACACTTGGCAGACATCCGTGCAACTTCTAGAACACGATGGGAGATGTTTTCTGTGCTGGCACAGTTTTTCCTAGCCAGACATAGTGGAAAAGCTTTTTGCCGAGGTGTAGACTACATAAGACGCGAAAGACGAAGGTAGGATGCTCTCCGGAGGTAAGAGCCGCTGCCGGGCGTCTTTCGGCAGAAGCCGCGCTAAGGAGAGCACTGTGAGCGGCACAATCGTCTTTGCGCGAAGAAGCCGCTTCTTCGGTTCCGGGAGCCGGCGAGAGCGGCAGCTTCGGGAAGGTGAAGAAGCAAGCTGTACAACACTGGGATTGTGTGCGCACCTTGCCAACTGATAGAAAACAGTACCTTTGCACTCTCCTGACTTTTCCAATCACAGGAACATTCGATTGGAAGCTGTTTTGGACAACTTTTCTTTTCTTCCTGCCAAACACTTGGCAGACATCCGTGCAACTTCTAGAACACGATGGGAGATGTTTTCTGTGCTGGCACAGTTTTTCCTAGCCAGACATAGTGGAAAAGCGTTTTGCTAAGATGTAGACTACAAAAGACGCGAAAGACGAAGGTAGGATGCTCTCCGGAGGTAAGAGCCGCTGCCGGGCGTCTTTCGGCAGAAGCCGCGCTAAGGAGAGCCCTGTGAGCGGCACAATCGTCTTTGCGCGAAGAAGCCGCTTCTTCGGTTCCGGGAGCCGGCGAGAGCGGCAGCTTCGGGAAGGTGAAGAAGCAAGCTGTACAACACTGGGATTGTGTGCGCACCTTGCCAACTGATAGAAAACAGTACCTTTGCACTCTCCTGACTTTTCCAATCACAGGAACATTCGATTGGAAGCTGTTTTGGACAACTTTTCTTTTCTTCCTGCCAAACACTTGGCAGACATCCGTGCAACTTCTAAAACACGATGGGAGATGTTTTCTGTGCTGGCACAGTTTTTCCTAGCCAGACATAGTGGAAAAGCGTTTTGCTAAGATGTAGACTACAAAAGACGCGAAAGACGAAGGTAGGATGCTCTCCGGAGGTAAGAGCCGCTGCCGGGCGTCTTTCGGCAGAAGCCGCGCTAAGAAGAGCCCTGTGAGCGGCACAATCGTCTTTGCGCGAAGAAGCCGCTTCTTGGGCTCCGGCAGCCGGCGAGAGCGGCAGCTTCGGGAAGGTGAAGAAGCAAGCTGTACAACACTGGGATTGTGTGCGCACTTTGCCAACTGATAGTAAACAGTACCTTTGCACTCTCCTGACTTTTCCAATCACATGAACATTCGATTGGAAGCTGTTTTGGACAACTTTTCTTTTCTTCCTGCCAAACACTTGGCAGACATCCGTGCAACTTCGAGAACACGATGGGAGATGTTTTCTGTGCTGGCACAGTTTTTCCTAGCCAGACATAGTGGAAAAGCGTTTTGCCGAGGTGTAGATGAGAAGAGGAGCTAAAGACGAAGGTAGGATGCTCTCCGGAGGTAAGAGCCGCTGCCGGGCGTCTTTCGGCAGAAGCCGCGCTAAGGAGAGCACTGTGAGCGGCACAATCGTCTTTGCGCGAAGAAGCCGCTTCTTGGGCTCCGGCAGCCGGCGAGAGCGGCAGCTTCGGGAAGGTGAAGAAGCAAGCTGTACAACACTGGGATTGTGTGCGCACCTTGCCAACTGATAGAAAACAGTACCTTTGCACTCTCCTGACTTTTCCAATCACAGGAACATTCGATTGGAAGCTGTTTTGGACAACTTTTCTTTTCTTCCTGCCAAACACTTGGCAGACATCCGTGCAACTTCTAGAACACGATGGGAGATGTTTTCTGTGCTGGCACAGTTTTTCCTAGCCAGACATAGTGGAAAAGCTTTTTGCCGAGGTGTAGATGAGAAGAGGAGCTAAAGAGTGGATGTTAGCAAATGACACCCATCTTCAAAAAAGGCAATTAAGAGGACTCGCCATAGTACAAACCAGCCAGCCTCTTTTTTATCCCCAGGAAGTTGATGAAGCAGCTCTTCCTGGAAATCCTTGCCAGGCACATGACAGATGACCAAATAATGTAGTTAGCATGATTTTTCAGGGGAATTTCATGCTGAACATCACTTTAAACTCCTCTGATGAATCAACTTGACTGGTAGATGAAGGGAATATTATCTGCCTGGGCTTCAGGGAGGTTTTTGACATACCTCTACATGGCATCACACATACATATGGAAGCAATAGTGCAAAGGGGAGGGAATCAGTGTCTTTTCAGTGATGCTGAGGGAAAAGACAAGAGGCAGTGGGCACACACTGAAATACAGGAGATTGCCTTTGAACATCAGTAAATGTTTCTTTACTGTCAGGGTGACTGAACCACGGCACAGACTGCCCAGAAAGATTGTGGAGCCTGGATCTTTGAAGACATTAAAAGTACACCCAGATAGAATCCTGGGCAAGAGGCTCTAGGTATCCTGGTTTAGGCAGGGGGGTTGGGCCTGGTTAGCCCCACCAACCCCTTCCACTCTCTTTCATTCTGTGCTAGTGAATTCTCTTCAAGATGCATTTCAAAGCGCTGGCATGACAAAGTTCTGTGCAGACAGAGATCCAAATGGACATGGCATCTAAGTTCCTTAAGCAGTGTTCAAGAAGAATGTAAAACTCTGGCACAAGTGTCTCTTCCCTAACTGAATCCCTTTCATGGGAAAATTCCCAGCTCTAGAAAGATCTTCTGATACGCATGCTTAAGACTGACACTGGCTGAGCAAATTTCTCCCTATGTATATCTAAGACCAGTTAGGATCTTCACCCAAAGTGCAGTCAACATAGTCACAGAATGCCTATTGTTAAGAAGTGACAGCTTCCATCAGAATGGCAGCTATTGGTCCACAAAATGGATTAATGGATGGGAATTATCTACGTGGGTTAAAAACAAAAATAAAGAGTTGGTCTTTATTTATCAATTTCATGGCAATATTGATAAGGGAAGAAAAAGATCTAAGTCCTTGACTTTCTGGACTCGAGGAAAGATTTTAAAAATTCCTTGTAAAAATGTATGATCACAATCAGACTATTGAAACCATTTTAGTTGGGAACAAAGTTCCAAAATTGTCTAGATAGTGGCAAAGAAGCCAAGAAAATAGGAAAGAAACAAAAAGAGAGCAAAAGAGTCAGCTTCAGTGTACAAGCTCGTTCTAGAAGTAGTCTGCTGGGAAAAGGAACCCCCAGCTAAATTTCCAATGTATTCCTGCGCTTGATTCAGTAACTGGTCAATGTAAAAACCAATCCTTTTGTACAACTTCTTCCAGCAACAAAAACTCCAACAGGTTGACACTACCATCATGCCTGTTCCAGACATATTTAAAAGAGAAATGATGATTTTCTTGAAAACCTACTTACATAAAAGTTGCAAGATGGTGGAGGGATTCCCACATCCTCCTTCCTCCATCTGGCTTGAAAGTATATTTGATAAAATATGCAACAAAGCACATGATTTATAAGGGAGAGTCAAATGGATGATTTGGGAATCGATCTCTTGTTGATAGTAAACTTCATATCCACTCGGTGTGACCTTTTTAAAACAAAATGTGGAGCTGAGGCATGAATCTGCCACAACAATTGTAAAGCAAACATACACACTCCCCTTCATATGCCCCCCCCTCCACACACACCTAGGCACACACAGAGATCAGCATAGCAGATCATGAACACCTTGGAAAAGACTGAAATGCTAAATGCCTCTCTTGATGGGCAAAAGAGCTGGTGCAGTAATTCAAATGCCTGGTACAAAAATTCTGTTTAATATTTAGCTCCTATTTAAAACACAGCTTTTCATTTCATTCTATTTACAGAATATTTTCATTTCATTTGTTTCTTTAAAATTACTTAGTTCTCACCTGTTGTATGTCTAGGAATATTTTCTTCCAAAAATAGAAAAAAATAGATGATATCTTTTCAGCAGAAAACATTGGTTGATACAATTTTAAACCATCATGATATGGAAGAATTCTTCTGTCCCTCTCGAAGGTGGAAGAAGCATTTGGATCACAGATCATCTACAATGAAATACTTGACATGTTTAAGATGCTTTCAATCAATTTTGATCGTCAATTGCTTATTTGTTGTAAACAGTAATTTTTCAGTGAAGGGAAAGTGTGTGTGGTATATCTACATGATATGTTCAAAGGCAGTTCCTACTAATGGCCAGGCTGAATTCCAGTAAATAATGTCCCGAATGATATTTTGCCGCCTTCTTTGGCACTTCATGAAATCTTACCCCGATG
This sequence comes from Melospiza melodia melodia, assembly GCF_035770615.1. NCBI lineage: Eukaryota > Metazoa > Chordata > Aves > Passeriformes > Passerellidae > Melospiza > Melospiza melodia. The sequence goes on from NC_086197.1 coordinate 41,143,996, forward strand.
AAGTGCTGAAACAAAGAGATTTTCTCTTAGAGAGTGTCTCATGTTGTAACCTATCCCATGGATTTTATGCTGTAATTCTTATCTCTTTTAAAATTTACTATCTTCTGTACAGTTTTCATGAAACTTTCTGTTACAGTAGTGAATAGCACAGATAAATGTCATTTTGTACAACTTTGAATTTACCCCAAGAGCTGAGAGAAAACTTGATCCTATACTTCAATCCGAGTTTCTTCTATAGTCCAACTTTGTTTCTCTACCATCAAGCTTCTCCTTTGTTGCTGCTCCAAGCCCCGTCCAAGGTGACCTTGAATACTTTCAGGGATGGGACACCCACAACTTCTCTGGGCAACCTGTTCCAGTGTTCCAGCACTCCCACAGTAAAAAAGGCCTTCCTTTCATCTAATATGTGTAGGAAATCATAAATCTAGGCATAGAAGCTTGGAGTGCAAATTTGAAATTCTTTGGATTTGAAGCACATTTTATATGAATACTGACTTACAGATGACTAAAAGATGTTGATGGGCATTTGAGCTGACAAGTTTTGAAAAAGTGCACGGAAATTAAAATTGAAACCACTAAAATTAAAAACTCCTTGCCATTTTCTTTTTCCTCTCCTATTCAAAATTGCATATGTCAGATATCAGTGCTTCATGCAAACCTCTCAGATGCTCTCAGAGAAAAAGCTTTTCTTTCAGACTAAGTTGCGGTTGACGTAGAACACTAGCAGGAGTGAAAGATTTTCTGGGCATCGGGGCAGCCCGTTCTCCTTGGATTTGTGTGCAGAATGCATTTTATCCAAACTGGAAAATAGATCCCAGCTCTGTTCTATTCATCATTCTTACTTCATCAGGCCAGAAGATTCTGTGAAAAGTAGCCTGTGGACCTTGAAGACAGCGCATGTGAACCAGATGAGAGGTGATAGAGAAGTTGAGGGAGAGAAGAAAGAGCATGAGGCTGAAACCAGAAAGTATTTCTCCACGTGATCATGGAAGATTGCAGGAGCCACTTGGTACTATCAAACCAGCCCAACTTGGCACTGGTGCCACCTTGGGTCTGGGAGCCATGTTGCATATCGTGCATTTTAAGGAGCCAGCTGGCCACACCCAGCCATATGCCCCCAAACACAAACCAAGGCCCTTTTCTCTGGCAAACAAAACTCAGCTGCCCTGCTTCTGGATGGCAGATTGCAGGAACCACTTGGTACTATCAAACCAGCCCAACTTGGCACTGGTGCCACCATGGGTCTGGTCACCATCCTGCCTATTGTAGCTTTTCAGGAGCCAGCCGGTCACTCTCAGCCATAGGCCCCCAAACACAAACCTCGGCCCGTTTCCCTGGCAAAGAAAAGTAAGCTGCCCCGCTTCTGGATGGCAGATTGCAGGAGCTACTTAGTACTATCAAATCAGCCCGACTTGGCACAGGTGCCACCTTGGATCTGGGAACCATCCTGTGTATCGTGGATTTTCAGGGGCCACCCAGCCACTCTCAGCCATATGCCCCCAAAAACAAACCACGGACCTTTTCTCTGGCAAACAAAACTCAACTGCCCCTCTTCTGGATGGCAAATTTTAGGACGCACTTTGTACTACGAAAACCGCCCGACGTGGCACTGGTGCCACCTTGTGTCAGGGAACCATCCTGCATATCGAGCTTTTTAAGGAGCCAGCCGGCCAGGCCCAGCCATATACCCCCAAAAACAAACCACGGACCATTTCTCATGGAAACAAAAATCCGCTGCCCCGCGTCTGGATGGCAGATTGCAGGAGCCACTTTGCACCATCAAACCAGCCCGACTTGGCACTGGTGCCACCTTGGGTCTGGGAACAATCCTGCGTATCGTACATATTCAGGAACCAGCCGAACACTCCCAGCCACAGGCCCCCAAACACAAACAACGGCCCATTTCCCTGGCAAACAAAACTCAGCTGCCCCGCTTCTGGATGGCAGTTTGCAGGAGCCACTTGGGACTATCAAACCAGCCCGACTTGGCACTGGTGCCACCTTGGGTCTGGGAACCATCCTGCGTATGGTGGATTCTAAGGAGCCAGCCGGCCACTCCCAGCCACAGGCCCCCAACAAAAACCACGGCCCTTTTTTCTGGCAAACAAAACTTAGCTGCCTCACTTCTGGATGGCAGATTGCAGGAGCCACTTGGTGTAATCAAACCAGCCCGACTTGGCACTGGTGCCACCTTGGGTCTGGGAACCATCCTGCGTATCGTGGATTCTAAGGAGCCAGCCGGCCACTCCCAGCCACAGGCCCCCAAACAAAATCAACGGCGCTGTTCCCTGGAAAACAAAACACGCCTGCCAACTTTTTGATGGAGTTTGCAGGAGTCACTTGGTACTATCAAACCAGCCCGACTTGGCACTGGTGCCACCATGGGTCTGGTCACCATCCTGCCTATCGTAGCTTTTCAGGAGCCAGCCGGTCACTCCCAGCCATAGGTCCCCAGTCACAAACCTCGGCCCGTTTCCCTGGCAAACAAAAGTAAGCTTCCCCACTTCTGGATGGCAGATTGCAGGAGCCACTTGGTACTATCAAACCAGCCCAACTTGGCACTGGTGCCACCTCTGGTCTGGGAACCATGCTGCGTAACACAGATTCTAAGGCGCCAGTCGGCCACTCCCAGCCACAAGCCCCCAAACACAACCCACGGCCCTTTTCTCTGGCAAACAAAACTCAACTGCACCGCTTCTGGATGGCAGATTGCAGGAGCCACTTGGTACTATCAAACCAGCCCGACTTGGCACTGGTGCCACCTTGGGTCTGGGAACCATCCAGCCTATCGTGGATTTTAAGGAGCCAGCCGGCTACTCCCAGCCACAGGCCCCCAACAAAAACCACGGCCCTTTTTTCTGGCAAACAAAACTTAGCTGCCTCACTTCTGGATGGCAGATTGCAGGAGCCACTTGGTGTAATCAAACCAGCCCGACTTGGCACTGGTGCCACCTTGGGTCTGGGAACCATCCTGCGTATCGTGGATTCTAAGGAGCCAGCCGGCCACTCCCAGCCACAGGTCCCCAAACAAAATCAACGGCGCTGTTCCCTGGAAAACAAAACACGTCTGCCAACATTTTGATGGAGTTTGCAGGAGCCACTTGGTACTATCAAACCAGCCCGACTTGGCACTGGTGCCACCTTGGGTCTGGGAAACATCCTGCGTATCGTGGATTCTAAGGAGCCAGCCGGCCACTCCTAGCCACAGGCCCCCAGACAAAAACCTAGGCCTATTTCTCTGGCAAACAAAAGTAAGCTGCCCCGCTTCTGGATGGCAGATTGCAGGAGACACTTGGGACTATCAAACCAGCCCAACTTGGCACTGGTGCCACCTTGGATCTGGGAACCATGCTGTGTATCGTGGATATTCAGGGGCCAGCCGGCCACTCTCAGCCATATGTCCCCAAACAGAAACCTCGGCCCGTTTCTCTGGCAAACAAAACTCAACTGCCCCTCTTCTGGATGGCAAATTGCAGGATGAACTTGATACTAAAACCGCAGGCCGACTTGGTAGTGGTGACACCTTGGGCCTGGGAACCATCATGCGTATCGAGCATTTTAAGGAGCCAGCCGGCCACTCCCAGCAATATGCCCCCAAAAACAATCCACGGAATTTTTCTCTGGCAAACAAAAATCAGCTGCCCCGCTTCTGGATGGCAGATTGCAGGAGCCACTTTGCACCATCAAACCAGCCCGACTTGGCACTGGTGCCACCTTGCATCTGGGAACCATGCTGCCTAGCGTGGATTTTCAGGAGCCAGCCGGCCACTCTCAGCCATAGGCCCCCATACAAAACCCACGGCCCGTTTCCCTGGCAAACAAAATTAAGCTACCCCGCTTCTGGATGGCAGATTGCAGGACGCACTTGGTAGTATCAAACCAGCCCGACTTGGCACTGGTGCCACCTTGGGTCTGGGAACCATGCTGCGTATCATGGATTTTCAGGAGCCAGCCGTCCACTGCCAGCCACAGGCCCCGAAACACAAACAACAGCCTTTTTCTCTGGCAAACAAAATTCAGCTGCCCCGCTTCTGGATGGCAGATTGCAGGAACCACTTGGTACTAACAAACCAGCCCGACTTGGCACTGGTGCCACCTTGGGTCTGGGAACCATCCTGCGTATCGTGGATTCTAAGGAGCCAGCTGGCCACTCCCAGCCACAGGCCCCCAAACACACACAACGGTGCTTTTCCCTGGAAAACAAAACTCGCCTGCCAAACATTTGATGGCAGATTGCAGGAGCCACTTGGTACTATCAAACCAGCCCAACTTGGCACTGGTGCCACCTCTGGTCTGGGAACCATCCTGCGTATCGTGGGTTCTAAGGAGCCAGCTGGCCACTCCCAGCCATATGCCCCCAAACACAAACAACGGCGCTTTTCCCTGGAAAACAAAACTCGCCTGCCAACATTTTGATGGCAGATTGCCGGAGCCACTTGGTACTATCAAACCAGCCCAACTTGGCACTGGTGCCACCATGGGTCTGGTCACCATCCTGCCTATCATAGCTTTTCAGGAGCCAGTCGGTCACTCCCAGCCATAGGCCCCCAGACACAAACCTCGGCCCGTTTCCCTGGCAAACAAAAGTAAGCTGCCCCGCTTCTGCATGGCAGATTGCAGGAGCTATTTAGTACTATCAAACCAGTTCAACTTGGCACTGGTGACACCTCTGGTCTGGGAACCATCCTGCCTATCGTGGATTTTCAGGGGCCAGCCGGCCACTCTCAGCCATATGCCCCCAAAAACAAACCACGGCCCTTTTCTCTGGCAAACAAAACTCAACTGCCCCTCTTCTGGATGGCAAATTTTAGGACGCACTTTGTACTACGAAAACCGCCCGACGTGGCACTGGTGCCACCTTGTGTCAGGGAACCATCCTGCATATCGAGCTTTTTAAGGGGCCAGCCGGCCACGCCCAGCCATATACCCCCAAAAACAAACCACGGACCATTTCTCATGGAAACAAAAATCCGCTGCCCCGCGTCTGGATGGCAGATTGCAGGAGCCACTTTGCACCATCAAACCAGCCCGACTTGGCACTGGTGCCACCTTGGGTCTGGGAACAATCCTGCATATCGTGGATTCTAAGGAGCCAGCCGGCCACTCCCAGCCACAGGCCCCCAAACACAAACAACGGCGCTTTTCCCTGGAAAACAAAACTCGCCTGCCAGCTTTTTGATGGCAGATTGCAGGAGCCACTTGGTACTATCAAATCATCCCAACTTGGCACTGGTGCCACTATGGGTCTGGGAACCATCCTGCCTATTGTAGCATTTCAGGAGCCAGCCGGTCACTCCCAGCCATAGTCCCCCAGACACAAACCTCGGACCGTTTCCCTGGCAAACAAAATTTGGCTGCCCCGATTCTGGATGGCAGATTGCAGGAGCCACATGGTAGTGTCAAACCAGCCCGACTTGGCACTGGTGCCACCTTGGGTCTGGGAACCATCCTGCGTATCGTGGATTCTAAGCAGCCACCCGGCCACTCCCAGCCACAGGCGCCCAAACACAAACAACGGCGCTTTTCCCTGGAAAACAAAACTCGCCTGCCAACATTTTGATGGCAGATTGCAGGAGCCACTTGGTACTATCAAACCAGCCCAACTTGGCACTGGTGCCACCATGGGTCTGGTCACCATCCTGCCTATCGTAGCTTTCCAGGAGCCAGCCGGTCACTCCCAGCCATAGACCCCCAGACACAAACCTCGGCCCGTTTCCCTGGAAAACAAAAGTAAGCTGCCCCGATTCTGGATGGCAGATTGCAGGAGCCACTTGGTACTATCAAATCAGCCCAACTTGGCACTGGTGCCACCATGGGTCTGGTAAACATCCTGCCTATCGTAGCTTTTCAGGAGCCAGCCGGTCACTCCCTGCCATAGGCCCCCAGACACAAACCTCGGCCCGTTTCTCTGGCAAACAAAAGTAAACTGCCCCGCTTTTGGATGGCAGATTGCAGGATTCATTTGGTACTATCAAACCTGCCCGACTTGGCCCTCGTGCCACCTTGGCTCTGGGAACCATGCTGCGTAACGTAGATTCTACAAAGACAGGCGGCCACTACCAGCCACAGGCCTCTAAACAAAAACAACGGCGCTTTTCCCTGGAAAACAAAACTCGCCTGCCAAATTTTTGATGGCAGATTGCAGGAGCCACTTGGTACTATCAAACCAGCCCAACTTGGCACTGGTGCCACCTTGGCTCTGGGAACCATCCTGCGTATCCTGGGTTCAAAGGAGGCAGCCGGCCACTCCCAGCCACAGGCCTCTAAACAAGAACAACGGCGCTTTTCCCTGGAAAACAAAAGTCGCCTGACAACTTTTTGATGGCAGATTGCAGGAGCCACTTGGTACTATCAAACCAGCCCAACTTGGCACTGGTGCCACCATGCGTCTGGTCACCATCCTGCCTATCGTAGCTTTTCAGGAGCCAGCCGCTCACTCCCAGCCATAGGCCCCCAGACAAATATCTCGGCCCGTTTCCCTGGCAAACAAAAGTAAGCAGCCCCGCTTCTGGATGGCAGATTGCAGGAGCCACATGGTACTATCAAACCAGGCCAACATGGCACTGGTGCCACCTCTGGTCTGGGAACCATCCTGCGTATCGTGGATTCTAAGGAGCCAGCTGGCCACTCCCAGCCACAGGCACCCAAACACAAACAACGGTGCTTTTCCCTGGAAAACAAAACTCACCTGCCAACATTTGATGGCAGATTGCAGGAGCCACTTGGTACTATCAAACCAGCCCAACTTGGCACTGGTGCCACCATGGGTCTGGTCACCATCCTGCCTATCGTAGCTTTTCAGGAGCCAGCCGGTCACTCCCAGCCATAGGCCCCCAGACACAAAGCTCTACCCATTTCCCTGGCAAACAAAAGTAAGCTACCCCGCTTCTGGATGGCAGATTGCAGGAGTCACTTTGCACCATCAAACCAGCCCGACTTGGCACTGGTGCCACCTCTGGTCTGGGACCCATCCTGCGTATCGTGGATTCTAAGGAGACAGCTGGCCACTCCCAGCCACAGGCCCCCAAACACAAACAACGGCGCTTTTCCCTGGAAAACAAAACTCGCTTGCCAACTTTTCGATGGCAGATTGCAGGAGCCACTTGGTACTATCAAACCACCCCAACTTGGCAACAAGTGGTTCCTGCAATCTGACATCCAGAAGCGGGGTAGCTTACTTTTGTTTGCCAGGGAAACGGGCCGAGGTATTTGTCTGGGGACCTATGGCTGGGAGTGACCGGCTGGCTCCTGAAAAGCTACGATAGGCAGGATGGTTCCCTGACCCAAGGTGGCACCAGTGCCAAGTCGGGCGGTTTTCGTAGTACAAAGTGCGTCCTAAAATTTGCCATCCAGAAGAGGGGCAGTTGAGTTTTGTTTACCAGAGAAAAGGGCCGTGGTTTGTTTTTGGGGGCATATGGCTGATAGTGGCCGTCTGGCCCCTGAAAATCCACGATAGGCAGGATGGTTCCCAGACCAGAGGTGGCACCAGTGCCAAGTCGGGCTGGTTTGATAGTACTAAATAGCACCTGCAATCTGCCATGCAGAAGCGGGGCAGCTTACTTTTGTTTGCCAGGGAAACGGGCCGAGGTTTGTGTCTGGGGGCCTATGGCTGGGAGTGACCGCCTGGCTCCTGAAAAGCTACGATAGGCAGGATGGTGACCAGACCCATGGTGGCACCAGTGCCAAGTTGGGATGGTTTGATAGTACCAAGTGGCTCCTGCAATCTGCCATCAAAAAGTTGTCAGGCGAGTTTTCTTTTCCAGGGAAAAGCGCCGTTGTTTGTGTTTGGGGGACTGTTGGTGGGAGTGCCCGGCTGGCTCCTTAGAAACCACGATACGCAGCATGGTTACCAGACAAGAGGTGCCACCAGTGCCAAGTTGTGCTGGTTTGATACTACCAAGTGGTTCCTGCAATCTGCCATCCAGAAGCGGGGCAGCTTACTTTTGTTTGCCACGGAAACGGGCCGTTGTTTGTGTTTGGGGGCCTGTGGCTGGGAGTGGCCGACTGGCTCCTTAGAATCCATGATACGCAGGATGGGTCCCAGACCAGAGGTGGCACCAGTGCAAAGTCGGGCTGGTTTGATAGTACCAAGTGGCTCCTGCAATCTGCCATCCAGAAGCGGGGCAGCTTACTTTTGTTTGCCAGGGAAACGGGCCGAGGTTTGTGACTGGGGACCTATGGCTGGGAGTGACCGGCTGGCTCCTGAAAAGTTACGATAGGCAGGATGGTGACCAGACCCATGGTGGCACCAGTGCCAAGTTGGGCTGGTTTGATAGTACCAAGTGGCTCCTGTAATCTGCCATCAAATAGTTGGTAGGCGAGTTTTGTTTTCCAGGGAAAAGCGCCGTTGTTTGTGTTTGGGGGCCTGTGGTAGGGAGTGGCCGGCTGGCTAATTAGAATCCACGATACGCAGGATGGTTCCCAGACCAGAGGTGGCACCAGTGCCAAGACGGGCTAGTTTGATGGTGCAAAGTGGCTCCTGCAATCTGCCATCCAGAAGCGGGGTAGCTTACTTTTGTTTGCCAGGGAAACGGGCCGAGCTTTTTGTCTGGGGGCCTATGGCGGGGAGTGACCGGCTGGCTCCTGAAAAGATAAGATAGGCAGGATGGTGACCAGACCCATGGTGGCACCAGTGCCAAGTTGGGCTGATTTGATAAAACCAAGTGGCTCCTGCAATCTGCCATCAAAAAGTTGGCAGGAGAGTTTTGTTTCCCAGGGAAAAGCGCCGTTGTTTGTGTTTGGGGGCCTGTGGCTGGGAGTGGCCGGCTGGCTCCTTAGAATCCACGATACGCAGCATGGTATCCAGACCCATGGTGGCACCAGTGCCAAGTTTTGCTGGTTTGATAGTACCAAGTGGTTCCTGCAATCTGCCATCCAGAAGCAGGGCAGCTTACTTTTGTTTGCCAGGGAAACGGGCCGAGGTTTTTGTCTGGGGGCCTATGGCTGGGAGTGACCGGCTGGCTCCTGAAAAGCTATGATAGGCAGGATGGTGACCAGACCCATGGTGGCACCAGTCCCAAGTTGGGCTGATTTGATAGTACCAAGTGGCTCCTGCAATCTGCCGTCAAAATTTGGCAGGCGAGTTTTTATTTTCCAGGGAAAAGCGCCGTTGTTTGTGTTTGGGGGCCTGTGGCTGGGAGTGGCCGGCTGGCTCCTTAGAATCCACGATACGCAGGATGGTTCCCAGACCCAAGGTGGCACCAGTGCCAAGTCGGGCTAGTATGATGGTGCAAAGTGGCTCCTGCAATCTGCCATCCAGAAGCGGGGCAGCTTACTTTTGTTTGCCAGGGAAACGGTCCGAGCTTTGTGTCTCGGGGCCTATGGCTGGGAGTGACCGGCTGGCTCCTGAAAAGCTACGATAGGCAGGATGGTGACCAGACCCATGGTGGCACCAGTGCCAAGTTGGGCTGGTTTGATAGTACCAAGTGGCTCCTGCAATCTGCCATCAAAATGTCGGCAGGCGAGTTTTGTTTTCCAGGGAAAAGCGCCGTTGTTTGTGTTTGGGGGCCTGTGGCTGGGAGTGGCCGGCTGGCTCCTTAGAATCCACGATACGCAGGATGGTTCCCAGACCTGAGGTGGCACCAGTGCCAAGTCGGGCTGGTTTTATAGTACCAAGTGCGTCCTGCAATCTGCCATCCAGAAGCGGGGCAGCTTACTTTTGTGTGCCAGGGAAACGGGCCGAGCTTTGTGTCAGGGGGCCTATGGCTGGGAGTGACCGGCTGGCTCCTGAAAAGCTACGATAGGCAGGATGGTGACCAGACCCATGGTGGCACCAGTGCCATGTTCGGCTGATTTCATAGTACCAAGTGGCTCCTGCAATCTGCCATCAAAAAGTCGGCAGGCGAGTTTTGTTTTCCAGGGAAAAGCGCCGTTGTTTGTGTCTGCGGGCCTGTGGCTGGAGTGACCGGCTGGCTCCTTAGAATCCACGATACGCAGCATGGTTCCCAGACCCAAGGTGGCACCAGTGCCAAGTCGGGCTGGTTTGATAGTACCAAGTGGTTCCTGCAATCTGCCATCAAAAAGTTGGCAGGCGAGTTTTGTTTTCCAGGGAAAAGCGTCGTTGTTTGTGTTTGGGGGCCTGTGGCTGGGAGTGGCCGGCTGGCTCCTTAGAATCCACGATACGCAGGATGGTTCCCAGACCTGGGCTGGCACCAGTCCCAAGTTGGGCTGGTTTGATAGTACCAAGTGGTTCCTGCAATCTGCCATCCAGAAGCGGGGCAGCTTACTTTTGTTTGCCAGGGAAACGGGCCGAGGTTTGTGTCTGGGGGCCTATGGCTGGGAGTGACCGGCTGGCTCCTGAAAGGCTACGATAGGCCGGATGGTGACCAGACCCATGGTGGCACCAGTGCCATGTTGGGCTGGTTTGATAGTACCAAGTGGCTCCTGCAATCTGCCATCAAAAACTTGGCAGGCGAGTTTTGTTTCCCAGGGAAAAGCGCCGTTGTTTGTGTTTGGGGGCCTGTGGCTGGGAGTGGCCGGCTGGCTAATTAGAATCCACGACAGGCAGGATGGTTCCCAGACCAGAGGTGACACCAGTGCCAAGTCGGGCTAGTTTGATGGTGAAAAGTGGCTCCTGCAATCTGCCATCCAGAAGCGGGTTAACTTACTTTTGTTTGCCAGGGAAAAGGGCCGAGGTTTTTGTCTGGGGGCCTATGGCTGGGAGTGACCGGCTGTCTCCTGAAAAGCTACGATAGGCAGGATGGTTCCCAGACCTGAGGTGGCACCAGTGCCAAGTTGGGCTGGTTTGATTGTAGCAAATGGTTCCTGCAATCTACCATCCAGAAGCGGGGCAGCTTACTTTTGTTTGCCAGGGAAACGGGCCGAGCTTTGTGTCAGGGGGCCTATGGCTGGGAGTGACCGGCTGGCTCCTGAAAAGCTACGATAGGCAGGATGGTGACCAGACCCATGGTGGCACCAGTGCCATGTTCGGCTGATTTCATAGTACCAAGTGGCTCCTGCAATCTGCCATCAAAAAGTCGGCAGGCGAGTTTTGTTTTCCAGGGAAAAGCGCCGTTGTTTGTGTCTGCGGGCCTGTGGCTGGAGTGACCGGCTGGCTCCTTAGAATCCACGATACGCAGCATGGTTCCCAGACCCAAGGTGGCACCAGTGCCAAGTCGGGCTGGTTTGATAGTACCAAGTGGTTCCTGCAATCTGCCATCAAAAAGTTGGCAGGCGAGTTTTGTTTTCCAGGGAAAAGCGTCGTTGTTTGTGTTTGGGGGCCTGTGGCTGGGAGTGGCCGGCTGGCTCCTTAGAATCCACGATACGCAGGATGGTTCCCAGACCCAAGCTGGCACCAGTGCCAAGTTGGGCTGGTTTGATAGTACCAAGTGGTTCCTGCAATCTGCCATCCAGAAGCGGGGCAGCTTACTTTTGTTTGCCAGGGAAACGGGCCGAGGTTTGTGTCTGGGGGCCTATGGCTGGGAGTGACCGGCTGGCTCCTGAAAGGCTACGATAGGCCGGATGGTGACCAGACCCATGGTGGCACCAGTGCCAAGTTGGGCTGGTTTGATAGTACCAAGTGGCTCCTGCAATCTGCCATCAAAAAGTTGGCAGGCGAGTTTTGTTTTCCAGGGAAAAGCGCCGTTGTTTGTGTTTGGGGGCCTGTGGCTGGGAGTGGCCGGCTGGCTAATTAGAATCCACGACAGGCAGGATGGTTCCCAGACCAGAGGTGACACCAGTGCCAAGTCGGGCTAGTTTGATGGTGAAAAGTGGCTCCTGCAATCTGCCATCCAGAAGCGGGTTAACTTACTTTTGTTTGCCAGGGAAAAGGGCCGAGGTTTTTGTCTGGGGGCCTATGGCTGGGAGTGACCGGCTGTCTCCTGAAAAGCTACGATAGGCAGGATGGTGACCAGACCCATGGTGGCACCAGTGCCAAGTTGGGCTGGTTTGATAGTACCAAGTGGCTCCTGCAATCTGCCATCAAAAAGTTGGCAGGCGAGTTTGTTATCCAGGGAAAAGCGCCGTTGTTTTTGTTTGGGGGCCTGTGGCTGGGAGTGGCCGGATGGCTAATTAGAATCCACGATACGCAGCATTGTTCCCAGACCTGAGGTGGCACCAGTGCCAAGTTGGGCTGGTTTGATACTACCAAGTGCGTCCTGCAATCTGCCATCCAGAAGCGGGGCAGCTTACTTTTGTTTGCCAGGGAAACGGGCCGAGGTTTTGTCTGGGGGCCTATGGCAGGGAGTGACCGGCTGGCTCCTGAAAAACTACGATAGGCAGGATGGTGACCAGACCCATGGTGGCACCAGTGCCAAGTTGGGCTGGTTTGATAGTACCAAGTGGCTCCTGCAATCTGCCATCAAAAAGTTGGCAGGCGAGTTTTGTTTTCCAGGGAAAAGCGCCGTTGTTTGTGTTTGGGGGCCTGTGGCTGGGAGTGGCCGGCTGGCTCCTTAGAATCCAAAATACGCAGGATGGTTCCCAGACCTGAGGTGGCACCAGTGCCAAGTTGGGCTGGTTTGATTGTAGCAAATGGTTCCTGCAATCTACCATCCAGAAGCGGGGCAGCTTACTTTTGTTTGCCAGGGAAACGGGCCGAGCTTTGTGTCTGGGGGCCTATGGCTGGGAGTGACCGGCTGGCCCCTGAAAAGCTACGATAGGCAGGATGGTGACCAGACCCATGGTGGCACCAGTGCCATGTTCGGCTGATTTCATAGTACCAAGTGGCTCCTGCAATCTGCCATCAAAATGTTGGCAGGCGAGTTTTGTTTTCCAGGGAAAAGCGCCGTTGTTTGTGTCTGCGGGCCTGTGGCTGGAGTGGCCGGCTGGCTCCTTAGAATCCACAATACGCAGCATGGTTCCCAGACCCAAGGTGGCACCAGTGCAAAGTTGGGCTGGTTTGATAGTACCAAGTGGTTCCTGCAATCTGCCATCAAAAAGTTGTCAGGCGAGTTTTGTTTTCCAGGGAAAATCGCCGTTGTTTTTGTTTGGGGGCCTGTGGCTGGGAGTGGCCGGCTGGCTCCTTAGGATCCACGATACCCAGGATGGTTCCCAGACCAGAGGTGGCACCAGTACCAAGTCGGGCTGGTTTGATAATAACAAGTGGATCCTGCAATCTGCCATCCAGAAGCGGGGCAGCTTACTTTTGTTTGCCAGGGAAACGGGCCGAGCTTTGTGTCTGGGGGCCTATGGCTGGGAGTGACCGGCTGGCTCCTGAAAAGCTACGATAGGCAGGATGGTGACCAGACCCATGGTGGCACCAGTGCCAAGTTGGGCTGGTTTGATAGTACCAAGTGGCTCCTGCAATCTGCCATCAAAAAGTTGGCAGGCGAGTTTTGTTTTCCAGGGAAAAGCGCCGTTGTGTGTGTTTTGGGGCCTGTGGCTGGGAGTGGCCAGCTGGCTCCTTAGAATCCACGATACGCAGGATGGTTCCCAGACCCAAGGTGGCACCAGTGCCAAGTCGGGCTGGTTTGTTAGTACCAAGTGGTTCCTGCAATCTGCCATCCAGAAGCGGGGCAGCTGAATTTTGTTTGCCAGAGAAAAAGGCTGTTGTTTGTGTTTCGGGGCATATGGCTGGCAGTGGATGGCTGGCTCCTGAAAATCCATGATACGCAGCATGGTTCCCAGACCCAAGGTGGCACCAGTGCCAAGTCGGGCTGGTTTCATAGTACCCAGTGGCTCCTGCAATCTGCCATCCAGAAGAGGGGCAGTTGAGTTTTGTTTTCCAGAGAAAAGGGCCGTGGTTTGTGTTTGGGGCCTATGGCTGAGAGTGACCGGCTGGCTCCTGAAAAGCTACGATAGGCAGGATGGTGACCAGACCGATGGTGGCACCAGTGCCAAGTCGGGCTGGTTTGATAATACTAAATAGCTCCTGCAATCTGCCATCCAGACGCGGGGCAGCGGATTTTTGCTTGCTGGAGAAAAGTTCCGTGGGTTTTTTTTGGGGGTATATGGCTGGACGTTGCCGGCTGACTCCTTAAAAACATCGATACGCAGGATGGTTCCCTGACCCAAGGTGGCATCACTGCCAAGTCGGGCTGTTTTCGTAGTACCAAGTGGCTCCTGCAATTTGCCATCCAGAAGAGGGGCAGTTGAGTTTTGTTTACCAGAGAAAAGGGCCGTGGTTTGTGTTTTGGGGCATATGGCTGAGAGTGGCCGGCTGGCGCCTGAAAATCCACGATAGGCAGGATGGTTCCCAGAGCCAAGGTGGCACCAGTGCCATGTTGGCCTGGTTTGATAGTACCATGTGGCTCCTGCAATCTGCCATCCAGAAGCGGGGCAGCTTACTTTTGTTTGCCAGGGAAACGGGCCGAGGTATTTGTCTGGGGGCCTATGGCTGGGAGTGACCGGCTGGCTCCTGAAAAGCTACGATAGGCAGGATGGTGACCAGACCCATGGTGGCACCAGTGCCAAGTTGGGCTGGTTTGATAGTACCAAGTGGCTCCTGCAATCTGCCATCAAAAAGTTGGCAGGCGAGTTTTGTTTTCCAGGGTAACGCGCCGTTGTTTTTGTTTAGAGGCCTGTGGCTGGGAGTGTCCGCCTGTCCTCTTAGAATCTACGTTACGCAGCATGGTTCCCAGAGCCAAGGTGGCACCAGTGCCAAGTTGGGCTGGTTTGATAGTAGCAAGTGGTTCCTGCAATCTGCCATCCAGAAGAGGGGCAGCTTACTTTTGTTTGCCAGGGAAACGGGCCGAGGTATTTCTCTGGGGGCCTATGGCAGGGAGTGACCGGCCGGCTCCTGAAAAGCTAAGATAGGCAGGATGTTTACCAGACCCATGATGGCACCAGTGCCAAGTTGGGCTAATTTGATACTACCAAGTGGCTCCTGCAATCTGCCATCCAGAATCGGGGGTGCTTACTTTTGTTTTCCAGGGAAACGGGCCGAGGTTTGTGTCTGGGGGTTTATGGCTGGGAGTGACCGGCTGGCTCCTGAAAAGCTACGATAGGCAGGATGGTGACCAGACCCATGGTGGCACCAGTGCCAAGTTGGGCTGGTTTGATAGTACCAAGTGGCTCCTGCAATCTGCCATCAAAATGTTGGCGGGCGAGTTTTGTTTTCCAGGGAAAAGCGCCGTTGTTTGTGTTTGGGCGCCTGTGGCACGGAGTGGCCGGGTGGCTGCTTAGAATCCACGATACGCAGGATGGTTCCCAGACCCATGGTGGCACCAGTGCCAAGTTGGGCTGGTTTGACACTACCAAGTGGCTCCTGCAATCTGCCATCCAGAATCGGGGCAGCTTAATTTTGTTTGCCAGGGAAACGGTCCGAGGTTTGTGTCTGGGGGCCTATGGCTGGGAGTGACCGGCTGGCTCCTGAAATGGTATAATTGGCAGGATGGTTCCCAGACCCATAGTGGCACCAGTGCCAAGTTGGGATGATTTGATAGTACCAAGTGGCTCCTGCAATCTGCCATCAAAAAGGTGGCAGGCGAGTTTTGTTTTCCAGGGAAAAGCGCCGTTGTTTGTATTTGGGGGCCTGTGGCTGGGAGTGGCCGCCTGGCGCCTTTGAATCTACGTTACGCAGCATGGTTCCCAGACCCAAAGTGGCACCAGTGTCAAGTTGGGCTGGTTTGATAGTACCAAGTGGCTCCTGCAATCTGCCATCCAGAAGCGGGGTAGCTTACTTTTGTTTGCCAGGGAAACGGGCAGAGCTTTCTGTCTGGGGGCCTATGGTTGGGAGTAACCGGCTGGCTCCTGAAAAGCTACGATAGGCAGGATGGTTCCCAGATCCAAGATGGCACCAGTGCCAAGTCGGGGTGGTTTGATGGTGCAACGTGGCTCCTGCAATCTGCCATCCTGACGCGGGGCAGCGGATTTTTGTTTCCAAGAGAAATGGTCCGTGGTTTGTTTTTGGGGCTATATGGCTGGGCGTGGCCTGCTGGCTCCTTAAAAAGCTACGATAGGCAGGATGGTTCCCTGACCCAAGGTGGCACCAGTGCCAAGTCGGGCGGTTTTCGTAGTACAAAGTGCGTCCTAAAATTTGCCACCCAGAAGAGGGGCAGTTGAGTTTTGTTTAACAGAGAAAAGGGCCGTGGTTTGTTTTTGGGGGCATATGGCTGATAGTGGCCGTCTGGCGCCTGAAAATCCACGATAGGCAGGATGGTTCCCAGACCAGAGGTGGCACCAGTGCCAAGTCGGGCTGGTTTGATAGTACTAAATAGCACCTGCAATCTGCCATGCAGAAGCGGGGCAGCTTACTTTTGTTTGCCAGGGAAACGGGCCGAGGTTTGTGTCTGGGGGCCTATGGCTGGGAGTGACCGCCTGGCTCCTGAAAAGCTACGATAGGCAGGATGGTTACCAGACCCATGGTGGCACCAGTGCCAAGTTGGGCTGGTTTGATAGTACCAAGTGGCTCCTGCAATCTGCCATCAAAAAGTTGTCAGGCGAGTTTTGTTTTCCAGGGAAAAGCGCCGTTGTTTGTGTTTGGGGGACTGTTGGTGGGAGTGGCCGGCTGGCTCCTTAGAACACACGATACGCAGGATGGTCCCAGACCCAAGGTGGCACCAGTGCCACGTCGGGCTGGTTTGATGGTGAAAAGTGGCTCCTGCAATCTGCCATCCTGAAGCGGGGTAGCTTACTTTTGTGTGCCAGGGAAACGGGCCGAGGTTTATGACTGGGGGCCTAGGGCTAGGAGTGACCGGCTGGCTCCTGAAAAGCAACAATAGGCAGGATGGTTCCCAGACCCAAGGTGGCACCAGTGCCAAGTTGGGCTGGTTTGATGGTACCAACTGGCTCCTGCAATCTGCCATCTAAAAGTTGTCAGGCGAGTTTTGTTTTCCAGGGAAAAGCGCCGTTGATTTTGTTTGGAGTCCTGTGGCTGGCAGTGGCTGCCTGTCGTCTTAGAATCCGGGTTACGCAGCATGGTTCCCAGAGCCAAGGTGGCACCAGTGCCAAGTTGGGCTGGTTTGATGGTGCAAAGTGGCTCCTGCAATCTGCCATCCAGAAGTGCGGTAGCTTACTTTTGTGTGCCAGGGAAACAGGCCGAGCTTTGTGTCTGGGGGCCTATGGCTGGGAGTGACCGGCTGGCTCCTGAAAAGCTACGATAGGCAGGATGGTGACCAGACCCATGGTGGCACCAGTGCCAAGTTGGGCTGGTTTGATAGTACCAAGTGGCTCCTGCAATCTGCCATCAAAAAGTTGTCAGGCGAGTTTTGTTTTCCAGGGAAAAGCGCCGTTGTGTGTGTTTTGGGGCCTGTGGCTGGGAGTGGCCAGCTGGCTCCTTAGAATCCACGATACGCAGGATGGTTCCCAGACCCAAGGTGGCACCAGTGCCAAGTCGGGCTGGTTTGTTAGTACCAAGTGGTTCCTGCAATCTGCCATCCAGAAGCGGGGCAGCTGAATTTTTTTTGCCAGAGAAAAAGGCCGTTGTTTGTGTTTCGGGGCCTGTGGCTGGCAGTGGACGGCTGGCTCCTGAAAATCCATGATACGCAGCATGGTTCCCAGACCCAAGGTGGCACCAGTGCAAAGTAGGGCTGGTTTCATAGTACCCAGTGGCTCCTGCAATCTGCCATCCAGAAGAGGGGCAGTTGAGTTTTGTTTTCCAGAGAAAAGGGCCGTGGTTTGTGTTTGGGGCCTATGGCTGAGAGTGACCGGCTGGCTCCTGAAAAGCTACGATAGGCAGGATGGTGACCAGACCGATGGTGGCACCAGTGCCAAGTCGGGCTGGTTTGATAATACTAAATAGCTCCTGCAATCTGCCATCCAGACGCGGGGCAGCGGATTTTTGCTTGCTGGAGAAAAGTTCCGTGGGTTTTTTTTGGGGGTATATGGCTGGACGTTGCCGGCTGACTCCTTAAAAACATCGATACGCAGGATGGTTCCCTGACCCAAGGTGGCATCACTGCCAAGTCGGGCTGTTTTCGTAGGACCAAGTGCGTCCTGCAATTTGCCATCCAGAAGAGGGGCAGTTGAGTTTTGTTTACCAGAGAAAAGGGCCGTGGTTTGTGTTTTGGGGCATATGGCTGAGAGTGGCCGGCTGGCGCCTGAAAATCCACGATAGGCAGGATGGTTCCCAGAGCCAAGGTGGCACCAGTGCCATGTTGGCCTGGTTTGATAGTACCATGTGGCTCCTGCAATCTGCCATCCAGAAGCGGGGCAGCTTACTTTTGTTTGCCAGGGAAACGGGCCGAGGTATTTGTCTGGGGGCCTATGGCTGGGAGTGACCGCCTGGCTCCTGAAAAGCTACGATAGGCAGGATGGTGACCAGACCCATGGTGGCACCAGTGCCAAGTTGGGCTGGTTTGATAGTACCAAGTGGCTCCTGCAATCTGCCATCCAGAAGCGGGGTAGCTTACTTTTGTTTGCCAGGGAAACGGGCAGAGCTTTCTGTCTGGGGGCCTATGGTTGGGAGTAACCGGCTGGCTCCTGAAAAGCTACGATAGGCAGGATGGTTCCCAGATCCAAGATGGCACCAGTGCCAAGTCGGGGTGGTTTGATGGTGCAAAGTGGCTTCTGCAATCTGCCATCCTGACGCGGGGCAGCGGATTTTTGTTTCCAAGAGAAATGGTCCGTGGTTTGTTTTTGGGGCTATATGGCTGGGCGTGGCCTGCTGGCTCCTTAAAAAGCTACGATAGGCAGGATGGTTCCCTGACCCAAGGTGGCACCAGTGCCAAGTCGGGCGGTATTCGTAGTACAAAGTGCGTCCTAAAATTTGCCATCCAGAAGAGGGGCAGTTGAGTTTTGTTTACCAGAGAAAAGGGCCGTGGTTTGTTTTTGGAGGCATATGGCTGATAGTGGCCGTCTGGCGCCTGAAAATCCACGATAGGCAGGATGGTTCCCAGACCAGAGGTGGCACCAGTGCCAAGTCGGGCTGGTTTGATAGTACTAAATAGCACCTGCAATCTGCCATGCAGAAGCGGGGCAGCTTACTTTTGTTTGCCAGGGAAACGGGCCGAGGTTTGTGTCTGGGGGCCTATGGCTGGGAGTGACCGGCTGGCTCCTGAAAAGCTACGATAGGCAGGATGGTTACCAGACCCATGGTGGCACCAGTGCCAAGTTGGGCTGGTTTGATAGTACCAAGTTGCTCCTGCAATCTGCCATCAAAAAGTTGGCAGGCCAGTTTTGTTTTCCAGGGAAAAGCGCCGTTGTTTGTGTTTGGGGGACTGTGGGTGGGAGTGGCCGGCTGGCTCCTTAGAACACACGATACGCAGGATGGTTCCCAGACCCAAGGTGGCACCAGTGCCACGTCGGGCTGGTTTGATGGTGAAAAGTGGCTCCTGCAATCTGCCATCCTGAAGCCGGGTAGCTTACATTTGTGTGCCAGGGAAACGGGCCGAGGTTTATGACTGGGGGCCTAGGGCTAGAAGTGACCGGCTGGCTCCTGAAAAGCAACAATAGGCAGGATGGTTCCCAGACCCAAGGTGGCACCAGTGCCAAGTTGGGCTGGTTTGATGGTACCAACTGGCTCCTGCAATCTGCCATCTAAAAGTTGTCAGGCGAGTTTTGTTTTCCAGGGAAAAGCGCCGTTGATTTTGTTTGGAGGCCTGTGGCTGGCAGTGGCTGCCTGTCGTCTTAGAATCCGGGTTACGCAGCATGGTTCCCAGAGCCAAGGTGGCACCAGTGTCAAGTTGGGCTGGTTTGATAGTACCAAGTGGCTCCTGCAATCTGCCATCCAGAAGCGGGGCAGCTTACTTTTGTTTGCCAGGGAAACGGGCCGAGGTATTTGTCTGGGGACCTATGGCTGGGAGTGACCGGCTGGCTCCTGAAAAGCTACGATAGGCAGGATGGTTCCCTGACCCAAGGTGGCACCAGTGCCAAGTCGGGCGGTTTTCGTAGTACAAAGTGCGTCCTAAAATTTGCCATCCAGAAGAGGGGCAGTTGAGTTTTGTTTACCACAGAAAAGCCCGTGGTTTGTTTTTGGGGGCATATGGCTGATAGTGGCCGTCTGGCGCCTGAAAATCCACGATAGGCAGGATGGTTCCCAGACCAGAGGTGGCACCAGTGCCAAGTCGGGCTGGTTTGATAGTACTAAATAGCACCTGCAATCTGCCATCAAAAAGTTGGCAGGTCAGTTTTGTTTTCCAGGGAAAAGCGCCGTTGTTTTTGTTTGGGGGACTGTGGCTGGGAGTGGCCGGCTGGCTCCTTAGAACACAGGATACGCAGGATGGTTCCCAGACCCAAGGTGGCACCAGTGCCAAGTCGGGCTGGTTTGATAGCACCAAGTGGCTCCTGCAATCTGCCATCCAGAAGCGGGGCAGCTTACTTTTGTTTTCCAGGTAAACGGACCGAGGTTTTTTTCTGGGGGCCTATGGCTGGGAGTGACCGGCTGGCTCCTGAAAAGCTACGATAGGCAGGATGGTGACCAGACCCATGGTGGCACCAGTGCTAAGTTGGGCTGGTTTGATAGTACCAAGTGGCTCCTGCAATCTGCCATCAAAAAGTTGGCAGGCGAGTTTTGTTTTCCAGGGAAAAGCGCCGTTGTGTGTATTTTGGGGCCTGTGGCTGGGAGTGGCCAGCTGGCTCCTTAGAATCCACGATACGCAGGATGGTTCCCAGACCCAAGGTGGCACCAGTGCCAAGTCGGGCTGGTTTGTTAGTACCAAGTGGTTCCTGCAATCTGCCATCCAGAAGCGGGGCAGCTGAATTTTTTTTGCCAGAGAAAAAGGCTGTTGTTTGTGTTTCGGGGCCTGTGGCTGGCAGTGGACGGCAGGCTCCTGAAAATCCATGATACGCAGCATGGTTCCCAGACCCAAGGTGGCACCAGTGCCAAGTCGGGCTAGTTTCATAGTACCCAGTGGCTCCTGCAATCTGCCATCCAGAAGAGGGGCAGTTGAGTTTTGTTTTCCAGAGAAAAGGGCCGTGGTTTGTGTTTGGGGCCTATGGCCGAGAGTGACCGGCTGGCCCCTGAAAATCCACGATAGGAAGGATGGTTCCCAGATCCAAGGTGGCAGCAGTGCCATGTTGTGCTGGTGTGATAGTCCCAAGTGGCTCCTGCAATCTGCCATCAAAAAGTTGACAGGCGAGTTTTGTTTTCCAGGGAAAAGCGCCGTTGTTTGTATTTGGGGGCCTGTGGCTGGGAGTGGCCGGCTGGCTCCTTAGAATCCACGATACGCAGGATGGTTCCCAGACCCAAGGTGGCACCAGTGCCAAGTCGGGCTGGTTTGATACTACCAAGTGGTTCCTGCAATCTGCCATCCAGAAGCGGGGCAGCTTACTTTTGTTTGCCAGGGAAACGGGCCGTGGGTTTTGTTTGGGGGCATATAGCTGAGAGTGGCCGGCTGGCCCCTGAAAATCCACGCTAGGCAGCATGGTTCCAGGATGCAAGGTGGCACCAGTGCCAAGTCGGGCTGGTTTGATGGGTCAAAGTGGCTCCTGCAATCTGCCATCCAGAAGCGGGGCAGCAGATTTTTGTTTGCCAGAGAAAAATTCCGTGGATTGTTTTTGGGGGCATATTGCTGGGAGTGGCCGGCTGGCTCCTTAAAATGCTCGATACGCATGATGGTTCCCAGGCCCAAGGTGTCACCACTACCAAGTCGGCCTGCGGTTTTAGTATCAAGTTCATCTTGCAATTTGCCATCCAGAAGAGGGGCAGTTGAGTTTTGTTTGCCAGAGAAACGGGCCGAGGTTTCTGTTTGGGGGCATATGGCTGAGAGTGGCCGGCTGGCCCCTGAAAATCCACGATACACAGCATGGTTCCCAGATCCAAGGTGGCACCAGTGCCAAGTTGGGCTGGTTTGATAGTCCCAAGTGTCTCCTGCAATCTGCCATCCAGAAGCGGGGCAGCTTACTTTTGTTTGCCAGAGAAATAGGCCTAGGTTTTTGTTTGGGGGCCTGTGGCTAGGAGTGGCCGGCTGGCTCCTAAGAATCCACGATTCGCAGGATTTTTACCAGACCCATGGTGGCACCAGTGCCAAGTTGGGCTGGTTTGATAGTACCAAGTGGCTCCTGCAAACTCCATCAAAAAGTTGGCAGGCGTGTTTTGTTTTCCAGGGAACAGCGCCGTTGATTTTGTTTGGGGGCCTGTGGCTGGGAGTGGCCGGCTGGCTCCTTAGAATCCACGATACGCAGGATGGTTCCCAGACCCAAGGTGGCACCAGTGCCAAGTCGGGCTGGTTTGATTACACCAAGTGACTCCTGCAATCTGCCATCCAGAAGTGAGGCAGCTAAGTTTTGTTTGCGAGAAAAAAGGGCCGTGGTTTTTGTTGGGGGCCTGTGGCTGGGAGTAGCCGGCTGGCTCCTTAAAATCCACGATAGGCAGGATGGTTCCCAGACCCAAGGTGGCACCAGTGCCAAGTCGGGCTGGTTTGATAGTACCAAGTGGCTCCTGCAATCTGCCATCCAGAAGCAGGGCAGCTGAGTTTTGTTTGCCAGAGAAAAAGGCTGTGGTTTTTGTTTGGGGGCCTGTGGCTGGCAGTGGCCGGCTGGCTCCTGAAAATCCACGATACGCAGCATGGTTCCCAGACCCAAGGTGGCACCAGTACAAAGTGGGGCTCTTTTGACAGTGTCAAGTGCCTCCTGCAATCTCCCATCCAGAAGCGGGGCAGCTGAGTTTTTTTTGCCAGGGAAACGGACCTTTGTTTTTGATTGGGGTCTGTGGCCGAGAGTGGTCGGCTGTCTCCTGACAATCCACAATACGCAGGATGGTTCCCAGACCAAAGGTGGCACCAGTGCCAAGTCGGGCTGGTTTGATAGTACCAAGTGTCTCCTGCACTCTGCCATCCAGAAGCGGGGCAGCTGAGTTTTGTTTGCCAGAGAAAAGGGCCGTGGGTTGTGTTTGGGGGCATATGGCTGGGAGTGGCCACCTGGCTCCTTAAAATGCACGATACGCCGCATGGTAACCAGACGCAAGGTGGCACCAGTGCCAAGTCGGGCTGTTTTTGTAGTACCCAGTGGCTCCTGCAATTTGCCATCCAGAAGCGGGGCAGCTAAATTTTGTTTGCTAGAGAAAAGGGCTGTGGTTTGTGTTTGGGGGCCTATGGCCGAGAGTGGTAGGCTGGCCCCTGAAAATCAACGATAGGCAGGATGGTTCCCAGATACAAGGTGGCACCAGTGCCAAGTAAGGCTGGTTGTATGGTTCAAAGTGACTCCTGCAATCTGCCATCCAGAAGCGGGACAGCTGAGTTTTTTTTGCCAGAGAAAAGGTCCGTGGTTTCTTTTTGGGGCATACGGCTGGGAATTGCCGGCTGGCTCCTTAAAATGTTCGATACGCAGGATGGTTCCCAGAGCCAAGGTGGCACCACTGCCAAGTCGGGCTCTTTTTGTAGTACCAAGTGCGTCCTGCAATTTGCCATCCAGAAGAGGGGCAGTTGAGTTTTGTTTGCCAGAGAAAAGGGCCGAGGTTTGTGTTTGGGAGCATATGGCTGGGAATGACCGGCTGGCCCCTGAAAATCCACGATACGCCGGATGGTTCCCAGATCCAAGATGGTACCATTACCAAGTCGGGCTGCTTTGATAGTCCCAAGTGGCTCCTGCAAACTGCCATCCAGAAGCGGGGCAGCTGAGTTTTGTTTGCCAGGGAAATGGGCCGTTGTTTGTGTTTGGGGGCCTGTGGCTGGGAGTGTTCGGCTGGTTCCTGAATATGTACGATACGCAGGATTGTTCCCAGATCCAAGGTGGCAGCAGTGCCATGTTGTGCTGGTGTGATAGTCCCAAGTGGCTCCTGCAATCTGCCATCAAGAAGTGGGGCAGCTGATTTTTGTTTGCCAGAGAAAAGGTCCGTGGTTTGTGTTTGGGGGCATATGGCTGAGAGTGGCCGGCTGGCCCCTGAAAATCCACGATACACAGGATGGTTCCCAGATCCAAGGTGGCACCTGTGCCAAGTCGGGCTGATTTGATAGTACTAAGTAGCTCCTGCAATCTGCCATCCAGAAGCGGGGCAGCTTACTTTTGTTTGCCAGGGAAACGGGCCGAGGTTTCTGTTTGGGGGCCTATGGCTGGGAGTGACCGGCTGGCTCCTGAAAAGCTACAATAGGCAGGATGGTTCCCAGAGCCAAGGTGGCACCAGTGCCAAGTTGGGCTGGTTTGATAGTACCAAGTGGCTCCGGCAATCTGCCATCCAGAAGCAGGGCAGCTGAGTTTTGTTTGCCAGAGAAAAGGGCTTGGTTTGTGTTTGGGGGCATATGGCTGTGTGTGGCCAGCTGGCTCCTTAAAATGCACGATATGCAACATGGCTCCCAGACCCATAGTGGCACCAGTGCCAAGTCGGGCTGGTTTGATAGTACCAAGTGGCTCCTGCAATCTTCCATGATCACGTGGAGAAATACTTTCTGGTTTCAGCCATATGCTCTTTCTTCTCTCCCTCAACTTCTCTATCACCTCTCATCTGGTTCACATGCGCTGTCTTCAAGGTCCACAGGCTACTTTTCACAGAATCTTCTGGCCTGATGAAGTAAGAATGATGAATAGAACAGAGCTGGGATCTATTTTCCAGTTTGGATAAAATGCATTCTGCACACAAATCCAAGGAGAACGGGCTGCCCCGATGCCCAGAAAATCTTTCACTCCTGCTAGTGTTCTACGTCAACCGCAACTTAGTCTGAAAGAAAAGCTTTTTCTCTGAGAGCATCTGAGAGGTTTGCATGAAGCACTGATATCTGACATATGCAATTTTGAATAGGAGAGGAAAAAGAAAATGGCAAGGAGTTTTTAATTTTAGTGGTTTCAATTTTAATTTCCGTGCACTTTTTCAAAACTTGTCAGCTCAAATGCCCATCAACATCTTTTAGTCATCTGTAAGTCAGTATTCATATAAAATGTGCTTCAAATCCAAAGAATTTCAAATTTGCACTCCAAGCTTCTATGCCTAGATTTATGATTTCCTACACATATTAGATGAAAGGAAGGCCTTTTTTACTGTGGGAGTGCTGGAACACTGGAACAGGTTGCCCAGAGAAGTTGTGGGTGTCCCATCCCTGAAAGTATTCAAGGTCACCTTGGACGGGGCTTGGAGCAGCAACAAAGGAGAAGCTTGATGGTAGAGAAACAAAGTTGGACTATAGAAGAAACTCGGATTGAAGTATAGGATCAAGTTTTCTCTCAGCTCTTGGGGTAAATTCAAAGTTGTACAAAATGACATTTATCTGTGCTATTCACTACTGTAACAGAAAGTTTCATGAAAACTGTACAGAAGATAGTAAATTTTAAAAGAGATAAGAATTACAGCATAAAATCCATGGGATAGGTTACAACATGAGACACTCTCTAAGAGAAAATCTCTTTGTTTCAGCACTTCATCGGGGTAAGATTTCATGAAGTGCCAAAGAAGGCGGCAAAATATCATTCGGGACATTATTTACTGGAATTCAGCCTGGCCATTAGTAGGAACTGCCTTTGAACATATCATGTAGATATACCACACACACTTTCCCTTCACTGAAAAATTACTGTTTACAACAAATAAGCAATTGACGATCAAAATTGATTGAAAGCATCTTAAACATGTCAAGTATTTCATTGTAGATGATCTGTGATCCAAATGCTTCTTCCACCTTCGAGAGGGACAGAAGAATTCTTCCATATCATGATGGTTTAAAATTGTATCAACCAATGTTTTCTGCTGAAAAGATATCATCTATTTTTTTCTATTTTTGGAAGAAAATATTCCTAGACATACAACAGGTGAGAACTAAGTAATTTTAAAGAAACAAATGAAATGAAAATATTCTGTAAATAGAATGAAATGAAAAGCTGTGTTTTAAATAGGAGCTAAATATTAAACAGAATTTTTGTACCAGGCATTTGAATTACTGCACCAGCTCTTTTGCCCATCAAGAGAGGCATTTAGCATTTCAGTCTTTTCCAAGGTGTTCATGATCTGCTATGCTGATCTCTGTGTGTGCCTAGGTGTGTGTGGAGGGGGGGGCATATGAAGGGGAGTGTGTATGTTTGCTTTACAATTGTTGTGGCAGATTCATGCCTCAGCTCCACATTTTGTTTTAAAAAGGTCACACCGAGTGGATATGAAGTTTACTATCAACAAGAGATCGATTCCCAAATCATCCATTTGACTCTCCCTTATAAATCATGTGCTTTGTTGCATATTTTATCAAATATACTTTCAAGCCAGATGGAGGAAGGAGGATGTGGGAATCCCTCCACCATCTTGCAACTTTTATGTAAGTAGGTTTTCAAGAAAATCATCATTTCTCTTTTAAATATGTCTGGAACAGGCATGATGGTAGTGTCAACCTGTTGGAGTTTTTGTTGCTGGAAGAAGTTGTACAAAAGGATTGGTTTTTACATTGACCAGTTACTGAATCAAGCGCAGGAATACATTGGAAATTTAGCTGGGGGTTCCTTTTCCCAGCAGACTACTTCTAGAACGAGCTTGTACACTGAAGCTGACTCTTTTGCTCTCTTTTTGTTTCTTTCCTATTTTCTTGGCTTCTTTGCCACTATCTAGACAATTTTGGAACTTTGTTCCCAACTAAAATGGTTTCAATAGTCTGATTGTGATCATACATTTTTACAAGGAATTTTTAAAATCTTTCCTCGAGTCCAGAAAGTCAAGGACTTAGATCTTTTTCTTCCCTTATCAATATTGCCATGAAATTGATAAATAAAGACCAACTCTTTATTTTTGTTTTTAACCCACGTAGATAATTCCCATCCATTAATCCATTTTGTGGACCAATAGCTGCCATTCTGATGGAAGCTGTCACTTCTTAACAATAGGCATTCTGTGACTATGTTGACTGCACTTTGGGTGAAGATCCTAACTGGTCTTAGATATACATAGGGAGAAATTTGCTCAGCCAGTGTCAGTCTTAAGCATGCGTATCAGAAGATCTTTCTAGAGCTGGGAATTTTCCCATGAAAGGGATTCAGTTAGGGAAGAGACACTTGTGCCAGAGTTTTACATTCTTCTTGAACACTGCTTAAGGAACTTAGATGCCATGTCCATTTGGATCTCTGTCTGCACAGAACTTTGTCATGCCAGCGCTTTGAAATGCATCTTGAAGAGAATTCACTAGCACAGAATGAAAGAGAGTGGAAGGGGTTGGTGGGGCTAACCAGGCCCAACCCCCCTGCCTAAACCAGGATACCTAGAGCCTCTTGCCCAGGATTCTATCTGGGTGTACTTTTAATGTCTTCGAAGATCCAGGCTCCACAATCTTTCTGGGCAGTCTGTGCCGTGGTTCAGTCACCCTGACAGTAAAGAAACATTTACTGATGTTCAAAGGCAATCTCCTGTATTTCAGTGTGTGCCCACTGCCTCTTGTCTTTTCCCTCAGCATCACTGAAAAGACACTGATTCCCTCCCCTTTGCACTATTGCTTCCATATGTATGTGTGATGCCATGTAGAGGTATGTCAAAAACCTCCCTGAAGCCCAGGCAGATAATATTCCCTTCATCTACCAGTCAAGTTGATTCATCAGAGGAGTTTAAAGTGATGTTCAGCATGAAATTCCCCTGAAAAATCATGCTAACTACATTATTTGGTCATCTGTCATGTGCCTGGCAAGGATTTCCAGGAAGAGCTGCTTCATCAACTTCCTGGGGATAAAAAAGAGGCTGGCTGGTTTGTACTATGGCGAGTCCTCTTAATTGCCTTTTTTGAAGATGGGTGTCATTTGCTAACATCCACTCTTTTGCTCCTCTTCTCATCTACACCTCGGCAAAAAGCTTTTCCACTATGTCTGGCTAGGAAAAACTGTGCCAGCACAGAAAACATCTCCCATCGTGTTCTAGAAGTTGCACGGATGTCTGCCAAGTGTTTGGCAGGAAAAAAAGAAAAGTTGTCCAAAACAGCTTCCAATCGAATGTTCCTGTGATTGGAAAAGTCAGGAGAGTGCAAAGGTACTGTTTTCTATCAGTTGGCAAGGTGCGCACACAATCCCAGTGTTGTACAGCTTGCTTCTTCACCTTCCCGAAGCTGCCGCTCTCGCCGGCTGCCGGAGCCCAAGAAGCGGCTTCTTCGCGCAAAGACGATTGTGCCGCTCACAGTGCTCTCCTTAGCGCGGCTTCTGCCGAAAGACGCCCGGCAGCGGCTCTTACCTCCGGAGAGCATCCTACCTTCGTCTTTAGCTCCTCTTCTCATCTACACCTCGGCAAAACGCTTTTCCACTATGTCTGGCTAGGAAAAACTGTGCCAGCACAGAAAACATCTCCCATCGTGTTCTAGAAGTTGCACGGATGTCTGCCAAGTGTTTGGCAGGAAGAAAAGTTGTCCAAAACAGCTTCCAATCGAATGTTCCTGTGATTGGAAAAGTCAGGAGAGTGCAAAGGTACTGTTTTCTATCAGTTGGCAAGGTGCGCACACAATCCCAGTGTTGTACAGCTTGCTTCTTCACCTTCCCGAAGCTGCCGCTCTCGCCGGCTCCCGGAACCGAAGAAGCGGCTTCTTCGCGCAAAGACGATTGTGCCGCTCACAGGGCTCTCCTTAGCGCGGCTTCTGCCGAAAGACGCCCGGCAGCGGCTCTTACCTCCGGAGAGCATCCTACCTTCGTCTTTCGCGTCTTTTGTAGTCTACATCTTAGCAAAACGCTTTTCCACTATGTCTGGCTAGGAAAAACTGTGCCAGCCCAGAAAACATCTCCCATCGTGTTCTAGAAGTTGCACGGATGTCTGCCAAGTGTTTGGCAGGAAGAAAAGAAAAGTTGTCCAAAACAGCTTCCAATCGAATGTTCCTGTGATTGGAAAAGTCAGGAGAGTGCAAAGGTACTGTTTTCTATCAGTTGGCAAGGTGCGCACACAATCCCAGTGTTGTACAGCTTGCTTCTTCACCTTCCCGAAGCTGCCGCTCTCGCCGGCTGCCGGAGCCCAAGAAGCGGCTTCTTCGCACAAAGACGATTGTGCCGCTCACAGTGCTCTCCTTAGCGCGGCTTCTGCCGAAAGACGCCCGGCAGCGGCTCTTACCTCCGGAGAGCATCCTACCTTCGTCTTTCGCGTCTTTTGTAGTCTACATCTTAGCAAAACGCTTTTCCACTATGTCTGGCTAGGAAAAACTGTGCCAGCACAGAAAACATCTCCCATCGTGTTCTAGAATTTGCACGGATGTCTGCCAAGTGTTTGGCAGGAAGAAAAGAAAAGTTGTCCAAAACAGCTTCCAATCGAATGTTCCTGTGATTGGAAAAGTCAGGAGAGTGCAAAGGTACTGTTTTCTATCAGTTGGCAAGGTGCGCACACAATCCCAGTGTTGTACAGCTTGCTTCTTCACCTTCCCGAAGCTGCCGCTCTCGCCGGCTGCCGGAGCCCAAGAAGCGGCTTCTTCGCGCAAAGACGATTGTGCCGCTCACAGTGCTCTCCTTAGCGCGGCTTCTGCCGAAAGACGCCCGGCAGCGGCTCTTACCTCCGGAGAGCATCCTACCTTCGTCTTTCGCGTCTTATGTAGTCTACACCTCGGCAAAAAGCTTTTCCACTATGTCTGGCTAGGAAAAACTGTGCCAGCACAGAAAACATCTCCCATCGTGTTCTAGAAGTTGCACGGATGTCTGCCAAGTGTTTGGCAGGAAGAAAAGAAAAGTTGTCCAAAACAGCTTCCAATCGAATGTTCCTGTGATTGGAAAAGTCAGGAGAGTGCAAAGGTACTGTTTTCTATCAGTTGGCAAGGTGCGCACACAATCCCAGTGTTGTACAGCTTGCTTCTTCACCTTCCCGAAGCTGCCGCTCTCGCCGGCTGCCGGAGCCCAAGAAGCGGCTTCTTCGCGCAAAGACGATTGTGCCGCTCACAGGGCTCTCCTTAGCGCGGCTTCTGCCGAAAGACGCCCGGCAGCGGCTCTTACCTCGGGAGAGCATCCTACCTTCGTCTTTCGCGTCTTTTGTAGTCTACACCTCGGCAAAACGCTTTTCCACTATGTCTGGCTAGGAAAAACTGTGCCAGCACAGAAAACATCTCCCATCGTGTTCTAGAAGTTGCACGGATGTCTGCCAAGTGTTTGGCAGGAAGAAAAGAAAAGTTGTCCAAAACAGCTTCCAATCGAATGTTCCTGTGATTGGAAAAGTCAGGAGAGTGCAAAGGTACTGTTTTCTATCAGTTGGCAAGGTGCGCACACAATCCCAGTGTTGTACAGCTTGCTTCTTCACCTTCCCGAAGCTGCCGCTCTCGCCGGCTGCCGGAGCCCAAGAAGCGGCTTCTTCGCGCAAAGACGATTGTGCCGCTCACAGTGCTCCCCTTAGCGCGGCTTCTGCCGAAAGACGCCCGGCAGCGGCTCTTACCTCCTGAGAGTGGCAGCTTCGGGAAGGTGAAGAAGCAAGCTGTACAACACTGGGATTGTGTGCGCACCTTGCCAACTGATAGAAAACAGTACCTTTGCACTCTCCTGACTTTTCCAATCACAGGAACATTCGATTGGAAGCTGTTTTGGACAACTTTTCTTTTCTTCCTGCCAAACACTTGGCAGACATATCTGCAACTTCTAGAAAACGATGGGAGATGTTTTCTGGGCTGGCACGGTTTTTCCTAGCCAGACATAGTGGAAAAGCGTTTTGCTAAGATGTAGACTACATAAGACGCGAAAGACGAAGGTAGGATGCTCTCCGGAGTTAAGAGCCGCTGCCGGGCGTCTTTCGGCAGAAGCCGCGCTAAGGAGAGCCCTGTGAGCGGCACAATCGTCTTTGCGCGAACAAGCCGATTCTTCGGTTCCGGGAGCCGGCGAGAGCGGCAGCTTCGGGAAGGTGAAGAAGCAAGCTGTACAACACTGGGATTGTGTGCGCACTTTGCCAACTGATAGAAAACAGTACCTTTGCACTCTCCTGACTTTTCCAATCACAGGAACATTCGATTGGAAGCTGTTTTGGACAACTTTTCTTTTCTTCCTGCCAAACACTTGGCAGACATCCGTGCAACTTCTAGAACACGATGGGAGATGTTTTCTGTGCTGGCACAGTTTTTCCTAGCCAGACATAGTGGAAAAGCGTTTTGCTAAGATGTAGACTACAAAAGACGCGAAAGACGAAGGTAGGATGCTCTCCGGAGGTAAGAGCCGCTGCCGGGCGTCTTTCGGCAGAAGCCGCGCTAAGGAGAGCACTGTGAGCGGCACAATCGTCTTTGCGCGAAGAAGCCGCTTCTTGGGCTCCGGCAGCCGGCGAGAGCGGCAGCTTCGGGAAGGTGAAGAAGCAAGCTGTACAACACTGGGATTGTGTGCGCACCTTGCCAACTGATAGAAAACAGTACCTTTGCACTCTCCTGACTTTTCCAATCACAGGAACATTCGATTGGAAGCTGTTTTGGACAACTTTTCTTTTCTTCCTGCCAAACACTTGGCAGACATCCGTGCAACTTCTAGAACACGATGGGAGATGTTTTCTGTGCTGGCACAGTTTTTCCTAGCCAGACATAGTGGAAAAGCTTTTTGCCGAGGTGTAGATGAGAAGAGGAGCTAAAGAGTGGATGTTAGCAAATGACACCCATCTTCAAAAAAGGCAATTAAGAGGACTCGCCATAGTACAAACCAGCCAGCCTCTTTTTTATCCCCAGGAAGTTGATGAAGCAGCTCTTCCTGGAAATCCTTGCCAGGCACATGACAGATGACCAAATAATGTAGTTAGCATGATTTTTCAGGGGAATTTCATGCTGAACATCACTTTAAACTCCTCTGATGAATCAACTTGACTGGTAGATGAAGGGAATATTATCTGCCTGGGCTTCAGGGAGGTTTTTGACATACCTCTACATGGCATCACACATACATATGGAAGCAATAGTGCAAAGGGGAGGGAATCAGTGTCTTTTCAGTGATGCTGAGGGAAAAGACAAGAGGCAGTGGGCACACACTGAAATACAGGAGATTGCCTTTGAACATCAGTAAATGTTTCTTTACTGTCAGGGTGACTGAACCACGGCACAGACTGCCCAGAAAGATTGTGGAGCCTGGATCTTCGAAGACATTAAAAGTACACCCAGATAGAATCCTGGGCAAGAGGCTCTAGGTATCCTGGTTTAGGCAGGGGGGTTGGGCCTGGTTAGCCCCACCAACCCCTTCCACTCTCTTTCATTCTGTGCTAGTGAATTCTCTTCAAGATGCATTTCAAAGCGCTGGCATGACAAAGTTCTGTGCAGACAGAGATCCAAATGGACATGGCATCTAAGTTCCTTAAGCAGTGTTCAAGAAGAATGTAAAACTCTGGCACAAGTGTCTCTTCCCTAACTGAATCCCTTTCATGGGAAAATTCCCAGCTCTAGAAAGATCTTCTGATACGCATGCTTAAGACTGACACTGGCTGAGCAAATTTCTCCCTATGTATATCTAAGACCAGTTAGGATCTTCACCCAAAGTGCAGTCAACATAGTCACAGAATGCCTATTGTTAAGAAGTGACAGCTTCCATCAGAATGGCAGCTATTGGTCCACAAAATGGATTAATGGATGGGAATTATCTACGTGGGTTAAAAACAAAAATAAAGAGTTGGTCTTTATTTATCAATTTCATGGCAATATTGATAAGGGAAGAAAAAGATCTAAGTCCTTGACTTTCTGGACTCGAGGAAAGATTTTAAAAATTCCTTGTAAAAATGTATGATCACAATCAGACTATTGAAACCATTTTAGTTGGGAACAAAGTTCCAAAATTGTCTAGATAGTGGCAAAGAAGCCAAGAAAATAGGAAAGAAACAAAAAGAGAGCAAAAGAGTCAGCTTCAGTGTACAAGCTCGTTCTAGAAGTAGTCTGCTGGGAAAAGGAACCCCCAGCTAAATTTCCAATGTATTCCTGCGCTTGATTCAGTAACTGGTCAATGTAAAAACCAATCCTTTTGTACAACTTCTTCCAGCAACAAAAACTCCAACAGGTTGACACTACCATCATGCCTGTTCCAGACATATTTAAAAGAGAAATGATGATTTTCTTGAAAACCTACTTACATAAAAGTTGCAAGATGGTGGAGGGATTCCCACATCCTCCTTCCTCCATCTGGCTTGAAAGTATATTTGATAAAATATGCAACAAAGCACATGATTTATAAGGGAGAGTCAAATGGATGATTTGGGAATCGATCTCTTGTTGATAGTAAACTTCATATCCACTCGGTGTGACCTTTTTAAAACAAAATGTGGAGCTGAGGCATGAATCTGCCACAACAATTGTAAAGCAAACATACACACTCCCCTTCATATGCCCCCCCCTCCACACACACCTAGGCACACACAGAGATCAGCATAGCAGATCATGAACACCTTGGAAAAGACTGAAATGCTAAATGCCTCTCTTGATGGGCAAAAGAGCTGGTGCAGTAATTCAAATGCCTGGTACAAAAATTCTGTTTAATATTTAGCTCCTATTTAAAACACAGCTTTTCATTTCATTCTATTTACAGAATATTTTCATTTCATTTGTTTCTTTAAAATTACTTAGTTCTCACCTGTTGTATGTCTAGGAATATTTTCTTCCAAAAATAGAAAAAAATAGATGATATCTTTTCAGCAGAAAACATTGGTTGATACAATTTTAAACCATCATGATATGGAAGAATTCTTCTGTCCCTCTCGAAGGTGGAAGAAGCATTTGGATCACAGATCATCTACAATGAAATACTTGACATGTTTAAGATGCTTTCAATCAATTTTGATCGTCAATTGCTTATTTGTTGTAAACAGTAATTTTTCAGTGAAGGGAAAGTGTGTGTGGTATATCTACATGATATGTTCAAAGGCAGTTCCTACTAATGGCCAGGCTGAATTCCAGTAAATAATGTCCCGAATGATATTTTGCCGCCTTCTTTGGCACTTCATGAAATCTTACCCCGATGAAGTGCTGAAACAAAGAGATTTTCTCTTAGAGAGTGTCTCATGTTGTAACCTATCCCATGGATTTTATGCTGTAATTCTTATCTCTTTTAAAATTTACTATCTTCTGTACAGTTTTCATGAAACTTTCTGTTACAGTAGTGAATAGCACAGATAAATGTCATTTTGTACAACTTTGAATTTACCCCAAGAGCTGAGAGAAAACTTGATCCTATACTTCAATCCGAGTTTCTTCTATAGTCCAACTTTGTTTCTCTACCATCAAGCTTCTCCTTTGTTGCTGCTCCAAGCCCCGTCCAAGGTGACCTTGAATACTTTCAGGGATGGGACACCCACAACTTCTCTGGGCAACCTGTTCCAGTGTTCCAGCACTCCCACAGTAAAAAAGGCCTTCCTTTCATCTAATATGTGTAGGAAATCATAAATCTAGGCATAGAAGCTTGGAGTGCAAATTTGAAATTCTTTGGATTTGAAGCACATTTTATATGAATACTGACTTACAGATGACTAAAAGATGTTGATGGGCATTTGAGCTGACAAGTTTTGAAAAAGTGCACGGAAATTAAAATTGAAACCACTAAAATTAAAAACTCCTTGCCATTTTCTTTTTCCTCTCCTATTCAAAATTGCATATGTCAGATATCAGTGCTTCATGCAAACCTCTCAGATGCTCTCAGAGAAAAAGCTTTTCTTTCAGACTAAGTTGCGGTTGACGTGGAACACTAGCAGGAGTGAAAGATTTTCTGGGCATCGGGGCAGCCCGTTCTCCTTGGATTTGTGTGCAGAATGCATTTTATCCAAACTGGAAAATAGATCCCAGCTCTGTTCTATTCATCATTCTTACTTCATCAGGCCAGAAGATTCTGTGAAAAGTAGCCTGTGGACCTTGAAGACAGCGCATGTGAACCAGATGAGAGGTGATAGAGAAGTTGAGGGAGAGAAGAAAGAGCATGAGGCTGAAACCAGAAAGTATTTCTCCACGTGATCATGGAAGATTGCAGGAGCCACTTGGTACTATCAAACCAGCCCAACTTGGCACTGGTGCCACCTTGGGTCTGGGAGCCATGTTGCATATCGTGCATTTTAAGGAGCCAGCTGGCCACACCCAGCCATATGCCCCCAAACACAAACCAAGGCCCTTTTCTCTGGCAAACAAAACTCAGCTGCCCTGCTTCTGGATGGCAGATTGCAGGAACCACTTGGTACTATCAAACCAGCCCAACTTGGCACTGGTGCCACCATGGGTCTGGTCACCATCCTGCCTATTGTAGCTTTTCAGGAGCCAGCCGGTCACTCTCAGCCATAGGCCCCCAAACACAAACCTCGGCCCGTTTCCCTGGCAAACAAAAGTAAGCTGCCCCGCTTCTGGATGGCAGATTGCAGGAGCTACTTAGTACTATCAAATCAGCCCGACTTGGCACAGGTGCCACCTTGGATCTGGGAACCATCCTGTGTATCGTGGATTTTCAGGGGCCAGCCAGCCACTCTCAGCCATATGCCCCCAAAAACAAACCACGGACCTTTTCTCTGGCAAACAAAACTCAAGTGCCCCTCTTCTGGATGGCAAATTTTAGGACGCACTTTGTACTACGAAAACCGCCCGACGTGGCACTGGTGCCACCTTGTGTCAGGGAACCATCCTGCATATCGAGCTTTTTAAGGAGCCAGCCGGCCAGGCCCAGCCATATACCCCCAAAAACAAACCACGGACCATTTCTCATGGAAACAAAAATCCGCTGCCCCGCGTCTGGATGGCAGATTGCAGGAGCCACTTTGCACCATCAAACCAGCCCGACTTGGCACTGGTGCCACCTTGGGTCTGGGAACAATCCTGCGTATCGTACATATTCAGGAACCAGCCGACCACTCCCAGCCACAGGCCCCCAAACACAAACAACGGCCCATTTCCCTGGCAAACAAAACTCAGCTGCCCCGCTTCTGGATGGCAGTTTGCAGGAGCCACTTGGGACTATCAAACCAGCCCGACTTGGCACTGGTGCCACCTTGGGTCTGGGAACCATCCTGCGTATGGTGGATTCTAAGGAGCCAGCCGGCCACTCCCAGCCACAGGCCCCCAACAAAAACCACGGCCCTTTTTTCTGGCAAACAAAACTTAGCTGCCTCACTTCTGGAT
This sequence comes from Melospiza melodia melodia, assembly GCF_035770615.1. NCBI lineage: Eukaryota > Metazoa > Chordata > Aves > Passeriformes > Passerellidae > Melospiza > Melospiza melodia. The sequence goes on from NC_086197.1 coordinate 41,179,683, forward strand.
GGCAGATTGCAGGAGCCACTTGGTGTAATCAAACCAGCCCGACTTGGCACTGGTGCCACCTTGGGTCTGGGAACCATCCTGCGTATCGTGGATTCTAAGGAGCCAGCCGGCCACTCCCAGCCACAGGCCCCCAAACAAAATCAACGGCGCTGTTCCCTGGAAAACAAAACACGCCTGCCAACTTTTTGATGGAGTTTGCAGGAGCCACTTGGTACTATCAAACCAGCCCGACTTGGCACTGGTGTCACCTTGGGTCTGGGAAACATCCTGCGTATCGTGGATTCTTAGGAGCCAGCCGGCCACTCCTAGCCACAGGCCCCCAGACAAAAACCTAGGCCTATTTCTCTGGCAAACAAAAGTAAGCTGCCCCGCTTCTGGATGGCAGATTGCAGGAGCCACTTGGTACTATCAAACCAGCCCAACTTGGCACTGGTGCCACCTTGGCTCTGGGAACCATCCTGCCTATTGTAGCTTTTCAGGAGCCAGCCGGTCACTCCCAGCCATAGGCCCCCAAACACAAACCTCGGCCCGTTTCCCTGGCAAAGAAAAGTAAGCTGCCCCGCTTCTGGATGGCAGATTGCAGGAGCTACTTAGTACTATCAAATCAGCCCGACTTGGCACAGGTGCCACCTTGGATCTGGGAACCATCCTGTGTATCGTGGATTTTCAGGGGCCAGCCGGCCACTCTCAGCCATATGCCCCCAAACACAAACCACGGACCTTTTCTCTGGCAAACAAAAATCAGCTGCCCCACTTCTGGATGGCAGATTGCAGGAGCCACTTGGGACTATCACACCAGCACAACATGGCACTGCTGCCACCTTGGATCTGGGAACAATCCTGCGTATCGTACATATTCAGGAACCAGCCGAACACTCCCAGCCACAGGCCCCCAAACACAAACAACGGCCCATTTCCCTGGCAAACAAAACTCAGCTGCCCCGCTTCTGGTGTGGCAGTTTGCAGGAGCCACTTGGGACTATCAAAGCAGCCCGACTTGGTAATGGTACCATCTTGGATCTGGGAACCATCCGGCGTATCGTGGATTTTCAGGGGCCAGCCGGTCATTCCCAGCCATATGCTCCCAAACACAAACCTCGGCCCTTTTCTCTGGCAAACAAAACTCAACTGCCCCTCTTCTGGATGGCAAATTGCAGGACGCACTTGGTACTACAAAAAGAGCCCGACTTGGCAGTGGTGCCACCTTGGCTCTGGGAACCATCCTGCGTATCGAACATTTTAAGGAGCAAGCCGGCAATTCCCAGCCGTATGCCCCAAAAAGAAACCACGGACCTTTTCTCTGGCAAAAAAAACTCAGCTGTCCCGCTTCTGGATGGCAGATTGCAGGAGTCACTTTGAACCATACAACCAGCCTTACTTGGCACTGGTGCCACCTTGGATCTGGGAACCATCCTGCCTATCGTTGATTTTCAGGGGCCAGCCTACCACTCTCGGCCATAGGCCCCCAAACACAAACCACAGCCCTTTTCTCTAGCAAACAAAATTTAGCTGCCCCGCTTCTGGATGGCAAATTGCAGGAGCCACTGGGTACTACAAAAACAGCCCGACTTGGCACTGGTGCCACCTTGCGTCTGGTTACCATGCGGCGTATCGTGCATTTTAAGGAGCCAGGTGGCCACTCCCAGCCATATGCCCCCAAACACAACCCACGGCCCTTTTCTCTGGCAAACAAAACTCAGCTGCCCCGCTTCTGGATGGCAGAGTGCAGGAGACACTTGGTACTATCAAACCAGCCCGACTTGGCACTGGTGCCACCTTTGGTCTGGGAACCATCCTGCGTATTGTGGATTGTCAGGAGACAGCCGACCACTCTCGGCCACAGACCCCAATCAAAAACAAAGGTCCGTTTCCCTGGCAAAAAAAACTCAGCTGCCCCGCTTCTGGATGGGAGATTGCAGGAGGCACTTGACACTGTCAAACGAGCCCCACTTTGTACTGGTGCCACCTTGGGTCTGGGAACCATGCTGCGTATCGTGGATTTTCAGGAGCCAGCCGGCCACTGCCAGCCACAGGCCCCCAAACAAAAACCACAGCCTTTTTCTCTGGCAATAAAAACTCAGCTGCCCCGCTTCTGGATGGCAGATTGCAGGAGCCACTTGGTACTATCAAACCAGCCCGACTTGGCACTGGTGCCACCTTGGGTCTGGGAACCATCCTGCCTATCGTGGATTTTAAGGAGCCAGCCGGCTACTCCCAGCCACAGGCCCCCAACAAAAACCACGGCCCTTTTTTCTCGCAAACAAAACTTAGCTGCCTCACTTCTGGATGGCAGATTGCAGGAGTCACTTGGTGTAATCAAACCAGCCCGACTTGGCACTGGTGCCACCTTGGGTCTGGGAACCATCCTGCGTATCGTGGATTCTAAGGAGCCAGCCGGCCACTCCCAGCCACAGGCCCCCAAACAAAATCAACGGCGCTTTTCCCTGGAAAACAAAACACGCCTGCCAACATTTTGATGGAGTTTGCAGGAGCCACTTGGTACTATCAAACCAGCCCAACTTGGCACTGGTGCCACCATGGGTCTGGTAAACATCCTGCGTATCGTGGATTCTTAGGAGCCAGCCGGCCACTCCTAGCCACAGGCCCCCAAACAAAAACCTAGGCCTATTTCTCTGGCAAACAAAAGTAAGCTGCCCCGCTTCTGGATGGCAGATTGCAGGAGACACTTGGGACTATCAAACCAGCCCAACTTGGCACTGGTGCCACCTTGGATCTGGGAACCATGCTGTGTATCGTGGATTTTCAGGGGCCAGCCGGCCACTCTCAGCCATATGTCCCCAAACAGAAACCTCGGCCCGTTTCTCTGGCAAACAAAACTCAACTGCCCCTCTTCTGGATGGCAAATTGCAAGATGAACTTGATACTAAAACCGCAGGCCGACTTGGTAGTGGTGACACCTTGGGCCTGGGAACCATCATGCGTATCGAGCATTTTAAGGAGCCAGCCGGCCACTCCCAGCAATATGCCCCCAAAAACAATCCACGGAATTTTTCTCTGGCAAACAAAAATCAGCTGCCCCGCTTCTGGATGGCAGATTGCAGGAGCCACTTTGACCCATCAAACCAGCCCGACTTGGCACTGGTGCCACCTTGCATCCTGGAACCATGCTGCCTAGCGTGGATTTTCAGGGGCCAGCCGGCCACTCTCAGCTATATGCCCCCAAACAAAACCCACGGCCCGTTTCCCTGGCAAACAAAAGTAAGCTGCCCCGCTTCTGGATGGCAGATTGCAGGAACCACTTGGTAGTATCAAACCAGCCCGACTTGGCACTGGTGCCACCTTGGGTCTGGGAACCATCCTGCGTATCGTGGATTCTAAGGAGCCAGCCGGCCACTCCCAGCCACAGGCCCCCAAATACAAACAACGGCGCTTTTCCCTGGAAAACAAAACTCGCCTGCCAACTTTTTGATGGCAGATTGCAGGAGCAACTTGGTACTATCAAACCAGCCCAACTTGGCACTGGTGCCACCATGGGTCTGGTAACCATCCTGCCTATCGTAGCTTTTCAGGAGCCAGCCGGTCACTCCCAGCCATAGGCCCCCAGTCACAAACCTCGGCCCGTTTCCCTGGCAAACAAAAGTAAGCTGCCCCGCTTCTGGATGGCAGATTGCAGGAGCCACTTGGTACTATCAAACCAGCCCGACTTGGCACTGGTGCCACCTTGGGTCTGGGAACCATGCTGCGTATCGCAGATTCTAAGGCGCCAGTCGGCCACTCCCAGCCACAAGACCACAAACACAAACAACGGCGCTTTTCTCTGGCAAACAAAACTCAACTGCCCCTCTTCTGGATGGCAAATTGCAGGACGCACTTGGTACTATCAAAGCAGCACGACTTGGCACTGGTGCCACCATGGGTCTGGGAACCATCTTGCGTATTGTGGATTGTCAGGAGCCAGCTGGACACTCTCGGCCACAGACCCCAATCAAAAACAACGGCCCGTTTCACAGGCAAACACAACTCAGCTGCCCCGCTTCTGGATGGGAGATTGCAGGAGGCACTTGACACTGTGAAACCAGCCCCACTTGGCACTGGTGCCACCTTGGGTCTGGGAACCATGCTGCGTATCATGGATTTTCAGGAGCCAGCCGGCCACTCCCAGCCATAGGCCCCCAAACAAAAACCACAGCCTTTTTCTCTGGCAAACAAAATTCAGCTGCCCCGCTTCTGGATGGCAGATTGCAGGAGCCACTTGGGACTATCACACCAGCACAACATGGCACTGGTGCCACCTTGGATCTGGGAATCATCCTTCCTATCGTGGATTTTCAGGGGCCAGCCGGTCACTCTCCGCCATAGGCCCCAAACACAAACCACGGCCCTTTTCTCTGGAAAACAAAACTCAACTGCCCCTCTTCTGGATGGCAGATTGCAGGAGCCACTGGGTACTATGAAACCAGCCCTACTTGGCACTGGTGCCACCTTGGGTCTGGGAACCATGCTGCGTATCATGGATTTTCAGGAGCCAGCCGTCCACTGCCAGCCACAGGCCCCGAAACACAAACAACAGCCTTTTTCTCTGGCAAACAAAATTCAGCTGCCCCGCTTCTGGATGGCAGATTGCAGGAACCACTTGGTACTAACAAACCAGCCCGACTTGGCACTGGTGCCACCTTGGGTCTGGGAACCATCCTGCGTATCGTGGATTCTAAGGAGCCAGCCGGCCACTCCCAGCCACAGGCCTCAAAACACACACAACGGCGCTTTTCCCTGGAAAACAAAACTCGCCTGCCAACTTTTTGATGGCAGATTGCAGGAGCCACTTGGTACTATCAAACCAGCCCAACTTGCCACTGGTGCCACCATGGGTCTGGTCACCATCCTGCCTATCGTAGCTTTTCAGGAGCCAGCCGGTCACTCCCTGCCCTAGGCCCCGAGACACAAAGCTCGGCCCGTTTCCCTGGCAAACAAAAGTAAGCTGCCCCGCTTCTGGATGGCAGATTGCAGGAGCCACTTGGTACTATCAAACCAGCCCGACTTGGCACTGGTACCACCTTGGGTCTGGGAACCATGCTGCGTATCACAGATTCTAAGGCGCCAGTCGGCCACTCACAGCCACAAGCCCCCAAACACAAACAACGGTGCTTTCTCTGGCAAACAAAACTTAGCTGCCTCACTTATGGATGGCAGATTGCAGGAGCCACTTGGTGTAATCAAACCAGCCCGACTTGGCACTGGTGTCACCTTGGGTCTGGGAACCATCCTGCGTATCGTGGATTCTAAGGAGCCAGCCGGCCACTCCCAGCCACAGGCCCCCAAACAAAATCAACGGCGCTGTTCCCTGGAAAACAAAACACGCCTGCCAACTTTTTGATGGAGTTTGCAGGAGCCACTTGGTACTATCAAACCAGCCCAACTTGGCACTGGTGCCACCATGGGTCTGGTAAACATCCTGCGTATCGTGGATTCTTAGGCGCCAGCAGGCCACTCCTAGCCACTAGCCCCCAAACAAAAACCTAGGCCTATTTCTCTGGCAAACAAAAGTAAGCTGCCCCGCTTCTGGATGGCAGATTGCAGGAGACACTTGGGACTATCAAACCAGCCCAACTTGGCACTGGTGCCACCTTGGATCTGGGAACCATGTTGTGTATCGTGGATTTTCAGGGGCCAGCCGGCCACTCTCAGCCATATGTCCCCAAACAGAAACCTCGGCCCGTTTCTCTGGCAAACAAAACTCAACTGCCCCTCTTCTGGATGGCAAATTGCAGGATGAACTTGATACTAAAACCGCAGGCCGACTTGGTAGTGGTGACACCTTGGGCCTGGGAACCATCATGCGTATCGAGCATTTTAAGGAGCCAGCCGGCCACTCCCAGCAATATGCCCCCAAAAACAATCCACGGAATTTTTCTCTGGCAAACAAAAATCAGCTGCCCCGCTTCTGGATGGCAGATTGCAGGAGCCACTTTGCACCATCAAACCAGCCCGACTTGGCACTGGTGCCACCTTGCATCTGGGAACCATGCTGCCTAGCGTGGATTTTCAGGGGCCAGCGGGCCACTCTCAGCTATATGCCCCCAAACAAAACCCACGGCCCGTTTCCCTGGCAAACAAAAGTAAGCTGCCCTGCTTCTGGATGGCAGATTGCAGGAACCACTTGGTAGTATCAAACCAGCCCGACTTGGCACTGGTGCCACCTTGGGTCTGGGAACCATCCTGCGTATCGTGGATTCTAAGGAGCCAGCCGGCCACTCCCAGCCACAGGCCCCCAAACACAAACAACGGCGCTTTTCCCTGGAAAACAAAACTCGCCTGCCAACTTTTTAATGGCAGATTGCAGGAGCAACTTGGTACTATCAAACCAGCCCAACTTGGCACTGGTGCCACCATGGGTCTGGTCACCATCCTGCCTATTGTAGCTTTCCAGGAGCCAGCCGGTCACTCCCAGCCATAGGCCCCCAAACACAAACCTCGGCCCGTTTCCCTGGCAAACAAAAGTAAGCTGCCCCGCTTCTGGATGGCAGATTGCAGGAGCCACTTGGTACTATCAAACCAGCCCAACTTGGAAATGGTGCCACCTTGGGTCTGGGAACCATGCTGCGTATCGCAGATTCTAAGGCGCCAGTCGGCCACTCACAGCCACAAGCCCCCAAACAAAAACAACGGCGCTTTCTCTGGCAAACAAAACTCAACTGCCCCTCTTCTGGATGGCAAATTGCAGGACGCACTTGGTACTATAAAAACAGCCCGACTTGGCACTGGTGCCACCTTGGGTCTGGGAACCATCCTGCGTATCGATCTTTTTAATGAGACAGCCGGCCACTCCCAGCCATATGCCCCCAAACACAACCCACGGCCCTTTCCTCTGGCAAACAAAACTCAGCTGCACCGCTTCTGGATGGCAGATTGCAGGAGCCACTTGGTACTATCAAACCAGCAAGACTTGGCACTGGTGCCACCTTGGGTCTGGGAACCATCCTGCATATTGTGGATTGTCAGGAGCCAGCTGAACATTCTCGGCCACAGACCCCAATCAAAAACAACGGCCCGTTTCACAGGCAAACAAAACTCAGCTGCCCCGCTTCTGGATGGGAGATTGCAGGAGGCACTTGACACTGTGAAACCAGCCCCACTTGGCACTGGTGCCACCTTGGGTCTGGGAACCATGCTGCGTATCATGGATTTTCAGGAGCCAGCCGGCCACTCCCAGCCATAGGCCCCCAAACAAAAACCACAGCCTTTTTCTCTGGCAAACAAAATTCAGCTGCCCCGCTTCTGGATGGCAGATTGCAGGAGCCACTTGGGACTATCACACCAGCACAACTTGGCACTGCTGCCACCTTGGATCTGGGAACCATCCTTCCTATCGTGGATTTTCAGGGGCCAGCCGGTCACTCTCAGCCATAGGCCGCAAACACAAACCACGGCCCTTTTCTCTGGAAAACAAAACTCAACTGCCCCTCTTCTGGATGGCAGATTGCAGGAGCCACTGGGTACTATGAAACTAGCCCTACTTGGCACTGGTGCCACCTTGGGTCTGGGAACCATGCTGCGTATCATGGATTTTCAGGAGCCAGCCGTCCACTGCCAGCCACAGGCCCCGAAACACAAACAACAGCCTTTTTCTCTGGCAAACAAAATTCAGCTGCCCCGCTTCTGGATGGCAGATTGCAGGAACCACTTAGTACTAACAAACCAGCCCGACTTGGCACTGGTGCCACCTTGGGTCTGGGAACCATCCTGCGTATCGTGGATTCTAAGGAGCCAGAGGGCCACTCCCAGCCACAGGCCCCAAAATACACACAACGGCGCTTTTCCCTGGAAAACAAAACTCGCCTGCCAACTTTTTGATGGCAGATTGCAGGAGCCACTTGGTACTATCAAACCAGCCCAACTTGGCACTGGTGCCACCATGGGTCTGGTCACCATCCTGCCTATCGTAGCTTTTCAGGAGCCAGCCGGTCACTCCCAGCCATAGGCCCCCAGAAAAAAACCTCGGTCCGTTTCCCTGGAAAACAAAAGTAAGCTGCCCCGCTTCTGGATGGCAGATTGCAGGAGCCACTTGGTGCTATCAAACCAGCCCGACTTGGCACTGGTGCCACCTTGGGTCTGGGAACCCTCCTGCGTATCCTGTGTTCTAAGGAGCCAGCCGGCCACTCCCAGCCACAGTCCCCCAAACAGAAACAACGGCGCTTTTCCCTGGAAAACAAAACTGACCTGCCAACTTTTTGATGGCAGATTGCAGGAGCCACTTGGTACTATCAAACCAGCCCAACTTGGCACTGGTGCCACCATGGGTCTGGTCACCATCCTGCCTATCGTAGCTTTTCAGGAGCCAGCCGGTCATTCCCAGCCATAGGTCCCCAGAAAAATACCTCGGCCCGTTTCCCTGGCAAACAAAAGTAAGCTGCCCCGCTTCTGGATGGCAGATTGCAGGAGCCACTTGGTACAATCAAACCAGCCCAACTTGACACTGGTGCCACCTTGGCTCTGGGAACCATGCTGCGTAACCCGGATTCTAAGACGACAGGCAGCCACTGCCAGCCACAGGCCTCCAAACAAAATCAACGGCGCTTTTCCCTGGAAAACAAAACTCGCCTGACAACTTTTAGATGGCAGATTGCAGGAGCCAGTTGGTACCATCAAACCAGCCCAACTTGGCACTGGTGCCACCTTGGGTCTGGGAACCATCCTGCCTATTGTTGCTTTTCAGGAGCCAGCCGGTCACTTCTAGCCCTAGGCCCCCAGTCATAAACCTCGGCCCGTTTCCCTGGCACACAAATGTAAGCTACCCCGCTTCAGGATGGCAGATTGCAGGAGCCACTTTTCACCATCAAATCAGCCCGACGTGGCACTGGTGCCACCTTGGGTCTGGGAACCATCCTGCGTATCGTGTGTTCTAAGGAGCCAGCCGGCCACTCCCAGCCACAGTCCCCCAAACACAAACAACGGCGCTTTTCCCTGGAAAACAAAACTGGCCTGCCAACTTTTTGATGGCAGATTGCAGGAGCCACTTGGTACTATCAAACCAGCCCAACTTGGCACTGGTGCCACCATGGGTCTGGTAACCATCCTGCCTATCGTAGCTTTTCAGGAGCCAGGCGGTCACTCCCAGCCATAGGCCCCCAGACACAAACCTCGGCCCGTTTCCCTGGCAAACAAAATAAGCTGCCCCGCTTCTGCATGGCAGATTGCAGGTGCTATTTAGTACTATCAAACCAGCCCGACTTGGCACTGGTCCCACCTCTGGTCTGGGAACCATCCTGCCTATCGTGGATTTTCAGGGGCCAGACGGCCACTATCAGCCATATGCCCCCAAAAACAAACCACGGCCCTTTTCTCTGGTAAACAAAACTCAACTGCCCCTCTTCTGGTTGGCAAATTTTAGGACGCACTTTGTACTACGAAAACCGCCCGACTTGGCACTGGTGCCACCTTGGGTCAGGGAACCATCCTGCCTATCGTAGCTTTTCAGGAGCCAGCCGGTCACTCCCAGCCATAGGTCCCCAGACAAATACCTCGGCCCGTTTCCCTGGCAAACAAAAGTAAGCTGCCCCGCTTCTGGATGGCAGATTGCAGGAGCCACTTGGTACTATCAAACCAGCCCAACTTGACACTGGTGCCACCTTGGCTCTGGGAACCATGCTGCGTAACCCGGATTCTAAGACGACAGGCAGCCACTGCCAGCCACAGGCCTCCAAACAAAATCAACGGCGCTTTTCCCTGGAAAACAAAACTCGCCTGACAACTTTTAGATGGCAGATTGCAGGAGCCAGTTGGTACCATCAAACCAGCCCAACTTGGCACTGGTGCCACCTTGGGTCTGGGAACCATCCTGCCTATTGTTGCTCTTCAGGAGCCAGCCGGTCACTTCTAGCCCTAGGCCCCCAGTCATAAACCTCGGCCCGTTTCCCTGGCACACAAATGTAAGCTACCCCGCTTCAGGATGGCAGATTGCAGGAGCCACTTTTCACCATCAAACCAGCCCGACGTGGCACTGGTGCCACCTTGGGTCTGGGAACCATCCTGCGTATCGTGTGTTCTAAGGAGCCAGCCGTCCACTGCCAGCCACAGTCCCCCAAACACAAACAACGGCGCTTTTCCCTGGAAAACAAAACTGGCCTGCCAACTTTTTGATGGCAGATTGCAGGAGCCACTTGGTACTATCAAACCAGCCCAACTTGGCACTGGTGCCACCATGGGTCTGGTAACCATCCTGCCTATCGTAGCTTTTCAGGAGCCAGGCGGTCACTCCCAGCCATAGGCCCCCAGACACAAACCTCGGCCCGTTTCCCTGGCAAACAAAAGTAAGCTGCCCCGCTTCTGCATGGCAGATTGCAGGTGCTATTTAGTACTATCAAACCAGCCCGACTTGGCACTGGTGCCACCTCTGGTCTGGGAACCATCCTGCCTATCGTGGATTTTCAGGCGCCAGACGGCCACTATCAGCCATATGCCCCCAAAAACAAACCACGGCCCTTTTCTCTGGTAAACAAAACTCAACTGCCCCTCTTCTGGATGGCAAATTTTAGGACGCACTTTGTACTACGAATACCGCCCGACTTGGCACTGGTGCCACCTTGGGTCAGGGAACCATCCTGCCTATCGTAGCTTTTTAAGGAGCCAGCAGGCCACGCCCAGCCATATAGCCCCAAAAACAAACCACGGACCATTTCTCTTGGAAACAAAAATCCGCTGCCCCACGTCAGGATGGCAGATTGCAGGAGCCACTTTGCACCATCAAACCACCCCGACTTGGCACTGGTGCCATCTTGGATCTGGGAACCATCCTGCCTATCGTAGCTTTTCAGGAGCCAGCCGGTTACTCCCAAGCATAGGCCCCCAGACAGAAAGCTCTGCCCGTTTCCCTGGCAAACAAAAGTAAGCTACCCCGCTTCTGGATGGCAGATTGCAGGAGCCACTTGGTACTATCAAACCAGCCCAACTTGGCACTGGTGCCACCATGGGTCTGGTCACCATCCTGCCTATCGTAGCTTTTCAGGAGCCAGGCGGTCACTCCCAGCCATAGGCCCCCAGACAAATACCTCGGCCCGTTTCCCTGGCAAACAAAAGTAAGCTGCCCCGCTTCTGGATGGCAGATTGCAGGAGCCACATGGTACTATCAAACCAGGCCAACATGGCACTGGTGCCACCTTGGCTCTGGGAACCATCCTGCCTATCGTGGATTTTCAGGCGCCAGCCGGCCACTCTCAGCCATATGCCCCAAAACACAAACCACGGCCCTTTTCTCTGGTAAACAAAACTCAACTGCCCCTCTTCTGGATGGCAAATTGCAGGAGCCACTTGGTACTACGAAAACAGCCCGACTTGGCAGTGATGCCACCTTGGGTCAGGGAACCATCCTGCGTATCGATGTTTTTAAGGAGTCAGCCGGCAACGTCCAGCCATATACCCCCAAAAAAAACCCACGGAACTTTTCTCCAGCAAGCAAAAATCCGCTGCCCCGCGTCTGGATGGCAGATTGCAGGAGCTATTTATTATTATCAAACCAGCCCGACTTGGCACTGGTGCCACCATCGGTCTGGTCACCATCCTGCCTATCGTAGCTTTTCAGGAGCCAGCCGGTCACTCTCAGCCATAGGCCCCAAACACAAACCACGGCCCTTTTCTCTGGAAAACAAAACTCAACTGCCCCTCTTCTGGATGGCAGATTGCAGGAGCCACTGGGTACTATGAAACCAGCCCTACTTGGCACTGGTGCCACCTTGGGTCTGGGAACCATGCTGCGTATCATGGATTTTCAGGAGCCAGCCGTCCACTGCCAGCCACAGGCCCCGAAACACAAACAACAGCCTTTTTCTCTGGCAAACAAAATTCAGCTGCCCCGCTTCTGGATGGCAGATTGCAGGAACCACTTGGTACTAACAAACCAGCCCGACTTGGCACTGGTGCCACCTTGGGTCTGGGAACCATCCTGCGTATCGTGGATTCTAAGGAGCCAGCTGGCCACTCCCAGCCACAGGCCCCAAAACACACACAACGGCGCTTTTCCCTGGAAAACAAAACTCGCCTGCCAACTTTTTGATGGCAGATTGCAGGAGCCACTTGGTACTATCAAACCAGCCCAACTTGGCACTGGTGCCACCATGGGTCTGGTCACCATCCTGCCTATCGTAGCTTTTCAGGAGCCAGCCGGTCACTCCCAGCCATAGGCCCCCAGACACAAACCTCGGCCTGTTTCCCTGGCACACAAAAGTAAGCTACCGCACTTCTGGATGGCAGATTGCAGGAGCCACTTTGCACCATCAAACCAGCCCAACTTGGCACTGGTGCCACCTTGGCTCTGGGAACCATGCTGCGTAACCCGGATTCTAAGACGACAGGCAGCCATTGCCAGCCACAGGCCTCCAAACAAAATCAACGGCGCTTTTCCCTGGAAAACAAAACTCGCCTGACAACTTTTAGATGGCAGATTGCAGGAGCCAGTTGGTACCATCAAACCAGCCCAACTTGGCACTGGTGCCACCTTGGGTCTGGGAACCATCCTGCCTATTGTTGCTTTTCAGGAGCCAGCCGGTCACTCCTAGCCCTAGGCCCCCAGTCATAAACCTCGGCCCGTTTCCCTGGCACACAAAAGTAAGCTACCCCGCTTCAGGATGGCAGATTGCAGGAGCCACTTTTCACCATCAAACCAGCCCGACGTGGCACTGGTGCCACCTTGGGTCTGGGAACCATCCTGCGTATCGTGTGTTCTAAGGAGCCAGCCGGCCACTCCCACCAACAGTCCCCCAAACACAAACAACGGCGCTTTTCCCTGGAAAACAAAACTCGCCTGACAACTTTTTGATGGCAGATTGCAGGAGCCACTTGGTACTATCAAACCAGCCCAACTTGGCACTGGTGCCACCATGGGTCTGGTAACCATCCTGCCTATCGTAGCTTTTCAGGAGCCAGGCGGTCACTCCCAGCCATAGGCCCCCAGACACAAACCTCGGCCCGTTTCCCTGGCAAACAAAAGTAAGCTGCCCCGCTTCTGCATGGCAGATTGCAGGTGCTATTTAGTACTATCAAACCAGCCCGACTTGGCACTGGTGCCACCTCTGGTCTGGGAACCATCCTGCCTATCGTGGATTTTCAGGCGCCAGACGGCCACTATCAGCCATATGCCCCCAAAAACAAACCACGGCCCTTTTCTCTGGTAAACAAAACTCAACTGCCCCTCTTCTGGATGGCAAATTTTAGGACGCACTTTGTACTACGAAAACCGCCCGACTTGGCACTGGTGCCACCTTGGGTCAGGGAACCATCCTGCCTATCGTAGCTTTTTAAGGAGCCAGCAGGCCACGCCCAGCCATATAGCCCCAAAAACAAACCACGGACCATTTCTCTTGGAAACAAAAATCCGCTGCCCCGCGTCAGGATGGCAGATTGCAGGAGCCACGTTGCACCATCAAACCACCCCGACTTGGCACTGGTGCCATCTTGGATCTGGGAACCATCCTGCCTATCGTAGCTTTTCAGGAGCCAGCCGGTTACTCCCAACCATAGGCCCCCAGACAGAAAGCTCTGCCCGTTTCCCTGGCAAACAAAAGAAAGCTACCCCGCTTCTGGATGGCAGATTGCAGGAGCCACTTGGTACTATCAAACCAGCCCAACTTGACACTGGTGCCACTTTGGGTCTGGGAACCATGCTGCGTAACGTAGATTCTAAGGCGCCAGGCGGCCACTCCCAGCCACAGGCCCCCAAATACAAACAACGGCGCTTTTCCCTGGAAAAAAAAACTCGCCTGCCAGCTTTTTGATGGCAGATTGCAGGAGCCACTTGGTACTATCAAATCATCCCAACTTGGCACTGGTGCCACTATGGGTCTGGGAACCATCCTGCCAATTGTACCATTTCAGGAGCCAGCCGGTCACTCCCAGCCATAGGCCCCCATCACAAACCTCGGCCCGTTTCCCTGGCAAACAAAATTAAGCTGCCCCGATTCTGGATGGCAGATTGCAGGAGCCACTTGGTAGTGTCAAAACAGCCCGACTTGGCACTGGTGCCACCTTGGGTCTGGGAACCATCCTGCGTATCGTGGATTCTAAGCAGCCACCCGGCCACTCCGTGCCACAGGCGCCCAAACACAAACAACGGCGCTTTTCCCTGGAAAACAAAACTCGCCTGCCAACATTTTGATGACAGATTGCAGGAGCCACTTGGTACTATCAAACCAGCCCAACTTGGCACTGGTGCCACCATGGGTCTGGTCACCATCCTGCCTATCGTAGCTTTTCAGGAGCCAGCCGGTCACTCCCAGCCATAAACCCCCAGTCACAAACCTCGGCCTGTTTCCCTGGAAAACAAAAGTAAGCACCCCCGATCCTGGATGGCAGATTGCAGGAGCCACTTTGTAGTATCAAATTAGCCCGACTTGGCACAGGTGCCATCATGGGTCTGGTAAACATCCTGCCTATCTTAGCTTTTCAGGAGCCGGCCGGTCACTCCCTGCCATAGGCCCCCAGAGAAATACCTCGGCCCGTTTCCCTGGCAAACAAAAGTAAGCTGCCCCTCTTCTGGATGGCAGATTGCAGGAACCACTTGCTACTATCAAACCAGCCCAACTTGGCACTGGTGCCACCTTGGCTCTGGGAACCATGCTGCGTAAAGTAGATTCTAAGAGGACAGGCGGACACTCCCAGCCACAGGCCTCTAAACAAAAACAACGGCGCGTTACCCTGGAAAACAAAACTCGCCTGCCAAGATTTTGATGGCAGATTGCAGGAGCCACTTGGTACTATCAAACCAGCCCAACTTGGCACTGGTGCCACCATGGGTCTGGTCACCATCCTGCCTATCGTAGCTTTTCAGGAGCCAGGCGGTCACTCCCAGCCATAGGCCCCCAGACAAATACCTCGGCTTGTTTCCCTGGCAAACAAAAGTAAGCTGCCCCACTTCTGGATGGCAGATTGCAGGAGCCACATGGTACTATCAAACCAGGCCAACATGGCACTGGTGCCACCTTGGCTCTGGGAACCATCCTGCCTATCGTGGATTTTCAGGCGCCAGCCGGCCACTCTCAGCCATATGCCCCAAAACACAAACCACGGCCCTTTTCTCTGGTAAACAAAACTCAACTGCCCCTCTTCTGGATGGCAAATTGCAGGAGCCACTTGGTACTACGAAAACAGCCCGACTTGGCAGTGATGCCACCTTGGGTCAGGGAACCATCCTGCGTATCGTTGTTTTTAAGGAGTCAGCCGGCAACGTCCAGCCATATACCCCCAAAAAAAACCCACGGAACTTTTCTCCAGCAAGCAAAAATCCGCTGCCCCGCATCTGGATGGCAGATTGCAGGAGCTATTTAGTATTATCAAACCAGCCCGACTTGGCACTGGTGCCACCATCGGTCTGGTCACCATCCTGCCTAACGTAGCTTTTCAGGAGCCAGCCGGTCACTCTCAGCCATAGGCCCCAAACACAAACCACGGCCCTTTTCTCTGGAAAACAAAATTCAACTGCCCCTCTTCTGGATGGCAGATTGCAGGAGCCACTGGGTACTATGAAACCAGCCCGACTTGGCACTGGTGCCACCTTGGGTCTGGGAACCATGCTGCGTATCATGGATTTTCAGGAGCCAGCCGTCCACTGCCAGCCACAGGCCCCGAAACACAAACAACAGCCTTTTTCTCTGGCAAACAAAATTCAGCTGCCCCGCTTCTGGATGGCAGATTGCAGGAACCACTTGGTACTAACAAACCAGCCCGACTTGGCACTGGTGCCACCTTGGGTCTGGGAACCATCCTGCGTATCGTGGATTCTAAGGAGCCAGCTGGCCACTCCCAGCCACAGGCCCCAAAACACACACAACGGCGCTTTTCACTGGAAAACAAAACTCGCCTGCCAACATTTTGATGGCAGATTGCAGGAGCCACTTGGTACTATCAAACCAGCCCAACTTGGCACTGGTGCCACCATGGGTCTGGTCACCATCCTGCCTATCGTAGCTTTTCAGGAGCCAGCCGGTCACTCCCAGCCATAGGCCCCCAGACACAAAGCTCGGATGGTTTCCCTGGCAAACAAAAGTAAGCTGCCCCGCTTCTGGATGGCAGATTGCAGGATCCACTTGTTATTATCAAACCAGCCCGACTTGGTACTGGTACCACCTCTGGTCTGGGTACCATCCTGGGTATCGTGGATCCTAAGGAGCCAGCCGGCCACTCCCAGCCACAGGCCCCCAAACAAAAACAACGGCGATTTTCCCTGGAAAACAAAACTCGCCTGACAACTTTTTGATGGCAGATTGCAGGAACCACTTGGTACTATCAAACCAGCCCAACTTGGCACTGGTGCCACCTTGGGTCTGGGAACCATGCTGCATATTGTGGATTCTAAGGAGCCAGCCGGCCACTCCAGCCACAGGCCCGCAGACACAAACAACGGCGCTTTTCCCTGGAAAACAAAACTCGCCTGCCAACTTTTTGATGGCAGATTGCAGGAGCCACTTGGTACTATGAAATCAGCCGAACATGGCACTGGTGCCACCATGGGTCTGGTCACCATCCTGCCTATCGTAGCTTTTCAGGAGCCAGCCGGTCACTCCCAGCCATAGGCCCCCAGACACAAAGCTCGGCCCGTTTCCCTGGCAAACAAAAGTAAGCTGCCCCGCTTCTGGATGGTAGATTGCAGGAACCATTTTCTACAATCAAACCAGTCAAACTTGGCACTGGTGCCACCTCAGGTCTGGGAACCATCCTGCGTATTTTGGATTCTAAGGAGCCAGCCGGCCACTCCCAGCCACAGGCCCCCAAACACAAAGAACGGCGCTTTTCCCTGGAAAACAAAACTCGCCTGCCAACATTTTGATGGCAGATTGCAGGAGCCACTTGGTACTATCAAACCAGCCCAACTTGGCACTGGTGCCACCATGGGTCTGGTCACCATCCTGCCTATCGTAGTTTCTCAGGAGCCAGCCGGTCACTCCCTGCCATAGGCCCCCAGACAAAACCTCGGCCCGTTTCCCTGGCAAACAAAAGTAAGCTGCCCCGCTTCTGGATGGCAGATTGCAGGACGCACTTGGTAGTATCAAACCAGCCCAACTTGGCACTGGTGCCACCTCAGGTCTGGGAACCATGCTGCGTATCGTGGATTCTAATTAGCCATCCGGCCACTCCCAGCCACAGGCCCCCAAACAAAAACAACGGCGCTTTTCCCTGGATAACAAACTCGCCTGCCAACTTTTTGATGGCAGATTGCAGGAGCCACTTGGTACTATCAAACCAGCCCAACTTGGCACTGGTGCCACCATGGGTCTGGTCACAATCCTGCCTATCGTAGCCTTTCAGGAGCCAGCCGGTCACTCCCAGCCATAGGCCCCCAGACAAATACCTCGGCCCGTTTCCCTGGCAAACAAAAGTAAGCTGCCCCGCTTCTGGATGGCAGATTGCAGGAAACACTTGGTACTATCAAACCAGCCCAACTTGGGACTGGTGCCACCTTGGGTCTGGGAACCATCCTGCGTATCGTGGATTCTAAGGAGCCAGAGGGCCACTCCCAGCCACAGGCCCCCAAACACAAACAACGACGCTTTTCCCTGGAAAACAAAACTCGCCTGCCAACTTTTTGATGGCAGATTGCAGGAACCACTTGGTACTATCAAACCAGCCCAACTTGGCACTGGTGCCACCTTGGGTCTGGGAACCATGCTGCGTATCGTGGATTCTAAGGAGCCAGCTGGCCACTCCAGCCACAGGCCCGCAGACAAAAACAACGGCGCTTTTCCCTGGAAAACAAAACTCGCCTGCCAACTTTTTGATGGCAGATTGCAGGAGCCACTTGGTAATATGAAATCAGCCGAACATGGCACTGGTGCCACCATGGGTCTGGTCACCATCCTGCCTATCGTAGCTTTTCAGGAGCCAGCCGGTCACTCCCAGCCATAGGCCCCCTGACACAAAGCTCGGCCCGTTTCCCTGGCAAACAAAAGTAAGCTGCCCCGCTTCTGGATGGCAGATTGCAGGAGCCACATGGTACTATCAAACCAGGCCAACATGGCACTGGTGCCACCTTGGCTCTGGGAACCATCCTGCCTATCGTGGATTTTCAGGCGCCAGCCGGCCACTCTCAGCCATATGCCCCAAAACACAAACCACGGCCCTTTTCTCTGGTAAACAAAACTCAACTGCCCCTCTTCTGGATGGCAAATTGCAGGAGCCACTTGGGACTATCACACCAGCACAACATGGCACTGGTGCCACCTTGGATCTGGGAATCATCCTTCCTATCGTGGATTTTCAGGGGCCAGCCGGTCACTCTCCGCCATAGGCCCCAAACACAAACCACGGCCCTTTTCTCTGGAAAACAAAACTCAACTGCCCCTCTTCTGGATGGCAGATTGCAGGAGCCACTGGGTACTATGAAACCAGCCCTACTTGGCACTGGTGCCACCTTGGGTCTGGGAACCATGCTGCGTATCATGGATTTTCAGGAGCCAGCCGTCCACTGCCAGCCACAGGCCCCGAAACACAAACAACAGCCTTTTTCTCTGGCAAACAAAATTCAGCTGCCCCGCTTCTGGATGGCAGATTGCAGGAACCACTTGGTACTAACAAACCAGCCCGACTTGGCACTGGTGCCACCTTGGGTCTGGGAACCATCCTGCGTATCGTGGATTCTAAGGAGCCAGCTGGCCACTCCCAGCCACAGGTCTCAAAACACACACAACGGCGCTTTTCCCTGGAAAACAAAACTCGCCTGCCAACTTTTTGATGGCAGATTGCAGGAGCCACTTGGTACTATCAAACCAGCCCAACTTGCCACTGGTGCCACCATGGGTCTGGTCACCATCCTGCCTATCGTAGCTTTTCAGGAGCCAGCCGGTCACTCCCTGCCATAGGCCCCGAGACACAAAGCTCGGCCCGTTTCCCTGGCAAACAAAAGTAAGCTGCCCCGCTTCTGGATGGCAGATTGCAGGAGCCACTTGGTACTATCAAACCAGCCCGACTTGGCACTGGTACCACCTTGGGTCTGGGAACCATCCTGCCTATCGTGGATTTTAAGGAGCCAGCCGGCTACTCCCAGCCACAGGCCCCCAACAAAAACCACGGCCCTTTTTTCTGGCAAACAAAACTTAGCTGCCTCACTTATGGATGGCAGATTGCAGGAGCCACTTGGTGTAATCAAACCAGCCCGACTTGGCACTGGTGTCACCTTGGGTCTGGGAACCATCCTGCGTATCGTGGATTCTAAGGAGCCAGCCGGCCACTCCCAGCCACAGGCCCCCAAACAAAATCAACGGCGCTGTTCCCTGGAAAACAAAACACGCCTGCCAACTTTTTGATGGAGTTTGCAGGAGCCACTTGGTACTATCAAACCAGCCCAACTTGGCACTGGTGCCACCATGGGTCTGGTAAACATCCTGCGTATCGTGGATTCTTAGGCGCCAGCAGGCCACTCCTAGCCACTAGCCCCCAAACAAAAACCTAGGCCTATTTCTCTGGCAAACAAAAGTAAGCTGCCCCGCTTCTGGATGGCAGATTGCAGGAGACACTTGGGACTATCAAACCAGCCCAACTTGGCACTGGTGCCACCTTGGATCTGGGAACCATGTTGTGTATCGTGGATTTTCAGGGGCCAGCCGGCCACTCTCAGCCATATGTCCCCAAACAGAAACCTCGGCCCGTTTCTCTGGCAAACAAAACTCAACTGCCCCTCTTCTGGATGGCAAATTGCAGGATGAACTTGATACTAAAACCGCAGGCCGACTTGGTAGTGGTGACACCTTGGGCCTGGGAACCATCATGCGTATCGAGCATTTTAAGGAGCCAGCCGGCCACTCCCAGCAATATGCCCCCAAAAACAATCCACGGAATTTTTCTCTGGCAAACAAAAATCAGCTGCCCCGCTTCTGGATGGCAGATTGCAGGAGCCACTTTGCACCATCAAACCAGCCCGACTTGGCACTGGTGCCACCTTGCATCTGGGAACCATGCTGCCTAGCGTGGATTTTCAGGGGCCAGCGGGCCACTCTCAGCTATATGCCCCCAAACAAAACCCACGGCCCGTTTCCCTGGCAAACAAAAGTAAGCTGCCCTGCTTCTGGATGGCAGATTGCAGGAACCACTTGGTAGTATCAAACCAGCCCGACTTGGCACTGGTGCCACCTTGGGTCTGGGAACCATCCTGCGTATCGTGGATTCTAAGGAGCCAGCCGGCCACTCCCAGCCACAGGCCCCCAAACACAAACAACGGCGCTTTTCCCTGGAAAACAAAACTCGCCTGCCAACTTTTTGATGGCAGATTGCAGGAGCAACTTGGTACTATCAAACCAGCCCAACTTGGCACTGGTGCCACCATGGGTCTGGTCACCATCCTGCCTATTGTAGCTTTCCAGGAGCCAGCCGGTCACTCCCAGCCATAGGCCCCCAAACACAAACCTCGGCCCGTTTCCCTGGCAAACAAAAGTAAGCTGCCCCGCTTCTGGATGGCAGATTGCAGGAGCCACTTGGTACTATCAAACCAGCCCAACTTGGCACTGGTGCCACCTTGGGTCTGGGAACCATGCTGCGTATCGCAGATTCTAAGGCGCCAGTCGGCCACTCACAGCCACAAGCCCCCAAACACAAACAACGGTGCATTCTCTGGCAAACAAAACTCAACTGCCCCTCTTCTGGATGGCAAATTGCAGGACGCACTTGGTACTATAAAAACAGCCCGACTTGGCACTGGTGCCACCTTGGGTCTGGGAACCATCCTGCGTATCGTGGATTCTAAGGAGCCAGCCGGCCACTCCCAGCCACAGGCCCCCAAACAAAATCAACGGCGCTGTTCCCTGGAAAACAAAACACGCCTGCCAACTTTTTGATGGAGTTTGCAGGAGCCACTTGGTACTATCAAACCAGCCCAACTTGGCACTGGTGCCACCATGGGTCTGGTAAACATCCTGCGTATCGTGGATTCTTAGGCGCCAGCAGGCCACTCCTAGCCACAGGCCCCCAAACAAAAACCTAGGCCTATTTCTCTGGCAAACAAAAGTAAGCTGCCCCGCTTCTGGATGGCAGATTGCAGGAGACACTTGGGACTATCAAACCAGCCCAACTTGGCACTGGTGCCACCTTGGATCTGGGAACCATGTTGTGTATCGTGGATTTTCAGGGGCCAGCCGGCCACTCTCAGCCATATGTCCCCAAACAGAAACCTCGGCCCGTTTCTCTGGCAAACAAAACTCAACTGCCCCTCTTCTGGATGGCAAATTGCAGGATGAACTTGATACTAAAACCGCAGGCCGACTTGGTAGTGGTGACACCTTGGGCCTGGGAACCATCATGCGTATCGAGCATTTTAAGGAGCCAGCCGGCCACTCCCAGCAATATGCCCCCAAAAACAATCCACGGAATTTTTCTCTGGCAAACAAAAATCAGCTGCCCCGCTTCTGGATGGCAGATTGCAGGAGCCACTTTGCACCATCAAACCAGCCCGACTTGGCACTGGTGCCACCTTGCATCTGGGAACCATGCTGCCTAGCGTGGATTTTCAGGGGCCAGCGGGCCACTCTCAGCTATATGCCCCCAAACAAAACCCACGGCCCGTTTCCCTGGCAAACAAAAGTAAGCTGCCCTGCTTCTGGATGGCAGATTGCAGGAACCACTTGGTAGTATCAAACCAGCCCGACTTGGCACTGGTGCCACCTTGGGTCTGGGAACCATCCTGCGTATCGTGGATTCTAAGGAGCCAGCCGGCCACTCCCAGCCACAGGCCCCCAAACACAAACAACGGCGCTTTTCCCTGGAAAACAAAACTCGCCTGCCAACTTTTTGATGGCAGATTGCAGGAGCAACTTGGTACTATCAAACCAGCCCAACTTGGCACTGGTGCCACCATGGGTCTGGTCACCATCCTGCCTATTGTAGCTTTCCAGGAGCCAGCCGGTCACTCCCAGCCATAGGCCCCCAAACACAAACCTCGGCCCGTTTCCCTGGCAAACAAAAGTAAGCTGCCCCGCTTCTGGATGGCAGATTGCAGGAGCCACTTGGTACTATCAAACCAGCCCAACTTGGCACTGGTGCCACCTTGGGTCTGGGAACCATGCTGCGTATCGCAGATTCTAAGGCGCCAGTCGGCCACTCCCAGCCATATGCCCCCAAACACAACCCACGGCCCTTTCCTCTGGCAAACAAAACTCAGCTGCACCGCTTCTGGATGGCAGATTGCAGGAGCCACTTGGTACTATCAAACCAGCAAGACTTGGCACTGGTGCCACCTTGGGTCTGGGAACCATCCTGCATATTGTGGATTGTCAGGAGCCAGCTGAACATTCTCGGCCACAGACCCCAATCAAAAACAACGGCCCGTTTCACAGGCAAACAAAACTCAGCTGCCCCGCTTCTGGATGGGAGATTGCAGGAGGCACTTGACACTGTGAAACCAGCCCCACTTGGCACTGGTGCCACCTTGGGTCTGGGAACCATGCTGCGTATCATGGATTTTCAGGAGCCAGCCGGCCACTCCCAGCCATAGGCCCCCAAACAAAAACCACAGCCTTTTTCTCTGGCAAACAAAATTCAGCTGCCCCGCTTCTGGATGGCAGATTGCAGGAGCCACTTGGGACTATCACACCAGCACAACTTGGCACTGCTGCCACCTTGGATCTGGGAACCATCCTTCCTATCGTGGATTTTCAGGGGCCAGCCGGTCACTCTCAGCCATAGGCCGCAAACACAAACCACGGCCCTTTTCTCTGGAAAACAAAACTCAACTGCCCCTCTTCTGGATGGCAGATTGCAGGAGCCACTGGGTACTATGAAACTAGCCCTACTTGGCACTTGGTGCCACCTTGGGTCTGGGAACCATGCTGCGTATCATGGATTTTCAGGAGCCAGCCGTCCACTGCCAGCCACAGGCCCCGAAACACAAACAACAGCCTTTTTCTCTGGCAAACAAAATTCAGCTGCCCCGCTTCTGGATGGCAGATTGCAGGAACCACTTAGTACTAACAAACCAGCCCGACTTGGCACTGGTGCCACCTTGGGTCTGGGAACCATCCTGCGTATCGTGGATTCTAAGGAGCCAGCTGGCCACTCCCAGCCACAGGCCCCAAAATACACACAACGGCGCTTTTCCCTGGAAAACAAAACTCGCCTGCCAACTTTTTGATGGCAGATTGCAGGAGCCACTTGGTACTATCAAACCAGCCCAACTTGGCACTGGTGCCACCATGGGTCTGGTCACCATCCTGCCTATCGTAGCTTTTCAGGAGCCAGCCGGTCACTCCCAGCCATAGGCCCCCAGAAAAAAACCTCGGTCCGTTTCCCTGGCAAACAAAAGTAAGCTGCCCCGCTTCTGGATGGCAGATTGCAGGAGCCACTTGGTGCTATCAAACCAGCCCGACTTGGCACTGGTGCCACCTTGGGTCTGGGAACCATCCTGCGTATCCTGTGTTCTAAGGAGCCAGCCGGCCACTCCCAGCCACAGTCCCCCAAACAGAAACAACGGCGCTTTTCCCTGGAAAACAAAACTGACCTGCCAACTTTTTGATGGCAGATTGCAGGAGCCACTTGGTACTATCAAACCAGCCCAACTTGGCACTGGTGCCACCATGGGTCTGGTCACCATCCTGCCTATCGTAGCTTTTCAGGAGCCAGCCGGTCATTCCCAGCCATAGGTCCCCAGAAAAATACCTCGGCCCGTTTCCCTGGCAAACAAAAGTAAGCTGCCCCGCTTCTGGATGGCAGATTGCAGGAGCCACTTGGTACAATCAAACCAGCCCAACTTGACACTGGTGCCACCTTGGCTCTGGGAACCATGCTGCGTAACCCGGATTCTAAGACGACAGGCAGCCACTGCCAGCCACAGGCCTCCAAACAAAATCAACGGCGCTTTTCCCTGGAAAACAAAACTCGCCTGACAACTTTTAGATGGCAGATTGCAGGAGCCAGTTGGTACCATCAAACCAGCCCAACTTGGCACTGGTGCCACCTTGGGTCTGGGAACCATCCTGCCTATTGTTGCTTTTCAGGAGCCAGCCGGTCACTTCTAGCCCTAGGCCCCCAGTCATAAACCTCGGCCCGTTTCCCTGGCACACAAATGTAAGCTACCCCGCTTCAGGATGGCAGATTGCAGGAGCCACTTTTCACCATCAAATCAGCCCGACGTGGCACTGGTGCCACCTTGGGTCTGGGAACCATCCTGCGTATCGTGTGTTCTAAGGAGCCAGCCGGCCACTCCCAGCCACAGTCCCCCAAACACAAACAACGGCGCTTTTCCCTGGAAAACAAAACTGGCCTGCCAACTTTTTGATGGCAGATTGCAGGAGCCACTTGGTACTATCAAACCAGCCCAACTTGGCACTGGTGCCACCATGGGTCTGGTAACCATCCTGCCTATCGTAGCTTTTCAGGAGCCAGGCGGTCACTCCCAGCCATAGGCCCCCAGACACAAACCTCGGCCCGTTTCCCTGGCAAACAAAATAAGCTGCCCCGCTTCTGCATGGCAGATTGCAGGTGCTATTTAGTACTATCAAACCAGCCCGACTTGGCACTGGTCCCACCTCTGGTCTGGGAACCATCCTGCCTATCGTGGATTTTCAGGGGCCAGACGGCCACTATCAGCCATATGCCCCCAAAAACAAACCACGGCCCTTTTCTCTGGTAAACAAAACTCAACTGCCCCTCTTCTGGTTGGCAAATTTTAGGACGCACTTTGTACTACGAAAACCGCCCGACTTGGCACTGGTGCCACCTTGGGTCAGGGAACCATCCTGCCTATCGTAGCTTTTCAGGAGCCAGCCGGTCACTCCCAGCCATAGGTCCCCAGACAAATACCTCGGCCCGTTTCCCTGGCAAACAAAAGTAAGCTGCCCCGCTTCTGGATGGCAGATTGCAGGAGCCACTTGGTACTATCAAACCAGCCCAACTTGACACTGGTGCCACCTTGGCTCTGGGAACCATGCTGCGTAACCCGGATTCTAAGACGACAGGCAGCCACTGCCAGCCACAGGCCTCCAAACAAAATCAACGGCGCTTTTCCCTGGAAAACAAAACTCGCCTGACAACTTTTAGATGGCAGATTGCAGGAGCCAGTTGGTACCATCAAACCAGCCCAACTTGGCACTGGTGCCACCTTGGGTCTGGGAACCATCCTGCCTATTGTTGCTCTTCAGGAGCCAGCCGGTCACTTCTAGCCCTAGGCCCCCAGTCATAAACCTCGGCCCGTTTCCCTGGCACACAAATGTAAGCTACCCCGCTTCAGGATGGCAGATTGCAGGAGCCACTTTTCACCATCAAACCAGCCCGAC
The DNA here is from genome assembly GCF_035770615.1 of Melospiza melodia melodia. Taxonomy (NCBI): domain Eukaryota; kingdom Metazoa; phylum Chordata; class Aves; order Passeriformes; family Passerellidae; genus Melospiza; species Melospiza melodia. Next base: position 41,204,879 of record NC_086197.1, read on the forward strand.
GTGGCACTGGTGCCACCTTGGGTCTGGGAACCATCCTGCGTATCGTGTGTTCTAAGGAGCCAGCCGTCCACTGCCAGCCACAGTCCCCCAAACACAAACAACGGCGCTTTTCCCTGGAAAACAAAACTGGCCTGCCAACTTTTTGATGGCAGATTGCAGGAGCCACTTGGTACTATCAAACCAGCCCAACTTGGCACTGGTGCCACCATGGGTCTGGTAACCATCCTGCCTATCGTAGCTTTTCAGGAGCCAGGCGGTCACTCCCAGCCATAGGCCCCCAGACACAAACCTCGGCCCGTTTCCCTGGCAAACAAAAGTAAGCTGCCCCGCTTCTGCATGGCAGATTGCAGGTGCTATTTAGTACTATCAAACCAGCCCGACTTGGCACTGGTGCCACCTCTGGTCTGGGAACCATCCTGCCTATCGTGGATTTTCAGGCGCCAGACGGCCACTATCAGCCATATGCCCCCAAAAACAAACCACGGCCCTTTTCTCTGGTAAACAAAACTCAACTGCCCCTCTTCTGGATGGCAAATTTTAGGACGCACTTTGTACTACGAATACCGCCCGACTTGGCACTGGTGCCACCTTGGGTCAGGGAACCATCCTGCCTATCGTAGCTTTTTAAGGAGCCAGCAGGCCACGCCCAGCCATATAGCCCCAAAAACAAACCACGGACCATTTCTCTTGGAAACAAAAATCCGCTGCCCCACGTCAGGATGGCAGATTGCAGGAGCCACTTTGCACCATCAAACCACCCCGACTTGGCACTGGTGCCATCTTGGATCTGGGAACCATCCTGCCTATCGTAGCTTTTCAGGAGCCAGCCGGTTACTCCCAACCATAGGCCCCCAGACAGAAAGCTCTGCCCGTTTCCCTGGCAAACAAAAGTAAGCTACCCCGCTTCTGGATGGCAGATTGCAGGAGCCACTTGGTACTATCAAACCAGCCCAACTTGGCACTGGTGCCACCATGGGTCTGGTCACCATCCTGCCTATCGTAGCTTTTCAGGAGCCAGGCGGTCACTCCCAGCCATAGGCCCCCAGACAAATACCTCGGCCCGTTTCCCTGGCAAACAAAAGTAAGCTGCCCCGCTTCTGGATGGCAGATTGCAGGAGCCACATGGTACTATCAAACCAGGCCAACATGGCACTGGTGCCACCTTGGCTCTGGGAACCATCCTGCCTATCGTGGATTTTCAGGCGCCAGCCGGCCACTCTCAGCCATATGCCCCAAAACACAAACCACGGCCCTTTTCTCTGGTAAACAAAACTCAACTGCCCCTCTTCTGGATGGCAAATTGCAGGAGCCACTTGGTACTACGAAAACAGCCCGACTTGGCAGTGATGCCACCTTGGGTCAGGGAACCATCCTGCGTATCGATGTTTTTAAGGAGTCAGCCGGCAACGTCCAGCCATATACCCCCAAAAAAAACCCACGGAACTTTTCTCCAGCAAGCAAAAATCCGCTGCCCCGCGTCTGGATGGCAGATTGCAGGAGCTATTTATTATTATCAAACCAGCCCGACTTGGCACTGGTGCCACCATCGGTCTGGTCACCATCCTGCCTATCGTAGCTTTTCAGGAGCCAGCCGGTCACTCTCAGCCATAGGCCCCAAACACAAACCACGGCCCTTTTCTCTGGAAAACAAAACTCAACTGCCCCTCTTCTGGATGGCAGATTGCAGGAGCCACTGGGTACTATGAAACCAGCCCTACTTGGCACTGGTGCCACCTTGGGTCTGGGAACCATGCTGCGTATCATGGATTTTCAGGAGCCAGCCGTCCACTGCCAGCCACAGGCCCCGAAACACAAACAACAGCCTTTTTCTCTGGCAAACAAAATTCAGCTGCCCCGCTTCTGGATGGCAGATTGCAGGAACCACTTGGTACTAACAAACCAGCCCGACTTGGCACTGGTGCCACCTTGGGTCTGGGAACCATCCTGCGTATCGTGGATTCTAAGGAGCCAGCTGGCCACTCCCAGCCACAGGCCCCAAAACACACACAACGGCGCTTTTCCCTGGAAAACAAAACTCGCCTGCCAACTTTTTGATGGCAGATTGCAGGAGCCACTTGGTACTATCAAACCAGCCCAACTTGGCACTGGTGCCACCATGGGTCTGGTCACCATCCTGCCTATCGTAGCTTTTCAGGAGCCAGCCGGTCACTCCCAGCCATAGGCCCCCAGACACAAACCTCGGCCTGTTTCCCTGGCACACAAAAGTAAGCTACCGCACTTCTGGATGGCAGATTGCAGGAGCCACTTTGCACCATCAAACCAGCCCAACTTGGCACTGGTGCCACCTTGGCTCTGGGAACCATGCTGCGTAACCCGGATTCTAAGACGACAGGCAGCCATTGCCAGCCACAGGCCTCCAAACAAAATCAACGGCGCTTTTCCCTGGAAAACAAAACTCGCCTGACAACTTTTAGATGGCAGATTGCAGGAGCCAGTTGGTACCATCAAACCAGCCCAACTTGGCACTGGTGCCACCTTGGGTCTGGGAACCATCCTGCCTATTGTTGCTTTTCAGGAGCCAGCCGGTCACTCCTAGCCCTAGGCCCCCAGTCATAAACCTCGGCCCGTTTCCCTGGCACACAAAAGTAAGCTACCCCGCTTCAGGATGGCAGATTGCAGGAGCCACTTTTCACCATCAAACCAGCCCGACGTGGCACTGGTGCCACCTTGGGTCTGGGAACCATCCTGCGTATCGTGTGTTCTAAGGAGCCAGCCGGCCACTCCCACCAACAGTCCCCCAAACACAAACAACGGCGCTTTTCCCTGGAAAACAAAACTCGCCTGACAACTTTTTGATGGCAGATTGCAGGAGCCACTTGGTACTATCAAACCAGCCCAACTTGGCACTGGTGCCACCATGGGTCTGGTAACCATCCTGCCTATCGTAGCTTTTCAGGAGCCAGGCGGTCACTCCCAGCCATAGGCCCCCAGACACAAACCTCGGCCCGTTTCCCTGGCAAACAAAAGTAAGCTGCCCCGCTTCTGCATGGCAGATTGCAGGTGCTATTTAGTACTATCAAACCAGCCCGACTTGGCACTGGTGCCACCTCTGGTCTGGGAACCATCCTGCCTATCGTGGATTTTCAGGCGCCAGACGGCCACTATCAGCCATATGCCCCCAAAAACAAACCACGGCCCTTTTCTCTGGTAAACAAAACTCAACTGCCCCTCTTCTGGATGGCAAATTTTAGGACGCACTTTGTACTACGAAAACCGCCCGACTTGGCACTGGTGCCACCTTGGGTCAGGGAACCATCCTGCCTATCGTAGCTTTTTAAGGAGCCAGCAGGCCACGCCCAGCCATATAGCCCCAAAAACAAACCACGGACCATTTCTCTTGGAAACAAAAATCCGCTGCCCCGCGTCAGGATGGCAGATTGCAGGAGCCACGTTGCACCATCAAACCACCCCGACTTGGCACTAGTGCCATCTTGGATCTGGGAACCATCCTGCCTATCGTAGCTTTTCAGGAGCCAGCCGGTTACTCCCAACCATAGGCCCCCAGACAGAAAGCTCTGCCCGTTTCCCTGGCAAACAAAAGAAAGCTACCCCGCTTCTGGATGGCAGATTGCAGGAGCCACTTGGTACTATCAAACCAGCCCAACTTGACACTGGTGCCACTTTGGGTCTGGGAACCATGCTGCGTAACGTAGATTCTAAGGCGCCTGGCGGCCACTCCCAGCCACAGGCCCCCAAATACAAACAACGGCGCTTTTCCCTGGAAAACAAAACTCGCCTGCCAGCTTTTTGATGGCAGATTGCAGGAGCCACTTGGTACTATCAAATCATCCCAACTTGGCACTGGTGCCACTATGGGTCTGGGAACCATCCTGCCAATTGTACCATTTCAGGAGCCAGCCGGTCACTCCCAGCCATAGGCCCCCATCACAAACCTCGGCCCGTTTCCCTGGCAAACAAAATTAAGCTGCCCCGATTCTGGATGGCAGATTGCAGGAGCCACTTGGTAGTGTCAAAACAGCCCGACTTGGCACTGGTGCCACCTTGGGTCTGGGAACCATCCTGCGTATCGTGGATTCTAAGCAGCCACCCGGCCACTCCGTGCCACAGGCGCCCAAACACAAACAACGGCGCTTTTCCCTGGAAAACAAAACTCGCCTGCCAACATTTTGATGACAGATTGCAGGAGCCACTTGGTACTATCAAAGCAGCCCAACTTGGCACTGGTGCCACCATGGGTCTGGTCACCATCCTGCCTATCGTAGCTTTTCAGGAGCCAGCCGGTCACTCCCAGCCATAAACCCCCAGTCACAAACCTCGGCCTGTTTCCCTGGAAAACAAAAGTAAGCACCCCCGATTCTGGATGGCAGATTGCAGGAGCCACTTTGTAGTATCAAATTAGCCCGACTTGGCACAGGTGCCATCATGGGTCTGGTAAACATCCTGCCTATCTTAGCTTTTCAGGAGCCGGCCGGTCACTCCCTGCCATAGGCCCCCAGAGAAATACCTCGGCCCGTTTCCCTGGCAAACAAAAGTAAGCTGCCCCTCTTCTGGATGGCAGATTGCAGGAACCACTTGCTACTATCAAACCAGCCCAACTTGGCACTGGTGCCACCTTGGCTCTGGGAACCATGCTGCGTAAAGTAGATTCTAAGAGGACAGGCGGACACTCCCAGCCACAGGCCTCTAAACAAAAACAACGGCGCGTTACCCTGGAAAACAAAACTCGCCTGCCAAGATTTTGATGGCAGATTGCAGGAGCCACTTGGTACTATCAAACCAGCCCAACTTGGCACTGGTGCCACCATGGGTCTGGTCACCATCCTGCCTATCGTAGCTTTTCAGGAGCCAGGCGGTCACTCCCAGCCATAGGCCCCCAGACAAATACCTCGGCCCGTTTCCCTGGCAAACAAAAGTAAGCTGCCCCACTTCTGGATGGCAGATTGCAGGAGCCACATGGTACTATCAAACCAGGCCAACATGGCACTGGTGCCACCTTGGCTCTGGGAACCATCCTGCCTATCGTGGATTTTCAGGCGCCAGCCGGCCACTCTCAGCCATATGCCCCAAAACACAAACCACGGCCCTTTTCTCTGGTAAACAAAACTCAACTGCCCCTCTTCTGGATGGCAAATTGCAGGAGCCACTTGGTACTACGAAAACAGCCCGACTTGGCAGTGATGCCACCTTGGGTCAGGGAACCATCCTGCGTATCGTTGTTTTTAAGGAGTCAGCCGGCAACGTCCAGCCATATACCCCCAAAAAAAACCCACGGAACTTTTCTCCAGCAAGCAAAAATCCGCTGCCCCGCATCTGGATGGCAGATTGCAGGAGCTATTTAGTATTATCAAACCAGCCCGACTTGGCACTGGTGCCACCATCGGTCTGGTCACCATCCTGCCTATCGTAGCTTTTCAGGAGCCAGCCGGTCACTCTCAGCCATAGGCCCCAAACACAAACCACGGCCCTTTTCTCTGGAAAACAAAATTCAACTGCCCCTCTTCTGGATGGCAGATTGCAGGAGCCACTGGGTACTATGAAACCAGCCCGACTTGGCACTGGTGCCACCTTGGGTCTGGGAACCATGCTGCGTATCATGGATTTTCAGGAGCCAGCCGTCCACTGCCAGCCACAGGCCCCGAAACACAAACAACAGCCTTTTTCTCTGGCAAACAAAATTCAGCTGCCCCGCTTCTGGATGGCAGATTGCAGGAACCACTTGGTACTAACAAACCAGCCCGACTTGGCACTGGTGCCACCTTGGGTCTGGGAACCATCCTGCGTATCGTGGATTCTAAGGAGCCAGCTGGCCACTCCCAGCCACAGGCCCCAAAACACACACAACGGCGCTTTTCACTGGAAAACAAAACTCGCCTGCCAACATTTTGATGGCAGATTGCAGGAGCCACTTGGTACTATCAAACCAGCCCAACTTGGCACTGGTGCCACCATGGGTCTGGTCACCATCCTGCCTATCGTAGCTTTTCAGGAGCCAGCCGGTCACTCCCAGCCATAGGCCCCCAGACACAAAGCTCGGATGGTTTCCCTGGCAAACAAAAGTAAGCTGCCCCGCTTCTGGATGGCAGATTGCAGGATCCACTTGTTATTATCAAACCAGCCCGACTTGGTACTGGTACCACCTCTGGTCTGGGTACCATCCTGGGTATCGTGGATCCTAAGGAGCCAGCCGGCCACTCCCAGCCACAGGCCCCCAAACAAAAACAACGGCGATTTTCCCTGGAAAACAAAACTCGCCTGACAACTTTTTGATGGCAGATTGCAGGAACCACTTGGTACTATCAAACCAGCCCAACTTGGCACTGGTGCCACCTTGGGTCTGGGAACCATGCTGCATATTGTGGATTCTAAGGAGCCAGCCGGCCACTCCAGCCACAGGCCCGCAGACACAAACAACGGCGCTTTTCCCTGGAAAACAAAACTCGCCTGCCAACTTTTTGATGGCAGATTGCAGGAGCCACTTGGTACTATGAAATCAGCCGAACATGGCACTGGTGCCACCATGGGTCTGGTCACCATCCTGCCTATCGTAGCTTTTCAGGAGCCAGCCGGTCACTCCCAGCCATAGGCCCCCAGACACAAAGCTCGGCCCGTTTCCCTGGCAAACAAAAGTAAGCTGCCCCGCTTCTGGATGGTAGATTGCAGGAACCATTTGCTACAATCAAACCAGTCCAACTTGGCACTGGTGCCACCTCAGGTCTGGGAACCATCCTGCGTATTTTGGATTCTAAGGAGCCAGCCGGCCACTCCCAGCCACAGGCCCCCAAACACAAACAACGGCGCTTTTCCCTGGAAAACAAAACTCGCCTGCCAACATTTTGATGGCAGATTGCAGGAGCCACTTGGTACTATCAAACCAGCCCAACTTGGCACTGGTGCCACCATGGGTCTGGTCACCATCCTGCCTATCGTAGTTTCTCAGGAGCCAGCCGGTCACTCCCTGCCATAGGCCCCCAGACAAAACCTCGGCCCGTTTCCCTGGCAAACAAAAGTAAGCTGCCCCGCTTCTGGATGGCAGATTGCAGGACGCACTTGGTAGTATCAAACCAGCCCAACTTGGCACTGGTGCCACCTCAGGTCTGGGAACCATGCTGCGTATCGTGGATTCTAATTAGCCATCCGGCCACTCCCAGCCACAGGCCCCCAAACAAAAACAACGGCGCTTTTCCCTGGATAACAAACTCGCCTGCCAACTTTTTGATGGCAGATTGCAGGAGCCACTTGGTACTATCAAACCAGCCCAACTTGGCACTGGTGCCACCATGGGTCTGGTCACAATCCTGCCTATCGTAGCCTTTCAGGAGCCAGCCGGTCACTCCCAGCCATAGGCCCCCAGACAAATACCTCGGCCCGTTTCCCTGGCAAACAAAAGTAAGCTGCCCCGCTTCTGGATGGCAGATTGCAGGAAACACTTGGTACTATCAAACCAGCCCAACTTGGGACTGGTGCCACCTTGGGTCTGGGAACCATCCTGCGTATCGTGGATTCTAAGGAGCCAGAGGGCCACTCCCAGCCACAGGCCCCCAAACAAAAACAACGACGCTTTTCCCTGGAAAACAAAACTCGCCTGCCAACTTTTTGATGGCAGATTGCAGGAACCACTTGGTACTATCAAACCAGCCCAACTTGGCACTGGTGCCACCTTGGGTCTGGGAACCATGCTGCGTATCGTGGATTCTAAGGAGCCAGCTGGCCACTCCAGCCACAGGCCCGCAGACAAAAACAACGGCGCTTTTCCCTGGAAAACAAAACTCGCCTGCCAACTTTTTGATGGCAGATTGCAGGAGCCACTTGGTACTATGAAATCAGCCGAACATGGCACTGGTGCCACCATGGGTCTGGTCACCATCCTGCCTATCGTAGCTTTTCAGGAGCCAGCCGGTCACTCCCAGCCATAGGCCCCCTGACACAAAGCTCGGCCCGTTTCCCTGGCAAACAAAAGTAAGCTGCCCCGCTTCTGGATGGCAGATTGCAGGAGCCACTTTGCACCATCAAACCAGCCCGACTTGGCACTGGTGCCACCTTGGGTCTGGGAACCATCCTGCGTATTGTGGATTCTAAGCAGCCAGCCGGCCACTCCCAGCCACAGGCCCCCAAACACAAACAACGGCGCTTTTCCCTGGAAAACAAAAACTCGCCTGCCAAATTTTGACGGCAGATTGCAGGAGCCACTTGGTACTATCAAATCAGCCCAACTTGGCACTGGTGCCACCATGGGTCTGGTCACCATCCTGCCTATCGTAGCTTTTCAGGAGCCAGCCGGTCACTCCCAGCCATAGGCCCCCAGACAAAAACCTCGGCCCGTTTCCCTGGCAAACAAAAGTAAGCTGCCCTGCTTCTGGATGGCAGATTGCAGGAACCACTTGGTACTATCAAACCAGCAAAACTTGGCACTGGTGCCACCTTGGGTCTGGATACCATGCTGCGTATCGTGGATTCTAAGGAGCCAGCAGGCCACTCCCAGCCACAGGCCCCCAAACACAAACAACGGCGCTTTTCCCTGGAAAACAAAACTCTCCTGCCAACTTTTTGATGGCAGATTGCAGGAGCCACTTGGTTTTATCAAACCAGCCCAACTTGGCACTGGTGCCACCATGGGTCTGGTCACCATCCTGCCTATCTTAGCTTTTCAGGAGCCAGCCGGTCACTCCCCGCCATAGGCCCCCAGACAAATACCTCGGCCCGTTTCCCTGGCAAACAAAAGTAAGCTACCCCGCTTCTGGATGGCAGATTGCAGGAGCCACTTTGCACCATCAAACTAGCCCGTCTTGGCGCTGGTGCCACCTCTGGTCTGGGAACCATCCTGCGTATCGTGGATTCTAATTAGCCAGCCGGCCACTCCCTACCACAGGCCCCCAAACACAAACAACGGCGCTTTTCCCTGGAAAACAAAACTCGCCTACCAACTATTTGATGGCAGATTACAGGAGCCATTTGGTACTATCAAACCAGCCCAACTTGGCACTGGTGCCACCATGGGTCTGGTCACAATCCTGCCTATCGTAACTTTTCAGGAGCCAGCCGGTCACTCCCAGCCATAGGTCCCCAGTCACAAACCTCGGCCCGTTTCCCTGGCAAACAAAAGTAAGCTGCCCCGCTTCTGGATGGCAGATTGCAGGAGCCACTTTGTACTATCAAACCAGCCCGACTTGGCACTGGTGCCACCTCTGGTCTGGGACCCATCCTGCGTATCGTGGATTCTAAGGAGCCAGTCGGCCACTCCCAGCCACAGCCCCCAAACACAAACAACGGCCCGTTTCCCTGGCAAACAAAAGTAAGCTGCCCCGTTTCTGGATGGCAGATTGCAGGAACCACTTGGCAGTATCAAACCAGCACAACTTGGCACTGGTGGCACCTCTCGTCTGGTAACCATGCTGCGTATCGTGGTTTCTAAGGAGCCAGCCGGGCACTCCCAACCACAGGTCCCCAAACACAAACAATGGCGATTTTCCCTGGAAAACAAAACTCGCCTGCCAACTTTTTGATGGCAGATTGCAGGAGCCACTTGGTACTATCAAACCAGCCCAACTTGGCACTGGTGCCACCATGGGTCTGGTCACCATCCTGCCTATCGTAGCTTTTCAGGAGCCAGCCGGTCACTCCCAGCCATAGGCCCCGAGACAGAAAGCCCGGCCCGTTTCCCTGGCAAACAAAAGTAAGCTGCCCCGCTTCTGGATGGCAGATTGCAGGAGCCACTTTGTACTATCAAACCAGCCCGACTTGGCACTGGTGCCACCTCTGGTCTGGGAACCATGCTGCGTATCGTGGATTTTAAGGAGCCAGTCGGCCACTCCCAGCCATACGCCTCCAAACACAAACAACGGTCCATTTCCCTGGCAAACAAAAGTAAGCTGCCCCGCTTCTGGATGTCAGATTGCAGGAACCACTTGTTGCCAAGTTGGGGTGGTTTGATAGTACCAAGTGGCTCCTGCAATCTGCCATCAAAAAGTTGGCAGGCGAGTTTTGTTTTCCAGGGAAAAGCACCGTTGTTTGTGTTTGGGGGCCTGTGGCTGGGAGTGGCCAGCTGTCTCCTTAGAATCCACGATACGCAGGATGGGTCCCAGACCAGAGGTGGCACCAGTGCCATGTTGGCCTGGTTTGATACTACCAAGTGCGTCCTGCAATCTGCCATCCAGAAGCGGGGCTGCTTACTTTTGTTTGCCAGGGAAACGGGCCGAGATATTTGTCTGGGGGCCTATGGCTGGGAGTGAGCGGCTGGCTCCTGAAAAGCTACGATAGGCAGGATGGTGACCAGACCCATGGTGGCACCAGTGCCAAGTTGGGCTGGTTTGATAGTACCAAGTGGCTCCTGCAATCTGCCATCAAAAAGCTGTCAGGCGACTTTTGTTTTCCAGGGAAAAGCGCCGTTGTTCTTGTTTAGAGGCATGTGGCTGGGAGTGGCCGGCTGCCTCCTTTGAACCCAGGATACGCAGGATGGTTCCCAGAGCCAAGGTGGCACCAGTGCCAAGTTGGGCTGGTTTGATAGTACCAAGTGGCTCCTGCAATCTGCCATCCAGAAGCGGGTCAGCTTACTTTTGTTTCCCAGGGAAACGGGCCGAGGTTTGTGTCTGGGGGCCTATGGCTGGGAGTGACCGGCTGGCTACTGAAAAGCTACGATAGGCAGGATGGTTACCAGACTCATGGTGGCACCAGTGCCAAGTCGGGCTGGTTTGATAATACTAAATAGCTCCTGAAATCTGCCATTCAGACGCGGGGCAGCGGATTTTTGTTTGCTGGAGAAAAGTTCCGTGGTTTTTTTTTGGGGGTATATGGCTGGACGTGGCCGGCTGGCTCCTTAAAAAGATCGATACGCAGGATTGTTCCCTGACCCAAGGTGGCATCACTGCCAAGTCGGGCTGTTTTCGTAGTACCAAGTGCGTCCTGCAATTTGCCATCCAGAAGAGGGGCAGTTGAGTTTTGTTTGCCAGAGCAAAGGGCCGTGGTATGTGTTTGGGGGCATATGGCTGAGAGTGGCCGGCTGGCCCCTGAAAATCCACGATAGGCAGGATGGTTCCCAGAGCCAAGGTGGCACCAGTGCCAAGTTGGCCTGGTTTGATAGTACCATGTGGCTGCTGTAATCTGCCATCCAGAAGCGGGGCAGCTTACTTTTGTTTGCCAGGGAAACGGGCCGAGATATTTGTCTGGGGGCCTATGGGTGGGAGTGACCGGCTGGCTCCTGAAAAGCTACGATAGGCAGGATGGTGACCAGACCCATGGTGGCACCAGTGCCAAGTTGGGCTGGTTTGATAGTACCAAGTGGCTCCTGCAATCTGCCATCAAAAAGCTGTCAGGCGACTTTTGTTTTCCAGGGAAAAGCGCCGTTGTTCTTGTTTAGAGGCATGTGGCTGGGAGTGGCCGGCTGCCTCCTTTGAACCCAGGATACGCAGGATGGTTCCCAGAGCCAAGGTGGCACCAGTGCCAAGTTGGGCTGGTTTGATAGTACCAAGTGGCTCCTGCAATCTGCCATCCAGAAGCGGGTCAGCTTACTTTTGTTTCCCAGGGAAACGGGCCGAGGTTTGTGTCTGGGGGCCTATGGCTGGGAGTGACCGGCTGGCTACTGAAAAGCTACGATAGGCAGGATGGTTACCAGACTCATGGTGGCACCAGTGCCAAGTCGGGCTGGTTTGATAATACTAAATAGCTCCTGAAATCTGCCATTCAGACGCGGGGCAGCGGATTTTTGTTTGCTGGAGAAAAGTTCCGTGGTTTTTTTTTGGGGGTATATGGCTGGACGTGGCCGGCTGGCTCCTTAAAAAGATCGATACGCAGGATTGTTCCCTGACCCAAGGTGGCATCACTGCCAAGTCGGGCTGTTTTCGTAGTACCAAGTGCGTCCTGCAATTTGCCATCCAGAAGAGGGGCAGTTGAGTTTTGTTTGCCAGAGCAAAGGGCCGTGGTATGTGTTTGGGGGCATATGGCTGAGAGTGGCCGGCTGGCCCCTGAAAATCCACGATAGGCAGGATGGTTCCCAGAGCCAAGGTGGCACCAGTGCCATGTTGGCCTGGTTTGATAGTACCATGTGGCTGCTGTAATCTGCCATCCAGAAGCGGGGCTGCTTACTTTTGTTTGCCAGGGAAACGGGCCGAGATATTTGTCTGGGGGCCTATGGCTGGGAGTGACCGGCTGGCTCCTGAAAAGCTACGATAGGCAGGATGGTGACCAGACCCATGGTGGCACCAGTGCCAAGTTGGGCTGGTTTGATAGTACCAAGTGGCTCCTGCAATCTGCCATCAAAAAGCTGTCAGGCGACTTTTGTTTTCCAGGGAAAAGCGCCGTTGTTCTTGTTTAGAGGCATGTGGCTGGGAGTGGCCGGCTGCCTCCTTTGAACCCAGGATACGCAGGATGGTTCCCAGAGCCAAGGTGGCACCAGTGCCAAGTTGGGCTGGTTTGATAGTACCAAGTGGCTCCTGCAATCTGCCATCCAGAAGCGGGTCAGCTTACTTTTGTTTCCCAGGGAAACGGGCCGAGGTTTGTGTCTGGGGGCCTATGGCTGGGAGTGACCGGCTGGCTACTGAAAAGCTACGATAGGCAGGATGGTTACCAGACTCATGGTGGCACCAGTGCCAAGTCGGGCTGGTTTGATAATACTAAATAGCTCCTGAAATCTGCCATTCAGACGCGGGGCAGCGGATTTTTGTTTGCTGGAGAAAAGTTCCGTGGTTTTTTTTTGGGGGTATATGGCTGGACGTGGCCGGCTGGCTCCTTAAAAAGATCGATACGCAGGATTGTTCCCTGACCCAAGGTGGCATCACTGCCAAGTCGGGCTGTTTTCGTAGTACCAAGTGCGTCCTGCAATTTGCCATCCAGAAGAGGGGCAGTTGAGTTTTGTTTGCCAGAGCAAAGGGCCGTGGTATGTGTTTGGGGGCATATGGCTGAGAGTGGCCGGCTGGCCCCTGAAAATCCACGATAGGCAGGATGGTTCCCAGAGCCAAGGTGGCACCAGTGCCATGTTGGCCTGGTTTGATAGTACCATGTGGCTGCTGTAATCTGCCATCCAGAAGCGGGGCAGCTTACTTTTGTTTGCCAGGGAAACGGGCCGAGATATTTGTCTGGGGGCCTATGGCTGGGAGTGACCGGCTGGCTCCTGAAAAGCTACGATAGGCAGGATGGTGACCAGACCCATGGTGGCACCAGTACCAAGTTGGGCTGGTTTGATAGTACCAAGTGGCTCCTGCAATCTGCCATCAAAAATTTGGCAGGCGAGTTTTGTTTTCCAGGGAAAAGCGCCGTTGTTTTTGTTTGGGCGCCTGTGGCTCAGAGTGGCCGGGTGGCTGCTTAGAATCCACGATACGCAGGATGGTTCCCAGACCCAAGGTGGCACCAGTGCCAAGTCGGTCTGGTTTGACACTACCAAGTGGTTCCTGCAATCTGCCATCCAGAATTGGGGCAGCTTAATTTTGTTTGCCAGGGAAACGGTCCGAGGTTTGTGTCTGGGGGCCTATGGCTGGGAGTGACCGGCTGGCTCCTGAAATGCTACAATAGGCAGGATGGTTCCCAGACCCATAGTGGCACCAGTGCCAAGTTGGGCTGATTTGATAGTACCAAGTGGCTCCTGCAATCTGCCATCAAAAAGCTGGCAGGCGAGTTTTGTTTTCCAGGGAAAAGCGCCGTTGTTTGTGTTTGGGGGCCTGTGGCTGGGAGTGGCCGGCTGGCTGCTTAGAATCCACGATATGCAGGATTGTTCCCAGACCCAAGGTGGCACCAGTGCCAAGTCGGGCCGGTTTGATGGTGCAAAGTGGCTCCTGCAATCTGCCATCCAGACGCGGGGCAGCGGATTTTTGTTTCCATGAGAAATGGTCCGTGGTTTGTTTTTGGGGGTATATGGCTGGGCCTGGCCGGCTGGCTCCTTAAAAAGCTCGATATGCAGGATGGTTCCCAGACCCAAGGTGGCACCAGTGCCACGTCGGGCGGTTTTCGTAGTACAAAGTGCGTCCTAAAATTTGCCATCCAGAAGAGGGGCAGTTGAGTTTTGTTTGCCAGAGAAAAGGGCCGTGGTTTGTTTTTGGGGGCATATGGCTGAGAGTGGCCGGCTGGCCCCTGAAAATCCACGATAGGCAGGATGGTTCCCAGACCAGAGGTGTCACCAGTGCCAAGTCGGGCTGGTTTGATAGTACTAAATAGCTCCTGCAATCTGCCATGCCGAAGCGGGGCAGCTTACTTTTGTTTGCCAGGGAAACGGGCCGAGGTTTGTGTCTGGGGGCCTATGGCTGGGAGTGACCGGCTGGCTCCTGAAAAGCTACGATAGGCAGGATGGTGACCAGACCCATGGTGGCACCAGTGCCAAGTTGGGCTGGTTTGATAGTACCAAGTGGCTCCGGCAATCTGCCATCAAAAAGTTGGCAGGCGAGTTTTGTTTTCCAGGGAAAAGCGCCGTTGTTTGTGTTTGGGGGCCTGTGGCTGGGAGTGGCCAGCTGGCTCCTTAGAACCCACGATACGCAGGATGGTTCCCAGACCAGAGGTGGCACCAGTGCCAAGTTGGGCTGGTTTGATGGTGCAAAGTGTCTCCTGCACTCTGCCATCCAGAAGCGGGGTAGCTTACTTTTGTTTGCCAGGGAAACGGGCCGAAATATTTGTCTAGGGGCCTCTGGCTGGGGGTGGCTGGCTGGCACCTGAAAAGCTACGATAGGCAGGATGGTGACCAGACCCATGGTGGCACCAGTGCCAAGTTGGGCTGGTTTGATAGTACCAAGTGGCTCCTGCAATCTGCCATCAAATGTTTGGCAGGCGAGTTTTGTTTTCCAGGGAAAAGCACCGTTGTTTGTGTTTTGGGGCCTGTGGCTGGGAGTGGCCAGCTGGCTCCTTAGAATCCACGATACGCAGGATGGTTCCCAGACCCAAGGTGGCACCAGTGCCAAGTCGGGCTGGTTTGTTAGTACCAAGTGGTTCCTGCAATCTGCCATCCAGAAGCGGGGCAGCTGAATTTTGTTTGCCAGAGAAAAAGGCTGTTGTTTGTGTTTCGGGGCCTGTGGCTGGCAGTGGACGGCTGGCTCCTGAAAATCCATGATACGCAGCATGGTTCCCAGACCCAAGGTGGCACCAGTGCCAAGTCGGGCTGGTTTGATACTACCAAGTGCGTCCTGCAATCTGCCATCCAGAAGCGGGGCAGCTTAATTTTGTTTGCCAGGGAAACGGGCCGTGGGTTTTGTATGGGGGCCTATGGCTGAGAGTGGTTGGCTGGCTCCTGAAAATCCACGCTAGGCAGCATGGTTCCCAGATGCAAGGTGGCACCAGTGCCAAGTCGGGCTGGTTTGATGGTGCAAAGTGGCTCCTGCAATCTGCCATCCAGAAGCGGGGCAGCTGATTTTTGTTTGCCAGAGAAAAATTCCGTGGATTGTTTTTGGGGGCATATTGCTGGGAGTGGCCGGCTGGCTCCTTAAAATGCTCGATACGCATGATGGTTCCCAGGCCCAAGGTGTCACCACTACCAAGTCGGCCTGCGGTTTTAGTATCAAGTTCATCCTGCAATTTGCCATCCAGAAGAGGGGCAGTTGAGTTTTGTTTGCCAGAGAAACGGGCCGAGGTTTCTGTTTGGGGACATATGGCTGAGAGTGGCCGGCTGGCCCCTGAATATCCACGATACACAGCATGGTTCCCAGATCCAAGGTGGCACCAGTGCCAAGTTGGGCTGGTTTGATAGTCCCAAGTGTCTCCTGCAATCTGCCATCCAGAAGCGGGGCAGCTTACTTTTGTTTGCCAGAGAAATAGGCCTAGGTTTTTGTCTGGGGGCCTGTGGCTAGGAGTGGCCGGCTGGCTCCTTAGAATCCACGATACGCAGGATGTTTCCCAGACCCAAGGTGGCACCAGTGCCAAGTCGGGCTGGTTTGATAGTACCAAGTGGCTCCTGCAAACTCCATCAAAATGTTGGCAGACGTGTTTTGTTTTCCAGGGAACAGCGCCGTTGATTTTGTTTGGGGACCTGTGGCTGGGAGTGGCCGGCTGGCTCCTTAGAATCCACGATACGCAGGATGGTTCCCAGACCCAAGGTGGCACCAGTGCCAAGTCGGGCTGGTTTGATTACACCAAGTGGCTCCTGCAATCTGCCATCCATAAGTGAGGCAGCTAAGTTTTGTTTGCCAGAAAAAAGGGCCGTGGTTTTTGTTGGGGGCCTGTGGCTGGGAGTGGCCGGCTGGCTCCTTAGAATCCACCATACGCAGGATGGTTCCCAGACCCAAGGTGGCACCAGTGCCAAGTCGGGCTGGTTTGATAGTACCAAGTGGCTCCTGCAATCTGCCATCCAGAAGCGGTGCAGTTGAGTTTTGTTTGCCAGAGAAAAGGGCCGTGGGTTGTGTTTGGGGGCATATGGCTGGGAGTGGCCGGCTGTCTCATTAAAAAGATCGATACGCAGGATGGTTCCCAGACCCAAGGTGGCACCAGTGCCAAGTCGGGCTGTTTTTATAGTACCAAGTGCGTCCTGCAATTTGCCATCCAGAAGAGGGGCAGTGGAGTTTTGTTTGCCAGAGAATAGCGCCGTTGTTTGTGTTTGGGAGCTTGTGGCTGGGAGTGGCCGACTGGCGCCGTAGAATCTGTGTTACGCAGCATGGTTCCCAGACCAGAGGTGGCACCAGTGCCAAGTTGGGCTGGTTTGATAGTACCAAGTGGCTCCTGCAATCTGCCATCCAGAAGCGGGGCAGCTTACTTTTGTTTGCCAGGGAAACGGGCCGAGGTTTGTGACTGGGGACCTATGGCTGGGAGTGACCGGCTGGCTCCTGAAAAGCTACGATAGGCAGGATGGTGACCAGACCCATGGTGGCACCAGTGCCAAGTTGGGCTGGTTTGATAGTACCAAGTGGCTCCTGCAATCTGCCATCAAAAAGTTGTCAGGCGAGTTTTGTTTTCCAGGGAAAAGCGCCGTTGTTTGTATTTGGGGGCCTGTGGCTGGGAGTGGCCGGCTGGCTCCTTTGAACCCACAATACGCAGGATGGTTCCCAGACCCAAGGTGGCACCAGTGCCAAGTCGGGCTGGTTTGATACTACCAAGTGCGTCCTGCAATCTGCCATCCAGAAGCGGGGCAGCTTAATTTTGTTTGCCAGGGAAACGGGCCGTGGGTTTTGTTTGGGGGCCTATGGCTGAGAGTGGCCGGCTGGCTCCTGAAAATCCACGCTAGGCAGCATGGTTCCCAGATGCAAGGTGGCACCAGTGCCAAGTCGGGCTGGTTTGATGGTGCAAAGTGGCTCCTGCAATCTGCCATCCAGAAGCGGGGCAGCTGATTTTTGTTTGCCAGAGAAAAATTCCGTGGATTGTTTTTGGGGGCATATTGCTGGGAGTGGCCGGCTGGCTCCTTAAAATGCTCGATACGCATGATGGTTCCCAGGTCCAAGGTGTCACCACTACCAAGTCGGCCTGCGGTTTTAGTATCAAGTTCATCCTGCAATTTGCCATCCAGAAGAGGGGCAGTTGAGTTTTGTTTGCCAGAGAAACGGGCCGAGGTTTCTGTTGGGGACATATGGCTGAGAGTGGCCGGCTGGCCCCTGAATATCCACGATACACAGCATGGTTCCCAGATCCAAGGTGGCACCAGTGCCAAGTTGGGCTGGTTTGATAGTACCAAGTGTCTCCTGCAATCTGCCATCCAGAAGCGGGGCAGCTTACTTTTGTTTGCCAGAGAAATAGGCCTAGGTTTTTGTCTGGGGGCCTGTGGCTAGGAGTGGCCGGCTGGCTCCTAAGAATCCACGATACGCAGGATGTTTCCCAGACCCAAGGTGGCACCAGTGCCAAGTCGGGCTGGTTTGATAGTACCAAGTGGCTCCTGCAAACTCCATCAAAAAGTTGGCAGGCGTGTTTTGTTTTCCAGGGAACAGCGCCGTTGATTTTGTTTGGGGGCCTGTGGCTGGGAGTGGCCGGCTGGCTCCTTAGAATCCACGATACGCAGGATGGTTCCCAGACCCAAGGTGGCACCAGTGCCAAGTCGGGCTGGTTTGATTACAGCAAGTGGCTCCTGCAATCTGCCATCCAGAAGTGAGGCAGCTAAGTTTTGTTTGCCAGAAAAAAGGGCCGTGGTTTTTGTTGGGGGCCTGTGGCTGGGAGTGGCCGGCTGGCTCCTTAGAATCCACCATACGCAGGATGGTTCCCAGACCCAAGGTGGCACCAGTGCCAAGTCGGGCTGGTTTGATAGTCCCAAGTGGCTCCTGCAAACTGCCATCCAGAAGCGGGGCAGCTGAGTTTTGTTTGCCAGGGAAATGGGCCGTTGTTTGTGTTTGGGGGCCTGTGGCTGGGAGTGTTCGGCTGGTTCCTGAATATGTACGATACGCAGGATTGTTCCCAGACCCAAGGTGGCACCAGTGCCAAGTCGGGCTGGTTTGATGGTGCAAAGTGGCTCCTGCAATCTGCCATCCAGACGCGGGGCAGCGGATTTTTGTTTCCATGAGAAATGGTCCGTGGTTTGTTTTTGGGGGTATATGGCTGGGCCTGGCCGGCTGGCTCCTTAAAAAGCTCGATATGCAGGATGGTTCCCTGACACAAGGTGGCACCAGTGCCACGTCGGGCGGTTTTCGTAGTACAAAGTGCGTCCTAAAATTTGCCATCCAGAAGAGGGGCAGTTGAGTTTTGTTTGCCAGAGAAAAGGTCCGTGGTTTGTTTTTGGGGGCATATGGCTGAGAGTGGCTGGCTGGCCCCTGAAAATCCACGATACACAGGATGGTTCCCAGATCCAAGGTGGCACCTGTGCCAAGTCGGGCTGATTTGATAGTACTAAGTAGCTCCTGCAATCTGCCATCCAGAAGCGGGGCAGCTTACTTTTGTTTGCCAGGGAAACGGGCCGAGGTTTGTGTTTGGGGGCCTATGGCTGAGAGTGACCGGCTGGCTCCTGAAAAGCTACAATAGGCAGGATGGTGACCAGACCCATGGTGGCACCAGTGCCAAGTTGGGCTGGTTTGATAGTACCAAGTGGTTCCTGCAATCTGCCATCCAGAAGCAGGGCAGCTGAGTTTTGTTTGCCAGAGAAAAGGGCCTTGGTTTGTGTTTGGGGGCATATGGCTGGGTGTGGCCAGCTGGCTCCTTAAAATGCACGATATGCAACATGGCTCCCAGACCCAAGGTGGCACCAGTGCCAAGTCGGGCTGGTTTGATGGTGCAAAGTGGCTCCTGCAATCTGCCATCCAGACGCGGGGCAGCGGATTTTTGTTTCCATGAGAAATGGTCCGTGGTTTGTTTTTGGGGGTATATGGCTGGGCCTGGCCGGCTGGCTCCTTAAAAAGCTCGATATGCAGGATGGTTCCCTGACACAAGGTGGCACCAGTGCCACGTCGGGCGGTTTTCGTAGTACAAAGTGCGTCCTAAAATTTGCCATCCAGAAGAGGGGCAGTTGAGTTTTGTTTGCCAGAGAAAAGGTCTGTGGTTTGTTTTTGGGGGCATATGGCTGAGAGTGGCTGGCTGGCCCCTGAAAATCCACGATACACAGGATGGTTCCCAGATCCAAGGTGGCACCTGTGCCAAGTCGGGCTGATTTGATAGTACTAAGTAGCTCCTGCAATCTGCCATCCAGAAGCGGGGCAGCTTACTTTTGTTTGCCAGGGAAACGGGCCGAGGTTTGTGTTTGGGGGCCTATGGCTGAGAGTGACCGGCTGGCTCCTGAAAAGCTACAATAGGCAGGATGGTGACCAGACCCATGGTGGCACCAGTGCCAAGTTGGGCTGGTTTGATAGTACCAAGTGGTTCCTGCAATCTGCCATCCAGAAGCAGGGCAGCTGAGTTTTGTTTGCCAGAGAAAAGGGCCTTGGTTTGTGTTTGGGGGCATATGGCTGGGTGTGGCCAGCTGGCTCCTTAAAATGCACGATATGCAACATGGCTCCCAGACCCAAGGTGGCACCAGTGCCAAGTTGGGCTGGTTTGATAGTACCAAGTGGCTCCTGCAATCTTCCATGATCACGTGGAGAAATACTTTCTGGTTTCAGCCTCATGCTCTTTCTTCTCTCCCTCAACTTCTCTATCACCTCTCATCTGGTTCACATGCGCTGTCTTCAAGGTCCACAGGCTACTTTTCACAGAATCTTCTGGCCTGATGAAGTAAGAATGATGAATAGAACAGAGCTGGGATCTATTTTCCAGTTTGGATAAAATGCATTCTGCACACAAATCCAAGGAGAACGGGCTGCCCCGATGCCCAGAAAATCTTTCACTCCTGCTAGTGTTCTACGTCAACCGCAACTTAGTCTGAAAGAAAAGCTTTTTCTCTGAGAGCATCTGAGAGGTTTGCATGAAGCACTGATATCTGACATATGCAATTTTGAATAGGAGAGGAAAAAGAAAATGGCAAGGAGTTTTTAATTTTAGTGGTTTCAATTTTAATTTCCGTGCACTTTTTCAAAACTTGTCAGCTCAAATGCCCATCAACATCTTTTAGTCATCTGTAAGTCAGTATTCATATAAAATGTGCTTCAAATCCAAAGAATTTCAAATTTGCACTCCAAGCTTCTATGCCTAGATTTATGATTTCCTACACATATTAGATGAAAGGAAGGCCTTTTTTACTGTGGGAGTGCTGGAACACTGGAACAGGTTGCCCAGAGAAGTTGTGGGTGTCCCATCCCTGAAAGTATTCAAGGTCACCTTGGACGGGGCTTGGAGCAGCAACAAAGGAGAAGCTTGATGGTAGAGAAACAAAGTTGGACTATAGAAGAAACTCGGATTGAAGTATAGGATCAAGTTTTCTCTCAGCTCTTGGGGTAAATTCAAAGTTGTACAAAATGACATTTATCTGTGCTATTCACTACTGTAACAGAAAGTTTCATGAAAACTGTACAGAAGATAGTAAATTTTAAAAGAGATAAGAATTACAGCATAAAATCCATGGGATAGGTTACAACATGAGACACTCTCTAAGAGAAAATCTCTTTGTTTCAGCACTTCATCGGGGTAAGATTTCATGAAGTGCCAAAGAAGGCGGCAAAATATCATTCGGGACATTATTTACTGGAATTCAGCCTGGCCATTAGTAGGAACTGCCTTTGAACATATCATGTAGATATACCACACACACTTTCCCTTCACTGAAAAATTACTGTTTACAACAAATAAGCAATTGACGATCAAAATTGATTGAAAGCATCTTAAACATGTCAAGTATTTCATTGTAGATGATCTGTGATCCAAATGCTTCTTCCACCTTCGAGAGGGACAGAAGAATTCTTCCATATCATGATGGTTTAAAATTGTATCAACCAATGTTTTCTGCTGAAAAGATATCATCTATTTTTTTCTATTTTTGGAAGAAAATATTCCTAGACATACAACAGGTGAGAACTAAGTAATTTTAAAGAAACAAATGAAATGAAAATATTCTGTAAATAGAATGAAATGAAAAGCTGTGTTTTAAATAGGAGCTAAATATTAAACAGAATTTTTGTACCAGGCATTTGAATTACTGCACCAGCTCTTTTGCCCATCAAGAGAGGCATTTAGCATTTCAGTCTTTTCCAAGGTGTTCATGATCTGCTATGCTGATCTCTGTGTGTGCCTAGGTGTGTGTGGAGGGGGGGGCATATGAAGGGGAGTGTGTATGTTTGCTTTACAATTGTTGTGGCAGATTCATGCCTCAGCTCCACATTTTGTTTTAAAAAGGTCACACCGAGTGGATATGAAGTTTACTATCAACAAGAGATCGATTCCCAAATCATCCATTTGACTCTCCCTTATAAATCATGTGCTTTGTTGCATATTTTATCAAATATACTTTCAAGCCAGATGGAGGAAGGAGGATGTGGGAATCCCTCCACCATCTTGCAACTTTTATGTAAGTAGGTTTTCAAGAAAATCATCATTTCTCTTTTAAATATGTCTGGAACAGGCATGATGGTAGTGTCAACCTGTTGGAGTTTTTGTTGCTGGAAGAAGTTGTACAAAAGGATTGGTTTTTACATTGACCAGTTACTGAATCAAGCGCAGGAATACATTGGAAATTTAGCTGGGGGTTCCTTTTCCCAGCAGACTACTTCTAGAACGAGCTTGTACACTGAAGCTGACTCTTTTGCTCTCTTTTTGTTTCTTTCCTATTTTCTTGGCTTCTTTGCCACTATCTAGACAATTTTGGAACTTTGTTCCCAACTAAAATGGTTTCAATAGTCTGATTGTGATCATACATTTTTACAAGGAATTTTTAAAATCTTTCCTCGAGTCCAGAAAGTCAAGGACTTAGATCTTTTTCTTCCCTTATCAATATTGCCATGAAATTGATAAATAAAGACCAACTCTTTATTTTTGTTTTTAACCCACGTAGATAATTCCCATCCATTAATCCATTTTGTGGACCAATAGCTGCCATTCTGATGGAAGCTGTCACTTCTTAACAATAGGCATTCTGTGACTATGTTGACTGCACTTTGGGTGAAGATCCTAACTGGTCTTAGATATACATAGGGAGAAATTTGCTCAGCCAGTGTCAGTCTTAAGCATGCGTATCAGAAGATCTTTCTAGAGCTGGGAATTTTCCCATGAAAGGGATTCAGTTAGGGAAGAGACACTTGTGCCAGAGTTTTACATTCTTCTTGAACACTGCTTAAGGAACTTAGATGCCATGTCCATTTGGATCTCTGTCTGCACAGAACTTTGTCATGCCAGCGCTTTGAAATGCATCTTGAAGAGAATTCACTAGCACAGAATGAAAGAGAGTGGAAGGGGTTGGTGGGGCTAACCAGGCCCAACCCCCCTGCCTAAACCAGGATACCTAGAGCCTCTTGCCCAGGATTCTATCTGGGTGTACTTTTAATGTCTTCGAAGATCCAGGCTCCACAATCTTTCTGGGCAGTCTGTGCCGTGGTTCAGTCACCCTGACAGTAAAGAAACATTTACTGATGTTCAAAGGCAATCTCCTGTATTTCAGTGTGTGCCCACTGCCTCTTGTCTTTTCCCTCAGCATCACTGAAAAGACACTGATTCCCTCCCCTTTGCACTATTGCTTCCATATGTATGTGTGATGCCATGTAGAGGTATGTCAAAAACCTCCCTGAAGCCCAGGCAGATAATATTCCCTTCATCTACCAGTCAAGTTGATTCATCAGAGGAGTTTAAAGTGATGTTCAGCATGAAATTCCCCTGAAAAATCATGCTAACTACATTATTTGGTCATCTGTCATGTGCCTGGCAAGGATTTCCAGGAAGAGCTGCTTCATCAACTTCCTGGGGATAAAAAAGAGGCTGGCTGGTTTGTACTATGGCGAGTCCTCTTAATTGCCTTTTTTGAAGATGGGTGTCATTTGCCAACATCCACTCTTTAGCTCCTCTTCTAATCTACACCTCGGCAAAAAGCTTTTCCACTATGTCTGGCTAGGAAAAACTGTGCCAGCACAGAAAACATCTCCCATCGTGTTCTCGAAGTTGCACGGATGTCTGCCAAGTGTTTGGCAGGAAGAAAAGAAAAGTTGTCCAAAACAGCTTCCAATCGAATGTTCATGTGATTGGAAAAGTCAGGAGAGTGCAAAGGTACTGTTTTCTATCAGTTGGCAAAGTGCGCACACAATCCCAGTGTTGTACAGCTTGCTTCTTCACCTTCCCGAAGCTGCCGCTCTCGCCGGCTGCCGGAGCCCAAGAAGCGGCTTCTTCGCGCAAAGACGATTGTGCCGCTCACAGTGCTCTCCTTAGCGCGGCTTCTGCCGAAAGACGCCCGGCAGCGGCTCTTACCTCCGGAGAGCATCCTACCTTCGTCTTTCGCGTCTTTTGTAGTCTACATCTTAGCAAAACGCTTTTCCACTATGTCTGGCTAGGAAAAACTGTGCCAGCACAGAAAACATCTCCCATCGTGTTCTAGAAGTTGCACGGATGTCTGCCAAGTGTTTGGCAGGAAGAAAAGAAAAGTTGTCCAAAACAGCTTCCAATCGAATGTTCCTGTGATTGGAAAAGTCAGGAGAGTGCAAAGGTACTGTTTTCTATCAGTTGGCAAGGTGCGCACACAATCCCAGTGTTGTACAGCTTGCTTCTTCACCTTCCCGAAGCTGCCGCTCTCGCCGGCTCCCGGAACCGAAGAAGCGGCTTCTTCGCGCAAAGACGATTGTGCCGCTCACAGGGCTCTCCTTAGCGCGGCTTCTGCCGAAAGACGCCCGGCAGCGGCTCTTACCTCCGGAGAGCATCCTACCTTCGTCTTTCGCGTCTTTTGTAGTCTACATCTTAGCAAAACGCTTTTCCACTATGTCTGGCTAGGAAAAACTGTGCCAGCACAGAAAACATCTCCCATCGTGTTCTAGAAGTTGCACGGATGTCTGCCAAGTGCTTGGCAGGAAGAAAAGAAAAGTTGTCCAAAACAGCTTCCAATCGAATGTTCCTGTGATTGGAAAAGTCAGGAGAGTGCAAAGGTACTGTTTTCTATCAGTTGGCAAGGTGCGCACACAATCCCAGTGTTGTACAGCTTGCTTCTTCACCTTCCCGAAGCTGCCGCTCTCGCCGGCTGCCGGAGCCCAAGAAGCGGCTTCTTCGCGCAAAGACGATTGTGCCGCTCACAGTGCTCTCCTTAGCGCGGCTTCTGCCGAAAGACGCCCGGCAGCGGCTCTTACCTCCGGAGAGCATCCTACCTTCGTCTTTCGCGTCTTAAGTAGTCTACACCTCGGCAAAAAGCTTTTCCACTATGTCTGGCTAGGAAAAACTGTGCCAGCACAGAAAACATCTCCCATCGTGTTCTAGAAGTTGCACGGATGTCTGCCAAGTGTTTGGCAGGAAGAAAAGAAAAGTTGTCCAAAACAGCTTCCAATCGAATGTTCCTGTGATTGGAAAAGTCAGGAGAGTGCAAAGGTACTGTTTTCTATCAGTTGGCAAGGTGCGCACACAATCCCAGTGTTGTACAGCTTGCTTCTTCACCTTCCCGAAGCTGCCGCTCTCGCCGGCTGCCGGAGCCCAAGAAGCGGCTTCTTCGCGCAAAGACGATTGTGCCGCTCACAGTGCTCTCCTTAGCGCGGCTTCTGCCGAAAGACGCCCGGCAGCGGCTCTTACCTCCGGAGAGCATCCTACCTTCGTCTTTCGCGTCTTTTGTAGTCTACATCTTAGCAAAACGCTTTTCCACTATGTCTGGCTAGGAAAAACTGTGCCAGCACAGAAAACATCTCCCATCGTGTTCTCGAAGTTGCACGGATGTCTGCCAAGTGTTTGGCAGGAAGAAAAGAAAAGTTGTCCAAAACAGCTTCCAATCGAATGTTCATGTGATTGGAAAAGTCAGGAGAGTGCAAAGGTACTGTTTTCTATCAGTTGGCAAAGTGCGCACACAATCCCAGTGTTGTACAGCTTGCTTCTTCACCTTCCCGAAGCTGCCGCTCTCGCCGGCTGCCGGAGCCCAAGAAGCGGCTTCTTCGCGCAAAGACGATTGTGCCGCTCACAGCGCTCTCCTTAGCGCGGCTTCTGCCGAAAGACGCCCGGCAGCGGCTCTTACCTCCGGAGAGCATCCTACCTTCGTCTTTCGCGTCTTTTGTAGTCTACATCTTAGCAAAACGCTTCTCCACTATGTCTGGCTAGGAAAAACTGTGCCAGCACAGAAAACATCTCCCATCGTGTTTTAGAAGTTGCACGGATGTCTGCCAAGTGTTTGGCAGGAAGAAAAGAAAAGTTGTCCAAAACAGCTTCCAATCGAATGTTCCTGTGATTGGAAAAGTCAGGAGAGTGCAAAGGTACTGTTTTCTATCAGTTGGCAAGGTGCGCACACAATCCCAGTGTTGTACAGCTTGCTTCTTCACCTTCCCGAAGCTGCCGCTCTCGCCGGCTCCCGGAACCGAAGAAGCGGCTTCTTCGCGCAAAGACGATTGTGCCGCTCACAGGGCTCTCCTTAGCGCGGCTTCTGCCGAAAGACGCCCGGCAGCGGCTCTTACCTCCGGAGAGCATCCTACCTTCGTCTTTCGCGTCTTTTGTAGTCTACATCTTAGCAAAACGCTTTTCCACTATGTCTGGCTAGGAAAAACTGTGCCAGCACAGAAAACATCTCCCATCGTGTTCTAGAAGTTGCACGGATGTCTGCCAAGTGTTTGGCAGGAAGAAAAGAAAAGTTGTCCAAAACAGCTTCCAATCGAATGTTCCTGTGATTGGAAAAGTCAGGAGAGTGCAAAGGTACTGTTTTCTATCAGTTGGCAAGGTGCGCACACAATCCCAGTGTTGTACAGCTTGCTTCTTCACCTTCCCGAAGCTGCCGCTCTCGCCGGCTGCCGGAGCCCAAGAAGCGGCTTCTTCGCGCAAAGACGATTGTGCCGCTCACAGTGCTCTCCTTAGCGCGGCTTCTGCCGAAAGACGCCCGGCAGCGGCTCTTACCTCCGGAGAGCATCCTACCTTCGTCTTTCGCGTCTTATGTAGTCTACACCTCGGCAAAAAGCTTTTCCACTATGTCTGGCTAGGAAAAACTGTGCCAGCACAGAAAACATCTCCCATCGTGTTCTAGAAGTTGCACGGATGTCTGCCAAGTGTTTGGCAGGAAGAAAAGAAAAGTTGTCCAAAACAGCTTCCAATCGAATGTTCCTGTGATTGGAAAAGTCAGGAGAGTGCAAAGGTACTGTTTTCTATCAGTTGGCAAGGTGCGCACACAATCCCAGTGTTGTACAGCTTGCTTCTTCACCTTCCCGAAGCTGCCGCTCTCGCCGGCTGCCGGAGCCCAAGAAGCGGCTTCTTCGCGCAAAGACGATTGTGCCGCTCACAGTGCTCTCCTTAGCGCGGCTTCTGCCGAAAGACGCCCGGCAGCGGCTCTTACCTCCGGAGAGCATCCTACCTTCGTCTTTCGCGTCTTTTGTAGTCTACATCTTAGCAAAACGCTTTTCCACTATGTCTGGCTAGGAAAAACTGTGCCAGCACAGAAAACATCTCCCATCGTGTTCTAGAAGTTGCACGGATGTCTGCCAAGTGTTTGGCAGGAAGAAAAGAAAAGTTGTCCAAAACAGCTTCCAATCGAATGTTCCTGTGATTGGAAAAGTCAGGAGAGTGCAAAGGTACTGTTTTCTATCAGTTGGCAAGGTGCGCACACAATCCCAGTGTTGTACAGCTTGCTTCTTCACCTTCCCGAAGCTGCCGCTCTCGCCGGCTGCCGGAGCCCAAGAAGCGGCTTCTTCGCGCAAAGACGATTGTGCCGCTCACAGGGCTCTCCTTAGCGCGGCTTCTGCCGAAAGACGCCCGGCAGCGGCTCTTACCTCCGGAGAGCATCCTACCTTCGTCTTTCGCGTCTTTTGTAGTCTACATCTTAGCAAAACGCTTTTCCACTATGTCTGGCTAGGAAAAACTGTGCCAGCACAGAAAACATCTCCCATCGTGTTCTAGAAGTTGCACGGATGTCTGCCAAGTGTTTGGCAGGAAGAAAAGAAAAGTTGTCCAAAACAGCTTCCAATCGAATGTTCCTGTGATTGGAAAAGTCAGGAGAGTGCAAAGGTACTGTTTTCTATCAGTTGGCAAGGTGCGCACACAATCCCAGTGTTGTACAGCTTGCTTCTTCACCTTCCCGAAGCTGCCGCTCTCGCCGGCTGCCGGAGCCCAAGAAGCGGCTTCTTCGCGCAAAGACGATTGTGCCGCTCACAGTGCTCTCCTTAGCGCGGCTTCTGCCGAAAGACGCCCGGCAGCGGCTCTTACCTCCGGAGAGCATCCTACCTTCGTCTTTCGCGTCTTTTGTAGTCTACATCTTAGCAAAACGCTTTTCCACTATGTCTGGCTAGGAAAAACTGTGCCAGCACAGAAAACATCTCCCATCGTGTTCTAGAAGTTGCACGGATGTCTGCCAAGTGTTTGGCAGGAAGAAAAGAAAAGTTGTCCAAAACAGCTTCCAATCGAATGTTCCTGTGATTGGAAGAGTCAGGAGAGTGCAAAGGTACTGTTTTCTATCAGTTGGCAAGGTGCGCACACAATCCCAGTGTTGTACAGCTTGCTTCTTCACCTTCCCGAAGCTGCCACTCTCAGGAGGTAAGAGCCGCTGCCGGGCGTCTTTCGGCAGAAGCCGCGCTAAGGAGAGCCCTGTGAGCGGCACAATCGTCTTTGCGCGAAGAAGCCGCTTCTTGGGCTCCGGCAGCCGGCGAGAGCGGCAGCTTCGGGAAGGTGAAGAAGCAAGCTGTACAACACTGGGATTGTGTGCGCACCTTGCCAACTGATAGAAAACAGTACCTTTGCACTCTCCTGACTTTTCCAATCACAGGAACATTCGATTGGAAGCTGTTTTGGACAACTTTTCTTTTCTTCCTGCCAAACACTTGGCAGACATCCGTGCAACTTCTAGAACACGATGGGAGATGTTTTCTGTGCTGGCACAGTTTTTCCTAGCCAGACATAGTGGAAAAGCGTTTTGCTAAGATGTAGACTACAAAAGACGCGAAAGACGAAGGTAGGATGCTCTCCGGAGGTAAGAGCCGCTGCCGGGCGTCTTTCGGCAGAAGCCGCGCTAAGGAGAGCACTGTGAGCGGCACAATCGTCTTTGCGCGAAGAAGCCGCTTCTTGGGCTCCGGCAGCCGGCGAGAGCGGCAGCTTCGGGAAGGTGAAGAAGCAAGCTGTACAACACTGGGATTGTGTGCGCACCTTGCCAACTGATAGAAAACAGTACCTTTGCACTCTCCTGACTTTTCCAATCACAGGAACATTCGATTGGAAGCTGTTTTGGACAACTTTTCTTTTCTTCCTGCCAAACACTTGGCAGACATCCGTGCAACTTCTAGAACACGATGGGAGATGTTTTCTGTGCTGGCACAGTTTTTCCTAGCCAGACATAGTGGAAAAGCGTTTTGCTAAGATGTAGACTACAAAAGACGCGAAAGACGAAGGTAGGATGCTCTCCGGAGGTAAGAGCCGCTGCCGGGCGTCTTTCGGCAGAAGCCGCGCTAAGGAGAGCACTGTGAGCGGCACAATCGTCTTTGCGCGAAGAAGCCGCTTCTTGGGCTCCGGCAGCCGGCGAGAGCGGCAGCTTCGGGAAGGTGAAGAAGCAAGCTGTACAACACTGGGATTGTGTGCGCACCTTGCCAACTGATAGAAAACAGTACCTTTGCACTCTCCTGACTTTTCCAATCACAGGAACATTCGATTGGAAGCTGTTTTGGACAACTTTTCTTTTCTTCCTGCCAAACACTTGGCAGACATCCGTGCAACTTCTAGAACACGATGGGAGATGTTTTCTGTGCTGGCACAGTTTTTCCTAGCCAGACATAGTGGAAAAGCTTTTTGCCGAGGTGTAGACTACATAAGACGCGAAAGACGAAGGTAGGATGCTCTCCGGAGGTAAGAGCCGCTGCCGGGCGTCTTTCGGCAGAAGCCGCGCTAAGGAGAGCACTGTGAGCGGCACAATCGTCTTTGCGCGAAGAAGCCGCTTCTTGGGCTCCGGCAGCCGGCGAGAGCGGCAGCTTCGGGAAGGTGAAGAAGCAAGCTGTACAACACTGGGATTGTGTGCGCACCTTGCCAACTGATAGAAAACAGTACCTTTGCACTCTCCTGACTTTTCCAATCACAGGAACATTCGATTGGAAGCTGTTTTGGACAACTTTTCTTTTCTTCCTGCCAAACACTTGGCAGACATCCGTGCAACTTCTAGAACACGATGGGAGATGTTTTCTGTGCTGGCACAGTTTTTCCTAGCCAGACATAGTGGAAAAGCTTTTTGCCGAGGTGTAGACTACATAAGACGCGAAAGACGAAGGTAGGATGCTCTCCGGAGGTAAGAGCCGCTGCCGGGCGTCTTTCGGCAGAAGCCGCGCTAAGGAGAGCACTGTGAGCGGCACAATCGTCTTTGCGCGAAGAAGCCGCTTCTTCGGTTCCGGGAGCCGGCGAGAGCGGCAGCTTCGGGAAGGTGAAGAAGCAAGCTGTACAACACTGGGATTGTGTGCGCACCTTGCCAACTGATAGAAAACAGTACCTTTGCACTCTCCTGACTTTTCCAATCACAGGAACATTCGATTGGAAGCTGTTTTGGACAACTTTTCTTTTCTTCCTGCCAAACACTTGGCAGACATCCGTGCAACTTCTAGAACACGATGGGAGATGTTTTCTGTGCTGGCACAGTTTTTCCTAGCCAGACATAGTGGAAAAGCGTTTTGCTAAGATGTAGACTACAAAAGACGCGAAAGACGAAGGTAGGATGCTCTCCGGAGGTAAGAGCCGCTGCCGGGCGTCTTTCGGCAGAAGCCGCGCTAAGGAGAGCCCTGTGAGCGGCACAATCGTCTTTGCGCGAAGAAGCCGCTTCTTGGGCTCCGGCAGCCGGCGAGAGCGGCAGCTTCGGGAAGGTGAAGAAGCAAGCTGTACAACACTGGGATTGTGTGCGCACTTTGCCAACTGATAGAAAACAGTACCTTTGCACTCTCCTGACTTTTCCAATCACATGAACATTCGATTGGAAGCTGTTTTGGACAACTTTTCTTTTCTTCCTGCCAAACACTTGGCAGACATCCGTGCAACTTCGAGAACACGATGGGAGATGTTTTCTGTGCTGGCACAGTTTTTCCTAGCCAGACATAGTGGAAAAGCGTTTTGCCGAGGTGTAGATGAGAAGAGGAGCTAAAGACGAAGGTAGGATGCTCTCCGGAGGTAAGAGCCGCTGCCGGGCGTCTTTCGGCAGAAGCCGCGCTAAGGAGAGCACTGTGAGCGGCACAATCGTCTTTGCGCGAAGAAGCCGCTTCTTGGGCTCCGGCAGCCGGCGAGAGCGGCAGCTTCGGGAAGGTGAAGAAGCAAGCTGTACAACACTGGGATTGTGTGCGCACCTTGCCAACTGATAGAAAACAGTACCTTTGCACTCTCCTGACTTTTCCAATCACAGGAACATTCGATTGGAAGCTGTTTTGGACAACTTTTCTTTTCTTCCTGCCAAACACTTGGCAGACATCCGTGCAACTTCTAGAACACGATGGGAGATGTTTTCTGTGCTGGCACAGTTTTTCCTAGCCAGACATAGTGGAAAAGCTTTTTGCCGAGGTGTAGATGAGAAGAGGAGCTAAAGAGTGGATGTTAGCAAATGACACCCATCTTCAAAAAAGGCAATTAAGAGGACTCGCCATAGTACAAACCAGCCAGCCTCTTTTTTATCCCCAGGAAGTTGATGAAGCAGCTCTTCCTGGAAATCCTTGCCAGGCACATGACAGATGACCAAATAATGTAGTTAGCATGATTTTTCAGGGGAATTTCATGCTGAACATCACTTTAAACTCCTCTGATGAATCAACTTGACTGGTAGATGAAGGGAATATTATCTGCCTGGGCTTCAGGGAGGTTTTTGACATACCTCTACATGGCATCACACATACATATGGAAGCAATAGTGCAAAGGGGAGGGAATCAGTGTCTTTTCAGTGATGCTGAGGGAAAAGACAAGAGGCAGTGGGCACACACTGAAATACAGGAGATTGCCTTTGAACATCAGTAAATGTTTCTTTACTGTCAGGGTGACTGAACCACGGCACAGACTGCCCAGAAAGATTGTGGAGCCTGGATCTTTGAAGACATTAAAAGTACACCCAGATAGAATCCTGGGCAAGAGGCTCTAGGTATCCTGGTTTAGGCAGGGGGGTTGGGCCTGGTTAGCCCCACCAACCCCTTCCACTCTCTTTCATTCTGTGCTAGTGAATTCTCTTCAAGATGCATTTCAAAGCGCTGGCATGACAAAGTTCTGTGCAGACAGAGATCCAAATGGACATGGCATCTAAGTTCCTTAAGCAGTGTTCAAGAAGAATGTAAAACTCTGGCACAAGTGTCTCTTCCCTAACTGAATCCCTTTCATGGGAAAATTCCCAGCTCTAGAAAGATCTTCTGATACGCATGCTTAAGACTGACACTGGCTGAGCAAATTTCTCCCTATGTATATCTAAGACCAGTTAGGATCTTCACCCAAAGTGCAGTCAACATAGTCACAGAATGCCTATTGTTAAGAAGTGACAGCTTCCATCAGAATGGCAGCTATTGGTCCACAAAATGGATTAATGGATGGGAATTATCTACGTGGGTTAAAAACAAAAATAAAGAGTTGGTCTTTATTTATCAATTTCATGGCAATATTGATAAGGGAAGAAAAAGATCTAAGTCCTTGACTTTCTGGACTCGAGGAAAGATTTTAAAAATTCCTTGTAAAAATGTATGATCACAATCAGACTATTGAAACCATTTTAGTTGGGAACAAAGTTCCAAAATTGTCTAGATAGTGGCAAAGAAGCCAAGAAAATAGGAAAGAAACAAAAAGAGAGCAAAAGAGTCAGCTTCAGTGTACAAGCTCGTTCTAGAAGTAGTCTGCTGGGAAAAGGAACCCCCAGCTAAATTTCCAATGTATTCCTGCGCTTGATTCAGTAACTGGTCAATGTAAAAACCAATCCTTTTGTACAACTTCTTCCAGCAACAAAAACTCCAACAGGTTGACACTACCATCATGCCTGTTCCAGACATATTTAAAAGAGAAATGATGATTTTCTTGAAAACCTACTTACATAAAAGTTGCAAGATGGTGGAGGGATTCCCACATCCTCCTTCCTCCATCTGGCTTGAAAGTATATTTGATAAAATATGCAACAAAGCACATGATTTATAAGGGAGAGTCAAATGGATGATTTGGGAATCGATCTCTTGTTGATAGTAAACTTCATATCCACTCGGTGTGACCTTTTTAAAACAAAATGTGGAGCTGAGGCATGAATCTGCCACAACAATTGTAAAGCAAACATACACACTCCCCTTCATATGCCCCCCCCTCCACACACACCTAGGCACACACAGAGATCAGCATAGCAGATCATGAACACCTTGGAAAAGACTGAAATGCTAAATGCCTCTCTTGATGGGCAAAAGAGCTGGTGCAGTAATTCAAATGCCTGGTACAAAAATTCTGTTTAATATTTAGCTCCTATTTAAAACACAGCTTTTCATTTCATTCTATTTACAGAATATTTTCATTTCATTTGTTTCTTTAAAATTACTTAGTTCTCACCTGTTGTATGTCTAGGAATATTTTCTTCCAAAAATAGAAAAAAATAGATGATATCTTTTCAGCAGAAAACATTGGTTGATACAATTTTAAACCATCATGATATGGAAGAATTCTTCTGTCCCTCTCGAAGGTGGAAGAAGCATTTGGATCACAGATCATCTACAATGAAATACTTGACATGTTTAAGATGCTTTCAATCAATTTTGATCGTCAATTGCTTATTTGTTGTAAACAGTAATTTTTCAGTGAAGGGAAAGTGTGTGTGGTATATCTACATGATATGTTCAAAGGCAGTTCCTACTAATGGCCAGGCTGAATTCCAGTAAATAATGTCCCGAATGATATTTTGCCGCCTTCTTTGGCACTTCATGAAATCTTACCCCGATGAAGTGCTGAAACAAAGAGATTTTCTCTTAGAGAGTGTCTCATGTTGTAACCTATCCCATGGATTTTATGCTGTAATTCTTATCTCTTTTAAAATTTACTATCTTCTGTACAGTTTTCATGAAACTTTCTGTTACAGTAGTGAATAGCACAGATAAATGTCATTTTGTACAACTTTGAATTTACCCCAAGAGCTGAGAGAAAACTTGATCCTATACTTCAATCCGAGTTTCTTCTATAGTCCGACTTTGTTTCTCTACCATCAAGCTTCTCCTTTGTTGCTGCTCCAAGCCCCGTCCAAGGTGACCTTGAATACTTTCAGGGATGGGACACCCACAACTTCTCTGGGCAACCTGTTCCAGTGTTCCAGCACTCCCACAGTAAAAAAGGCCTTCCTTTCATCTAATATGTGTAGGAAATCATAAATCTAGGCATAGAAGCTTGGAGTGCAAATTTGAAATTCTTTGGATTTGAAGCACATTTTATATGAATACTGACTTACAGATGACTAAAAGATGTTGATGGGCATTTGAGCTGACAAGTTTTGAAAAAGTGCACGGAAATTAAAATTGAAACCACTAAAATTAAAAACTCCTTGCCATTTTCTTTTTCCTCTCCTATTCAAAATTGCATATGTCAGATATCAGTGCTTCATGCAAACCTCTCAGATGCTCTCAGAGAAAAAGCTTTTCTTTCAGACTAAGTTGCGGTTGACGTAGAACACTAGCAGGAGTGAAAGATTTTCTGGGCATCGGGGCAGCCCGTTCTCCTTGGATTTGTGTGCAGAATGCATTTTATCCAAACTGGAAAATAGATCCCAGCTCTGTTCTATTCATCATTCTTACTTCATCAGGCCAGAAGATTCTGTGAAAAGTAGCCTGTGGACCTTGAAGACAGCGCATGTGAACCAGATGAGAGGTGATAGAGAAGTTGAGGGAGAGAAGAAAGAGCATGAGGCTGAAACCAGAAAGTATTTCTCCACGTGATCATGGAAGATTGCAGGAGCCACTTGGTACTATCAAACCAGCCCAACTTGGCACTGGTGCCACCTTGGGTCTGGGAGCCATGTTGCATATCGTGCATTTTAAGGAGCCAGCTGGCCACACCCAGCCATATGCCCCCAAACACAAACCAAGGCCCTTTTCTCTGGCAAACAAAACTCAGCTGCCCTGCTTCTGGATGGCAGATTGCAGGAACCACTTGGTACTATCAAACCAGCCCAACTTGGCACTGGTGCCACCATGGGTCTGGTCACCATCCTGCCTATTGTAGCTTTTCAGGAGCCAGCCGGTCACTCTCAGCCATAGGCCCCCAAACACAAACCTCGGCCCGTTTCCCTGGCAAACAAAAGTAAGCTGCCCCGCTTCTGGATGGCAGATTGCAGGAGCTACTTAGTACTATCAAATCAGCCCGACTTGGCACAGGTGCCACCTTGGATCTGGGAACCATCCTGTGTATCGTGGATTTTCAGGGGCCACCCAGCCACTCTCAGCCATATGCCCCCAAAAACAAACCACGGACCTTTTCTCTGGCAAACAAAACTCAACTGCCCCTCTTCTGGATGGCAAATTTTAGGACGCACTTTGTACTACGAAAACCGCCCGACGTGGCACTGGTGCCACCTTGTGTCAGGGAACCATCCTGCATATCGAGCTTTTTAAGGAGCCAGCCGGCCAGGCCCAGCCATATACCCCCAAAAACAAACCACGGACCATTTCTCATGGAAACAAAAATCCGCTGCCCCGCGTCTGGATGGCAGATTGCAGGAGCCACTTTGCACCATCAAACCAGCCCGACTTGGCACTGGTGCCACCTTGGGTCTGGGAACAATCCTGCGTATCGTACATATTCAGGAACCAGCCGAACACTCCCAGCCACAGGCCTCCAAACACAAACAACGGCCCATTTCCCTGGCAAACAAAACTCAGCTGCCCCGCTTCTGGATGGCAGTTTGCAGGAGCCACTTGGGACTATCAAACCAGCCCGACTTGGCACTGGTGCCACCTTGGGTCTGGGAACCATCCTGCGTATCGATCTTTTTAATGAGACAGCCGGCCACTCCCAGCCATATGCCCCCAAACACAACCCACGGCCCTTTTCTCTGGCAAACAAAACTCAACTGCACCGCTTCTGGATGGCAGATTGCAGGAGCCACTTGGTACTATCAAACCAGCCCGACTTGGCACTGGTGCCACCTTGGGTCTGGGAACCATCCTGCGTATGGTGGATTCTAAGGAGCCAGCCGGCCACTCCCAGCCACAGGCCCCCAAACAAAATCAACGGCGCTGTTCCCTGGAAAACAAAACACGCCTGCCAACTTTTTGATGGAGTTTGCAGGAGCCACTTGGTACTATCAAACCAGCCCGACTTGGCACTGGTGCCACCTTGGGTCTGGGAAACATCCTGCGTATCGTGGATTCTTAGGAGCCAGCCGGCCACTCCTAGCCACAGGCCCCCAGACAAAAACCTAGGCCTATTTCTCTGGCAAACAAAAGTAAGCTGCCCCGCTTCTGGATGGCAGATTGCAGGAGACACTTGGTACTATCAAACCAGCCCAACTTGGCACTGGTGCCACCTTGGATCTGGGAACCATGCTGTGTATCGTGGATATTCAGGGGCCAGCCGGCCACTCTCAGCCATATGTCCCCAAACAGAAACCTCGGCCCGTTTCTCTGGCAAACAAAACTCAACTGCCCCTCTTCTGGATGGCAAATTGCAGGATGAACTTGATACTAAAACCGCAGGCCGACTTGGTAGTGGTGACACCTTGGACCTGGGAACCATCATGCGTATCGAGCATTTTAAGGAGCCAGCCGGCCACTCCCAGCAATATGCCCCCAAAAACAATCCACGGAATTTTTCTCTGGCAAACAAAAATCAGCTGCCCCGCTTCTGGATGGCAGATTGCAGGAGCCACTTTGCACCATCAAACCAGCCCGACTTGGCACTGGTGCCACCTTGCATCTGGGAACCATGCTGCCTAGCGTGGATTTTCAGGAGCCAGCCGGCCACTCTCAGCCATAGGCCCCCAAACAAAACCCACGGCCCGTTTCCCTGGCAAACAAAATTAAGCTGCCCCGCTTCTGGATGGCAGATTGCAGGACGCACTTGGTAGCATCAAACCAGCCCGACTTGGCACTGGTGCCACCTTGGGTCTGGGAACCATCCTGCGTATTGTGGGTTCAAAGGAGCCAGCCGGCCACTCCCAGCCACAGGCCCCCAAATACAAACAACGGCGCTTTTCCCTGGAAAACAAAACTCGCCTGCCAACTTTTTGATGGCAGATTGCAGGAGCCACTTGGTACTATCAAACCAGCCCAACTTGGCACTGGTGCCACCATGGGTCTGGTCACCATCCTGCCTATCGTAGCTTTTCAGGAGCCAGCCGGTCACTCCCAGCCATAGGTCCCCAGTCACAAACCTCGGCCCGTTTCCCTGGCAAACAAAAGTAAGCTGCCCCACTTCTGGATGGCAGATTGCAGGAGCCACTTGGTACTATCAAACCAGCCCAACTTGGCACTGGTGCCACCTCTGGTCTGGGAACCATGCTGCGTAACACAAATTCTAAGGCGCCAGTCGGCCACTCCCAGCCACAAGCCCCCAAACACAAACAACGGCGCTATTCTCTGGCAAACAAAACTCCACTGCCCCTCTTCTGGATGGCAAATTGCAGGACGCACTTGGTACTATAAAAACAGCCCGACTTGGCACTGGTGCCACCTTGGGTCTGGGAACCATCCTGCGTATCGATCTTTTTAATGAGACAGCCGGCCACTCCCAGCCATATGCCCCCAAACACAACCCACGGCCCTTTTCTCTGGTAAACAAAACTCAACTGCACCGCTTCTGGATGGCAGATTGCAGGAGCCACTTGGTACTATCAAACCAGCCCGACTTGGCACTGGTGCCACCTTGGGTCTGGGAACCATCCTGCGTATCGTGGATTCTAAGGAGCCAGCCGGCCACTCCCAGCCACAGGTCCCCAAACAAAATCAACGGCGCTGTTCCCTGGAAAACAAAACACGTCTGCCAACATTTTGATGGAGTTTGCAGGAGCCACTTGGTACTATCAAACCAGCCCGACTTGGCACTGGTGCCACCTTGGGTCTGGGAAACATCCTGCGTATCGTGGATTCTAAGGAGCCAGCCGGCCACTCCTAGCCACAGGCCCCCAGACAAAAACCTAGGCCTATTTCTCTGGCAAACAAAAGTAAGCTGCCCCGCTTCTGGATGGCAGATTGCAGGAGACACTTGGTACTATCAAACCAGCCCAACTTGGCACTGGTGCCACCTTGGATCTGGGAACCATGCTGTGTATCGTGGATATTCAGGGGCCAGCCGGCCACTCTCAGCCATATGTCCCCAAACAGAAACCTCGGCCCGTTTCTCTGGCAAACAAAACTCAACTGCCCCTCTTCTGGATGGCAAATTGCAGGATGAACTTGATACTAAAACCGCAGGCCGACTTGGTAGTGGTGACACCTTGGGCCTGGGAACCATCATGCGTATCGAGCATTTTAAGGAGCCAGCCGGCCACTCCCAGCAATATGCCCCCAAAAACAATCCACGGAATTTTTCTCTGGCAAACAAAAATCAGCTGCCCCGCTTCTGGATGGCAGATTGCAGGAGCCACTTTGCACCATCAAACCAGCCCGACTTGGCACTGGTGCCACCTTGCATCTGGGAACCATGCTGCCTAGCGTGGATTTTCAGGAGCCAGCCGGCCACTCTCAGCCATAGGCCCCCATACAAAATCCACGGCCCGTTTCCCTGGCAAACAAAATTAAGCTGCCCCGCTTCTGGATGGCAGATTGCAGGACGCACTTGGTAGTATCAAACCAGCCCGACGTGGCACTGGTGCCACCTTGGGTCTGGGAACCATGCTGCGTATCATGGATTTTCAGGAGCCAGCCGTCCACTGCCAGCCACAGGCCCCGAAACACAAACAACAGCCTTTTTCTCTGGCAAACAAAATTCAGCTGCCCCGCTTCTGGATGGCAGATTGCAGGAACCACTTGGTACTAACAAACCAGCCCGACTTGGCACTGGTGCCACCTTGGGTCTGGGAACCATCCTGCGTATCGTGGATTCTAAGGAGCCAGCTGGCCACTCCCAGCCACAGGCCCCCAAACACAAACAACGGTGCTTTTCCCTGGAAAACAAAACTCGCCTGCCAAACATTTGATGGCAGATTGCAGGAGCCACTTGGTACTATCAAACCAGCCCAACTTGGCACTGGTGCCACCATGGGTCTGGTCACCATCCTGCCTATCGTAGCTTTTCAGGTGCCAGCCAGCCACCCCCAGCCAGAGGCCCCTAGACAAATATTTCGGCCCGTTTCCCTGGCAAACAAAAGTAAGCTACCCCGCTTCTGGATGGCAGATTGCAGGAGCCACTTTGCACCATCAAACCAGCCCAACTTGGCACTGGTGCCACCTCTGGTCTGGGAACTATCCTGCGTATCGTGGCTTCTAAGGAGCCAGCTGGCCACTCCCAGCCACAGGCCCCCAAACACAAACAACGGCGCTTTTCCCTGGAAAACAAAACTCGCCTGCCAACTTTTTGATGGCAGATTGCCGGAGCCACTTGGTACTATCAAACCAGCCCAACTTGGCACTGGTGCCACCATGGGTCTGGTCACCATCCTGCCTATCGTAGCTTTTCAGGAGCCAGTCGGTCACTCCCAGCCATAGGCCCCCAGACACAAACCTCGGCCCGTTTCCCTGGCAAACAAAAGTAAGCTGCCCCGCTTCTGCATGGCAGATTGAAGGAGCTATTTAGTACTATCAAACCAGCCCGACTTGGCACTGGTGACACCTCTGGTCTGGGAACCATCCTGCCTATCGTGGATTTTCAGGGGCCAGCCGGCCACTCTCAGCCATATGCCCCCAAAACAAACCACGGACCTTTTCTCTGGCAAACAAAACTCAACTGCCCCTCTTCTGGATGGCAAATTTTAGGACGCACTTTGTACTACGAAAACCGCCCGACGTGGCACTGGTGCCACCTTGTGTCAGGGAACCATCCTGCATATCGAGCTTTTTAAGGGGCCAGCCGGCCACGCCCAGCCATATACCCCCAAAAACAAACCACGGACCATTTCTCATGGAAACAAAAATCCGCTGCCCCGCGTCAGGATGGCAGATTGCAGGAGCCACTTTGCACCATCAAACCAGCCCGACTTGGCACTGGTGCCACCTTGGGTCTGGGAACAATCCTGCATATCGTGGATTCTAAGGAGCCAGCCGGCCACTCCCAGCCACAGGCCCCCAAACACAAACAACGGCGCTTTTCCCTGGAAAACAAAACTCGCCTGCCAGCTTTTTGATGGCAGATTGCAGGAGCCACTTGGTACTATCAAATCATCCCAACTTGGCACTGGTGCCACTATGGGTCTGGGAACCATCCTGCCTATTGTAGCATTTCAGGAGCCAGCCGGTCACTCCCAGCCATAGTCCCCCAGACACAAACCTCGGACCGTTTCCCTGGCAAACAAAATTTGGCTGCCCCGATTCTGGATGGCAGATTGCAGGAGCCACATGGTAGTGTCAAACCAGCCCGACTTGGCACTGGTGCCACCTTGGGTCTGGGAACCATCCTGCGTATCGTGGATTCTAAGCAGCCACCCGGCCACTCTGAGCCACAGGCGCCCAAACACAAACAACGGCGCTTTTCCCTGGAAAACAAAACTCGCTTGCCAACATTTTGATGGCAGATTGCAGGAGCCACTTGGTGCTATCAAACCAGCCCAACTTGGCACTGGTGCCACCATGGGTCTGGTCACCATCCTGCCTATCGTAGCTTTTCAGGAGCCAGCCGGTCACTCCCAGCCATAGACCCCCAGACACAAACCTCGGCCCGTTTCCCTGGAAAACAAAAGTAATCTGCCCCGATTCTGGATGGCAGATTGCAGGAGCCACTTGGTACTATCAAATCAGCCCAACTTGGCACTGGTGCCACCATGGGTCTGGTAAACATCCTGCCTATCGTAGCTTCTCAGGA
Organism: Melospiza melodia melodia; assembly: GCF_035770615.1. Taxonomy (NCBI): domain Eukaryota; kingdom Metazoa; phylum Chordata; class Aves; order Passeriformes; family Passerellidae; genus Melospiza; species Melospiza melodia. Next base: position 41,245,074 of record NC_086197.1, read on the forward strand.
GCCAGCCGGTCACTCCCTGCCATAGGCCCCCAGACACAAACCTCGGCCCGTTTCCCTGGCAAACAAAAGTAAACTGCCCCGCTTTTGGATGGCAGATTGCAGGATGCATTTGGTACTATCAAACCTGCCCGACTTGGCCCTCGTGCAACCTTGGCTCTGGGAACCATGCTGCGTAACGTAGATTCTACGAGGACAGGCGGCCATTCCCAGCCACAGGCCTCTAAACAAAAACAACGGCGCTTTTCCCTGGAAAACAAAACTCGCCTGCCAAATTTTTGATGGCAGATTGCAGGAGCCACTTGGTACTATCAAACCAGCCCAACTTGGTACTGGTGCCACCATGGGTCTGGTCACCATCCTGCCTATCGTAGCTTTTCAGGAGCCAGCCGGTCACTCCCACCCATAGGCCCCCAGACAAATATCTCGGCCCGTTTCCCTGGCAAACAAAAGTAAGCTGCCCCGCTTCTGGATGGCAGATTACAGCAGCCACATGGTACTATCAAACCAGGCCAACATGGCACTGGTGCCACCTTGGCTCTGGGAACCATCCTGCCTATCGTGGATTTTCAGGGGCCAGCCGGCCACTCTCAGCCATATGCCCCCAAACACATACCACGGCCCTTTGCTCTGGCAAACAAAACTCAATTGCCCCTCTTCTGGATGGCAAATTGCAGGACGCACTTGGTACTACGAAAACAGCCCGACTTGGCAGTGATGCCACCTTGGGTAAGGGAACAATCCTGCGTATCGATCTTTTTAAGGAGCCAGCCGGCCACGTCCAGCCATATACCCCCAAAAACAAACCACGGAACTTTTCTCCAGCAAACAAAAATCCGCTGCCCCGCGTCTGAATGGCAGATTTCAGGAGCTATTTAGTATTATCAAACCAGCCCGACTTGGCACTGGTGCCACCATGAGTCTGGTAACCATCCTGCCTATCGTAGCTTTTCAGTAGCCAGCCGGTCACTCCCAGCCATAGGCCCCCAGACACAAACCTCGGCCCGTTTCCCTGGGAAACAAAAGTAAGCTGACCCGCTTCTGGATGGCAGATTGCAGGAGCCACTTGGTACTATCAAACCAGCCCAACTTGGCACTGGTGCCACCTTGGCTCTGGGAACCATCCTGCGTATCCTGGGTTCAAAGGAGGCAGCCGGCCACTCCCAGCCACAGGCCTCTAAACAAGAACAACGGCGCTTTTCCCTGGAAAACAAAAGTCGCCTGACAACTTTTTGATGGCAGATTGCAGGAGCCACTTGGTACTATCAAACCAGCCCAACTTGGCACTGGTGCCACCATGGGTCTGGTCACCATCCTGCCTATCGTAGCTTTTCAGGAGCCAGCCGCTCACTCCCAGCCATAGGCCCCCAGACAAATATCTCGGCCCGTTTCCCTGGCAAACAAAAGTAAGCAGCCCCGCTTCTGGATGGCAGATTGCAGGAGCCACATGGTACTATCAAACCAGGCCAACATGGCACTGGTGCCACCTCTGGTCTGGGAACCATCCTGCGTATCGTGGATTCTAAGGAGCCAGCTGGCCACTCCCAGCCACAGGCCCCCAAACACAAACAACGGTGCTTTTCCCTGGAAAACAAAACTCGCCTGCCAAACATTTGATGGCAGATTGCAGGAGCCACTTGGTACTATCAAACCAGCCCAACTTGGCACTGGTGCCACCATGGGTCTGGTCACCATCCTGCCTATCGTAGCTTTTCAGGTGCCAGCCAGCCACCCCCAGCCAGAGGCCCCTAGACAAATATTTCGGCCCATTTCCCTGGCAAACAAAAGTAAGCTACCCCGCTTCTGGATGGCAGATTGCAGGAGCCACTTTGCACCATCAAACCAGCCCAACTTGGCACTGGTGCCACCTCTGGTCTGGGAACCATCCTGCGTATCGTGGCTTCTAAGGAGCCAGCTGGCCACTCCCAGCCACAGGCCCCCAAACACAAACAACGGCGCTTTTCCCTGGAAAACAAAACTCGCCTGCCAACTTTTTGATGGCAGATTGCAGGAGCCACTTGGTACTATCAAACCAGCCCAACTTGGCACTGGTGCCACCATGGGTCTGGTCACCATCCTGCCTATCGTAGCTTTTCAGGAGCCAGTCGGTCACTCCCAGCCATAGGCCCCCAGACACAAACCTCGGCCCGTTTCCCTGGCAAACAAAAGTAAGCTGCCCCGCTTCTGCATGGCAGATTGAAGGAGCTATTTAGTACTATCAAACCAGCCCGACTTGGCACTGGTGACGCCTCTGGTCTGGGAACCATCCTGCCTATCGTGGATTTTCAGGGGCCAGCCGGCCACTCTCAGCCATATGCCCCCAAAAACAAACCACGGACCTTTTCTCTGGCAAACAAAACTCAACTGCCCCTCTTCTGGATGGTAAATTTTAGGACGCACTTTGTACTACGAAAACCGCCCGACGTGGCACTGGTGCCACCTTGTGTCAGGGAACCATCCTGCATATCGAGCTTTTTAAGGGGCCAGCCGGCCACGCCCAGCCATATACCCCCCAAAACAAACCACGGACCATTTCTCATGGAAACAAAAATCCGCTGCCCCGCGTCTGGATGGCAGATTGCAGGAGCCACTTTGCACCATCAAACCAGCCCGACTTGGCACTGGTGCCACCTTGGGTCTGGGAACAATCCTGCGTATCGTACATATTCAGGAACCAGCCGAACACTCCCAGCCACAGGCCCCCAAACACAAACAACGGCCCATTTCCCTGGCAAACAAAACTCAGCTGCCCCGCTTCTGGATGGCAGTTTGCAGGAGCCACTTGGGACTATCAAACCAGCCCGACTTGGCACTGGTGCCACCTTGGGTCTGGGAACCATCCTGCGTATCGATCTTTTTAATGAGACAGCCGGCCACTCCCAGCCATATGCCCCCAAACACAACCCACGGCCCTTTTCTCTGGCAAACAAAACTCAACTGCACCGCTTCTGGATGGCAGATTGCAGGAGCCACTTGGTACTATCAAACCAGCCCGACTTGGCACTGGTGCCACCTTGGGTCTGGGAACCATCCTGCGTATCGTGGATTCTAAGGAGCCAGCCGGCCACTCCCAGCCACAGGCCCCCAAACAAAATCAACGGCGCTGTTCCCTGGAAAACAAAACACGCCTGCCAACTTTTTGATGGAGTTTGCAGGAGCCACTTGGTACTATCAAACCAGCCCGACTTGGCACTGGTGCCACCTTGGGTCTGGGAAACATCCTGCGTATCGTGGATTCTTAGGAGCCAGCCGGCCACTCCTAGCCACAGGCCCCCAGACAAAAACCTAGGCCTATTTCTCTGGCAAACAAAAGTAAGCTGCCCCGCTTCTGGATGGCAGATTGCAGGAGACACTTGGTACTATCAAACCAGCCCAACTTGGCACTGGTGCCACCTTGGATCTGGGAACCATGCTGTGTATCGTGGATATTCAGGGGCCAGCCGGCCACTCTCAGCCATATGTCCCCAAACAGAAACCTCGGCCCGTTTCTCTGGCAAACAAAACTCAACTGCCCCTCTTCTGGATGGCAAATTGCAGGATGAACTTGATACTAAAACCGCAGGCCGACTTGGTAGTGGTGACACCTTGGACCTGGGAACCATCATGCGTATCGAGCATTTTAAGGAGCCAGCCGGCCACTCCCAGCAATATGCCCCCAAAAACAATCCACGGAATTTTTCTCTGGCAAACAAAAATCAGCTGCCCCGCTTCTGGATGGCAGATTGCAGGAGCCACTTTGCACCATCAAACCAGCCCGACTTGGCACTGGTGCCACCTTGCATCTGGGAACCATGCTGCCTAGCGTGGATTTTCAGGAGCCAGCCGGCCACTCTCAGCCATAGGCCCCCAAACAAAACCCACGGCCCGTTTCCCTGGCAAACAAAATTAAGCTGCCCCGCTTCTGGATGGCAGATTGCAGGACGCACTTGGTAGTATCAAACCAGCCCGACTTGGCACTGGTGCCACCTTGGGTCTGGGAACCATCCTGCGTATCGTGGGTTCAAAGGAGCCAGCCGGCCACTCCCAGCCACAGGCCCCCAAATACAAACAACGGCGCTTTTCCCTGGAAAACAAAACTCGCCTGACAACTTTTTGATGGCAGATTGCAGGAGCCACTTGGTACTATCAAACCAGCCCAACTTGGCACTGGTGCCACCATGGGTCTGGTCACCATCCTGCCTATCGTAGCTTTTCAGGAGCCAGCCGGTCACTCCCAGCCATAGGTCCCCAGTCACAAACCTCGGCCCGTTTCCCTGGCAAACAAAAGTAAGCTGCCCCACTTCTGGATGGCAGATTGCAGGAGACACTTGGTACTATCAAACCAGCCCAACTTGGCACTGGTGCCACCTCTGGTCTGGGAACCATGCTGCGTAACACAGATTCTAAGGCGCCAGTCGGCCACTCCCAGCCACAAGCCCCCAAACACAAACAACGGCGCTATTCTCTGGCAAACAAAACTCCACTGCCCCTCTTCTGGATGGCAAATTGCAGGACGCACTTGGTACTATAAAAACAGCCCGACTTGGCACTGGTGCCACCTTGGGTCTGGGAACCATCCTGCGTATCGATCTTTTTAATGAGACAGCCGGCCACTCCCAGCCATATGCCCCCAAACACAACCCACGGCCCTTTTCTCTGGTAAACAAAACTCAACTGCACCGCTTCTGGATGGCAGATTGCAGGAGCCACTTGGTACTATCAAACCAGCCCGACTTGGCACTGGTGCCACCTTGGGTCTGGGAACCATCCAGCCTATCGTGGATTTTAAGGAGCCAGCCGGCTACTCCCAGCCACAGGCCCCCAACAAAAACCACGGCCCTTTTTTCTGGCAAACAAAACTTAGCTGCCTCACTTCTGGATGGCAGATTGCAGGAGCCACTTGGTGTAATCAAACCAGCCCGACTTGGCACTGGTGCCACCTTGGGTCTGGGAACCATCCTGCGTATCGTGGATTCTAAGGAGCCAGCCGGCCACTCCCAGCCACAGGTCCCCAAACAAAATCAACGGCGCTGTTCCCTGGAAAACAAAACACGTCTGCCAACATTTTGATGGAGTTTGCAGGAGCCACTTGGTACTATCAAACCAGCCCGACTTGGCACTGGTGCCACCTTGGGTCTGGGAAACATCCTGCGTATCGTGGATTCTAAGGAGCCAGCCGGCCACTCCTAGCCACAGGCCCCCAGACAAAAACCTAGGCCTATTTCTCTGGCAAACAAAAGTAAGCTGCCCCGCTTCTGGATGGCAGATTGCAGGAGACACTTGGGACTATCAAACCAGCCCAACTTGGCACTGGTGCCACCTTGGATCTGGGAACCATGCTGTGTATCGTGGATATTCAGGGGCCAGCCGGCCACTCTCAGCCATATGTCCCCAAACAGAAACCTCGGCCCGTTTCTCTGGCAAACAAAACTCAACTGCCCCTCTTCTGGATGGCAAATTGCAGGATGAACTTGATACTAAAACCGCAGGCCGACTTGGTAGTGGTGACACCTTGGGCCTGGGAACCATCATGCGTATCGAGCATTTTAAGGAGCCAGCCGGCCACTCCCAGCAATATGCCCCCAAAAACAATCCACGGAATTTTTCTCTGGCAAACAAAAATCAGCTGCCCCGCTTCTGGATGGCAGATTGCAGGAGCCACTTTGCACCATCAAACCAGCCCGACTTGGCACTGGTGCCACCTTGCATCTGGGAACCATGCTGCCTAGCGTGGATTTTCAGGAGCCAGCCGGCCACTCTCAGCCATAGGCCCCCATACAAAACCCACGGCCCGTTTCCCTGGCAAACAAAATTAAGCTGCCCCGCTTCTGGATGGCAGATTGCAGGACGCACTTGGTAGTATCAAACCAGCCCGACTTGGCACTGGTGCCACCTTGGGTCTGGGAACCATGCTGCGTATCATGGATTTTCAGGAGCCAGCCGTCCACTGCCAGCCACAGGCCCCGAAACACAAACAACAGCCTTTTTCTCTGGCAAACAAAATTCAGCTGCCCCGCTTCTGGATGGCAGATTGCAGGAACCACTTGGTACTAACAAACCAGCCCGACTTGGCACTGGTGTCACCTTGGGTCTGGGAACCATCCTGCGTATCGTGGATTCTAAGGAGCCAGCCGGCCACTCCCAGCCACAGGCCCCCAAACACAAACAACGGTGCTTTTCCCTGGAAAACAAAACTCGCCTGCCAAACATTTGATGGCAGATTGCAGGAGCCACTTGGTACTATCAAACCAGCCCAACTTGGCACTGGTGCCACCATGGGTCTGGTCACCATCCTGCCTATCGTAGCTTTTCAGGTGCCAGCCAGCCACCCCCAGCCAGAGGCCCCTAGACAAATATTTCGGCCCGTTTCCCTGGCAAACAAAAGTAAGCTACCCCGCTTCTGGATGGCAGATTGCAGGAGCCACTTTGCACCATCAAACCAGCCCAACTTGGCACTGGTGCCACCTCTGGTCTGGGAACCATCCTGCGTATCGTGGCTTCTAAGGAGCCAGCTGGCCACTCCCAGCCACAGGCCCCCAAACACAAACAACGGCGCTTTTCCCTGGAAAACAAAACTCGCCTGCCAACTTTTTGATGGCAGATTGCAGGAGCCACTTGGTACTATCAAACCAGCCCAACTTGGCACTGGTGCCACCATGGGTCTGGTCACCATCCTGCCTATCGTAGCTTTTCAGGAGCCAGTCGGTCACTCCCAGCCATAGGCCCCCAGACACAAACCTCGGCCCGTTTCCCTGGCAAACAAAAGTAAGCTGCCCCGCTTCTGCATGGCAGATTGAAGGAGCTATTTAGTACTATCAAACCAGCCCGACTTGGCACTGGTGACACCTCTGGTCTGGGAAGCATCCTGCCTATCGTGGATTTTCAGGGGCCAGCCGGCCACTCTCAGCCATATGCCCCCAAAAACAAACCACGGACCTTTTCTCTGGCAAACAAAACTCAACTGCCCCTCTTCTGGATGGCAAATTTTAGGACGCACTTTGTACTACGAAAACCGCCCGACGTGGCACTGGTGCCACCTTGTGTCAGGGAACCATCCTGCATATCGAGCTTTTTAAGGGGCCAGCCGGCCACGCCCAGCCATATACCCCCAAAAACAAACCACGGACCATTTCTCATGGAAACAAAAATCCGCTGCCCCGCGTCTGGATGGCAGATTGCAGGAGCCACTTTGCACCATCAAACCAGCCCGACTTGGCACTGGTGCCACCTTGGGTCTGGGAACAATCCTGCATATCGTGGATTCTAAGGAGCCAGCCGGCCACTCCCAGCCACAGGCCCCCAAACACAAACAACGGCGCTTTTCCCTGGAAAACAAAACTCGCCTGCCAGCTTTTTGATGGCAGATTGCAGGAGCCACTTGGTACTATCAAATCATCCCAACTTGGCACTGGTGCCACTATGGGTCTGGGAACCATCCTGCCTATTGTAGCATTTCAGGAGCCAGCCGGTCACTCCCAGCCATAGTCCCCCAGACACAAACCTCGGACCGTTTCCCTGGCAAACAAAATTTGGCTGCCCCGATTCTGGATGGCAGATTGCAGGAGCCACATGGTAGTGTCAAACCAGCCCGACTTGGCACTGGTGCCACCTTGGGTCTGGGAACCATCCTGCGTATCGTGGATTCTAAGCAGCCACCCGGCCACTCTGAGCCACAGGCGCCCAAACACAAACAACGGCGCTTTTCCCTGGAAAACAAAACTCGCTTGCCAACTTTTTGATGGCAGATTGCAGGAGCCACTTGGTGCTATCAAACCAGCCCAACTTGGCACTGGTGCCACCATGGGTCTGGTCACCATCCTGCCTATCGTAGCTTTTCAGGAGCCAGCCGGTCACTCCCAGCCATAGACCCCCAGACACAAACCTCGGCCCGTTTCCCTGGAAAACAAAAGTAATCTGCCCCGATTCTGGATGGCAGATTGCAGGAGCCACTTGGTACTATCAAATCAGCCCAACTTGGCACTGGTGCCACCATGGGTCTGGTAAACATCCTGCCTATCGTAGCTTCTCAGGAGCCAGCCGGTCACTCCCTGCCATAGGCCCCCAGACACAAACCTCGGCCCGTTTCCCTGGCAAACAAAAGTAAACTGCCCCTCTTTTGGATGGCAGATTGCAGGATGCATTTGGTACTATCAAACCTGCCCGACTTGGCCCTCGTGCAACCTTGGCTCTGGGAACCATGCTGCGTAACGTAGATTCTACGAGGACAGGCGGCCATTCCCAGCCACAGGCCTCTAAACAAAAACAACGGCGCTTTTCCCTGGAAAACAAAACTCGCCTGCCAAATTTTTGATGGCAGATTGCAGGAGCCACTTGGTACTATCAAACCAGCCCAACTTGGTACTGGTGCCACCATGGGTCTGGTAACCATCCTGCCTATCGTAGCTTTTCAGGAGCCAGCCGGTCACTCCCACCCATAGGCCCCCAGACAAATATCTCGGCCCGTTTCCCTGGCAAACAAAAGTAAGCTGCCCCGCTTCTGGATGGCAGATTACAGCAGCCACATGGTACTATCAAACCAGGCCAACATGGCACTGGTGCCACCTTGGCTCTGGGAACCATCCTGCCTATCGTGGATTTTCAGGGGCCAGCCGGCCACTCTCAGCCATATGCCCCCAAACACATACCACGGCCCTTTGCTCTGGCAAACAAAACTCAACTGCCCCTCTTCTGGATGGCAAATTGCAGGACGCACTTGGTACTACGAAAACAGCCCGACTTGGCAGTGATGCCACCTTGGGTAAGGGAACAATCCTGCGTATCGATCTTTTTAAGGAGCCAGCCGGCCACGTCCAGCCATATACCCCCAAAAACAAACCACGGAACTTTTCTCCAGCAAACAAAAATCCGCTGCCCCGCGTCTGAATGGCAGATTTCAGGAGCTATTTAGTATTATCAAACCAGCCCGACTTGGCACTGGTGCCACCATGAGTCTGGTAACCATCCTGCCTATCGTAGCTTTTCAGTAGCCAGCCGGTCACTCCCAGCCATAGGCCCCCAGACACAAACCTCGGCCCGTTTCCCTGGGAAACAAAAGTAAGCTGACCCGCTTCTGGATGGCAGATTGCAGGAGCCACTTGGTACTATCAAACCAGCCCAACTTGGCACTGGTGCCACCTTGGCTCTGGGAACCATCCTGCGTATCCTGGGTTCAAAGGAGGCAGCCGGCCACTCCCAGCCACAGGCCTCTAAACAAGAACAACGGCGCTTTTCCCTGGAAAACAAAAGTCGCCTGACAACTTTTTGATGGCAGATTGCAGGAGCCACTTGGTACTATCAAACCAGCCCAACTTGGCACTGGTGCCACCATGGGTCTGGTCACCATCCTGCCTATCGTAGCTTTTCAGGAGCCAGCCGCTCACTCCCAGCCATAGGCCCCCAGACAAATATCTCGGCCCGTTTCCCTGGCAAACAAAAGTAAGCAGCCCCGCTTCTGGATGGCAGATTGCAGGAGCCACATGGTACTATCAAACCAGGCCAACATGGCACTGGTGCCACCTCTGGTCTGGGAACCATCCTGCGTATCGTGGATTCTAAGGAGCCAGCTGGCCACTCCCAGCCACAGGCCCCCAAACACAAACAACGGTGCTTTTCCCTGGAAAACAAAACTCGCCTGCCAAACATTTGATGGCAGATTGCAGGAGCCACTTGGTACTATCAAACCAGCCCAACTTGGCACTGGTGCCACCATGGGTCTGGTCACCATCCTGCCTATCGTAGCTTTTCAGGTGCCAGCCAGCCACCCCCAGCCAGAGGCCCCTAGACAAATATTTTGGCCCGTTTCCCTGGCAAACAAAAGTAAGCTACCCCGCTTCTGGATGGCAGATTGCAGGAGCCACTTTGCACCATCAAACCAGCCCAACTTGGCACTGGTGCCACCTCTGGTCTGGGAACCATCCTGCGTATCGTGGCTTCTAAGGAGCCAGCTGGCCACTCCCAGCCACAGGCCCCCAAACACAAACAACGGCGCTTTTCCCTGGAAAACAAAACTCGCCTGCCAACTTTTTGATGGCAGATTGCCGGAGCCACTTGGTACTATCAAACCAGCCCAACTTGGCACTGGTGCCACCATGGGTCTGGTCACCATCCTGCCTATCGTAGCTTTTCAGGAGCCAGTCGGTCACTCCCAGCCATAGGCCCCCAGACACAAACCTCGGCCCGTTTCCCTGGCAAACAAAAGTAAGCTGCCCCGCTTCTGCATGGCAGATTGAAGGAGCTATTTAGTACTATCAAACCAGCCCGACTTGGCACTGGTGACACCTCTGGTCTGGGAAGCATCCTGCCTATCGTGGATTTTCAGGGGCCAGCCGGCCACTCTCAGCCATATGCCCCCAAAAACAAACCACGGACCTTTTCTCTGGCAAACAAAACTCAACTGCCCCTCTTCTGGATGGCAAATTTTAGGACGCACTTTGTACTACGAAAACCGCCCGACGTGGCACTGGTGCCACCTTGTGTCAGGGAACCATCCTGCATATCGAGCTTTTTAAGGGGCCAGCCGGCCACGCCCAGCCATATACCCCCAAAAACAAACCACGGACCATTTCTCATGGAAACAAAAATCCGCTGCCCCGCGTCTGGATGGCAGATTGCAGGAGCCACTTTGCACCATCAAACCAGCCCGACTTGGCACTGGTGCCACCTTGGGTCTGGGAACAATCCTGCATATCGTGGATTCTAAGGAGCCAGCCGGCCACTCCCAGCCACAGGCCCCCAAATACAAACAACGGCGCTTTTCCCTGGAAAACAAAACTCGCCTGCCAGCTTTTTGATGGCAGATTGCAGGAGCCACTTGGTACTATCAAATCATCCCAACTTGGCACTGGTGCCACTATGGGTCTGGGAACCATCCTGCCTATTGTAGCATTTCAGGAGCCAGCCGGTCACTCCCAGCCATAGTCCCCCAGACACAAACCTCGGACCGTTTCCCTGGCAAACAAAATTTGGCTGCCCCGATTCTGGATGGCAGATTGCAGGAGCCACATGGTAGTGTCAAACCAGCCCGACTTGGCACTGGTGCCACCTTGGGTCTGGGAACCATCCTGCGTATCGTGGATTCTAAGCAGCCACCCGGCCACTCTGAGCCACAGGCGCCCAAACACAAACAACGGCGCTTTTCCCTGGAAAACAAAACTCGCTTGCCAACATTTTGATGGCAGATTGCAGGAGCCACTTGGTACTATCAAACCAGCCCAACTTGGTACTGGTGCCACCATGGGTCTGGTAACCATCCTGCCTATCGTAGCTTTTCAGGAGCCAGCCGGTCACTCCCACCCATAGGCCCCCAGACAAATATCTCGGCCCGTTTCCCTGGCAAACAAAAGTAAGCTGCCCCGCTTCTGGATGGCAGATTACAGCAGCCACATGGTACTATCAAACCAGGCCAACATGGCACTGGTGCCACCTTGGCTCTGGGAACCATCCTGCCTATCGTGGATTTTCAGGGGCCAGCCGGCCACTCTCAGCCATATGCCCCCAAACACATACCACGGCCCTTTGCTCTGGCAAACAAAACTCAACTGCCCCTCTTCTGGATGGCAAATTGCAGGACGCACTTGGTACTACGAAAACAGCCCGACTTGGCAGTGATGCCACCTTGGGTCAGGGAACAATCCTGCGTATCGATCTTTTTAAGGAGCCAGCCGGCCACGTCCAGCCATATACCCCCAAAAACAAACCACGGAACTTTTCTCCAGCAAACAAAAATCCGCTGCCCCGCGTCTGAATGGCAGATTTCAGGAGCTATTTAGTATTATCAAACCAGCCCGACTTGGCACTGGTGCCACCATGAGTCTGGTAACCATCCTGCCTATCGTAGCTTTTCAGTAGCCAGCCGGTCACTCCCAGCCATAGGCCCCCAGACACAAACCTCGGCCCGTTTCCCTGGGAAACAAAAGTAAGCTGACCCGCTTCTGGATGGCAGATTGCAGGAGCCACTTGGTACTATCAAACCAGCCCAACTTGGCACTGGTGCCACCATGGGTCTGGTCACCATCCTGCCTATCGTAGCTTTTCAGGAGCCAGCCGGTCACTCCCAGCCATAGGCCCCCAGACAAAAAGCTCTACCCGTTTCCCTGGCAAACAAAAGTAAGCTACCCCGCTTCTGGATGGCAGATTGCAGGAGTCACTTTGCACCATCAAACCAGCCCGACTTGGCACTGGTGCCACCTCTGGTCTGGGACCCATCCTGCGTATCGTGGATTCTAAGGAGACAGCTGGCCACTCCCAGCCACAGGCCCCCAAACACAAACAACGGCGCTTTTCCCTGGAAAACAAAACTCGCTTGCCAACTTTTTGATGGCAGATTACAGGAGCCACTTGGTACTATCAAACCACCCCAACTTGGCAACAAGTGGTTCCTGCAATCTGACATCCAGAAGCGGGGCAGCTTACTTTTGTTTGCCAGGGAAATGGACCGTTGTTTGTGTTTGGAGGCGTATGTCTGGGAGTGGCCGACTGGCTCCTTAAAATCCACGATACGCAGCATGGTTCCCAGACCAGAGGTGGCACCAGTGCCAAGTCGGGCTGGTTTGATAGTACAAAGTGGCTCCTGCAATCTGCCATCCAGAAGCGGGGCAGCTTACTTTTGTTTGCCAGGGAAACGGGCCGGGCTTTCTGTCTCGGGGCCTATGGCAGGGAGTGACCGGCTGGCTCCTGAAAAGCTACGATAGTCAGGATGGTGACCAGACCCATGGTGGCACCAGTGCCAAGTTGGGCTGGTTTGATAGTACCAAGTGGCTCCTGCAATCTGCCATCAAAAAGTTGGCAGGCGAGTTTTGTTTTCCAGGGAAAAGCGCCATTGTTTGTGTTTGGGGACCTGTGGTTGGGAGTGCCCGGCTGGCTCCTTAGAAACCACGATACGCAGCATGGTTACCAGACAAGAGGTGCCACCAGTGCCAAGTTGTGCTGGTTTGATACTACCAAGTGGTTCCTGCAATCTGCCATCCAGAAGCGGGGCAGCTTACTTTTGTTTGCCACGGAAACGGGCCGTTGTTTGTGTTTGGGGGCCTGTGGCTGGGAGTGGCCGACTGGCTCCTTAGAATCCATGATACGCAGGATGGGTCCCAGACCAGAGGTGGCACCAGTGCCAAGTCGGGCTGGTTTGATAGTACCAAGTGGCTCCTGCAATCTGCCATCCAGAAGCGGGTCAGCTTACTTTTGTTTGCCAGGGAAACGGGCCGAGGTTTTTGTCTGGGGGCCTATGGCTGGGAGTGACCGGCTGGCTCCTGAAAAGCTACGATAGGCAGGATGGTGACCAGACCCATGGTGGCACCAGTCCCAAGTTGGGCTGGTTTGATAGTACCAAGTGGCTCCTGCAATCTGCCGTCAAAATTTGGCAGGCGAGTTTTTATTTTTCAGGGAAAAGCGCCGTTGTTTTTGTTTGGGGGCCTGTGGCTGGGAGTGGCCGGCTGGCTGCTTAGAATCCACGATACGCAGGATGGTTCCCAGACCCAAGGTGGCACCAGTGCCAAGTCGGGCTAGTATGATGGTGCAAAGTGGCTCCTGCAATCTGCCATCCAGAAGCGGGGCAGCTTACTTTTGTTTGCCAGGGAAAAGGTCCGAGCTTTGTGTCTCGGGGCCTATGGCTGGGAGTGACCGGCTGGCTCCTGAAAAGCTACGATAGGCAGGATGGTGACCAGACCCATGGTGGCACCAGTGCCAAGTTGGGCTGGTTTGATAGTACCAAGTGGCTCCTGCAATCTGCCATCAAAAAGTCGGCAGGCGAGTTTTGTTTTCCAGGGAAAAGCGCCGTTGTTTGTGTCTGCGGGCCTGTGGCTGGAGTGACCGGCTGGCTCCTTAGAATCCACGATACGCAGCATGGTTCCCAGACCCAAGGTGGCACCAGTGCCAAGTCGGGCTGGTTTGATAGTACCAAGTGGTTCCTGCAATCTGCCATCAAAAAGTTGGCAGGCGAGTTTTGTTTTCCAGGGAAAAGCGTCGTTGTTTGTGTTTGGGGGCCTGTGGCTGGGAGTGGCCGGCTGGCTCCTTAGAATCCACGATACGCAGGATGGTTCCCAGACCCAAGGTGGCACCAGTCCCAAGTTGGGCTGGTTTGATAGTACCAAGTGGTTCCTGCAATCTGCCATCCAGAAGCGGGGCAGCTTACTTTTGTTTGCCAGGGAAACGGGCCGAGCTTTGTGTCTGGGGGCCTATGGCTGGGAGTGACCGGCTGGCTCCTGAAAGGCTACGATAGGCAGGATGGTGACCAGACCCATGGTGGCACCAGTGCCAAGTTGGGCTGGTTTGATAGTACCAAGTGGCTCCTGCAATCTGCCATCAAAAACTTGGCAGGCGAGTTTTGTTTCCCAGGGAAAAGCGCCGTTGTTTGTGTTTGGGGGCCTGTGGCTGGGAGTGGCCGGCTGGCTAATTAGAATCCACGACAGGCAGGATGGTTCCCAGACCAGAGGTGACACCAGTGCCAAGTCGGGCTAGTTTGATGGTGAAAAGTGGCTCCTGCAATCTGCCATCCAGAAGCGGGTTAACTTACTTTTGTTTGCCAGGGAAAAGGGCCGAGGTTTTTGTCTGGGGGCCTATGGCTGGGAGTGACCGGCTGTCTCCTGAAAAGCTACGATAGGCAGGATGGTGACCAGACCCATGGTGGCACCAGTGCCAAGTTGGGCTGGTTTCATAGTACCAAGTGGCTCCTGCAATCTGCCATCAAAAAGTTGGCAGGCGAGTTTGTTATCCAGGGAAAAGCGCCGTTGTTTTTGTTTGGGGGCCTGTGGCTGGGAGTGGACGGATGGCTAATTAGAATCCACGATACGCAGCATGGTTCCCAGACCTGAGGTGGCACCAGTGCCAAGTTGGGCTGGTTTGATACTACCAAGTGCGTCCTGCAATCTGCCATCCAGAAGCGGGGCAGCTTACTTTTGTTTGCCAGGGAAACGGGCCGAGGTTTTGTCTGGGGGCCTATGGCAGGGAGTGACCGGCTGGCTCCTGAAAAACTACGATAGGCAGGATGGTGACCAGACCCATGGTGGCACCAGTGCCAAGTTGGGCTGGTTTGATAGTACCAAGTGGCTCCTGCAATCTGCCATCAAAATGTTGGCAGGCGAGTTTTGTTTTCCATGGAAAAGCGCCGTTGTTTGTGTTTGGGGGCCTGTGGCTGGGAGTGGCCGGCTGGCTCCTTAGAATCCAAAATACGCAGGATGGTTCCCAGACCCAAGGTGGCACCAGTGCCAAGTTGGGCTGGTTTGATTGTAGCAAATGGTTCCTGCAATCTACCATCCAGAAGCGGGGCAGCTTACTTTTGTTTGCCAGGGAAACGGGCCGAGCTTTGTGTCTGGGGGCCTATGGCTGGGAGTGACCGGCTGGATCCTGAAAAGCTACGATAGGCAGGATGGTGACCAGACCCATGGTGGCACCAGTGCCATGTTCGGCTGATTTCATAGTACCAAGTGGCTCCTGCAATCTGCCATCAAAATGTTGGCAGGCGAGTTTTGTTTTCCAGGGAAAAGCGCCGTTGTTTGTGTCTGGGGGCCTGTGGCTGGAGTGGCCGGCTGGCTCCTTAGAATCCACAATACGCAGCATGGTTCCCAGACCCAAGGTGGCACCAGTGCCAAGTTGGGCTGGTTTGATAGTACCAAGTGGTTCCTGCAATCTGCCATCAAAAAGTTGTCAGGCGAGTTTTGTTTTCCAGGGAAAATCGCCGTTGTTTTTGTTTGGGGGCCTGTGGCTGGGAGTGGCCGGCTGGCTCCTTAGAACACACGATACGCAGGATGGTTCCCAGACCCAAGGTGGCACCAGTACCAAGTCGGGCTGGTTTGATAATAACAAGTGGATCCTGCAATCTGCCATCCAGAAGCGGGGCAGCTTACTTTTGTTTGCCAGGGAAACGGGCCGAGCTTTGTGTCTGGGGGCCTATGGCTGGGAGTGACCGGCTGGCTCCTGAAAAGCTACGATAGGCAGGATGGTGACCAGACCCATGGTGGCACCAGTGCCAAGTTGGGCTGGTTTGATAGTACCAAGTGGCTCCTGCAATCTGCCATCAAAAAGTTGGCAGGCGCGTTTTGTTTTCCAGGGAAAAGCGCCGTTGTGTGTGTTTTGGGGCCTGTGGCTGGGAGTGGCCAGCTGGCTCCTTAGAATCCACGATACGCAGGATGGTTCCCAGACCCAAGGTGGCACCAGTGCCAAGTCGGGCTGGTTTGTTAGTACCAAGTGGTTCCTGCAATCTGCCATCCAGAAGCGGGGCAGCTGAATTTTGTTTGCCAGAGAAAAAGGCTGTTGTTTGTGTTTCGGGGCCTGTGGCTGGCAGTGGACGGCTGGCTCCTGAAAATCCATGATACGCAGCATGGTTCCCAGACCCAAGGTGGCACCAGTGCCAAGTCGGGCTGGTTTCATAGTACCCAGTGGCTCCTGCAATCTGCCATCCAGAAGAGGGGCAGTTGAATTTTGTTTTCCAGAGAAAAGGGCCGTGGTTTGTGTTTGGGGCCTATGGCTGAGAGTGACCGGCTGGCTCCTGAAAAGCTACGATAGGCAGGATGGTGACCAGACCGATGGTGGCACCAGTGCCAAGTCGGGCTGGTTTGATAATACTAAATAGCTCCTGCAATCTGCCATCCAGACGCGGGGCAGCGGATTTTTGCTTGCTGGAGAAAAGTTCCGTGGGTTTTTTTTGGGGGTATATGGCTGGACGTTGCCGGCTGACTCCTTAAAAACATCGATACGCAGGATGGTTCCCTGACCCAAGGTGGCATCACTGCCAAGTCGGGCTGTTTTCGTAGTACCAAGTGGCTCCTGCAATTTGCCATCCAGAAGAGGGGCAGTTGAGTTTTGTTTACCAGAGAAAAGGGCCGTGGTTTGTGTTTTGGGGCATATGGCTGAGAGTGGCCGGCTGGCGCCTGAAAATCCACGATAGGCAGGATGGTTCCCAGAGCCAAGGTGGCACCAGTGCCATGTTGGCCTGGTTT
The DNA here is from genome assembly GCF_035770615.1 of Melospiza melodia melodia. NCBI lineage: Eukaryota > Metazoa > Chordata > Aves > Passeriformes > Passerellidae > Melospiza > Melospiza melodia. The sequence goes on from NC_086197.1 coordinate 41,261,978, forward strand.
GATAGTACCATGTGGCTCCTGCAATCTGCCATCCAGAAGCGGGGCAGCTTACTTTTGTTTGCCAGGGAAACGGGCCGAGGTATTTGTCTGGGGGCCTATGGCTGGGAGTGACCGGCTGGCTCCTGAAAAGCTACGATAGGCAGGATGGTGACCAGACCCATGGTGGCACCAGTGCCAAGTAGGGCTGGTTTGATAGTACCAAGTGGCTCCTGCAATCTGCCATCAAAAAGTTGGCAGGCGAGTTTTGTTTTCCAGGGTAACGCGCCGTTGTTTTTGTTTAGAGGCCTGTGGCTGGGAGTGTCCGCCTGTCCTCTTAGAATCTACGTTACGCAGCATGGTTCCCAGAGCCAAGGTGGCACCAGTGCCAAGTTGGGCTGGTTTGATAGTAGCAAGTGGTTCCTGCAATCTGCCATCCAGAAGAGGGGCAGCTTACTTTTGTTTGCCAGGGAAACGGGCCGAGGTATTTCTCTGGGGGCCTATGGCAGGGAGTGACCGGCCGGCTCCTGAAAAGCTAAGATAGGCAGGATGTTTACCAGACCCATGATGGCACCAGTGCCAAGTTGGGCTAATTTGATACTACCAAGTGGCTCCTGCAATCTGCCATCCAGAATCGGGGGTGCTTACTTTTGTTTTCCAGGGAAACGGGCCGAGGTTTGTGTCTGGGGGTTTATGGCTGGGAGTGACCGGCTGGCTCCTGAAAAGCTACGATAGGCAGGATGGTGACCAGACCCATGGTGGCACCAGTGCCAAGTTGGGCTGGTTTGATAGTACCAAGTGGCTCCTGCAATCTGCCATCAAAATGTTGGCAGGCGAGTTTTGTTTTCCAGGGAAAAGCGCCCTTGTTTGTGTTTGGGCGCCTGTGGCACGGAGTGGCCGGGTGGCTGCTTAGAATCCACGATACGCAGGATGGTTCCCAGACCCAAGGTGGCACCAGTGCCAAGTCGGGCTGTTTTGACACTACCAAGTGGCTCCTGCAATCTGCCATCCAGAATCGGGGCAGCTTAATTTTGTTTGCCAGGGAAACGGTCCGAGGTTTGTGATGGGGGCCTATGGCTGGGAGTGACCGGCTGGCTCCTGAAATGGTACATTTGGCAGGATGGTTCCCAGACCCATAATGGCACCAGTGCCAAGTTGGGATGATTTGATAGTACCAAGTGGCTCCTGCAATCTGCCATCAAAAAGCTGGCAGGCGAGTTTTGTTTTCCAGGGAAAAGCGCCGTTGTTTGTATTTGGGGTCCTGTGGCTGGGAGTGGCCGCCTGGCTCCTTAGAATCTACGTTACGCAGCATGGTTCCCAGACCCAAAGTGGCACCAGTGTCAAGTTGGGCTGGTTTGATAGTACCAAGTGGCTCCTGCAATCTGCCATCCAGAAGCGGGGTAGCTTACTTTTGTTTGCCAGGGAAACGGGCAGAGTTTTCTGTCTGGGGGCCTATGGTTGGGAGTAACCGGCTGGCTCCTGAAAAGCTACGATAGGCAGGATGGTTCCCAGATCCAAGATGGCACCAGTGCCAAGTCGGGGTGGTTTGATGGTGCAACGTGGCTCCTGCAATCTGCCATCCTGACGCGGGGCAGCGGATTTTTGTTTCCAAGAGAAATGGTCCGTGGTTTGTTTTTGGGGCTATATGGCTGGGCGTGGCCTGCTGGCTCCTTAAAAAGCTACGATAGGCAGGATGGTTCCCTGACCCAAGGTGGCACCAGTGCCAAGTCGGGCGGTTTTCGTAGTACAAAGTGCGTCCTAAAATTTGCCATCCAGAAGAGGGGCAGTTGAGTTTTGTTTACCAGAGAAAAGGGCCGTGGTTTGTTTTTGGGGGCATATGGCTGATAGTGGCCGTCTGGCCCCTGAAAATCCACGATAGGCAGGATGGTGACCAGACCAGAGGTGGCACCAGTGCCAAGTCGGGCTGGTTTGATAGTACTAAATAGCACCTGCAATCTGCCATGCAGAAGCGGGGCAGCTTACTTTTGTTTGCCAGGGAAACGGGCCGAGGTTTGTGTCTGGGGGCCTATGGCTGGGAGTGACCGCCTGGCTCCTGAAAAGCTACGATAGGCAGGATGGTTACCAGACCCATGGTGGCACCAGTGCCAAGTTGGGCTGGTTTGATAGTACCAAGTGGCTCCTGCAATCTGCCATCAAAAAGTTGTCAGGCGAGTTTTGTTTTCCAGGGAAAAGCGCCGTTGTTTGTGTTTGGGGGACTGTTGGTGGGAGTGGCCGGCTGGCTCCTTAGAACACACGATACGCAGGATGGTTCCCAGACCAGAGGTGGCACCAGTGCCACGTCGGGCTGGTTTGATGGTGAAAAGTGGCTCCTGCAATCTGCCATCCTGAAGCGGGGTAGCTTACTTTTGTGTGCCAGGGAAACGGGCCGAGGTTTATGACTGGGGGCCTAGGGCTAGGAGTGACCGGCTGGCTCCTGAAAAGCAACAATAGGCAGGATGGTTCCCAGACCCAAGGTGGCACCAGTGCCAAGTTGGGCTGGTTTGATGGTACCAAGTGGCTCCTGCAATCTGCCATCTAAAAGTTGTCAGGCGAGTTTTGTTTTCCAGGGAAAAGCGCCGTTGATTTTGTTTGGAGGCCTGTGGCTGGCAGTGGCTGCCTGTCGTCTTAGAATCCGGGTTACGCAGCATGGTTCCCAGAGCCAAGGTGGCACCAGTGCCAAGTTGGGCTGATTTGATGGTGCAAAGTGGCTCCTGCAATCTGCCATCCAGAAGTGCGGTAGCTTACTTTTGTGTGCCAGGGAAACAGGCCGAGCTTTGTGTCTGGGGGCCTATGGCTGGGAGTGACCGGCTGGCTCCTGAAAAGCTACGATAGGCAGGATGGTGACCAGACCCATGGTGGCACCAGTGCCAAGTTGGGCTGGTTTGATAGTACCAAGTGGCTCCTGCAATCTGCCATCAAAAAGTTGGCAGGCGAGTTTTGTTTTCCAGGGAAAAGCGCCGTTGTGTGTGTTTTGGGGCCTGTGGCTGGGAGTGGCCAGCTGGCTCCTTAGAATCCACGATACGCAGGATGGTTCCCAGACCCAAGGTGGCACCAGTGCCAAGTCGGGCTGGTTTGTTAGTACCAAGTGGTTCCTGCAATCTGCCATCCAGAAGCGGGGCAGCTGAATTTTGTTTGCCAGAGAAAAAGGCTGTTGTTTGTGTTTCGGGGCCTGTGGCTGGCAGTGGACGGCTGGCTCCTGAAAATCCATGATACGCAGCATGGTTCCCAGACCCAAGGTGGCACCAGTGCCAAGTAGGGCTGGTTTCATAGTACCCAGTGGCTCCTGCAATCTGCCATCCAGAAGAGGGGCAGTTGAGTTTTGTTTTCCAGAGAAAAGGGCCGTGGTTTGTGTTTGGGGCCTATGGCTGAGAGTGACCGGCTGGCTCCTGAAAAGCTACGATAGGCAGGATGGTGACCAGACCCATGGTGGCACCAGTGCCAAGTCGGGCTGGTTTGATAATACTAAATAGCTCCTGCAATCTGCCATCCAGACGCGGGGCAGCGGATTTTTGCTTGCTGGAGAAAAGTTCCGTGGGTTTTTTTTGGGGGTATATGGCTGGACGTTGCCGGCTGACTCCTTAAAAACATCGATACGCAGGATGGTTCCCTGACCCAAGGTGGCATCACTGCCAAGTCGGGCTGTTTTCGTAGTACCAAGTGCGTCCTGCAATTTGCCATCCAGAAGAGGGGCAGTTGAGTTTTGTTTACCAGAGAAAAGGGCCGTGGTTTGTGTTTGGGGGCATATGGCTGAGAGTGGCCGGCTGGCGCCTGAAAATCCACGATAGGCAGGATGGTTCCCAGAGCCAAGGTGGCACCAGTGCCATGTTGGCCTGGTTTGTTAGTACCATGTGGCTCCTGCAATCTGCCATCCAGAAGCGGGGCAACTTACATTTGTTTGCCAGGGAAACGGGCCGAGGTATTTGTCTGGGGGCCTATGGCTGGGAGTGACCGCCTGGCTCCTGAAAAGCTACGATAGGCAGGATGGTGACCAGACCCATGGTGGCACCAGTGCCAAGTTGGGGTGGTTTGATGGTGCAAAGTGGCTCCTGCAATCTGCCATCCTGACGCGGGGCAGCGGATTTTTGTTTCCAAGAGAAATGGTCCGTGGTTTGTTTTTGGGGCTATATGGCTGGGCGTGGCCTGCTGGCTCCTTAAATAGCTACGATAGGCCGGATGGTTCCCTGACCCAAGGTGGCACCAGTGCCAAGTCGGGCGGTATTCGTAGTACAAAGTGCGTCCTAAAATTTGCCATCCAGAAGAGGGGCAGTTGAGTTTTGTTTACCAGAGAAAAGGGCCGTGGTTTGTTTTTGGGGGCATATGGCTGATAGTGGCCGTCTGGCCCCTGAAAATCCACGATAGGCAGGATGGTGACCAGACCAGAGGTGGCACCAGTGCCAAGTCGGTCTGGTTTGATAGTACTAAATAGCGCCTGCAATCTGCCATGCAGAAGCGGGGCAGCTTACTTTTGTTTGCCAGGGAAACGGGCCGAGGTTTGTGTCTGGGGGCCTATGGCTGGGAGTGACCGGCTGGCTCCTGAAAAGCTACGATAGGCAGGATGGTTACCAGACCCATGGTGGCACCAGTGCCAAGTTGGGCTGGTTTGATAGTACCAAGTGGCTCCTGCAATCTGCCATCAAAAAGTTGGCAGGCCAGTTTTGTTTTCCAGGGAAAAGCGCCGTTGTTTGTGTTTGGAGGACTGTGGCTGGGAGTGGCCGGCTGGCTCCTTAGAACACACGATACGCAGGATGGTTCCCAGACCCAAGGTGGCACCAGTGCCAAGTCGGGCTGGTTTGATGGTGAAAAGTGGCTCCTGCAATCTGCCATCCTGAAGCGGGGTAGCTTACATTTGTGTGCCAGGGAAACGGGCCGAGGTTTATGACTGGGGGCCTAGGGCTAGAAGTGACCGGCTGGCTCCTGAAAAGCAACAATAGGCAGGATGGTTCCCAGACCCAAGGTGGCACCAGTGCCAAGTTGGGCTGGTTTGATGGTACCAACTGGCTCCTGCAATCTGCCATCTAAAAGTTGTCAGGCGAGTTTTGTTTTCCAGGGAAAAGCGCCGTTGATTTTGTTTGGAGGCCTGTGGCTGGCAGTGGCTGCCTGTCGTCTTAGAATCCGGGTTACGCAGCATGGTTCCCAGAGCCAAGGTGGCACCAGTGTCAAGTTGGGCTGGTTTGATAGTACCAAGTGGCTCCTGCAATCTGCCATCCAGAAGCGGGGCAGCTTACTTTTGTTTGCCAGGGAAACGGGCCGAGGTATTTGTCTGGGGACCTATGGCTGGGAGTGACCGGCTGGCTCCTGAAAAGCTACGATAGGCAGGATGGTTCCCTGACCCAAGGTGGCACCCATGCCAAGTCGGGCGGTTTTCGTAGTACAAAGTGCGTCCTAAAATTTGCCATCCAGAAGAGGGGCAGTTGAGTTTTGTTTACCAGAGAAAAGCCCGTGGTTTGTTTTTGGGGGCATATGGCTGATAGTGGCCGTCTGGCCCCTGAAAATCCACGATAGGCAGGATGGTTCCCAGACCAGAGGTGGCACCAGTGCCAAGTCGGGCTGGTTTGATAGTACTAAATAGCACCTGCAATCTGCCATGCAGAAGCGGGGCAGCTTACTTTTGTTTGCCAGGGAAACGGGCCGAGGTTTGTGTCTGGGGGCCTATGGCTGGGAGTGACCGCCTGGCTCCTGAAAAGCTACGATAGGCAGGATGGTGACCAGACCCATGGTGGCACCAGTGCCAAGTTGGGCTGGTTTGATAGTACCAAGTGGCTCCTGCAATCTGCCATCAAAAAGTTGGCAGGCCAGTTTTGTTTTCCAGGGAAAAGCGCCGTTGTTTGTGTTTGGGGGACTGTGGCTGGGAGTGGCCGGCTGGCTCCTTAGAACACACGATACGCAGGATGGTTCCCAGACCCAAGGTGGCACCAGTGCCAAGTCGGGCTGGTTTGATGGTGAAAAGTGGCTCCTGCAATCTGCCATCCTGAAGCGGGGTAGCTTACATTTGTGTGCCAGGGAAACGGGCCGAGGTATATGACTGGGGGCCTAGGGCTAGAAGTGACCGGCTGGCTCCTGAAAAGCAACAATAGGCAGGATGGTTCCCAGACCCAAGGTGGCACCAGTGCCAAGTTGGGCTGGTTTGATGGTACCAACTGGCTCCTGCAATCTGCCATCTAAAAGTTGTCAGGCGAGTTTTGTTTTCCAGGGAAAAGCGCCGTTGATTTTGTTTGGAGGCCTGTGGCTGGCAGTGGCTGCCTGTCGTCTTAGAATCCGGGTTACGCAGCATGGTTCCCAGAGCCAAGGGGGCACCAGTGTCAAGTTGGGCTGGTTTGATAGTACCAAGTGGCTCCTGCAATCTGCCATCCAGAAGCGGGGCAGCTTACTTTTGTTTGCCAGGGAAACGGGCCGAGGTATTTGTCTGGGGACCTATGGCTGGGAGTGACCGGCTGGCTCCTGAAAAGCTACGATAGGCAGGATGGTGACCAGACCCATGGTGGCACCAGTGCCAAGTTGGGCTGGTTTGATAGTACCAAGTGGCTCCTGCAATCTGCCATCAAAAAGTTGGCAGGTCAGTTTTGTTTTCCAGGGAAAAGCGCCGTTGTTTGTGTTTGGGGGACTGTGGCTGGGAGTGGCCGGCTGGCTCCTTAGAACACAGGATACGCAGGATGGTTCCCAGACCCAAGGTGGCACCAGTGCCAAGTCGGGCTGGTTTGATAGCACCAAGTGGCTCCTGCAATCTGCCATGCAGAAGCGGGGCAGCTTACTTTTGTTTTCCAGGGAAACGGACCGAGGTTTTTTTCTGGGGGCCTATGGCTGGGAGTGACCGGCTGGCTCCTGAAAAGCTACGATAGGCAGGATGGTGACCAGACCCATGGTGGCACCAGTGCCAAGTTGGGCTGGTTTGATAGTACCAAGTGGCTCCTGCAATCTGCCATCAAAAAGTTGGCAGGCGAGTTTTGTTTTCCAGGGAAAAGCGCCGTTGTGTGTATTTTGGGGCCTGTGGCTGGGAGTGGCCAGCTGGCTCCTTAGAATCCACGATACGCAGGATGGTTCCCAGACCCAAGGTGGCACCAGTGCCAAGTCGGGCTGGTTTGTTAGTACCAAGTGGTTCCTGCAATCTGCCATCCAGAAGCGGGGCAGCTTAATTTTGTTTTCCAGAGAAAAAGGCTGTTGTTTGTGTTTCGGGGCCTGTGGCTGGCAGTGGACGGCTGGCTCCTGAAAATCCATGATACGCAGCATGGTTCCCAGACCCAAGGTGGCACCAGTGCCAAGTAGGGCTAGTTTCATAGTACCCACTGGCTCCTGCAATCTGCCATCCAGAAGAGGGGCAGTTGAGTTTTGTTTTCCAGAGAAAAGGGCCGTGGTTTGTGTTTGGGGCCTATGCCTGAGAGTGACCGGCTGGCCCCTGAAAATCCACGATAGGAAGGATGGTTCCCAGATCCAAGGTGGCAGCAGTGCCATGTTGTGCTGGTGTGATAGTCCCAAGTGGCTCCTGCAATCTGCCATCCAGAAGTGGGGCAGCTGAATTTTGTTTGCCAGAGAAAAAGGCTGTGGTTTTTGTTTGGGGGCCTATGGCTGGGAGTGGCCGGCTGGCTCCTGAAAATCCATGATACGCAGCATGGTTCCCAGACCCAAGGTGGCACCAGTGCCAAGTGGGGCTGGTTTCACAGTGTCAAGTGCCTCCTGCAATCTCCCATGCAGAAGCGGGGCAGCTGAGTTTTGTTTGCCTGTGAAACGGGCCGTTGTTTTTGATTGGGGTCTGTGGCCGAGAATGTTCAGCTGGCTCCTGACAATCCACAATACGCAGGATGGTTCCCAGACCCAAGGTGGCACCAGTGCCAAGTCTTGCTGGTGTGATAGTACCAAGTGGCTCCTGCAATCTGCCATCCAGAAGCGGTGCAGCTGAGTTTTGTTTGCCAGAGGAAAGGGCCGTGGGTTGTGTTTGGGGGCATATGGCTGGGAGTGGCCGGCTGTCTCATTAAAAAGATCGATACGCAGGATGGTTCCCAGACCCAAGGTGGCACCAGTGCCAAGTCGGGCTGTTTTTATAGTACCAAGTGCGTCCTGCAATTTGCCATCCAGAAGAGGGGCAGTTGAGTTTTGTTTGCCAGAGAAAAGCGCCGTTGTTTGTGTTTGGGGGCTTGTGGCTGGGAGTGGCCGACTGGCGCCTTAGAATCTGCGATACGCAGCATGGTTCCCAGACCCAAGGTGGCACCAGTGCCAAGTTGGGCTGGTTTGATAGTACCAAGTGGCTCCTGCAATCTGCCATCCAGAAGCGGGGCAGCTTACTTTTGTTTGCCAGGGAAACGGGCCGAGGTTTGTGTTTGGGGGCCTATGGCTGGGAGTGACCGGCTGGCTCCTGGAAAGCTACAATAGGCAGGATGCTTACCAGACCCATGGTGGCACCAGTGCCAAGTTGGGCTGGTTTGATAGTACCAAGTTGCTCCTGCAATCTGCCATCAAAAAGTTGGCAGGCGAGTTTTGTTTTCCAGGGAAAAGCGCCGTTGTTTGTGTTTGGGGGCCTGTGGCTGGGAGTGGCCGGCTGGCTCCTTAGAATCCACGATACGCAGGATGGTTCCCAGACCCAAGGTGGCACCAGTGCCAAGTCGGGCTGGTTTGATACTACCAAGTGGTTCCTGCAATCTGCCATCCAGAAGCAGGGCAGCTTACTTTTGTTTGCCAGGGAAACGGGCCGTGGGTTTTGTTTGGGGGCATATAGCTGAGAGTGGCCCGCTGGCCCCTGAAAATCCACGCTAGGCAGCATGGTTCCCAGATGCAAGGTGGCACCAGTGCCAAGTCGGGCTGGTTTGATGGTGCAAAGTGGCTCCTGCAATCTGCCATCCAGAAGCGGGGCAGCTGATTTTTGTTTGCCAGAGAAAAATTCCGTGGATTGTTTTTGGGGGCATATTGCTGGGAGTGGCCGGCTGGCTCCTTAAAATGCTCGATACGCATGATGGTTCCCAGGCCCAAGGTGTCACCACTACCAAGTCGGCCTGCGGTTTTAGTATCAAGTTCATCCTGCAATTTGCCATCCAGAAGAGGGGCAGTTGAGTTTTGTTTGCCAGAGAAACGGGCCGAGGTTTCTGTTTGGGGACATATGGCTGAGAGTGGCCGGCTGGCCCCTGAAAATCCACGATACACAACATGGTTCCCAGATCCAAGGTGGCACCAGTGCCAAGTTGGGCTGGTTTGATAGTCCCAAGTGTCTCCTGCAATCTGCCATCCAGAAGCGGGGCAGCTTACTTTTGTTTGCCAGAGAAATAGGCCTAGGTTTTTGTTTGGGGGCCTGTGGCTAGGAGTGGCCTGCTGGCTCCTAAGAATCCACGATACACAGGATGTTTACCAGACCCATGGTGGCACCAGTGCCAAGTTGGGCTGGTTTGATAGTACCAAGTGGCTCCTGCAAACTCCATCAAAAAGTTGGCAGGCGTGTTTTGTTTTTCAGGGAACAGCGCCGTTGATTTTGTTTGGGGGCCTGTGGCTGGGAGTGGCCGGCTGGCTCCTTAGAATCCACGATACGCAGGATGGTTCCCAGACCCAAGGTGACACCAGTGCCAAGTCGGGCTGGTTTGATTACACCAAGTGGCTCCTGCAATCTGCCATCCAGAAGTGAGGCAGCTAAGTTTTGTTTGCCAGAAAAAAGGGCCGTGGTTTTTGTTGGGGGCCTGTGGCTGGGAGTAGCCGGCTGGCTCCTTAAAATCCACGATAGGCTGGATGGTTCCCAGACCCAAGGTGGCACCAGTGCCAAGTCGGGCTGGTTTGATAGTACCAAGTGGCTCCTGCAATCTGCCATCCAGAAGCGGGGCAGCTTACTTTTGTTTGCCAGGGAAACGGGCCGAGCTTTGTGTCTCGGGGCCTATGGCAGGGAGTGACCGGCTGGCTCCTGAAAAGCTACGATAGGCAGGATGGTGACCAGACCCATGGTGGCACCAGTGGCAAGTTGGGCTGGTTTGATAGTACCAAGTGGCTCCTGCAATCTGCCATCAAAAAGTTGGCAGGCGAGGTTGTTTTCCAGGGAAAAGCGCCGTTGTGTGTGTTTTGGGGCCTGTGGCTGGGAGTGGCCAGCTGGCTCCTTAGAATCCACGATACGCAGGATGGTTCCCAGACCCAAGGTGGCACCAGTGCCAAGTCAGGCTGTTTTTATAGCACCAAGTGGCTCCTGCAATCTGTCATCCAGAAGCGGGGCAGCTTACTTTTGTTTTCCAGGGAAACGGACCGAGGTTTTTTTCTGGGGGCCTATGGCTGGGAGTGAGCGGCTGGCTCCTGAAAAGCTACGATAGGCAGGATGGTGACCAGACCCATGGTGGCACCAGTGCCAAGTTGGGCTGGTTTGATAGTACCAAGTGGCTCCTGCAATCTGCCATCAAAAAGTTGGCAGGCGAGTTTTGTTTTCCAGGGAAAAGCGCCGTTGTGTGTATTTTGGGGCCTGTGGCTGGGAGTGGCCAGCTGGCTCCTTAGAATCCACGATACGCAGGATGGTTCCCAGACCCAAGGTGGCACCAGTGCCAAGTCGGGCTGGTTTGTTAGTACCAAGTGGTTCCTGCAATCTGCCATCCAGAAGCGGGGCAGCTGAATTTTGTTTGCCAGAGAAAAAGGCTGTTGTTTGTGTTTCGGGGCCTGTGGCTGGCAGTGGACGGCTGGCTCCTGAAAATCCATGATACGCAGCATGGTTCCCAGACCCAAGGTGGCACCAGTGCCAAGTAGGGCTGGTTTCATAGTACCCAGTGGCTCCTGCAATCTGCCATCCAGAAGAGGGGCAGTTGAGTTTTGTTTTCCAGAGAAAAGGGCCGTGGTTTGTGTTTGGGGCCTATGGCTGAGAGTGACCGGCTGGCCCCTGAAAATCCACGATAGGAAGGATGATTCCCAGATCCAAGGTGGCACCAGTGCCATGTTGTGCTGGTGTGATAGTCCCAAGTGGCTCCTGCAATCTGCCATCCAGAAGCGGGGCAGCTGAATTTTGTTTGCCAGAGAAAAAGGCTGTGGTTTTTGTTTGGGGGCCTATGGCTGGGAGTGGCCGGCTGGCTCCTGAAAATCCATGATACGCAGCATGGTTCCCAGACCCAAGGTGGCACCAGTGCCAAGTGGGGCTGGTTTCACAGTGTCAAGTGCCTCCTGCAATCTCCCATCCAGAAGCGGGGCAGCTGAGTTTTGTTTGCCTGTGAAACGGGCCGTTGTTTTTGATTGGGGTCTGTGGCCGAGAGTGTCCAGCTGGCTCCTGACAATCCACAATACGCAGGATGGTTCCCAGACCCAAGGTGGCACCCGTGCCAAGTCGTGCTGGTTTGATAGTACCAAGTGCGTCCTGCAATTTGCCATCCAGAAGAGGGGCAGTTGAGTTTTGTTTGCCAGAGAAAAGCGCCGTTGTTTGTGTTTGGGGGCCTATGGCTGGGAGTGACCGGCTGGCTCCTGGAAAGCTACAATAGGCAGGATGCTTACCAGACCCATGGTGGCACCAGTGCCAAGTTGGGCTGGTTTGATAGTACCAAGTTGCTCCTGCAATCTGACATCAAAAAGTTGGCAGGCGAGTTTTGTTTTCCAGGGAAAAGCGCCGTTGTTTGTATTTGGGGGCCTGTGGCTGGGAGTGGCCGGCTGGCTCCTTAGAATCCACGATACGCAGGATGGTTCCCAGACCCAAGGTGGCACCAGTGCCAAGTCGGGCTGGTTTGATACTACCAAGTGGTTCCTGCAATCTGCCATCCAGAAGCGGGGCAGCTTACTTTTGTTTGCCAGAGAAAAATTCCGTGGATTGTTTTTGGGGGCATATTGCTGGGAGTGGCCGGCTGGCTCCTTAAAATGCTCGATACGCATGATGGTTCCCAGGCCCAAGGTGTCACCACTACCAAGTCGGCCTGCGGTTTTAGTATCAAGTTCATCTTGCAATTTGCCATCCAGAAGAGGGGCAGTTGAGTTTTGTTTGCCAGAGAAACGGGCCGAGGTTTCTGTTTGGGGGCATATGGCTGAGAGTGGCCGGCTGGCCCCTGAAAATCCACGATACACAGCATGGTTCCCAGATCCAAGGTGGCACCAGTGCCAAGTTGGGCTGGTTTGATAGTCCCAAGTGTCTCCTGCAATCTGCCATCCAGAAGCGGGGCAGCTTACTTTTGTTTGCCAGAGAAATAGGCCTAGGTTTTTGTTTGGGGGCCTGTGGCTAGGAGTGGCCGGCTGGCTCCTAAGAATCCACGATACGCAGGATGTTTACCAGACCCATGGTGGCACCAGTGCCAAGTTGGGCTGGTTTGATAGTACCAAGTGGCTCCTGCAAACTCCATCAAAAAGTTGGCAGGCGTGTTTTGTTTTCCAGGGAACAGCGCCGTTGATTTTGTTTGGGGGCCTGTGGCTGGGAGTGGCCGGCTGGCCCCTTAGAATCCACGATACGCAGGATGGTTCCCAGACCCAAGGTGGCACCATTGCCAAGTCAGGCTGGTTTGATTACACCAAGTGACTCCTGCAATCTGCCATCCAGAAGTGAGGCAGCTAAGTTTTGTTTGCGAGAAAAAAGGGCCGTGGTTTTTGTTGGGGGCCTGTGGCTGGGAGTAGCCGGCTGGCTCCTTAAAATCCACGATAGGCAGGATGGTTCCCAGACCCAAGGTGGCACCAGTGCCAAGTCGGGCTGGTTTGATAGTACCAAGTGGCTCCTGCAATCTGCCATCCAGAAGCAGGGCAGCTGAGTTTTGTTTGCCAGAGAAAAAGGCTGTGGTTTTTGTTTGGGGGCCTGTGGCTGGCAGTGGCCGGCTGGCTCCTGAAAATCCACGATACGCAGCATGGTTCCCAGACCCAAGGTGGCACCAGTACAAAGTGGGGCTCTTTTGACAGTGTCAAGTGCCTCCTGCAATCTCCCATCCAGAAGCGGGGCAGCTGAGTTTTTTTTGCCAGGGAAACGGACCTTTGTTTTTGATTGGGGTCTGTGGCCGAGAGTGGTCGGCTGTCTCCTGACAATCCACAATACGCAGGATGGTTCCCAGACCAAAGGTGGCACCAGTGCCAAGTCGGGCTGGTTTGATAGTACCAAGTGTCTCCTGCACTCTGCCATCCAGAAGCGGGGCAGCTGAGTTTTGTTTGCCAGAGAAAAGGGCCGTGGGTTGTGTTTGGGGGCATATGGCTGGGAGTGGCCACCTGGCTCCTTAAAATGCACGATACGCCGCATGGTAACCAGACGCAAGGTGGCACCTGTGCCAAGTCGGGCTGTTTTTGTAGTACCCAGTGGCTCCTGCAATTTGCCATCCAGAAGCGGGGCAGCTAAATTTTGTTTGCTAGAGAAAAGGGCTGTGGTTTGTGTTTGGGGGCCTATGGCCGAGAGTGGTAGGCTGGCCCCTGAAAATCAACGATAGGCAGGATGGTTCCCAGATCCAAGGTGGCACCAGTGCCAAGTAAGGCTGGTTGTATGGTTCAAAGTGACTCCTGCAATCTGCCATCCAGAAGCGGGACAGCTGAGTTTTTTTTGCCAGAGAAAAGGTCCGTGGTTTCTTTTTGGGGCATACGGCTGGGAATTGCCGGCTGGCTCCTTAAAATGCTCGATACGCAGGATGGTTCCCAGAGCCAAGGTGGCACCACTGCCAAGTCGGGCTCTTTTTGTAGTACCAAGTGCGTCCTGCAATTTGCCATCCAGAAGAGGGGCAGTTGAGTTTTGTTTGCCAGAGAAAAGGGCCGAGGTTTGTGTTTGGGAGCATATGGCTGGGAATGACCGGCTGGCCCCTGAAAATCCAAGATACGCCGGATGGTTCCCAGATCCAAGATGGTACCATTACCAAGTCGGGCTGCTTTGATAGTCCCAAGTGGCTCCTGCAAACTGCCACACCAGAAGCGGGGCAGCTGAGTTTTGTTTGCCAGGGAAATGGGCCGTTGTTTGTGTTTGGGGGCCTGTGGCTGGGAGTGTTCGGCTGGTTCCTGAATATGTACGATACGCAGGATTGTTCCCAGATCCAAGGTGGCAGCAGTGCCATGTTGTGCTGGTGTGATAGTCCCAAGTGGCTCCTGCAATCTGCCATCCAGAAGTGGGGCAGCTGATTTTTGTTTGCCAGAGAAAAGGTCCGTGGTTTGTGTTTGGGGGCATATGGCTGAGAGTGGCCGGCTGGCCCCTGAAAATCCACGATACACAGGATGGTTCCCAGATCCAAGGTGGCACCTGTGCCAAGTCGGGCTGATTTGATAGTACTAAGTAGCTCCTGCAATCTGCCATCCAGAAGCGGGGCAGCTTACTTTTGTTTGCCAGGGAAACGGGCCGAGGTTTCTGTTTGGGGGCCTATGGCTGGGAGTGACCGGCTGGCTCCTGAAAAGCTACAATAGGCAGGATGGTTCCCAGACCCATGGTGGCACCAGTGCCAAGTTGGGCTGGTTTGATAGTACCAAGTGGTTCCTGCAATCTGCCATCCAGAAGCAGGGCAGCTGAGTTTTGTTTGCCAGAGAAAAGGGCCTTGGTTTGTGTTTGGGGGCATATGGCTGGGTGTGGCCAGCTGGCTCCTTAAAATGCACGATATGCAACATGGCTCCCAGACCCAAGGTGGCACCAGTGCCAAGTTGGGCTGGTTTGATAGTACCAAGTGGCTCCTGCAATCTTCCATGATCACGTGGAGAAATACTTTCTGGTTTCAGCCTCATGCTCTTTCTTCTCTCCCTCAACTTCTCTATCACCTCTCATCTGGTTCACATGCGCTGTCTTCAAGGTCCACAGGCTACTTTTCACAGAATCTTCTGGCCTGATGAAGTAAGAATGATGAATAGAACAGAGCTGGGATCTATTTTCCAGTTTGGATAAAATGCATTCTGCACACAAATCCAAGGAGAACGGGCTGCCCCGATGCCCAGAAAATCTTTCACTCCTGCTAGTGTTCTACGTCAACCGCAACTTAGTCTGAAAGAAAAGCTTTTTCTCTGAGAGCATCTGAGAGGTTTGCATGAAGCACTGATATCTGACATATGCAATTTTGAATAGGAGAGGAAAAAGAAAATGGCAAGGAGTTTTTAATTTTAGTGGTTTCAATTTTAATTTCCGTGCACTTTTTCAAAACTTGTCAGCTCAAATGCCCATCAACATCTTTTAGTCATCTGTAAGTCAGTATTCATATAAAATGTGCTTCAAATCCAAAGAATTTCAAATTTGCACTCCAAGCTTCTATGCCTAGATTTATGATTTCCTACACATATTAGATGAAAGGAAGGCCTTTTTTACTGTGGGAGTGCTGGAACACTGGAACAGGTTGCCCAGAGAAGTTGTGGGTGTCCCATCCCTGAAAGTATTCAAGGTCACCTTGGACGGGGCTTGGAGCAGCAACAAAGGAGAAGCTTGATGGTAGAGAAACAAAGTTGGACTATAGAAGAAACTCGGATTGAAGTATAGGATCAAGTTTTCTCTCAGCTCTTGGGGTAAATTCAAAGTTGTACAAAATGACATTTATCTGTGCTATTCACTACTGTAACAGAAAGTTTCATGAAAACTGTACAGAAGATAGTAAATTTTAAAAGAGATAAGAATTACAGCATAAAATCCATGGGATAGGTTACAACATGAGACACTCTCTAAGAGAAAATCTCTTTGTTTCAGCACTTCATCGGGGTAAGATTTCATGAAGTGCCAAAGAAGGCGGCAAAATATCATTCGGGACATTATTTACTGGAATTCAGCCTGGCCATTAGTAGGAACTGCCTTTGAACATATCATGTAGATATACCACACACACTTTCCCTTCACTGAAAAATTACTGTTTACAACAAATAAGCAATTGACGATCAAAATTGATTGAAAGCATCTTAAACATGTCAAGTATTTCATTGTAGATGATCTGTGATCCAAATGCTTCTTCCACCTTCGAGAGGGACAGAAGAATTCTTCCATATCATGATGGTTTAAAATTGTATCAACCAATGTTTTCTGCTGAAAAGATATCATCTATTTTTTTCTATTTTTGGAAGAAAATATTCCTAGACATACAACAGGTGAGAACTAAGTAATTTTAAAGAAACAAATGAAATGAAAATATTCTGTAAATAGAATGAAATGAAAAGCTGTGTTTTAAATAGGAGCTAAATATTAAACAGAATTTTTGTACCAGGCATTTGAATTACTGCACCAGCTCTTTTGCCCATCAAGAGAGGCATTTAGCATTTCAGTCTTTTCCAAGGTGTTCATGATCTGCTATGCTGATCTCTGTGTGTGCCTAGGTGTGTGTGGAGGGGGGGGCATATGAAGGGGAGTGTGTATGTTTGCTTTACAATTGTTGTGGCAGATTCATGCCTCAGCTCCACATTTTGTTTTAAAAAGGTCACACCGAGTGGATATGAAGTTTACTATCAACAAGAGATCGATTCCCAAATCATCCATTTGACTCTCCCTTATAAATCATGTGCTTTGTTGCATATTTTATCAAATATACTTTCAAGCCAGATGGAGGAAGGAGGATGTGGGAATCCCTCCACCATCTTGCAACTTTTATGTAAGTAGGTTTTCAAGAAAATCATCATTTCTCTTTTAAATATGTCTGGAACAGGCATGATGGTAGTGTCAACCTGTTGGAGTTTTTGTTGCTGGAAGAAGTTGTACAAAAGGATTGGTTTTTACATTGACCAGTTACTGAATCAAGCGCAGGAATACATTGGAAATTTAGCTGGGGGTTCCTTTTCCCAGCAGACTACTTCTAGAACGAGCTTGTACACTGAAGCTGACTCTTTTGCTCTCTTTTTGTTTCTTTCCTATTTTCTTGGCTTCTTTGCCACTATCTAGACAATTTTGGAACTTTGTTCCCAACTAAAATGGTTTCAATAGTCTGATTGTGATCATACATTTTTACAAGGAATTTTTAAAATCTTTCCTCGAGTCCAGAAAGTCAAGGACTTAGATCTTTTTCTTCCCTTATCAATATTGCCATGAAATTGATAAATAAAGACCAACTCTTTATTTTTGTTTTTAACCCACGTAGATAATTCCCATCCATTAATCCATTTTGTGGACCAATAGCTGCCATTCTGATGGAAGCTGTCACTTCTTAACAATAGGCATTCTGTGACTATGTTGACTGCACTTTGGGTGAAGATCCTAACTGGTCTTAGATATACATAGGGAGAAATTTGCTCAGCCAGTGTCAGTCTTAAGCATGCGTATCAGAAGATCTTTCTAGAGCTGGGAATTTTCCCATGAAAGGGATTCAGTTAGGGAAGAGACACTTGTGCCAGAGTTTTACATTCTTCTTGAACACTGCTTAAGGAACTTAGATGCCATGTCCATTTGGATCTCTGTCTGCACAGAACTTTGTCATGCCAGCGCTTTGAAATGCATCTTGAAGAGAATTCACTAGCACAGAATGAAAGAGAGTGGAAGGGGTTGGTGGGGCTAACCAGGCCCAACCCCCCTGCCTAAACCAGGATACCTAGAGCCTCTTGCCCAGGATTCTATCTGGGTGTACTTTTAATGTCTTCAAAGATCCAGGCTCCACAATCTTTCTGGGCAGTCTGTGCCGTGGTTCAGTCACCCTGACAGTAAAGAAACATTTACTGATGTTCAAAGGCAATCTCCTGTATTTCAGTGTGTGCCCACTGCCTCTTGTCTTTTCCCTCAGCATCACTGAAAAGACACTGATTCCCTCCCCTTTGCACTATTGCTTCCATATGTATGTGTGATGCCATGTAGAGGTATGTCAAAAACCTCCCTGAAGCCCAGGCAGATAATATTCCCTTCATCTACCAGTCAAGTTGATTCATCAGAGGAGTTTAAAGTGATGTTCAGCATGAAATTCCCCTGAAAAATCATGCTAACTACATTATTTGGTCATCTGTCATGTGCCTGGCAAGGATTTCCAGGAAGAGCTGCTTCATCAACTTCCTGGGGATAAAAAAGAGGCTGGCTGGTTTGTACTATGGCGAGTCCTCTTAATTGCCTTTTTTGAAGATGGGTGTCATTTGCTAACATCCACTCTTTAGCTCCTCTTCTCATCTACACCTCGGCAAAAAGCTTTTCCACTATGTCTGGCTAGGAAAAACTGTGCCAGCACAGAAAACATCTCCCATCGTGTTCTAGAAGTTGCACGGATGTCTGCCAAGTGTTTGGCAGGAAGAAAAGAAAAGTTGTCCAAAACAGCTTCCAATCGAATGTTCCTGTGATTGGAAAAGTCAGGAGAGTGCAAAGGTACTGTTTTCTATCAGTTGGCAAGGTGCGCACACAATCCCAGTGTTGTACAGCTTGCTTCTTCACCTTCCCGAAGCTGCCGCTCTCGCCGGCTGCCGGAGCCCAAGAAGCGGCTTCTTCGCGCAAAGACGATTGTGCCGCTCACAGTGCTCTCCTTAGCGCGGCTTCTGCCGAAAGACGCCCGGCAGCGGCTCTTACCTCCGGAGAGCATCCTACCTTCGTCTTTAGCTCCTCTTCTCATCTACACCTCGGCAAAACGCTTTTCCACTATGTCTGGCTAGGAAAAACTGTGCCAGCACAGAAAACATCTCCCATCGTGTTCTAGAAGTTGCACGGATGTCTGCCAAGTGTTTGGCAGGAAGAAAAGAAAAGTTGTCCAAAACAGCTTCCAATCGAATGTTCCTGTGATTGGAAAAGTCAGGAGAGTGCAAAGGTACTGTTTTCTATCAGTTGGCAAGGTGCGCACACAATCCCAGTGTTGTACAGCTTGCTTCTTCACCTTCCCGAAGCTGCCGCTCTCGCCGGCTGCCGGAGCCCAAGAAGCGGCTTCTTCGCGCAAAGACGATTGTGCCGCTCACAGTGCTCTCCTTAGCGCGGCTTCTGCCGAAAGACGCCCGGCAGCGGCTCTTACCTCCGGAGAGCATCCTACCTTCGTCTTTAGCTCCTCTTCTCATCTACACCTCGGCAAAACGCTTTTCCACTATGTCTGGCTAGGAAAAACTGTGCCAGCACAGAAAACATCTCCCATCGTGTTCTAGAAGTTGCACGGATGTCTGCCAAGTGTTTGGCAGGAAGAAAAGAAAAGTTGTCCAAAACAGCTTCCAATCGAATGTTCATGTGATTGGAAAAGTCAGGAGAGTGCAAAGGTACTGTTTTCTATCAGTTGGCAAAGTGCGCACACAATCCCAGTGTTGTACAGCTTGCTTCTTCACCTTCCCGAAGCTGCCGCTCTCGCCGGCTCCCGGAACCGAAGAAGCGGCTTCTTCGCGCAAAGACGATTGTGCCGCTCACAGTGCTCTCCTTAGCGCGGCTTCTGCCGAAAGACGCCCGGCAGCGGCTCTTACCTCCGGAGAGCATCCTACCTTCGTCTTTCGCGTCTTTTGTAGTCTACATCTTAGCAAAACGCTTCTCCACTATGTCTGGCTAGGAAAAACTGTGCCAGCACAGAAAACATCTCCCATCGTGTTCTAGAAGTTGCACGGATGTCTGCCAAGTGTTTGGCAGGAAGAAAAGAAAAGTTGTCCAAAACAGCTTCCAATCGAATGTTCCTGTGATTGGAAAAGTCAGGAGAGTGCAAAGGTACTGTTTTCTATCAGTTGGCAAGGTGCGCACACAATCCCAGTGTTGTACAGCTTGCTTCTTCACCTTCCCGAAGCTGCCGCTCTCGCCGGCTGCCGGAGCCCAAGAAGCGGCTTCTTCGCGCAAAGACGATTGTGCCGCTCACAGGGCTCTCCTTAGCGCGGCTTCTGCCGAAAGACGCCCGGCAGCGGCTCTTACCTCCGGAGAGCATCCTACCTTCGTCTTTCGCGTCTTTTGTAGTCTACATCTTAGCAAAACGCTTTTCCACTATGTCTGGCTAGGAAAAACTGTGCCAGCACAGAAAACATCTCCCATCGTGTTCTAGAAGTTGCACGGATGTCTGCCAAGTGTTTGGCAGGAAGAAAAGAAAAGTTGTCCAAAACAGCTTCCAATCGAATGTTCCTGTGATTGGAAAAGTCAGGAGAGTGCAAAGGTACTGTTTTCTATCAGTTGGCAAGGTGCGCACACAATCCCAGTGTTGTACAGCTTGCTTCTTCACCTTCCCGAAGCTGCCGCTCTCGCCGGCTGCCGGAGCCCAAGAAGCGGCTTCTTCGCGCAAAGACGATTGTGCCGCTCACAGTGCTCTCCTTAGCGCGGCTTCTGCCGAAAGACGCCCGGCAGCGGCTCTTACCTCCGGAGAGCATCCTACCTTCGTCTTTCGCGTCTTATGTAGTCTACACCTCGGCAACAAGCTTTTCCACTATGTCTGGCTAGGAAAAACTGTGCCAGCACAGAAAACATCTCCCATCGTGTTCTAGAAGTTGCACGGATGTCTGCCAAGTGTTTGGCAGGAAGAAAAGAAAAGTTGTCCAAAACAGCTTCCAATCGAATGTTCCTGTGATTGGAAAAGTCAGGAGAGTGCAAAGGTACTGTTTTCTATCAGTTGGCAAGGTGCGCACACAATCCCAGTGTTGTACAGCTTGCTTCTTCACCTTCCCGAAGCTGCCGCTCTCGCCGGCTGCCGGAGCCCAAGAAGCGGCTTCTTCGCGCAAAGACGATTGTGCCGCTCACAGGGCTCTCCTTAGCGCGGCTTCTGCCGAAAGACGCCCGGCAGCGGCTCTTACCTCCGGAGAGCATCCTACCTTCGTCTTTCGCGTCTTATGTAGTC
The DNA here is from genome assembly GCF_035770615.1 of Melospiza melodia melodia. Lineage (NCBI taxonomy): Eukaryota > Metazoa > Chordata > Aves > Passeriformes > Passerellidae > Melospiza > Melospiza melodia. The sequence continues at coordinate 41,282,458 of NC_086197.1, forward strand.
TACACCTCGGCAAAAAGCTTTTCCACTATGTCTGGCTAGGAAAAACTGTGCCAGCACAGAAAACATCTCCCATCGTGTTCTAGAAGTTGCACGGATGTCTGCCAAGTGTTTGGCAGGAAGAAAAGAAAAGTTGTCCAAAACAGCTTCCAATCGAATGTTCCTGTGATTGGAAAAGTCAGGAGAGTGCAAAGGTACTGTTTTCTATCAGTTGGCAAGGTGCGCACACAATCCCAGTGTTGTACAGCTTGCTTCTTCACCTTCCCGAAGCTGCCGCTCTCGCCGGCTCCCGGAACCGAAGAAGCGGCTTCTTCGCGCAAAGACGATTGTGCCGCTCACAGTGCTCTCCTTAGCGCGGCTTCTGCCGAAAGACGCCCGGCAGCGGCTCTTACCTCCGGAGAGCATCCTACCTTCGTCTTTCGCGTCTTTTGTAGTCTACATCTTAGCAAAACGCTTTTCCACTATGTCTGGCTAGGAAAAACTGTGCCAGCACAGAAAACATCTCCCATCGTGTTCTAGAAGTTGCACGGATGTCTGCCAAGTGTTTGGCAGGAAGAAAAGAAAAGTTGTCCAAAACAGCTTCCAATCGAATGTTCCTGTGATTGGAAAAGTCAGGAGAGTGCAAAGGTACTGTTTTCTATCAGTTGGCAAGGTGCGCACACAATCCCAGTGTTGTACAGCTTGCTTCTTCACCTTCCCGAAGCTGCCGCTCTCGCCGGCTGCCGGAGCCCAAGAAGCGGCTTCTTCGCGCAAAGACGATTGTGCCGCTCACAGTGCTCTCCTTAGCGCGGCTTCTGCCGAAAGACGCCCGGCAGCGGCTCTTACCTCCGGAGAGCATCCTACCTTCGTCTTTCGCGTCTTTTGTAGTCTACATCTTAGCAAAACGCTTTTCCACTATGTCTGGCTAGGAAAAACTGTGCCAGCACAGAAAACATCTCCCATCGTGTTCTAGAAGTTGCACGGATGTCTGCCAAGTGTTTGGCAGGAAGAAAAGAAAAGTTGTCCAAAACAGCTTCCAATCGAATGTTCCTGTGATTGGAAAAGTCAGGAGAGTGCAAAGGTACTGTTTTCTATCAGTTGGCAAGGTGCGCACACAATCCCAGTGTTGTACAGCTTGCTTCTTCACCTTCCCGAAGCTGCCGCTCTCGCCGGCTGCCGGAGCCCAAGAAGCGGCTTCTTCGCGCAAAGACGATTGTGCCGCTCACAGTGCCCTCCTTAGCGCGGCTTCTGCCGAAAGACGCCCGGCAGCGGCTCTTACCTCCGGAGAGCATCCTACCTTCGTCTTTCGCGTCTTATGTAGTCTACACCTCGGCAACAAGCTTTTCCACTATGTCTGGCTAGGAAAAACTGTGCCAGCACAGAAAACATCTCCCATCGTGTTCTAGAAGTTGCACGGATGTCTGCCAAGTGTTTGGCAGGAAGAAAAGAAAAGTTGTCCAAAACAGCTTCCAATCGAATGTTCCTGTGATTGGAAAAGTCAGGAGAGTGCAAAGGTACTGTTTTCTATCAGTTGGCAAGGTGCGCACACAATCCCAGTGTTGTACAGCTTGCTTCTTCACCTTCCCGAAGCTGCCGCTCTCGCCGGCTGCCGGAGCCCAAGAAGCGGCTTCTTCGCGCAAAGACGATTGTGCCGCTCACAGGGCTCCCCTTAGCGCGGCTTCTGCCGAAAGACGCCCGGCAGCGGCTCTTACCTCCTGAGAGTGGCAGCTTCGGGAAGGTGAAGAAGCAAGCTGTACAACACTGGGATTGTGTGCGCACCTTGCCAACTGATAGAAAACAGTACCTTTGCACTCTCCTGACTTTTCCAATCACAGGAACATTCGATTGGAAGCTGTTTTGGACAACTTTTCTTTTCTTCCTGCCAAACACTTGGCAGACATCCGTGCAACTTCTAGAACACGATGGGAGATGTTTTCTGTGCTGGCACAGTTTTTCCTAGCCAGACATAGTGGAAAAGCGTTTTGCTAAGATGTAGACTACAAAAGACGCGAAAGACGAAGGTAGGATGCTCTCCGGAGGTAAGAGCCGCTGCCGGGCGTCTTTCGGCAGAAGCCGCGCTAAGGAGAGCACTGTGAGCGGCACAATCGTCTTTGCGCGAAGAAGCCGCTTCTTGGGCTCCGGCAGCCGGCGAGAGCGGCAGCTTCGGGAAGGTGAAGAAGCAAGCTGTACAACACTGGGATTGTGTGCGCACCTTGCCAACTGATAGAAAACAGTACCTTTGCACTCTCCTGACTTTTCCAATCACAGGAACATTCGATTGGAAGCTGTTTTGGACAACTTTTCTTTTCTTCCTGCCAAACACTTGGCAGACATCCGTGCAACTTCTAGAACACGATGGGAGATGTTTTCTGTGCTGGCACAGTTTTTCCTAGCCAGACATAGTGGAAAAGCGTTTTGCTAAGATGTAGACTACAAAAGACGCGAAAGACGAAGGTAGGATGCTCTCCGGAGGTAAGAGCCGCTGCCGGGCGTCTTTCGGCAGAAGCCGCGCTAAGGAGAGCACTGTGAGCGGCACAATCGTCTTTGCGCGAAGAAGCCGCTTCTTCGGTTCCGGGAGCCGGCGAGAGCGGCAGCTTCGGGAAGGTGAAGAAGCAAGCTGTACAACACTGGGATTGTGTGCGCACCTTGCCAACTGATAGAAAACAGTACCTTTGCACTCTCCTGACTTTTCCAATCACAGGAACATTCGATTGGAAGCTGTTTTGGACAACTTTTCTTTTCTTCCTGCCAAACACTTGGCAGACATCCGTGCAACTTCTAGAACACGATGGGAGATGTTTTCTGTGCTGGCACAGTTTTTCCTAGCCAGACATAGTGGAAAAGCGTTTTGCTAAGATGTAGACTACAAAAGACGCGAAAGACGAAGGTAGGATGCTCTCCGGAGGTAAGAGCCGCTGCCGGGCGTCTTTCGGCAGAAGCCGCGCTAAGGAGAGCACTGTGAGCGGCACAATCGTCTTTGCGCGAAGAAGCCGCTTCTTGGGCTCCGGCAGCCGGCGAGAGCGGCAGCTTCGGGAAGGTGAAGAAGCAAGCTGTACAACACTGGGATTGTGTGCGCACCTTGCCAACTGATAGAAAACAGTACCTTTGCACTCTCCTGACTTTTCCAATCACAGGAACATTCGATTGGAAGCTGTTTTGGACAACTTTTCTTTTCTTCCTGCCAAACACTTGGCAGACATCCGTGCAACTTCTAGAACACGATGGGAGATGTTTTCTGTGCTGGCACAGTTTTTCCTAGCCAGACATAGTGGAAAAGCGTTTTGCCGAGGTGTAGATGAGAAGAGGAGCTAAAGACGAAGGTAGGATGCTCTCCGGAGGTAAGAGCCGCTGCCGGGCGTCTTTCGGCAGAAGCCGCGCTAAGGAGAGCCCTGTGAGCGGCACAATCGTCTTTGCGCGAAGAAGCCGCTTCTTGGGCTCCGGCAGCCGGCGAGAGCGGCAGCTTCGGGAAGGTGAAGAAGCAAGCTGTACAACACTGGGATTGTGTGCGCACCTTGCCAACTGATAGAAAACAGTACCTTTGCACTCTCCTGACTTTTCCAATCACAGGAACATTCGATTGGAAGCTGTTTTGGACAACTTTTCTTTTCTTCCTGCCAAACACTTGGCAGACATCCGTGCAACTTCTAGAACAAGATGGGAGATGTTTTCTGTGCTGGCACAGTTTTTCCTAGCCAGACATAGTGGAAAAGCGTTTTGCTAAGATGTAGACGGCAACAGAGGCTAAAGAGTGGATGTTAGCAAATGACATCCATCTTCAAAAAAGGCAATTAAGAGGACTCGCCATAGTACAAACCAGCCAGCCTCTTTTTTATCCCCAGGAAGTTGATGAAGCAGCTCTTCCTGGAAATCCTTGCCAGGCACATGACAGATGACCAAATAATGTAGTTAGCATGATTTTTCAGGGGAATTTCATGCTGAACATCACTTTAAACTCCTCTGATGAATCAACTTGACTGGTAGATGAAGGGAATATTATCTGCCTGGGCTTCAGGGAGGTTTTTGACATACCTCTACATGGCATCACACATACATATGGAAGCAATAGTGCAAAGGGGAGGGAATCAGTGTCTTTTCAGTGATGCTGAGGGAAAAGACAAGAGGCAGTGGGCACACACTGAAATACAGGAGATTGCCTTTGAACATCAGTAAATGTTTCTTTACTGTCAGGGTGACTGAACCACGGCACAGACTGCCCAGAAAGATTGTGGAGCCTGGATCTTTGAAGACATTAAAAGTACACCCAGATAGAATCCTGGGCAAGAGGCTCTAGGTATCCTGGTTTAGGCAGGGGGGTTGGGCCTGGTTAGCCCCACCAACCCCTTCCACTCTCTTTCATTCTGTGCTAGTGAATTCTCTTCAAGATGCATTTCAAAGCGCTGGCATGACAAAGTTCTGTGCAGACAGAGATCCAAATGGACATGGCATCTAAGTTCCTTAAGCAGTGTTCAAGAAGAATGTAAAACTCTGGCACAAGTGTCTCTTCCCTAACTGAATCCCTTTCATGGGAAAATTCCCAGCTCTAGAAAGATCTTCTGATACGCATGCTTAAGACTGACACTGGCTGAGCAAATTTCTCCCTATGTATATCTAAGACCAGTTAGGATCTTCACCCAAAGTGCAGTCAACATAGTCACAGAATGCCTATTGTTAAGAAGTGACAGCTTCCATCAGAATGGCAGCTATTGGTCCACAAAATGGATTAATGGATGGGAATTATCTACGTGGGTTAAAAACAAAAATAAAGAGTTGGTCTTTATTTATCAATTTCATGGCAATATTGATAAGGGAAGAAAAAGATCTAAGTCCTTGACTTTCTGGACTCGAGGAAAGATTTTAAAAATTCCTTGTAAAAATGTATGATCACAATCAGACTATTGAAACCATTTTAGTTGGGAACAAAGTTCCAAAATTGTCTAGATAGTGGCAAAGAAGCCAAGAAAATAGGAAAGAAACAAAAAGAGAGCAAAAGAGTCAGCTTCAGTGTACAAGCTCGTTCTAGAAGTAGTCTGCTGGGAAAAGGAACCCCCAGCTAAATTTCCAATGTATTCCTGCGCTTGATTCAGTAACTGGTCAATGTAAAAACCAATCCTTTTGTACAACTTCTTCCAGCAACAAAAACTCCAACAGGTTGACACTACCATCATGCCTGTTCCAGACATATTTAAAAGAGAAATGATGATTTTCTTGAAAACCTACTTACATAAAAGTTGCAAGATGGTGGAGGGATTCCCACATCCTCCTTCCTCCATCTGGCTTGAAAGTATATTTGATAAAATATGCAACAAAGCACATGATTTATAAGGGAGAGTCAAATGGATGATTTGGGAATCGATCTCTTGTTGATAGTAAACTTCATATCCACTCGGTGTGACCTTTTTAAAACAAAATGTGGAGCTGAGGCATGAATCTGCCACAACAATTGTAAAGCAAACATACACACTCCCCTTCATATGCCCCCCCCTCCACACACACCTAGGCACACACAGAGATCAGCATAGCAGATCATGAACACCTTGGAAAAGACTGAAATGCTAAATGCCTCTCTTGATGGGCAAAAGAGCTGGTGCAGTAATTCAAATGCCTGGTACAAAAATTCTGTTTAATATTTAGCTCCTATTTAAAACACAGCTTTTCATTTCATTCTATTTACAGAATATTTTCATTTCATTTGTTTCTTTAAAATTACTTAGTTCTCACCTGTTGTATGTCTAGGAATATTTTCTTCCAAAAATAGAAAAAAATAGATGATATCTTTTCAGCAGAAAACATTGGTTGATACAATTTTAAACCATCATGATATGGAAGAATTCTTCTGTCCCTCTCGAAGGTGGAAGAAGCATTTGGATCACAGATCATCTACAATGAAATACTTGACATGTTTAAGATGCTTTCAATCAATTTTGATCGTCAATTGCTTATTTGTTGTAAACAGTAATTTTTCAGTGAAGGGAAAGCGTGTGTGGTATATCTACATGATATGTTCAAAGGCAGTTCCTACTAATGGCCAGGCTGAATTCCAGTAAATAATGTCCCGAATGATATTTTGCCGCCTTCTTTGGCACTTCATGAAATCTTACCCCGATGAAGTGCTGAAACAAAGAGATTTTCTCTTAGAGAGTGTCTCATGTTGTAACCTATCCCATGGATTTTATGCTGTAATTCTTATCTCTTTTAAAATTTACTATCTTCTGTACAGTTTTCATGAAACTTTCTGTTACAGTAGTGAATAGCACAGATAAATGTCATTTTGTACAACTTTGAATTTACCCCAAGAGCTGAGAGAAAACTTGATCCTATACTTCAATCCGAGTTTCTTCTATAGTCCAACTTTGTTTCTCTACCATCAAGCTTCTCCTTTGTTGCTGCTCCAAGCCCCGTCCAAGGTGACCTTGAATACTTTCAGGGATGGGACACCCACAACTTCTCTGGGCAACCTGTTCCAGTGTTCCAGCACTCCCACAGTAAAAAAGGCCTTCCTTTCATCTAATATGTGTAGGAAATCATAAATCTAGGCATAGAAGCTTGGAGTGCAAATTTGAAATTCTTTGGATTTGAAGCACATTTTATATGAATACTGACTTACAGATGACTAAAAGATGTTGATGGGCATTTGAGCTGACAAGTTTTGAAAAAGTGCACGGAAATTAAAATTGAAACCACTAAAATTAAAAACTCCTTGCCATTTTCTTTTTCCTCTCCTATTCAAAATTGCATATGTCAGATATCAGTGCTTCATGCAAACCTCTCAGATGCTCTCAGAGAAAAAGCTTTTCTTTCAGACTAAGTTGCGGTTGACGTAGAACACTAGCAGGAGTGAAAGATTTTCTGGGCATCGGGGCAGCACGTTCTCCTTGGATTTGTGTGCAGAATGCATTTTATCCAAACTGGAAAATAGATCCCAGCTCTGTTCTATTCATCATTCTTACTTCATCAGGCCAGAAGATTCTGTGAAAAGTAGCCTGTGGACCTTGAAGACAGCGCATGTGAACCAGATGAGAGGTGATAGAGAAGTTGAGGGAGAGAAGAAAGAGCATGAGGCTGAAACCAGAAAGTATTTCTCCACGTGATCATGGAAGATTGCAGGAGCCACTTGGTACTATCAAACCAGCCCAACTTGGCACTGGTGCCACCTTGGGTCTGGGAGCCATGTTGCATATCGTGCATTTTAAGGAGCCAGCTGGCCACACCCAGCCATATGCCCCCAAACACAAACCAAGGCCCTTTTCTCTGGCAAACAAAACTCAGCTGCCCTGCTTCTGGATGGCAGATTGCAGGAACCACTTGGTACTATCAAACCAGCCCAACTTGGCACTGGTGCCACCATGGGTCTGGTCACCATCCTGCCTATCGTAGCTTTTCAGGAGCCAGCCGGTCACTCTCAGCCATAGGCCCCCAAACACAAACCTCGGCCCGTTTCCCTGGCAAACAAAAGTAAGCTGCCCCGCTTCTGGATGGCAGATTGCAGGAGCTACTTAGTACTATCAAATCAGCCCGACTTGGCACAGGTGCCACCTTGGATCTGGGAACCATCCTGTGTATCGTGGATTTTCAGGGGCCACCCAGCCACTCTCAGCCATATGCCCCCAAAAACAAACCACGGACCTTTTCTCTGGCAAACAAAACTCAACTGCCCCTCTTCTGGATGGCAAATTTTAGGACGCACTTTGTACTACGAAAACCGCCCGACGTGGCACTGGTGCCACCTTGTGTCAGGGAACCATCCTGCATATCGAGCTTTTTAAGGAGCCAGCCGGCCAGGCCCAGCCATATACCCCCAAAAACAAACCACGGATCATTTCTCATGGAAACAAAAATCCGCTGCCCCGCGTCTGGATGGCAGATTGCAGGAGCCACTTTGCACCATCAAACCAGCCCGACTTGGCACTGGTGCCACCTTGGGTCTGGGAACAATCCTGCGTATCGTACATATTCAGGAACCAGCCGAACACTCCCAGCCACAGGCCCCCAAACACAAACAACGGCCCATTTCCCTGGCAAACAAAACTCAGCTGCCCCGCTTCTGGATGGCAGTTTGCAGGAGCCACTTGGGACTATCAAACCAGCCCGACTTGGCACTGGTGCCACCTTGGGTCTGGGAACCATCCTGCGTATGGTGGATTCTAAGGAGCCAGCCGGCCACTCCCAGCCACAGGCCCCCAACAAAAACCACGGCCCTTTTTTCTGGCAAACAAAACTTAGCTGCCTCACTTCTGGATGGCAGATTGCAGGAGCCACTTGGTGTAATCAAACCAGCCCGACTTGGCACTGGTGCCACCTTGGGTCTGGGAACCATCCTGCGTATCGTGGATTCTAAGGAGCCAGCCGGCCACTCCCAGCCACAGGCCCCCAAACAAAATCAACGGCGCTGTTCCCTGGAAAACAAAACACGCCTGCCAACTTTTTGATGGAGTTTGCAGGAGCCACTTGGTACTATCAAACCAGCCCGACTTGGCACTGGTGTCACCTTGGGTCTGGGAAACATCCTGCGTATCGTGGATTCTTAGGAGCCAGCCGGCCACTCCTAGCCACAGGCCCCCAGACAAAAACCTAGGCCTATTTCTCTGGCAAACAAAAGTAAGCTGCCCCGCTTCTGGATGGCAGATTGCAGGAGCCACTTGGTACTATCAAACCAGCCCAACTTGGCACTGGTGCCACCTTGGCTCTGGGAACCATCCTGCCTATTGTAGCTTTTCAGGAGCCAGCCGGTCACTCCCAGCCATAGGCCCCCAAACAGAAACCTCGGCCCGTTTCCCTGGCAAACAAAAGTAAGCTGCCCCGCTTCTGGATGGCAGATTGCAGGAGCTACTTAGTACTATCAAATCAGCCCGACTTGGCACAGGTGCCACCTTGGATCTGGGAACCATCCTGTGTATCGTGGATTTTCAGGGGCCAGCCGGCCACTCTCAGCCATATGCCCCCAAACACAAACCACGGACCTTTTCTCTGGCAAACAAAAATCAGCTGCCCCACTTCTGGATGGCAGATTGCAGGAGCCACTTGGGACTATCACACCAGCACAACATGGCACTGCTGCCACCTTGGATCTGGGAACAATCCTGCGTATCGTACATATTCAGGAACCAGCCGAACACTCCCAGCCACAGGCCCCCAAACACAAACAACGGCCCATTTCCCTGGCAAACAAAACTCAGCTGCCCCGCTTCTGGTGTGGCAGTTTGCAGGAGCCACTTGGGACTATCAAAGCAGCCCGACTTGGTAATGGTACCATCTTGGATCTGGGAACCATCCGGCGTATCGTGGATTTTCAGGGGCCAGCCGGTCATTCCCAGCCATATGCTCCCAAACACAAACCTCGGCCCTTTTCTCTGGCAAACAAAACTCAACTGCCCCTCTTCTGGATGGCAAATTGCAGGACGCACTTGGTACTACAAAAAGAGCCCGACTTGGCAGTGGTGCCACCTTGGCTCTGGGAACCATCCTGCGTATCGAGCATTTTAAGGAGCCAGCCGGCAATTCCCAGCCGTATGCCCCAAAAAGAAACCACGGACCTTTTCTCTGGCAAAAAAAACTCAGCTGTCCCGCTTCTGGATGGCAGATTGCAGGAGTCACTTTGAACCATACAACCAGCCTTACTTGGCACTGGTGCCACCTTGGATCTGGGAACCATCCTGCCTATCGTTGATTTTCAGGGGCCAGCCTACCACTCTCGGCCATAGGCCCCCAAACACAAACCACAGCCCTTTTCTCTAGCAAACAAAATTTAGCTGCCCCGCTTCTGGATGGCAAATTGCAGGAGCCACTGGGTACTACAAAAACAGCCCGACTTGGCACTGGTGCCACCTTGCGTCTGGTTACCATGCGGCGTATCGTGCATTTTAAGGAGCCAGGTGGCCACTCCCAGCCATATGCCCCCAAACACAACCCACGGCCCTTTTCTCTGGCAAACAAAACTCAGCTGCCCCGCTTCTGGATGGCAGATTGCAGGAACCACTTGGTACTATCAAACCAGCCCGACTTGGCACTGGTGCCACCTTTGGTCTGGGAACCATCCTGCGTATTGTGGATTGTCAGGAGACAGCCGACCACTCTCGGCCACAGACCCCAATCAAAAACAAAGGTCCGTTTCCCTGGCAAAAAAAACTCAGCTGTCCCGCTTCTGGATGGGAGATTGCAGGAGGCACTTGACACTGTCAAACGAGCCCCACTTTGTACTGGTGCCACCTTGGGTCTGGGAACCATGCTGCGTATCGTGGATTTTCAGGAGCCAGCCGGCCACTGCCAGCCACAGGCCCCCAAACAAAAACCACAGCCTTTTTCTCTGGCAATAAAAACTCAGCTGCCCCGCTTCTGGATGGCAGATTGCAGGAGCCACTTGGTACTATCAAACCAGCCCGACTTGGCACTGGTGCCACCTTGGGTCTGGGAACCATCCTGCCTATCGTGGATTTTAAGGAGCCAGCCGGCTACTCCCAGCCACAGGCTCCCAACAAAAACCACGGCCCTTTTTTCTCGCAAACAAAACTTAGCTGCCTCACTTCTGGATGGCAGATTGCAGGAGTCACTTGGTGTAATCAAACCAGCCCGACTTGGCACTGGTGCCACCTTGGGTCTGGGAACCATCCTGCGTATCGTGGATTCTAAGGAGCCAGCCGGCCACTCCCAGCCACAGGCCCCCAAACAAAATCAACGGCGCTTTTCCCTGGAAAACAAAACACGCCTGCCAACTTTTTGATGGAGTTTGCAGGAGCCACTTGGTACTATCAAACCAGCCCAACTTGGCACTGGTGCCACCATGGGTCTGGTAAACATCCTGCGTATCGTGGATTCTTAGGAGCCAGCCGGCCACTCCTAGCCACAGGCCCCCAAACAAAAACCTAGGCCTATTTCTCTGGCAAACAAAAGTAAGCTGCCCCGCTTCTGGATGGCAGATTGCAGGAGACACTTGGGACTATCAAACCAGCCCAACTTGGCACTGGTGCCACCTTGGATCTGGGAACCATGCTGTGTATCGTGGATTTTCAGGGGCCAGCCGGCCACTCTCAGCCATATGCCCCCAAACAGAAACCTCGGCCCGTTTCTCTGGCAAACAAAACTCAACTGCCCCTCTTCTGGATGGCAAATTGCAAGATGAACTTGATACTAAAACCGCAGGCCGACTTGGTAGTGGTGACACCTTGGGCCTGGGAACCATCATGCGTATCGAGCATTTTAAGGAGCCAGCCGGCCACTCCCAGCAATATGCCCCCAAAAACAATCCACGGAATTTTTCTCTGGCAAACAAAAATCAGCTGCCCCGCTTCTGGATGGCAGATTGCAGGAGCCACTTTGACCCATCAAACCAGCCCGACTTGGCACTGGTGCCACCTTGCATCCTGGAACCATGCTGCCTAGCGTGGATTTTCAGGGGCCAGCCGGCCACTCTCAGCTATATGCCCCCAAACAAAACCCACGGCCCGTTTCCCTGGCAAACAAAAGTAAGCTGCCCCGCTTCTGGATGGCAGATTGCAGGAACCACTTGGTAGTATCAAACCAGCCCGACTTGGCACTGGTGCCACCTTGGGTCTGGGAACCATCCTGCGTATCGTGGATTCTAAGGAGCCAGCCGGCCACTCCCAGCCACAGGCCCCCAAATACAAACAACGGCGCTTTTCCCTGGAAAACAAAACTCGCCTGCCAACTTTTTGATGGCAGATTGCAGGAGCAACTTGGTACTATCAAACCAGCCCAACTTGCCACTGGTGCCACCATGGGTCTGGTAACCATCCTGCCTATTGTAGCTTTCCAGGAGCCAGCCGGTCACTCCCAGCCATAGGCCCCCAGTCACAAACCTCGGCCCGTTTCCCTGGCAAACAAAAGTAAGCTGCCCCGCTTCTGGATGGCAGATTGCAGGAGCCACTTGGTACTATCAAACCAGCCCAACTTGGCACTGGTGCCACCTTGGGTCTGGGAACCATGCTGCGTATCGCAGATTCTAAGGCGCCAGTCGGCCACTCCCAGCCACAAGACCCCAAACACAAACAACGGCGCTTTTCTCTGGCAAACAAAACTCAACTGCCCCTCTTCTGGATGGCAAATTGCAGGTCGCACTTGGTACTATCAAACCAGCACGACTTGGCACTGGTGCCACCTTGGGTCTGGGAACCATCCTGCGTATTGTGGATTGTCAGGAGGCAGCTGGACACTCTCGGCCACAGACCCCAATCAAAAACAACGGCCCGTTTCACAGGCAAACAAAACTCAGCTGCCCCGCTTCTGGATGGGAGATTGCAGGAGGCACTTGACACTGTGAAACCAGCCCCACTTGGCACTGGTGCCACCTTGGGTCTGGGAACCATGCTGCGTATCATGGATTTTCAGGAGCCAGCCGGCCACTCCCAGCCATAGGCCCCCAAACAAAAACCACAGCCTTTTTCTCTGGCAAACAAAATTCAACTGCCCCGCTTCTGGATGGCAGATTGCAGGAGCCACTTGGGACTATCACACCAGCACAACATGGCACTGGTGCCACCTTGGATCTGGGAATCATCCTTCCTATCGTGGATTTTCAGGGGCCAGCCGGTCACTCTCAGCCATAGGCCCCAAACACAAACAACGGCCCTTTTCTCTGGAAAACAAAACTCAACTGCCCCTCTTCTGGATGGCAGATTGCAGGAGCCACTGGGTACTATGAAACCAGCCCTACTTGGCACTGGTGCCACCTTGGGTCTGGGAACCATGCTGCGTATCATGGATTTTCAGGAGCCAGCCGTCCACTGCCAGCCACAGGCCCCGAAACACAAACAACAGCCTTTTTCTCTGGCAAACAAAATTCAGCTGCCCCGCTTCTGGATGGCAGATTGCAGGAACCACTTGGTACTAACAAACCAGCCCGACTTGGCACTGGTGCCACCTTGGGTCTGGGAACCATCCTGCGTATCGTGGATTCTAAGGAGCCAGCTGGCCACTCCCAGCCACAGGCCCCAAAACACACACAACGGCGCTTTTCCCTGGAAAACAAAACTCGCCTGCCAACTTTTTGATGGCAGATTGCAGGAGCCACTTGGTACTATCAAACCAGCCCAACTTGGCACTGGTGCCACCATGGGTCTGGTCACCATCCTGCCTATCGTAGCTTTTCAGGAGCCAGCCGGTCACTCCCTGCCATAGGCCCCGAGACACAAAGCTCGGCCCGTTTCCCTGGCAAACAAAAGTAAGCTGCCCCGCTTCTGGATGGCAGATTGCAGGAGCCACTTGGTACTATCAAACCAGCCCGACTTGGCACTGGTACCACCTTGGGTCTGGGAACCATCCTGCCTATCGTGGATTTTAAGGAGCCAGCCGGCTACTCCCCGCCACAGGCCCCCAACAAAAACCACGGCCCTTTTTTCTCGCAAACAAAACTTAGCTGCCTCACTTCTGGATGGCAGATTGCAGGAGTCACTTGGTGTAATCAAACCAGCCCGACTTGGCACTGGTGCCACCTTGGGTCTGGGAACCATCCTGCGTATCGTGGATTCTAAGGAGCCAGCCGGCCACTCCCAGCCACAGGCCCCCAAACAAAATCAACGGCGCTGTTCCCTGGAAAACAAAACACGCCTGCCAACTTTTTGATGGAGTTTGCAGGAGCCACTTGGTACTATCAAACCAGCCCAACTTGGCACTGGTGCCACCATGGGTCTGGTAAACATCCTGCGTATCGTGGATTCTTAGGAGCCAGCCGGCCACTCCTAGCCACAGGCCCCCAAACAAAAACCTAGGCCTATTTCTCTGGCAAACAAAAGTAAGCTGCCCCGCTTCTGGATGGCAGATTGCAGGAGACACTTGGGACTATCAAACCAGCCCAACTTGGCACTGGTGCCACCTTGGATCTGGGAACCATGCTGTGTATCGTGGATTTTCAGGGGCCAGCCGGCCACTCTCAGCCATATGCCCCCAAACAGAAACCTCGGCCCGTTTCTCTGGCAAACAAAACTCAACTGCCCCTCTTCTGGATGGCAAATTGCAAGATGAACTTGATACTAAAACCGCAGGCCGACTTGGTAGTGGTGACACCTTGGGCCTGGGAACCATCATGCGTATCGAGCATTTTAAGGAGCCAGCCGGCCACTCCCAGCAATATGCCCCCAAAAACAATCCACGGAATTTTTCTCTGGCAAACAAAAATCAGCTGCCCCGCTTCTGGATGGCAGATTGCAGGAGCCACTTTGACCCATCAAACCAGCCCGACTTGGCACTGGTGCCACCTTGCATCCTGGAACCATGCTGCCTAGCGTGGATTTTCAGGGGCCAGCCGGCCACTCTCAGCTATATGCCCCCAAACAAAACCCACGGCCCGTTTCCCTGGCAAACAAAAGTAAGCTGCCCCGCTTCTGGATGGCAGATTGCAGGAACCACTTGGTAGTATCAAACCAGCCCGACTTGGCACTGGTGCCACCTTGGGTCTGGGAACCATCCTGCGTATCGTGGATTCTAAGGAGCCAGCCGGCCACTCCCAGCCACAGGCCCCCAAATACAAACAACGGCGCTTTTCCCTGGAAAACAAAACTCGCCTGACAACTTTTTGATGGCAGATTGCAGGAGCAACTTGGTACTATCAAACCAGCCCAACTTGGCACTGGTGCCACCATGGGTCTGGTAACCATCCTGCCTATTGTAGCTTTCCAGGAGCCAGCCGGTCACTCCCAGCCATAGGCCCCCAGTCACAATCCTCGGCCCGTTTCCCTGGCAAACAAAAGTAAGCTGCCCCGCTTCTGGATGGCAGATTGCAGGAGCCACTTGGTACTATCAAACCAGCACGACTTGGCACTGGTGCCACCTTGGGTCTGGGAACCATCCTGCGTATTGTGGATTGTCAGGAGGCAGCTGGACACTCTCGGCCACAGACCCCAATCAAAAACAACGGCCCGTTTCACAGGCAAACAAAACTCAGCTGCCCCGCTTCTGGATGGGAGATTGCAGGAGGCACTTGACACTGTGAAACCAGCCCCACTTGGCACTGGTGCCACCTTGGGTCTGGGAACCATGCTGCGTATCATGGATTTTCAGGAGCCAGCCGGCCACTCCCAGCCATAGGCCCCCAAACAAAAACCACAGCCTTTTTCTCTGGCAAACAAAATTCAGCTGCCCCGCTTCTGGATGGCAGATTGCAGGAGCCACTTGGGACTATCACACCAGCACAACATGGCACTGGTGCCACCTTGGATCTGGGAATCATCCTTCCTATCGTGGATTTTCAGGGGCCAGCCGGTCACTCTCAGCCATAGGCCCCAAACACAAACCACGGCCCTTTTCTCTGGAAAACAAAACTCAACTGCCCCTCTTCTGGATGGCAGATTGCAGGAGCCACTGGGTACTATGAAACCAGCCCTACTTGGCACTGGTGCCACCTTGGGTCTGGGAACCATGCTGCGTATCATGGATTTTCAGGAGCCAGCCGTCCACTGCCAGCCACAGGCCCCGAAACACAAACAACAGCCTTTTTCTCTGGCAAACAAAATTCAGCTGCCCCGCTTCTGGATGGCAGATTGCAGGAACCACTTGGTACTAACAAACCAGCCCGACTTGGCACTGGTGCCACCTTGGGTCTGGGAACCATCCTGCGTATCGTGGATTCTAAGGAGCCAGCTGGCCACTCCCAGCCACAGGCCCCAAAACACACACAACGGCGCTTTTCCCTGGAAAACAAAACTCGCCTGCCAACATTTTGATGGCAGATTGCAGGAGCCACTTGGTACTATCAAACCAGCCCAACTTGCCACTGGTGCCACCATGGGTCTGGTCACCATCCTGCCTATCGTAGCTTTTCAGGAGCCAGCCGGTCACTCCCTGCCATAGGCCCCGAGACACAAAGCTCGGCCCGTTTCCCTGGCAAACAAAAGTAAGCTGCCCCGCTTCTGGATGGCAGATTGCAGGAGCCACTTGGTACTATCAAACCAGCCCGACTTGGCACTGGTACCACCTTGGGTCTGGGAACCATCCTGCCTATCGTGGATTTTAAGGAGCCAGCCGGCTACTCCCCGCCACAGGCCCCCAACAAAACCCACGGCCCTTTTTTCTGGCAAACAAAACTTAGCTGCCTCACTTATGGAT
Source organism: Melospiza melodia melodia (assembly GCF_035770615.1). Lineage (NCBI taxonomy): Eukaryota > Metazoa > Chordata > Aves > Passeriformes > Passerellidae > Melospiza > Melospiza melodia. The sequence goes on from NC_086197.1 coordinate 41,298,484, forward strand.
GGCAGATTGCAGGAGCCACTTGGTGTAATCAAACCAGCCCGACTTGGCACTGGTGTCACCTTGGGTCTGGGAACCATCCTGCGTATCGTGGATTCTAAGGAGCCAGCCGGCCACTCCCAGCCACAGGCCCCCAAACAAAATCAACGGCGCTGTTCCCTGGAAAACAAAACACGCCTGCCAACTTTTTGATGGAGTTTGCAGGAGCCACTTGGTACTATCAAACCAGCCCAACTTGGCACTGGTGCCACCATGGGTCTGGTAAACATCCTGCGTATCGTGGATTCTTAGGAGCCAGCCGGCCACTCCTAGCCACAGGCCCCCAAACAAAAACCTAGGCCTATTTCTCTGGCAAACAAAAGTAAGCTGCCCCGCTTCTGGATGGCAGATTGCAGGAGACACTTGGGACTATCAAACCAGCCCAACTTGGCACTGGTGCCACCTTGGATCTGGGAACCATGCTGTGTATCGTGGATTTTCAGGGGCCAGCCGGCCACTCTCAGCCATATGCCCCCAAACAGAAACCTCGGCCCGTTTCTCTGGCAAACAAAACTCAACTGCCCCTCTTCTGGATGGCAAATTGCAAGATGAACTTGATACTAAAACCGCAGGCCGACTTGGTAGTGGTGACACCTTGGGCCTGGGAACCATCATGCGTATCGAGCATTTTAAGGAGCCAGCCGGCCACTCCCAGCAATTTGCCCCCAAAAACAATCCACGGAATTTTTCTCTGGCAAACAAAAATCAGCTGCCCCGCTTCTGGATGGCAGATTGCAGGAGCCACTTTGACCCATCAAACCAGCCCGACTTGGCACTGGTGCCACCTTGCATCCTGGAACCATGCTGCCTAGCGTGGATTTTCAGGGGCCAGCCGGCCACTCTCAGCTATATGCCCCCAAACAAAACCCACGGCCCGTTTCCCTGGCAAACAAAAGTAAGCTGCCCCGCTTCTGGATGGCAGATTGCAGGAACCACTTGGTAGTATCAAACCAGCCCGACTTGGCACTGGTGCCACCTTGGGTCTGGGAACCATCCTGCGTATCGTGGATTCTAAGGAGCCAGCCGGCCACTCCCAGCCACAGGCCCCCAAATACAAACAACGGCGCTTTTCCCTGGAAAACAAAACTCGCCTGCCAACTTTTTGATGGCAGATTGCAGGAGCAACTTGGTACTATCAAACCAGCCCAACTTGCCACTGGTGCCACCATGGGTCTGGTAACCATCCTGCCTATTGTAGCTTTCCAGGAGCCAGCCGGTCACTCCCAGCCATAGGCCCCCAGTCACAAACCTCGGCCCGTTTCCCTGGCAAACAAAAGTAAGCTGCCCCGCTTCTGGATGGCAGATTGCAGGAGCCACTTGGTACTATCAAACCAGCCCAACTTGGCACTGGTGCCACCTTGGGTCTGGGAACCATGCTGCGTATCGCAGATTCTAAGGCGCCAGTCGGCCACTCCCAGCCACAAGACCCCAAACACAAACAACGGCGCTTTTCTCTGGCAAACAAAACTCAACTGCCCCTCTTCTGGATGGCAAATTGCAGGTCGCACTTGGTACTATCAAACCAGCACGACTTGGCACTGGTGCCACCTTGGGTCTGGGAACCATCCTGCGTATTGTGGATTGTCAGGAGGCAGCTGGACACTCTCGGCCACAGACCCCAATCAAAAACAACGGCCCGTTTCACAGGCAAACAAAACTCAGCTGCCCCGCTTCTGGATGGGAGATTGCAGGAGGCACTTGACACTGTGAAACCAGCCCCACTTGGCACTGGTGCCACCTTGGGTCTGGGAACCATGCTGCGTATCATGGATTTTCAGGAGCCAGCCGGCCACTCCCAGCCATAGGCCCCCAAACAAAAACCACAGCCTTTTTCTCTGGCAAACAAAATTCAGCTGCCCCGCTTCTGGATGGCAGATTGCAGGAGCCACTTGGGACTATCACACCAGCACAACATGGCACTGGTGCCACCTTGGATCTGGGAATCATCCTTCCTATCGTGGATTTTCAGGGGCCAGCCGGTCACTCTCAGCCATAGGCCCCAAACACAAACCACGGCCCTTTTCTCTGGAAAACAAAACTCAACTGCCCCTCTTCTGGATGGCAGATTGCAGGAGCCACTGGGTACTATGAAACCAGCCCTACTTGGCACTGGTGCCACCTTGGGTCTGGGAACCATGCTGCGTATCATGGATTTTCAGGAGCCAGCCGTCCACTGCCAGCCACAGGCCCCGAAACACAAACAACAGCCTTTTTCTCTGGCAAACAAAATTCAGCTGCCCCGCTTCTGGATGGCAGATTGCAGGAACCACTTGGTACTAACAAACCAGCCCGACTTGGCACTGGTGCCACCTTGGGTCTGGGAACCATCCTGCGTATCGTGGATTCTAAGGAGCCAGCTGGCCACTCCCAGCCACAGGCCCCAAAACACACACAACGGCGCTTTTCCCTGGAAAACAAAACTCGCCTGCCAACTTTTTGATGGCAGATTGCAGGAGCCACTTGGTACTATCAAACCAGCCCAACTTGCCACTGGTGCCACCATGGGTCTGGTCACCATCCTGCCTATCGTAGCTTTTCAGGAGCCAGCCGGTCACTCCCTGCCATAGGCCCCGAGACACAAAGCTCGGCCCGTTTCCCTGGCAAACAAAAGTAAGCTGCCCCGCTTCTGGATGGCAGATTGCAGGAGCCACTTGGTACTATCAAACCAGCCCGACTTGGCACTGGTACCACCTTGGGTCTGGGAACCATCCTGCCTATCGTGGATTTTAAGGAGCCAGCCGGCTACTCCCCGCCACAGGCCCCCAACAAAAACCACGGCCCTTTTTTCTGGCAAACAAAACTTAGCTGCCTCACTTATGGATGGCAGATTGCAGGAGCCACTTGGTGTAATCAAACCAGCCCGACTTGGCACTGGTGTCACCTTGGGTCTGGGAACCATCCTGCGTATCGTGGATTCTAAGGAGCCAGCCGGCCACTCCCAGCCACAGGCCCCCAAACAAAATCAACGGCGCTGTTCCCTGGAAAACAAAACACGCCTGCCAACTTTTTGATGGAGTTTGCAGGAGCCACTTGGTACTATCAAACCAGCCCAACTTGGCACTGGTGCCACCATGGGTCTGGTAAACATCCTGCGTATCGTGGATTCTTAGGAGCCAGCAGGCCACTCCTAGCCACAGGCCCCCAAACAAAAACCTAGGCCTATTTCTCTGGCAAACAAAAGTAAGCTGCCCCGCTTCTGGATGGCAGATTGCAGGAGACACTTGGGACTATCAAACCAGCCCAACTTGGCACTGGTGCCACCTTGGATCTGGGAACCATGTTGTGTATCGTTGATTTTCAGAGGCCAGCCGGCCACTCTCAGCCATATGTCCCCAAACAGAAACCTCGGCCCGTTTCTCTGGCAAACAAAACTCAACTGCCCCTCTTCTGGATGGCAAATTGCAGGATGAACTTGATACTAAAACCGCAGGCCGACTTGGTAGTGGTGACACCTTGGGCCTGGGAACCATCATGCGTATCGAGCATTTTAAGGAGCCAGCCGGCCACTCCCAGCAATATGCCCCCAAAAACAATCCACGGAATTTTTCTCTGGCAAACAAAAATCAGCTGCCCCGCTTCTGGATGGCAGATTGCAGGAGCCACTTTGCACCATCAAACCAGCCCGACTTGGCACTGGTGCCACCTTGCATCTGGGAACCATGCTGCCTAGCGTGGATTTTCAGGGGCCAGCGGGCCACTCTCAGCTATATGCCCCCAAACAAAACCCACGGCCCGTTTCCCTGGCAAACAAAAGTAAGCTGCCCTGCTTCTGGATGGCAGATTGCAGGAACCACTTGGTAGTATCAAACCAGCCCGACTTGGCACTGGTGCCACCTTGGGTCTGGGAACCATCCTGCGTATCGTGGATTCTAAGGAGCCAGCCGGCCACTCCCAGCCACAGGCCCCCAAACACAAACAACGGCGCTTTTCCCTGGAAAACAAAACTCGCCTGCCAACTTTTTGATGGCAGATTGCAGGAGCAACTTGGTACTATCAAACCAGCCCAACTTGGCACTGGTGCCACCATGGGTCTGGTCACCATCCTGCCTATTGTAGCTTTCCAGGAGCCAGCCGGTCACTCCCAGCCATAGGCCCCGAGACACAAACCTCGGCCCGTTTCCCTGGCAAACAAAAGTAAGCTGCCCCGCTTCTGGATGGCAGATTGCAGGAGCCACTTGGTACTATCAAACCAGCCCAACTTGGAACTGGTGCCACCTTGGGTCTGGGAACCATGCTGCGTATCGCAGATTCTAAGGCGCCAGTCGGCCACTCCCAGCCACAAGCCCCCAAACACAAACAACGGCGCTTTTCTCTGGCATACAAAACTCAACTGCCCCTCTTCTGGATGGCAAATTGCAGGACGCACTTGGTACTATCAAAACAGCCCGACTTGGCACTGGTGCCACCTTGGGTCTGGGAACCATCCTGCGTATCGATCTTTTTAATGAGACAGCCGGCCACTCCCAGCCATATGCCCCCAAACACAACCCACGGCCCTTTCCTCTGGCAAACAAAACTCAGCTGCACCGCTTCTGGATGGCAGATTGCAGGAGCCACTTGGTACTATCAAACCAGCAAGACTTGGCACTGGTGCCACCTTGGGTCTGGGAACCATCCTGCGTATTGTGGATTGTCAGGAGCCAGCTGAACATTCTCGGCCACAGACCCCAATCAAAAACAACGGCCCGTTTCACAGGCAAACAAAACTCAGCTGCCCCGCTTCTGGATGGGAGATTGCAGGAGGCACTTGACACTGTGAAACCAGCCCCACTTGGCACTGGTGCCACCTTGGGTCTGGGAACCATGCTGCGTATCATGGATTTTCAGGAGCCAGCCGGCCACTCCCAGCCATAGGCCCCCAAACAAAAACCACAGCCTTTTTCTCTGGCAAACAAAATTCAGCTGCCCCACTTCTGGATGGCAGATTGCAGGAGCCACTTGGGACTATCACACCAGCACAACATGGCACTGCTGCCACCTTGGATCTGGGAACCATCCTTCCTATCGTGGATTTTCAGGGGCCAGCCGGTCACTCTCAGGCATAGGCCCCAAACACAAACCACGGCCCTTTTCTCTGGAAAACAAAACTCAACTGCCCCTCTTCTGGATGGCAGATTGCAGGAGCCACTGGGTACTATGAAACTAGCCCTACTTGGCACTGGTGCCACCTTGGGTCTGGGAACCATGCTGCGTATCATGGATTTTCAGGAGCCAGCCGTCCACTGCCAGCCACAGGCCCCGAAACACAAACAACAGCCTTTTTCTCTGGCAAACAAAATTCAGCTGCCCCGCTTCTGGATGGCAGATTGCAGGAACCACTTGGTACTAACAAACCAGCCCGACTTGGCACTGGTGCCACCTTGGGTCTGGGAACCATCCTGCGTATCGTGGATTTTCAGGGGCCAGCCGGCCACTCTCAGCCATATGCCCCCAAACAGAAACCTCGGCCCGTTTCTCTGGCAAACAAAACTCAGCTGCCCCTCTTCTGGATGGCAAATTGCAAGATGAACTTGATACTAAAACCGCAGGCCGACTTGGTAGTGGTGACACCTTGGGCCTGGGAACCATCATGCGTATCGAGCATTTTAAGGAGCCAGCCGGCCACTCCCAGCAATATGCCCCCAAAAACAATCCACGGAATTTTTCTCTGGCAAACAAAAATCAGCTGCCCCGCTTCTGGATGGCAGATTGCAGGAGCCACTTTGACCCATCAAACCAGCCCGACTTGGCACTGGTGCCACCTTGCATCCTGGAACCATGCTGCCTAGCGTGGATTTTCAGGGGCCAGCCGGCCACTCTCAGCTATATGCCCCCAAACAAAACCCACGGCCCGTTTCCCTGGCAAACAAAAGTAAGCTGCCCCGCTTCTGGATGGCAGATTGCAGGAACCACTTGGTAGTATCAAACCAGCCCGACTTGGCACTGGTGCCACCTTGGGTCTGGGAACCATCCTGCGTATCGTGGATTCTAAGGAGCCAGCCGGCCACTCCCAGCCACAGGCCCCCAAATACAAACAACGGCGCTTTTCCCTGGAAAACAAAACTCGCCTGCCAACTTTTTGATGGCAGATTGCAGGAGCAACTTGGTACTATCAAACCAGCCCAACTTGGCACTGGTGCCGCCATGGGTCTGGTAACCATCCTGCCTATTGTAGCTTTCCAGGAGCCAGCCGGTCACTCCCAGCCATAGTCCCCCAGTCACAAACCTCGGCCCGTTTCCCTGGCAAACAAAAGTAAGCTGCCCCGCTTCTGGATGGCAGATTGCAGGAGCCACTTGGTACTATCAAACCAGCCCAACTTGGCACTGGTGCCACCTTGGGTCTGGGAACCATGCTGCGTATCGCAGATTCTAAGGCGCCAGTCGGCCACTCCCAGCCACAAGACCCCAAACACAAACAACGGCGCTTTTCTCTGGCAAACAAAACTCAACTGCCCCTCTTCTGGATGGCAAATTGCAGGTCGCACTTGGTACTATCAAACCAGCACGACTTGGCACTGGTGCCACCTTGGGTCTGGGAACCATCCTGCGTATTGTGGATTGTCAGGAGGCAGCTGGACACTCTCGGCCACAGACCCCAATCAAAAACAACGGCCCGTTTCACTGGCAAACAAAACTCAGCTGCCCCGCTTCTGGATGGGAGATTGCAGGAGGCACTTGACACTGTGAAACCAGCCCCACTTGGCACTGGTGCCACCTTGGGTCTGGGAACCATGCTGCGTATCATGGATTTTCAGGAGCCAGCCGGCCACTCCCAGCCATAGGCCCCCAAACAAAAACCACAGCCTTTTTCTCTGGCAAACAAAATTCAGCTTCCCCGCTTCTGGATGGCAGATTGCAGGAGCCACTTGGGACTATCACACCAGCACAACATGGCACTGGTGCCACCTTGGATCTGGGAATCATCCTTCCTATCGTGGATTTTCAGGGGCCAGCCGGTCACTCTCAGCCATAGGCCCCAAACACAAACCACGGCCCTTTTCTCTGGAAAACAAAACTCAACTGCCCCTCTTCTGGATGGCAGATTGCAGGAGCCACTGGGTACTATGAAACCAGCCCTACTTGGCACTGGTGCCACCTTGGGTCTGGGAACCATGCTGCGTATCATGGATTTTCAGGAGCCAGCCGTCCACTGCCAGCCACAGGCCCCGAAACACAAACAACAGCCTTTTTCTCTGGCAAACAAAATTCAGCTGCCCCGCTTCTGGATGGCAGATTGCAGGAACCACTTGGTACTAACAAACCAGCCCGACTTGGCACTGGTGCCACCTTGGGTCTGGGAACCATCCTGCGTATCGTGGATTCTAAGGAGCCAGCTGGCCACTCCCAGCCACAGGCCCCAAAACACACACAACGGCGCTTTTCCCTGGAAAACAAAACTCGCCTGCCAACTTTTTGATGGCAGATTGCAGGAGCCACTTGGTACTATCAAACCAGCCCAACTTGCCACTGGTGCCACCATGGGTCTGGTCACCATCCTGCCTATCGTAGCTTTTCAGGAGCCAGCCGGTCACTCCCTGCCATAGGCCCCGAGACACAAAGCTCGGCCCGTTTCCCTGGCAAACAAAAGTAAGCTGCCCCGCTTCTGGATGGCAGATTGCAGGAGCCACTTGGTACTATCAAACCAGCCCGACTTGGCACTGGTACCACCTTGGGTCTGGGAACCATCCTGCCTATCGTGGATTTTAAGGAGCCAGCCGGCTACTCCCCGCCACAGGCCCCCAACAAAAACCACGGCCCTTTTTTCTGGCAAACAAAACTTAGCTGCCTCACTTATGGATGGCAGATTGCAGGAGCCACTTGGTGTAATCAAACCAGCCCGACTTGGCACTGGTGTCACCTTGGGTCTGGGAACCATCCTGCGTATCGTGGATTCTAAGGAGCCAGCCGGCCACTCCCAGCCACAGGCCCCCAAACAAAATCAACGGCGCTGTTCCCTGGAAAACAAAACACGCCTGCCAACTTTTTGATGGAGTTTGCAGGAGCCACTTGGTACTATCAAACCAGCCCAACTTGGCACTGGTGCCACCATGGGTCTGGTAAACATCCTGCGTATCGTGGATTCTTAGGAGCCAGCAGGCCACTCCTAGCCACAGGCCCCCAAACAAAAACCTAGGCCTATTTCTCTGGCAAACAAAAGTAAGCTGCCCCGCTTCTGGATGGCAGATTGCAGGAGACACTTGGGACTATCAAACCAGCCCAACTTGGCACTGGTGCCACCTTGGATCTGGGAACCATGTTGTGTATCGTGGATTTTCAGAGGCCAGCCGGCCACTCTCAGCCATATGTCCCCAAACAGAAACCTCGGCCCGTTTCTCTGGCAAACAAAACTCAACTGCCCCTCTTCTGGATGGCAAATTGCAGGATGAACTTGATACTAAAACCGCAGGCCGACTTGGTAGTGGTGACACCTTGGGCCTGGGAACCATCATGCGTATCGAGCATTTTAAGGAGCCAGCCGGCCACTCCCAGCAATATGCCCCCAAAAACAATCCACGGAATTTTTCTCTGGCAAACAAAAATCAGCTGCCCCGCTTCTGGATGGCAGATTGCAGGAGCCACTTTGCACCATCAAACCAGCCCGACTTGGCACTGGTGCCACCTTGCATCTGGGAACCATGCTGCCTAGCGTGGATTTTCAGGGGCCAGCGGGCCACTCTCAGCTATATGCCCCCAAACAAAACCCACGGCCCGTTTCCCTGGCAAACAAAAGTAAGCTGCCCTGCTTCTGGATGGCAGATTGCAGGAACCACTTGGTAGTATCAAACCAGCCCACCTTGGAACTGGTGCCACCTTGGGTCTGGGAACCATGCTGCGTATCGCAGATTCTAAGGCGCCAGTCGGCCACTCCCAGCCACAAGCCCCCAAACACAAACAACGGCGCTTTTCTCTGGCAAACAAAACTCAACTGCCCCTCTTCTGGATGGCAAATTGCAGGACGCACTTGGTACTATAAAAACAGCCCGACTTGGCACTGGTGCCACCTTGGGTCTGGGAACCATCCTGCGTATCGATCTTTTTAATGAGACAGCCGGCCACTCCCAGCCATATGCCCCCAAACACAACCCACGGCCCTTTCCTCTGGCAAACAAAACTCAGCTGCACCGCTTCTGGATGGCAGATTGCAGGAGCCACTTGGTACTATCAAACCAGCAAGACTTGGCACTGGTGCCACCTTGGGTCTTATAACCATCCTGCATATTGTGGATTGTCAGGAGCCAGCTGAACATTCTCGGCCACAGACCCCAATCAAAAACAACGGCCCGTTTCACAGGCAAACAAAACTCAGCTGCCCCGCTTCTGGATGGGAGATTGCAGGAGGCACTTGACACTGTGAAACCAGCCCCACTTGGCACTGGTGCCACCTTGGGTCTGGGAACCATGCTGCGTATCATGGATTTTCAGGAGCCAGCCGGCCACTCCCAGCCATAGGCCCCCAAACAAAAACCACAGCCTTTTTCTCTGGCAAACAAAATTCAGCTGCCCCACTTCTGGATGGCAGATTGCAGGAGCCACTTGGGACTATCACACCAGCACAACATGGCACTGCTGCCACCTTGGATCTGGGAACCATCCTTCCTATCGTGGATTTTCAGGGGCCAGCCGGTCACTCTCAGCCATAGGCCCCAAACACAAACCACGGCCCTTTTCTCTGGAAAACAAAACTCAACTGCCCCTCTTCTGGATGGCAGATTGCAGGAGCCACTGGGTACTATGAAACTAGCCCTACTTGGCACTGGTGCCACCTTGGGTCTGGGAACCATGCTGCGTATCATGGATTTTCAGGAGCCAGCCGTCCACTGCCAGCCACAGGCCCCGAAACACAAACAACAGCCTTTTTCTCTGGCAAACAAAATTCAGCTGCCCCGCTTCTGGATGGCAGATTGCAGGAACCACTTGGTACTAACAAACCAGCCCGACTTGGCACTGGTGCCACCTTGAGTCTGGGAACCATCCTGCGTATCGTGGATTCTAAGGAGCCAGCTGGCCACTCCCAGCCACAGGCCCCAAAATACACACAACGGCACTTTTCCCTGGAAAACAAAACTCGCCTGCCAACTTTTTGATGGCAGATTGCAGGAGCCACTTGGTACTATCAAACCAGCCCAACTTGCCACTGGTGCCACCATGGGTCTGGTCACCATCCTGCCTATCGTAGCTTTTCAGGAGCCAGCCGGTCACTCCCAGCCATAGGCCCCCAGAAAAAAACCTCGGTCCGTTTCCCTGGAAAACAAAAGTAAGCTGCCCCGCTTCTGCATGGCAGATTGCAGGAGCCACTTGGTGCTATCAAACCAGCCCGACTTGGCACTGGTGCCACCCTGGGTCTGGGAACCATCCTGCGTATCCTGTGTTCTAAGGAGCCAGCCGGCCACTCCCAGCCACAGTCCCCCAAACAGAAACAACGGCGCTTTTCCCTGGAAAACAAAACTGACCTGCCAACTTTTTGATGGCAGATTGCAGGAGACACTTGGTACTATCAAACCAGCCCAACTTGGCACTGGTGCCACCATGGGTCTGGTCACCATCCTGCCTATCGTAGCTTTTCAGGAGCCAGCCGGTCACTCCCAGCCATAGGTCCCCAGACAAATACCTCGGCCCGTTTCCCTGGCAAACAAAAGTAAGCTGCCCCGCTTCTGGATGGCAGATTGCAGGAGCCACTTGGTACAATCAAACCAGCCCAACTTGACACTGGTGCCACCTTGGCTCTGGGAACCATGCTGCGTAACCCGGATTGTAAGACGACAGGCAGCCACTGCCAGCCCCAGGCCTCCAAACAAAATCAACGGCGCTTTTCCCTGGAAAACAAAACTCGCCTGACAACTTTTAGATGGCAGATTGCAGGAGCCAGTTGGTACCATCAAACCAGCCCAACTTGGCACTGGTGCCACCTTGGGTCTGGGAACCATCCTGCCTATTGTTGCTTTTCAGGAGCCAGCCGGTCACTTCTAGCCCTAGGCCCCCAGTCATAAACCTCGGCCCGTTTCCCTGGCACACAAATGTAAGCTACCCCGCTTCAGGATGGCAGATTGCAGGAGCCACTTTTCACCATCAAACCAGCCCGACGTGGCACTGGTGCCACCTTGGGTCTGGGAACCATCCTGCGTATCGTGTGTTCTAAGGAGCCAGCCGGCCACTCCCACCAACAGTCCCCCAAACACAAACAACGGCGCTTTTCCCTGGAAAACAAAACTGGCCTGCCAACTTTTTGATGGCAGATTGCAGGAGCCACTTGGTACTATCAAACCAGCCCAACTTGGCACTGGTGCCACCATGGGTCTGGTCACCATCCTGCCTATCGTAGCTTTTCAGGAGCCAGGCGGTCACTCCCAGCCATAGGCCCCCAGACACAAACCTCGGCCCGTTTCCCTGGCAAACAAAAGTAAGCTGCCCCGCTTCTGCATGGCAGATTGCAGGTGCTATTTAGTACTATCAAACCAGCCCAACTTGGCACTGGTGCCACCTCTGGTCTGGGAACCATCCTGCCTATCGTGGATTTTCAGGGGCCAGACGGCCACTATCAGCCATATGCCCCCAAAAACAAACCACGGCCCTTTTCTCTGGTAAACAAAACTCAACTGCCCCTCTTCTGGATGGCAAATTTTAGGACGCACTTTGTACTACGAAAACCGCCCGACTTGGCACTGGTGCCACCTTGGGTCAGGGAACCATCCTGCCTATCGTAGCTTTTCAGGAGCCAGCCGGTCACTCCCAGCCATAGGTCCCCAGACAAATACCTCGGCCCGTTTCCCTGGCAAACAAAAGTAAGCTGCCCCGCTTCTGGATGGCAGATTGCAGGAGCCACTTGGTACTATCAAACCAGCCCAACTTGACACTGGTGCCACCTTGGCTCTGGGAACCATGCTGCGTAACCCGGATTGTAAGACTACAGGCAGCCACTGCCAGCCACAGGCCTCCAAACAAAATCAACGGCGCTTTTCCCTGGAAAACAAAACTCGCCTGACAACTTTTAGATGGCAGATTGCAGGAGCCAGTTGGTACCATCAAACCAGCCCAACTTGGCACTGGTGCCACCTTGGGTCTGGGAACCATCCTGCCTATTGTTGCTTTTCAGGAGCCAGCCGGTCACTTCTAGCCCTAGGCCCCCAGTCATAAACCTCGGCCCGTTTCCCTGGCACACAAATGTAAGCTACCCCGCTTCAGGATGGCAGATTGCAGGAGCCACTTTTCACCATCAAACCAGCCCGACGTGGCACTGGTGCCACCTTGGGTCTGGGAACCATCCTGCGTATCGTGTGTTCTAAGGAGCCAGCCGGTCACTCCCAGCCACAGTCCCCCAAACACAAACAACGGCGCTTTTCCCTGGAAAACAAAACTGGCCTGCCAACTTTTTGATGGCAGATTGCAGGAGCCACTTTGCACCATCAAACCACCCCGACTTGGCACTGGTGCCACCATGGGTCTGGTAACCATCCTGCCTATCGTAGCTTTTCAGGAGCCAGGCGGTCACTTCCCAGCCATAGGCCCCCAGACACAAACCTCGGCCCGTTTCCCTGGCAAACAAAAGTAAGCTGCCCCGCTTCTGCATGGCAGATTGCAGGTGCTATTTAGTACTATCAAACCAGCCCGACTTGGCACTGGTGCCACCTCTGGTCTGGTCACCATCCTGCCTATCGTGGATTTTCAGGCGCCAGACGGCCACTATCAGCCATATGCCCCCAAAAACAAACCACGGCCCTTTTCTCTGGTAAACAAAACTCAACTGCCCCTCTTCTGGATGGCAAATTTTAGGACGCACTTTGTACTACGAAAACCGCCCGACTTGGCACTGGTGCCACCTTGGGTCAGGGAACCATCCTGCCTATCGTAGCTTTATAAGGAGCCAGCAGGCCACGCCCAGCCATATAGCCCCAAAAACAAACCACGGACCATTTCTCTTGGAAACAAAAATCCGCTGCCCTGCGTCTGGATGGCAGATTGCAGGAGCCACTTTGCACCATCAAACCACCCCGACTTGGCACTGGTGCCATCTTGGATCTGGGAACCATCCTGCCTATCGTAGCTTTTCAGGAGCCAGCCGGTTACTCCCAACCATAGGCCCCCAGACAGAAAGCTCTGCCCGTTTCCCTGGCAAACAAAAGTAAGCTACCCCGCTTCTGGATGGCAGATTGCAGGAGCCACTTGGTACTATCAAACCAGCCCAACTTGGCACTGGTGCCACCATGGGTCTGGTCACCATCCTGCCTATCGTAGCTTTTCAGGAGCCAGGCGGTCACTCCCAGCCATAGGCCCCCAGACAAATACCTCGGCCCGTTTCCCTGGCAAACAAATGTAAGCTGCCCCGCTTCTGGATGGCAGATTGCAGGAGCCACATGGTACTATCAAACCAGGCCAACATGGCACTGGTGCCACCTTGGCTCTGGGAACCATCCTGCCTATCGTGGATTTTCAGGCGCCAGCCGGCCACTCTCAGCCATATGCCCCAAAACACAAACCACGGCCCTTTTCTCTGGTAAACAAAACTCAACTGCCCCTCTTCTGGATGGCAAATTGCAGGACGCACTTGGTACTACGAAAACAGCCCGACTTGGCAGTGATGCCACCTTGGGTCAGGGAACCATCCTGCGTATCGATGTTTTTAAGGAGTCAGCCGGCAACGTCCAGCCATATACCCCCAAAAAAAACCCACGGAACTTTTCTCCAGCAAGCAAAAATCCGCTGCCCCGCGTCTGGATGGCAGATTGCAGGAGCTATTTAGTATTATCAAACCAGCCCGACTTGGCACTGGTGCCACCATGGGTCTGGTCACCATCCTGCCTATCGTAGCTTTTCAGGAGCCAGCCGGTCACTCTCAGCCATAGGCCCCAAACACAAACCACGGCCCTTTTCTCTGGAAAACAAAACTCAACTGCCCCTCTTCTGGATGGCAGATTGCAGGAGCCACTAGGTACTATGAAACCAGCCCTACTTGGCACTGGTGCCACCTTGGGTCTGGGAACCATGCTGCGTATCATGGATTTTCAGGAGCCAGCCGTCCACTGCCAGCCACAGGCCCCGAAACACAAACAACAGCCTTTTTCTCTGGCAAACAAAATTCAGCTGCCCCGCTTCTGGATGGCAGATTGCAGGAACCACTTGGTACTAACAAACCAGCCCGACTTGGCACTGGTGCCACCTTGGGTCTGGGAACCATCCTGCGTATCGTGGATTCTAAGGAGCCAGCTGGCCACTCCCAGCCACAGGCCCCAAAACACACACAACGGCGCTTTTCCCTGGAAAACAAAACTCGCCTGCCAACTTTTTGATGGCAGATTGCAGGAGCCACTTGGTACTATCAAACCAGCCCAACTTGGCACTGGTGCCACCATGGGTCTGGTCACCATCCTGCCTATCGTAGCTTTTCAGGAGCCAGCCGGTCACTCCCAGCCATAGGCCCCCAGACAGAAACCTCGGCCTGTTTCCCTGGCACACAAAAGTAAGCTACCGCACTTCTGGATGGCAGATTGCAGGAGCCACTTTGCACCATCAAACCAGCCCAACTTGGCACTGGGGCCACCTTGGCTCTGGGAACCATTCTGCGTAACCCGGATTCTAAGACGACAGGCAGCCACTGCCAGCCACAGGCCTCCAAACAAAATCAACGGCGCTTTTCCCTGGAAAAGAAAACTCGCCTGCCAGCTTTTTGATGGCAGATTGCAGGAGCCACTTGGTACTATCAAATCATCCAAACTTGGCACTGGTGCCATTATGGGTCTGGGAACCATCCTGCCAATTGTACCATTTCAGGAGCCAGCCGGTCACTCCCAGCCATAGGCCCCCATCACAAACCTCGGACCGTTTCCCTGGCAAACAAAATTAAGCTGCCCCGATTCTGGATAGCAGATTGCAGTAGCCACTTGGTAGTGTCAAAACAGCCCGACTTGGCACTGGTGCCACCTTGGGTCTGGGAACCATCCTGCGTATCGTGGATTCTAAGCAGCCACCCGGCCACTCCGTGCCACAGGCGCCCAAACACAAACAACGGCGCTTTTCCCTTGAAAACAAAACTCGCCTGCCAACATTTTGATGGCAGATTGCAGGAGCCACTTGGTACTATCAAACCAGCCCATCTTGGCACTGGTGCCACCATGGGTCTGGTCACCATCCTGCCTATCGTAGCTTTTCAGGAGCCAGCCGGTCACTCCCAGCCATAAACCCCCAGACACAAACCTCGGCCCGTTTCCCTGGAAAACAAAAGGAAGCACCCCCGATTCTGGATGGCAGATTGCAGGAGCCACTTGGTAGTATCAAATTAGCCCAACTTGGCACTGGTGCCATCATGGGTCTGGTAAACATCCTGCCTATCTTAGCTTTTCAGGAGCCGGCCTGTCACTCCCTGCCATAGGCCCCCAGAGAAATACCTCGGCCCGTTTCCCTGGCAAACAAAAGTAAGCTGCCCCTCTTCTGGATGGCAGATTGCAGGAACCACTTGCTACTATCAAACCAGCCCAACTTGGCACTGGTGCCACCTTGGCTCTGGGAACCATGCTGCGTAACGTAGATTCTAAGAGGACAGGCGGACACTCCCAGCCACAGGCCTCTAAACAAAAACAACGGCGCGTTACCCTGGAAAACAAAACTCGCCTGCCAACTTTTTGATGGCAGATTGCAGGAGCCACTTGGTACTATCAAACCAGCCCAACTTGGCACTGGTGCCACCATGGGTCTGGTCACCATCCTGCCTATCGTAGCTTTTCAGGAGCCAGCCGGTCACTCCCAGCCATAGGCCCCCAGACAAATACCTCGGCCCGTTTCCCTGGCAAACAAAAGTAAGCTGCCCCGCTTCTGGATGGCAGATTGCAGGAGCCACATGGTACTATCAAACCAGGCCAACATGGCACTGGTGCCACCTTGGCTCTGGGAACCATCCTGCCTATCGTGGATTTTCAGGCGCCAGCCGGCCACTCTCAGCCATATGCCCCAAAACACAAACCACGGCCCTTTTCTCTGGTAAACAAAACTCAACTTCCCCTCTTCTGGATGGCAAATTGCAGGAGCCACTTGGTACTACGAAAACAGCCCGACTTGGCAGTGATGCCACCTTGGGTCAGGGAACCATCCTGCGTATCGATGTTTTTAAGGAGTCAGCCGGCAACGTCCAGCCATATACCCCCAAAAACATCCACGGAACTTTTCTCCAGC
Organism: Melospiza melodia melodia; assembly: GCF_035770615.1. NCBI lineage: Eukaryota > Metazoa > Chordata > Aves > Passeriformes > Passerellidae > Melospiza > Melospiza melodia. Next base: position 41,314,657 of record NC_086197.1, read on the forward strand.
AAGCAAAAATCCGCTGCCCCGCGTCTGGATGGCAGATTGCAGGAGCTATTTAGTATTATCAAACCAGCCCGACTTGGCACTGGTGCCACCATCGGTCTGGTCACCATCCTGCCTATCGTAGCTTTTCAGGAGCCAGCCGGTCACTCTCAGCCATAGGCCCCAAACACAAACCACGGCCCTTTTCTCTGGAAAACAAAATTCAACTGCCCCTCTTCTGGATGGCAGATTGCAGGAGCTACTGGGTACTATGAAACCAGCCCGACTTGGCACTGGTGCCACCTTGGGTCTGGGAACCATGCTGCGTATCATGGATTTTCAGGAGCCAGCCGTCCACTGCCAGCCACAGGCCCCGAAACACAAACAACAGCCTTTTTCTCTGGCAAACAAAATTCAGCTGCCCCGCTTCTGGATGGCAGATTGCAGGAACCACTTGGTACTAACAAACCAGCCCGACTTGGCACTGGTGCCACCTTGGGTCTGGGAACCATCCTGCGTATCGTGGATTCTAAGGAGCCAGCTGGCCACTCCCAGCCACAGGCCCCAAAACACACACAACGGCGCTTTTCACTGGAAAACAAAACTCGCCTGCCAACTTTTTGATGGCAGATTGCAGGAGCCACTTGGTACTATCAAACCAGCCCAACTTGGCACTGGTGCCACCATGGGTCTGGTCACCATCCTGCCTATCGTAGCTTTTCAGGAGCCAGCCGGTCACTCCCAGCCATAGGCCCCCAGACACAAAGCTCGGACCGTTTCCCTGGCAAACAAAAGTAAGCTGCCCTGCTTCTGGATGGCAGATTGCAGGATCCACTTGTTATTATCAAACCAGCCCGACTTGGTACTGGTGCCACCTCTGGTCTGGGTACCATCCTGGGTATCGTGGATCCTAAGGAGCCAGCCGGCCACTCCCAGCCACAGGCCCCCAAACAAAAACAACGGCGATTTTCCCTGGAAAACAAAACTCGCCTGACAACTTTTTGATGGCAGATTGCAGGAACCACTTGGTACTATTAAACCAGCCCAACTTGGCACTGGTGCCACCTTGGGTCTGGGAACCATGCTGCGTATTGTGGATTCTAAGGAGCCAGCCGGCCACTCCAGCCACAGGCCCGCAGACACAAACAACGGCGCTTTTCCCTGGAAAACAAAACTCGCCTGCCAACATTTTGATGGCAGATTGCAGGAGCCACTTGGTACTATGAAATCAGCCGAACATGGCACTGGTGCCACCATGGGTCTGGTCACCATCCTGCCTATCGTAGCTTTTCAGGAGCCAGCCGGTCACTCCCAGCCATAGGCCCCCAGACACAAAGCTCGGCCCGTTTCCCTGGCAAACAGAAGTAAGCTGCCCCGCTTCTGGATGGTAGATTGCAGGAACCATTTGCTACAATCAAACCAGCCCAACTTGGCACTGGTGCCACCTCAGGTCTGGGAACCATCCTGCGTATTTTGGATTCTAAGGAGCCAGCCGGCCACTCCCAGCCACAGGCCCCCAAACACAAACAACGGCGCTTTTCCCTGGAAAACAAAACTCGCCTGCCAACATTTTGATGGCAGATTGCAGGAGCCACTTGGTACTATCAAACCAGCCCAACTTGGCACTGGTGCCACCATGGGTCTGGTCACCATCCTGCCTATCGTAGTTTCTCAGGAGCCAGCCGGTCACTCCCTGCCATAGGCCCCCAGACAAAACCTCGGCCCGTTTCCCTGGCAAACAAAAGTAAGCTGCCCCGCTTCTGGATGGCAGATTGCAGGACGCACTTGGTAGTATCAAACCAGCCCAACTTGGCACTGGTGCCACCTCAGGTCTGGGAACCATGCTGCGTATCGTGGATTCTAATTAGCCATCCGGCCACTCCCAGCCACAGGCCCCCAAACAAAAACAACGGCGCTTTTCCCTGGATAACAAACTCGCCTGCCAACTTTTTGATGGCAGATTGCAGGAGCCACTTGGTACTATCAAACCAGCCCAACTTGGCACTGGTGCCACCATGGGTCTGGTCACCATCCTGCCTATCGTAGCTTTTCAGGAGCCAGCCGGCCACTCCCAGCCACAGGCCCCCAAACACAAACAACGACGCTTTTCCCTGGAAAACAAAACTCGCCTGCCAACTTTTTGATGGCAGATTGCAGGAACCACTTGGTACTATCAAACCAGCCCAACTTGGCACTGGTGCCACCTTGGGTCTGGGAACCATGCTGCGTATCGTGGATTCTAAGGAGCCAGCCAGCCACTCCAGCCACAGGCCCGCAGACAAAAACAACGGCGCTTTTCCCTGGAAAACAAAACTCGCCTGCCGACTATTTGATGGCAGATTGCAGGAGCCACTTGGTACTATGAAATCAGCCGAACATGGCACTGGTGCCACCATGGGTCTGGTCACCATCCTGCCTATCGTAGCTTTTCAGGAGCCAGCCGGTCACTCCCAGCCATAGGCCCCCTGACACAAAGCTCGGCCCGTTTCCCTGGCAAACAAAAGTAAGCTGCCCCGCTTCTGGATGGCAGATTGCAGGACGCACTTGGTACTATAAAACCAGCCCGACTTGGCACTGGTGCCACCTCAGGTCTGGGAACCATCCTGCGTATCGTGGATTCTAAGGAGCCAGCCGGCCACTCCCAGCCACAGGCCCCCAAACACAAACAACGGCGCTTTTCCCTGGAAAACAAAACTCGCCTGCCAACTTTTTGATGGCAGATTGCAGGAGCCACTTGGTACTATCAAACCAGCCCAACTTGGCACTGGTGCCACCATGGGTCTGGTCACCATCCTGCCTATCTTAGCTTTTCAGGAGCCAGCCGGTCACTCCCCGCCATAGGCCCCCAGACAAAAAGCTCGGCCCGTTTCCCTGGCAAACAAAAGTAAGCTACCCCGCTTCTGGATGGCAGATTGCAGGAGCCACTTTGCACCATCAAACTAGCCCGTCTTGGCACTGGTGCCACCTCTGGTCTGGGAACCATCCTGCGTATCGTGGATTCTATTTAGCCAGCCGGCCACTCCCTACCACAGGCCCCCAAACACAAACAACGGCGCTTTTCCCTGGAAAACAAAACTCGCCTACCAACTATTTGATGGCAGATTACAGGAGCCACTTGGTACTATCAAACCAGCCCAACTTGGCACTGGTGCCGCCATGGGTCTGGTCACAATCCCGCCTATCGTAACTTTTCAGGAGCCAGCCGGTCACTCCCAGCCATAGGTCCCCAGTCCCAAACCTCGGCCCGTTTCCCTGGCAAACAAAAGTAAGCTGCCCCGCTTCTGGATGGCAGATTGCAGGAGCCACTTGGTACTATCAAACCAGCCCGACTTGGCACTGGTGCCACCTCTGGTCTGGGACCCATCCTGCGTATCGTGGATTCTAAGGAGCCAGTCGGCCACTCCCAGCCACAGGCCCCCAAACACAAACAACGGCCCGTTTCCGTGGCAAACAAAAGTAAGCTGCCCCGTTTCTGGATGGCAGATTGCAGGAACCACTTGGCAGTATCAAACCAGCACAACTTGGCACTGGTGGCACCTCTTGTCTGGTAACCATGCTGCGTATCGTGGTTTCTAATGAGCCAGCCGGGCACTCCCAACCACAGGTCCCCAAACACAAACAATGGCGCTTTTCCCTGGAAAACAAAACTCGCCTGCCAACTTTTTGATGGCAGATTGCAGGAGCCACTTGGTACTATCAAACCAGCCCAACTTGGCACTGGTGCCACCATGGGTCTGGTCACCATCCTGCCTATCGTAGCTTTTCAGGAGCCAGCCGGTCACTCCCAGCCATAGGCCCCCAGACACAAAGCTCGGCCCGTTTCCCTGGCAAACAGAAGTAAGCTGCCCCGCTTCTGGATGGTAGATTTCAGGAACCATTTGCTACAATCAAACCAGCCCAACTTGGCACTGGTGCCACCTCAGGTCTGGGAACCATCCTGCGTATTTTGGATTCTAAGGAGCCAGCCGGCCACTCCCAGCCACAGGCCCCCAAACACAAACAACGGCGCTTTTCCCTGGAAAACAAAACTCGCCTGCCAACATTTTGATGGCAGATTGCAGGAGCCACTTGGTACTATCAAACCAGCCCAACTTGGCACTGGTGCCACCATGGGTCTGGTCACCATCCTGCCTATCGTAGTTTCTCAGGAGCCAGCCGGTCACTCCCTGCCATAGGCCCCCAGACAAAACCTCGGCCCGTTTCCCTGGCAAACAAAAGTAAGCTGCCCCGCTTCTGGATGGCAGATTGCAGGACGCACTTGGTAGTATCAAACCAGCCCAACTTGGCACTGGTGCCACCTCAGGTCTGGGAACCATGCTGCGTATCGTGGATTCTAATTAGCCATCCGGCCACTCCCAGCCACAGGCCCCCAAACAAAAACAACGGCGCTTTTCCCTGGATAACAAACTCGCCTGCCAACTTTTTGATGGCAGATTGCAGGAGCCACTTGGTACTATCAAACCAGCCCAACTTGGCACTGGTGCCACCATGGGTCTGGTCACCATCCTGCCTATCGTAGCTTTTCAGGAGCCAGCCGGTCACTCCCAGCCATAGGCCCCCAGACAAAAACCTCGGCCCTTTTCCCTGGCAAACAAAAGTAAGTTAACCCGCTTCTGGATGGCAGATTGCAGGAGCCACTTTTCACCATCAAACTAGCCCGACTTGGCACTGGTGTCACCTCTGGTCTGGGAACCATCCTGCCTGTCGTGGATTCTAATTAGCCAGCCGGCCACTCCCAGCCACAGGCCCCCAAACACAAACAACGTCGCTTTTCCCTGGGAAACAAAACTCGCCTGCCAAGTTTTTGATGGCAGATTGCAGGAGCCACTTGGTACTATCAAACCAGCCCAACTTGACACTGGTGCCACCATGGGTCTGGCCACAATCCTGCCTATCGTAGCCTTTCAGGAGCCAGCCGGTCACTCCCAGCCATAGGCCCCCAGACACAAACCTCGGCCCGTTTCCCTGGCAAACAAAAGTAAGCTGCCCCGCTTCTGGATGGCAGATTGCAGGAAACACTTGGTACTATCAAACCAGCCCAACTTGGGACTGGTGCCACCTTGGGTCTGGGAACCATCCTGCGTATCGTGGATTCTAAGGAGCCAGCCGGCCACTCCCAGCCACAGGCCCCCAAACAAAAACAACGACGCTTTTCCCTGGAAAACAAAACTCGCCTGCCACCTTTTTGATGGCAGATTGCAGGAGCCACTTGGTACTATCAAACCAGCCCAACTTGGCACTGGTGCCACCATGGGTCTGGTCACCATCCTGCCTATCGTAGTTTCTCAGGATCCAGCCGGTCACTCCCTGCCATAGGCCCCCAGACAAAACCTCGGCCCGTTTCCCTGGCAAACAAAAGTAAGCTGCCCCGCTTCTGGATGGCAGATTGCAGGACGCACTTGGTAGTATCAAACCAGCCCAACTTGGCACTGGTGCCACCTCAGGTCTGGGAACCATGCTGCGTATCGTGGATTCTAATTAGCCATCCGGCCACTCCCAGCCACAGGCCCCCAAACAAAAACAACGGCGCTTTTCCCTGGAAAACAAAACTCGCCTGCCAACTTTTTGATGGCAGATTGCAGGAGCCACTTGGTACTATCAAACCAGCCCAACTTGGCACTGGTGCCACCATGGGTCTGGTCACCATCCTGCCTATCGTAGCTTTTCAGGAGCCAGCCGGTCACTCCCAGCCATAGGCCCCCAGACAAAAACCTCGGCCCTTTTCCCTGGCAAACAAAAGTAAGTTAACCCGCTTCTGGATGGCAGATTGCAGGAGCCACTTTTCACCATCAAACTAGCCCGACTTGGCACTGGTGTCACCTCTGGTCTGGGAACCATCCTGCCTGTCGTGGATTCTAATTAGCCAGCCGGCCACTCCCAGCCACAGGCCCCCAAACACAAACAACGTCGCTTTTCCCTGGGAAACAAAACTCGCCTGCCAAGTTTTTGATGGCAGATTGCAGGAGCCACTTGGTACTATCAAACCAGCCCAACTTGACACTGGTGCCACCATGGGTCTGGTCACAATCCTGCCAATCGTAGCCTTTCAGGAGCCAGCCGGTCACTCCCAGCCATAGGCCCCCAGACACAAACCTCGGCCCGTTTCCCTGGCAAACAAAAGTAAGCTGCCCCGCTTCTGGATGGCAGATTGCAGGAAACACTTGGTACTATCAAACCAGCCCAACTTGGGACTGGTGCCACCTTGGGTCTGGGAACCATCCTGCGTATCGTGGATTCTAAGGAGCCAGCCGGCCACTCCCAGCCACAGGCCCCCAAACACAAACAACGACGCTTTTCCCTGGAAAACAAAACTCGCCTGCCAACTTTTTGATGGCAGATTGCAGGAACCACTTGGTACTATCAAACCAGCCCAACTTGGCACTGGTGCCACCTTGGGTCTGGGAACCATGCTGCGTATCGTGGATTCTAAGGAGCCAGCCGGCCACTCCAGCCACAGGCCCGCAGACAAAAACAACGGCGCTTTTCCCTGGAAAACAAAACTCGCCTGCCGACTATTTGATGGCAGATTGCAGGAGCCACTTGGTACTATGAAATCAGCCGAACATGGCACTGGTGCCACCATGGGTCTGGTCACCATCCTGCCTATCGTAGCTTTTCAGGAGCCAGCCGGTCACTCCCAGCCATAGGCCCCCTGACACAAAGCTCGGCCCGTTTCCCTGGCAAACAAAAGTAAGCTGCCCCGCTTCTGGATGGCAGATTGCAGGACGCACTTGGTACTATAAAACCAGCCCGACTTGGCACTGGTGCCACCTCAGGTCTGGGAACCATCCTGCGTATCGTGGATTCTAAGGAGCCAGCCGGCCACTCCCAGCCACAGGCCCCCAAACACAAACAACGGCGCTTTTCCCTGGAAAACAAAACTCGCCTGCCGACATTTTGATGGCAGATTGCAGGAGCCACTTGGTACTATCAAACCAGCCCAACTTGCCACTGGTGCCACCATGGGTCTGGTCACCATCCTGCCTATCGTAGCTTTTCAGGAGCCAGCCGGTCACTCCCAGCCATAGGCCCCCAGACACAAAGCTCGGACCGTTTCCCTGGCAAACAAAAGTAAGTTATCCCGCTTCTGGATGGCAGATTGCAGGAGCCACTTTGCACCATCAAACTAGCCCGACTTGGCACTGGTGCCACCTTGGGTCTGGGAACCATCCTGCGTATCGTGGATTCTAAGCAGCCAGCCGGCCACTCCCAGCCACAGGCCCCCAAACAAAAACAACGGCGCTTTTCCCTGGAAAATAAAAACTCGCCTGCCAAATTTTGACGGCAGATTGCAGGAGCCACTTGGTACTATCAAATCAGCCCAACTTGGGACTGGTGCCACCATGGGTCTGGTCACCATCCTGCCTATCGTAGCTTTTCAGGAGCCAGCCGGTCACTCCCAGCCATAGGTCCCCAGACAAAAACCTCGGCCCGTTTCCCTGGCAAACAAAAGTAAGCTGCCCTGCTTCTGGATGGCAGATTGCAGGAACCACTTGGTACTATCAAACCAGCAAAACTTGGCACTGGTGCCACCTTGGGTCTGGATACCATGCTGCGTATCGTGGATTCTAAGGAGCCAGCCGGCCACTCCCAGCCACAGGCCCCCAAACACAAACAACGGCGCTTTTCCCTGGAAAACAAAACTCTCCTGCCAACATTTTGATGGCAGATTGCAGGAGCCACTTGGTTTTATCAAATCAGCCCAACTTGGCACTGGTGCCACCATGGGTCTGGTCACCATCCTGCCTATCTTAGCTTTTCAGGAGCCAGCCGGTCACTCCCCGCCATAGGCCCCCAGACAAAAAGCTCGGCCCGTTTCCCTGGCAAACAAAAGTAAGCTACCCCGCTTCTGGATGGCAGATTGCAGGAGCCACTTTGCACCATCAAACTAGCCCGTCTTGGCACTGGTGCCACCTCTGGTCTGGGAACCATCCTGCGTATCGTGGATTCTATTTAGCCAGCCGGCCACTCCCTACCACAGGCCCCCAAACACAAACAACGGCGCTTTTCCCTGGAAAACAAAACTCGCCTACCAACTATTTGATGGCAGATTACAGGAGCCACTTGGTACTATCAAACCAGCCCAACTTGGCACTGGTGCCACCATGGGTCTGGTCACCATCCTGCCTATCGTAACTTTTCAGGAGCCAGCCGGTCACTCCCAGCCATAGGTCCCCAGTCACAAACCTCGGCCCCTTTCCCTGGCAAACAAAAGTAAGCTGCCCCGCTTCTGGATGGCAGATTGCAGGAGCCACTTGGTACTATCAAACCAGCCCGACTTGGCACTGGTGCCACCTCTGGTCTGGGACCCATCCTGCGTATCGTGGATTCTAAGGAGCCAGTCGGCCACTCCCAGCCACAGGCCCCCAAACACAAACAACGGCCCGTTTCCGTGGCAAACAAAAGTAAGCTGCCCCGTTTCTGGATGGCAGATTGCAGGAACCACTTGGCAGTATCAAACCAGCACAACTTGGCACTGGTGGCACCTCTTGTCTGGTAACCATGCTGCGTATCGTGGTTTCTAAGGAGCCAGCCGGGCACTCCCAACCACAGGTCCCCAAACACAAACAATGGCGCTTTTCCCTGGAAAACAAAACTCGCCTGCCAACTTTTTGATGGCAGATTGCAGGAGCCACTTGGTACTATCAAACCAGCCCAACTTGGCACTGGTGCCACCATGGGTCTGGTCACCATCCTGCCTATCGTAGCTTTTCAGGAGCCAGCCGGTCACTCCCAGCCATAGGCCCCGAGACAGAAAGCCCGGCCCGTTTCCCTGGCAAACAAAAGTAAGCTGCCCCGCTTCTGGATGGCAGATTGCAGGAGCCACTTTGTACTATCAAACCAGCCCGACTTGGCACTGGTGCCACCTCTGGTCTGGGAACCATGCTGCGTATCGTGGATTTTAAGGAGCCAGTCGGCCACTCCCAGCCATACGCCTCCAAACACAAACAACGGTCCATTTCCCTGGCAAAAAAAAGTAAGTTGCCCCGCTTCTGGATGTCAGATTGCAGGAACCACTTGTTGCCAAGTTGGGGTGGTTTGATAGTACCAAGTGGCTCCTGCAATCTGCCATCAAAAAGTTGGCAAGCGAGTTTTGTTTTCCAGGGAAAAGCGCCGTTGTTTGTGTTTGGGGGCCTGTGGCTGGGAGTGGCCAGCTGTCTCCTTAGAATCCACGATACGCAGGATGGGTCCCAGACCAGAGGTGGCACCAGTGCCAAGTCGGGCTGGTTTGATGGTGCAAAGTGACTCCTGCAATCTGCCATCCAGAAGCGGGGTAGCTTACTTTTGTTTGCCAGGGAAACGGGTAGAGCTTTGTGTCTGGGGGCCTATGGCTGGGAGTGACCGGCTGGCTCCTTAAAAAGATCGATACGCAGGATTGTTCCCTGACCCAAGGTGGCATCACTGCCAAGTCGGGCTGTTTTCGTAGTACCAAGTGCGTCCTGCAATTTGCCATCCAGAAGAGGGGCAGTTGAGTTTTGTTTGCCAGAGCAAAGGGCCGTGGTATGTGTTTGGGGGCATATGGCTGAGAGTGGCCGGCTGGCCCCTGAAAATCCACGATAGGCAGGATGGTTCCCAGAGCCAAGGTGGCACCAGTGCCATGTTGGCCTGGTTTGATAGTACCATGTGGCTGCTGTAATCTGCCATCCAGAAGCGGGGAAGCTTACTTTTGTTTGCCAGGGAAACGGGCCGAGATATTTGTCTGGGGGCCTATGGCTGGGAGTGACCGGCTGGCTCCTGAAAAGCTACGATAGGCAGGATGGTGACCAGACCCATGGTGGCACCAGTACCAAGTTGGGCTGGTTTGATAGTACCAAGTGGCTCCTGCAATCTGCCATCAAAAATTTGGCAGGCGAGTTTTGTTTTCCAGGGAAAAGCGCCGTTGTTTGTGTTTGGGGGACTGTGGCTCAGAGTGGCCGGGTGGCTGCTTAGAATCCACGATACGCAGGATGGTTCCCAGACCCAAGGTGGCACCAGTGCCAAGTCGGGCTGGTTTGATAGCACCAAGTGGCTCCTGCAATCTGCCATCCAGAATCGGGGCAGCTTAATTTTGTTTGCCAGGGAAACGGTCCGAGGTTTGTGTCTGGGGGCCTATGGCTGGGAGTGACCGGCTGGCTCCTGAAATGCTACAATAGGCAGGATGGTTCCCAGACCCATAGTGGCACCAGTGCCAAGTTGGGATGATTTGATAGTACCAAGTGGCTCCTGCAATCTGCCATCAAAAAGCTGGCAGGCGAGTTTTGTTTTCCAGGGAAAAGCGCCGTTGTTTGTGTTTGGGGGCCTGTGGCTGGGAGTGGCCGGCTGGCTCCTTAGAATCCACGATATGCAGGATTGTTCTCAGACCCAAGGTGGCACCAGTGCCAAGTCGGGCTGGTTTGATGGTGCAAAGTGGCTCCTGCAATCTGCCATCCAGACGCGGGACAGCGGATTTTTGTTTCCATGAGAAATGGTCCGTGGTTTGTTTTTGGGGGTATATGGCTGGGCGTGGCCGGCTGGCTCCTTAAAAAGCTCGATATGCAGGATGGTTCCCTGACACAAGGTGGCACCAGTGCCACGTCGGGCGGTTTTCGTAGTACAAAGTGCGTCCTAAAATTTGCCATCCAGAAGAGGGGCAGTTGAGTTTTGTTTGCCAGAGAAAAGGGCCGTGGTTTGTTTTTGGGGGCATATGGCTGAGAGTGGCCGGCTGGCCCCTGAAAATCCACGATAGGCAGGATGGTTCCCAGACCAGAGGTGTCACCAGTGCCAAGTCGGGCTGGTTTGATAGTACTAAATAGCTCCTGCAATCAGCCATGCCGAAGCGGGGCAGCTTACTTTTGTTTGCCAGGGAAACGGGCCGAGGTTTGTGTCTGGGGGCCTATGGCTGGGAGTGACCGGCTGGCTCCTGAAAAGCTACGATAGGCAGGATGGTGACCAGACCCATGGTGGCACCAGTGCCAAGTTGGGCTGGTTTGATAGTACCAAGTGGCTCCGGCAATCTGCCATCAAAAAGTTGGCAGGCGAGTTTTGTTTTCCAGGGAAAAGCGCCGTTGTTTGTGTTTGGGGGCCTGTGGCTGGGAGTGGCGAGCTGGCTCCTTAGAACCCACGATACGCAGGATGGTTCCCAGACCAGAGGTGGCACCAGTGCCAAGTTGGGCTGGTTTGATGGTGCAAAGTGGCTCCTGCAATCTGCCATCCAGAAGCGGGGTAGCTTACTTTTGTTTGCCAGGGAAACGGGCCGAAATATTTGTCTAGGGGCCTCTGGCTGGGGGTGGCTGGCTGGCACCTGAAAAGCTACGATAGGCAGGATGGTGACCAGACCCATGGTGGCACCAGTGCCAAGTTGGGCTGGTTTGATAGTACCAAGTGGCTCCTGCAATCTGCCATCAAATGTTTGGCAGGCGAGTTTTGTTTTCCAGGGAAAAGCACCGTTGTGTGTGTTTTGGGGCCTGTGGCTGGGAGTGGCCAGCTGGCTCCTTAGAATCCACGATACGCAGGATGGTTCCCAGACCCAAGGTGGCACCAGTGCCAAGTCGGGCTGGGTTGTTAGTACCAAGTGGTTCCTGCAATCTGCCATCCAGAAGCGGGGCAGCTGAATTTTGTTTGCCAGAGAAAAAGGCTGTTGTTTGTGTTTCGGGGCCTGTGGCTGGCAGTGGACGGCTGGCTCCTGAAAATCCATGATACGCAGCATGGTTCCCAGACCCAAGGTGGCACCAGTGCCAAGTCGGGCTGGTTTGATACTACCAAGTGCGTCCTGCAATCTGCCATCCAGAAGCGAGGCAGCTTAATTTTGTTTGCCAGGGAAACGGGCCGTGGGTTTTGTATGGGGGCCTATGGCTGAGAGTGGCCGGCTGGCTCCTGAAAATCCACGCTAGGCAGCATGGTTCCCAGATGCAAGGTGGCACCAGTGCCAAGTCGGGCTGGTTTGATGGTGCAAAGTGGCTCCTGCAATCTGCCATCCAGAAGCGGGGCAGCTGATTTTTGTTTGCCAGAGAAAAATTCCATGGATTGTTTTTGGGGGCATATTGCTGGGAGTGGCCGGCTGGCTCCTTAAAATGCTCGATACGCATGATGGTTCCCAGGCCCAAGGTGTCACCACTACCAAGTCGGCCTGCGGTTTTAGTATCAAGTTCATCCTGCAATTTGCCATCCAGAAGAGGGGCAGTTGAGTTTTGTTTGCCAGAGAAACGGGCCGAGGTTTCTGTTTGGGGACATATGGCTGAGAGTGGCCGGCTGGCCCCTGAATATCCACGATACACAGCATGGTTCCCAGATCCAAGGTGGCACCAGTGCCAAGTTGGGCTGGTTTGATAGTCCCAAGTGTCTCCTGCAATCTGCCATCCAGAAGCGGGGCAGCTTACTTTTGTTTGCCAGAGAAATAGGCCTAGGTTTTTGTCTGGGGGCCTGTGGCTAGGAGTGGCCGGCTGGCTCCTTAGAATCCACGATACGCAGGATGTTTCCCAGACCCAAGGTGGCACCAGTGCCAAGTCGGGCTGGTTTGATAGTACCAAGTGGCTCCTGCAAACTCCATCAAAATGTTGGCAGACGTGTTTTGTTTTCCAGGGAACAGCGCCGTTGATTTTGTTTGGGGACCTGTGGCTGGGAGTGGCCGGCTGGCTCCTTAGAATCCACGATACGCAGGATGGTTCCCAGACCCAAGGTGGCACCAGTGCCAAGTCGGGCTGGTTTGATTACACCAAGTGGCTCCTGCAATCTGCCATCCAGAAGTGAGGCAGCTAAGTTTTGTTTGCCAGAAAAAAGGGCCGTGGTTTTTGTTGGGGGCCTGTGGCTGGGAGTAGCCGGCTGGCTCCTTAAAATCCACGATAGGCTGGATGGTTCCCAGACCCAAGGTGGCACTAGTGCCAAGTCGGGCTGGTTTGATAGTACCAAGTGGCTCCTGCAATCTGCCATCCAGAAGCGGTGCAGTTGAGTTTTGTTTGCCAGAGAAAAGGGCCGTGGGTTGTGTTTGGGGGCATATGGCTGGGAGTGGCCGGCTGTCTCATTAAAAAGATCGATACGCAGGATGGTTCCCAGACCCAAGGTGGCACCAGTGCCAAGTCGGGCTGTTTTTATAGTACCAAGTGCGTCCTGCAATTTGCCATCCAGAAGAGGGGCAGTGGAGTTTTGTTTGCCAGAGAATAGCGCCGTTGTTTGTGTTTGGGGGCTTGTGGCTGGGAGTGGCCGACTGGCGCCTTAGAATCTGTGTTACGCAGCATGGTTCCCAGACCAGAGGTGGCACCAGTGCCAAGTTGGGCTGGTTTGATTGTACCAAGTGGCTCCTGCAATCTGCCATCCAGAAGTGGGGCAGCTTACTTTTGTTTGCCAGGGAAACGGGCCGAGGTTTGTGACTGGGGACCTATGGCTGGGAGTGACCGGCTGGCTCCTGAAAAGCTACGATAGGCAGGAGGGTGACCAGACCCATGGTGGCACCAGTGCCAAGTTGGGCTGGTTTGATAGTACCAAGTGTCTCCTGCAATCTGCCATCAAATAGTTGTCAGGCGAGTTTTGTTTTCCAGGGAAAAGCGCCGTTGTTTGTATTTGGGGGCCTGTGGCTGGGAGTGGCCGGCTGGCTCCTTTGAACCCACGATACGCAGGATGGTTCCCAGACCCAAGGTGGCACCAGTGCCAAGTCGGGCTGGTTTGATACTACCAAGTGCGTCCTGCAATCTGCCATCCAGAAGCGGGGCAGCTTAATTTTGTTTGCCAGGGAAACGGGCCGTGGGTTTTGTTTGGGGGCCTATGGCTGAGAGTGGCCGGCTGGCTCCTGAAAATCCACGCTAGGCAGCATGGTTCCCAGATGCAAGGTGGCACCAGTGCCAAGTCGGGCTGGTTTGATGGTGCAAAGTGGCTCCTGCAATCTGCCATCCAGAAGCGGGGCAGCTGATTGTTGTTTGCCAGAGAAAAATTCCGTGGATTGTTTTTGGGGGCATATTGCTGGGAGTGGCCGGCTGGCTCCTTAAAATGCTCGATACGCATGATGGTTCCCAGGTCCAAGGTGTCACCACTACCAAGTCGGCCTGCGGTTTTAGTATCAAGTTCATCCTGCAATTTGCCATCCAGAAGAGGGGCAGTTGAGTTTTGTTTGCCAGAGAAACGGGCCGAGGTTTCTGTTTGGGGACATATGGCTGAGAGTGGCCGGCTGGCCCCTGAATATCCACGATACACAGCATGGTTCCCAGATCCAAGGTGGCACCAGTGCCAAGTTGGGCTGGTTTGATAGTACCAAGTGTCTCCTGCAATCTGCCATCCAGAAGCGGGGCAGCTTACTTTTGTTTGCCAGAGAAATAGGCCTAGGTTTTTGTCTGGGGGCCTGTGGCTAGGAGTGGCCGGCTGGCTCCTAAGAATCCACGATACGCAGGATGTTTCCCAGACCCAAGGTGGCACCAGTGCCAAGTCGGGCTGGTTTGATAGTACCAAGTGGCTCCTGCAAACTTCATCAAAAAGTTGGCAGGCGTGTTTTGTTTTCCAGGGAACAGCGCCGTTGATTTTGTTTGGGGGCCTGTGGCTGGGAGTGGCCGGCTGGCTCCTTAGAATCCACGATACGCAGGATGGTTCCCAGACCCAAGGTGGCACCAGGGCCAAGTCGGGCTGGTTTGATTACACCAAGTGGCTCCTGCAATCTGCCATCCAGAAGTGAGGCAGCTAAGTTTTGTTTGCCAGAAAAAAGGGCCGTGGTTTTTGTTGGGGGCCTGTGGCTGGGAGTGGCCGGCTGGCTCCTTAGAATCCACCATACGCAGGATGGTTCCCAGACCCAAGGTGGCACCAGTGCCAAGTCGGGCTGGTTTGATAGTACCAAGTGGCTCCTGCAATCTGCCATCCAGAAGCGGTGCAGTTGAGTTTTGTTTGCCAGAGAAAAGGGCCGTGGGTTGTGTTTGGGGGCATATGGCTGGGAGTGGCCGGCTGTCTCATTAAAAAGATCGATACGCAGGATGGTTCCCAGACCCAAGGTGGCACCAGTGCCAAGTCGGGCTGTTTTTATAGTACCAAGTGCGTCCTGCAATTTGCCATCCAGAAGAGGGGCAGTGGAGTTTTGTTTGCCAGAGAATAGCGCCGTTGTTTGTGTTTGGGAGCTTGTGGCTGGGAGTGGCCGACTGGCGCCGTAGAATCTGTGTTACGCAGCATGGTTCCCAGACCAGAGGTGGCACCAGTGCCAAGTTGGGCTGGTTTGATAGTACCAAGTGGCTCCTGCAATCTGCCATCCAGAAGCGGGGCAGCTTACTTTTGTTTGCCAGGGAAACGGGCCGAGGTTTGTGACTGGGGACCTATGGCTGGGAGTGACCGGCTGGCTCCTGAAAAGCTACGATAGGCAGGATGGTGACCAGACCCATGGTGGCACCAGTGCCAAGTTGGGCTGGTTTGATAGTACCAAGTGGCTCTGGCAATCTGCCATCAAAAAGTTGTCAGGCGAGTTTTGTTTTCCGGGGAAAAGCGCCGTTGTTTGTATTTGGGGGCCTGTGGCTGGGAGTGGCCGGCTGGCTCCTTTGAACCCACAATACGCAGGATGGTTCCCAGACCCAAGGTGGCACCAGTGCCAAGTCGGGCTGGTTTGATACTACCAAGTGCGTCCTGCAATCTGCCATCCAGAAGCGGGGCAGCTTAATTTTGTTTGCCAGGGAAACGGGCCGTGGGTTTTGTTTGGGGGCCTATGGCTGAGAGTGGCCGGCTGGCTCCTGAAAATCCACGCTAGGCAGCATGGTTCCCAGATGCAAGGTGGCACCAGTGCCAAGTCGGGCTGGTTTGATGGTGCAAAGTGGCTCCTGCAATCTGCCATCCAGAAGCGGGGCAGCTGATTGTTGTTTGCCAGAGAAAAATTCCGTGGATTGTTTTTGGGGGCATATTGCTGGGAGTGGCCGGCTGGCTCCTTAAAATGCTCGATACGCATGATGGTTCCCAGGCCCAAGGTGTCACCACTACCAAGTCGGCCTGCGGTTTTAGTATCAAGTTCATCCTGCAATTTGCCATCCAGAAGAGGGGCAGTTGAGTTTTGTTTGCCAGAGAAACGGGCCGAGGTTTCTGTTTGGGGACATATGGCTGAGAGTGGCCGGCTGGCCCCTGAATATCCACGATACACAGCATGGTTCCCAGATCCAAGGTGGCACCAGTGCCAAGTTGGGCTGGTTTGATAGTCCCAAGTGTCTCCTGCAATCTGCCATCCAGAAGCGGGGCAGCTTACTTTTGTTTGCCAGAGAAATAGGCCTAGGTTTTTGTCTGGGGGCCTGTGGCTAGGAGTGGCCGGCTGGCTCCTAAGAATCCACGATACGCAGGATGTTTCCCAGACCCAAGGTGGCACCAGTGCCAAGTCGGGCTGGTTTGATAGTACCAAGTGGCTCCTGCAAACTCCATCAAAAAGTTGGCAGGCGTGTTTTGTTTTCCAGGGAACAGCGCCGTTGATTTTGTTTGGGGACCTGTGGCTGGGAGTGGCCGGCTGGCTCCTTAGAATCCACGATACGCAGGATGGTTCCCAGACCCAAGGTGGCACCAGTGCCAAGTCGGGCTGGTTTGATTACACCAAGTGGCTCCTGCAATCTGCCATCCAGAAGTGAGGCAGCTAAGTTTTGTTTGCCAGAAAAAAGGGCCGTGGTTTTTGTTGGGGGCCTGTGGCTGGGAGTGGCCGGCTGGCTCCTTAGAATCCACCATACGCAGGATGGTTCCCAGACCCAAGGTGGCACCAGTGCCAAGTCGGGCTGGTTTGATAGTCCCAAGTGGCTCCTGCAAACTGCCATCCAGAAGCGGGGCAGCTGAGTTTTGTTTGCCAGGGAAATGGGCCGTTGTTTGTGTTTGGGGGCCTGTGGCTGGGAGTGTTCGGCTGGTTCCTGAATATGTACGATACGCAGGATTGTTCCCAGACCCAAGGTGGCACCAGTGCCAAGTCGGGCTGGTTTGATGGTGCAAAGTGGCTCCTGCAATCTGCCATCCAGACGCGGGGCAGCGGATTTTTGTTTCCATGAGAAATGGTCCGTGGTTTGTTTTTGGGGGTATATGGCTGGGCCTGGCCGGCTGGCTCCTTAAAATGCTCGATATGCAGGATGGTTCCCTGACACAAGGTGGCACCAGTGCCACGTCGGGCGGTTTTCGTAGTACAAAGTGCGTCCTAAAATTTGCCATCCAGAAGAGGGGCAGTTGAGTTTTGTTTGCCAGAGAAAAGGTCCGTGGTTTGTTTTTGGGGGCATATGGCTGAGAGTGGCTGGGTGGCCCCTGAAAATCCACGATACACCGGATGGTTCCCAGATCCAAGGTGGCACCTGTGCCAAGTCGGGCTGATTTGATAGTACTAAGTAGCTCCTGCAATCTGCCATCCAGAAGCGGGGCAGCTTACTTTTGTTTGCCAGGGAAACGGGCCGAGGTTTGTGTTTGGGGGCCTATGGCTGAGAGTGACCGGCTGGCTCCTGAAAAGCTACAATAGGCAGGATGGTGACCAGACCCATGGTGGCACCAGTGCCAAGTTGGGCTGGTTTGATAGTACCAAGTGGTTCCTGCAATCTGCCATCCAGAAGCAGGGCAGCTGAGTTTTGTTTGCCAGAGAAAAGGGCCTTGGTTTGTGTTTGGGGGCATATGGCTGGGTGTGGCCAGCTGGCTCCTTAAAATGCACGATATGCAACATGGCTCCCAGACCCAAGGTGGCACCAGTGCCAAGTTGGGCTGGTTTGATAGTACCAAGTGGCTCCTGCAATCTTCCATGATCACGTGGAGAAATACTTTCTGGTTTCAGCCTCATGCTCTTTCTTCTCTCCCTCAACTTCTCTATCACCTCTCATCTGGTTCACATGCGCTGTCTTCAAGGTCCACAGGCTACTTTTCACAGAATCTTCTGGCCTGATGAAGTAAGAATGATGAATAGAACAGAGCTGGGATCTATTTTCCAGTTTGGATAAAATGCATTCTGCACACAAATCCAAGGAGAACGGGCTGCCCCGATGCCCAGAAAATCTTTCACTCCTGCTAGTGTTCTACGTCAACCGCAACTTAGTCTGAAAGAAAAGCTTTTTCTCTGAGAGCATCTGAGAGGTTTGCATGAAGCACTGATATCTGACATATGCAATTTTGAATAGGAGAGGAAAAAGAAAATGGCAAGGAGTTTTTAATTTTAGTGGTTTCAATTTTAATTTCCGTGCACTTTTTCAAAACTTGTCAGCTCAAATGCCCATCAACATCTTTTAGTCATCTGTAAGTCAGTATTCATATAAAATGTGCTTCAAATCCAAAGAATTTCAAATTTGCACTCCAAGCTTCTATGCCTAGATTTATGATTTCCTACACATATTAGATGAAAGGAAGGCCTTTTTTACTGTGGGAGTGCTGGAACACTGGAACAGGTTGCCCAGAGAAGTTGTGGGTGTCCCATCCCTGAAAGTATTCAAGGTCACCTTGGACGGGGCTTGGAGCAGCAACAAAGGAGAAGCTTGATGGTAGAGAAACAAAGTCGGACTATAGAAGAAACTCGGATTGAAGTATAGGATCAAGTTTTCTCTCAGCTCTTGGGGTAAATTCAAAGTTGTACAAAATGACATTTATCTGTGCTATTCACTACTGTAACAGAAAGTTTCATGAAAACTGTACAGAAGATAGTAAATTTTAAAAGAGATAAGAATTACAGCATAAAATCCATGGGATAGGTTACAACATGAGACACTCTCTAAGAGAAAATCTCTTTGTTTCAGCACTTCATCGGGGTAAGATTTCATGAAGTGCCAAAGAAGGCGGCAAAATATCATTCGGGACATTATTTACTGGAATTCAGCCTGGCCATTAGTAGGAACTGCCTTTGAACATATCATGTAGATATACCACACACACTTTCCCTTCACTGAAAAATTACTGTTTACAACAAATAAGCAATTGACGATCAAAATTGATTGAAAGCATCTTAAACATGTCAAGTATTTCATTGTAGATGATCTGTGATCCAAATGCTTCTTCCACCTTCGAGAGGGACAGAAGAATTCTTCCATATCATGATGGTTTAAAATTGTATCAACCAATGTTTTCTGCTGAAAAGATATCATCTATTTTTTTCTATTTTTGGAAGAAAATATTCCTAGACATACAACAGGTGAGAACTAAGTAATTTTAAAGAAACAAATGAAATGAAAATATTCTGTAAATAGAATGAAATGAAAAGCTGTGTTTTAAATAGGAGCTAAATATTAAACAGAATTTTTGTACCAGGCATTTGAATTACTGCACCAGCTCTTTTGCCCATCAAGAGAGGCATTTAGCATTTCAGTCTTTTCCAAGGTGTTCATGATCTGCTATGCTGATCTCTGTGTGTGCCTAGGTGTGTGTGGAGGGGGGGGCATATGAAGGGGAGTGTGTATGTTTGCTTTACAATTGTTGTGGCAGATTCATGCCTCAGCTCCACATTTTGTTTTAAAAAGGTCACACCGAGTGGATATGAAGTTTACTATCAACAAGAGATCGATTCCCAAATCATCCATTTGACTCTCCCTTATAAATCATGTGCTTTGTTGCATATTTTATCAAATATACTTTCAAGCCAGATGGAGGAAGGAGGATGTGGGAATCCCTCCACCATCTTGCAACTTTTATGTAAGTAGGTTTTCAAGAAAATCATCATTTCTCTTTTAAATATGTCTGGAACAGGCATGATGGTAGTGTCAACCTGTTGGAGTTTTTGTTGCTGGAAGAAGTTGTACAAAAGGATTGGTTTTTACATTGACCAGTTACTGAATCAAGCGCAGGAATACATTGGAAATTTAGCTGGGGGTTCCTTTTCCCAGCAGACTACTTCTAGAACGAGCTTGTACACTGAAGCTGACTCTTTTGCTCTCTTTTTGTTTCTTTCCTATTTTCTTGGCTTCTTTGCCACTATCTAGACAATTTTGGAACTTTGTTCCCAACTAAAATGGTTTCAATAGTCTGATTGTGATCATACATTTTTACAAGGAATTTTTAAAATCTTTCCTCGAGTCCAGAAAGTCAAGGACTTAGATCTTTTTCTTCCCTTATCAATATTGCCATGAAATTGATAAATAAAGACCAACTCTTTATTTTTGTTTTTAACCCACGTAGATAATTCCCATCCATTAATCCATTTTGTGGACCAATAGCTGCCATTCTGATGGAAGCTGTCACTTCTTAACAATAGGCATTCTGTGACTATGTTGACTGCACTTTGGGTGAAGATCCTAACTGGTCTTAGATATACATAGGGAGAAATTTGCTCAGCCAGTGTCAGTCTTAAGCATGCGTATCAGAAGATCTTTCTAGAGCTGGGAATTTTCCCATGAAAGGGATTCAGTTAGGGAAGAGACACTTGTGCCAGAGTTTTACATTCTTCTTGAACACTGCTTAAGGAACTTAGATGCCATGTCCATTTGGATCTCTGTCTGCACAGAACTTTGTCATGCCAGCGCTTTGAAATGCATCTTGAAGAGAATTCACTAGCACAGAATGAAAGAGAGTGGAAGGGGTTGGTGGGGCTAACCAGGCCCAACCCCCCTGCCTAAACCAGGATACCTAGAGCCTCTTGCCCAGGATTCTATCTGGGTGTACTTTTAATGTCTTCAAAGATCCAGGCTCCACAATCTTTCTGGGCAGTCTGTGCCGTGGTTCAGTCACCCTGACAGTAAAGAAACATTTACTGATGTTCAAAGGCAATCTCCTGTATTTCAGTGTGTGCCCACTGCCTCTTGTCTTTTCCCTCAGCATCACTGAAAAGACACTGATTCCCTCCCCTTTGCACTATTGCTTCCATATGTATGTGTGATGCCATGTAGAGGTATGTCAAAAACCTCCCTGAAGCCCAGGCAGAAAATATTCCCTTCATCTACCAGTCAAGTTGATTCATCAGAGGAGTTTAAAGTGATGTTCAGCATGAAATTCCCCTGAAAAATCATGCTAACTACATTATTTGGTCATCTGTCATGTGCCTGGCAAGGATTTCCAGGAAGAGCTGCTTCATCAACTTCCTGGGGATAAAAAAGAGGCTGGCTGGTTTGTACTATGGCGAGTCCTCTTAATTGCCTTTTTTGAAGATGGGTGTCATTTGCTAACATCCACTCTTTAGCTCCTCTTCTCATCTACACCTCGGCAAAACGCTTTTCCACTATGTCTGGCTAGGAAAAACTGTGCCAGCACAGAAAACATCTCCCATCGTGTTCTAGAAGTTGCACGGATGTCTGCCAAGTGTTTGGCAGGAAGAAAAGAAAAGTTGTCCAAAACAGCTTCCAATCGAATGTTCCTGTGATTGGAAAAGTCAGGAGAGTGCAAAGGTACTGTTTTCTATCAGTTGGCAAGGTGCGCACACAATCCCAGTGTTGTACAGCTTGCTTCTTCACCTTCCCGAAGCTGCCGCTCTCGCCGGCTGCCGGAGCCCAAGAAGCGGCTTCTTCGCGCAAAGACGATTGTGCCGCTCACAGTGCTCTCCTTAGCGCGGCTTCTGCCGAAAGACGCCCGGCAGCGGCTCTTACCTCCGGAGAGCATCCTACCTTCGTCTTTAGCTCCTCTTCTCATCTACACCTCGGCAAAACGCTTTTCCACTATGTCTGGCTAGGAAAAACTGTGCCAGCACAGAAAACATCTCCCATCGTGTTCTAGAAGTTGCACGGATGTCTGCCAAGTGTTTGGCAGGAAGAAAAGAAAAGTTGTCCAAAACAGCTTCCAATCGAATGTTCCTGTGATTGGAAAAGTCAGGAGAGTGCAAAGGTACTGTTTTCTATCAGTTGGCAAGGTGCGCACACAATCCCAGTGTTGTACAGCTTGCTTCTTCACCTTCCCGAAGCTGCCGCTCTCGCCGGCTGCCGGAGCCCAAGAAGCGGCTTCTTCGCGCAAAGACGATTGTGCCGCTCACAGTGCTCTCCTTAGCGCGGCTTCTGCCGAAAGACGCCCGGCAGCGGCTCTTACCTCCGGAGAGCATCCTACCTTCGTCTTTCGCGTCTTTTGTAGTCTACATCTTAGCAAAACGCTTTTCCACTATGTCTGGCTAGGAAAAACTGTGCCAGCACAGAAAACATCTCCCATCGTGTTCTAGAAGTTGCACGGATGTCTGCCAAGTGTTTGGCAGGAAGAAAAGAAAAGTTGTCCAAAACAGCTTCCAATCGAATGTTCCTGTGATTGGAAAAGTCAGGAGAGTGCAAAGGTACTGTTTTCTATCAGTTGGCAAGGTGCGCACACAATCCCAGTGTTGTACAGCTTGCTTCTTCACCTTCCCGAAGCTGCCGCTCTCGCCGGCTCCCGGAACCGAAGAAGCGGCTTCTTCGCGCAGAGACGATTGTGCCGCTCACAGGGCTCTCCTTAGCGCGGCTTCTGCCGAAAGACGCCCGGCAGCGGCTCTTACCTCCGGAGAGCATCCTACCTTCGTCTTTCGCGTCTTATGTAGTCTACACCTCGGCAAAAAGCTTTTCCACTATGTCTGGCTAGGAAAAACTGTGCCAGCACAGAAAACATCTCCCATCGTGTTCTAGAAGTTGCACGGATGTCTGCCAAGTGTTTGGCAGGAAGAAAAGAAAAGTTGTCCAAAACAGCTTCCAATCGAATGTTCCTGTGATTGGAAAAGTCAGGAGAGTGCAAAGGTACTGTTTTCTATCAGTTGGCAAGGTGCGCACACAATCCCAGTGTTGTACAGCTTGCTTCTTCACCTTCCCGAAGCTGCCGCTCTCGCCGGCTGCCGGAGCCCAAGAAGCGGCTTCTTCGCGCAAAGACGATTGTGCCGCTCACAGGGCTCTCCTTAGCGCGGCTTCTGCCGAAAGACGCCCGGCAGCGGCTCTTACCTCCGGAGAGCATCCTACCTTCGTCTTTCGCGTCTTTTGTAGTCTACATCTTAGCAAAACGCTTTTCCACTATGTCTGGCTAGGAAAAACTGTGCCAGCACAGAAAACATCTCCCATCGTGTTCTAGAAGTTGCACGGATGTCTGCCAAGTGTTTGGCAGGAAGAAAAGAAAAGTTGTCCAAAACAGCTTCCAATCGAATGTTCCTGTGATTGGAAAAGTCAGGAGAGTGCAAAGGTACTGTTTTCTATCAGTTGGCAAGGTGCGCACACAATCCCAGTGTTGTACAGCTTGCTTCTTCACCTTCCCGAAGCTGCCGCTCTCGCCGGCTGCCGGAGCCCAAGAAGCGGCTTCTTCGCGCAAAGACGATTGTGCCGCTCACAGTGCTCTCCTTAGCGCGGCTTCTGCTGAAAGACGCCCGGCAGCGGCTCTTACCTCCGGAGAGCATCCTACCTTCGTCTTTCGCGTCTTTTGTAGTCTACATCTTAGCAAAACGCTTTTCCACTATGTCTGGCTAGGAAAAACTGTGCCAGCACAGAAAACATCTCCCATCGTGTTCTAGAAGTTGCACGGATGTCTGCCAAGTGTTTGGCAGGAAGAAAAGAAAAGTTGTCCAAAACAGCTTCCAATCGAATGTTCCTGTGATTGGAAAAGTCAGGAGAGTGCAAAGGTACTGTTTTCTATCAGTTGGCAAGGTGCGCACACAATCCCAGTGTTGTACAGCTTGCTTCTTCACCTTCCCGAAGCTGCCGCTCTCGCCGGCTCCCGGAGCCCAAGAAGCGGCTTCTTCACGCAAAGACGATTGTGCCGCTCACAGTGCTCCCCTTAGCGCGGCTTCTGCCGAAAGAAGGCAGCGGCTCTTACCTCCTGAGAGTGGCAGCTTCGGGAAAGTGAAGAAGCAAGCTGTACAACACTGGGATTGTGTGCGCACCTTGCCAACTGATAGAAAACAGTACCTTTGCACTCTCCTGACTCTTCCAATCACAGGAACATTCGATTGGAAGCTGTTTTGGACAACTTTTCTTTTCTTCCTGCCAAACACTTGGCAGACATATCTGCAACTTCTAGAAAACGATGGGAGATGTTTTCTGGGCTGGCACGGTTTTTCCTAGCCAGACATAGTGGAAAAGCGTTTTGCTAAGATGTAGACTACATAAGACGCGAAAGACGAAGGTAGGATGCTCTCCGGAGTTAAGAGCCGCTGCCGGGCGTCTTTCGGCAGAAGCCGCGCTAAGGAGAGCCCTGTGAGCGGCACAATCGTCTTTGCGCGAAGAAGCCGCTTCTTGGGCTCCGGCAGCCGGCGAGAGCGGCAGCTTCGGGAAGGTGAAGAAGCAAGCTGTACAACACTGGGATTGTGTGCGCACCTTGCCAACTGATAGAAAACAGTACCTTTGCACTCTCCTGACTTTTCCAATCACAGGAACATTCGATTGGAAGCTGTTTTGGACAACTTTTCTTTTCTTCCTGCCAAACACTTGGCAGACATCCGTGCAACTTCTAGAACACGATGGGAGATGTTTTCTGTGCTGGCACAGTTTTTCCTAGCCAGACATAGTGGAAAAGCGTTTTGCTAAGATGTAGACTACAAAAGACGCGAAAGACGAAGGTAGGATGCTCTCCGGAGGTAAGAGCCGCTGCCGGGCGTCTTTCGGCAGAAGCCGCGCTAAGGAGAGCACTGTGAGCGGCACAATCGTCTTTGCGCGAAGAAGCCGCTTCTTGGGCTCCGGCAGCCGGCGAGAGCGGCAGCTTCGGGAAGGTGAAGAAGCAAGCTGTACAACACTGGGATTGTGTGCGCACCTTGCCAACTGATAGAAAACAGTACCTTTGCACTCTCCTGACTTTTCCAATCACAGGAACATTCGATTGGAAGCTGTTTTGGACAACTTTTCTTTTCTTCCTGCCAAACACTTGGCAGACATCCGTGCAACTTCTAGAACACGATGGGAGATGTTTTCTGTGCTGGCACAGTTTTTCCTAGCCAGACATAGTGGAAAAGCGTTTTGCTAAGATGTAGACTACAAAAGACGCGAAAGACGAAGGTAGGATGCTCTCCGGAGGTAAGAGCCGCTGCCGGGCGTCTTTCGGCAGAAGCCGCGCTAAGGAGAGCACTGTGAGCGGCACAATCGTCTTTGCGCGAAGAAGCCGCTTCTTGGGCTCCGGCAGCCGGCGAGAGCGGCAGCTTCGGGAAGGTGAAGAAGCAAGCTGTACAACACTGGGATTGTGTGCGCACCTTGCCAACTGATAGAAAACAGTACCTTTGCACTCTCCTGACTTTTCCAATCACAGGAACATTCGATTGGAAGCTGTTTTGGACAACTTTTCTTTTCTTCCTGCCAAACACTTGGCAGACATCCGTGCAACTTCTAGAACACGATGGGAGATGTTTTCTGTGCTGGCACAGTTTTTCCTAGCCAGACATAGTGGAAAAGCTTTTTGCCGAGGTGTAGACTACATAAGACGCGAAAGACGAAGGTAGGATGCTCTCCGGAGGTAAGAGCCGCTGCCGGGCGTCTTTCGGCAGAAGCCGCGCTAAGGAGAGCACTGTGAGCGGCACAATCGTCTTTGCGCGAAGAAGCCGCTTCTTGGGCTCCGGCAGCCGGCGAGAGCGGCAGCTTCGGGAAGGTGAAGAAGCAAGCTGTACAACACTGGGATTGTGTGCGCACCTTGCCAACTGATAGAAAACAGTACCTTTGCACTCTCCTGACTTTTCCAATCACAGGAACATTCGATTGGAAGCTGTTTTGGACAACTTTTCTTTTCTTCCTGCCAAACACTTGGCAGACATCCGTGCAACTTCTAGAACACGATGGGAGATGTTTTCTGTGCTGGCACAGTTTTTCCTAGCCAGACATAGTGGAAAAGCGTTTTGCTAAGATGTAGACTACAAAAGACGCGAAAGACGAAGGTAGGATGCTCTCCGGAGGTAAGAGCCGCTGCCGGGCGTCTTTCGGCAGAAGCCGCGCTAAGGAGAGCACTGTGAGCGGCACAATCGTCTTTGCGCGAAGAAGCCGCTTCTTGGGCTCCGGCAGCCGGCGAGAGCGGCAGCTTCGGGAAGGTGAAGAAGCAAGCTGTACAACACTGGGATTGTGTGCGCACCTTGCCAACTGATAGAAAACAGTACCTTTGCACTCTCCTGACTTTTCCAATCACAGGAACATTCGATTGGAAGCTGTTTTGGACAACTTTTCTTTTCTTCCTGCCAAACACTTGGCAGACATCCGTGCAACTTCTAGAACACGATGGGAGATGTTTTCTGTGCTGGCACAGTTTTTCCTAGCCAGACATAGTGGAAAAGCGTTTTGCTAAGATGTAGACTACAAAAGACGCGAAAGACGAAGGTAGGATGCTCTCCGGAGGTAAGAGCCGCTGCCGGGCGTCTTTCGGCAGAAGCCGCGCTAAGGAGAGCACTGTGAGCGGCACAATCGTCTTTGCGCGAAGAAGCCGCTTCTTGGGCTCCGGCAGCCGGCGAGAGCGGCAGCTTCGGGAAGGTGAAGAAGCAAGCTGTACAACACTGGGATTGTGTGCGCACCTTGCCAACTGATAGAAAACAGTACCTTTGCACTCTCCTGACTTTTCCAATCACAGGAACATTCGATTGGAAGCTGTTTTGGACAACTTTTCTTTTCTTCCTGCCAAACACTTGGCAGACATCCGTGCAACTTCTAGAACACGATGGGAGATGTTTTCTGTGCTGGCACAGTTTTTCCTAGCCAGACATAGTGGAAAAGCGTTTTGCTAAGATGTAGACTACAAAAGACGCGAAAGACGAAGGTAGGATGCTCTCCGGAGGTAAGAGCCGCTGCCGGGCGTCTTTCGGCAGAAGCCGCGCTAAGGAGAGCACTGTGAGCGGCACAATCGTCTTTGCGCGAAGAAGCCGCTTCTTGGGCTCCGGCAGCCGGCGAGAGCGGCAGCTTCGGGAAGGTGAAGAAGCAAGCTGTACAACACTGGGATTGTGTGCGCACCTTGCCAACTGATAGAAAACAGTACCTTTGCACTCTCCTGACTTTTCCAATCACAGGAACATTCGATTGGAAGCTGTTTTGGACAACTTTTCTTTTCTTCCTGCCAAACACTTGGCAGATATCCGTGCAACTTCTAGAACACGATGGGAGATGTTTTCTGTGCTGGCACAGTTTTTCCTAGCCAGACATAGTGGAAAAGCGTTTTGCTAAGATGTAGACTACAAAAGACGCGAAAGACGAAGGTAGGATGCTCTCCGGAGGTAAGAGCCGCTGCCGGGCGTCTTTCGGCAGAAGCCGCGCTAAGGAGAGCACTGTGAGCGGCACAATCGTCTTTGCGCGAAGAAGCTGCTTCTTGGGCTCCGGCAGCCGGCGAGAGCGGCAGCTTCGGGAAGGTGAAGAAGCAAGCTGTACAACACTGGGATTGTGTGCGCACCTTGCCAACTGATAGAAAACAGTACCTTTGCACTCTCCTGACTTTTCCAATCACAGGAACATTCGATTGGAAGCTGTTTTGGACAACTTTTCTTTTCTTCCTGCCAAACACTTGGCAGACATCCGTGCAACTTCGAGAACACGATGGGAGATGTTTTCTGTGCTGGCACAGTTTTTCCTAGCCAGACATAGTGGAAAAGCGTTTTGCCGAGGTGTAGATGAGAAGAGGAGCTAAAGACGAAGGTAGGATGCTCTCCGGAGGTAAGAGCCGCTGCCGGGCGTCTTTCGGCAGAAGCCGCGCTAAGGAGAGCACTGTGAGCGGCACAATCGTCTTTGCGCGAAGAAGCCGCTTCTTGGGCTCCGGCAGCCGGCGAGAGCGGCAGCTTCGGGAAGGTGAAGAAGCAAGCTGTACAACACTGGGATTGTGTGCGCACTTTGCCAACTGATAGAAAACAGTACCTTTGCACTCTCCTGACTTTTCCAATCACAGGAACATTCGATTGGAAGCTGTTTTGGACAACTTTTCTTTTCTTCCTGCCAAACACTTGGCAGACATCCGTGCAACTTCTAGAACACGATGGGAGATGTTTTCTGTGCTGGCACAGTTTTTCCTAGCCAGACATAGTGGAAAAGCTTTTTGCCGAGGTGTAGATGAGAAGAGGAGCTAAAGAGTGGATGTTAGCAAATGACACCCATCTTCAAAAAAGGCAATTAAGAGGACTCGCCATAGTACAAACCAGCCAGCCTCTTTTTTATCCCCAGGAAGTTGATGAAGCAGCTCTTCCTGGAAATCCTTGCCAGGCACATGACAGATGACCAAATAATGTAGTTAGCATGATTTTTCAGGGGAATTTCATGCTGAACATCACTTTAAACTCCTCTGATGAATCAACTTGACTGGTAGATGAAGGGAATATTATCTGCCTGGGCTTCAGGGAGGTTTTTGACATACCTCTACATGGCATCACACATACATATGGAAGCAATAGTGCAAAGGGGAGGGAATCAGTGTCTTTTCAGTGATGCTGAGGGAAAAGACAAGAGGCAGTGGGCACACACTGAAATACAGGAGATTGCCTTTGAACATCAGTAAATGTTTCTTTACTGTCAGGGTGACTGAACCACGGCACAGACTGCCCAGAAAGATTGTGGAGCCTGGATCTTTGAAGACATTAAAAGTACACCCAGATAGAATCCTGGGCAAGAGGCTCTAGGTATCCTGGTTTAGGCAGGGGGGTTGGGCCTGGTTAGCCCCACCAACCCCTTCCACTCTCTTTCATTCTGTGCTAGTGAATTCTCTTCAAGATGCATTTCAAAGCGCTGGCATGACAAAGTTCTGTGCAGACAGAGATCCAAATGGACATGGCATCTAAGTTCCTTAAGCAGTGTTCAAGAAGAATGTAAAACTCTGGCACAAGTGTCTCTTCCCTAACTGAATCCCTTTCATGGGAAAATTCCCAGCTCTAGAAAGATCTTCTGATACGCATGCTTAAGACTGACACTGGCTGAGCAAATTTCTCCCTATGTATATCTAAGACCAGTTAGGATCTTCACCCAAAGTGCAGTCAACATAGTCACAGAATGCCTATTGTTAAGAAGTGACAGCTTCCATCAGAATGGCAGCTATTGGTCCACAAAATGGATTAATGGATGGGAATTATCTACGTGGGTTAAAAACAAAAATAAAGAGTTGGTCTTTATTTATCAATTTCATGGCAATATTGATAAGGGAAGAAAAAGATCTAAGTCCTTGACTTTCTGGACTCGAGGAAAGATTTTAAAAATTCCTTGTAAAAATGTATGATCACAATCAGACTATTGAAACCATTTTAGTTGGGAACAAAGTTCCAAAATTGTCTAGATAGTGGCAAAGAAGCCAAGAAAATAGGAAAGAAACAAAAAGAGAGCAAAAGAGTCAGCTTCAGTGTACAAGCTCGTTCTAGAAGTAGTCTGCTGGGAAAAGGAACCCCCAGCTAAATTTCCAATGTATTCCTGCGCTTGATTCAGTAACTGGTCAATGTAAAAACCAATCCTTTTGTACAACTTCTTCCAGCAACAAAAACTCCAACAGGTTGACACTACCATCATGCCTGTTCCAGACATATTTAAAAGAGAAATGATGATTTTCTTGAAAACCTACTTACATAAAAGTTGCAAGATGGTGGAGGGATTCCCACATCCTCCTTCCTCCATCTGGCTTGAAAGTATATTTGATAAAATATGCAACAAAGCACATGATTTATAAGGGAGAGTCAAATGGATGATTTGGGAATCGATCTCTTGTTGATAGTAAACTTCATATCCACTCGGTGTGACCTTTTTAAAACAAAATGTGGAGCTGAGGCATGAATCTGCCACAACAATTGTAAAGCAAACATACACACTCCCCTTCATATGCCCCCCCCTCCACACACACCTAGGCACACACAGAGATCAGCATAGCAGATCATGAACACCTTGGAAAAGACTGAAATGCTAAATGCCTCTCTTGATGGGCAAAAGAGCTGGTGCAGTAATTCAAATGCCTGGTACAAAAATTCTGTTTAATATTTAGCTCCTATTTAAAACACAGCTTTTCATTTCATTCTATTTACAGAATATTTTCATTTCATTTGTTTCTTTAAAATTACTTAGTTCTCACCTGTTGTATGTCTAGGAATATTTTCTTCCAAAAATAGAAAAAAATAGATGATATCTTTTCAGCAGAAAACATTGGTTGATACAATTTTAAACCATCATGATATGGAAGAATTCTTCTGTCCCTCTCGAAGGTGGAAGAAGCATTTGGATCACAGATCATCTACAATGAAATACTTGACATGTTTAAGATGCTTTCAATCAATTTTGATCGTCAATTGCTTATTTGTTGTAAACAGTAATTTTTCAGTGAAGGGAAAGTGTGTGTGGTATATCTACATGATATGTTCAAAGGCAGTTCCTACTAATGGCCAGGCTGAATTCCAGTAAATAATGTCCCGAATGAT
The DNA here is from genome assembly GCF_035770615.1 of Melospiza melodia melodia. Taxonomy (NCBI): domain Eukaryota; kingdom Metazoa; phylum Chordata; class Aves; order Passeriformes; family Passerellidae; genus Melospiza; species Melospiza melodia. The sequence goes on from NC_086197.1 coordinate 41,344,712, forward strand.
ATTTTGCCGCCTTCTTTGGCACTTCATGAAATCTTACCCCGATGAAGTGCTGAAACAAAGAGATTTTCTCTTAGAGAGTGTCTCATGTTGTAACCTATCCCATGGATTTTATGCTGTAATTCTTATCTCTTTTAAAATTTACTATCTTCTGTACAGTTTTCATGAAACTTTCTGTTACAGTAGTGAATAGCACAGATAAATGTCATTTTGTACAACTTTGAATTTACCCCAAGAGCTGAGAGAAAACTTGATCCTATACTTCAATCCGAGTTTCTTCTATAGTCCAACTTTGTTTCTCTACCATCAAGCTTCTCCTTTGTTGCTGCTCCAAGCCCCGTCCAAGGTGACCTTGAATACTTTCAGGGATGGGACACCCACAACTTCTCTGGGCAACCTGTTCCAGTGTTCCAGCACTCCCACAGTAAAAAAGGCCTTCCTTTCATCTAATATGTGTAGGAAATCATAAATCTAGGCATAGAAGCTTGGAGTGCAAATTTGAAATTCTTTGGATTTGAAGCACATTTTATATGAATACTGACTTACAGATGACTAAAAGATGTTGATGGGCATTTGAGCTGACAAGTTTTGAAAAAGTGCACGGAAATTAAAATTGAAACCACTAAAATTAAAAACTCCTTGCCATTTTCTTTTTCCTCTCCTATTCAAAATTGCATATGTCAGATATCAGTGCTTCATGCAAACCTCTCAGATGCTCTCAGAGAAAAAGCTTTTCTTTCAGACTAAGTTGCGGTTGACGTAGAACACTAGCAGGAGTGAAAGATTTTCTGGGCATCGGGGCAGCACGTTCTCCTTGGATTTGTGTGCAGAATGCATTTTATCCAAACTGGAAAATAGATCCCAGCTCTGTTCTATTCATCATTCTTACTTCATCAGGCCAGAAGATTCTGTGAAAAGTAGCCTGTGGACCTTGAAGACAGCGCATGTGAACCAGATGAGAGGTGATAGAGAAGTTGAGGGAGAGAAGAAAGAGCATGAGGCTGAAACCAGAAAGTATTTCTCCACGTGATCATGGAAGATTGCAGGAGCCACTTGGTACTATCAAACCAGCCCAACTTGGCACTGGTGCCACCTTGGGTCTGGGAGCCATGTTGCATATCGTGCATTTTAAGGAGCCAGCTGGCCACACCCAGCCATATGCCCCCAAACACAAACCAAGGCCCTTTTCTCTGGCAAACAAAACTCAGCTGCCCTGCTTCTGGATGGCAGATTGCAGGAACCACTTGGTACTATCAAACCAGCCCAACTTGGCACTGGTGCCACCATGGGTCTGGTCACCATCCTGCCTATTGTAGCTTTTCAGGAGCCAGCCGGTCACTCTCAGCCATAGGCCCGCAAACACAAACCTCGGCCCGTTTCCCTGGCAAACAAAAGTAAGCTGCCCCGCTTCTGGATGGCAGATTGCAGGAGCTACTTAGTACTATCAAATCAGCCCGACTTGGCACAGGTGCCACCTTGGATCTGGGAACCATCCTGTGTATCGTGGATTTTCAGGGGCCAGCCAGCCACTCTCAGCCATATGCCCCCAAAAACAAACCACGGCCCTTTTCTCTGGCAAACAAAACTCAACTGCCCCTCTTCTGGATGGCAAATTTTAGGACGCACTTTGTACTACGAAAACGGCCCGACGTGGCACTGGTGCCACCTTGTGTCAGGGAACCATCCTGCATATCGAGCTTTTTAAGGAGCCAGCCGGCCAGGCCCAGCCATATACCCCCAAAAACAAACCACGGACCATTTCTCATGGAAACAAAAATCCGCTGCCCCGCGTCTGGAGGGCAGATTGCAGGAGCCACTTTGCACCATCAAACCAGCCCGACTTGGCACTGGTGCCACCTTGGGTCTGGGAACCATCCTGCGTATCGTACATATTCAGGAACCAGCCGAACACTCCCAGCCACAGGCCCCCAAACACAAACAACGGCCCATTTCCCTGGCAAACAAAACTCAGCTGCCCCGCTTCTGGATGGCAGTTTGCAGGAGCCACTTGGGACTATCAAACCAGCCCGACTTGGCACTGGTGCCACCTTGGGTCTGGGAACCATCCTGCGTATGGTGGATTCTAAGGAGCCAGCCGGCCACTCCCAGCCACAGGCCCCCAACAAAAACCACGGCCCTTTTTTCTGGCAAACAAAACTTAGCTGCCTCACTTCTGGATGGCAGATTGCAGGAGCCACTTGGTGTAATCAAACCAGCCCGACTTGGCACTGGTGCCACCTTGGGTCTGGGAACCATCCTGCGTATCGTGGATTCTAAGGAGCCAGCCGGCCACTCCCAGCCACAGGTCCCCAAACAAAATCAACGGCGCTGTTCCCTGGAAAACAAAACACGCCTGCCAACTTTTTGATGGAGTTTGCAGGAGCCACTTGGTACTATCAAACCAGCCCGACTTGGCACTGGTGCCACCTTGGGTCTGGGAAACATCCTGCGTATCGTGGATTCTTAGGAGCCAGCCGGCCACTCCTAGCCACAGGCCCCCAGACAAAAACCTAGGCCTATTTCTCTGGCAAACAAAAGTAAGCTGCCCCGCTTCTGGATGGCAGATTGCAGGAGACACTTGGTACTATCAAACCAGCCCAACTTGGCACTGGTGCCACCTTGGATCTGGGAACCATGCTGTGTATCGTGGATATTCAGGGGCCAGCCGGCCACTCTCAGCCATATGTCCCCAAACAGAAACCTCGGCCCGTTTCTCTGGCAAACAAAACTCAACTGCCCCTCTTCTGGATGGCAAATTGCAGGATGAACTTGATACTAAAACCGCAGGCCGACTTGGTAGTGGTGACACCTTGGGCCTGGGAACCATCATGCGTATCGAGCATTTTAAGGAGCCAGCCGGCCACTCCCAGCAATATGCCCCCAAAAACAATCCACGGAATTTTTCTCTGGCAAACAAAAATCTGCTGCCCCGCTTCTGGATGGCAGATTGCAGGAGCCACTTTGCACCATCAAACCAGCCCGACTTGGCACTGGTGCCACCTTGCATCTGGGAACCATGCTGCCTAGCGTGGATTTTCAGGAGCCAGCCGGCCACTCTCAGCCATAGGCCCCCAAACAAAACCCACGGCCCGTTTCCCTGGCAAACAAAATTAAGCTGCCCCGCTTCTGGATGGCAGATTGCAGGACGCACTTGGTAGTATCAAACCAGCCCGACTTGGCACTGGTGCCACCTTGGGTCTGGGAACCATCCTGCGTATTGTGGGTTCAAAGGAGCCAGCCGGCCACTCCCAGCCACAGGCCCCAAATACAAACAACGGCGCTTTTCCCTGGAAAACAAAACTCGCCTGACAACTATTTGATGGCAGATTGCCAGAGCCACTTGGTACTATCAAACCAGCCCAACTTGGCACTGGTGCCACCATGGGTCTGGTCACCATCCTGCCTATCGTAGCTTTTCAGGAGCCAGCCGGTCACTCCCAGCCATAGGTCCCCAGTCACAAACCTCGGCCCGTTTCCCTGGCAAACAAAAGTAAGCTGCCCCGCTTCTGGATGGCAGATTGCAGGAGCCACTTGGTACTATCAAACCAGCCCAACTTGGCACTGGTGCCACCTCTGGTCTGGGAACCATGCTGCGTAACACAGATTCTACGGCGCCAGTCGGCCACTCCCAGCCACAAGCTCCCAAACACAAACAACGGCGCTATTCTCTGGCAAACAAAACTCCACTGCCCCTCTTCTGGATGGCAAATTGCAGGACGCACTTGGTACTATAAAAACAGCCCGACTTGGCACTGGTGCCACCTTGGGTCTGGGAACCATCCTGCGTATCGATCTTTTTAATGAGACAGCCGGCCACTCCCAGCCATATGCCCCCAAACACAACCCACGGCCCTTTTCTCTGGCAAACAAAACTCAACTGCACCGCTTCTGGATGGCAGATTGCAGGAGCCACTTGGTACTATCAAACCAGCCCGACTTGGCACTGGTGCCACCTTGGGTCTGGGAACCATCCTGCGTATGGTGGATTCTAAGGAGCCAGCCGGCCACTCCCAGCCACAGGCCCCCAACAAAAACCACGGCCCTTTTTTCTGGCAAACAAAACTTAGCTGCCTCACTTCTGGATGGCAGATTGCAGGAGCCACTTGGTGTAATCAAACCAGCCCGACTTGGCACTGGTGCCACCTTGGGTCTGGGAACCATCCTGCGTATCGTGGATTCTAAGAAGCCAGCCGGCCACTCCCAGCCACAGGCCCCCAAACAAAATCAACGGCGCTGTTCCCTGGAAAACAAAACACGCCTGCCAACTTTTTGATGGAGTTTGCAGGAGCCACTTGGTACTATCAAACCAGCCCGACTTGGCACTGGTGCCACCTTGGGTCTGGGAAACATCCTGCGTATCGTGGATTCTTAGGAGCCAGCCGGCCACTCCTAGCCACAGGCCCCCAGACAAAAACCTAGGCCTATTTCTCTGGCAAACAAAAGTAAGCTGCCCCGCTTCTGGATGGCAGATTGCAGGAGACACTTGGTACTATCAAACCAGCCCAACTTGGCACTGGTGCCACCTTGGATCTGGGAACCATGCTGTGTATCGTGGATATTCAGGGGCCAGCCGGCCACTCTCAGCCATATGTCCCCAAACAGAAACCTCGGCCCGTTTCTCTGGCAAACAAAACTCAACTGCCCCTCTTCTGGATGGCAAATTGCAGGATGAACTTGATACTAAAACCGCAGGCCGACTTGGTAGTGGTGACACCTTGGACCTGGGAACCATCATGCGTATCGAGCATTTTAAGGAGCCAGCCGGCCACTCCCAGCAATATGCCCCCAAAAACAATCCACGGAATTTTTCTCTGGCAAACAAAAATCAGCTGCCCCGCTTCTGGATGGCAGATTGCAGGAGCCACTTTGCACCATCAAACCAGCCAGACTTGGCACTGGTGCCACCTTGCATCTGGGAACCATGCTGCCTAGCGTGGATTTTCAGGAGCCAGCCGGCCACTCTCAGCCATAGGCCCCCAAACAAAACCCACGGCCCGTTTCCCTGGCAAACAAAATTAAGCTGCCCCGCTTCTGGATGGCAGATTGCAGGACGCACTTGGTAGTATCAAACCAGCCCGACTTGGCACTGGTGCCACCTTGGGTCTGGGAACCATCCTGCGTATCGTGGGTTCAAAGGAGCCAGCCGGCCACTCCCAGCCACAGGCCCCCAAATACAAACAACGGCGCTTTTCCCTGGAAAACAAAACTCGCCTGACAACTTTTTGATGGCAGATTGCAGGAGACACTTGGTACTATCAAACCAGCCCAACTTGGCACTGGTGCCACCATGGGTCTGGTCACCATCCTGCCTATCGTAGCTTTTCAGGAGCCAGCCGGTCACTCCCAGCCATAGGTCCCCAGTCACAAACCTCGGCCCGTTTCCCTGGCAAACAAAAGTAAGCTGCCCCACTTCTGGATGGCAGATTGCAAGAGCCACTTGGTACTATCAAACCAGCCCAACTTGGCACTGGTGCCACCTCTGGTCTGGGAACCATGCTGCGTAACACAGATTCTAAGGCGCCAGTCGGCCACTCCCAGCCACAAGCCCCCAAACACAAACAACGGCGCTATTCTCTGGCAAACAAAACTCCACTGCCCCTCTTCTGGATGGCAAATTGCAGGACGCACTTGGTACTATAAAAACAGCCCGACTTGGCACTGGTGCCACCTTGGGTCTGGGAACCATCCTGCGTATCGATCTTTTTAATGAGACAGCCGGCCACTCCCAGCCATATGCCCCCAAACACAACCCACGGCCCTTTTCTCTGGCAAACAAAACTCAACTGCACCGCTTCTGGATGGCAGATTGCAGGAGCCACTTGGTACTATCAAACCAGCCCGACTTGGCACTAGTGCCACCTTGGGTCTGGGAACCATCCAGCCTATCGTGGATTTTAAGGAGCCAGCCGGCTACTCCCAGCCACAGGCCCCCAACAAAAACCACGGCCCTTTTTTCTGGCAAACAAAACTTAGCTGCCTCACTTCTGGATGGCAGATTGCAGGAGCCACTTGGTGTAATCAAACCAGCCCGACTTGGCACTGGTGCCACCTTGGGTCTGGGAACCATCCTGCGTATCGTGGATTCTAAGGAGCCAGCCGGCCACTCCCAGCCACAGGTCCCCAAACAAAATCAACGGCGCTGTTGCCTGGAAAACAAAACACGTCTGCCAACATTTTGATGGAGTTTGCAGGAGCCACTTGGTACTATCAAACCAGCCCGACTTGGCACTGGTGCCACCTTGGGTCTGGGAAACATCCTGCGTATCGTGGATTCTAAGGAGCCAGCCGGCCACTCCTAGCCACAGGCCCCCAGACAAAAACCTAGGCCTATTTCTCTGGCAAACAAAAGTAAGCTGCCCCGCTTCTGGATGGCAGATTGCAGGAGACACTTGGGACTATCAAACCAGCCCAACTTGGCACTGGTGCCACCTTGGATCTGGGAACCATGCTGTGTATCGTGGATATTCAGGGGCCAGCCGGCCACTCTCAGCCATATGTCCCCAAACAGAAACCTCGGCCCGTTTCTCTGGCAAACAAAACTCAACTGCCCCTCTTCTGGATGGCAAATTGCAGGATGAACTTGATACTAAAACCGCAGGCCGACTTGGTAGTGGTGACACCTTGGGCCTGGGAACCATCATGCGTATCGAGCATTTTAAGGAGCCAGCCGGCCACTCCCAGCAATATGCCCCCAAAAACAATCCACGGAATTTTTCTCTGGCAAACAAAAATCAGCTGCCCCGCTTCTGGATGGCAGATTGCAGGAGCCACTTTGCACCATCAAACCAGCCCGACTTGGCACTGGTGCCACCTTGCATCTGGGAACCATGCTGCCTAGCGTGGATTTTCAGGAGCCAGCCGGCCACTCTCAGCCATAGGCCCCCATACAAAACCCACGGCCCGTTTCCCTGGCAAACAAAATTAAGCTGCCTCGCTTCTGGATGGCAGATTGCAGGACGCACTTGGTAGTATCAAACCAGCCCGACTTGGCACTGGTGCCACCTTGGGTCTGGGAACCATGCTGCGTATCATGGATTTTCAGGAGCCAGCCGTCCACTGCCAGCCACAGGCCCCGAAACACAAACAACAGCCTTTTTCTCTGGCAAACAAAATTCAGCTGCCCCGCTTCTGGATGGCAGATTGCAGGAACCACTTGGTACTAACAACCCAGCCCGACTTGGCACTGGTGCCACCTTGGGTCTGGGAACCATCCTGCGTATCGTGGATTCTAAGGAGCCAGCTGGCCACTCCCAGCCACAGGCCCCAAAACACACACAACGGTGCTTTTCCCTGGAAAACAAAACTCGCCTGCCAAACATTTGATGGCAGATTGCAGGAGCCACTTGGTACTATCAAACCAGCCCAACTTGGCACTGGTGCCACTATGGATCTGGGAACCATCCTGCCTATTGTAGCATTTCAGGAGCCAGCCGGTCACTCCCAGCCATAGGCCCCCAGACAAATATTTCGGCCCGTTTCCCTGGCAAACAAAAGTAAGCTACCCCGATTCTGGATGGCAGATTGCAGGAGCCACTTGGTAGTGTCAAACCAGCCCGACTTGGCACTGGTGCCACCTTGGGTCTGGGAACCATGCTGCGTATCGTGGATTCTAAGCAGCCACCCGGCCACTCTGAGCCACAGGCCCCCAAACACAAACAACGGCGCTTTTCCCTGGAAAACAAAACTCGCCTGCCAAATTTTTGATGGCATATTGCAGGAGCCACTTGGTACTATCAAACCAGCCCAACTTGGTACTGGTGCCACCATGGGTCTGGTCACAATCCTGCCTATCGTAGCTTTTCAGGAGCCAGCCAGTCACTCCCAGCCATAGGCCCCCAGACAAATATCTCGGCCCGTTTCCCTGGCAAACAAAAGTAAGCTGTCCCGCTTCTGGATGGCAGATTACAGCAGCCACATGGTACTATCAAACCAGGCCAACATGGCACTGGTGCCACCTTGGCTCTGGGAACCATCCTGCCTATCGTGGATTTTCAGGGGCCAGCCGGCCACTCTCAGCCATATGCCCCCAAACACATACCACGGCCCTTTGCTCTGGCAAACAAAACTCAACTGCCCCTCTTCTGGATGGCAAATTGCAGGACGCACTTGGTACTACGAAAACAGCCCGACTTGGCAGTGATGCCACCTTGGGTCAGGGAACAATCCTGCGTATCGATCTTTTTAAGGAGCCAGCCGGTCACTCCCAGCCATAGGCCCCCAGACACAAAGCTCTACCCGTTTCCCTGGCACACAAAAGTAAGCTACCCCGCTTCTGGATGGCAGATTGCAGGAGTCACTTTGCACCATCAAACCAGCCCGACTTGGCACTGGTGCCACCTCTGGTCTGGGACCCATCCTGCGTATCGTGGATTCTAAGGAGACAGCTGGCCACTCCCAGCCACAGGCCCCCAAACACAAACAACGGCGCTTTTCCCTGGAAAACAAAACTCGCTTGCCAACTTTTTGATGGCAGATTGCAGGAGCCACTTGGTACTATCAAACCACCCCAACTTGGCAACAAGTGGTTCCTGCAATCTGACATCCAGAAGCGGGGCAGCTTACTTTTGTTTGCCAGGGAAATGGACCGTTGTTTGTGTTTGGAGGCGTATGGCTGGGAGTGGCCGACTGGCTCCTTAAAATCCACGATACGCAGCATGGTTCCCAGACCAGAGGTGGCACCAGTGCCAAGTCGGGCTGGTTTGATAGTACAAAGTGGCTCCTGCAATCTGCCATCCAGAAGCGGGGCAGCTTACTTTTGTTTGCCAGGGAAACGGGCCGGGCTTTCTGTCTCGGGGCCTATGGCTGGGAGTGACCGGCTGGCTCCTGAAAAGCTACGATAGGCAGGATGGTGACCAGACCCATGGTGGCACCAGTGCCAAGTTGGGCTGGTTTGATAGTACCAAGTGGCTCCTGCAATCTGCCATCAAAAAGTTGGCAGGCGAGTTTTGTTTTCCAGGGAAAAGCGCCATTGTTTGTGTTTGGGGACCTGTGGTTGGGAGTGCCCGGTTGGCTCCTTAGAAACCACGATACGCAGCATGGTTACCAGACAAGAGGTGCCACCAGTGCCAAGTTGTGCTGGTTTGATACTGCCAAGTGGTTCCTGCAATCTGCCATCCAGAAACGGGGCAGCTTACTTTTGTTTGCCACGGAAACGGGCCGTTGTTTGTGTTTGGGGGCCTGTGGCTGGGAGTGGCCGACTGGCTCCTTAGAATCCACGATACGCAGGATGGGTCCCAGACCAGAGGTGGCACCAGTGCCAAGTCGGGCTGGTTTGATAGTACCAAGTGGCTCCTGCAATCTGCCATCCAGAAGCGGGGCAGCTTACTTTTGTTTGCCAGGGAAAGGGGCCGAGGTTTGTGACTGGGGACCTATGGCTGGGAGTGACCGGCTGGCTCCTGAAAAGTTACGATAGGCAGGATGGTGACCAGACCCATGGTGGCACCAGTACCAAGTTGGGCTGGTTTGATAGTACCAAGTGGCTCCTGTAATCTGCCATCAAATAGTTGGTAGGCGAGTTTTGTTTTCCAGGGAAAAGCGCCGTTGTTTGTGTTTGGGGGCCTGTGGTAGGGAGTGGCCGGCTGGCTAATTAGAATCCACGATACGCAGGATGGTTCCCAGACCAGAGGTGGCACCAGTGCCAAGACGGGCTAGTTTGATGGTGCAAAGTGGCTCCTGCAATCTGCCATCCAGAAGCGGGGTAGCTTACTTTTGTTTGCCAGGGAAACGGGCCGAGCTTTTTGTCTGGGGGCCTATGGCGGGGAGTGACCGGCTGGCTCCTGAAAAGCTAAGATAGGCAGGATGGCGACCAGACCCATGGTGGCACCAGTGCCAAGTTGGGCTGATTTGATAAAACCAAGTGGCTCCTGCAATCTGCCATCAAAAAGTTGGCAGGAGAGTTTTGTTTTCCAGGGAAAAGCGCCGTTGTTTGTGTTTGGGGGCCTGTGGCTGGGAGTGGCCGGCTGGCTCCTTAGAATCCACGATACGCAGCATGGTATCCAGACCCAAGGTGGCACCAGTGCCAAGTTTTGCTGGTTTGATAGTACCAAGTGGTTCCTGCAATCTGCCATCCAGAAGCAGGGCAGCTTACTTTTGTTTGCCAGGGAAACGGGCCGAGGTTTTTGTCTGGGGGCCTATGGCTGGGAGTGACCGGCTGGCTCCTGAAAAGCTACGATAGGCAGGATGGTGACCAGACCCATGGTGGCACCAGTCCCAAGTTGGGCTGGTTTGATAGTACCAAGTGGCTCCTGCAATCTGCCGTCAAAATTTGGCAGGCGAGTTTTTATTTTCCAGGGAAAAGCGCCGTTGTTTGTGTTTGGGGGCCTGTGGCTGGGAGTGGCCGGCTGGCTGCTTAGAATCCACGATACGCAGGATGGTTCCCAGACCCAAGGTGGCACCAGTGCCAAGTCGGGCTAGTATGATGGTGCAAAGTGGCTCCTGCAATCTGCCATCCAGAAGCGGGATAACTTACTTTTGTTTGCCAGGGAAACGGTCCGAGCTTTGTGTCTCGGGGCCTATGGCTGGGAGTGACCGGCTGGCTCCTGAAAAGCTACGATAGGCAGGATGGTGACCAGACCCATGGTGGCACCAGTGCCAAGTTGGGCTGGTTTGATAGTACCAAGTGGCTCCTGCAATCTGCCATCAAAATGTCGGCAGGCGAGTTTTGTTTTCCAGGGAAAAGCGCCGTTGTTTGTGTTTGGGGGACTGTGGCTGGGAGTGGCCGGCTGGCTCCTTAGAATCCACGATACGCAGGATGGTTCCCAGACCTGAGGTGGCACCAGTGCCAAGTCGGGCTGGTTTTATAGTACCAAGTGCGTCCTGCAATCTGCCATCCAGAAGCGGGGCAGCTTACTTTTTTTTGCCAGGGAAACGGGCCGAGCTTTGTGTCAGGGGGCCTATGGCTGGGAGTGACCGGCTGGCTCCTGAAAAGCTACGATAGGCAGGATGGTGACCACACCCATGGTGGCACCAGTGCCATGTTCGGCTGATTTCATAGTACCAAGTGGCTCCTGCAATCTGCCATCAAAAAGTCGGCAGGCGAGTTTTGTTTTCCAGGGAAAAGCGCCGTTGTTTTTGTCTGCGGGCCTGTGGCTGGAGTGGCCGGCTGGCTCCTTAGAATCCACGATACGCAGCATGGTTCCCAGACCCAAGGTGGCACCAGTGCCAAGTTGGGCTGGTTTGATAGTACCAAGTGGTTCCTGCAATCTGCCATCAAAAAGTTGGCAGGCGAGTTTTGTTTTCCAGGGAAAAGCGTCGTTGTTTGTGTTTGGGGGCCTGTGGCTGGGAGTGGCCGGCTGGCTCCTTAGAATCCACGATACGCAGGATGGTTCCCAGACCCAAGGTGGCACCAGTCCCAAGTTGGGCTGGTTTGATAGTACCAAGTGTTTCCTGCAATCTGCCATCCAGAAGCGGGGCAGCTTACTTTTGTTTGCCAGGGAAACGGGCCGAGGTTTGTGTCTGGGGGCCTATGGCTGGGAGTGACCGGCTGGCTCCTGAAAAGCTACGATAGGCAGGATTGTGACCAGACCCATGGTGGCACCAGTGTCAAGTTTGGCTGGTTTGATAGTACCAAGTGGCTCCTGCAATCTGCCATCAAAAACTTGGCAGGCGAGTTTTGTTTCCCAGGGAAAAGCGACGTTGTTTGTGTTTGGGGGCCTGTGGCTGGGAGTGGCCGGCTGGCTAATTTGAATCCACGACAGGCAGGATGGTTCCCAGACCAGAGGTGACACCAGTGGCAAGTCGGGCTAGTTTGATGGTGAAAAGTGGCTCCTGCAATCTGCCATCCAGAAGCGGGTTAACTTACTTTTGTTTGCCAGGGAAAAGGGCCGAGGTTTTTGTCTGGGGGCCTATGGCTGGGAGTGACCGGCTGTCTCCTGAAAAGCTACGATAGGCAGGATGGTGACCAGACCCATGGTGGCACCAGTGCCAAGTTGGGCTGGTTTGATAGTACCAAGTGGCTCCTGCAATCTGCCATCAAAAAGTTGGCAGGCGAGTTTGTTATCCAGGGAAAAGCGCCGTTGTTTTTGTTTGGGGGCCTCTGGCTGGGAGTGGCCGGATGGCTAATTAGAATCCACGATACGCAGCATGGTTCCCAGACCTGAGGTGGCACCAGTGCCAAGTTGGGCTGGTTGGATACTACCAAGTGCGTCCTGCAATCTGCCATCCAGAAGCGGGGCAGCTTACTTTTGTTTGCCAGGGAAACGGGCCGAGGTTTTGTCTGGGGGCCTATGGCAGGGAGTGACCGGCTGGCTCCTGAGAAACTACGATAGGCAGGATGGTGACCAGACCCATGGTGGCACCAGTGCCAAGTTGGGCTGGTTTGATAGTACCAAGTGGCTCCTGCAATCTGCCATCAAAAAGCTGGCAGGCGAGTTTTGTTTTCCAGGGAAAAGCGCCGTTGTTTGTGTTTGGGGGCCTGTGGCTGGGAGTGGCCGGCTGGCTCCTTAGAATCCAAAATACGCAGGATGGTTCCCAGACCTGAGGTGGCACCAGTGCCAAGTTGGGCTGGTTTGATTGTAGCAAATGGTTCCTGCAATCTACCATCCAGAAGCGGGGCAGCTTACTTCTGTTTGCCAGGGAAACGGGCCGAGCTTTGTGTCTGGGGGCCTATGGCTGGGAGTGACCGGCTGGCTCCTGAAAAGCTACGATAGGCAGGATGGTGACCAGACCCATGGTGGCACCAGTGCCATGTTCGGCTGATTTCATAGTACCAAGTGGCTCCTGCAATCTGCCATCAAAATGTTGGCAGGCGAGTTTTGTTTTCCAGGGAAAAGCGCCGTTGTTTGTGTCTGCGGGCCTGTGGCTGGAGTGGCCGGCTGGCTCCTTAGAATCCACAATACGCAGCATGGTTCCCAGACCCAAGGTGGCACCAGTGCCAAGTTGGGCTGGTTTAATAGTACCAAGTGGTTCCTGCAATCTGCCATCAAAAAGTTGTCAGGCGAGTTTTGTTTTCCAGGGAAAATCGCCGTTGTTTTTGTTTGGGGGCCTGTGGCTGGGAGTGGCCGGCTGGCTCCTTAGGATCCACGATACCCAGGATGGTACCCAGACCAGAGGTGGCACCAGTACCAAGTCGGGCTGGTTTGATAATAACAAGTGGATCCTGCAATCTGCCATCCAGAAGCGGGGCAGCTTACTTTTGTTTGCCAGGGAAACGGTCCGAGCTTTGTGTCTGGGGGCCTATGGCTGGGAGTGACCGGTTGGCTCCTGAAAAGCTACGATAGGCAGGATGGTGACCAGACCCATGGTGGCACCAGTGCCAAGTTGGGCTGGTTTGATAGTACCAAGTGGCTCCTGCAATCTGCCATCAAAAAGTTGGCAGGCGAGTTTTGTTTTCCAGTGAAAAGCGCCGTTGTGTGTGTTTTGGGGCCTGTGGCTGGGAGTGGCCAGCTGGCTCCTTAGAATCCACGATACGCAGGATGGTTCCCAGACCCAAGGTGGCACCAGTGCCAAGTCGGGCTGGTTTGTTAGTACCAAGTGGTTCCTGCAATCTGCCATCCAGAAGCGGGGCAGCTGAATTTTGTTTGCCAGAGAAAAAGGCTGTTGTTTGTGTTTCGGGGCCTGTGGCTGGCAGTGGACGGCTGGCTCCTGAAAATCCATGATACGCAGCATGGTTCCCAGACCCAAGGTGGCACCAGTGCCAAGTCGGGCTGGTTTCATAGTACCCAGTAGCTCCTGCAATCTGCCATCCAGAAGAGGGGCAGTTGAATTTTGTTTTCCAGAGAAAAGGGCCGTGGTTTGTGTTTGGGGCCTATGGCTGAGAGTGACCGGCTGGCTCCTGAAAAGCTACGATAGGCAGGATGGTGACCAGACCGATGGTGGCACCAGTGCCAAGTCGGGCTGGTTTGATAATACTAAATAGCTCCTGCAATCTGCCATCCAGACGCGGGGCAGCGGATTTTTGCTTGCTGGAGAAAAGTTCCGTGGGTGTTTTTGGGGGTATATGGCTGGACGTTGCCGGCTGACTCCTTAAAAACATCGATACGCAGGATGGTTCCCTGACCCAAGGTGGCATCACTGCCAAGTCGGGCTGTTTTCGTAGTACCAAGTGGCTCCTGCAATTTGCCATCCAGAAGAGGGGCAGTTGAGTTTTGTTTACCAGAGAAAAGGGCCGTGGTTTGTGTTTTGGGGCATATGGCTGAGAGTGGCCGGCTGGCGCCTGAAAATCCACGATAGGCAGGATGGTTCCCAGAGCCAAGGTGGCACCAGTGCCATGTTGGCCTGGTTTGATAGTACCATGTGGCTCCTGCAATCTGCCATCCAGAAGCGGGGCAGCTTACTTTTGTTTGCCAGGGAAACGGGCCGAGGTATTTGTCTGGGGGCCTATGGCTGGGAGTGACCGGCTGGCTCCTGAAAAGCTACGATAGGCAGGATGGTGACCAGACCCATGGTGGCACCAGTGCCAAGTTGGGCTGGTTTGATAGTACCAAGTGGCTCCTGCAATCTGCCATCAAAAAGTTGGCAGGCGAGTTTTGTTTTCCAGGGTAACGCGCCGTTGTTTTTGTTTAGAGGCCTGTGGCTGGGAGTGTCCGCCTGTCCTCTTAGAATCTACGTTACGCAGCATGGTTCCCAGAGCCAAGGTGGCACCAGTGCCAAGTTGGGCTGGTTTGATAGTAGCAAGTGGTTCCTGCAATCTGCCATCCAGAAGAGGGGCAGCTTACTTTTGTTTGCCAGGGAAACGGGCCGAGGTATTTCTCTGGGGGCCTATGGCAGGGAGTGACAGGCCGGCTCCTGAAAAGCTAAGATAGGCAGGATGTTTACCAGACCCATGATGGCACCAGTGCCAAGTTGGGCTAATTTGATACTACCAAGTGGCTCCTGCAATCTGCCATCCAGAATCGGGGGTGCTTACTTTTGTTTTCCAGGGAAACGGGCCGAGGTTTGTGTCTGGGGGTTTATGGCTGGGAGTGACCGGCTGGCTCCTGAAAAGCTACGATAGGCAGGATGGTGACCAGACCCATGGTGGCACCAGTGCCAAGATGGGCTGGTTTGATAGTACCAAGTGGCTCCTGCAATCTGCCATCAAAATGTTGGCAGGCGAGTTTTGTTTTCAAGGGAAAAGCGCCGTTGTTTGTGTTTGGGCGCCTGTGGCACGGAGTGGCCGGGTGGCTGCTTAGAATCCACGATACGCAGGATGGTTCCCAGACCCAAGGTGGCACCAGTGCCAAGTCGGGCTGTTTTGACACTACCAAGTGGCTCCTGCAATCTGCCATCCAGAATCGGGGCAGCTTAATTTTGTTTGCCAGGGAAACGGTCCGAGGTTTGTGATGGGGGCCTATGGCTGGGAGTGACCGGCTGCCTCCTGAAATGGTACAATTGGCAGGATGGTTCCCAGACCCATAATGGCACCAGTGCCCAGTTGGGATGATTTGATAGTACCAAGTGGCTCCTGCAATCTGCCATCAAAAAGCTGGCAGGCGAGTTTTCTTTTCCAGGGAAAAGCGCCGTTGATTTTGTTTGGAGGCCTGTGGCTGGCAGTGGCTGCCTGTCGTCTTAGAATCCGGGTTACGCAGAATGGTTCCCAGAGCCAAGGTGGCACCAGTGCCAAGTTGGGCTGGTTTGATGGTGCAAAGTGGCTCCTGCAATCTGCCATCCAGAAGTGCGGTAGCTTACTTTTGTGTGCCAGGGAAACAGGCCGAGGTTTGTGTCTGGGGGCCTATGGCTGGGAGTGACCGGCTGGCTCCTGAAAAGCTACGATAGGCAGGATGGTGACCAGACCCATGGTGGCACCAGTGCCAAGTTGGGCTGGTTTGATAGTACCAAGTGGCTCCTGCAATCTGCCATCAAAAAGTTGGCAGGCGAGTTTTGTTTTCCAGGGAAAAGCGCCGTTGTGTGTGTTTTGGGGCCTGTGGCTGGGAGTGGCCAGCTGGCTCCTTAGAATCCACGATACGCAGGATGGTTCCCAGACCCAAGGTGGCACCAGTGCCAAGTCGGGCTGGTTTGTTAGTACCAAGTGGTTCCTGCAATCTGCCATCCAGAAGCGGGGCAGCTGAATTTTTTTTGCCAGAGAAAAAGGCTGTTGTTTGTGTTTCGGGGCCTGTGGCTGGCAGTGGACGGCTGGCTCCTGAAAATCCATGATACGCAGCATGGTTCCCAGACCCAAGGTGGCACCAGTGCCAAGTAGGGCTGGTTTCATAGTACCTAGTGGCTCCTGCAATCTGCCATCCAGAAGAGGGGCAGTTGAGTTTTGTTTTCCAGAGAAAAGGGCCGAGGTTTGTGTTTGGGGCCTATGGCTGAGAGTGACCGGCTGGCTCCTGAAAAGCTACGATAGGCAGGATGGTGACCAGACCCATGGTGGCACCAGTGCCAAGTCGGGCTGGTTTGATAATACTAAATAGCTCCTGCAATCTGCCATCCAGACGCGGGGCAGCGGATTTTTTCTTGCTGGAGAAAAGTTCCGTGGGTTTTTTTTGGGGGTATATGGCTGGACGTTGCCGGCTGACTCCTTAAAAACATCGATACGCAGGATGGTTCCCTGACCCAAGGTGGCATCACTGCCAAGTCGGGCTGTTTTCGTAGTACCAAGTGCGTCCTGCAATTTGCCATCCAGAAGAGGGGCAGTTGAGTTTTGTTTACCAGAGAAAAGGGCCGTGGTTTGTGTTTGGGGGCATATGGCTGAGAGTGGCCGGCTGGCGCCTGAAAATCCACGATAGGCAGGATGGTTCCCAGAGCCAAGGTGGCACCAGTGCCATGTTGGCCTGGTTTGATAGTACCATGTGGCTCCTGCAATCTGCCATCCAGAAGCGGGGCAGCTTACATTTGTTTGCCAGGGAAACGGGCCGAGGTATTTGTCTGGGGGCCTATGGCTGGGAGTGACCGCCTGGCTCCTGAAAAGCTACGATAGGCAGGATGGTGACCAGACCCATGGTGGCACCAGTGCCAAGTTGGGCTGGTTTGATAGTACCAAGTGGCTCCTGCAATCTGCCATCCAGAAGCGGGGTAGCTTACTTTTGTTTGCCAGGGAAACGGGCAGAGCTTTCTGTCTGGGGGCCTATGGTTGGGAGTAACCGGCTGGCTCCTGAAAAGCTACGATAGGCAGGATGGTTCCCAGATCCAAGATGGCACCAGTGCCAAGTCGGGGTGGTTTGATGGTGCAAAGTGGCTCCTGCAATCTGCCATCCTGACGCGGGGCAGCGGATTTTTGTTTCCAAGAGAAATGGTCCGTGGTTTGTTTTTGGGGCTATATGGCTGGGCGTGGCCTGCTGGCTCCTTAAAAAGCTACGATAGGCAGGATGGTTCCCTGACCCAAGGTGGCACCAGTGCCAAGTCGGGCGGTATTCGTAGTACAAAGTGCGTCCTAAAATTTGCCATCCAGAAGAGGGGCAGTTGAGTTTTGTTTACCAGAGAAAAGGGCCGTGGTTTGTTTTTGGGGGCATATGGCTGATAGTGGCCGTCTGGCGCCTGAAAATCCACGATAGGCAGGATGGTTCCCAGACCAGAGGTGGCACCAGTGCCAAGTCGGGCTGGTTTGATAGTACTAAATAGCACCTGCAATCTGCCATGCAGAAGCGGGGCAGCTTACTTTTGTTTGCCAGGGAAACGGGCCGAGGTTTGTGTCTGGGGGCCTATGGCTGGGAGTGACCGGCTGGCTCCTGAAAAGCTACGATAGGCAGGATGGTTACCAGACCCATGGTGGCACCAGTGCCAAGTTGGGCTGGTTTGATAGTACCAAGTGGCTCCTGCAATCTGCCATCAAAAAGTTGGCAGGCCAGTTTTGTTTTCCAGGGAAAAGCGCCGTTGTTTGTGTTTGGGGGACTGTGGCTGGGAGTGACCGGCTGGCTCCTTAGAACACACGATACGCAGGATGGTTCCCAGACCCAAGGTGGCACCAGTGCCACGTCGGGCTGGTTTGATGGTGAAAAGTGGCTCCTGCAATCTGCTATCCTGAAGCGAGGTAGCTTACATTTTTGTGCCAGGGAAACGGGCCGAGGTTTATGACTGGGGGCCTAGGGCTAGAAGTGACCGGCTGGCTCCTGAAAAGCAACAATAGGCAGGATGGTTCCCAGACCCAAGGTGGCACCAGTGCCAAGTTGGGCTGGTTTGATGGTACCAACTGGCTCCTGCAATCTGCCATCTAAAAGTTGTCAGGCGAGTTTTGTTTTCCAGGGAAAAGCGCCGTTGATTTTGTTTGGAGGCCTGTGGCTGGCAGTGGCTGCCTGTCGTCTTACAATCCGGGTTACGCAGCATGGTTCCCAGAGCCAAGGTGGCACCAGTGTCAAGTTGGCCTGGTTTGATAGTACCAAGTGGCTCCTGCAATCTGCCATCCAGAAGCGGGGCAGCTTACTTTTGTTTGCCAGGGAAACGGGCCGAGGTATTTGTCTGGGGACCTATGGCTGGGCGTGGCCGGCTGGCTCCTGAAAAGCTACGATAGGCAGGATGGTTCCCTGACCCAAGGTGGCACCAGTGCCAAGTCGGGCGGTTTTCGTAGTACAAAGTGCGTCCTAAAATTTGCCATCCAGAAGAGGGGCAGTTGAGTTTTGTTTACCAGAGAAAAGGGCCGTGGTTTGTTTTTGGGGGCATATGGCTGATAGTGGCCGTCTGGCCCCTGAAAATCCACGATAGGCAGGATGGTTCCCAGACCAGAGGTGGCACCAGTGCCAAGTTGGGCTGGTTTGATAGTACTAAATAGCACCTGCAATCTGCCATGCAGAAGTGGGGCAGCTTACTTTTGTTTGCCAGGGAAACGGGCCGAGGTTTGTGTCTGGGGGCCTATGGCTGGGAGTGACCGCCTGGCTCCTGAAAAGCTACGATAGGCAGGATGGTGACCAGACCCATGGTGGCACCAGTGCCAAGTTGGGCTGGTTTGATAGTACCAAGTGTCTCCTGCAATCTGCCATCAAAAACTTGGCAGGTCAGTTTTGTTTTCCAGGGAAAAGCGCCGTTGTTTCTGTTTGGGGGACTGTGGCTGGGAGTGGCCGGCTGGCTCCTTAGAACACAGGATACGCAGGATGGTTCCCAGACCCAAGGTGGCACCAGTGCCAAGTCGGGCTGGTTTGATAGCACCAAGTGGCTCCTGCAATCTGCCATCCAGAAGCGGGGCAGCTTACTTTTGTTTTCCAGGGAAACGGACCGAGGTTTTTTTCTGGGGGCCTATGGCTGGGAGTGACCGGCTGGCTCCTGAAAAGCTACGATAGGCAGGATGGTGACCAGACCCATGGTGGCACCAGTGCCAAGTTGGGCTGGTTTGATAGTACCAAGTGGCTCCTGCAATCTGCCATCAAAAAGTTGGCAGGCGAGTTTTGTTTTCCAGGGAAAAGCGCCGTTGTGTGTATTTTGGAGCCTGTGGCTGGGAGTGGCCAGCTGGCTCCTTAGAATCCACGATGCGCAGGATGGTTCCCAGACTCAAGGTGGCACCAGTGCCAAGTAGGGCTGGTTTCATAGTACCCACTGGCTCCTGCAATCTGCCATCCAGAAGAGGGGCAGTTGAGTTTTGTTTTCCAGAGAAAAGGGCCGTGGTTTGTGTTTGGGGCCTATGGCTGAGAGTGACCGGCTGGCCCCTGAAAATCCACGATAGGAAGGATGGTTCCCAGATCCAAGGTGGCAGCAGTGCCATGTTGTGCTGGTGTGATAGTCCCAAGTGGCTCCTGCAATCTGCCATCCAGAAGTGGGGCAGCTGAATTTTGTTTGCCAGAGAAAAAGGCTGTGGTTTTTGTTTGGGGGCCTATGGCTGGGAGTGGCCGGCTGGCTCCTGAAAATCCATGATACGCAGCATGGTTCCCAGACCCAAGGTGGCACCAGTGCCAAGTGGGGCTGGTTTCACAGTGTCAAGTGCCTCCTGCAATCTCCCATCCAGAAGCGGGGCAGCTGAGTTTTGTTTGCCTGTGAAACGGGCCGTTGTTTTTGATTGGGGTCTGTGGCCGAGAATGTTCAGCTGGCTCCTGAAAATCCACAATATGCAGGATGGTTCCCAGACCCAAGGTGGCACCAGTGCCAAGTCTTGCTGGTTTGATAGTACCAAGTGGCTCCTGCAATCTGCCATCCAGAAGCGGTGCAGCTGAGTTTTGTTTGCCAGAGGAAAGGGCCGTGGGTTGTGTTTGGGGGCATATGGCTGGGAGTGGCCGGCTGTCTCATTAAAAAGATCGATACGCAGGATGGTTCCCAGACCCAAGGTGGCACCAGTGCCAAGTCGGGCTGTTTTTATAGTACCAAGTGCGTCCTGCAATTTGCCATCCAGAAGAGGGGCAGTTGAGTTTTGTTTGCCAGAGAAAAGCGCCGTTGTTTGTGTTTGGGGGCTTGTGGCTGGGAGTGGCCGACTGGCGCCTTAGAATCTGCGATACGCAGCATGGTTCCCAGACCCAAGGTGGCACCAGTTCCAAGTTGGGCTGGTTTGATAGTACCAAGTGGCTCCTGCAATCTGCCATCCAGAAGCGGGGCAGCTTACTTTTGTTTGCCAGGGAAACGGGCCGAGGTTTGTGTTTGGGGGCCTATGGCTGGGAGTGACCGGCTGGCTCCTGGAAAGCTACAATAGGCAGGATGGTGACCAGACCCATGGTGGCACCAGTGCCAAGTTGGGCTGGTTTGATAGTACCAAGTGGTTCCTGCAATCTGCCATCAAAAAGTTGGCAGGCGAGTTTTGTTTTCCAGGGAAAAGCGCCGTTGTTTGTGTTTGGGGGCCTGTGGCTGGGAGTGGCCGGCTGGCTCCTTAGAATCCACGATACGCAGGATGGTTCCCAGACCCAAGGTGGCACCAGTGCCAAGTCGGGCTGGTTTGATACTACCAAGTGGTTCCTGCAATCTGCCATCCAGAAGCAGGGCAGCTTACTTTTGTTTGCCAGGGAAACGGGCCGTGGGTTTTGTTTGGGGGCATATAGCTGAGAGT
This sequence comes from Melospiza melodia melodia, assembly GCF_035770615.1. Classification (NCBI taxonomy): domain Eukaryota; kingdom Metazoa; phylum Chordata; class Aves; order Passeriformes; family Passerellidae; genus Melospiza; species Melospiza melodia. Next base: position 41,365,521 of record NC_086197.1, read on the forward strand.
GGCCCGCTGGCCCCTGAAAATCCACGCTAGGCAGCATGGTTCCCAGATGCAAGGTGGCACCAGTGCCAAGTCGGGCTGGTTTGATGGTGCAAAGTGGCTCCTGCAATCTGCCATCCAGAAGCGGGGCAGCTGATTTTTGTTTGCCAGAGAAAAATTCCGTGGATTGTTTTTGGGGGCATATTGCTGGGAGTGGCCGGCTGGCTCCTTAAAATGCTCGATACGCATTATGGTTCCCAGGCCCAAGGTGTCACCACTACCAAGTCGGCCTGCGGTTTTAGTATCAAGTTCATCCTGCAATTTGCCATCCAGAAGAGGGGCAGTTGAGTTTTGTTTGCCAGAGAAACGGGCCGAGGTTTCTGTTTGGGGACATATGGCTGAGAGTGGCCGGCTGGCCTCTGAAAATCCACGATACACAACATGGTTCCCAGATCCAAGGTGGCACCAGTGCCAAGTTGGGCTGGTTTGATAGTCCCAAGTGTCTCCTGCAATCTGCCATCCAGAAGCGGGGCAGCTTACTTTTGTTTGCCAGAGAAATAGGCCTAGGTTTTTGTTTGGGGGCCTGTGGCTAGGAGTGGCCTGCTGGCTCCTAAGAATCCACGATACGCAGGATGTTTACCAGACCCATGGTGGCACCAGTGCCAAGTTGGGCTGGTTTGATAGTACCAAGTGGCTCCTGCAAACTCCATCAAAAAGTTGGCAGGCGTGTTTTGTTTTCCAGGGAACAGCGCCGTTGATTTTGTTTGGGGGCCTGTGGCTGGGAGTGGCCGGCTGGCTCCTTAGAATCCACGATACGCAGGATGGTTCCCAGACCCAAGGTGACACCAGTGCCAAGTCGGGCTGGTTTGATTACACCAAGTGGCTCCTGCAATCTGCCATCCATAAGTGAGGCAGCTAAGTTTTGTTTGCCAGAAAAAAGGGCCGTGGTTTTTGTTGGGGGCCTGTGGCGGGGAGTAGCCGGCTGGCTCCTTAAAATCCACGATAGGCAGGATGGTTCCCAGACCCAAGGTGGTACCAGTGCCAAGTCGGGCTGGTTTGATAGTACCAAGTGGCTCCTGCAATCTGCCATCCAGAAGCGGGGCAGCTTACTTTTGTTTGCCAGGGAAACGGGCCGAGCTTTGTGTCTCGGGGCCTATGGCAGGGAGTGACCGGCTGGCTCCTGAAAAGCTACGATAGGCAGGATGGTGACCAGACCCATGGTGGCACCAGTGGCAAGTTGGGCTGGTTTGATAGTACCAAGTGGCTCCTGCAATCTGCCATCAAAAAGTTGGCAGGCGAGTTTTGTTTTCCAGGGAAAAGCGCCGTTGTGTGTGTTTTGGGGCCTGTGGCTGGGAGTGGCCAGCTGGCTCCTTAGAATCCACGATACGCAGGATGGTTCCCAGACCCAAGGTGGCACCAGTGCCAAGTCGGGCTGGTTTGTTAGTACCAAGTGGTTCCTGCAATCTGCCATCCAGAAGCGGGGCAGCTGAATTTTGTTTGCCAGAGAAAAAGGCTGTTGTTTGTGTTTCGGGGCCTGTGGCTGGCAGTGGACGGCTGGCTCCTGAAAATCCATGATACGCAGCATGGTTCCCAGACCCAAGGTGGCACCAGTGCCAAGTAGGGCTGGTTTCATAGTACCCAGTGGCTCCTGCAATCTGCCATCCAGAAGAGGGGCAGTTGAGTTTTGTTTTCCAGAGAAAAGGGCCGTGGTTTGTGTTTGGGGCCTATGGCTGAGAGTGACCGGCTGGCCCCTGAAAATCCACGATAGGAAGGATGATTCCCAGATCCAAGGTGGCACCAGTGCCATGTTGTGCTGGTGTGATAGTCCCAAGTGGCTCCTGCAATCTGCCATCCAGAAGCGGGGCAGCTGAATTTTGTTTGCCAGAGAAAAAGGCTGTGGTTTTTGTTTGGGGGCCTATGGCTGGGAGTGGCCGGCTGGCTCCTGAAAATCCATGATACGCAGCATGGTTCCCAGACCCAAGGTGGCACCAGTGCCAAGTGGGGCTGGTTTCACAGTGTCAAGTGCCTCCTGCAATCTCCCATCCAGAAGCGGGGCAGCTGAGTTTTGTTTGCCTGTGAAACGGGCCGTTGTTTTTGATTGGGGTCTGTGGCCGAGAGTGTCCAGCTGCCTCCTGACAATCCACAATACGCAGCATGGTTCCCAGACCCAAGGTGGCACCAGTGCCAAGTCGTGCTGGTTTGATAGTACCAAGTGCGACCTGCAATTTGCCATCCAGAAGAGGGGCAGTTGAGTTTTGTTTGCCAGAGAAAAGCGCCGTTGTTTGTGTTTGGGGTCTTGTGGCTGGGAGTGGCCGACTGGCGCCTTAGAATCTGCGATACGCAGCATGGTTCCCAGACCCAAGGTGGCACCAGTGCCAAGTTGGGCTGGTTTGATAGTACCAAGTGGCTCCTGCAATCTGCCATCCAGAAGCGGGGCAGCTTACTTTTGTTTGCCAGGGAAACGGGCCGAGGTTTGTGACTGGGGGCCTATGGCTGGGAGTGACCGGCTGGCTCCTGGAAAGCTACAATAGGCAGGATGGTTACCAGACCCATGGTGGCACCAGTGCCAAGTTGGGCTGGTTTGATAGTACCAAGTTGCTCCTGCAATCTGCCATCAAAAAGTTGGCAGGCGAGTTTTGTTTTCCAGGGAAAAGCGCCGTTGTTTGTATTTGGGGGCCTGTGGCTGGGAGTGGCCGGCTGGCTCCTTAGAATCCACGATACGCAGGATGGTTCCCAGACCCAAGGTGGCACCAGTGCCAAGTCGGGCTGGTTTGATACTACCAAGTGGTTCCTGCAATCTGCCATCCAGAAGCGGGGCAGCTTACTTTTGTTTGCCAGGGAAACGGGCCCTGGGTTTTGTTTGGGGGCATATAGCTGAGAGTGGCCGGCTGGCCCCTGAAAATCCACGCTAGGCAGCATGGTTCCAGGATGCAAGGAGGCACCAGTGCCAAGTCGGGCTGGTTTGATGGGTCAAAGTGGCTCCTGCAATCTGCCATCCAGAAGCGGGGCAGCTGATTTTTGTTTGCCAGAGAAAAATTCCGTGGATTGTTTTTGGGGGCATATTGCTGGGAGTGGCCGGCTGGCTCCTTAAAATGCTCGATACGCATGATGGTTCCCAGGCCCAAGGTGTCACCACTACCAAGTCGGCCTGCGGTTTTAGTATCAAGTTCATCTTGCAATTTGCCATCCAGAAGAGGGGCAGTTGAGTTTTGTTTGCCAGAGAAACGGGCCGAGGTTTCTGTTTGGGGGCATATGGCTGAGAGTGGCCGGCTGGCCCCTGAAAATCCACGATACGCAGGATGGTTCCCAGACCCAAGGTGGCACCAGTGCCAAGTCGGGCTGGTTTGTTAGTACCACGTGGTTCCTGCAATCTGCCATCCAGAAGCGGGGCAGCTGAATTTTGTTTGCCAGAGAAAAAGGCTGTTGTTTGTGTTTCGGGGCCTGTGGCTGGCAGTGGACGGCTGGCTCCTGAAAATCCATGATACGCAGCATGGTTCCCAGACCCAAGGTGGCACCAGTGCCAAGTAGGGCTAGTTTCATAGTACCCAGTGGCTCCTGCAATCTGCCATCCAGAAGAGGGGCAGTTGAGTTTTGTTTTCCAGAGAAAAGGGCCGTGGTTTGTGTTTGGGGCCTATGCCTGAGAGTGACCGGCTGGCCCCTGAAAATCCACGATAGGAAGGATGGTTCCCAGATCCAAGGTGGCAGCAGTGCCATGTTGTGCTGGTGTGATAGTCCCAAGTGGCTCCTGCAATCTGCCATCCAGAAGTGGGGCAGCTGAATTTTGTTTGCCAGAGAAAAAGGCTGTGGTTTTTGTTTGGGGGCCTATGGCTGGGAGTGGCCGGCTGGCTCCTGAAAATCCATGATACGCAGCATGGTTCCCAGACCCAAGGTGGCACCAGTGCCAAGTGGGGCTGGTTTCACAGTGTCAAGTGCCTCCTGCAATCTCCCATCCAGAAGCGGGGCAGCTGAGTTTTGTTTGCCTGTGAAACGGGCCGTTGTTTTTGATTGGGGTCTGTGGCCGAGAATGTTCAGCTGGCTCCTGACAATCCACAATATGCAGGATGGTTACCAGACCCAAGGTGGCACCAGTGCCAAGTCTTGCTGGTTTGATAGTACCAAGTGGCTCCTGCAATCTGCCATCCAGAAGCGGTGCAGCTGAGTTTTGTTTGCCAGAGGAAAGGGCCGTGGGTTGTGTTTGGGGGCATATGGCTGGGAGTGGCCGGCTGTCTCATTAAAAAGATCGATACGCAGGATGGTTCCCAGACCCAAGGTGGCACCAGTGCCAAGTCGGGCTGTTTTTATAGTACCAAGTGCGTCCTGCAATTTGCCATCCAGAAGAGGGGCAGTTGAGTTTTGTTTGCCAGAGAAAAGCGCCGTTGTTTGTGTTTGGGGGCTTGTGGCTGGGAGTGGCCGACTGGCGCCTTAGAATCTGCGATACGCAGCATGGTTCCCAGACCCAAGGTGGCACCAGTTCCAAGTTGGTCTGGTTTGATAGTACCAAGTGGCTCCTGCAATCTGCCATCCAGAAGCGGGGCAGCTTACTTTTGTTTGCCAGGGAAACGGGCCGAGGTTTGTGACTGGGGGCCTATGGCTGGGAGTGACCGGCTGGCTCCTGGAAAGCTACAATAGGCAGGATGGTGACCAGACCCATGGTGGCACCAGTGCCAAGTTGGGCTGGTTTGATAGTACCAAGTTGCTCCTGCAATCTGCCATCAAAAAGTTGGCAGGCGAGTTTTGTTTTCCAGGGAAAAGCGCCGTTGTTTGTGTTTGGGGGCCTGTGGCTGGGAGTGGCCGGCTGGCTCCTTAGAATCCACGATACGCAGGATGGTTCCCAGACCCAAGGTGGCACCAGTGCCAAGTCGGGCTGGTTTGATACTACCAAGTGGTTCCTGCAATCTGCCATCCAGAAGCAGGGCAGCTTACTTTTGTTTGCCAGGGAAACGGGCCGTGGGTTTTGTTTGGGGGCATATAGCTGAGAGTGGCCCGCTGGCCCCTGAAAATCCACGCTAGGCAGCATGGTTCCCAGATGCAAGGTGGCACCAGTGCCAAGTCGGGCTGGTTTGATGGTGCAAAGTGGCTCCTGCAATCTGCCATCCAGAAGCGGGGCAGCTGATTTTTGTTTGCCAGAGAAAAATTCCGTGGATTGTTTTTGGGGGCATATTGCTGGGAGTGGCCGGCTGGCTCCTTAAAATGCTCGATACGCATTATGGTTCCCAGGCCCAAGGTGTCACCACTACCAAGTCGGCCTGCGGTTTTAGTATCAAGTTCATCCTGCAATTTGCCATCCAGAAGAGGGGCAGTTGAGTTTTGTTTGCCAGAGAAACGGGCCGAGGTTTCTGTTTGGGGACATATGGCTGAGAGTGGCCGGCTGGCCTCTGAAAATCCACGATACACAACATGGTTCCCAGATCCAAGGTGGCACCAGTGCCAAGTTGGGCTGGTTTGATAGTCCCAAGTGTCTCCTGCAATCTGCCATCCAGAAGCGGGGCAGCTTACTTTTGTTTGCCAGAGAAATAGGCCTAGGTTTTTGTTTGGGGGCCTGTGGCTAGGAGTGGCCTGCTGGCTCCTAAGAATCCACGATACGCAGGATGTTTACCAGACCCATGGTGGCACCAGTGCCAAGTTGGGCTGGTTTGATAGTACCAAGTGGCTCCTGCAAACTCCATCAAAAAGTTGGCAGGCGTGTTTTGTTTTCCAGGGAACAGCGCCGTTGATTTTGTTTGGGGGCCTGTGGCTGGGAGTGGCCGGCTGGCTCCTTAGAATCCACGATACGCAGGATGGTTCCCAGACCCAAGGTGACACCAGTGCCAAGTCGGGCTGGTTTGATTACACCAAGTGGCTCCTGCAATCTGCCATCCATAAGTGAGGCAGCTAAGTTTTGTTTGCCAGAAAAAAGGGCCGTGGTTTTTGTTGGGGGCCTGTGGCGGGGAGTAGCCGGCTGGCTCCTTAAAATCCACGATAGGCAGGATGGTTCCCAGACCCAAGGTGGTACCAGTGCCAAGTCGGGCTGGTTTGATAGTACCAAGTGGCTCCTGCAATCTGCCATCCAGAAGCGGGGCAGCTTACTTTTGTTTGCCAGGGAAACGGGCCGAGCTTTGTGTCTCGGGGCCTATGGCAGGGAGTGACCGGCTGGCTCCTGAAAAGCTACGATAGGCAGGATGGTGACCAGACCCATGGTGGCACCAGTGGCAAGTTGGGCTGGTTTGATAGTACCAAGTGGCTCCTGCAATCTGCCATCAAAAAGTTGGCAGGCGAGTTTTGTTTTCCAGGGAAAAGCGCCGTTGTGTGTGTTTTGGGGCCTGTGGCTGGGAGTGGCCAGCTGGCTCCTTAGAATCCACGATACGCAGGATGGTTCCCAGACCCAAGGTGGCACCAGTGCCAAGTCGGGCTGGTTTGTTAGTACCAAGTGGTTCCTGCAATCTGCCATCCAGAAGCGGGGCAGCTGAATTTTGTTTGCCAGAGAAAAAGGCTGTTGTTTGTGTTTCGGGGCCTGTGGCTGGCAGTGGACGGCTGGCTCCTGAAAATCCATGATACGCAGCATGGTTCCCAGACCCAAGGTGGCACCAGTGCCAAGTAGGGCTGGTTTCATAGTACCCAGTGGCTCCTGCAATCTGCCATCCAGAAGAGGGGCAGTTGAGTTTTGTTTTCCAGAGAAAAGGGCCGTGGTTTGTGTTTGGGGCCTATGGCTGAGAGTGACCGGCTGGCCCCTGAAAATCCACGATAGGAAGGATGATTCCCAGATCCAAGGTGGCACCAGTGCCATGTTGTGCTGGTGTGATAGTCCCAAGTGGCTCCTGCAATCTGCCATCCAGAAGCGGGGCAGCTGAATTTTGTTTGCCAGAGAAAAAGGCTGTGGTTTTTGTTTGGGGGCCTATGGCTGGGAGTGGCCGGCTGGCTCCTGAAAATCCATGATACGCAGCATGGTTCCCAGACCCAAGGTGGCACCAGTGCCAAGTGGGGCTGGTTTCACAGTGTCAAGTGCCTCCTGCAATCTCCCATCCAGAAGCGGGGCAGCTGAGTTTTGTTTGCCTGTGAAACGGGCCGTTGTTTTTGATTGGGGTCTGTGGCCGAGAGTGTCCAGCTGCCTCCTGACAATCCACAATACGCAGCATGGTTCCCAGACCCAAGGTGGCACCAGTGCCAAGTCGTGCTGGTTTGATAGTACCAAGTGCGACCTGCAATTTGCCATCCAGAAGAGGGGCAGTTGAGTTTTGTTTGCCAGAGAAAAGCGCCGTTGTTTGTGTTTGGGGTCTTGTGGCTGGGAGTGGCCGACTGGCGCCTTAGAATCTGCGATACGCAGCATGGTTCCCAGACCCAAGGTGGCACCAGTGCCAAGTTGGGCTGGTTTGATAGTACCAAGTGGCTCCTGCAATCTGCCATCCAGAAGCGGGGCAGCTTACTTTTGTTTGCCAGGGAAACGGGCCGAGGTTTGTGACTGGGGGCCTATGGCTGGGAGTGACCGGCTGGCTCCTGGAAAGCTACAATAGGCAGGATGGTTACCAGACCCATGGTGGCACCAGTGCCAAGTTGGGCTGGTTTGATAGTACCAAGTTGCTCCTGCAATCTGCCATCAAAAAGTTGGCAGGCGAGTTTTGTTTTCCAGGGAAAAGCGCCGTTGTTTGTATTTGGGGGCCTGTGGCTGGGAGTGGCCGGCTGGCTCCTTAGAATCCACGATACGCAGGATGGTTCCCAGACCCAAGGTGGCACCAGTGCCAAGTCGGGCTGGTTTGATACTACCAAGTGGTTCCTGCAATCTGCCATCCAGAAGCGGGGCAGCTTACTTTTGTTTGCCAGGGAAACGGGCCCTGGGTTTTGTTTGGGGGCATATAGCTGAGAGTGGCCGGCTGGCCCCTGAAAATCCACGCTAGGCAGCATGGTTCCAGGATGCAAGGAGGCACCAGTGCCAAGTCGGGCTGGTTTGATGGGTCAAAGTGGCTCCTGCAATCTGCCATCCAGAAGCGGGGCAGCTGATTTTTGTTTGCCAGAGAAAAATTCCGTGGATTGTTTTTGGGGGCATATTGCTGGGAGTGGCCGGCTGGCTCCTTAAAATGCTCGATACGCATGATGGTTCCCAGGCCCAAGGTGTCACCACTACCAAGTCGGCCTGCGGTTTTAGTATCAAGTTCATCTTGCAATTTGCCATCCAGAAGAGGGGCAGTTGAGTTTTGTTTGCCAGAGAAACGGGCCGAGGTTTCTGTTTGGGGGCATATGGCTGAGAGTGGCCGGCTGGCCCCTGAAAATCCACGATACGCAGGATGGTTCCCAGACCCAAGGTGGCACCAGTGCCAAGTCGGGCTGGTTTGTTAGTACCACGTGGTTCCTGCAATCTGCCATCCAGAAGCGGGGCAGCTGAATTTTGTTTGCCAGAGAAAAAGGCTGTTGTTTGTGTTTCGGGGCCTGTGGCTGGCAGTGGACGGCTGGCTCCTGAAAATCCATGATACGCAGCATGGTTCCCAGACCCAAGGTGGCACCAGTGCCAAGTAGGGCTAGTTTCATAGTACCCAGTGGCTCCTGCAATCTGCCATCCAGAAGAGGGGCAGTTGAGTTTTGTTTTCCAGAGAAAAGGGCCGTGGTTTGTGTTTGGGGCCTATGCCTGAGAGTGACCGGCTGGCCCCTGAAAATCCACGATAGGAAGGATGGTTCCCAGATCCAAGGTGGCAGCAGTGCCATGTTGTGCTGGTGTGATAGTCCCAAGTGGCTCCTGCAATCTGCCATCCAGAAGTGGGGCAGCTGAATTTTGTTTGCCAGAGAAAAAGGCTGTGGTTTTTGTTTGGGGGCCTATGGCTGGGAGTGGCCGGCTGGCTCCTGAAAATCCATGATACGCAGCATGGTTCCCAGACCCAAGGTGGCACCAGTGCCAAGTGGGGCTGGTTTCACAGTGTCAAGTGCCTCCTGCAATCTCCCATCCAGAAGCGGGGCAGCTGAGTTTTGTTTGCCTGTGAAACGGGCCGTTGTTTTTGATTGGGGTCTGTGGCCGAGAATGTTCAGCTGGCTCCTGACAATCCACAATATGCAGGATGGTTACCAGACCCAAGGTGGCACCAGTGCCAAGTCTTGCTGGTTTGATAGTACCAAGTGGCTCCTGCAATCTGCCATCCAGAAGCGGTGCAGCTGAGTTTTGTTTGCCAGAGGAAAGGGCCGTGGGTTGTGTTTGGGGGCATATGGCTGGGAGTGGCCGGCTGTCTCATTAAAAAGATCGATACGCAGGATGGTTCCCAGACCCAAGGTGGCACCAGTGCCAAGTCGGGCTGTTTTTATAGTACCAAGTGCGTCCTGCAATTTGCCATCCAGAAGAGGGGCAGTTGAGTTTTGTTTGCCAGAGAAAAGCGCCGTTGTTTGTGTTTGGGGGCTTGTGGCTGGGAGTGGCCGACTGGCGCCTTAGAATCTGCGATACGCAGCATGGTTCCCAGACCCAAGGTGGCACCAGTTCCAAGTTGGTCTGGTTTGATAGTACCAAGTGGCTCCTGCAATCTGCCATCCAGAAGCGGGGCAGCTTACTTTTGTTTGCCAGGGAAACGGGCCGAGGTTTGTGACTGGGGGCCTATGGCTGGGAGTGACCGGCTGGCTCCTGGAAAGCTACAATAGGCAGGATGGTGACCAGACCCATGGTGGCACCAGTGCCAAGTTGGGCTGGTTTGATAGTACCAAGTTGCTCCTGCAATCTGCCATCAAAAAGTTGGCAGGCGAGTTTTGTTTTCCAGGGAAAAGCGCCGTTGTTTGTGTTTGGGGGCCTGTGGCTGGGAGTGGCCGGCTGGCTCCTTAGAATCCACGATACGCAGGATGGTTCCCAGACCCAAGGTGGCACCAGTGCCAAGTCGGGCTGGTTTGATACTACCAAGTGGTTCCTGCAATCTGCCATCCAGAAGCAGGGCAGCTTACTTTTGTTTGCCAGGGAAACGGGCCGTGGGTTTTGTTTGGGGGCATATAGCTGAGAGTGGCCCGCTGGCCCCTGAAAATCCACGCTAGGCAGCATGGTTCCCAGATGCAAGGTGGCACCAGTGCCAAGTCGGGCTGGTTTGATGGTGCAAAGTGGCTCCTGCAATCTGCCATCCAGAAGCGGGGCAGCTGATTTTTGTTTGCCAGAGAAAAATTCCGTTGATTGTTTTTGGGGGCATATTGCTGGGAGTGGCCGGCTGGCTCCTTAAAATGCTCGATACGCATGATGGTTCCCAGGCCCAAGGTGTCACCACTACCAAGTCGGCCTGCGGTTTTAGTATCAAGTTCATCCTGCAATTTGCCATCCAGAAGAGGGGCAGTTGAGTTTTGTTTGCCAGAGAAACGGGCCGAGGTTTCTGTTTGGGGACATATGGCTGAGAGTGGCCGGCTGGCCTCTGAAAATCCACGATACACAACATGGTTCCCAGATCCAAGGTGGCACCAGTGCCAAGTTGGGCTGGTTTGATAGTCCCAAGTGTCTCCTGCAATCTGCCATCCAGAAGCGGGGCAGCTTACTTTTGTTTGCCAGAGAAATAGGCCTAGGTTTTTGTTTGGGGGCCTGTGGCTAGGAGTGGCCTGCTGGCGCCTAAGAATCCACGATACGCAGGATGTTTACCAGACCCATGGTGGCACCAGTGCCAAGTTGGGCTGGTTTGATAGTACCAAGTGGCTCCTGCAAACTCCATCAAAAAGTTGGCAGGCGTGTTTTGTTTTCCAGGGAACAGCGCCGTTGATTTTGTTTGGGGGCCTGTGGCTGGGAGTGGCCGGCTGGCTCCTTAGAATCCACGATACGCAGGATGGTTCCCAGACCCAAGGTGACACCAGTGCCAAGTCGGGCTGGTTTGATTACACCAAGTGGCTCCTGCAATCTGCCATCCATAAGTGAGGCAGCTAAGTTTTGTTTGCCAGAAAAAAGGGCCGTGGTTTTTGTTGGGGGCCTGTGGCGGGGAGTAGCCGGCTGGCTCCTTAAAATCCACGATAGGCAGGATGGTTCCCAGACCCAAGGTGGTACCAGTGCCAAGTCGGGCTGGTTTGATAGTACCAAGTGGCTCCTGCAATCTGCCATCCAGAAGCGGGGCAGCTTACTTTTGTTTGCCAGGGAAACGGGCCGAGCTTTGTGTCTCGGGGCCTATGGCAGGGAGTGACCGGCTGGCTCCTGAAAAGCTACGATAGGCAGGATGGTGACCAGACCCATGGTGGCACCAGTGGCAAGTTGGGCTGGTTTGATAGTACCAAGTGGCTCCTGCAATCTGCCATCAAAAAGTTGGCAGGCGAGTTTTGTTTTCCAGGGAAAAGCGCCGTTGTGTGTGTTTTGGGGCCTGTGGCTGGGAGTGGCCAGCTGGCTCCTTAGAATCCACGATACGCAGGATGGTTCCCAGACCCAAGGTGGCACCAGTGCCAAGTCGGGCTGGTTTGTTAGTACCAAGTGGTTCCTGCAATCTGCCATCCAGAAGCGGGGCAGCTGAATTTTGTTTGCCAGAGAAAAAGGCTGTTGTTTGTGTTTCGGGGCCTGTGGCTGGCAGTGGACGGCTGGCTCCTGAAAATCCATGATACGCAGCATGGTTCCCAGACCCAAGGTGGCACCAGTGCCAAGTAGGGCTAGTTTCATAGTACCCAGTGGCTCCTGCAATCTGCCATCCAGAAGAGGGGCAGTTGAGTTTTGTTTTCCAGAGAAAAGGGCCGTGGTTTGTGTTTGGGGCCTATGGCTGAGAGTGATCGGCTGGCCCCTGAAAATCCACGATAGGAAGGATGATTCCCAGATCCAAGGTGGCACCAGTGCCATGTTGTGCTGGTGTGATAGTCCCAAGTGGCTCCTGCAATCTGCCATCCAGAAGCGGGGCAGCTGAATTTTGTTTGCCAGAGAAAAAGGCTGTGGTTTTTGTTTGGGGGCCTATGGCTGGGAGTGGCCGGCTGGCTCCTGAAAATCCATGATACGCAGCATGGTTCCCAGACCCAAGGTGGCACCAGTGCCAAGTGGGGCTGGTTTCACAGTGTCAAGTGCCTCCTGCAATCTCCCATCCAGAAGCGGGGCAGCTGAGTTTTGTTTGCCTGTGAAACGGGCCGTTGTTTTTGATTGGGGTCTGTGGCCGAGAGTGTCCAGCTGCCTCCTGACAATCCACAATACGCAGGATGGTTCCCAGACCCAAGGTGGCACCAGTGCCAAGTCGGGCTGGTTTGATACTACCAAGTGGTTCCTGCAATCTGCCATCCAGAAGCGGGGCAGCTTACTTTTGTTTGCCAGGGAAACGGGCCCTGGGTTTTGTTTGGGGGCATATAGCTGAGAGTGGCCGGCTGGCCCCTGAAAATCCACGCTAGGCAGCATGGTTCCAGGATGCAAGGAGGCACCAGTGCCAAGTCGGGCTGGTTTGATGGGTCAAAGTGGCTCCTGCAATCTGCCATCCAGAAGCGGGGCAGCTGATTTTTGTTTGCCAGAGAAAAATTCCGTGGATTGTTTTTGGGGGCATATTGCTGGGAGTGGCCGGCTGGCTCCTTAAAATGCTCGATACGCATGATGGTTCCCAGGCCCAAGGTGTCACCACTACCAAGTCGGCCTGCGGTTTTAGTATCAAGTTCATCTTGCAATTTGCCATCCAGAAGAGGGGCAGTTGAGTTTTGTTTGCCAGAGAAACGGGCCGAGGTTTCTGTTTGGGGGCATATGGCTGAGAGTGGCCGGCTGGCCCCTGAAAATCCACGATACGCAGGATGGTTCCCAGACCCAAGGTGGCACCAGTGCCAAGTCGGGCTGGTTTGTTAGTACCAAGTGGTTCCTTCAATCTGCCATCCAGAAGCGGGGCAGCTGAATTTTGTTTGCCAGAGAAAAAGGCTGTGGTTTTTGTTTGGGGGCCTATGGCTGGGAGTGGCCGGCTGGCTCCTGAAAATCCATGATACGCAGCATGGTTCCCAGACCCAAGGTGGCACCAGTGCCAAGTGGGGCTGGTTTCACAGTGTCAAGTGCCTCCTGCAATCTCCCATCCAGAAGCGGGGCAGCTGAGTTTTGTTTGCCTGTGAAACGGGCCGTTGTTTTTGATTGGGGTCTGTGGCCGAGAATGTTCAGCTGGCTCCTGACAATCCACAATATGCAGGATGGTTACCAGACCCAAGGTGGCACCAGTGCCAAGTCTTGCTGGTTTGATAGTACCAAGTGGCTCCTGCAATCTGCCATCCAGAAGCGGTGCAGCTGAGTTTTGTTTGCCAGAGGAAAGGGCCGTGGGTTGTGTTTGGGGGCATATGGCTGGGAGTGGCCGGCTGTCTCATTAAAAAGATCGATACGCAGGATGGTTCCCAGACCCAAGGTGGCACCAGTGCCAAGTCGGGCTGTTTTTATAGTACCAAGTGCGTCCTGCAATTTGCCATCCAGAAGAGGGGCAGTTGAGTTTTGTTTGCCAGAGAAAAGCGCCGTTGTTTGTGTTTGGGGGCTTGTGGCTGGGAGTGGCCGACTGGCGCCTTAGAATCTGCGATACGCAGCATGGTTCCCAGACCCAAGGTGGCACCAGTTCCAAGTTGGTCTGGTTTGATAGTACCAAGTGGCTCCTGCAATCTGCCATCCAGAAGCGGGGCAGCTTACTTTTGTTTGCCAGGGAAACGGGCCGAGGTTTGTGTTTGGGGGCCTATGGCTGGGAGTGACCGGCTGGCTCCTGGAAAGCTACAATAGGCAGGATGGTGACCAGACCCATGGTGGCACCAGTGCCAAGTTGGGCTGGTTTGATAGTACCAAGTTGCTCCTGCAATCTGCCATCAAAAAGTTGGCAGGCGAGTTTTGTTTTCCAGGGAAAAGCGCCGTTGTTTGTGTTTGGGGGCCTGTGGCTGGGAGTGGCCGGCTGGCTCCTTAGAATCCACGATACGCAGGATGGTTCCCAGACCCAAGGTGGCACCAGTGCCAAGTCGGGCTGGTTTGATACTACCAAGTGGTTCCTGCAATCTGCCATCCAGAAGCAGGGCAGCTTACTTTTGTTTGCCAGGGAAACGGGCCGTGGGTTTTGTTTGGGGGCATATAGCTGAGAGTGGCCCGCTGGCCCCTGAAAATCCACGCTAGGCAGCATGGTTCCCAGATGCAAGGTGGCACCAGTGCCAAGTCGGGCTGGTTTGATGGTGCAAAGTGGCTCCTGCAATCTGCCATCCAGAAGCGGGGCAGCTGATTTTTGTTTGCCAGAGAAAAATTCCGTGGATTGTTTTTGGGGGCATATTGCTGGGAGTGGCCGGCTGGCTCCTTAAAATGCTCGATACGCATGATGGTTCCCAGGCCCAAGGTGTCACCACTACCAAGTCGGCCTGCGGTTTTAGTATCAAGTTCATCCTGCAATTTGCCATCCAGAAGAGGGGCAGTTGAGTTTTGTTTGCCAGAGAAACGGGCCGAGGTTTCTGTTTGGGGACATATGGCTGAGAGTGGCCGGCTGGCCTCTGAAAATCCACGATACACAACATGGTTCCCAGATCCAAGGTGGCACCAGTGCCAAGTTGGGCTGGTTTGATAGTCCCAAGTGTCTCCTGCAATCTGCCATCCAGAAGCGGGGCAGCTTACTTTTGTTTGCCAGAGAAATAGGCCTAGGTTTTTGTTTGGGGGCCTGTGGCTAGGAGTGGCCTGCTGGCGCCTAAGAATCCACGATACGCAGGATGTTTACCAGACCCATGGTGGCACCAGTGCCAAGTTGGGCTGGTTTGATAGTACCAAGTGGCTCCTGCAAACTCCATCAAAAAGTTGGCAGGCGTGTTTTGTTTTCCAGGGAACAGCGCCGTTGATTTTGTTTGGGGGCCTGTGGCTGGGAGTGGCCGGCTGGCTCCTTAGAATCCACGATACGCAGGATGGTTCCCAGACCCAAGGTGACACCAGTGCCAAGTCGGGCTGGTTTGATTACACCAAGTGGCTCCTGCAATCTGCCATCCATAAGTGAGGCAGCTAAGTTTTGTTTGCCAGAAAAAAGGGCCGTGGTTTTTGTTGGGGGCCTGTGGCGGGGAGTAGCCGGCTGGCTCCTTAAAATCCACGATAGGCAGGATGGTTCCCAGACCCAAGGTGGTACCAGTGCCAAGTCGGGCTGGTTTGATAGTACCAAGTGGCTCCTGCAATCTGCCATCCAGAAGCGGGGCAGCTTACTTTTGTTTGCCAGGGAAACGGGCCGAGCTTTGTGTCTCGGGGCCTATGGCAGGGAGTGACCGGCTGGCTCCTGAAAAGCTACGATAGGCAGGATGGTGACCAGACCCATGGTGGCACCAGTGGCAAGTTGGGCTGGTTTGATAGTACCAAGTGGCTCCTGCAATCTGCCATCAAAAAGTTGGCAGGCGAGTTTTGTTTTCCAGGGAAAAGCGCCGTTGTGTGTGTTTTGGGGCCTGTGGCTGGGAGTGGCCAGCTGGCTCCTTAGAATCCACGATACGCAGGATGGTTCCCAGACCCAAGGTGGCACCAGTGCCAAGTCGGGCTGGTTTGTTAGTACCAAGTGGTTCCTGCAATCTGCCATCCAGAAGCGGGGCAGCTGAATTTTGTTTGCCAGAGAAAAAGGCTGTTGTTTGTGTTTCGGGGCCTGTGGCTGGCAGTGGACGGCTGGCTCCTGAAAATCCATGATACGCAGCATGGTTCCCAGACCCAAGGTGGCACCAGTGCCAAGTAGGGCTAGTTTCATAGTACCCAGTGGCTCCTGCAATCTGCCATCCAGAAGAGGGGCAGTTGAGTTTTGTTTTCCAGAGAAAAGGGCCGTGGTTTGTGTTTGGGGCCTATGGCTGAGAGTGATCGGCTGGCCCCTGAAAATCCACGATAGGAAGGATGATTCCCAGATCCAAGGTGGCACCAGTGCCATGTTGTGCTGGTGTGATAGTCCCAAGTGGCTCCTGCAATCTGCCATCCAGAAGCGGGGCAGCTGAATTTTGTTTGCCAGAGAAAAAGGCTGTGGTTTTTGTTTGGGGGCCTATGGCTGGGAGTGGCCGGCTGGCTCCTGAAAATCCATGATACGCAGCATGGTTCCCAGACCCAAGGTGGCACCAGTGCCAAGTGGGGCTGGTTTCACAGTGTCAAGTGCCTCCTGCAATCTCCCATCCAGAAGCGGGGCAGCTGAGTTTTGTTTGCCTGTGAAACGGGCCGTTGTTTTTGATTGGGGTCTGTGGCCGAGAGTGTCCAGCTGCCTCCTGACAATCCACAATACGCAGGATGGTTCCCAGACCCAAGGTGGCACCAGTGCCAAGTCGGGCTGGTTTGATACTACCAAGTGGTTCCTGCAATCTGCCATCCAGAAGCGGGGCAGCTTACTTTTGTTTGCCAGGGAAACGGGCCCTGGGTTTTGTTTGGGGGCATATAGCTGAGAGTGGCCGGCTGGCCCCTGAAAATCCACGCTAGGCAGCATGGTTCCAGGATGCAAGGAGGCACCAGTGCCAAGTCGGGCTGGTTTGATGGGTCAAAGTGGCTCCTGCAATCTGCCATCCAGAAGCGGGGCAGCTGATTTTTGTTTGCCAGAGAAAAATTCCGTGGATTGTTTTTGGGGGCATATTGCTGGGAGTGGCCGGCTGGCTCCTTAAAATGCTCGATACGCATGATGGTTCCCAGGCCCAAGGTGTCACCACTACCAAGTCGGCCTGCGGTTTTAGTATCAAGTTCATCTTGCAATTTGCCATCCAGAAGAGGGGCAGTTGAGTTTTGTTTGCCAGAGAAACGGGCCGAGGTTTCTGTTTGGGGGCATATGGCTGAGAGTGGCCGGCTGGCCCCTGAAAATCCACGATACGCAGGATGGTTCCCAGACCCAAGGTGGCACCAGTGCCAAGTCGGGCTGGTTTGTTAGTACCAAGTGGTTCCTGCAATCTGCCATCCAGAAGCGGGGCAGCTGAATTTTGTTTGCCAGAGAAAAAGGCTGTGGTTTTTGTTTGGGGGCCTATGGCTGGGAGTGGCCGGCTGGCTCCTGAAAATCCATGATACGCAGCATGGTTCCCAGACCCAAGGTGGCACCAGTGCCAAGTGGGGCTGGTTTCACAGTGTCAAGTGCCTCCTGCAATCTCCCATCCAGAAGCGGGGCAGCTGAGTTTTGTTTGCCTGTGAAACGGGCCGTTGTTTTTGATTGGGGTCTGTGGCCGAGAATGTTCAGCTGGCTCCTGACAATCCACAATATGCAGGATGGTTACCAGACCCAAGGTGGCACCAGTGCAAAGTCTTGCTGGTTTGATAGTACCAAGTGGCTCCTGCAATCTGCCATCCAGAAGCGGTGCAGCTGAGTTTTGTTTGCCAGAGGAAAGGGCCGTGGGTTGTGTTTGGGGGCATATGGCTGGGAGTGGCCGGCTGTCTCATTAAAAAGATCGATACGCAGGATGGTTCCCAGACCCAAGGTGGCACCAGTGCCAAGTCGGGCTGTTTTTATAGTACCAAGTGCGTCCTGCAATTTGCCATCCAGAAGAGGGGCAGTTGAGTTTTGTTTGCCAGAGAAAAGCGCCGTTGTTTGTGTTTGGGGGCTTGTGGCTGGGAGTGGCCGACTGGCGCCTTAGAATCTGCGATACGCAGCATGGTTCCCAGACCCAAGGTGGCACCAGTTCCAAGTTGGTCTGGTTTGATAGTACCAAGTGGCTCCTGCAATCTGCCATCCAGAAGCGGGGCAGCTTACTTTTGTTTGCCAGGGAAACGGGCCGAGGTTTGTGTTTGGGGGCCTATGGCTGGGAGTGACCGGCTGGCTCCTGGAAAGCTACAATAGGCAGGATGGTGACCAGACCCATGGTGGCACCAGTGCCAAGTTGGGCTGGTTTGATAGTACCAAGTGGCTCCTGCAAACTCCATCAAAAAGTTGGCAGGCGAGTTTTGTTTTCCAGGGAAAAGCGCCGTTGTTTGTGTTTGGGGGCCTGTGGCTGGGAGTGGCCGGCTGGCTCCTTAGAATCCACGATACGCAGGATGGTTCCCAGACCCAAGGTGGCACCAGTGCCAAGTCGGGCTGGTTTGATACTACCAAGTGGTTCCTGCAATCTGCCATCCAGAAGCAGGGCAGCTTACTTTTGTTTGCCAGGGAAACGGGCCGTGGGTTTTGTTTGGGGGCATATAGCTGAGAGTGGCCCGCTGGCCCCTGAAAATCCACGCTAGGCAGCATGGTTCCCAGATGCAAGGTGGCACCAGTGCCAAGTCGGGCTGGTTTGATGGTGCAAAGTGGCTCCTGCAATCTGCCATCCAGAAGCGGGGCAGCTGATTTTTGTTTGCCAGAGAAAAATTCCGTGGATTGTTTTTGGGGGCATATTGCTGGGAGTGGCCGGCTGGCTCCTTAAAATGCTCGATACGCATGATGGTTCCCAGGCCCAAGGTGTCACCACTACCAAGTCGGCCTGCGGTTTTAGTATCAAGTTCATCCTGCAATTTGCCATCCAGAAGAGGGGCAGTTGAGTTTTGTTTGCCAGAGAAACGGGCCGAGGTTTCTGTTTGGGGACATATGGCTGAGAGTGGCCGGCTGGCCTCTGAAAATCCACGATACACAACATGGTTCCCAGATCCAAGGTGGCACCAGTGCCAAGTTGGGCTGGTTTGATAGTCCCAAGTGTCTCCTGCAATCTGCCATCCAGAAGCGGGGCAGCTTACTTTTGTTTGCCAGAGAAATAGGCCTAGGTTTTTGTTTGGGGGCCTGTGGCTAGGAGTGGCCTGCTGGCGCCTAAGAATCCACGATACGCAGGATGTTTACCAGACCCATGGTGGCACCAGTGCCAAGTTGGGCTGGTTTGATAGTACCAAGTGGCTCCTGCAAACTCCATCAAAAAGTTGGCAGGCGTGTTTTGTTTTCCAGGGAACAGCGCCGTTGATTTTGTTTGGGGGCCTGTGGCTGGGAGTGGCCGGCTGGCTCCTTAGAATCCACGATACGCAGGATGGTTCCCAGACCCAAGGTGACACCAGTGCCAAGTCGGGCTGGTTTGATTACACCAAGTGGCTCCTGCAATCTGCCATCCATAAGTGAGGCAGCTAAGTTTTGTTTGCCAGAAAAAAGGGCCGTGGTTTTTGTTGGGGGCCTGTGGCGGGGAGTAGCCGGCTGGCTCCTTAAAATCCACGATAGGCAGGATGGTTCCCAGACCCAAGGTGGTACCAGTGCCAAGTCGGGCTGGTTTGATAGTACCAAGTGGCTCCTGCAATCTGCCATCCAGAAGCGGGGCAGCTTACTTTTGTTTGCCAGGGAAACGGGCCGAGCTTTGTGTCTCGGGGCCTATGGCAGGGAGTGACCGGCTGGCTCCTGAAAAGCTACGATAGGCAGGATGGTGACCAGACCCATGGTGGCACCAGTGGCAAGTTGGGCTGGTTTGATAGTACCAAGTGGCTCCTGCAATCTGCCATCAAAAAGTTGGCAGGCGAGTTTTGTTTTCCAGGGAAAAGCGCCGTTGTGTGTGTTTTGGGGCCTGTGGCTGGGAGTGGCCAGCTGGCTCCTTAGAATCCACGATACGCAGGATGGTTCCCAGACCCAAGGTGGCACCAGTGCCAAGTCGGGCTGGTTTGTTAGTACCAAGTGGTTCCTGCAATCTGCCATCCAGAAGCGGGGCAGCTGAATTTTGTTTGCCAGAGAAAAAGGCTGTTGTTTGTGTTTCGGGGCCTGTGGCTGGCAGTGGACGGCTGGCTCCTGAAAATCCATGATACGCAGCATGGTTCCCAGACCCAAGGTGGCACCAGTGCCAAGTAGGGCTAGTTTCATAGTACCCAGTGGCTCCTGCAATCTGCCATCCAGAAGAGGGGCAGTTGAGTTTTGTTTTCCAGAGAAAAGGGCCGTGGTTTGTGTTTGGGGCCTATGGCTGAGAGTGACCGGCTGGCCCCTGAAAATCCACGATAGGAAGGATGATTCCCAGATCCAAGGTGGCACCAGTGCCATGTTGTGCTGGTGTGATAGTCCCAAGTGGCTCCTGCAATCTGCCATCCAGAAGCGGGGCAGCTGAATTTTGTTTGCCAGAGAAAAAGGCTGTGGTTTTTGTTTGGGGGCCTATGGCTGGGAGTGGCCGGCTGGCTCCTGAAAATCCATGATACGCAGCATGGTTCCCAGACCCAAGGTGGCACCAGTGCCAAGTGGGGCTGGTTTCACAGTGTCAAGTGCCTCCTGCAATCTCCCATCCAGAAGCGGGGCAGCTGAGTTTTGTTTGCCTGTGAAACGGGCCGTTGTTTTTGATTGGGGTCTGTGGCCGAGAGTGTCCAGCTGCCTCCTGACAATCCACAATACGCAGGATGGTTCCCAGACCCAAGGTGGCACCAGTGCCAAGTCGTGCTGGTTTGATAGTACCAAGTGCGACCTGCAATTTGCCATCCAGAAGAGGGGCAGTTGAGTTTTGTTTGCCAGAGAAAAGCGCCGTTGTTTGTGTTTGGGGGCTTGTGGCTGGGAGTGGCCGACTGGCGCCTTAGAATCTGCGATACGCAGCATGGTTCCCAGACCCAAGGTGGCACCAGTTCCAAGTTGGTCTGGTTTGATAGTACCAAGTGGCTCCTGCAATCTGCCATCCAGAAGCGGGGCAGCTTACTTTTGTTTGCCAGGGAAACGGGCCGAGGTTTGTGTTTGGGGGCCTATGGCTGGGAGTGACCGGCTGGCTCCTGGAAAGCTACAATAGGCAGGATGGTGACCAGACCCATGGTGGCACCAGTGCCAAGTTGGGCTGGTTTGATAGTACCAAGTTGCTCCTGCAATCTGCCATCAAAAAGTTGGCAGGCGAGTTTTGTTTTCCAGGGAAAAGCGCCGTTGTTTGTGTTTGGGGGCCTGTGGCTGGGAGTGGCCGGCTGGCTCCTTAGAATCCACGATACGCAGGATGGTTCCCAGACCCAAGGTGGCACCAGTGCCAAGTCGGGCTGGTTTGATACTACCAAGTGGTTCCTGCAATCTGCCATCCAGAAGCAGGGCAGCTTACTTTTGTTTGCCAGGGAAACGGGCCGTGGGTTTTGTTTGGGGGCATATAGCTGAGAGTGGCCCGCTGGCCCCTGAAAATCCACGCTAGGCAGCATGGTTCCCAGATGCAAGGTGGCACCAGTGCCAAGTCGGGCTGGTTTGATGGTGCAAAGTGGCTCCTGCAATCTGCCATCCAGAAGCGGGGCAGCTGATTTTTGTTTGCCAGAGAAAAATTCCGTGGATTGTTTTTGGGGGCATATTGCTGGGAGTGGCCGGCTGGCTCCTTAAAATGCTCGATACGCATGATGGTTCCCAGGCCCAAGGTGTCACCACTACCAAGTCGGCCTGCGGTTTTAGTATCAAGTTCATCCTGCAATTTGCCATCCAGAAGAGGGGCAGTTGAGTTTTGTTTGCCAGAGAAACGGGCCGAGGTTTCTGTTTGGGGACATATGGCTGAGAGTGGCCGGCTGGCCTCTGAAAATCCACGATACACAACATGGTTCCCAGATCCAAGGTGGCACCAGTGCCAAGTTGGGCTGGTTTGATAGTCCCAAGTGTCTCCTGCAATCTGCCATCCAGAAGCGGGGCAGCTTACTTTTGTTTGCCAGAGAAATAGGCCTAGGTTTTTGTTTGGGGGCCTGTGGCTAGGAGTGGCCTGCTGGCGCCTAAGAATCCACGATACGCAGGATGTTTACCAGACCCATGGTGGCACCAGTGCCAAGTTGGGCTGGTTTGATAGTACCAAGTGGCTCCTGCAAACTCCATCAAAAAGTTGGCAGGCGTGTTTTGTTTTCCAGGGAACAGCGCCGTTGATTTTGTTTGGGGGCCTGTGGCTGGGAGTGGCCGGCTGGCTCCTTAGAATCCACGATACGCAGGATGGTTCCCAGACCCAAGGTGACACCAGTGCCAAGTCGGGCTGGTTTGATTACACCAAGTGGCTCCTGCAATCTGCCATCCATAAGTGAGGCAGCTAAGTTTTGTTTGCCAGAAAAAAGGGCCGTGGTTTTTGTTGGGGGCCTGTGGCGGGGAGTAGCCGGCTGGCTCCTTAAAATCCACGATAGGCAGGATGGTTCCCAGACCCAAGGTGGTACCAGTGCCAAGTCGGGCTGGTTTGATAGTACCAAGTGGCTCCTGCAATCTGCCATCCAGAAGCGGGGCAGCTTACTTTTGTTTGCCAGGGAAACGGGCCGAGCTTTGTGTCTCGGGGCCTATGGCAGGGAGTGACCGGCTGGCTCCTGAAAAGCTACGATAGGCAGGATGGTGACCAGACCCATGGTGGCACCAGTGGCAAGTTGGGCTGGTTTGATAGTACCAAGTGGCTCCTGCAATCTGCCATCAAAAAGTTGGCAGGCGAGTTTTGTTTTCCAGGGAAAAGCGCCGTTGTGTGTGTTTTGGGGCCTGTGGCTGGGAGTGGCCAGCTGGCTCCTTAGAATCCACGATACGCAGGATGGTTCCCAGACCCAAGGTGGCACCAGTGCCAAGTCGGGCTGGTTTGTTAGTACCAAGTGGTTCCTGCAATCTGCCATCCAGAAGCGGGGCAGCTGAATTTTGTTTGCCAGAGAAAAAGGCTGTTGTTTGTGTTTCGGGGCCTGTGGCTGGCAGTGGACGGCTGGCTCCTGAAAATCCATGATACGCAGCATGGTTCCCAGACCCAAGGTGGCACCAGTGCCAAGTAGGGCTAGTTTCATAGTACCCAGTGGCTCCTGCAATCTGCCATCCAGAAGAGGGGCAGTTGAGTTTTGTTTTCCAGAGAAAAGGGCCGTGGTTTGTGTTTGGGGCCTATGGCTGAGAGTGATCGGCTGGCCCCTGAAAATCCACGATAGGAAGGATGATTCCCAGATCCAAGGTGGCACCAGTGCCATGTTGTGCTGGTGTGATAGTCCCAAGTGGCTCCTGCAATCTGCCATCCAGAAGCGGGGCAGCTGAATTTTGTTTGCCAGAGAAAAAGGCTGTGGTTTTTGTTTGGGGGCCTATGGCTGGGAGTGGCCGGCTGGCTCCTGAAAATCCATGATACGCAGCATGGTTCCCAGACCCAAGGTGGCACCAGTGCCAAGTGGGGCTGGTTTCACAGTGTCAAGTGCCTCCTGCAATCTCCCATCCAGAAGCGGGGCAGCTGAGTTTTGTTTGCCTGTGAAACGGGCCGTTGTTTTTGATTGGGGTCTGTGGCCGAGAGTGTCCAGCTGCCTCCTGACAATCCACAATACGCAGGATGGTTCCCAGACCCAAGGTGGCACCAGTGCCAAGTCGGGCTGGTTTGATACTACCAAGTGGTTCCTGCAATCTGCCATCCAGAAGCGGGGCAGCTTACTTTTGTTTGCCAGGGAAACGGGCCCTGGGTTTTGTTTGGGGGCATATAGCTGAGAGTGGCCGGCTGGCCCCTGAAAATCCACGCTAGGCAGCATGGTTCCAGGATGCAAGGAGGCACCAGTGCCAAGTCGGGCTGGTTTGATGGGTCAAAGTGGCTCCTGCAATCTGCCATCCAGAAGCGGGGCAGCTGATTTTTGTTTGCCAGAGAAAAATTCCGTGGATTGTTTTTGGGGGCATATTGCTGGGAGTGGCCGGCTGGCTCCTTAAAATGCTCGATACGCATGATGGTTCCCAGGCCCAAGGTGTCACCACTACCAAGTCGGCCTGCGGTTTTAGTATCAAGTTCATCTTGCAATTTGCCATCCAGAAGAGGGGCAGTTGAGTTTTGTTTGCCAGAGAAACGGGCCGAGGTTTCTGTTTGGGGGCATATGGCTGAGAGTGGCCGGCTGGCCCCTGAAAATCCACGATACGCAGGATGGTTCCCAGACCCAAGGTGGCACCAGTGCCAAGTCGGGCTGGTTTGTTAGTACCAAGTGGTTCCTGCAATCTGCCATCCAGAAGCGGGGCAGCTGAATTTTGTTTGCCAGAGAAAAAGGCTGTGGTTTTTGTTTGGGGGCCTATGGCTGGGAGTGGCCGGCTGGCTCCTGAAAATCCATGATACGCAGCATGGTTCCCAGACCCAAGGTGGCACCAGTGCCAAGTGGGGCTGGTTTCACAGTGTCAAGTGCCTCCTGCAATCTCCCATCCAGAAGCGGGGCAGCTGAGTTTTGTTTGCCTGTGAAACGGGCCGTTGTTTTTGATTGGGGTCTGTGGCCGAGAATGTTCAGCTGGCTCCTGACAATCCACAATATGCAGGATGGTTACCAGACCCAAGGTGGCACCAGTGCCAAGTCTTGCTGGTTTGATAGTACCAAGTGGCTCCTGCAATCTGCCATCCAGAAGCGGTGCAGCTGAGTTTTGTTTGCCAGAGGAAAGGGCCGTGGGTTGTGTTTGGGGGCATATGGCTGGGAGTGGCCGGCTGTCTCATTAAAAAGATCGATACGCAGGATGGTTCCCAGACCCAAGGTGGCACCAGTGCCAAGTCGGGCTGTTTTTATAGTACCAAGTGCGTCCTGCAATTTGCCATCCAGAAGAGGGGCAGTTGAGTTTTGTTTGCCAGAGAAAAGCGCCGTTGTTTGTGTTTGGGGGCTTGTGGCTGGGAGTGGCCGACTGGCGCCTTAGAATCTGCGATACGCAGCATGGTTCCCAGACCCAAGGTGGCACCAGTTCCAAGTTGGTCTGGTTTGATAGTACCAAGTGGCTCCTGCAATCTGCCATCCAGAAGCGGGGCAGCTTACTTTTGTTTGCCAGGGAAACGGGCCGAGGTTTGTGTTTGGGGGCCTATGGCTGGGAGTGACCGGCTGGCTCCTGGAAAGCTACAATAGGCAGGATGGTGACCAGACCCATGGTGGCACCAGTGCCAAGTTGGGCTGGTTTGATAGTACCAAGTTGCTCCTGCAATCTGCCATCAAAAAGTTGGCAGGCGAGTTTTGTTTTCCAGGGAAAAGCGCCGTTGTTTGTGTTTGGGGGCCTGTGGCTGGGAGTGGCCGGCTGGCTCCTTAGAATCCACGATACGCAGGATGGTTCCCAGACCCAAGGTGGCACCAGTGCCAAGTCGGGCTGGTTTGATACTACCAAGTGGTTCCTGCAATCTGCCATCCAGAAGCAGGGCAGCTTACTTTTGTTTGCCAGGGAAACGGGCCGTGGGTTTTGTTTGGGGGCATATAGCTGAGAGTGGCCCGCTGGCCCCTGAAAATCCACGCTAGGCAGCATGGTTCCCAGATGCAAGGTGGCACCAGTGCCAAGTCGGGCTGGTTTGATGGTGCAAAGTGGCTCCTGCAATCTGCCATCCAGAAGCGGGGCAGCTGATTTTTGTTTGCCAGAGAAAAATTCCGTGGATTGTTTTTGGGGGCATATTGCTGGGAGTGGCCGGCTGGCTCCTTAAAATGCTCGATACGCATGATGGTTCCCAGGCCCAAGGTGTCACCACTACCAAGTCGGCCTGCGGTTTTAGTATCAAGTTCATCCTGCAATTTGCCATCCAGAAGAGGGGCAGTTGAGTTTTGTTTGCCAGAGAAACGGGCCGAGGTTTCTGTTTGGGGACATATGGCTGAGAGTGGCCGGCTGGCCTCTGAAAATCCACGATACACAACATGGTTCCCAGATCCAAGGTGGCACCAGTGCCAAGTTGGGCTGGTTTGATAGTCCCAAGTGTCTCCTGCAATCTGCCATCCAGAAGCGGGGCAGCTTACTTTTGTTTGCCAGAGAAATAGGCCTAGGTTTTTGTTTGGGGGCCTGTGGCTAGGAGTGGCCTGCTGGCGCCTAAGAATCCACGATACGCAGGATGTTTACCAGACCCATGGTGGCACCAGTGCCAAGTTGGGCTGGTTTGATAGTACCAAGTGGCTCCTGCAAACTCCATCAAAAAGTTGGCAGGCGTGTTTTGTTTTCCAGGGAACAGCGCCGTTGATTTTGTTTGGGGGCCTGTGGCTGGGAGTGGCCGGCTGGCTCCTTAGAATCCACGATACGCAGGATGGTTCCCAGACCCAAGGTGACACCAGTGCCAAGTCGGGCTGGTTTGATTACACCAAGTGGCTCCTGCAATCTGCCATCCATAAGTGAGGCAGCTAAGTTTTGTTTGCCAGAAAAAAGGGCCGTGGTTTTTGTTGGGGGCCTGTGGCGGGGAGTAGCCGGCTGGCTCCTTAAAATCCACGATAGGCAGGATGGTTCCCAGACCCAAGGTGGTACCAGTGCCAAGTCGGGCTGGTTTGATAGTACCAAGTGGCTCCTGCAATCTGCCATCCAGAAGCGGGGCAGCTTACTTTTGTTTGCCAGGGAAACGGGCCGAGCTTTGTGTCTCGGGGCCTATGGCAGGGAGTGACCGGCTGGCTCCTGAAAAGCTACGATAGGCAGGATGGTGACCAGACCCATGGTGGCACCAGTGGCAAGTTGGGCTGGTTTGATAGTACCAAGTGGCTCCTGCAATCTGCCATCAAAAAGTTGGCAGGCGAGTTTTGTTTTCCAGGGAAAAGCGCCGTTGTGTGTGTTTTGGGGCCTGTGGCTGGGAGTGGCCAGCTGGCTCCTTAGAATCCACGATACGCAGGATGGTTCCCAGACCCAAGGTGGCACCAGTGCCAAGTCGGGCTGGTTTGTTAGTACCAAGTGGTTCCTGCAATCTGCCATCCAGAAGCGGGGCAGCTGAATTTTGTTTGCCAGAGAAAAAGGCTGTTGTTTGTGTTTCGGGGCCTGTGGCTGGCAGTGGACGGCTGGCTCCTGAAAATCCATGATACGCAGCATGGTTCCCAGACCCAAGGTGGCACCAGTGCCAAGTAGGGCTAGTTTCATAGTACCCAGTGGCTCCTGCAATCTGCCATCCAGAAGAGGGGCAGTTGAGTTTTGTTTTCCAGAGAAAAGGGCCGTGGTTTGTGTTTGGGGCCTATGGCTGAGAGTGATCGGCTGGCCCCTGAAAATCCACGATAGGAAGGATGATTCCCAGATCCAAGGTGGCACCAGTGCCATGTTGTGCTGGTGTGATAGTCCCAAGTGGCTCCTGCAATCTGCCATCCAGAAGCGGGGCAGCTGAATTTTGTTTGCCAGAGAAAAAGGCTGTGGTTTTTGTTTGGGGGCCTATGGCTGGGAGTGGCCGGCTGGCTCCTGAAAATCCATGATACGCAGCATGGTTCCCAGACCCAAGGTGGCACCAGTGCCAAGTGGGGCTGGTTTCACAGTGTCAAGTGCCTCCTGCAATCTCCCATCCAGAAGCGGGGCAGCTGAGTTTTGTTTGCCTGTGAAACGGGCCGTTGTTTTTGATTGGGGTCTGTGGCCGAGAGTGTCCAGCTGCCTCCTGACAATCCACAATACGCAGGATGGTTCCCAGACCCAAGGTGGCACCAGTGCCAAGTCGGGCTGGTTTGATACTACCAAGTGGTTCCTGCAATCTGCCATCCAGAAGCGGGGCAGCTTACTTTTGTTTGCCAGGGAAACGGGCCCTGGGTTTTGTTTGGGGGCATATAGCTGAGAGTGGCCGGCTGGCCCCTGAAAATCCACGCTAGGCAGCATGGTTCCAGGATGCAAGGAGGCACCAGTGCCAAGTCGGGCTGGTTTGATGGGTCAAAGTGGCTCCTGCAATCTGCCATCCAGAAGCGGGGCAGCTGATTTTTGTTTGCCAGAGAAAAATTCCGTGGATTGTTTTTGGGGGCATATTGCTGGGAGTGGCCGGCTGGCTCCTTAAAATGCTCGATACGCATGATGGTTCCCAGGCCCAAGGTGTCACCACTACCAAGTCGGCCTGCGGTTTTAGTATCAAGTTCATCTTGCAATTTGCCATCCAGAAGAGGGGCAGTTGAGTTTTGTTTGCCAGAGAAACGGGCCGAGGTTTCTGTTTGGGGGCATATGGCTGAGAGTGGCCGGCTGGCCCCTGAAAATCCACGATACGCAGGATGGTTCCCAGACCCAAGGTGGCACCAGTGCCAAGTCGGGCTGGTTTGTTAGTACCAAGTGGTTCCTGCAATCTGCCATCCAGAAGCGGGGCAGCTGAATTTTGTTTGCCAGAGAAAAAGGCTGTGGTTTTTGTTTGGGGGCCTATGGCTGGGAGTGGCCGGCTGGCTCCTGAAAATCCATGATACGCAGCATGGTTCCCAGACCCAAGGTGGCACCAGTGCCAAGTGGGGCTGGTTTCACAGTGTCAAGTGCCTCCTGCAATCTCCCATCCAGAAGCGGGGCAGCTGAGTTTTGTTTGCCTGTGAAACGGGCCGTTGTTTTTGATTGGGGTCTGTGGCCGAGAATGTTCAGCTGGCTCCTGACAATCCACAATATGCAGGATGGTTACCAGACCCAAGGTGGCACCAGTGCCAAGTCTTGCTGGTTTGATAGTACCAAGTGGCTCCTGCAATCTGCCATCCAGAAGCGGTGCAGCTGAGTTTTGTTTGCCAGAGGAAAGGGCCGTGGGTTGTGTTTGGGGGCATATGGCTGGGAGTGGCCGGCTGTCTCATTAAAAAGATCGATACGCAGGATGGTTCCCAGACCCAAGGTGGCACCAGTGCCAAGTCGGGCTGTTTTTATAGTACCAAGTGCGTCCTGCAATTTGCCATCCAGAAGAGGGGCAGTTGAGTTTTGTTTGCCAGAGAAAAGCGCCGTTGTTTGTGTTTGGGGGCTTGTGGCTGGGAGTGGCCGACTGGCGCCTTAGAATCTGCGATACGCAGCATGGTTCCCAGACCCAAGGTGGCACCAGTTCCAAGTTGGTCTGGTTTGATAGTACCAAGTGGCTCCTGCAATCTGCCATCCAGAAGCGGGGCAGCTTACTTTTGTTTGCCAGGGAAACGGGCCGAGGTTTGTGTTTGGGGGCCTATGGCTGGGAGTGACCGGCTGGCTCCTGGAAAGCTACAATAGGCAGGATGGTGACCAGACCCATGGTGGCACCAGTGCCAAGTTGGGCTGGTTTGATAGTACCAAGTGGCTCCTGCAAACTCCATCAAAAAGTTGGCAGGCGAGTTTTGTTTTCCAGGGAAAAGCGCCGTTGTTTGTGTTTGGGGGCCTGTGGCTGGGAGTGGCCGGCTGGCTCCTTAGAATCCACGATACGCAGGATGGTTCCCAGACCCAAGGTGGCACCAGTGCCAAGTCGGGCTGGTTTGATACTACCAAGTGGTTCCTGCAATCTGCCATCCAGAAGCAGGGCAGCTTACTTTTGTTTGCCAGGGAAACGGGCCGTGGGTTTTGTTTGGGGGCATATAGCTGAGAGTGGCCCGCTGGCCCCTGAAAATCCACGCTAGGCAGCATGGTTCCCAGATGCAAGGTGGCACCAGTGCCAAGTCGGGCTGGTTTGATGGTGCAAAGTGGCTCCTGCAATCTGCCATCCAGAAGCGGGGCAGCTGATTTTTGTTTGCCAGAGAAAAATTCCGTGGATTGTTTTTGGGGGCATATTGCTGGGAGTGGCCGGCTGGCTCCTTAAAATGCTCGATACGCATGATGGTTCCCAGGCCCAAGGTGTCACCACTACCAAGTCGGCCTGCGGTTTTAGTATCAAGTTCATCCTGCAATTTGCCATCCAGAAGAGGGGCAGTTGAGTTTTGTTTGCCAGAGAAACGGGCCGAGGTTTCTGTTTGGGGACATATGGCTGAGAGTGGCCGGCTGGCCTCTGAAAATCCACGATACACAACATGGTTCCCAGATCCAAGGTGGCACCAGTGCCAAGTTGGGCTGGTTTGATAGTCCCAAGTGTCTCCTGCAATCTGCCATCCAGAAGCGGGGCAGCTTACTTTTGTTTGCCAGAGAAATAGGCCTAGGTTTTTGTTTGGGGGCCTGTGGCTAGGAGTGGCCTGCTGGCGCCTAAGAATCCACGATACGCAGGATGTTTACCAGACCCATGGTGGCACCAGTGCCAAGTTGGGCTGGTTTGATAGTACCAAGTGGCTCCTGCAAACTCCATCAAAAAGTTGGCAGGCGTGTTTTGTTTTCCAGGGAACAGCGCCGTTGATTTTGTTTGGGGGCCTGTGGCTGGGAGTGGCCGGCTGGCTCCTTAGAATCCACGATACGCAGGATGGTTCCCAGACCCAAGGTGACACCAGTGCCAAGTCGGGCTGGTTTGATTACACCAAGTGGCTCCTGCAATCTGCCATCCATAAGTGAGGCAGCTAAGTTTTGTTTGCGAGAAAAAAGGGCCGTGGTTTTTGTTGGGGGCCTGTGGCGGGGAGTAGCCGGCTGGCTCCTTAAAATCCACGATAGGCAGGATGGTTCCCAGACCCAAGGTGGTACCAGTGCCAAGTCGGGCTGGTTTGATAGTACCAAGTGGCTCCTGCAATCTGCCATCCAGAAGCGGGGCAGCTTACTTTTGTTTGCCAGGGAAACGGGCCGAGCTTTGTGTCTCGGGGCCTATGGCAGGGAGTGACCGGCTGGCTCCTGAAAAGCTACGATAGGCAGGATGGTGACCAGACCCATGGTGGCACCAGTGGCAAGTTGGGCTGGTTTGATAGTACCAAGTGGCTCCTGCAATCTGCCATCAAAAAGTTGGCAGGCGAGTTTTGTTTTCCAGGGAAAAGCGCCGTTGTGTGTGTTTTGGGGCCTGTGGCTGGGAGTGGCCAGCTGGCTCCTTAGAATCCACGATACGCAGGATGGTTCCCAGACCCAAGGTGGCACCAGTGCCAAGTCGGGCTGGTTTGTTAGTACCAAGTGGTTCCTGCAATCTGCCATCCAGAAGCGGGGCAGCTGAATTTTGTTTGCCAGAGAAAAAGGCTGTTGTTTGTGTTTCGGGGCCTGTGGCTGGCAGTGGACGGCTGGCTCCTGAAAATCCATGATACGCAGCATGGTTCCCAGACCCAAGGTGGCACCAGTGCCAAGTAGGGCTAGTTTCATAGTACCCAGTGGCTCCTGCAATCTGCCATCCAGAAGAGGGGCAGTTGAGTTTTGTTTTCCAGAGAAAAGGGCCGTGGTTTGTGTTTGGGGCCTATGGCTGAGAGTGACCGGCTGGCCCCTGAAAATCCACGATAGGAAGGATGATTCCCAGATCCAAGGTGGCACCAGTGCCATGTTGTGCTGGTGTGATAGTCCCAAGTGGCTCCTGCAATCTGCCATCCAGAAGCGGGGCAGCTGAATTTTGTTTGCCAGAGAAAAAGGCTGTGGTTTTTGTTTGGGGGCCTATGGCTGGGAGTGGCCGGCTGGCTCCTGAAAATCCATGATACGCAGCATGGTTCCCAGACCCAAGGTGGCACCAGTGCCAAGTGGGGCTGGTTTCACAGTGTCAAGTGCCTCCTGCAATCTCCCATCCAGAAGCGGGGCAGCTGAGTTTTGTTTGCCTGTGAAACGGGCCGTTGTTTTTGATTGGGGTCTGTGGCCGAGAGTGTCCAGCTGCCTCCTGACAATCCACAATACGCAGGATGGTTCCCAGACCCAAGGTGGCACCAGTGCCAAGTCGTGCTGGTTTGATAGTACCAAGTGCGACCTGCAATTTGCCATCCAGAAGAGGGGCAGTTGAGTTTTGTTTGCCAGAGAAAAGCGCCGTTGTTTGTGTTTGGGGTCTTGTGGCTGGGAGTGGCCGACTGGCGCCTTAGAATCTGCGATACGCAGCATGGTTCCCAGACCCAAGGTGGCACCAGTGCCAAGTTGGGCTGGTTTGATAGTACCAAGTGGCTCCTGCAATCTGCCATCCAGAAGCGGGGCAGCTTACTTTTGTTTGCCAGGGAAACGGGCCGAGGTTTGTGACTGGGGGCCTATGGCTGGGAGTGACCGGCTGGCTCCTGGAAAGCTACAATAGGCAGGATGGTTACCAGACCCATGGTGGCACCAGTGCCAAGTTGGGCTGGTTTGATAGTACCAAGTTGCTCCTGCAATCTGCCATCAAAAAGTTGGCAGGCGAGTTTTGTTTTCCAGGGAAAAGCGCCGTTGTTTGTATTTGGGGGCCTGTGGCTGGGAGTGGCCGGCTGGCTCCTTAGAATCCACGATACGCAGGATGGTTCCCAGACCCAAGGTGGCACCAGTGCCAAGTTGGGCTGGTTTGATACTACCAAGTGGTTCCTGCAATCTGCCATCCAGAAGCGGGGCAGCTTACTTTTGTTTGCCAGGGAAACGGGCCGTGGGTTTTGTTTGGGGGCATATAGCTGAGAGTGGCCGGCTGGCCCCTGAAAATCCACGCTAGGCAGCATGGTTCCAGGATGCAAGGTGGCACCAGTGCCAAGTCGGGCTGGTTTGATGGGTCAAAGTGGCTCCTGCAATCTGCCATCCAGAAGCGGGGCAGCTGATTTTTGTTTGCCAGAGAAAAATTCCGTGGATTGTTTTTGGGGGCATATTGCTGGGAGTGGCCGGCTGGCTCCTTAAAATGCTCGATACGCATGATGGTTCCCAGGCCCAAGGTGTCACCACTACCAAGTCGGCCTGCGGTTTTAGTATCAAGTTCATCTTGCAATTTGCCATCCAGAAGAGGGGCAGTTGAGTTTTGTTTGCCAGAGAAACGGGCCGAGGTTTCTGTTTGGGGGCATATGGCTGAGAGTGGCCGGCTGGCCCCTGAAAATCCACGATACACAGCATGGTTCCCAGATCCAAGGTGGCACCAGTGCCAAGTTGGGCTGGTTTGATAGTCCCAAGTGTCTCCTGCAATCTGCCATCCAGAAGCGGGGCAGCTTACTTTTGTTTGCCAGAGAAATAGGCCTAGGTTTTTGTTTGGGGGCCTGTGGCTAGGAGTGGCCGGCTGGCTCCTAAGAATCCACGATACGCAGGATGTTTACCAGACCCATGGTGGCACCAGTGCCAAGTTGGGCTGGTTTGATAGTACCAAGTGGCTCCTGCAAACTCCATCAAAAAGTTGGCAGGCGTGTTTTGTTTTCCAGGGAACAGCGCCGTTGATTTTGTTTGGGGGCCTGTGGCTGGGAGTGGCCGGCTGGCTCCTTAGAATCCACGATACGCAGGATGGTTCCCAGACCCAAGGTGGCACCAGTGCCAAGTCGGGCTGGTTTGATTACACCAAGTGACTCCTGCAATCTGCCATCCAGAAGTGAGGCAGCTAAGTTTTGTTTGCGAGAAAAAAGGGCCGTGGTTTTTGTTGGGGGCCTGTGGCGGGGAGTAGCCGGCTGGCTCCTTAAAATCCACGATAGGCAGGATGGTTCCCAGACCCAAGGTGGTACCAGTGCCAAGTCGGGCTGGTTTGATAGTACCAAGTGGCTCCTGCAATCTGCCATCCAGAAGCGGGGCAGCTTACTTTTGTTTGCCAGGGTAACGGGCCGCGGTTTGTGTCTCGGGGCCTATGGCAGGGAGTGACCGGCTGGCTCCTGAAAAGCTACGATAGGCAGGATGGTGACCAGACCCATGGTGGCACCAGTGGCAAGTTGGGCTGGTTTGATAGTACCAAGTGGCTCCTGCAATCTGCCATCAAAAAGTTGGCAGGCGAGTTTTGTTTTCCAGGGAAAAGCGCCGTTGTGTGTGTTTTGGGGCCTGTGGCTGGGAGTGGCCAGCTGGCTCCTTAGAATCCACGATACGCAGGATGGTTCCCAGACCCAAGGTGGCACCAGTGCCAAGTCGGGCTGGTTTGTTAGTACCAAGTGGTTCCTGCAATCTGCCATCCAGAAGCGGGGCAGCTGAATTTTGTTTGCCAGAGAAAAAGGCTGTTGTTTGTGTTTCGGGGCCTGTGGCTGGCAGTGGACGGCTGGCTCCTGAAAATCCATGATACGCAGCATGGTTCCCAGACCCAAGGTGGCACCAGTGCCAAGTAGGGCTGGTTTCATAGTACCCAGTGGCTCCTGCAATCTGCCATCCAGAAGAGGGGCAGTTGAGTTTTGTTTTCCAGAGAAAAGGGCCGTGGTTTGTGTTTGGGGCCTATGGCTGAGAGTGACCGGCTGGCCCCTGAAAATCCACGATAGGAAGGATGATTCCCAGATCCAAGGTGGCACCAGTGCCATGTTGTGCTGGTGTGATAGTCCCAAGTGGCTCCTGCAATCTGCCATCCAGAAGCGGGGCAGCTGAATTTTGTTTGCCAGAGAAAAAGGCTGTGGTTTTTGTTTGGGGGCCTATGGCTGGGAGTGGCCGGCTGGCTCCTGAAAATCCATGATACGCAGCATGGTTCCCAGACCCAAGGTGGCACCAGTGCCAAGTGGGGCTGGTTTCACAGTGTCAAGTGCCTCCTGCAATCTCCCATCCAGAAGCGGGGCAGCTGAGTTTTGTTTGCCTGTGAAACGGGCCGTTGTTTTTGATTGGGGTCTGTGGCCGAGAGTGTCCAGCTGCCTCCTGACAATCCACAATACGCAGGATGGTTCCCAGACCCAAGGTGGCACCAGTGCCAAGTCGTGCTGGTTTGATAGTACCAAGTGCGACCTGCAATTTGCCATCCAGAAGAGGGGCAGTTGAGTTTTGTTTGCCAGAGAAAAGCGCCGTTGTTTGTGTTTGGGGTCTTGTGGCTGGGAGTGGCCGACTGGCGCCTTAGAATCTGCGATACGCAGCATGGTTCCCAGACCCAAGGTGGCACCAGTGCCAAGTTGGGCTGGTTTGATAGTACCAAGTGGCTCCTGCAATCTGCCATCCAGAAGCGGGGCAGCTTACTTTTGTTTGCCAGGGAAACGGGCCGAGGTTTGTGACTGGGGGCCTATGGCTGGGAGTGACCGGCTGGCTCCTGGAAAGCTACAATAGGCAGGATGGTTACCAGACCCATGGTGGCACCAGTGCCAAGTTGGGCTGGTTTGATAGTACCAAGTTGCTCCTGCAATCTGCCATCAAAAAGTTGGCAGGCGAGTTTTGTTTTCCAGGGAAAAGCGCCGTTGTTTGTATTTGGGGGCCTGTGGCTGGGAGTGGCCGGCTGGCTCCTTAGAATCCACGATACGCAGGATGGTTCCCAGACCCAAGGTGGCACCAGTGCCAAGTCGGGCTGGTTTGATACTACCAAGTGGTTCCTGCAATCTGCCATCCAGAAGCGGGGCAGCTTACTTTTGTTTGCCAGGGAAACGGGCCGTGGGTTTTGTTTGGGGGCATATAGCTGAGAGTGGCCGGCTGGCCCCTGAAAATCCACGCTAGGCAGCATGGTTCCAGGATGCAAGGTGGCACCAGTGCCAAGTCGGGCTGGTTTGATGGGTCAAAGTGGCTCCTGCAATCTGCCATCCAGAAGCGGGGCAGCTGATTTTTGTTTGCCAGAGAAAAATTCCGTGGATTGTTTTTGGGGGCATATTGCTGGGAGTGGCCGGCTGGCTCCTTAAAAGCTCGATACGCATGATGGTTCCCAGGCCCAAGGTGTCACCACTACCAAGTCGGCCTGCGGTTTTAGTATCAAGTTCATCTTGCAATTTGCCATCCAGAAGAGGGGCAGTTGAGTTTTGTTTGCCAGAGAAACGGGCCGAGGTTTCTGTTTGGGGGCATATGGCTGAGAGTGGCCGGCTGGCCCCTGAAAATCCACGATACACAGCATGGTTCCCAGATCCAAGGTGGCACCAGTGCCAAGTTGGGCTGGTTTGATAGTCCCAAGTGTCTCCTGCAATCTGCCATCCAGAAGCGGGGCAGCTTACTTTTGTTTGCCAGAGAAATAGGCCTAGGTTTTTGTTTGGGGGCCTGTGGCTAGGAGTGGCCGGCTGGCTCCTAAGAATCCACGATACGCAGGATGTTTACCAGACCCATTGTGGCACCAGTGCCAAGTTGGGCTGGTTTGATAGTACCAAGTGGCTCCTGCAAACTCCATCAAAAAGTTGGCAGGCGTGTTTTGTTTTCCAGGGAACAGCGCCGTTGATTTTGTTTGGGGGCCTGTGGCTGGGAGTGGCCGGCTGGCTCCTTAGAATCCACGATACGCAGGATGGTTCCCAGACCCAAGGTGGCACCAGTGCCAAGTCGGGCTGGTTTGATTACACCAAGTGACTCCTGCAATCTGCCATCCAGAAGTGAGGCAGCTAAGTTTTGTTTGCGAGAAAAAAGGGCCGTGGTTTTTGTTGGGGGCCTGTGGCTGGGAGTAGCCGGCTGGCTCCTTAAAATCCACGATAGGCAGGATGGTTCCCAGACCCAAGGTGGCACCAGTGCCAAGTCGGGCTGGTTTGATAGTACCAAGTGGCTCCTGCAATCTGCCATCCAGAAGCGGGGCAGCTGAGTTTTTATTGCCAGAGAAAAAGGCTGTGGTTTTTGTTTGGGGGCCTGTGGCTGGCAGTGGCCGGCTGGCTCCTGAAAATCCACGATACGCAGCATGGTTCCCAGACCCAAGGTGGCACCAGTACAAAGTGGGGCTCGTTTGACAGTGTCAAGTGCCTCCTGCAATCTCCCATCCAGAAGCGGGACAGCTGAGTTTTTTTTGCCAGGGAAACGGACCTTTGTTTTTGATTGGGGTCTGTGGCCGAGAGTGGTCGGCTGTCTCCTGACAATCCACAATACGCAGGATGGTTCCCAGACCAAAGGTGGCACCAGTGCCAAGTCGGGCTGGTTTGATAGTACCAAGTGGTTCCTGCAATCTGCCATCCAGAAGCGGGGCAGCTGAGTTTTGTTTGCCAGAGAAAATGGCCGTGGTTTGTGTTTGGGGGCATATGGCTGAGAGTGGCCGGCTGGCGCCTGAAAATCCACGATAGGCAGGATGGTTCCCAGAGCCAAGGTGGCACCAGTGCCATGTTGGCCTGGTTTGATAGTACCATGTGGCTCCTGCAATCTGCCATCCAGAAGCGGGGCAGCTTACATTTGTTTGCCAGGGAAACGGGCCGAGGTATTTGTCTGGGGGCCTATGGCTGGGAGTGACCGCCTGGCTCCTGAAAAGCTACGATAGGCAGGATGGTGACCAGACCCATGGTGGCACCAGTGCCAAGTTGGGCTGGTTTGATAGTACCAAGTGGCTCCTGCAATCTGCCATCCAGAAGCGGGGTAGCTTACTTTTGTTTGCCAGGGAAACGGGCAGAGCTTTCTGTCTGGGGGCCTATGGTTGGGAGTAACCGGCTGGCTCCTGAAAAGCTACGATAGGCAGGATGGTTCCCAGATCCAAGATGGCACCAGTGCCAAGTCGGGGTGGTTTGATGGTGCAAAGTGGCTCCTGCAATCTGCCATCCTGACGCGCGGCAGCGGATTTTTGTTTCCAAGAGAAATGGTCCGTGGTTTGTTTTTGGGGCTATATGGCTGGGCGTGGCCTGCTGGCTCCTTAAAAAGCTACGATAGGCAGGATGGTTCCCTGACCCAAGGTGGCACCAGTGCCAAGTCGGGCGGTATTCGTAGTACAAAGTGCGTCCTAAAATTTGCCATCCAGAAGAGGGGCAGCTGAGTTTTGTTTGCCTGTGAAACGGGCCGTTGTTTTTGATTGGGGTCTGTGGCCGAGAGTGTCCAGCTGCCTCCTGACAATCCACAATACGCAGGATGGTTCCCAGACCCAAGGTGGCACCAGTGCCAAGTCGTGCTGGTTTGATAGTACCAAGTGCGACCTGCAATTTGCCATCCAGAAGAGGGGCAGTTGAGTTTTGTTTGCCAGAGAAAAGCGCCGTTGTTTGTGTTTGGGGTCTTGTGGCTGGGAGTGGCCGACTGGCGCCTTAGAATCTGCGATACGCAGCATGGTTCCCAGACCCAAGGTGGCACCAGTGCCAAGTTGGGCTGGTTTGATAGTACCAAGTGGCTCCTGCAATCTGCCATCCAGAAGCGGGGCAGCTTACTTTTGTTTGCCAGGGAAACGGGCCGAGGTTTGTGACTGGGGGCCTATGGCTGGGAGTGACCGGCTGGCTCCTGGAAAGCTACAATAGGCAGGATGGTTACCAGACCCATGGTGGCACCAGTGCCAAGTTGGGCTGGTTTGATAGTACCAAGTTGCTCCTGCAATCTGCCATCAAAATGTTGGCAGGCGAGTTTTGTTTTCCAGGGAAAAGCGCCGTTGTTTGTATTTGGGGGCCTGTGGCTGGGAGTGGCCGGCTGGCTCCTTAGAATCCACGATACGCAGGATGGTTCCCAGACCCAAGGTGGCACCAGTGCCAAGTCGGGCTGGTTTGATACTACCAAGTGGTTCCTGCAATCTGCCATCCAGAAGCGGGGCAGCTTACTTTTGTTTGCCAGGGAAACGGGCCGTGGGTTTTGTTTGGGGGCATATAGCTGAGAGTGGCCGGCTGGCCCCTGAAAATCCACGCTAGGCAGCATGGTTCCAGGATGCAAGGTGGCACCAGTGCCAAGTCGGGCTGGTTTGATGGGTCAAAGTGGCTCCTGCAATCTGCCATCCAGAAGCGGGGCAGCTGATTTTTGTTTGCCAGAGAAAAATTCCGTGGATTGTTTTTGGGGGCATATTGCTGGGAGTGGCCGGCTGGCTCCTTAAAAGCTCGATACGCATGATGGTTCCCAGGCCCAAGGTGTCACCACTACCAAGTCGGCCTGCGGTTTTAGTATCAAGTTCATCTTGCAATTTGCCATCCAGAAGAGGGGCAGTTGAGTTTTGTTTGCCAGAGAAACGGGCCGAGGTTTCTGTTTGGGGGCATATGGCTGAGAGTGGCCGGCTGGCCCCTGAAAATCCACGATACACAGCATGGTTCCCAGATCCAAGGTGGCACCAGTGCCAAGTTGGGCTGGTTTGATAGTCCCAAGTGTCTCCTGCAATCTGCCATCCAGAAGCGGGGCAGCTTACTTTTGTTTGCCAGAGAAATAGGCCTAGGTTTTTGTTTGGGGGCCTGTGGCTAGGAGTGGCCGGCTGGCTCCTAAGAATCCACGATACGCAGGATGTTTACCAGACCCATTGTGGCACCAGTGCCAAGTTGGGCTGGTTTGATAGTACCAAGTGGCTCCTGCAAACTCCATCAAAAAGTTGGCAGGCGTGTTTTGTTTTCCAGGGAACAGCGCCGTTGATTTTGTTTGGGGGCCTGTGGCTGGGAGTGGCCGGCTGGCTCCTTAGAATCCACGATACGCAGGATGGTTCCCAGACCCAAGGTGGCACCAGTGCCAAGTCGGGCTGGTTTGATTACACCAAGTGACTCCTGCAATCTGCCATCCAGAAGTGAGGCAGCTAAGTTTTGTTTGCGAGAAAAAAGGGCCGTGGTTTTTGTTGGGGGCCTGTGGCTGGGAGTAGCCGGCTGGCTCCTTAAAATCCACGATAGGCAGGATGGTTCCCAGACCCAAGGTGGCACCAGTGCCAAGTCGGGCTGGTTTGATAGTACCAAGTGGCTCCTGCAATCTGCCATCCAGAAGCGGGGCAGCTGAGTTTTTATTGCCAGAGAAAAAGGCTGTGGTTTTTGTTTGGGGGCCTGTGGCTGGCAGTGGCCGGCTGGCTCCTGAAAATCCACGATACGCAGCATGGTTCCCAGACCCAAGGTGGCACCAGTACAAAGTGGGGCTCGTTTGACAGTGTCAAGTGCCTCCTGCAATCTCCCATCCAGAAGCGGGACAGCTGAGTTTTTTTTGCCAGGGAAACGGACCTTTGTTTTTGATTGGGGTCTGTGGCCGAGAGTGGTCGGCTGTCTCCTGACAATCCACAATACGCAGGATGGTTCCCAGACCAAAGGTGGCACCAGTGCCAAGTCGGGCTGGTTTGATAGTACCAAGTGGTTCCTGCAATCTGCCATCCAGAAGCGGGGCAGCTGAGTTTTGTTTGCCAGAGAAAATGGCCGTGGTTTGTGTTTGGGGGCATATGGCTGAGAGTGGCCGGCTGGCGCCTGAAAATCCACGATAGGCAGGATGGTTCCCAGAGCCAAGGTGGCACCAGTGCCATGTTGGCCTGGTTTGATAGTACCATGTGGCTCCTGCAATCTGCCATCCAGAAGCGGGGCAGCTTACATTTGTTTGCCAGGGAAACGGGCCGAGGTATTTGTCTGGGGGCCTATGGCTGGGAGTGACCGCCTGGCTCCTGAAAAGCTACGATAGGCAGGATGGTGACCAGACCCATGGTGGCACCAGTGCCAAGTTGGGCTGGTTTGATAGTACCAAGTGGCTCCTGCAATCTGCCATCCAGAAGCGGGGTAGCTTACTTTTGTTTGCCAGGGAAACGGGCAGAGCTTTCTGTCTGGGGGCCTATGGTTGGGAGTAACCGGCTGGCTCCTGAAAAGCTACGATAGGCAGGATGGTTCCCAGATCCAAGATGGCACCAGTGCCAAGTCGGGGTGGTTTGATGGTGCAAAGTGGCTCCTGCAATCTGCCATCCTGACGCGCGGCAGCGGATTTTTGTTTCCAAGAGAAATGGTCCGTGGTTTGTTTTTGGGGCTATATGGCTGGGCGTGGCCTGCTGGCTCCTTAAAAAGCTACGATAGGCAGGATGGTTCCCTGACCCAAGGTGGCACCAGTGCCAAGTCGGGCGGTATTCGTAGTACAAAGTGCGTCCTAAAATTTGCCATCCAGAAGAGGGGCAGTTGAGTTTTGTTTACCAGAGAAAAGGGCCGTGGTTTGTTTTTGGGGGCATATGGCTGATAGTGGCCGTCTGGCGCCTGAAAATCCACGATAGGCAGGATGGTTCCCAGACCAGAGGTGGCACCAGTGCCAAGTCG
Organism: Melospiza melodia melodia; assembly: GCF_035770615.1. Taxonomy (NCBI): domain Eukaryota; kingdom Metazoa; phylum Chordata; class Aves; order Passeriformes; family Passerellidae; genus Melospiza; species Melospiza melodia. The sequence continues at coordinate 41,405,428 of NC_086197.1, forward strand.
GGCTGGTTTGATAGTACTAAATAGCACCTGCAATCTGCCATGCAGAAGCGGGGCAGCTTACTTTTGTTTGCCAGGGAAACGGGCCGAGGTTTGTGTCTGGGGGCCTATGGCTGGGAGTGACCGCCTGGCTCCTGAAAAGCTACGATAGGCAGGATGGTTACCAGACCCATGGTGGCACCAGTGCCAAGTTGGGCTGGTTTGATAGTACCAAGTGGCTCCTGCAATCTGCCATCAAAAAGTTGGCAGGCCAGTTTTGTTTTCCAGGGAAAAGCGCCGTTGTTTGTGTTTGGGGGACTGTGGCTGGGAGTGACCGGCTGGCTCCTTAGAACACACGATACGCAGGATGGTTCCCAGACCCAAGGTGGCACCAGTGCCACGTCGGGCTGGTTTGATGGTGAAAAGTGGCTCCTGCAATCTGCTATCCTGAAGCGGGGTAGCTTACATTTGTGTGCCAGGGAAACGGGCCGAGGTTTATGACTGGGGGCCTAGGGCTAGAAGTGACCGGCTGGCTCCTGAAAAGCAACAATAGGCAGGATGGTTCCCAGACCCAAGGTGGCACCAGTGCCAAGTTGGGCTGGTTTGATGGTACCAACTGGCTCCTGCAATCTGCCATCTAAAAGTTGTCAGGCGAGTTTTGTTTTCCAGGGAAAAGCGCCGTTGATTTTGTTTGGAGGCCTGTGGCTGGCAGTGGCTGCCTGTCGTCTTACAATCCGGGTTACGCAGCATGGTTCCCAGAGCCAAGGTGGCACCAGTGTCAAGTTGGGCTGGTTTGATAGTACCAAGTGGCTCCTGCAATCTGCCATCCAGAAGCGGGGCAGCTTACTTTTGTTTGCCAGGGAAACGGGCCGAGGTCTTTGTCTGGGGACCTATGGCTGGGAGTGACCGGCTGGCTCCTGAAAAGCTACGATAGGCAGGATGGTTCCCTGACCCAAGGTGGCACCAGTGCCAAGTCGGGCGGTTTTCGTAGTACAAAGTGCGTCCTAAAATTTGCCAACCAGAAGAGGGGCAGTTGAGTTTTGTTTACCAGAGAAAAGGGCCGTGGTTTGTTTTTGGGGGCATATGGCTGATAGTGGCCGTCTGGCCCCTGAAAATCCACGATAGGCAGGATGGTTCCCAGACCAGAGGTGGCACCAGTGCCAAGTTGGGCTGGTTTGATAGTACTAAATAGCACCTGCAATCTGCCATGCAGAAGCGGGGCAGCTTACTTTTGTTTGCCAGGGAAACGGGCCGAGGTTTGTGTCTGGGGGCCTATGGCTGGGAGTGACCGCCTGGCTCCTGAAAAGCTACAATAGGCAGGATGGTGACCAGACCCATGGTGGCACCAGTGCCAAGTTGGGCTGGTTTGATAGTACCAAGTGGCTCCTGCAATCTGCCATCAAAAAGTTGGCAGGCCAGTTTTGTTTTCCAGGGAAAAGCGCCGTTGTTTGTGTTTGGGGGACTGTTGGTGGGAGTGGCCGGCTGGCTCCTTAGAACACACGATACGCAGGATGGTTCCCAGACCCAAGGTGGCACCAGTGCCACGTCGGGCTGGTTTGATGGTGAAAAGTGGCTCCTGCAATCTGCCATCCTGAAGCGGGGTAGCTTACATTTGTGTGCCAGGGAAACGGGCCGAGGTTTATGACTGGGGGCCTAGGGCTAGAAGTGACCGGCTGGCTCCTGAAAAGCAACAATAGGCAGGATGGTTCCCAGACCCAAGGTGGCACCAGTGCCAAGTTGGGCTGGTTTGATGGTACCAACTGGCTCCTGCAATCTGCCATCTAAAAGTTGTCAGGCGAGTTTTGTTTTCCAGGGAAAAGCGCCGTTGATTTTGTTTGGAGGCCTGTGGCTGGCAGTGGCTGCCTGTCGTCTTACAATCCGGGTTACGCAGCATGGTTCCCAGAGCCAAGGTGGCACCAGTGTCAAGTTGGGCTGGTTTGATAGTACCAAGTGGCTCCTGCAATCTGCCATCCAGAAGCGGGGCAGCTTACTTTTGTTTGCCAGGGAAACGGGCCGAGCTTTTTGTCTGGGGACCTATGGCTGGGAGTGACCGGCTGGCTCCTGAAAAGCTACGATAGGAAGGATGGTGACCAGACCCATGGTGGCACCAGTGCCAAGTTGGGCTGGTTTGATAGTACCAAGTGTCTCCTGCAATCTGCCATCAAAAACTCGGCAGGTCAGTTTTGTTTTCCAGGGAAAAGCGCCGTTGTTTCTGTTTGGGGGACTGTGGCTGGGAGTGGCCGGCTGGCTCCTTAGAACACAGGATAGGCAGGATGGTTCCCAGACCCAAGGTGGCACCAGTGCCAAGTCGGGCTGGTTTGATAGCACCAAGTGGCTCCTGCAATCTGCCATCCAGAAGCGGGGCAGCTAACTTTTGTTTTCCAGGGAAACGGACCGAGGTTTTTTTCTGGGGGCCTATGGCTGGGAGTGACCGGCTGGCTCCTGAAAAGCTACGATAGGCAGGATGGTTCCCAGACCCAAGGTGGCACCAGTGCCAAGTTGGGCTGGTTTGATAGTACCAAGTGGCTCCTGCAATCTGCCATCAAAAAGTTGGCAGGCCAGTTTTGTTTTCCAGGGAAAAGCGCCGTTGTGTGTATTTTGGGGCCTGTGGCTGGGAGTGGCCAGCTGGCTCCTTAGAATCCACGATACGCAGGATGGTTCCCAGACTCAAGGTGGCACCAGTGCCAAGTCGGGCTGGTTTGTTAGTACCAAGTGGTTCCTGCAATCTGCCATCCAGAAGCGGGGCAGCTGAATTTTGTTTGCCAGAGAAAAAGGCTGTTGTTTGTGTTTCGGGGCCTGTGGCTGGCAGTGGACGGCTGGCTCCTGAAAATCCATGATACGCAGCATGGTTCCCAGACCCAAGGTGGCACCAGTGCCAAGTAGGGCTGGTTTGTTAGTACCAAGTGGTTCCTGCAATCTGCCATCCAGAAGAGGGGCAGTTGAGTTTTGTTTTCTAGAGAAAAGGGCCGTGGTTTGTGTTTGGGGCCTATGGCTGAGAGTGACCGGCTGGCCCCTGAAAATCCACGATAGGAAGGATGGTTCCCAGATCCAAGGTGGCAGCAGTGCCATGTTGTGCTGGTGTGATAGTCCCAAGTGGCTCCTGCAATCTGCCATCCAGAAGTGGGGCAGCTGAATTTTGTTTGCCAGAGAAAAAGGCTGTGGTTTTTGTTTGGGGGCCTATGGCTGGGAGTGGCCGGCTGGCTCCTGAAAATCCATGATACGCAGCATGGTTCCCAGACCCAAGGTGGCACCAGTGCCAAGTGGGGCTGGTTTCACAGTGTCAAGTGCCTCCTGCAATCTCCCATCCAGAAGCGGGGCAGCTGAGTTTTGTTTGCCTGTGAAACGGGCCGTTGTTTTTGATTGGGGTTATTGGCCGAGAATGTTCAGCTGGCTCCTGACAATCCACAATATGCAGGATGGTTCCCAGACCCAAGGTGGCACCAGTGCCAAGTCTTGCTGGTTTGATAGTACCAAGTGGCTCCTGCAATCTGCCATCCAGAAGCGGTGCAGCTGAGTTTTGTTTGCCAGAGGAAAGGGCCGTGGGTTGTGTTTGGGGGCATATGGCTGGGAGTGGCCGGCTGTCTCATTAAAAAGATCGATACGCAGGATGGTTCCCAGACCCAAGGTGGCACCAGTGCCAAGTCGGGCTGTTTTTATAGTACCAAGTGCGTCCTGCAATTTGCCATCCAGAAGAGGGGCAGTTGAGTTTTGTTTGCCAGAGAAAAGCGCCGTTGTTTGTGTTTGGGGGACTGTGGCTGGGAGTGGCCGACTGGCGCCTTAGAATCTGCGATACGCAGCATGGTTCCCAGACCCAAGGTGGCACCAGTTCCAAGTTGGGCTGGTTTGATAGTACCAAGTGGCTCCTGCAATCTGCCATCCAGAAGCGGGGCAGCTTACTTTTGTTTGCCAGGGAAACGGGCCGAGGTTTGTGTTTGGGGGGCCTATGGCTGGGAGTGACCGGCTGGCTCCTGGAAAGCTACAATAGGCAGGATGGTGACCAGACCCATGGTGGCACCAGTGCCAAGTTGGGCTGGTTTGATAGTACCAAGTTGCTCCTGCAATCTGCCATCAAAAAGTTGGCAGGCGAGTTTTGTTTTCCAGGGAAAAGCGCCGTTGTTTGTGTTTGGGGGCCTGTGGCTGGGAGTGGCCGGCTGGCTCCTTAGAATCCACGATACGCAGGATGGTTCCCAGACCCAAGGTGGCACCAGTGCCAAGTCGGGCTGGTTTGATACTACCAAGTGGTTCCTGCAATCTGCCATCCAGAAGCAGGGCAGCTTACTTTTGTTTGCCAGGGAAACGGGCCGTGGGTTTTGTTTGGGGGCATATAGCTGAGAGTGGCCCGCTGGCCCCTGAAAATCCACGCTAGGCAGCATGGTTCCCAGATGCAAGGTGGCACCAGTGCCAAGTCGGGCTGGTTTGATGGTGCAAAGTGGCTCCTGCAATCTGCCATCCAGAAGCGGGGCAGCTGATTTTTGTTTGCCAGAGAAAAATTCCGTGGATTGTTTTTGGGGGCATATTGCTGGGAGTGGCCGGCTGGCTCCTTAAAATGCTCGATACGCATGATGGTTCCCAGGCCCAAGGTGTCACCACTACCAAGTCGGCCTGCGGTTTTAGTATCAAGTTCATCCTGCAATTTGCCATCCAGAAGAGGGGCAGTTGAGTTTTGTTTGCCAGAGAAACGGGCCGAGGTTTCTGTTTGGGGACATATGGCTGAGAGTGGCCGGCTGGCCTCTGAAAATCCACGATACACAACATGGTTCCCAGATCCAAGGTGGCACCAGTGCCAAGTTGGGCTGGTTTGATAGTCCCAAGTGTCTCCTGCAATCTGCCATCCAGAAGCGGGGCAGCTTACTTTTGTTTGCCAGAGAAATAGGCCTAGGTTTTTGTTTGGGGGCCTGTGGCTAGGAGTGGCCTGCTGGCTCCTAAGAATCCACGATACGCAGGATGTTTACCAGACCCATGGTGGCACCAGTGCCAAGTTGGGCTGGTTTGATAGTACCAAGTGGCTCCTGCAAACTCCATCAAAAAGTTGGCAGGCGTGTTTTGTTTTCCAGGGAACAGCGCCGTTGATTTTGTTTGGGGGCCTGTGGCTGGGAGTGGCCGGCTGGCTCCTTAGAATCCACGATACGCAGGATGGTTCCCAGACCCAAGGTGACACCAGTGCCAAGTCGGGCTGGTTTGATTACACCAAGTGGCTCCTGCAATCTGCCATCCATAAGTGAGGCAGCTAAGTTTTGTTTGCCAGAAAAAAGGGCCGTGGTTTTTGTTGGGGGCCTGTGGCGGGGAGTAGCCGGCTGGCTCCTTAAAATCCACGATAGGCAGGATGGTTCCCAGACCCAAGGTGGTACCAGTGCCAAGTCGGGCTGGTTTGATAGTACCAAGTGGCTCCTGCAATCTGCCATCCAGAAGCGGGGCAGCTTACTTTTGTTTGCCAGGGAAACGGGCCGAGCTTTGTGTCTCGGGGCCTATGGCAGGGAGTGACCGGCTGGCTCCTGAAAAGCTACGATAGGCAGGATGGTGACCAGACCCATGGTGGCACCAGTGGCAAGTTGGGCTGGTTTGATAGTACCAAGTGGCTCCTGCAATCTGCCATCAAAAAGTTGGCAGGCGAGTTTTGTTTTCCAGGGAAAAGCGCCGTTGTGTGTGTTTTGGGGCCTGTGGCTGGGAGTGGCCAGCTGGCTCCTTAGAATCCACGATACGCAGGATGGTTCCCAGACCCAAGGTGGCACCAGTGCCAAGTCGGGCTGGTTTGTTAGTACCAAGTGGTTCCTGCAATCTGCCATCCAGAAGCGGGGCAGCTGAATTTTGTTTGCCAGAGAAAAAGGCTGTTGTTTGTGTTTCGGGGCCTGTGGCTGGCAGTGGACGGCTGGCTCCTGAAAATCCATGATACGCAGCATGGTTCCCAGACCCAAGGTGGCACCAGTGCCAAGTGGGGCTGGTTTCACAGTGTCAAGTGCCTCCTGCAATCTCCCATCCAGAAGCGGGGCAGCTGAGTTTTGTTTGCCTGTGAAACGGGCCGTTGTTTTTGATTGGGGTTATTGGCCGAGAATGTTCAGCTGGCTCCTGACAATCCACAATATGCAGGATGGTTCCCAGACCCAAGGTGGCACCAGTGCCAAGTCTTGCTGGTTTGATAGTACCAAGTGGCTCCTGCAATCTGCCATCCAGAAGCGGTGCAGCTGAGTTTTGTTTGCCAGAGGAAAGGGCCGTGGGTTGTGTTTGGGGGCATATGGCTGGGAGTGGCCGGCTGTCTCATTAAAAAGATCGATACGCAGGATGGTTCCCAGACCCAAGGTGGCACCAGTGCCAAGTCGGGCTGTTTTTATAGTACCAAGTGCGTCCTGCAATTTGCCATCCAGAAGAGGGGCAGTTGAGTTTTGTTTGCCAGAGAAAAGCGCCGTTGTTTGTGTTTGGGGGACTGTGGCTGGGAGTGGCCGACTGGCGCCTTAGAATCTGCGATACGCAGCATGGTTCCCAGACCCAAGGTGGCACCAGTTCCAAGTTGGGCTGGTTTGATAGTACCAAGTGGCTCCTGCAATCTGCCATCCAGAAGCGGGGCAGCTTACTTTTGTTTGCCAGGGAAACGGGCCGAGGTTTGTGTTTGGGGGGCCTATGGCTGGGAGTGACCGGCTGGCTCCTGGAAAGCTACAATAGGCAGGATGGTGACCAGACCCATGGTGGCACCAGTGCCAAGTTGGGCTGGTTTGATAGTACCAAGTTGCTCCTGCAATCTGCCATCAAAAAGTTGGCAGGCGAGTTTTGTTTTCCAGGGAAAAGCGCCGTTGTTTGTGTTTGGGGGCCTGTGGCTGGGAGTGGCCGGCTGGCTCCTTAGAATCCACGATACGCAGGATGGTTCCCAGACCCAAGGTGGCACCAGTGCCAAGTCGGGCTGGTTTGATACTACCAAGTGGTTCCTGCAATCTGCCATCCAGAAGCAGGGCAGCTTACTTTTGTTTGCCAGGGAAACGGGCCGTGGGTTTTGTTTGGGGGCATATAGCTGAGAGTGGCCCGCTGGCCCCTGAAAATCCACGCTAGGCAGCATGGTTCCCAGATGCAAGGTGGCACCAGTGCCAAGTCGGGCTGGTTTGATGGTGCAAAGTGGCTCCTGCAATCTGCCATCCAGAAGCGGGGCAGCTGATTTTTGTTTGCCAGAGAAAAATTCCGTGGATTGTTTTTGGGGGCATATTGCTGGGAGTGGCCGGCTGGCTCCTTAAAATGCTCGATACGCATGATGGTTCCCAGGCCCAAGGTGTCACCACTACCAAGTCGGCCTGCGGTTTTAGTATCAAGTTCATCCTGCAATTTGCCATCCAGAAGAGGGGCAGTTGAGTTTTGTTTGCCAGAGAAACGGGCCGAGGTTTCTGTTTGGGGACATATGGCTGAGAGTGGCCGGCTGGCCTCTGAAAATCCACGATACACAACATGGTTCCCAGATCCAAGGTGGCACCAGTGCCAAGTTGGGCTGGTTTGATAGTCCCAAGTGTCTCCTGCAATCTGCCATCCAGAAGCGGGGCAGCTTACTTTTGTTTGCCAGAGAAATAGGCCTAGGTTTTTGTCTGGGGGCCTGTGGCTAGGAGTGGCCTGCTGGCTCCTAAGAATCCACGATACGCAGGATGTTTACCAGACCCATGGTGGCACCAGTGCCAAGTTGGGCTGGTTTGATAGTACCAAGTGGCTCCTGCAAACTCCATCAAAAAGTTGGCAGGCGTGTTTTGTTTTCCAGGGAACAGCGCCGTTGATTTTGTTTGGGGGCCTGTGGCTGGGAGTGGCCGGCTGGCTCCTTAGAATCCACGATACGCAGGATGGTTCCCAGACCCAAGGTGACACCAGTGCCAAGTCGGGCTGGTTTGATTACACCAAGTGGCTCCTGCAATCTGCCATCCATAAGTGAGGCAGCTAAGTTTTGTTTGCCAGAAAAAAGGGCCGTGGTTTTTGTTGGGGGCCTGTGGCGGGGAGTAGCCGGCTGGCTCCTTAAAATCCACGATAGGCAGGATGGTTCCCAGACCCAAGGTGGTACCAGTGCCAAGTCGGGCTGGTTTGATAGTACCAAGTGGCTCCTGCAATCTGCCATCCAGAAGCGGGGCAGCTTACTTTTGTTTGCCAGGGAAACGGGCCGAGCTTTGTGTCTCGGGGCCTATGGCAGGGAGTGACCGGCTGGCTCCTGAAAAGCTACGATAGGCAGGATGGTGACCAGACCCATGGTGGCACCAGTGGCAAGTTGGGCTGGTTTGATAGTACCAAGTGGCTCCTGCAATCTGCCATCAAAAAGTTGGCAGGCGAGTTTTGTTTTCCAGGGAAAAGCGCCGTTGTGTGTGTTTTGGGGCCTGTGGCTGGGAGTGGCCAGCTGGCTCCTTAGAATCCACGATACGCAGGATGGTTCCCAGACCCAAGGTGGCACCAGTGCCAAGTCGGGCTGGTTTGATAGTACCAAGTGGCTCCTGCAATCTGCCATCCAGAAGCGGGGCAGCTTACTTTTGTTTGCCAGGGAAACGGGCCGAGCTTTGTGTCTCGGGGCCTATGGCAGGGAGTGACCGGCTGGCTCCTGAAAAGCTACGATAGGCAGGATGGTGACCAGACCCATGGTGGCACCAGTGGCAAGTTGGGCTGGTTTGATAGTACCAAGTGGCTCCTGCAATCTGCCATCAAAATGTTGGCAGGCGAGTTTTGTTTTCCAGGGAAAAGCGCCGTTGTGTGTGTTTTGGGGCCTGTGGCTGGGAGTGGCCAGCTGGCTCCTTAGAATCCACGATACGCAGGATGGTTCCCAGACCCAAGGTGGCACCAGTGCCAAGTCGGGCTGGTTTGTTAGTACCAAGTGGTTCCTGCAATCTGCCATCCAGAAGCGGGGCAGCTGAATTTTGTTTGCCAGAGAAAAAGGCTGTTGTTTGTGTTTCGGGGCCTGTGGCTGGCAGTGGACGGCTGGCTCCTGAAAATCCATGATACGCAGCATGGTTCCCAGACCCAAGGTGGCACCAGTGCCAAGTAGGGCTGGTTTCATAGTACCCAGTGGCTCCTGCAATCTGCCATCCAGAAGAGGGGCAGTTGAGTTTTGTTTTCCAGAGAAAAGGGCCGTGGTTTGTGTTTGGGGCCTATGGCTGAGAGTGACCGGCTGGCCCCTGAAAATCCACGATAGGAAGGATGATTCCCAGATCCAAGGTGGCACCAGTGCCATGTTGTGCTGGTGTGATAGTCCCAAGTGGCTCCTGCAATCTGCCATCCAGAAGCGGGGCAGCTGAATTTTGTTTGCCAGAGAAAAAGGCTGTGGTTTTTGTTTGGGGGCCTATGGCTGGGAGTGGCCGGCTGGCTCCTGAAAATCCATGATACGCAGCATGGTTCCCAGACCCAAGGTGGCACCAGTGCCAAGTGGGGCTGGTTTCACAGTGTCAAGTGCCTCCTGCAATCTCCCATCCAGAAGCGGGGCAGCTGAGTTTTGTTTGCCTGTGAAACGGGCCGTTGTTTTTGATTGGGGTCTGTGGCCGAGAGTGTCCAGCTGCCTCCTGACAATCCACAATACGCAGCATGGTTCCCAGACCCAAGGTGGCACCAGTGCCAAGTCGTGCTGGTTTGATAGTACCAAGTGCGACCTGCAATTTGCCATCCAGAAGAGGGGCAGTTGAGTTTTGTTTGCCAGAGAAAAGCGCCGTTGTTTGTGTTTGGGGTCTTGTGGCTGGGAGTGGCCGACTGGCGCCTTAGAATCTGCGATACGCAGCATGGTTCCCAGACCCAAGGTGGCACCAGTGCCAAGTTGGGCTGGTTTGATAGTACCAAGTGGCTCCTGCAATCTGCCATCCAGAAGCGGGGCAGCTTACTTTTGTTTGCCAGGGAAACGGGCCGAGGTTTGTGACTGGGGGCCTATGGCTGGGAGTGACCGGCTGGCTCCTGGAAAGCTACAATAGGCAGGATGGTTACCAGACCCATGGTGGCACCAGTGCCAAGTTGGGCTGGTTTGATAGTACCAAGTTGCTCCTGCAATCTGCCATCAAAAAGTTGGCAGGCGAGTTTTGTTTTCCAGGGAAAAGCGCCGTTGTTTGTATTTGGGGGCCTGTGGCTGGGAGTGGCCGGCTGGCTCCTTAGAATCCACGATACGCAGGATGGTTCCCAGACCCAAGGTGGCACCAGTGCCAAGTTGGGCTGGTTTGATACTACCAAGTGGTTCCTGCAATCTGCCATCCAGAAGCGGGGCAGCTTACTTTTGTTTGCCAGGGAAACGGGCCGTGGGTTTTGTTTGGGGGCATATAGCTGAGAGTGGCCGGCTGGCCCCTGAAAATCCACGCTAGGCAGCATGGTTCCAGGATGCAAGGTGGCACCAGTGCCAAGTCGGGCTGGTTTGATGGGTCAAAGTGGCTCCTGCAATCTGCCATCCAGAAGCGGGGCAGCTGATTTTTGTTTGCCAGAGAAAAATTCCGTGGATTGTTTTTGGGGGCATATTGCTGGGAGTGGCCGGCTGGCTCCTTAAAATGCTCGATACGCATGATGGTTCCCAGGCCCAAGGTGTCACCACTACCAAGTCGGCCTGCGGTTTTAGTATCAAGTTCATCTTGCAATTTGCCATCCAGAAGAGGGGCAGTTGAGTTTTGTTTGCCAGAGAAACGGGCCGAGGTTTCTGTTTGGGGGCATATGGCTGAGAGTGGCCGGCTGGCCCCTGAAAATCCACGATACGCAGGATGGTTCCCAGACCCAAGGTGGCACCAGTGCCAAGTCGGGCTGGTTTGTTAGTACCAAGTGGTTCCTGCAATCTGCCATCCAGAAGCGGGGCAGCTGAATTTTGTTTGCCAGAGAAAAAGGCTGTTGTTTGTGTTTCGGGGCCTGTGGCTGGCAGTGGACGGCTGGCTCCTGAAAATCCATGATACGCAGCATGGTTCCCAGACCCAAGGTTGCACCAGTGCCAAGTAGGGCTGGTTTCATAGTACCCAGTGGCTCCTGCAATCTGCCATCCAGAAGAGGGGCAGTTGAGTTTTGTTTTCCAGAGAAAAGGGCCGTGGTTTGTGTTTGGGGCCTATGGCTGAGAGTGACCGGCTGGCCCCTGAAAATCCACGATAGGAAGGATGGTTCCCAGATCCAAGGTGGCAGCAGTGCCATGTTGTGCTGGTGTGATAGTCCCAAGTGGCTCCTGCAATCTGCCATCCAGAAGTGGGGCAGCTGAATTTTGTTTGCCAGAGAAAAAGGCTGTGGTTTTTGTTTGGGGGCCTATGGCTGGGAGTGGCCGGCTGGCTCCTGAAAATCCATGATACGCAGCATGGTTCCCAGACCCAAGGTGGCACCAGTGCCAAGTGGGGCTGGTTTCACAGTGTCAAGTGCCTCCTGCAATCTCCCATCCAGAAGCGGGGCAGCTGAGTTTTGTTTGCCTGTGAAACGGGCCGTTGTTTTTGATTGGGGTCTGTGGCCGAGAATGTTCAGCTGGCTCCTGACAATCCACAATATGCAGGATGGTTCCCAGACCCAAGGTGGCACCAGTGCCAAGTCTTGCTGGTTTGATAGTACCAAGTGGCTCCTGCAATCTGCCATCCAGAAGCGGTGCAGCTGAGTTTTGTTTGCCAGAGGAAAGGGCCGTGGGTTGTGTTTGGGGGCATATGGCTGGGAGTGGCCGGCTGTCTCATTAAAAAGATCGATACGCAGGATGGTTCCCAGACCCAAGGTGGCACCAGTGCCAAGTCGGGCTGTTTTTATAGTACCAAGTGCGTCCTGCAATTTGCCATCCAGAAGAGGGGCAGTTGAGTTTTGTTTGCCAGAGAAAAGCGCCGTTGTTTGTGTTTGGGGGCTTGTGGCTGGGAGTGGCCGACTGGCGCCTTAGAATCTGCGATACGCAGCATGGTTCCCAGACCCAAGGTGGCACCAGTTCCAAGTTGGGCTGGTTTGATAGTACCAAGTGGCTCCTGCAATCTGCCATCCAGAAGCGGGGCAGCTTACTTTTGTTTGCCAGGGAAACGGGCCGAGGTTTGTGTTTGGGGGCCTATGGCTGGGAGTGACCGGCTGGCTCCTGGAAAGCTACAATAGGCAGGATGGTGACCAGACCCATGGTGGCACCAGTGCCAAGTTGGGCTGGTTTGATAGTACCAAGTTGCTCCTGCAATCTGCCATCAAAAAGTTGGCAGGCGAGTTTTGTTTTCCAGGGAAAAGCGCCGTTGTTTGTGTTTGGGGGCCTGTGGCTGGGAGTGGCCGGCTGGCTCCTTAGAATCCACGATACGCAGGATGGTTCCCAGACCCAAGGTGGCACCAGTGCCAAGTCGGGCTGGTTTGATACTACCAAGTGGTTCCTGCAATCTGCCATCCAGAAGCAGGGCAGCTTACTTTTGTTTGCCAGGGAAACGGGCCGTGGGTTTTGTTTGGGGGCATATAGCTGAGAGTGGCCCGCTGGCCCCTGAAAATCCACGCTAGGCAGCATGGTTCCCAGATGCAAGGTGGCACCAGTGCCAAGTCGGGCTGGTTTGATGGTGCAAAGTGGCTCCTGCAATCTGCCATCCAGAAGCGGGGCAGCTGATTTTTGTTTGCCAGAGAAAAATTCCGTGGATTGTTTTTGGGGGCATATTGCTGGGAGTGGCCGGCTGGCTCCTTAAAATGCTCGATACGCATGATGGTTCCCAGGCCCAAGGTGTCACCACTACCAAGTCGGCCTGCGGTTTTAGTATCAAGTTCATCCTGCAATTTGCCATCCAGAAGAGGGGCAGTTGAGTTTTGTTTGCCAGAGAAACGGGCCGAGGTTTCTGTTTGGGGACATATGGCTGAGAGTGGCCGGCTGGCCTCTGAAAATCCACGATACACAACATGGTTCCCAGATCCAAGGTGGCACCAGTGCCAAGTTGGGCTGGTTTGATAGTCCCAAGTGTCTCCTGCAATCTGCCATCCAGAAGCGGGGCAGCTTACTTTTGTTTGCCAGAGAAATAGGCCTAGGTTTTTGTTTGGGGGCCTGTGGCTAGGAGTGGCCTGCTGGCGCCTAAGAATCCACGATACGCAGGATGTTTACCAGACCCATGGTGGCACCAGTGCCAAGTTGGGCTGGTTTGATAGTACCAAGTGGCTCCTGCAAACTCCATCAAAAAGTTGGCAGGCGTGTTTTGTTTTCCAGGGAACAGCGCCGTTGATTTTGTTTGGGGGCCTGTGGCTGGGAGTGGCCGGCTGGCTCCTTAGAATCCACGATACGCAGGATGGTTCCCAGACCCAAGGTGACACCAGTGCCAAGTCGGGCTGGTTTGATTACACCAAGTGGCTCCTGCAATCTGCCATCCATAAGTGAGGCAGCTAAGTTTTGTTTGCCAGAAAAAAGGGCCGTGGTTTTTGTTGGGGGCCTGTGGCGGGGAGTAGCCGGCTGGCTCCTTAAAATCCACGATAGGCAGGATGGTTCCCAGACCCAAGGTGGTACCAGTGCCAAGTCGGGCTGGTTTGATAGTACCAAGTGGCTCCTGCAATCTGCCATCCAGAAGCGGGGCAGCTTACTTTTGTTTGCCAGGGAAACGGGCCGAGCTTTGTGTCTCGGGGCCTATGGCAGGGAGTGACCGGCTGGCTCCTGAAAAGCTACGATAGGCAGGATGGTGACCAGACCCATGGTGGCACCAGTGGCAAGTTGGGCTGGTTTGATAGTACCAAGTGGCTCCTGCAATCTGCCATCAAAAAGTTGGCAGGCGAGTTTTGTTTTCCAGGGAAAAGCGCCGTTGTGTGTGTTTTGGGGCCTGTGGCTGGGAGTGGCCAGCTGGCTCCTTAGAATCCACGATACGCAGGATGGTTCCCAGACCCAAGGTGGCACCAGTGCCAAGTCGGGCTGGTTTGTTAGTACCAAGTGGTTCCTGCAATCTGCCATCCAGAAGCGGGGCAGCTGAATTTTGTTTGCCAGAGAAAAAGGCTGTTGTTTGTGTTTCGGGGCCTGTGGCTGGCAGTGGACGGCTGGCTCCTGAAAATCCATGATACGCAGCATGGTTCCCAGACCCAAGGTTGCACCAGTGCCAAGTAGGGCTGGTTTCATAGTACCCAGTGGCTCCTGCAATCTGCCATCCAGAAGAGGGGCAGTTGAGTTTTGTTTTCCAGAGAAAAGGGCCGTGGTTTGTGTTTGGGGCCTATGGCTGAGAGTGACCGGCTGGCCCCTGAAAATCCACGATAGGAAGGATGATTCCCAGATCCAAGGTGGCACCAGTGCCATGTTGTGCTGGTGTGATAGTCCCAAGTGGCTCCTGCAATCTGCCATCCAGAAGCGGGGCAGCTGAATTTTGTTTGCCAGGGAAACGGGCCGTGGGTTTTGTTTGGGGGCATATAGCTGAGAGTGGCCGGCTGGCCCCTGAAAATCCACGCTAGGCAGCATGGTTCCAGGATGCAAGGTGGCACCAGTGCCAAGTCGGGCTGGTTTGATGGGTCAAAGTGGCTCCTGCAATCTGCCATCCAGAAGCGGGGCAGCTGATTTTTGTTTGCCAGAGAAAAATTCCGTGGATTGTTTTTGGGGGCATATTGCTGGGAGTGGCCGGCTGGCTCCTTAAAATACTCGATACGCATGATGGTTCCCAGGCCCAAGGTGTCACCACTACCAAGTCGGCCTGCGGTTTTAGTATCAAGTTCATCTTGCAATTTGCCATCCAGAAGAGGGGCAGTTGAGTTTTGTTTGCCAGAGAAACGGGCCGAGGTTTCTGTTTGGGGGCATATGGCTGAGAGTGGCCGGCTGGCCCCTGAAAATCCACGATACACAGCATGGTTCCCAGATCCAAGGTGGCACCACTGCCAAGTTGGGCTGGTTTGATAGTCCCAAGTGTCTCCTGCAATCTGCCATCCAGAAGCGGGGCAGCTTACTTTTGTTTGCCATAGAAATAGGCCTAGGTTTTTGTTTGGGGGCCTGTGGCTAGGAGTGGCCGGCTGGCTCCTAAGAATCCACGATACGCAGGATGTTTACCAGACCCATGGTGGCACCAGTGCCAAGTTGGGCTGGTTTGATAGTACCAAGTGGCTCCTGCAAACTCCATCAAAAAGTTGGCAGGCGTGTTTTGTTTTCCAGGGAACAGCGCCGTTGATTTTGTTTGGGGGCCTGTGGCTGGGAGTGGCCGGCTGGCTCCTTAGAATCCACGATAGGAAGGATGGTTCCCAGACCCAAGGTGGCACCAGTGCCAAGTCGGGCTGGTTTGATTACACCAAGTGACTCCTGCAATCTGCCATCCAGAAGTGAGGCAGCTAAGTTTTGTTTGCGAGAAAAAAGGGCCGTGGTTTTTGTTGGGGGCCTGTGGCGGGGAGTAGCCGGCTGGCTCCTTAAAATCCACGATAGGCAGGATGGTTCCCAGACACAAGGTGGCACCAGTGCCAAGTCGGGCTGGTTTGATAGTACCAAGTGGCTCCTGCAATCTGCCATCCAGAAGCGGGGCAGCTGAGTTTTTATTGCCAGAGAAAAAGGCTGTGGTTTTTGTTTGGGGGCCTGTGGCTGGCAGTGGCCGGCTGGCTCCTGAAAATCCACGATACGCAGCATGGTTCCCAGACCCAAGGTGGCACCAGTACAAAGTGGGGCTCGTTTGACAGTGTCAAGTGCCTCCTGCAATCTCCCATCCAGAAGCGGGACAGCTGAGTTTTTTTTGCCAGGGAAACGGACCTTTGTTTTTGATTGGGGTCTGTGGCCGAGAGTGGTCGGCTGTCTCCTGACAATCCACAATACGCAGGATGGTTCCCAGACCAAAGGTGGCACCAGTGCCAAGTCGGGCTGGTTTGATAGTACCAAGTGGTTCCTGCAATCTGCCATCCAGAAGCGGGGCAGCTGAGTTTTGTTTGCCAGAGAAAAGGGCCGTGGGTTGTGTTTGGGGGCATATGGCTGGGAGTGGCCACCTGGCTCCTTAAAATGCACGATACGCCGCATGGTAACCAGACGCAAGGTGGCACCAGTGCCAAGTCGGGCTGTTTTTGTAGTACCCAGTGGCTCCTGCAATTTGCCATCCAGAAGCGGGGCAGCTAAATTTTGTTTGCTAGAGAAAAGGGCTGTGGTTTGTGTTTGGGGGCCTATGGCCGAGAGTGGTAGGCTGGCCCCTGAAAATCAACGATAGGCAGGATGGTTCCCAGATCCAAGGTGGCACCAGTGCCAAGTAAGGCTGGTTGTATGGTTCAAAGTGACTCCTGCAATCTGCCATCCAGAAGCGGGACAGCTGAGTTTTTTTTGCCAGAGAAAAGGTCCGTGGTTTCTTTTTGGGGCATACGGCTGGGAATTGCCGGCTGGCTCCTTAAAATGCTCGATACGCAGGATGGTTCCCAGAGCCAAGGTGGCACCACTGCCAAGTCGGGCTCTTTTTGTAGTACCAAGTGCGTCCTGCAATTTGCCATCCAGAAGAGGGGCAGTTGAGTTTTGTTTGCCAGAGAAAAGGGCCGAGGTTTGTGTTTGGGAGCATATGGCTGGGAATGACCGGCTGGCCCCTGAAAATCCACGATACGCCGGATGGTTCCCAGATCCAAGATGGTACCATTACCAAGTCGGGCTGCTTTGATAGTCCCAAGTGGCTCCTGCAAACTGCCACACCAGAAGCGGGGCAGCTGAGTTTTGTTTGCCAGGGAAATGGGCCGTTGTTTGTGTTTGGGGGCCTGTGGATGGGAGTGTTCGGCTGGTTCCTGAATATGTACGATACGCAGGATTGTTCCCAGATCCAAGGTGGCAGCAGTGCCATGTTGTGCTGGTGTGATAGTCCCAAGTGGCTCCTGCAATCTGCCATCCAGAAGTGGGGCAGCTGATTTTTGTTTGCCAGAGAAAAGGTCCGTGGTTTGTGTTTGGGGGCATATGGCTGAGAGTGGCCGGCTGGCCCCTGAAAATCCACGGTACACAGGATGGTTCCCAGATCCAAGGTGGCACCTGTGCCAAGTCGGGCTGATTTGATAGTACTAAGTAGCTCCTGCAATCTGCCATCCAGAAGCGGGGCAGCTTACTTTTGTTTGCCAGGGAAACGGGCCGAGGTTTCTGTTTGGGGGCCTATGGCTGGGAGTGACCGGCTGGCTCCTGAAAAGCTACAATAGGCAGGATGGTTCCCAGAGCCAAGGTGGCACCAGTGCCAAGTTGGGCTGGTTTGATAGTACCAAGTGGCTCCTGCAATCTGCCATCCAGAAGCGGGGCAGCTTACTTTTGTTTGCCAGAGAAATAGGCCTAGGTTTTTGTCTGGGGGCCTGTGGCTAGGAGTGGCCGGCTGGCTCCTAAGAATCCACGATACGCAGGATGTTTCCCAGACCCAAGGTGACACCAGTGCCAAGTCGGGCTGGTTTGATAGTACCAAGTGGCTCCTGCAAACTCCATCAAAAAGTTGGCAGGCGTGTTTTGTTTTCCAGGGAACAGCGCCGTTGATTTTGTTTGGGGGCCTGTGGCTGGGAGTGGCCGGCTGGCTCCTTAGAATCCACGATACGCAGGATGGTTCCCAGACCCAAGGTGGCACCAGTGCCAAGTCGGGCTGGTTTGATTACACCAAGTGGCTCCTGCAATCTGCCATCCAGAAGTGAGGCAGCTAAGTTTTGTTTGCCAGAAAAAAGGGCCGTGGTTTTTGTTGGGGGCCTGTGGCTGGGAGTGGCCGGCTGGCTCCTTAGAATCCACCATACGCAGGATGGTTCCCAGACCCAAGGTGGCACCAGTGCCAAGTCGGGCTGGTTTGATAGTCCCAAGTGGCTCCTGCAAACTGCCATCCAGAAGCGGGGCAGCTGAGTTTTGTTTGCCAGGGAAATGGGCCGTTGTTTGTGTTTGGGGGCCTGTGGCTGGGAGTGTTCGGCTGGTTCCTGAATATGTACGATACGCAGGATTGTTCCCAGACCCAAGGTGGCACCAGTGCCAAGTCGGGCTGGTTTGATGGTGCAAAGTGGCTCCTGCAATCTGCCATCCAGACGCGGGGCAGCGGATTTTTTTTTCCATGAGAAATGGTCCGTGGTTTGTTTTTGGGGGTATATGGCTGGGCCTGGCCGGCTGGCTCCTTAAAAAGCTCGATATGCAGGATGGTTCCCTGACCCAAGGTGGCACCAGTGCCACGTCGGGCGGTTTTCGTAGTACAAAGTGCGTCCTAAAATTTGCCATCCAGAAGAGGGGCAGTTGAGTTTTGTTTGCCAGAGAAAAGGGCCGTGGTTTGTTTTTGGGGGCATATGGCTGAGAGTGGCTGGCTGGCCCCTGAAAATCCACGATACACAGGATGGTTCCCAGATCCAAGGTGGCACCTGTGCCAAGTCGGGCTGATTTGATAGTACTAAGTAGCTCCTGCAATCTGCCATCCAGAAGCGGGGCAGCTTACTTTTGTTTGCCAGGGAAACGGGCCGAGGTTTGTGTTTGGGGGCCTATGGCTGAGAGTGACCGGCTGGCTCCTGAAAAGCTACAATAGGCAGGATGGTGACCAGACCCATGGTGGCACCAGTGCCAAGTTGGGCTGGTTTGATAGTACCAAGTGGTTCCTGCAATCTGCCATCCAGAAGCAGGGCAGCTGAGTTTTGTTTGCCAGAGAAAAGGGCCTTGGTTTGTGTTTGGGGGCATATGGCTGGGTGTGGCCAGCTGGCTCCTTAAAATGCACGATATGCAACATGGCTCCCAGACCCAAGGTGGCACCAGTGCCAAGTTGGGCTGGTTTGATAGTACCAAGTGGCTCCTGCAATCTTCCATGATCACGTGGAGAAATACTTTCTGGTTTCAGCCTCATGCTCTTTCTTCTCTCCCTCAACTTCTCTATCACCTCTCATCTGGTTCACATGCGCTGTCTTCAAGGTCCACAGGCTACTTTTCACAGAATCTTCTGGCCTGATGAAGTAAGAATGATGAATAGAACAGAGCTGGGATCTATTTTCCAGTTTGGATAAAATGCATTCTGCACACAAATCCAAGGAGAACGTGCTGCCCCGATGCCCAGAAAATCTTTCACTCCTGCTAGTGTTCTACATCAACCGCAACTTAGTCTGAAAGAAAAGCTTTTTCTCTGAGAGCATCTGAGAGGTTTGCATGAAGCACTGATATCTGACATATGCAATTTTGAATAGGAGAGGAAAAAGAAAATGGCAAGGAGTTTTTAATTTTAGTGGTTTCAATTTTAATTTCCGTGCACTTTTTCAAAACTTGTCAGCTCAAATGCCCATCAACATCTTTTAGTCATCTGTAAGTCAGTATTCATATAAAATGTGCTTCAAATCCAAAGAATTTCAAATTTGCACTCCAAGCTTCTATGCCTAGATTTATGATTTCCTACACATATTAGATGAAAGGAAGGCCTTTTTTACTGTGGGAGTGCTGGAACACTGGAACAGGTTGCCCAGAGAAGTTGTGGGTGTCCCATCCCTGAAAGTATTCAAGGTCACCTTGGACGGGGCTTGGAGCAGCAACAAAGGAGAAGCTTGATGGTAGAGAAACAAAGTTGGACTATAGAAGAAACTCGGATTGAAGTATAGGATCAAGTTTTCTCTCAGCTCTTGGGGTAAATTCAAAGTTGTACAAAATGACATTTATCTGTGCTATTCACTACTGTAACAGAAAGTTTCATGAAAACTGTACAGAAGATAGTAAATTTTAAAAGAGATAAGAATTACAGCATAAAATCCATGGGATAGGTTACAACATGAGACACTCTCTAAGAGAAAATCTCTTTGTTTCAGCACTTCATCGGGGTAAGATTTCATGAAGTGCCAAAGAAGGCGGCAAAATATCATTCGGGACATTATTTACTGGAATTCAGCCTGGCCATTAGTAGGAACTGCCTTTGAACATATCATGTAGATATACCACACACGCTTTCCCTTCACTGAAAAATTACTGTTTACAACAAATAAGCAATTGACGATCAAAATTGATTGAAAGCATCTTAAACATGTCAAGTATTTCATTGTAGATGATCTGTGATCCAAATGCTTCTTCCACCTTCGAGAGGGACAGAAGAATTCTTCCATATCATGATGGTTTAAAATTGTATCAACCAATGTTTTCTGCTGAAAAGATATCATCTATTTTTTTCTATTTTTGGAAGAAAATATTCCTAGACATACAACAGGTGAGAACTAAGTAATTTTAAAGAAACAAATGAAATGAAAATATTCTGTAAATAGAATGAAATGAAAAGCTGTGTTTTAAATAGGAGCTAAATATTAAACAGAATTTTTGTACCAGGCATTTGAATTACTGCACCAGCTCTTTTGCCCATCAAGAGAGGCATTTAGCATTTCAGTCTTTTCCAAGGTGTTCATGATCTGCTATGCTGATCTCTGTGTGTGCCTAGGTGTGTGTGGAGGGGGGGGCATATGAAGGGGAGTGTGTATGTTTGCTTTACAATTGTTGTGGCAGATTCATGCCTCAGCTCCACATTTTGTTTTAAAAAGGTCACACCGAGTGGATATGAAGTTTACTATCAACAAGAGATCGATTCCCAAATCATCCATTTGACTCTCCCTTATAAATCATGTGCTTTGTTGCATATTTTATCAAATATACTTTCAAGCCAGATGGAGGAAGGAGGATGTGGGAATCCCTCCACCATCTTGCAACTTTTATGTAAGTAGGTTTTCAAGAAAATCATCATTTCTCTTTTAAATATGTCTGGAACAGGCATGATGGTAGTGTCAACCTGTTGGAGTTTTTGTTGCTGGAAGAAGTTGTACAAAAGGATTGGTTTTTACATTGACCAGTTACTGAATCAAGCGCAGGAATACATTGGAAATTTAGCTGGGGGTTCCTTTTCCCAGCAGACTACTTCTAGAACGAGCTTGTACACTGAAGCTGACTCTTTTGCTCTCTTTTTGTTTCTTTCCTATTTTCTTGGCTTCTTTGCCACTATCTAGACAATTTTGGAACTTTGTTCCCAACTAAAATGGTTTCAATAGTCTGATTGTGATCATACATTTTTACAAGGAATTTTTAAAATCTTTCCTCGAGTCCAGAAAGTCAAGGACTTAGATCTTTTTCTTCCCTTATCAATATTGCCATGAAATTGATAAATAAAGACCAACTCTTTATTTTTGTTTTTAACCCACGTAGATAATTCCCATCCATTAATCCATTTTGTGGACCAATAGCTGCCATTCTGATGGAAGCTGTCACTTCTTAACAATAGGCATTCTGTGACTATGTTGACTGCACTTTGGGTGAAGATCCTAACTGGTCTTAGATATACATAGGGAGAAATTTGCTCAGCCAGTGTCAGTCTTAAGCATGCGTATCAGAAGATCTTTCTAGAGCTGGGAATTTTCCCATGAAAGGGATTCAGTTAGGGAAGAGACACTTGTGCCAGAGTTTTACATTCTTCTTGAACACTGCTTAAGGAACTTAGATGCCATGTCAATTTGGATCTCTGTCTGCACAGAACTTTGTCATGCCAGCGCTTTGAAATGCATCTTGAAGAGAATTCACTAGCACAGAATGAAAGAGAGTGGAAGGGGTTGGTGGGGCTAACCAGGCCCAACCCCCCTGCCTAAACCAGGATACCTAGAGCCTCTTGCCCAGGATTCTATCTGGGTGTACTTTTAATGTCTTCAAAGATCCAGGCTCCACAATCTTTCTGGGCAGTCTGTGCCGTGGTTCAGTCACCCTGACAGTAAAGAAACATTTACTGATGTTCAAAGGCAATCTCCTGTATTTCAGTGTGTGCCCACTGCCTCTTGTCTTTTCCCTCAGCATCACTGAAAAGACACTGATTCCCTCCCCTTTGCACTATTGCTTCCATATGTATGTGTGATGCCATGTAGAGGTATGTCAAAAACCTCCCTGAAGCCCAGGCAGATAATATTCCCTTCATCTACCAGTCAAGTTGATTCATCAGAGGAGTTTAAAGTGATGTTCAGCATGAAATTCCCCTGAAAAATCATGCTAACTACATTATTTGGTCATCTGTCATGTGCCTGGCAAGGATTTCCAGGAAGAGCTGCTTCATCAACTTCCTGGGGATAAAAAAGAGGCTGGCTGGTTTGTACTATGGCGAGTCCTCTTAATTGCCTTTTTTGAAGATGGGTGTCATTTGCTAACATCCACTCTTTAGCCTCTGTTGCCGTCTACATCTTAGCAAAACGCTTTTCCACTATGTCTGGCTAGGAAAAACTGTGCCAGCACAGAAAACATCTCCCATCTTGTTCTAGAAGTTGCACGGATGTCTGCCAAGTGTTTGGCAGGAAGAAAAGAAAAGTTGTCCAAAACAGCTTCCAATCGAATGTTCCTGTGATTGGAAAAGTCAGGAGAGTGCAAAGGTACTGTTTTCTATCAGTTGGCAAGGTGCGCACACAATCCCAGTGTTGTACAGCTTGCTTCTTCACCTTCCCGAAGCTGCCGCTCTCGCCGGCTGCCGGAGCCCAAGAAGCGGCTTCTTCGCGCAAAGACGATTGTGCCGCTCACAGGGCTCTCCTTAGTGCGGCTTCTGCCGAAAGACGCCCGGCAGCGGCTCTTACCTCCGGAGAGCATCCTACCTTCGTCTTTAGCTCCTCTTCTCATCTACACCTCGGCAAAACGCTTTTCCACTATGTCTGGCTAGGAAAAACTGTGCCAGCACAGAAAACATCTCCCATCGTGTTCTAGAAGTTGCACGGATGTCTGCCAAGTGTTTGGCAGGAAGAAAAGAAAAGTTGTCCAAAACAGCTTCCAATCGAATGTTCCTGTGATTGGAAAAGTCAGGAGAGTGCAAAGGTACTGTTTTCTATCAGTTGGCAAGGTGCGCACACAATCCCAGTGTTGTACAGCTTGCTTCTTCACCTTCCCGAAGCTGCCGCTCTCGCCGGCTGCCGGAGCCCAAGAAGCGGCTTCTTCGCGCAAAGACGATTGTGCCGCTCACAGTGCTCTCCTTAGCGCGGCTTCTGCCGAAAGACGCCCGGCAGCGGCTCTTACCTCCGGAGAGCATCCTACCTTCGTCTTTCGCGTCTTATGTAGTCTACATCTTAGCAAAACGCTTTTCCACTATGTCTGGCTAGGAAAAACTGTGCCAGCACAGAAAACATCTCCCATCGTGTTCTAGAAGTTGCACGGATGTCTGCCAAGTGTTTGGCAGGAAGAAAAGAAAAGTTGTCCAAAACAGCTTCCAATCGAATGTTCCTGTGATTGGAAAAGTCAGGAGAGTGCAAAGGTACTGTTTTCTATCAGTTGGCAAGGTGCGCACACAATCCCAGTGTTGTACAGCTTGCTTCTTCACCTTCCCGAAGCTGCCGCTCTCGCCGGCTGCCGGAGCCCAAGAAGCGGCTTCTTCGCGCAAAGACGATTGTGCCGCTCACAGTGCTCTCCTTAGCGCGGCTTCTGCCGAAAGACGCCCGGCAGCGGCTCTTACCTCCGGAGAGCATCCTACCTTCGTCTTTCGCGTCTTTTGTAGTCTACATCTTAGCAAAACGCTTTTCCACTATGTCTGGCTAGGAAAAACTGTGCCAGCACAGAAAACATCTCCCATCGTGTTCTAGAAGTTGCACGGATGTCTGCCAAGTGTTTGGCAGGAAGAAAAGAAAAGTTGTCCAAAACAGCTTCCAATCGAATGTTCCTGTGATTGGAAAAGTCAGGAGAGTGCAAAGGTACTGTTTTCTATCAGTTGGCAAGGTGCGCACACAATCCCAGTGTTGTACAGCTTGCTTCTTCACCTTCCCGAAGCTGCCGCTCTCGCCGGCTGCCGGAGCCCAAGAAGCGGCTTCTTCGCGCAAAGACGATTGTGCCGCTCACAGTGCTCTCCTTAGCGCGGCTTCTGCCGAAAGACGCCCGGCAGCGGCTCTTACCTCCGGAGAGCATCCTACCTTCGTCTTTCGCGTCTTTTGTAGTCTACATCTTAGCAAAACGCTTTTCCACTATGTCTGGCTAGGAAAAACTGTGCCAGCACAGAAAACATCTCCCATCGTGTTCTAGAAGTTGCACGGATGTCTGCCAAGTGTTTGGCAGGAAGAAAAGAAAAGTTGTCCAAAACAGCTTCCAATCGAATGTTCCTGTGATTGGAAAAGTCAGGAGAGTGCAAAGGTACTGTTTTCTATCAGTTGGCAAGGTGCGCACACAATCCCAGTGTTGTACAGCTTGCTTCTTCACCTTCCCGAAGCTGCCGCTCTCGCCGGCTGCCGGAGCCCAAGAAGCGGCTTCTTCGCGCAAAGACGATTGTGCCGCTCACAGTGCTCTCCTTAGCGCGGCTTCTGCCGAAAGACGCCCGGCAGCGGCTCTTACCTCCGGAGAGCATCCTACCTTCGTCTTTCGCGTCTTTTGTAGTCTACATCTTAGCAAAACGCTTTTCCACTATGTCTGGCTAGGAAAAACTGTGCCAGCACAGAAAACATCTCCCATCGTGTTCTAGAAGTTGCACGGATGTCTGCCAAGTGTTTGGCAGGAAGAAAAGAAAAGTTGTCCAAAACAGCTTCCAATCGAATGTTCCTGTGATTGGAAAAGTCAGGAGAGTGCAAAGGTACTGTTTTCTATCAGTTGGCAAGGTGCGCACACAATCCCAGTGTTGTACAGCTTGCTTCTTCACCTTCCCGAAGCTGCCGCTCTCGCCGGCTGCCGGAGCCCAAGAAGCGGCTTCTTCGCGCAAAGACGATTGTGCCGCTCACAGGGCTCTCCTTAGCGCGGCTTCTGCCGAAAGACGCCCGGCAGCGGCTCTTACCTCCGGAGAGCATCCTACCTTCGTCTTTCGCGTCTTTTGTAGTCTACATCTTAGCAAAACGCTTTTCCACTATGTCTGGCTAGGAAAAACTGTGCCAGCACAGAAAACATCTCCCATCGTGTTCTAGAAGTTGCACGGATGTCTGCCAAGTGTTTGGCAGGAAGAAAAGAAAAGTTGTCCAAAACAGCTTCCAATCGAATGTTCCTGTGATTGGAAAAGTCAGGAGAGTGCAAAGGTACTGTTTTCTATCAGTTGGCAAGGTGCGCACACAATCCCAGTGTTGTACAGCTTGCTTCTTCACCTTCCCGAAGCTGCCACTCTCAGGAGGTAAGAGCCGCTGCCGGACGTCTTTCGGCAGAAGCCACGCTAAGGGGAGCCCTGTGAGCGGCACAATCGTCTTTGCGCGAAGAAGCCGCTTCTTGGGCTCCGGCAGCCGGCGAGAGCGGCAGCTTCGGGAAGGTGAAGAAGCAAGCTGTACAACACTGGGATTGTGTGCGCACCTTGCCAACTGATAGAAAACAGTACCTTTGCACTCTCCTGACTTTTCCAATCACAGGAACATTCGATTGGAAGCTGTTTTGGACAACTTTTCTTTTCTTCCTGCCAAACACTTGGCAGACATCCGTGCAACTTCTAGAACACGATGGGAGATGTTTTCTGTGCTGGCACAGTTTTTCCTAGCCAGACATAGTGGAAAAGCGTTTTGCTAAGATGTAGACTACAAAAGACGCGAAAGACGAAGGTAGGATGCTCTCCGGAGGTAAGAGCCGCTGCCGGGCGTCTTTCGGCAGAAGCCGCGCTAAGGAGAGCACTGTGAGCGGCACAATCGTCTTTGCGCGAAGAAGCCGCTTCTTGGGCTCCGGCAGCCGGCGAGAGCGGCAGCTTCGGGAAGGTGAAGAAGCAAGCTGTACAACACTGGGATTGTGTGCGCACCTTGCCAACTGATAGAAAACAGTACCTTTGCACTCTCCTGACTTTTCCAATCACAGGAACATTCGATTGGAAGCTGTTTTGGACAACTTTTCTTTTCTTCCTGCCAAACACTTGGCAGACATCCGTGCAACTTCTAGAACACGATGGGAGATGTTTTCTGTGCTGGCACAGTTTTTCCTAGCCAGACATAGTGGAAAAGCTTTTTGCCGAGGTGTAGACTACAAAAGACGCGAAAGACGAAGGTAGGATGCTCTCCGGAGGTAAGAGCCGCTGCCGGGCGTCTTTCGGCAGAAGCCGCGCTAAGGAGGGCACTGTGAGCGGCACAATCGTCTTTGCGCGAAGAAGCCGCTTCTTGGGCTCCGGCAGCCGGCGAGAGCGGCAGCTTCGGGAAGGTGAAGAAGCAAGCTGTACAACACTGGGATTGTGTGCGCACCTTGCCAACTGATAGAAAACAGTACCTTTGCACTCTCCTGACTTTTCCAATCACAGGAACATTCGATTGGAAGCTGTTTTGGACAACTTTTCTTTTCTTCCTGCCAAACACTTGGCAGACATCCGTGCAACTTCTAGAACACGATGGGAGATGTTTTCTGTGCTGGCACAGTTTTTCCTAGCCAGACATAGTGGAAAAGCGTTTTGCTAAGATGTAGACTACAAAAGACGCGAAAGACGAAGGTAGGATGCTCTCCGGAGGTAAGAGCCGCTGCCGGGCGTCTTTCGGCAGAAGCCGCGCTAAGGAGAGCACTGTGAGCGGCACAATCGTCTTTGCGCGAAGAAGCCGCTTCTTGGGCTCCGGCAGCCGGCGAGAGCGGCAGCTTCGGGAAGGTGAAGAAGCAAGCTGTACAACACTGGGATTGTGTGCGCACCTTGCCAACTGATAGAAAACAGTACCTTTGCACTCTCCTGACTTTTCCAATCACAGGAACATTCGATTGGAAGCTGTTTTGGACAACTTTTCTTTTCTTCCTGCCAAACACTTGGCAGACATCCGTGCAACTTCTAGAACACGATGGGAGATGTTTTCTGTGCTGGCACAGTTTTTCCCAGCCAGACATAGTGGAAAAGCGTTTTGCCGAGGTGTAGACTACATAAGACGCGAAAGACGAAGGTAGGATGCTCTCCGGAGGTAAGAGCCGCTGCCGGGCGTCTTTCGGCAGAAGCCGCGCTAAGGAGAGCACTGTGAGCGGCACAATCGTCTTTGCGCGAAGAAGCCGCTTCTTGGGCTCCGGCAGCCGGCGAGAGCGGCAGCTTCGGGAAGGTGAAGAAGCAAGCTGTACAACACTGGGATTGTGTGCGCACCTTGCCAACTGATAGAAAACAGTACCTTTGCACTCTCCTGACTTTTCCAATCACAGGAACATTCGATTGGAAGCTGTTTTGGACAACTTTTCTTTTCTTCCTGCCAAACACTTGGCAGACATCCGTGCAACTTCTAGAACACGATGGGAGATGTTTTCTGTGCTGGCACAGTTTTTCCTAGCCAGACATAGTGGAAAAGCTTTTTGCCGAGGTGTAGACTACATAAGACGCGAAAGACGAAGGTAGGATGCTCTCCGGAGGTAAGAGCCGCTGCCGGGCGTCTTTCGGCAGAAGCCGCGCTAAGGAGAGCACTGTGAGCGGCACAATCGTCTTTGCGCGAAGAAGCCGCTTCTTGGGCTCCGGCAGCCGGCGAGAGCGGCAGCTTCGGGAAGGTGAAGAAGCAAGCTGTACAACACTGGGATTGTGTGCGCACCTTGCCAACTGATAGAAAACAGTACCTTTGCACTCTCCTGACTTTTCCAATCACAGGAACATTCGATTGGAAGCTGTTTTGGACAACTTTTCTTTTCTTCCTGCCAAACACTTGGCAGACATCCGTGCAACTTCTAGAACACGATGGGAGATGTTTTCTGTGCTGGCACAGTTTTTCCTAGCCAGACATAGTGGAAAAGCGTTTTGCTAAGATGTAGACTACAAAAGACGCGAAAGACGAAGGTAGGATGCTCTCCGGAGGTAAGAGCCGCTGCCGGGCGTCTTTCGGCAGAAGC
This sequence comes from Melospiza melodia melodia, assembly GCF_035770615.1. Classification (NCBI taxonomy): domain Eukaryota; kingdom Metazoa; phylum Chordata; class Aves; order Passeriformes; family Passerellidae; genus Melospiza; species Melospiza melodia. The sequence goes on from NC_086197.1 coordinate 41,432,837, forward strand.
CGCGCTAAGGAGAGCACTGTGAGCGGCACAATCGTCTTTGCGCGAAGAAGCCGCTTCTTGGGCTCCGGCAGCCGGCGAGAGCGGCAGCTTCGGGAAGGTGAAGAAGCAAGCTGTACAACACTGGGATTGTGTGCGCACCTTGCCAACTGATAGAAAACAGTACCTTTGCACTCTCCTGACTTTTCCAATCACAGGAACATTCGATTGGAAGCTGTTTTGGACAACTTTTCTTTTCTTCCTGCCAAACACTTGGCAGACATCCGTGCAACTTCTAGAACACGATGGGAGATGTTTTCTGTGCTGGCACAGTTTTTCCTAGCCAGACATAGTGGAAAAGCGTTTTGCTAAGATGTAGACTACAAAAGACGCGAAAGACGAAGGTAGGATGCTCTCCGGAGGTAAGAGCCGCTGCCGGGCGTCTTTCGGCAGAAGCCGCGCTAAGGAGAGCACTGTGAGCGGCACAATCGTCTTTGCGCGAAGAAGCCGCTTCTTCGGTTCCGGGAGCCGGCGAGAGCGGCAGCTTCGGGAAGGTGAAGAAGCAAGCTGTACAACACTGGGATTGTGTGCGCACCTTGCCAACTGATAGAAAACAGTACCTTTGCACTCTCCTGACTTTTCCAATCACAGGAACATTCGATTGGAAGCTGTTTTGGACAACTTTTCTTTTCTTCCTGCCAAACACTTGGCAGACATCCGTGCAACTTCTAGAACACGATGGGAGATGTTTTCTGTGCTGGCACAGTTTTTCCTAGCCAGACATAGTGGAAAAGCGTTTTGCTAAGATGTAGACTACAAAAGACGCGAAAGACGAAGGTAGGATGCTCTCCGGAGGTAAGAGCCGCTGCCGGGCGTCTTTCGGCAGAAGCCGCGCTAAGGAGAGCCCTGTGAGCGGCACAATCGTCTTTGCGCGAAGAAGCCGCTTCTTGGGCTCCGGCAGCCGGCGAGAGCGGCAGCTTCGGGAAGGTGAAGAAGCAAGCTGTACAACACTGGGATTGTGTGCGCACCTTGCCAACTGATAGAAAACAGTACCTTTGCACTCTCCTGACTTTTCCAATCACAGGAACATTCGATTGGAAGCTGTTTTGGACAACTTTTCTTTTCTTCCTGCCAAACACTTGGCAGACATCCGTGCAACTTCTAGAACACGATGGGAGATGTTTTCTGTGCTGGCACAGTTTTTCCTAGCCAGACATAGTGGAAAAGCGTTTTGCCGAGGTGTAGATGAGAAGAGGAGCTAAAGAGTGGATGTTAGCAAATGACACCCATCTTCAAAAAAGGCAATTAAGAGGACTCGCCATAGTACAAACCAGCCAGCCTCTTTTTTATCCCCAGGAAGTTGATGAAGCAGCTCTTCCTGGAAATCCTTGCCAGGCACATGACAGATGACCAAATAATGTAGTTAGCATGATTTTTCAGGGGAATTTCATGCTGAACATCACTTTAAACTCCTCTGATGAATCAACTTGACTGGTAGATGAAGGGAATATTATCTGCCTGGGCTTCAGGGAGGTTTTTGACATACCTCTACATGGCATCACACATACATATGGAAGCAATAGTGCAAAGGGGAGGGAATCAGTGTCTTTTCAGTGATGCTGAGGGAAAAGACAAGAGGCAGTGGGCACACACTGAAATACAGGAGATTGCCTTTGAACATCAGTAAATGTTTCTTTACTGTCAGGGTGACTGAACCACGGCACAGACTGCCCAGAAAGATTGTGGAGCCTGGATCTTCGAAGACATTAAAAGTACACCCAGATAGAATCCTGGGCAAGAGGCTCTAGGTATCCTGGTTTAGGCAGGGGGGTTGGGCCTGGTTAGCCCCACCAACCCCTTCCACTCTCTTTCATTCTGTGCTAGTGAATTCTCTTCAAGATGCATTTCAAAGCGCTGGCATGACAAAGTTCTGTGCAGACAGAGATCCAAATGGACATGGCATCTAAGTTCCTTAAGCAGTGTTCAAGAAGAATGTAAAACTCTGGCACAAGTGTCTCTTCCCTAACTGAATCCCTTTCATGGGAAAATTCCCAGCTCTAGAAAGATCTTCTGATACGCATGCTTAAGACTGACACTGGCTGAGCAAATTTCTCCCTATGTATATCTAAGACCAGTTAGGATCTTCACCCAAAGTGCAGTCAACATAGTCACAGAATGCCTATTGTTAAGAAGTGACAGCTTCCATCAGAATGGCAGCTATTGGTCCACAAAATGGATTAATGGATGGGAATTATCTACGTGGGTTAAAAACAAAAATAAAGAGTTGGTCTTTATTTATCAATTTCATGGCAATATTGATAAGGGAAGAAAAAGATCTAAGTCCTTGACTTTCTGGACTCGAGGAAAGATTTTAAAAATTCCTTGTAAAAATGTATGATCACAATCAGACTATTGAAACCATTTTAGTTGGGAACAAAGTTCCAAAATTGTCTAGATAGTGGCAAAGAAGCCAAGAAAATAGGAAAGAAACAAAAAGAGAGCAAAAGAGTCAGCTTCAGTGTACAAGCTCGTTCTAGAAGTAGTCTGCTGGGAAAAGGAACCCCCAGCTAAATTTCCAATGTATTCCTGCGCTTGATTCAGTAACTGGTCAATGTAAAAACCAATCCTTTTGTACAACTTCTTCCAGCAACAAAAACTCCAACAGGTTGACACTACCATCATGCCTGTTCCAGACATATTTAAAAGAGAAATGATGATTTTCTTGAAAACCTACTTACATAAAAGTTGCAAGATGGTGGAGGGATTCCCACATCCTCCTTCCTCCATCTGGCTTGAAAGTATATTTGATAAAATATGCAACAAAGCACATGATTTATAAGGGAGAGTCAAATGGATGATTTGGGAATCGATCTCTTGTTGATAGTAAACTTCATATCCACTCGGTGTGACCTTTTTAAAACAAAATGTGGAGCTGAGGCATGAATCTGCCACAACAATTGTAAAGCAAACATACACACTCCCCTTCATATGCCCCCCCCTCCACACACACCTAGGCACACACAGAGATCAGCATAGCAGATCATGAACACCTTGGAAAAGACTGAAATGCTAAATGCCTCTCTTGATGGGCAAAAGAGCTGGTGCAGTAATTCAAATGCCTGGTACAAAAATTCTGTTTAATATTTAGCTCCTATTTAAAACACAGCTTTTCATTTCATTCTATTTACAGAATATTTTCATTTCATTTGTTTCTTTAAAATTACTTAGTTCTCACCTGTTGTATGTCTAGGAATATTTTCTTCCAAAAATAGAAAAAAATAGATGATATCTTTTCAGCAGAAAACATTGGTTGATACAATTTTAAACCATCATGATATGGAAGAATTCTTCTGTCCCTCTCGAAGGTGGAAGAAGCATTTGGATCACAGATCATCTACAATGAAATACTTGACATGTTTAAGATGCTTTCAATCAATTTTGATCGTCAATTGCTTATTTGTTGTAAACAGTAATTTTTCAGTGAAGGGAAAGTGTGTGTGGTATATCTACATGATATGTTCAAAGGCAGTTCCTACTAATGGCCAGGCTGAATTCCAGTAAATAATGTCCCGAATGATATTTTGCCGCCTTCTTTGGCACTTCATGAAATCTTACCCCGATGAAGTGCTGAAACAAAGAGATTTTCTCTTAGAGAGTGTCTCATGTTGTAACCTATCCCATGGATTTTATGCTGTAATTCTTATCTCTTTTAAAATTTACTATCTTCTGTACAGTTTTCATGAAACTTTCTGTTACAGTAGTGAATAGCACAGATAAATGTCATTTTGTACAACTTTGAATTTACCCCAAGAGCTGAGAGAAAACTTGATCCTATACTTCAATCCGAGTTTCTTCTATAGTCCAACTTTGTTTCTCTACCATCAAGCTTCTCCTTTGTTGCTGCTCCAAGCCCCGTCCAAGGTGACCTTGAATACTTTCAGGGATGGGACACCCACAACTTCTCTGGGCAACCTGTTCCAGTGTTCCAGCACTCCCACAGTAAAAAAGGCCTTCCTTTCATCTAATATGTGTAGGAAATCATAAATCTAGGCATAGAAGCTTGGAGTGCAAATTTGAAATTCTTTGGATTTGAAGCACATTTTATATGAATACTGACTTACAGATGACTAAAAGATGTTGATGGGCATTTGAGCTGACAAGTTTTGAAAAAGTGCACGGAAATTAAAATTGAAACCACTAAAATTAAAAACTCCTTGCCATTTTCTTTTTCCTCTCCTATTCAAAATTGCATATGTCAGATATCAGTGCTTCATGCAAACCTCTCAGATGCTCTCAGAGAAAAAGCTTTTCTTTCAGACTAAGTTGCAGTTGACGTAGAACACTAGCAGGAGTGAAAGATTTTCTGGGCATTGGGGCAGCACGTTCTCCTTGGATTTGTGTGCAGAATGCATTTTATCCAAACTGGAAAATAGATCCCAGCTCTGTTCTATTCATCATTCTTACTTCATCAGGCCAGAAGATTCTGTGAAAAGTAGCCTGTGGACCTTGAAGACAGCGCATGTGAACCAGATGAGAGGTGATAGAGAAGTTGAGGGAGAGAAGAAAGAGCATATGGCTGAAACCAGAAAGTATTTCTCCACGTGATCATGGAAGATTGCAGGAGCCACTTGGTACTATCAAACCAGCCCGACTTGGCACTGGTGCCACTATGGGTCTGGGAGCCATGTTGCATATCGTGCATTTTAAGGAGCCAGCTGGCCACACACAGCCATATGCCCCCAAACACAAACCAAGCCCTTTTCTCTGGCAAACAAAACTCAGCTGCCCTGCTTCTGGATGGCAGATTGCAGGAGCCACTTGGTACTATCAAACCAGCCCAACTTGGCACTGGTGCCACCTTGGCTCTGGGAACCATCCTGCCTATTGTAGCTTTTCAGGAGCCAGCCGGTCACTCCCAGCCATAGGCCCCCAAACAGAAACCTCGGCCCGTTTCCCTGGCAAACAAAAGTAAGCTGCCCCGCTTCTGGATGGCAGATTGCAGGAGCTACTTAGTACTATCAAATCAGCCCGACTTGGCACAGGTGCCACCTTGGATCTGGGAACCATCCTGTGTATCGTGGATTTTCAGGGGCCAGCCGGCCACTCTCAGCCATATGCCCCCAAACACAAACCACGGACCTTTTCTCTGGCAAACAAAAATCAGCTGCCCCACTTCTGGATGGCAGATTGCAGGAGCCACTTGGGACTATCACACCAGCACAACATGGCACTGCTGCCACCTTGGATCTGGGAACAATCCTGCGTATCGTACATATTCAGGAACCAGCCGAACACTCCCAGCCACAGGACCCCAAACACAAACAACGGCCCATTTCCCTGGCAAACAAAACTCAGCTGCCCCGCTTCTGGTGTGGCAGTTTGCAGGAGCCACTTGGGACTATCAAAGCAGCCCGACTTGGTAATGGTACCATCTTGGATCTGGGAACCATCCGGCGTATCGTGGATTTTCAGGGGCCAGCCGGTCATTCCCAGCCATATGCTCCCAAACACAAACCTCGGCCCTTTTCTCTGGCAAACAAAACTCAACTGCCCCTCTTCTGGATGGCAAATTGCAGGACGCACTTGGTACTACAAAAAGAGCCCGACTTGGCAGTGGTGCCACCTTGGCTCTGGGAACCATCCTGCGTATCGAGCATTTTAAGGAGCCAGCCGGCAATTCCCAGCCGTATGCCCCAAAAAGAAACCACGGACCTTTTCTCTGGCAAAAAAATCTCAGCTGTCCCGCTTCTGGATGGCAGATTGCAGGAGTCACTTTGAACCATACAACCAGCCTTACTTGGCACTGGTGCCACCTTGTATCTGGGAACCATCCTGCCTATCGTTGATTTTCAGGGGCCAGCCTACCACTCTCGGCCATAGGCCCCCAAACACAAACCACAGCCCTTTTCTCTAGCAAACAAAATTTAGCTGCCCCGCTTCTGGATGGCAAATTGCAGGAGCCACTGGGTACTACAAAAACAGCCCGACTTGGCACAGGTGCCACCTTGCGTCTGGTTACCATGCGGCGTATCGTGCATTTTAAGGAGCCAGGTGGCCACTCCCAGCCATATGCCCCCAAACACAACCCACGGCCCTTTTCTCTGGCAAACAAAACTCAGCTGCCCCGCTTCTGGATGGCAGAGTGCAGGAGACACTTGGTACTATCAAACCAGCCCGACTTGGCACTGGTGCCACCTTTGGTCTGGGAACCATCCTGCGTATTGTGGATTGTCAGGAGACAGCCGACCACTCTCGGCCACAGACCCCAATCAAAAACAAAGGTCCGTTTCCCTGGCAAAAAAAACTCAGCTGCCCCGCTTCTGGATGGGAGATTGCAGGAGGCACTTGACACTGTCAAAAGAGCCCCACTTTGTACTGGTGCCACCTTGGGTCTGGGAACCATGCTGCGTATCGTGGATTTTCAGGAGCCAGCCGGCCACTGCCAGCCACAGGCCCCCAAACAAAAACCACAGCCTTTTTCTCTGGCAAACAAAACTCAGCTGCCCTGCTTCTGGATGGCAGATTGCAGGAGCCACTTGGTACTATCAAACCAGCCCGACTTGGCACTGGTGCCACCTTGGGTCTGGGAACCATCCTGCCTATCGTGGATTTTAAGGAGCCAGCCGGCTACTCCCAGCCACAGGCCCCCAACAAAAACCACGGCCCTTTTTTCTCGCAAACAAAACTTAGCTGCCTCACTTCTGGATGGCAGATTGCAGGAGTCACTTGGTGTAATCAAACCAGCCCGACTTGGCACTGGTGCCACCTTGGGTCTGGGAACCATCCTGCGTATCGTGGATTCTAAGGAGCCAGCCGGCCACTCCCAGCCACAGGCCCCCAAACAAAATCAACGGCGCTGTTCCCTGGAAAACAAAACACGCCTGCCAACTTTTTGATGGAGTTTGCAGGAGCCACTTGGTACTATCAAACCAGCCCAACTTGGCACTGGTGCCACCATGGGTCTGGTAAACATCCTGCGTATCGTGGATTCTTAGGAGCCAGCAGGCCACTCCTAGCCACAGGCCCCCAAACAAAAACCTAGGCCTATTTCTCTGGCAAACAATAGTAAGCTGCCCCGCTTCTGGATGGCAGATTGCAGGAGACACTTGGGACTATCAAACCAGCCCAACTTGGCACTGGTGCCACCTTGGATCTGGGAACCATGCTGTGTATCGTGGATTTTCAGGGGCCAGCCGGCCACTCTCAGCCATATGCCCCCAAACAGAAACCTCGGCCCGTTTCTCTGGCAAACAAAACTCAACTGCCCCTCTTCTGGATGGCAAATTGCAAGATGAACTTGATACTAAAACCGCAGGCCGACTTGGTAGTGGTGACACCTTGGGCCTGGGAACCATCATGCGTATCGAGCATTTTAAGGAGCCAGCCGGCCACTCCCAGCAATATGCCCCCAAAAACAATCCACGGAATTTTTCTCTGGCAAACAAAAGTAAGCTGCCCCGCTTCTGGATGGCAGATTGCAGGAACCACTTGGTAGTATCAAACCAGCCCGACTTGGCACTGGTGCCACCTTGGGTCTGGGAACCATCCTGCGTATCGTGGATTCTAAGGAGCCAGCCGGCCACTCCCAGCCACAGGCCCCCAAATACAAACAACGGCGCTTTTCCCTGGAAAACAAAACTCGCCTGCCAACTTTTTGATGGCAGATTGCAGGAGCAACTTGGTACTATCAAACCAGCCCAACTTGGCACTGGTGCCACCATGGGTCTGGTAAGCATCCTGCCTATTGTAGCTTTCCAGGAGCCAGCCGGTCACTCCCAGCCATAGGCCCCCAAACACAAACCTCGGCCCGTTTCCCTGGCAAACAAAAGTAAGCTGCCCCGCTTCTGGATGGCAGATTGCAGGAGCCACTTGGTACTATCAAACCAGCCCGACTTGACACTGGTGCCACCTTGGGTCTGGGAACCATGCTGCGTATCGCAGATTCTAAGGCGCCAGTCGGCCACTCCCAGCCACAGGCCCCAAAACACAAACAACGGCGCTTTTCTCTGGCAAACAAAACTCAACTGCCCCTCTTCTGGATGGCAAATTGCAGGACGCACTTGGTACTATCAAACCAGCACGACTTGGCACGGCTGCCACCTTGGGTCTGGGAATCATCCTGCGTATTGTGGATTGTCAGGAGGCAGCTGGACACTCTCGGCCACAGACCCCAATCAAAAACAACGGCCCGTTTCACAGGCAAACAAAACTCAGCTGCCCCGCTTCTGGATGGGAGATTGCAGGAGGCACTTGACACTGTGAAACCAGCCCCACTTGGCACTGGTGCCACCTTGGGTCTGGGAACCATGCTGCGTATCATGGATTTTCAGGAGCCAGCCGGCCACTCCCAGCCATAGGCCCCCAAACAAAAACCACAGCCTTTTTCTCTGGCAAACAAAATTCAGCTGCCCCGCTTCTGGATGGCAGATTGCAGGAGCCACTTGGGACTATCACACCAGCACAACATGGCACTGGTGCCACCTTGGATCTGGGAATCATCCTTCCTATCGTGGATTTTCAGGGGCCAGCCGGTCACTCTCAGCCATAGGCCCCAAACACAAACCACGGCCCTTTTCTCTGGAAAACAAAACTCAACTGCCCCTCTTCTGGATGGCAGATTGCAGGAGCCACTGGGTACTATGAAACCAGCCCTACTTGGCACTGGTGCCACCTTGGGTCTGGGAACCATGCTGCGTATCATGGATTTTCAGGAGCCAGCCGTCCACTGCCAGCCACAGGCCCCGAAACACAAACAACAGCTTTTTTCTCTGGCAAACAAAATTCAGCTGCCCCGCTTCTGGATGGCAGATTGCAGGAACAACTTGGTACTAACAAACCAGCCCGACTTGGCACTGGTGCCACCTTGGGTCTGGGAACCATCCTGTGTATCGTGGATTCTAAGGAGCCAGCTGGCCACTCCCAGCCACAGGCCCCAAAATACACACAACGGCGCTTTTCCCTGGAAAACAAAACTCGCCTGCCAACTTTTTGATGGCAGATTGCAGGAGCCACTTGGTACTATCAAACCAGCCCAACTTGGCACTGGTGCCACCATGGGTCTGGTCACCATCCTGCCTATCGTAGCTTTTCAGGAGCCAGCCGGTCACTCCCAGCCATAGGCCCCCAGAAAAAAACCTCGGTCCGTTTCCCTGGAAAACAAAAGTAAGCTGCCCCGCTTCTGGATGGCAGATTGCAGGAGCCACTTGGTGCTATCAAACCAGCCTGACTTGGCACTGGTGCCACCTTGGGTCTGGGAACCATCCTGCGTATCGTGGATTCTAAGGAGCCAGCTGGCCACTCCCAGCCACAGGCCCCAAAACATACACAACGGCGCTTTTCCCTGGAAAACAACCTCGCCTGCCAACTTTTTGATGGCAGATTGCAGGAGCCACTTGGTACTATCAAACCAGCCCAACTTGCCACTGGTGCCACCATGGGTCTGGTCACCATCCTGCCTATCGTAGCTTTTCAGGAGCCAGCCGGTCACTCCCAGCCATAGGCCCCCAGACACAAACCGCGGCCCGTTTCCCTGGCAAACAAAAGTAAGCTGCCCCGCTTCTGGATGGCAGATTGCAGGAGCCACTTGGTACTATCAAACCAGCCCGACTTGGCACTGGTGCCACCTTGGGTCTGGGAACCATCCAGCCTATCGTGGATTTTAAGGAGCCAGCCGGCTACTCCCAGCCACAGGCCCCCAACAAAAACCACGGCCCTTTTTTCTGGCAAACAAAACTTAGCTGCCTCACTTCTGGGTGGCAGATTGCAGGAGCCACTTGGTGTAATCAAACCAGCCCGACTTGGCACTGGTGCCACCTTGGGTCTGGGAACCATCCTGCGTATCGTGGATTCTAAGGAGCCAGCCGGCCACTCCCAGCCACAGGCCCCCAAACAAAATCAACGGCGCTGTTCCCTGGAAAACAAAACACGCCTGCCAACTTTTTGATGGAGTTTGCAGGAGCCACTTGGTACTATCAAACCAGCCCAACTTGGCACTGGTGCCACCATGGGTCTGGTAAACATCCTGCGTATCGTGGATTCTTAGGAGCCAGCAGGCCACTCCTAGCCACAGGCCCCCAAACAAAAACCTAGGCCTATTTCTCTGGCAAACAAAAGTAAGCTGCCCCGCTTCTGGATGGCAGATTGCAGGAGACACTTGGGACTATCAAACCAGCCCAACTTGGCACTGGTGCCACCTTGGATCTGGGAACCATGTTGTGTATCGTGGATTTTCAGGGGCCAGCCGGCCACTCTCAGCCATATGTCCCCAAACAGAAACCTCGGCCCGTTTCTCTGGCAAACAAAACTCAACTGCCCCTCTTCTGGATGGCAAATTGCAGGATGAACTTGATACTAAAACCGCAGGCCGACTTGGTAGTGGTGACACCTTGGGCCTGGGAACCATCATGCGTATCGAGCATTTTAAGGAGCCAGCCGGCCACTCCCAGCAATATGCCCCCAAAAACAATCCACGGAATTTTTCTCTGGCAAACAAAAATCAGCTGCCCCGCTTCTGGATGGCAGATTGCAGGAGCCACTTTGCACCATCAAACCAGCCCGACTTGGCACTGGTGCCACCTTGCATCTGGGAACCATGCTGCCTAGCGTGGATTTTCAGGGGCCAGCGGACCACTCTCAGCTATATGCCCCCAAACAAAACCCACGGCCCGTTTCCCTGGCAAACAAAAGTAAGCTGCCCTGCTTCTGGATGGCAGATTGCAGGAACCACTTGGTAGTATCAAACCAGCAAAATTTGGCACTGGTGCCACCTTGGGTCTGGGAACCATCCTGCGTATCGTGGATTCTAAGGAGCCAGCCGGCCACTCCCAGCCACAGGCCCCCAAACACAAACAACGGCGCTTTTCCCTGGAAAACAAAACTCGCCTGCCAACTTTTTGATGGCAGATTGCAGGAGCAACTTGGTACTATCAAACCAGCCCAACTTGGCACTGGTGCCACCATGGGTCTGGTCACCATCCTGCCTATTGTAGCTTTCCAGGAGCCAGCCGGTCACTCCCAGCCATAGGCCCCCAAACACAAACCTCGGCCCGTTTCCCTGGCAAACAAAAGTAAGCTGCCCCGCTTCTGGATGGCAGATTGCAGGAGCCACTTGGTACTATCAAACCAGCCCAACTTGGCACTGGTGCCACCTTGGGTCTGGGAACCATGCTGCGTATCGCAGATTCTAAGGCGCCAGTCGGCCACTCCCAGCCACAAGCCCCCAAACACAAACAACGGCGCTTTTCTCTGGCAAACAAAACTCAACTGCCCCTCTTCTGGATGGCAAATTGCAGGACGCACTTGGTATTATAAAAACAGCCCGACTTGGCACTGGTGCCACCTTGGGTCTGGGAACCATCCTGCGTATCGATCTTTTTAATGAGACAGCCGGCCACTCCCAGCCATATGCCCCCAAACACAACCCACTGCCCTTTCCTCTGGCAAACAAATCTCAGCTGCACCGCTTCTGGATGGCAGATTGCAGGAGCCACTTGGTACTATCAAACCAGCAAGACTTGGCACTGGTGCCACCTTGGGTCTGGGAACCATCCTGCGTATTGTGGATTGTCAGGAGCCAGCTGAACATTCTCGGCCACAGACCCCAATCAAAAACAACGGCCCGTTTCACAGGCAAACAAAACTCAGCTGCCCCGCTTCTGGATGGGAGATTGCAGGAGGCACTTGACACTGTGAAACCAGCCCCACTTGGCACTGGTGCCACCTTGGGTCTGGGAACCATGCTGCGTATCATGGATTTTCAGGAGCCAGCCGGCCACTCCCAGCCATAGGCCCCCAAACAAAAACCACAGCCTTTTTCTCTGGCAAACAAAATTCAGCTGCCCCACTTCTGGATGGCAGATTGCAGGAGCCACTTGGGACTATCACACCAGCACAACATGGCACTGCTGCCACCTTGGATCTGGGAACCATCCTTCCTTTCGTGGATTTTCAGGGGCCAGCCGGTCACTCTCAGCCATAGGCCCCAAACACAAACCACGGCCCTTTTCTCTGGAAAACAAAACTCAACTGCCCCTCTTCTGGATGGCAGATTGCAGGAGCCACTGGGTACTATGAAACTAGCCCTACTTGGCACTGGTGCCACCTTGGGTCTGGGAACCATGCTGCGTATCATGGATTTTCAGGAGCCAGCTGGCCACTCCCAGCCACAGGCCCCAAAATACACACAACGGCGCTTTTCCCTGGAAAACAAAACTCGCCTGACAACTTTTAGATGGCAGATTGCAGGAGCCAGTTGGTACCATCAAACCAGCCCAACTTGGCACTGGTGCCACCTTGGGTCTGGGAACCATCCTGCCTATTGTTGCTTTTCAGGAGCCAGCCGGTCACTTCTAGCCCTAGGCCCCCAGTCATAAACCTCGGCCCGTTTCCCTGGCACACAAATGTAAGCTACCCCGCTTCAGGATGGCAGATTGCAGGAGCCACTTTTCACCATCAAACCAGCCCGACTTGGCACTGGTGCCACCTTGGGTCTGGGAACCATCCTGCGTATCGTGTGTTCTAAGGAGCCAGCCGGCCACTCCCAGCCACAGTCCCCCAAACACAAACAACGGCGCTTTTCCCTGGAAAACAAAACTGGCCTGCCAACTTTTTGATGGCAGATTGCAGGAGCCACTTGGTACTATCAAACCAGCCCAACTTGGCACTGGTGCCACCATGGGTCTGGTCACCATCCTGCCTATCGTAGCTTTTCAGGAGCCAGGCGGTCACTCCCAGCCATAGGCCCCCAGACACAAACCTCGGCCCGTTTCCCTGGCAAACAAAAGTAAGCTGCCCCGCTTCTGCATGGCAGATTGCAGGTGCTATTTAGTACTATCAAACCAGCCCGACTTGGCACTGGTGCCACCTCTGGTCTGGGAACCATCCTGCCTATCGTGGATTTTCAAAGGGCCAGACGGCCACTATCAGCCATATGCCCCCAAAAACAAACCACGGGCTTTTCTCTGGTAAACAAAACTCAACTGCCCCTCTTCTGGATGGCAAATTTTAGGACGCACTTTGTACTACGAAAACCGCCCGACTTGGCACTGGTGCCACCTTGGGTCAGGGAACCATCCTGCCTATCGTAGCTTTTCAGGAGCCAGCCGGTCACTCCCAGCCATAGGTCCCCAGACAAATACCTCGGCCCGTTTCCCTGGCAAACAAAAGTAAGCTGCCCCGCTTCTGGATGGCAGATTGCAGGAGCCACTTGGTACTATCAAACCAGCCCAACTTGACACTGGTGCCACCTTGGCTCTGGGAACCATGCTGCGTAACCCGGATTCTAAGACGACAGGCAGCCACTGCCAGCCACAGGCCTCCAAACAAAATCAACGGCGCTTTTCCTGGAAAACAAAACTCGCCTGACAACTTTTAGATGGCAGATTGCAGGAGCCAGTTGGTACCATCAAACCAGCCCAACTTGGCACTGGTGCCACCTTGGGTCTGGGAACCATCCTGCCTATTGTTGCTTTTCAGGAGCCAGCCGGTCACTTCTAGCCCTAGGCCCCCAGTCATAAACCTCGGCCCGTTTCCCTGGCACACAAATGTAAGCTACCCCGCTTCAGGATGGCAGATTGCAGGAGCCACTTTTCACCATCAAACCAGCCCGACTTGGCACTGGTGCCACCTTGGGTCTGGGAACCATCCTGCGTATCGTGTGTTCTAAGGAGCCAGCCGGCCACTCCCAGCCACAGTCCTCCAAACACAAACAACGGCGCTTTTCCCTGGAAAACAAAACTGGCCTGCCAACTTTTTGATGGCAGATTGCAGGAGCCACTTGGTACTATCAAACCAGCCCAACTTGGCACTGGTGCCACCATGGGTCTGGTCACCATCCTGCCTATCGTAGCTTTTCAGGAGCCAGGCGGTCACTCCCAGCCATAGGCCCCCAGACACAAACCTCGGCCCGTTTCCCTGGCAAACAAAAGTAAGCTGCCCCGCTTCTGCATGGCAGATTGCAGGTGCTATTTAGTACTATCAAACCAGCCCGACTTGGCACTGGTGCCACCTCTGGTCTGGGAACCATCCTGCCTATCGTGGATTTTCAGGGGCCAGACGGCCACTATCAGCCATATGCCCCCAAAAACAAACCACGGGCTTTTCTCTGGTAAACAAAACTCAACTGCCCCTCTTCTGGATGGCAAATTTTAGGACGCACTTTGTACTACGAAAACCGCCCGACTTGGCACTGGTGCCACCTTGGGTCAGGGAACCATCCTGCCTATCGTAGCTTTTCAGGAGCCAGCCGGTCACTCCCAGCCATAGGTCCCCAGACAAATACCTCGGCCCGTTTCCCTGGCAAACAAAAGTAAGCTGCCCCGCTTCTGGATGGCAGATTGCAGGAGCCACTTGGTACTATCAAACCAGCCCAACTTGACACTGGTGCCACCTTGGCTCTGGGAACCATGCTGCGTAACCCGGATTCTAAGACGACAGGCAGCCACTGCCAGCCACAGGCCTCCAAACAAAATCAACGGCGCTTTTCCCTGGAAAACAAAACTCGCCTGACAACTTTTAGATGGCAGATTGCAGGAGCCAGTTGGTACCATCAAACCAGCCCAACTTGGCACTGGTGCCACCTTGGGTCTGGGAACCATCCTGCCTATTGTTGCTTTTCAGGAGCCAGCCGGTCACTTCTAGCCCTAGGCCCCCAGTCATAAACCTCGGCCCGTTTCCCTGGCACACAAATGTAAGCTACCCCGCTTCAGGATGGCAGATTGCAGGAGCCACTTTTCACCATCAAACCAGCCCGACGTGGCACTGGTGCCACCTTGGGTCTGGGAACCATCCTGCGTATCGTGTGTTCTAAGGAGCCAGCCGGCCACTCCCAGCCACAGTCCCCCAAACACAAACAACGGCGCTTTTCCCTGGAAAACAAAACTGGCCTGCCAACTTTTTGATGGCAGATTGCAGGAGCCACTTGGTACTATCAAACCAGCCCAACTTGGCACTGGTGCCACCATGGGTCTGGTAACCATCCTGCCTATCGTAGCTTTTCAGGAGCCAGCCGGTCACTCCCAGCCATAGGCCCCCAGACACAAACCTCGGCCCGTTTCCCTGGCAAACAAAAGTAAGCTGCCCCGCTTCTGCATGGCAGATTGCAGGTGCTATTTAGTACTATCAAACCAGACCGACTTGGCACTGGTGCCACCTCTGGTCTGGGAACCATCCTGCCTATCGTGGATTTTCAGGGGCCAGACGGCCACTATCAGCCATATGCCCCCAAAAAGAAACCACGGCCCTTTTCTCTGGTAAACAAAACTCAACTGCCCCTCTTCTGGATGGCAAATTTTAGGACGCACTTTGTACTACGAATACCGCCCGACTTGGCACTGGTGCCACCTTGGGTCAGGGAACCATCCTGCCTATCGTAGCTTTATAAGGAGCCAGCAGGCCACGCCCAGCCATATAGCCCCAAAAACAAACCACGGACCATTTCTCTTGGAAACAAAAATCCGCTGCCCCGCGTCAGGATGGCAGATTGCAGGAGCCACTTTGCACCATCAAACCACCCCGACTTGGCACTGGTGCCATCTTGGATCTGGGAACCATCCTGCCTATCGTAGCTTTTCAGGAGCCAGCCGGTTACTCCCAACCATAGCCCCCAGATAGAAAGCTCTGCCCGTTTCCCTGGCAAACAAAAGTAAGCTACCCCGCTTCTGGATGGCAGATTGCAGGAGCCACTTGGTACTATCAAACCAGCCCAACTTGGCACTGGTGCCACCATGGGTCTGGTCACCATCCTGCCTATCGTAGCTTTTCAGGAGCCAGGCGGTCACTCCCAGCCATAGGCCCCCAGACAAATACCTCGGCCCGTTTCCCTGGCAAACAAATGTAAGCTGCCCCGCTTCTGGATGGCAGATTGCAGGAGCCACATGGTACTATCAAACCAGGCCAACATGGCACTGGTGCCACCTTGGCTCTGGGAACCATCCTGCCTATCGTGGATTTTCAGGCGCCAGCCGGCCACTCTCAGCCATATGCCCCCAAACACAAACCACGGCCCTTTTCTCTGGTAAACAAAACTCAACTGCCCCTCTTCTGGATGGCAAATTGCAGGACGCACTTGGTACTACGAAAACAGCCCGACTTGGCAGTGATGCCACCTTGGGTCAGGGAACCATCCTGCGTATCGATGTTTTTAAGGAGTCAGCCGGCAACGTCCAGCCATATACCCCCAAAAAAAACCCACGGAACTTTTCTCCAGCAAGCAAAAATCCGCTGCCCCGCGTCTGGATGGCAGATTGCAGGAGCTATTTAGTATTATCAAACCAGCCCGACTTGGCACTGGTGCCACCATGGGTCTGGTCACCATCCTGCCTATCGTAGCTTTTCAGGAGCCAGCCGGTCACTCTCAGCCATAGGCCCCAAACACAAACCACGGCCCTTTTCTCTGGAAAACAAAACTCAACTGCCCCTCTTCTGGATGGCAGATTGCAGGAGCCACTGGGTACTATGAAACCAGCCCTACTTGGCACTGGTGCCACCTTGGGTCTGGGAACCATGCTGCGTATCATGGATTTTCAGGAGCCAGCCGTCCACTGCCAGCCACAGGCCCCGAAACACAAACAACAGCCTTTTTCTCTGGCAAACAAAATTCAGCTGCCCCGCTTCTGGATGGCAGATTGCAGGAACCACTTGGTACTAACAAACCAGCCCGACTTGGCACTGGTGCCACCTTGGGTCTGGGAACCATCCTGCGTATCGTGGATTCTAAGGAGCCAGCTGGCCACTCCCAGCCACAGGCCCCAAAACACACACAACGGCGCTTTTCCCTGGAAAACAAAACTCGCCTGCCAACTTTTTGATGGCAGATTGCAGGAGCCACTTGGTACTATCAAACCAGCCCAACTTGGCACTGGTGCCACCATGGGTCTGGTCACCATCCTGCCTATCGTAGCTTTTCAGGAGCCAGCCGGTCACTCCCAGCCATAGGCCCCCAGACACAAAGCTCGGCCTGTTTCCCTGGCACACAAAAATAAGCTACCGCACTTCTGGATGGCAGATTGCAGGAGCCACTTTGCACCATCAAATCAGCCCAACTTGGCACTGGTGCCACCTTGGCTCTGGGAACCATGCTGCGTAACCCGGATTCTAAGACGACAGGCAGCCACTGCCAGCCACAGGCCTCCAAACAAAATCAACGGCGCTTTTCCCTGGAAAACAAAACTCGCCTGACAACTTTTAGATGGCAGATTGCAGGAGCCAGTTGGTACCATCAAACCAGCCCAAATTGGCACTGGTGCCACCTTGGGTCTGGGAACCATCCTGCCTATTGTTGCTTTTCAGGAGCCAGCCGGTCACTCCTAGCCCTAGGCCCCCAGTCATAAACCTCGGCCCGTTTCCCTGGCACACAAAAGTAAGCTACCCCGCTTCAGGATGGCAGATTGCAGGAGCCACTTTTCACCATCAAACCAGCCCGACGTGGCACTGGTGCCACCTTGGGTCTGGGAACCATCCTGCATATCGTGTGTTCTAAGGAGCCAGCCGGCCACTCCCACCAACAGTCCCCCAAACACAAACAACGGCGCTTTTCCCTGGAAAACAAAACTCGCCTGACAACTTTTTGATGGCAGATTGCAGGAGCCACTTGGTACTATCAAACCAGCCCAACTTGGCACTGGTGCCACCATGGGTCTGGTAACCATCCTGCCTATCGTAGCTTTTCAGGAGCCAGGCGGTCACTCCCAGCCATAGGCCCCCAGACACAAACCTCGGCCCGTTTCCCTGGCAAACAAAAGTAAGCTGCCCCGCTTCTGCATGGCAGATTGCAGGTGCTATTTAGTACTATCAAACCAGCCCGACTTGGCACTGGTGCCACCTCTGGTCTGGTCACCATCCTGCCTATCGTGGATTTTCAGGGGCCAGACGGCCACTATCAGCCATATGCCCCCAAAAACAAACCACGGCCCTTTTCTCTGGTAAACAAAACTCAACTGCCCCTCTTCTGGATGGCAAATTTTAGGACGCACTTTGTACTACGAAAACCGCCCGACTTGGCACTGGTGCCACCTTGGGTCAGGGAACCATCCTACCTATCGTAGCTTTTTAAGGAGCCAGCAGGCCACGCCCAGCCATATAGCCCCAAAAACAAACCACGGACCATTTCTCTTGGAAACAAAAATCCGCTGCCCCTCGTCAGGATGGCAGATTGCAGGAGCCACGTTGCACCATCAAACCACCCCGACTTGGCACTGGTGCCATCTTGGATCTGGGAACCATCCTGCCTATCGTAGCTTTTCAGGAGCCAGCCGGTTACTCCCAACCATAGGCCCCCAGACAGAAAGCTTTGCCCGTTTCCCTGGCAAACAAAAGTAAGCTACCCCGCTTCTGGATGGCAGATTGCAGGAGCCACTTGGTACTATCAAACCAGCCCAACTTGACACTGGTGCCACTTTGGGTCTGGGAACCATGCTGCGTAACGTAGATTCTAAGGCGCCAGGCGGCCACTCCCAGCCACAGGCCCCCAAATACAAACAACGGCGCTTTTCCCTGGAAAACAAAACTCGCCTGCCAGCTTTTTGATGGCAGATTGCAGGAGCCACTTGGTACTATCAAATCATCCCAACTTGGCACTGGTGCCACTATGGGTCTGGGAACCATCCTGCCAATTGTACCATTTCAGGAGCCAGCCGGTCACTCCCAGCCATAGGCCCCCATCACAAACCTCGGCCCGTTTCCCTGGCAAACAAAATTAAGCTGCCCCGATTCTGGATGGCAGATTGCAGGAGCCACTTGGTAGTGTCAAAACAGCCCGACTTGGCACTGGTGCCACCTTGGGTCTGGGAACCATCCTGCGTATCGTGGATTCTAAGCAGCCACCCGGCCACTCCGTGCCACAGGCGCCCAAACACAAACAACGGCGCTTTTCCCTGGAAAACAAAACTCGCCTGCCAACATTTTGATGGCAGATTGCAGGAGCCACTTGGTACTATCAAACCAGCCCAACTTGGCACTGGTGCCACCATGGGTCTGGTCACCATCCTGCCTATCGTAGCTTTTCAGGAGCCAGGCGGTCACTCCCAGCCATAAACCCCCAGACACAAACCTCGGCCCGTTTCCCTGGAAAACAAAAGTAAGCACCCCCGATTCTGGATGGCAGATTGCAGGAGCCACTTGGTAGTATCAAATTAGCCCAACTTGGCACTGGTGCCATCATGGGTCTGGTAAACATCCTGCCTATCTTAGCTTTTCAGGAGCCGGCCGGTCACTCCCTGCCATAGGCCCCCAGAGAAATACCTCGGCCCGTTTCCCTGGCAAACAAAAGTAAGCTGCCCCTCTTCTGGATGGCAGATTGCAGGAACCACTTGCTACTATCAAACCAGCCCAACTTGGCACTGGTGCCACCTTGGCTCTGGGAACCATGCTGCGTAACGTAGATTCTAAGAGGACAGGCGGACACTCCCAGCCACAGGCCTCTAAACAAAAACAACGGCGCGTTACCCTGGAAAACAAAACTCGCCTGCCAACTTTTTGATGGCAGATTGCAGGAGCCACTTGGTACTATCAAACCAGCCCAACTTGGCACTGGTGCCACCATGGGTCTGGTCACCATCCTGCCTATCGTAGCTTTTCAGGAGCCAGCCGGTCACTCCCAGCCATAGGCCCCCAGACAAATACCTCGGCCCGTTTCCCTGGCAAACAAAAGTAAGCTGCCCCGCTTCTGGATGGCAGATTGCAGGAGCCACATGGTACTATCAAACCAGGCCAACATGGCACTGGTGCCACCTTGGCTCTGGGAACCATCCTGCCTATCGTGGATTTTCAGGCGCCAGCCGGCCACTCTCAGCCATATGCCCCAAAACACAAACCACGGCCCTTTTCTCTGGTAAACAAAACTCAACTGCCCCTCTTCTGGATGGCAAATTGCAGGAGCCACTTGGTACTACGAAAACAGCCCGACTTGGCAGTGATGCCACCTTGGGTCAGGGAACCATCCTGCGTATCGATGTTTTTAAGGAGTCAGCCGGCAACGTCCAGCCATATACCCCCAAAAAAAACCCACGGAACTTTTCTCCAGCAAGCAAAAATCCGCTGCCCCGCGTCTGGATGGCAGATTGCAGGAGCTATTTAGTATTATCAAACCAGCCCGACTTGGCACTGGTGCCACCATCGGTCTGGTCACCATCCTGCCTATCGTAGCGTTTCAGGAGCCAGCCGGTCACTCTCAGCCATAGGCCCCAAACACAAACCACGGCCCTTTTCTCTGGAAAACAAAATTCAACTGCCCCTCTTCTGGATGGCAGATTGCAGGAGCCACTGGGTACTATGAAACCAGCCCGACTTGGCACTGGTGCCACCTTGGGTCTGGGAACCATGCTGCGTATCATGGATTTTCAGGAGCCAGCCATCCACTGCCAGCCACAGGCCCCGAAACACAAACAACAGCCTTTTTCTCTGGCAAACAAAATTCAGCTGCCCCGCTTCTGGATGGCAGATTGCAGGAACCACTTGGTACTAACAAACCAGCCCGACTTGGCACTGGTGCCACCTTGGGTCTGGGAACCATCCTGCGTATCGTGGATTCTAAGGAGCCAGCTGGCCACTCCCAGCCACAGGCCCCAAAACACACACAACGGCGCTTTTCCCTGGAAAACAAAACTCGCCTGCCAACTTTTTGATGGCAGATTGCAGGAGCCACTTGGTACTATCAAACCAGCCCAACTTGGCACTGGTGCCACCATGGGTCTGGTCACCATCCTGCCTATCGTAGCTTTTCAGGAGCCAGCCGGTCACTCCCAGCCATAGGCCCCCAGACACAAAGCTCGGCCCGTTTCCCTGGCAAACAAAAGTAAGCTGCCCCGCTTCTGGATGGCAGATTGCAGGATCCACTTTTTATTATCAAACCAGCCCGACTTGGTACTGGTGCCACCTTGGGTCTGGGAACCATCCTGCGTATCGTGTGTTCTAAGGAGCCAGCCGGCCACTCCCAGCCACAGGCCCCCAAACAAATCAACGGCGATTTTCCCTGAAAACAAAACACGCCTGACAACTTTTTGATGGCAGATTGCAGGAACCACTTGGTACTATCAAACCAGCCCAACTTGGCACTGGTGCCACCTTGGGTCTGGGAACCATGCTGCGTATTGTGGATTCTAAGGAGCCAGCCGGCCACTCCAGCCACAGGCCCCCAAATACAAACAACGGCGCTTTTCCCTGGAAAACAAAACTCGCCTGCCAACATTTTGATGGCAGATTGCAGGAGCCACTTGGTACTATGAAATCAGCCGAACATGGCACTGGTGCCACCATGGGTCTGGTCACCATCCTGCCTATCGTAGCTTTTCAGGAGCCAGCCGGTCACTCCCAGCCATAGGCCCCCAGACACAAAGCTCGGCCCGTTTCCCTGGCAAACAAAAGTAAGCTGCCCCGCTTCTGGATGGTAGATTGCAGGAACCATTTGCTACAATCAAACCAGCCCAACTTGGCACTGGTGCCACCTCAGGTCTGGGAACCATCCTGCGTATTTTGGATTCTAAGGAGCCAGCCGGCCACTCCCAGCCACAGGCCCCCAAACACAAACAACGGCGCTTTTCCATAGAAAACAAAACTCGCCTGCCAACATTTTGATGGCAGATTGCAGGAGCCACTTGGTACTATCAAACCAGCCCAACTTGGCACTGGTGCCACCATGGGTCTGGTCACCATCCTGCCTATCGTAGTTTTTCAGGAGCCAGCCGGTCACTCCCTGCCATAGGCCCCCAGACAAAACCTCGGCCTGTTTCCCTGGCAAACAAAAGTAAGCTGCCCCGCTTCTGGATGGCAGATTGCAAGACGCACTTGGTAGTATCAAACCAGCCCAACTTGGCACTGGTGCCACCTCAGGTCTGGGAACCATGCTGCGTATCGTGGATTCTAATTAGCCATCCGTCCACTCCCAGCCACAGGCCCCCAAACAAAAACAACGGCGCTTTTCCCTGGATAACAAACTCGCCTGCCAACTTTTTGATGGCAGATTGCAGGAGCCACTTGGTACTATGAAAACAGCCCAACTTGGCACTGGTGCCACCATGGGTCTGGTCACCATCCTGCCTATCGTAGCTTTTCAGGAGACAGCCGGTCACTCCCAGCCATAGGCCCCCAGACAAAAACCTCGGCCCTTTTCCCTGGCAAACAAAAGTAAGTTAACCCGCTTCTGGATGGCAGATTGCAGGAGCCACTTTTCACCATCAAACTAGCCCGACTTGGCACTGGTGTCACCTCTGGTCTGGGAACCATCCTGCCTGTCGTGGATTCTAATTAGCCAGCCGGCCACTCCCAGCCACAGGCCCCCAAACACAAACAACGGCGCTTTTCCCTGGGAAACAAAACTTGCCTGCCAAGTTTTTGATGGCAGATTGCAGGAGCCACTTGGTACTATCAAACCAGCCCAACTTGGCACTGGTGCCACCATGGGTCTGGTCACCATCCTGCCTATCGTAGCCTTTCAGGAGCCAGCCGGTCACTCCCAGCCATAGGCCCCCAGACACAAACCTCGGCCCGTTTCCCTGGCAAACAAAAGTAAGCTGCCCCGCTTCTGGATGGCAGATTGCAGGAACCACTTGGTACTATCAAACCAGCCCAACTTGGGACTGGTGCCACCTTGGGTCTGGGAACCATCCTGCGTATCGTGGATTCTAAGGAGCCAGCCGGCCACTCCCAGCCACAGGCCCCCAAACACAAACAACGACGCTTTTCCCTGGAAAACAAAACTCGCCTGCCGACTTTTTGATGGCAGATTGCAGGAGCCACTTGGTACTATGAAATCAGCCGAACATGGCACTGGTGCCACCATGGGTCTGGTCACCATCCTGCTTATCGTAGCTTTTCAGGAGCCAGCCGGTCACTCCCAGCCATAGGCCCCCTGACACAAAGCTCGGCCCGTTTCCCAGGCAAACAAAAGTAAGCTGCCCCGCTTCTGGATGGCAGATTGCAGGACGCACTTGGTACTATAAAACCAGCCCGACTTGGCACTGGTGCCACCTTGGGTCTGGGAACCATCCTGCGTATCGTGGATTCTAAGGAGCCAGCTGGCCACTCCCAGCCACAGGCCCCCAAACACAAACAACGGCGCTTTTCCCTGGAAAACAAAACTCGCCTGCCAACTTTTTGATGGCAGATTGCAGGAGCCACTTGGTACTATCAAACCAGCCCAACTTGGCACTGGTGCCACCATGGGTCTGGTCACCATCCTGCCTATCGTAGCTTTTCAGGAGCCAGCCGGTCACTCCCAGCCATAGGCCCCGAGACACAAAGCTCGGACCGTTTCCCTGGCAAACAAAAGTAAGCTGCCCCGCTTCTGGATGGCAGATTGCAGGAGCCACTTTGCACCATCATACTAGCCCGACTTGGCACTGGTGCCACCTTGGGTCTGGGAACCATCCTGCGTATCGTGGATTCTAAGCAGCCAGCCGGCCACTCCCAGCCACAGGCCCCCAAACACAAACAACGGCGCTTTTCCCTGGAAAATAAAATCTCGCCTGCCAAATTTTGACGGCAGATTGCAGGAGCCACTTGGTACTATCAAATCAGCCCAACTTGGGACTGGTGCCACCATGGGTCTGGTCACCATCCTGCCTATCGTAGCTTTTCAGGAGCCAGCCGGTCACTCCCAGCCATAGGCCCCCAGACAAAAACCTCGGCCCGTTTCCCTGGCAAACAAAAGTAAGCTGCCCTGCTTCTGGATGGCAGATTGCAGGAACCACTTGGTACTATCAAACCAGCAAAACTTGGCACTGGTGCCACCTTGGGTCTGGATACCATGCTGCGTATCGTGGATTCTAAGGAGCCAGCCGGCCACTCCCAGCCACAGGACCCCAAACACAAACAACGGCGCTTTTCCCTGGAAAACAAAACTCTCCTGCCAACTTTTTGATGGCAGATTGCAGGAGCCACTTGGTTTTATCAAATCAGCCCAACTTGGCACTGGTGCCACCATGGGTCTGGTCACCATCCTGCCTATCTTATCTTTTCAGGAGCCAGCCGGTCACTCCCCGCCATAGGCCCCCAGAGAAAAACCTCGGCCCGTTTCCCTGGCAAACAAAAGTAAGCTACCCCGCTTCTGGATGGCAGATTGCAGGAGCCACTTTGCACCATCAAACTAGCCCGTCTTGGCACTGGTGCCACCTCTGGTCTGGGAACCATCCTGCGTATCGTGGATTCTAATTAGCCAGCCGGCCACTCCCTACCACAGGCCCCCAAACACAAACAACGGCGCTTTTCCCTGGAAAACAAAACTCGCCTACCAACTATTTGATGGCAGATTACAGGAGCCACTTGGTACTATCAAACCAGCCCAACTTGGCACTGGTGCCACCATGGGTCTGGTCACAATCCTGCCTATCGTAACTTTTCAGGAGCCAGCCGGTCACTCCCAGCCATAGGTCCCCAGTCACAAACCTCGGCCCGTTTCCCTGGCAAACAAAAGTAAGCTGCCCCGCTTCTGGATGGCAGATTGCAGGAGCCACTTGGTATTATCAAACCAGCCCGACTTGGCACTGGTGCCACCTCTGGTCTGGGACCCATCCTGCGTATCATGGATTCTAAGGAGCCAGTCGGCCACTCCCAGCCACAGGCCCCCAAACACAAACAACGGCCCGTTTCCGTGGCAAACAAAAGTAAGCTGCCCCTCTTCTGGATGGCAGATTGCAGGAACCACTTGGTAGTATCAAACCAGCACAACTTGGCACTGGTGGCACCTCTTGTCTGGTAACCATGCTGCGTATCGTGGTTTCTAAGGAGCCAGCCGGGCACTCCCAACCACAGGTCCCCAAACACAAACAATGGCGCTTTTCCCTGGAAAACAAAACTCGCCTGCCAACTTTTTGATGGCAGATTGCAGGAGCCACTTGGTACTATCAAACCAGCCCAACTTGGCACTGGTGCCACCATGGGTCTGGTCACCATCCTGCCTATCGTAGCTTTTCAGGAGCCAGCCGGTCACTCCCTGCCATAGGCCCCGAGACAGAAAGCCCGGCCCGTTTCCCTGGCAAACAAAAGTAAGCTTCCCCGCTTCTGGATGGCAGATTGCAGGAGCCACTTTGTACTATCAAACCAGCCCGACTTGGCACTGGTGCCACCTCTGGTCTGGGAACCATGCTGCGTATCGTGGATTTTAAGGAGCCAGTCGGCCACTCCCAGCCATACGCCTCCAAACACAAACAACGGTCCATTTCCCTGGCAAACAAAAGTAAGCTGCCCCGCTTCTGGATGTCAGATTGCAGGAACCACTTGTTGCCAAGTTGGGGTGGTTTCATAGTACCAAGTGGCTCCTGCAATCTGCCATCAAAAAGTTGGCAAGCGAGTTTTGTTTTCCAGGGAAAAGCGCCGTTGTTTGTGTTTGGGGGCCTGTGGCTGGGAGTGGCCAGCTGTCTCCTTAGAATCCACGATACGCAGGATGGTTCCCAGACCAGAGGTGGCACCAGTGCCAAGTCGGGCTGGTTTGATGGTGCAAAGTGACTCCTGCAATCTGCCATCCAGAAGCGGGGTAGCTTACTTTTGTTTGCCAGGGAAACGGGTAGAGCTTTGTGTCTGGGGGACTATGGCTGGGAGTGACCGGCTGGCTCCTGAAAAGCTACGATAGGCAGGATGGTGACCAGACCCATGGTGGCACCAGTGCCAAGTTGGGCTGGTTTGATAGTACCAAGTGGCTCCTGCAATCTGCCATCAAAAAGTTGGCAGGTGAGTTTTGTTTTCCAGGGAAAAGCACCGTTGTTTGTGTTTGGGGGCCTGTGGCTGGGAGTGGCCAGCTGGCTCCTTAGAATCCACGATACGCAGGATGGTTCCCAGACCAGAGGTGGCACCAGTGCCATGTTGGCCTGGTTTGATAGTACCATGTGGCTCCTGCAATCTGCCATCCAGAAGCGGGGCTGCTCACTTTTGTTTGCCAGGGAAACGGGCCGAGATATTTGTCTGGGGGCCTATGGCTGGGAGTGAGCGGCTGGCTCCTGAAAAGCTACGATAGGCAGGATGGTGACCAGACCCATGGTGGCACCAGTGCCAAGTTGGGCTGGTTTGATAGTACCAAGTGGCTCCTGCAATCTGCCATCAAAAAGTTGTCAGGCGACTTTTGTTTTCCAGGGAAAAGCGCCGTTGTTCTTGTTTAGAGGCCTGTGGCTGGGAGTGGCCGGCTGCCTCCTTTGAACCCAGGATACGCAGGATGGTTCCCAGAGCCAAGGTGGCACCAGTGCCAAGTTGGGCTGGTTTGATAGTACCAAGTGGCTCCTGCAATCTGCCATCCAGAAGCGGGTCAGCTTACTTTTGTTTCCCAGGGAAACGGGCCGAGGTTTGTGTCTGGGGGCCTATGGCTGGGAGTGACCGGCTGGCTACTGAAAAGCTACGATAGGCAGGATGGTTACCAGACTCATGGTGGCACCAGTGCCAAGTCGGGCTGGTTTGATAATACTAAATAGCTCCTGAAATCTGCCATTCAGACGCGGGGCAGCGGATTTTTGTTTGCTGGAGAAAAGTTCCGTGGTTTGTTTTTGGGGGTATATGGCTGGACGTGGCCGGCTGGCTCCTTAAAAAGATCGATACGCAGGATTGTTCCCTGACCCAAGGTGGCATCACTGCCAAGTCGGGCTGTTTTCGTAGTACCAAGTGCGTCCTGCAATTTGCCATCCAGAAGAGGGGCAGTTGAGTTTTGTTTGCCAGAGCAAAGGGCCGTGGTATGTGTTTGGGGGCATATGGCTGAGATTGGCCGGCTGGCCCCTGAAAATCCACGATAGGCAGGATGGTTCCCAGAGCCAAGGTGGCACCAGTGCCATGTTGGCCTGGTTTGATAGTACCATGTGGCTGCTGTAATCTGCCATCCAGAAGCGGGGCAGCTTACTTTTGTTTGCCAGGGAAACGGGCCGAGATATTTGTCTGGGGGCCTATGGGTGGGAGTGACCGGCTGGCTCCTGAAAAGCTACGATAGGCAGGATGGTTACCAGACCCATGGTGGCACCAGTACCAAGTTGGGCTGGTTTGATAGTACCAAGTGGCTCCTGCAATCTGCCATCAAAAATTTGGCAGGCGAGTTTTGTTTTCCAGGGAAAAGCGCCGTTGTTTTTGTTTAGAGGCCTGTGGCTGGGAATGGCCGCCTGTCCTCGTAGAATCTACGTTACGCAGCATGGTTCCCAGAGCCAAGGTTGCACGAGGGCCAAGTCGGGCAGGTTTGATAGTACCAAATGCATCCTGCAATCTGCCATCCAAAAGCGGGGCAGTTTACTTTTGTTTGCCAGGGAAACGGGCCGAGGTTTGTGTCTGGGGGCCTATGGCAGGGAGTGACCGGCTGGCTCCTGAAAAGCTGCGATAGGCAGGATGTTTACCAGACCCATGGTGGCACCAGTGCCAAGTTGGGCTGATTTGATAGTACCAAGTGGCTCCTGCAATCTGCCATCCAGAATCGGGGCAGACTACTTTTGTTTTCCAGGGAAACGGGCCGAGGTTTGTGTCTGGGGGTCTATGGCTGGGAGTGACCGGCTGGCTCCTGAAAAGCTACGATAGGCAGGATGGTGACCAGACCCATGGTGGCACAAGTGCCAAGTTGGGCTGGTTTGATAGCACCAAGTGGCTCCTGCAATCTGCCATCAAAATGTTGGCAAGCGAGTTTTGTTTTCCAGGGAAAAGCGCCGTTGTTTGTGTTTGGGCGCCTGTGGCTCAGAGTGGCCGGGTGGCTGCTTAGAATCCACGATACGCAGGATGGTTCCCAGACCCAAGGTGGCACCAGTGCCAAGTCGGGCTGGTTTGACACTACCATGTGGCTCCTGCAATCTGCCATCCAGAATCGGGGCAGCCAAATTTTGTTTGCCAGGGAAACGGTCCGAGGTTTGTGTCTGGGGGACTATGGCTGGGAGTGACCGGCTGGCTCCTGAAATGCTACACTAGGCAGGATGGTTCCCAGACCCATAGTGGCACCAGTGCCAAGTTGGGATGATTTGATAGTACCAAGTGGCTCCTGCAATCTGCCATCAAAAAGCTGGCAGGCGAGTTTTGTTTTCCAGGGAAAAGCGCCGTTGTTTGTGTTTGGGGGCCTGTGGCTGGGAGTGGCCGGCTGGCTCCTTAGAATCCACGATATGCAGGATTGTTCCCAGACCCAAGGTGGCACCAGTGCCAAGTCGGGCTGGTTTGATGGTGCAAAGTGGCTCCTGCAATCTGCCATCCAGACGCGGGGCAGCGGATTTTTGTTTCCATGAGAAATGGTCCGTGGTTTGTTTTTGGGGGTATATGGCTGGGCGTGGCCGGCTGGCCCCTTAAAAAGCTCGATATGCAGGATGGTTCCCTGACACAAGGTGGCACCAGTGCCACGTCGGGCGGTTTTCGTAGTACAAAGTGCGTCCTAAAATTTGCCATCCAGAAGAGGGGCAGTTGAGTTTTGTTTGCCAGAGAAAAGGTCCGTGGTTTGTTTTTGGGGGCATATGGCTGAGAGTGGCTGGGTGGCCCCTGAAAATCCACGATACGCAGGATGGTTCCCAGATCCAAGGTGGCACCTGTGCCAAGTCGGGCTGATTTGATAGTACTAAGTAGCTCCTGCAATCTGCCATCCAGAAGCGGGGCAGCTTACTTTTGTTTGCCAGGGAAACGGGCCGAGGTTTGTGTCTGGGGGCCTATGGCTGGGAGTGACCGACTGGCTCCTGAAAAGCTACGATAGGCAGGATGGTGACCAGACCCATGGTGGCACCAGTGCCAAGTTGGGCTGGTTTGATAGTACCAAGTGGCTCCGGCAATCTGCCATCAAAAAGTTGGCAGGCGAGTTTTGTTTTCCAGGGAAAAGCGCCGTTGTTTGTGTTTGGGGGCCTGTGGCTGGGAGTGGCCAGCTGGCTCCTTAGAACCCACGATACGCAGGATGGTTCCCAGACCAGAGGTGGCACCAGTGCCAAGTTGGGCTGGTTTGATGGTGCAAAGTGGCTCCTGCAATCTGCCATCCAGAAGCGGGGTAGCTTACTTTTGTTTGCCAGGGAAACGGGCCGAAATTTTTGTCTAGGGGCCTCTGGCTGGGGGTGGCTGGCTGGCACCTGAAAAGCTACGATAGGCAGGATGGTGACCAGACCCATGGTGGCACCAGTGCCAAGTTGGGCTGGTTTGATAGTACCAAGTGGCTCCTGCAATCTGCCATCAAATGTTTGGCAGGCGAGTTTTGTTTTCCAGGGAAAAGCACCGTTGTTTGTGTTTGGGGGCCTGTGGCTGGGAGTGGCCAGCTGGCTCCTTAGAATCAACGATACGCAGGATGGTTCCCAGACCCAAGGTGGCACCAGTGCCAAGTCGGGCTGGTTTGTTAGTACCAAGTGGTTCCTGCAATCTGCCATCCAGAAGCGGGGCAGCTGAATTTTGTTTGCCAGAGAAAAAGGCTGTTGTTTGTGTTTCGGGGCCTGTGGCTGGCAGTGGACGGCTGGCTCCTGAAAATCCATGATACGCAGCATGGTTCCCAGACCCAAGGTGGCACCAGTGCCAAGTCGGGCTGGTTTGATACTACCAAGTGCGTCCTGCAATCTGCCATCCAGAAGCGGGGCAGCTTAATTTTGTTTGCCAGGGAAACGGGCCGTGGGTTTTGTATGGGGGCCTATGGCTGAGAGTGGCCGGCTGGCTCCTGAAAATCCACGCTAGGCAGGATGGTTCCCAGATGCAAGGTGGCACCAGTGCCAAGTCGGGCTGGTTTGATGGTGCAAAGTGGCTCCTGCAATCTGCCATCCAGAAGCGGGGCAGCTGATTTGTGTTTGCCAGAGAAAAATTCCGTGGATTGTTTTTGGGGGCATATTGCTGGGAGTGGCCGGCTGGCTCCTTAAAATGCTCGATACGCATGATGGTTCCCAGGCCCAAGGTGTCACCACTACCAAGTCGGCCTGCGGTTTTAGTATCAAGTTCATCCTGCAATTTGTCATCCAGAAGAGGGGCAGTTGAGTTTTGTTTGCCAGAGAAACGGGCCGAGGTTTCTGTTTGGGGACATATGGCTGAGAGTGGCCGGCTGGCCCCTGAATATCCACGATACACAGCATGGTTCCCAGATCCAAGGTGGCACCAGTGCCAAGTTGGGCTGGTTTGATAGTCCCAAGTGGCTCCTGCAATCTGCCATCCAGAAGCGGGGCAGCTTACTTTTGTTTGCCAGAGAAATAGGCCTAGGTTTTTGTCTGGGGGCCTGTGGCTAGGAGTGGCCGGCTGGCTCCTTAGAATCCACGATACGCAGGATGTTTCCCAGACCCAAGGTGGCACCAGTGCCAAGTCGGGCTGGTTTGATAGTACCAAGTGGCTCCTGCAAACTCCATCAAAATGTTGGCAGACGTGTTTTGTTTTCCAGGGAACAGCGCCGTTGATTTTGTTTGGGGACCTGTGGCTGGGAGTGGCCGGCTGGCTCCTTAGAATCCACGATACGCAGGATGGTTCCCAGACCCAAGGTGGCACCAGTGCCAAGTCGGGCTGGTTTGATTACACCAAGTGGCTCCTGCAATCTGCCATCCAGAAGTGAGGCAGCTAAGTTTTGTTTGCCAGAAAAAAGGGCCGTGGTTTTTGTTGGGGGCCTGTGGCTGGGAGTAGCCGGCTGGCTCCTTAAAATCCACGATAGGCTGGATGGTTCCCAGACCCAAGGTGGCACCAGTGCCAAGTCGGGCTGGTTTGATAGTACCAAGTGGCTCCTGCAATCTGCCATCCAGAAGCGGTGCAGTTGAGTTTTGTTTGCCAGAGAAAAGGGCCGTGGGTTGTGTTTGGGGGCATATGGCTGGGAGTGGCCGGCTGTCTCATTAAAAAGATCGATACGCAGGATGGTTCCCAGACCCAAGGTGGCACCAGTGCCAAGTCGGGCTGTTTTTATAGTACCAAGTGCGTCCTGCAATTTGCCATCCAGAAGAGGGGCAGTGGAGTTTTGTTTGCCAGAGAATAGCGCCGTTGTTTGTGTTTGGGGGCTTGTGGCTGGGAGTGGCCGACTGGCGCCTTAGAATCTGTGTTACGCAGCATGGTTCCCAGACCAGAGGTGGCACCAGTGCCAAGTTGGGCTGGTTTGATAGTACCAAGTGGCTCCTGCAATCTGCCATCCAGAAGTGGGGCAGCTTACTTTTGTTTGCCAGGGAAACGGGCCGAGGTTTGTGACTGGGGACCTATGGCTGGGAGTGACCGGCTGGCTCCTGAAAAGCTACGATAGGCAGGATGGTGACCAGACCCATGGTGGCACCAGTGCCAAGTTGGGCTGGTTTGATAGTACCAAGTGGCTCCTGCAATCTGCCATCAAAAAGTTGTCAGGCGAGTTTTGTTTTCCAGGGAAAAGCGCCGTTGTTTGTATTTGGGGGCCTGTGGCTGGGAGTGGCCGGCTGGCTCCTTTGAACCCACAATACGCAGGATGGTTCCCAGACCCAAGGTGGCACCAGTGCCAAGTTGGACTGGTTTGATACTACCAAGTGCGTCCTGCAATCTGCCATCCAGAAGCGGGGCAGCTTAATTTTGTTTGCCAGGGAAACGGGCCGTGGGTTTTGTTTGGGGGCCTATGGCTGAGAGTGGCCGGCTGGCTCCTGAAAATCCACGCTAGGCAGCATGGTTCCCAGATGCAAGGTGGCACCAGTGCCAAGTCGGGCTGGTTTGATGGTGCAAAGTGGCTCCTGCAATCTGCCATCCAGAAGCGGGGCAGCTGATTTTTGTTTGCCAGAGAAAAATTCCGTGGATTGTTTTTGGGGGCATATTGCTGGGAGTGGCCGGCTGGCTCCTTAAAATGCTCGATACGCATGATGGTTCCCAGGTCCAAGGTGTCACCACTACCAAGTCGGCCTGCGGTTTTAGTATCAAGTTCATCCTGCAATTTGCCATCCAGAAGAGGGGCAGTTGAGTTTTGTTTGCCAGAGAAACGGGCCGAGGTTTCTGTTTGGGGACATATGGCTGAGAGTGGCCGGCTGGCCCCTGAATATCCACGATACACAGCATGGTTCCCAGATCCAAGGTGGCACCAGTGCCAAGTTGGGCTGGTTTGATAGTACCAAGTGTCTCCTGCAATCTGCCATCCAGAAGCGGGGCAGCTTACTTTTGTTTGCCAGAGAAATAGGCCTAGGTTTTTGTCTGGGGGCCTGTGGCTAGGAGTGGCCGGCTGGCTCCTAAGAATCCACGATACGCAGGATGTTTCCCAGACCCAAGGTGGCACCAGTGCCAAGTCGGGCTGGTTTGATAGTACCAAGTGGCTCCTGCAAACTCCATCAAAAAGTTGGCAGGCGTGTTTCGTTTTCCAGGGAACAGCGCCGTTGATTTTGTTTGGGGGCCTGTGGCTGGGAGTGGCCGGCTGGCTCCTTAGAATCCACGATACGCAGGATGGTTCCCAGACCCAAGGTGGCACCAGTGCCAAGTCGGGCTGGTTTGATTACACCAAGTGGCTCCTGCAATCTGCCATCCAGAAGTGAGGCAGCTAAGTTTTGTTTGCCAGAAAAAAGGGCCGTGGTTTTTGTTGGGGGCCTGTGGCTGGGAGTGGCCGGCTGGCTCCTTAGAATCCACCATACGCAGGATGGTTCCCAGACCCAAGGTGGCACCAGTGCCAAGTCGGGCTGGTTTGATAGTACCAAGTGGCTCCTGCAATCTGCCATCCAGAAGCGGTGCAGTTGAGTTTTGTTTGCCAGAGAAAAGGGCCGTGGGTTGTGTTTGGGGGCATATGGCTGGGAGTGGCCGGCTGTCTCATTAAAAAGATCGATACGCAGGATGGTTCCCAGACCCAAGGTGGCACCAGTGCCAAGTCGGGCTGTTTTTATAGTACCAAGTGCGTCCTGCAATTTGCCATCCAGAAGAGGGGCAGTGGAGTTTTGTTTGCCAGAGAATAGCGCCGTTGTTTGTGTTTGGGAGCTTGTGGCTGGGAGTGGCCGACTGGCGCCGTAGAATCTGTGTTACGCAGCATGGTTCCCAGACCAGAGGTGGCACCAGTGCCAAGTTGGGCTGGTTTGATAGTACCAAGTGGCTCCTGCAATCTGCCATCCAGAAGCGGGGCAGCTTACTTTTGTTTGCCAGGGAAATGGGCCGAGGTTTGTGACTGGGGACCTATGGCTGGGAGTGACCGGCTGGCTCCTGAAAATCTACGATAGGCAGGATGGTGACCAGACCCATGGTGGCACCAGTGCCAAATTGGGCTGGTTTGATAGTACCAAGTGGCTCCTGCAATCTGCCATCAAAAAGTTGTCAGGCGAGTTTTGTTTTCCAGGGAAAAGCGCCGTTGTTTGTATTTGGGGGCCTGTGGCTGGGAGTGGCCGGCTGGCTCCTTTGAACCCACAATACGCAGGATGGTTCCCAGACCCAAGGTGGCACCAGTGCCAAGTCGGGCTGGTTTGATACTACCAAGTGCGTCCTGCAATCTGCCATCCAGAAGCGGGGCAGCTTAATTTTGTTTGCCAGGGAAACGGGCCGTGGGTTTTGTTTGGGGGCCTATGGCTGAGAGTGGCCGGCTGGCTCCTGAAAATCCACGCTAGGCAGCATGGTTCCCAGATGCAAGGTGGCACCAGTGCCAAGTCGGGCTGGTTTGATGGTGCAAAGTGGCTCCTGCAATCTGCCATCCAGAAGCGGGGCAGCTGATTTTTGTTTGCCAGAGAAAAATTCCGTGGATTGTTTTTGGGGGCATATTGCTGGGAGTGGCCGGCTGGCTCCTTAAAATGCTCGATACGCATGATGGTTCCCAGGTCCAAGGTGTCACCACTACCAAGTCGGCCTGCGGTTTTAGTATCAAGTTCATCCTGCAATTTGCCATCCAGAAGAGGGGCAGTTGAGTTTTGTTTGCCAGAGAAACGGGCCGAGGTTTCTGTTTGGGGACATATGGCTGAGAGTGGCCGGCTGGCCCCTGAATATCCACGATACACAGCATGGTTCCCAGATCCAAGGTGGCACCAGTGCCAAGTTGGGCTGGTTTGATAGTACCAAGTGTCTCCTGCAATCTGCCATCCAGAAGCGGGGCAGCTTACTTTTGTTTGCCAGAGAAATAGGCCTAGGTTTTTGTCTGGGGGCCTGTGGCTAGGAGTGGCCGGCTGGCTCCTAAGAATCCACGATACGCAGGATGTTTCCCAGACCCAAGGTGGCACCAGTGCCAAGTCGGGCTGGTTTGATAGTACCAAGTGGCTCCTGCAAACTCCATCAAAAAGTTGGCAGGCGTGTTTTGTTTTCCAGGGAACAGCGCCGTTGATTTTGTTTGGGGGCCTGTGGCTGGGAGTGGCCGGCTGGCTCCTTAGAATCCACGATACGCAGGATGGTTCCCAGACCCAAGGTGGCACCAGTGCCAAGTCGGGCTGGTTTGATTACACCAAGTGGCTCCTGCAATCTGCCATCCAGAAGTGAGGCAGCTAAGTTTTGTTTGCCAGAAAAAAGGGCCGTGGTTTTTGTTGGGGGCCTGTGGCTGGGAGTGGCCGGCTGGCTCCTTAGAATCCACCATACGCAGGATGGTTCCCAGACCCAAGGTGGCACCAGTGCCAAGTCGGGCTGGTTTGATAGTCCCAAGTGGCTCCTGCAAACTGCCATCCAGAAGCGGGGCAGCTGAGTTTTGTTTGCCAGGGAAATGGGCCGTTGTTTGTGTTTGGGTGCCTGTGGCTGGGAGTGTTCGGCTGGTTCCTGAATATGTACGATACGCAGGATTGTTCCCAGACCCAAGGTGGCACCAGTGCCAAGTCGGGCTGGTTTGATGGTGCAAAGTGGCTCCTGCAATCTGCCATCCAGACGCGGGGCAGCGGATTTTTGTTTCCATGAGAAATGGTCCGTGGTTTGTTTTTGGGGGTATATGGCTGGGCCTGGCCGGCTGGCTCCTTAAAATGCTCGATATGCAGGATGGTTCCCTGACACAAGGTGGCACCAGTGCCACGTCGGGCGGTTTTCGTAGTACAAAGTGCGTCCTAAAATTTGCCATCCAGAAGAGGGGCAGTTGAGTTTTGTTTGCCAGAGAAAAGGTCCGTGGTTTGTTTTTGGGGGCATATGGCTGAGAGTGGCTGGGTGGCCCCTGAAAATCCACGATACACCGGATGGTTCCCAGATCCAAGGTGGCACCTGTGCCAAGTCGGGCTGATTTGATAGTACTAAGTAGCTCCTGCAATCTGCCATCCAGAAGCGGGGCAGCTTACTTTTGTTTGCCAGGGAAACGGGCCGAGGTTTGTGTTTGGGGGCCTATGGCTGAGAGTGACCGGCTGGCTCCTGAAAAGCTACAATAGGCAGGATGGTGACCAGACCCATGGTGGCACCAGTGCCAAGTTGGGCTGGTTTGATAGTACCAAGTGGTTCCTGCAATCTGCCATCCAGAAGCAGGGCAGCTGAGTTTTGTTTGCCAGAGAAAAGGGCCTTGGTTTGTGTTTGGGGGCATATGGCTGGGTGTGGCCAGCTGGCTCCTTAAAATGCACGATATGCAACATGGCTCCCAGACCCAAGGTGGCACCAGTGCCAAGTTGGGCTGGTTTGATAGTACCAAGTGGCTCCTGCAATCTTCCATGATCACGTGGAGAAATACTTTCTGGTTTCAGCCTCATGCTCTTTCTTCTCTCCCTCAACTTCTCTATCACCTCTCATCTGGTTCACATGCGCTGTCTTCAAGGTCCACAGGCTACTTTTCACAGAATCTTCTGGCCTGATGAAGTAAGAATGATGAATAGAACAGAGCTGGGATCTATTTTCCAGTTTGGATAAAATGCATTCTGCACACAAATCCAAGGAGAACGGGCTGCCCCGATGCCCAGAAAATCTTTCACTCCTGCTAGTGTTCTACGTCAACCGCAACTTAGTCTGAAAGAAAAGCTTTTTCTCTGAGAGCATCTGAGAGGTTTGCATGAAGCACTGATATCTGACATATGCAATTTTGAATAGGAGAGGAAAAAGAAAATGGCAAGGAGTTTTTAATTTTAGTGGTTTCAATTTTAATTTCCGTGCACTTTTTCAAAACTTGTCAGCTCAAATGCCCATCAACATCTTTTAGTCATCTGTAAGTCAGTATTCATATAAAATGTGCTTCAAATCCAAAGAATTTCAAATTTGCACTCCAAGCTTCTATGCCTAGATTTATGATTTCCTACACATATTAGATGAAAGGAAGGCCTTTTTTACTGTGGGAGTGCTGGAACACTGGAACAGGTTGCCCAGAGAAGTTGTGGGTGTCCCATCCCTGAAAGTATTCAAGGTCACCTTGGACGGGGCTTGGAGCAGCAACAAAGGAGAAGCTTGATGGTAGAGAAACAAAGTCGGACTATAGAAGAAACTCGGATTGAAGTATAGGATCAAGTTTTCTCTCAGCTCTTGGGGTAAATTCAAAGTTGTACAAAATGACATTTATCTGTGCTATTCACTACTGTAACAGAAAGTTTCATGAAAACTGTACAGAAGATAGTAAATTTTAAAAGAGATAAGAATTACAGCATAAAATCCATGGGATAGGTTACAACATGAGACACTCTCTAAGAGAAAATCTCTTTGTTTCAGCACTTCATCGGGGTAAGATTTCATGAAGTGCCAAAGAAGGCGGCAAAATATCATTCGGGACATTATTTACTGGAATTCAGCCTGGCCATTAGTAGGAACTGCCTTTGAACATATCATGTAGATATACCACACACACTTTCCCTTCACTGAAAAATTACTGTTTACAACAAATAAGCAATTGACGATCAAAATTGATTGAAAGCATCTTAAACATGTCAAGTATTTCATTGTAGATGATCTGTGATCCAAATGCTTCTTCCACCTTCGAGAGGGACAGAAGAATTCTTCCATATCATGATGGTTTAAAATTGTATCAACCAATGTTTTCTGCTGAAAAGATATCATCTATTTTTTTCTATTTTTGGAAGAAAATATTCCTAGACATACAACAGGTGAGAACTAAGTAATTTTAAAGAAACAAATGAAATGAAAATATTCTGTAAATAGAATGAAATGAAAAGCTGTGTTTTAAATAGGAGCTAAATATTAAACAGAATTTTTGTACCAGGCATTTGAATTACTGCACCAGCTCTTTTGCCCATCAAGAGAGGCATTTAGCATTTCAGTCTTTTCCAAGGTGTTCATGATCTGCTATGCTGATCTCTGTGTGTGCCTAGGTGTGTGTGGAGGGGGGGGCATATGAAGGGGAGTGTGTATGTTTGCTTTACAATTGTTGTGGCAGATTCATGCCTCAGCTCCACATTTTGTTTTAAAAAGGTCACACCGAGTGGATATGAAGTTTACTATCAACAAGAGATCGATTCCCAAATCATCCATTTGACTCTCCCTTATAAATCATGTGCTTTGTTGCATATTTTATCAAATATACTTTCAAGCCAGATGGAGGAAGGAGGATGTGGGAATCCCTCCACCATCTTGCAACTTTTATGTAAGTAGGTTTTCAAGAAAATCATCATTTCTCTTTTAAATATGTCTGGAACAGGCATGATGGTAGTGTCAACCTGTTGGAGTTTTTGTTGCTGGAAGAAGTTGTACAAAAGGATTGGTTTTTACATTGACCAGTTACTGAATCAAGCGCAGGAATACATTGGAAATTTAGCTGGGGGTTCCTTTTCCCAGCAGACTACTTCTAGAACGAGCTTGTACACTGAAGCTGACTCTTTTGCTCTCTTTTTGTTTCTTTCCTATTTTCTTGGCTTCTTTGCCACTATCTAGACAATTTTGGAACTTTGTTCCCAACTAAAATGGTTTCAATAGTCTGATTGTGATCATACATTTTTACAAGGAATTTTTAAAATCTTTCCTCGAGTCCAGAAAGTCAAGGACTTAGATCTTTTTCTTCCCTTATCAATATTGCCATGAAATTGATAAATAAAGACCAACTCTTTATTTTTGTTTTTAACCCACGTAGATAATTCCCATCCATTAATCCATTTTGTGGACCAATAGCTGCCATTCTGATGGAAGCTGTCACTTCTTAACAATAGGCATTCTGTGACTATGTTGACTGCACTTTGGGTGAAGATCCTAACTGGTCTTAGATATACATAGGGAGAAATTTGCTCAGCCAGTGTCAGTCTTAAGCATGCGTATCAGAAGATCTTTCTAGAGCTGGGAATTTTCCCATGAAAGGGATTCAGTTAGGGAAGAGACACTTGTGCCAGAGTTTTACATTCTTCTTGAACACTGCTTAAGGAACTTAGATGCCATGTCCATTTGGATCTCTGTCTGCACAGAACTTTGTCATGCCAGCGCTTTGAAATGCATCTTGAAGAGAATTCACTAGCACAGAATGAAAGAGAGTGGAAGGGGTTGGTGGGGCTAACCAGGCCCAACCCCCCTGCCTAAACCAGGATACCTAGAGCCTCTTGCCCAGGATTCTATCTGGGTGTACTTTTAATGTCTTCAAAGATCCAGGCTCCACAATCTTTCTGGGCAGTCTGTGCCGTGGTTCAGTCACCCTGACAGTAAAGAAACATTTACTGATGTTCAAAGGCAATCTCCTGTATTTCAGTGTGTGCCCACTGCCTCTTGTCTTTTCCCTCAGCATCACTGAAAAGACACTGATTCCCTCCCCTTTGCACTATTGCTTCCATATGTATGTGTGATGCCATGTAGAGGTATGTCAAAAACCTCCCTGAAGCCCAGGCAGAAAATATTCCCTTCATCTACCAGTCAAGTTGATTCATCAGAGGAGTTTAAAGTGATGTTCAGCATGAAATTCCCCTGAAAAATCATGCTAACTACATTATTTGGTCATCTGTCATGTGCCTGGCAAGGATTTCCAGGAAGAGCTGCTTCATCAACTTCCTGGGGATAAAAAAGAGGCTGGCTGGTTTGTACTATGGCGAGTCCTCTTAATTGCCTTTTTTGAAGATGGGTGTCATTTGCTAACATCCACTCTTTAGCTCCTCTTCTCATCTACACCTCGGCAAAAAGCTTTTCCACTATGTCTGGCTAGGAAAAACTGTGCCAGCACAGAAAACATCTCCCATCGTGTTCTAGAAGTTGCACGGATGTCTGCCAAGTGTTTGGCAGGAAGAAAAGAAAAGTTGTCCAAAACAGCTTCCAATCGAATGTTCCTGTGATTGGAAAAGTCAGGAGAGTGCAAAGGTACTGTTTTCTATCAGTTGGCAAGGTGCGCACACAATCCCAGTGTTGTACAGCTTGCTTCTTCACCTTCCCGAAGCTGCCGCTCTCGCCGGCTGCCGGAGCCCAAGAAGCGGCTTCTTCGCGCAAAGACGATTGTGCCGCTCACAGTGCTCTCCTTAGCGCGGCTTCTGCCGAAAGACGCCCGGCAGCGGCTCTTACCTCCGGAGAGCATCCTACCTTCGTCTTTAGCTCCTCTTCTCATCTACACCTCGGCAAAACGCTTTTCCACTATGTCTGGCTAGGAAAAACTGTGCCAGCACAGAAAACATCTCCCATCGTGTTTTAGAAGTTGCACGGATGTCTGCCAAGTGTTTGGCAGGAAGAAAAGAAAAGTTGTCCAAAACAGCTTCCAATCGAATGTTCATGTGATTGGAAAAGTCAGGAGAGTGCAAAGGTACTGTTTTCTATCAGTTGGCAAAGTGCGCACACAATCCCAGTGTTGTACAGCTTGCTTCTTCACCTTCCCGAAGCTGCCGCTCTCGCCGGCTGCCGGAGCCCAAGAAGCGGCTTCTTCGCGCAAAGACGATTGTGCCGCTCACAGGGCTCTCCTTAGCGCGGCTTCTGCCGAAAGACGCCCGGCAGCGGCTCTTACCTCCGGAGAGCATCCTACCTTCGTCTTTCGCGTCTTTTGTAGTCTACATCTTAGCAAAACGCTTTTCCACTATGTCTGGCTAGGAAAAACTGTGCCAGCACAGAAAACATCTCCCATCGTGTTCTAGAAGTTGCACGGATGTCTGCCAAGTGTTTGGCAGGAAGAAAAGAAAAGTTGTCCAAAACAGCTTCCAATCGAATGTTCCTGTGATTGGAAAAGTCAGGAGAGTGCAAAGGTACTGTTTTCTATCAGTTGGCAAGGTGCGCACACAATCCCAGTGTTGTACAGCTTGCTTCTTCACCTTCCCGAAGCTGCCGCTCTCGCCGGCTCCCGGAACCGAAGAAGCGGCTTCTTCGCGCAAAGACGATTGTGCCGCTCACAGTGCTCTCCTTAGCGCGGCTTCTGCCGAAAGACGCCCGGCAGCGGCTCTTACCTCCGGAGAGCATCCTACCTTCGTCTTTCGCGTCTTATGTAGTCTACACCTCGGCAAAAAGCTTTTCCACTATGTCTGGCTAGGAAAAACTGTGCCAGCACAGAAAACATCTCCCATCGTGTTCTAGAAGTTGCACGGATGTCTGCCAAGTGTTTGGCAGGAAGAAAAGAAAAGTTGTCCAAAACAGCTTCCAATCGAATGTTCCTGTGATTGGAAAAGTCAGGAGAGTGCAAAGGTACTGTTTTCTATCAGTTGGCAAGGTGCGCACACAATCCCAGTGTTGTACAGCTTGCTTCTTCACCTTCCCGAAGCTGCCGCTCTCGCCGGCTGCCGGAGCCCAAGAAGCGGCTTCTTCGCGCAAAGACGATTGTGCCGCTCACAGTGCTCTCCTTAGCGCGGCTTCTGCCGAAAGACGCCCGGCAGCGGCTCTTACCTCCGGAGAGCATCCTACCTTCGTCTTTCGCGTCTTTTGTAGTCTACATCTTAGCAAAACGCTTTTCCACTATGTCTGGCTAGGAAAAACTGTGCCAGCACAGAAAACATCTCCCATCGTGTTCTAGAAGTTGCACGGATGTCTGCCAAGTGTTTGGCAGGAAGAAAAGAAAAGTTGTCCAAAACAGCTTCCAATCGAATGTTCCTGTGATTGGAAAAGTCAGGAGAGTGCAAAGGTACTGTTTTCTATCAGTTGGCAAGGTGCGCACACAATCCCAGTGTTGTACAGCTTGCTTCTTCACCTTCCCGAAGCTGCCGCTCTCGCCGGCTGCCGGAGCCCAAGAAGCGGCTTCTTCGCGCAAAGACGATTGTGCCGCTCACAGGGCTCTCCTTAGCGCGGCTTCTGCCGAAAGACGCCCGGCAGCGGCTCTTACCTCCGGAGAGCATCCTACCTTCGTCTTTCGCGTCTTATGTAGTCTACACCTCGGCAAAAAGCTTTTCCACTATGTCTGGCTAGGAAAAACTGTGCCAGCACAGAAAACATCTCCCATCGTGTTCTAGAAGTTGCACGGATGTCTGCCAAGTGTTTGGCAGGAAGAAAAGAAAAGTTGTCCAAAACAGCTTCCAATCGAATGTTCCTGTGATTGGAAAAGTCAGGAGAGTGCAAAGGTACTGTTTTCTATCAGTTGGCAAGGTGCGCACACAATCCCAGTGTTGTACAGCTTGCTTCTTCACCTTCCCAAAGCTGCCGCTCTCGCCGGCTGCCGGAGCCCAAGAAGCGGCTTCTTCGCGCAAAGACGATTGTGCCGCTCACAGTGCTCTCCTTAGCGCGGCTTCTGCCGAAAGACGCCCGGCAGCGGCTCTTACCTCCGGAGAGCATCCTACCTTCGTCTTTCGCGTCTTTTGTAGTCTACATCTTAGCAAAACGCTTCTCCACTATGTCTGGCTAGGAAAAACTGTGCCAGCACAGAAAACATCTCCCATCGTGTTCTAGAAGTTGCACGGATGTCTGCCAAGTGTTTGGCAGGAAGAAAAGAAAAGTTGTCCAAAACAGCTTCCAATCGAATGTTCCTGTGATTGGAAAAGTCAGGAGAGTGCAAAGGTACTGTTTTCTATCAGTTGGCAAGGTGCGCACACAATCCCAGTGTTGTACAGCTTGCTTCTTCACCTTCCCGAAGCTGCCGCTCTCGCCGGCTGCCGGAGCCCAAGAAGCGGCTTCTTCGCGCAAAGACGATTGTGCCGCTCACAGTGCTCTCCTTAGCGCGGCTTCTGCCGAAAGACGCCCGGCAGCGGCTCTTACCTCCGGAGAGCATCCTACCTTCGTCTTTCGCGTCTTTTGTAGTCTACATCTTAGCAAAACGCTTTTCCACTATGTCTGGCTAGGAAAAACTGTGCCAGCACAGAAAACATCTCCCATCGTGTTCTAGAAGTTGCACGGATGTCTGCCAAGTGTTTGGCAGGAAGAAAAGAAAAGTTGTCCAAAACAGCTTCCAATCGAATGTTCCTGTGATTGGAAAAGTCAGGAGAGTGCAAAGGTACTGTTTTCTATCAGTTGGCAAGGTGCGCACACAATCCCAGTGTTGTACAGCTTGCTTCTTCACCTTCCCGAATCTGCCACTCTCAGGAGGTAAGAGCCGCTGCCGGGCGTCTTTCGGCAGAAGCCGCGCTAAGGGGAGCACTGTGAGCGGCACAATCGTCTTTGCGCGAAGAAGCCGCTTCTTGGGCTCCGGCAGCCGGCGAGAGCGGCAGCTTCGGGAAGGTGAAGAAGCAAGCTGTACAACACTGGGATTGTGTGCGCACCTTGCCAACTGATAGAAAACAGTACCTTTGCACTCTCCTGACTTTTCCAATCACAGGAACATTCGATTGGAAGCTGTTTTGGACAACTTTTCTTTTCTTCCTGCCAAACACTTGGCAGACATCCGTGCAACTTCTAGAACACGATGGGAGATGTTTTCTGTGCTGGCACAGTTTTTCCTAGCCAGACATAGTGGAAAAGCGTTTTGCTAAGATGTAGACTACAAAAGACGCGAAAGACGAAGGTAGGATGCTCTCCGGAGGTAAGAGCCGCTGCCGGGCGTCTTTCGGCAGAAGCCGCGCTAAGGAGAGCACTGTGAGCGGCACAATCGTCTTTGCGCGAAGAAGCCGCTTCTTGGGCTCCGGCAGCCGGCGAGAGCGGCAGCTTCGGGAAGGTGAAGAAGCAAGCTGTACAACACTGGGATTGTGTGCGCACCTTGCCAA
Source organism: Melospiza melodia melodia (assembly GCF_035770615.1). NCBI lineage: Eukaryota > Metazoa > Chordata > Aves > Passeriformes > Passerellidae > Melospiza > Melospiza melodia. Next base: position 41,475,469 of record NC_086197.1, read on the forward strand.
CTGATAGAAAACAGTACCTTTGCACTCTCCTGACTTTTCCAATCACAGGAACATTCGATTGGAAGCTGTTTTGGACAACTTTTCTTTTCTTCCTGCCAAACACTTGGCAGACATCCGTGCAACTTCTAGAACACGATGGGAGATGTTTTCTGTGCTGGCACAGTTTTTCCTAGCCAGACATAGTGGAAAAGCTTTTTGCCGAGGTGTAGACTACATAAGACGCGAAAGACGAAGGTAGGATGCTCTCCGGAGGTAAGAGCCGCTGCCGGGCGTCTTTCGGCAGAAGCCGCGCTAAGGAGAGCACTGTGAGCGGCACAATCGTCTTTGCGCGAAGAAGCCGCTTCTTGGGCTCCGGCAGCCGGCGAGAGCGGCAGCTTCGGGAAGGTGAAGAAGCAAGCTGTACAACACTGGGATTGTGTGCGCACCTTGCCAACTGATAGAAAACAGTACCTTTGCACTCTCCTGACTTTTCCAATCACAGGAACATTCGATTGGAAGCTGTTTTGGACAACTTTTCTTTTCTTCCTGCCAAACACTTGGCAGACATCCGTGCAACTTCTAGAACACGATGGGAGATGTTTTCTGTGCTGGCACAGTTTTTCCTAGCCAGACATAGTGGAAAAGCGTTTTGCTAAGATGTAGACTACAAAAGACGCGAAAGACGAAGGTAGGATGCTCTCCGGAGGTAAGAGCCGCTGCCGGGCGTCTTTCGGCAGAAGCCGCGCTAAGGAGAGCCCTGTGAGCGGCACAATCGTCTTTGCGCGAAGAAGCCGCTTCTTCGGTTCCGGGAGCCGGCGAGAGCGGCAGCTTCGGGAAGGTGAAGAAGCAAGCTGTACAACACTGGGATTGTGTGCGCACCTTGCCAACTGATAGAAAACAGTACCTTTGCACTCTCCTGACTTTTCCAATCACAGGAACATTCGATTGGAAGCTGTTTTGGACAACTTTTCTTTTCTTCCTGCCAAACACTTGGCAGACATCCGTGCAACTTCTAGAACACGATGGGAGATGTTTTCTGTGCTGGCACAGTTTTTCCTAGCCAGACATAGTGGAAAAGCGTTTTGCTAAGATGTAGACTACAAAAGACGCGAAAGACGAAGGTAGGATGCTCTCCGGAGGTAAGAGCCGCTGCCGGGCGTCTTTCGGCAGAAGCCGCGCTAAGGAGAGCCCTGTGAGCGGCACAATCGTCTTTGCGCGAAGAAGCCGCTTCTTGGGCTCCGGCAGCCGGCGAGAGCGGCAGCTTCGGGAAGGTGAAGAAGCAAGCTGTACAACACTGGGATTGTGTGCGCACTTTGCCAACTGATAGAAAACAGTACCTTTGCACTCTCCTGACTTTTCCAATCACAGGAACATTCGATTGGAAGCTGTTTTGGACAACTTTTCTTTTCTTCCTGCCAAACACTTGGCAGACATCCGTGCAACTTCGAGAACACGATGGGAGATGTTTTCTGTGCTGGCACAGTTTTTCCTAGCCAGACATAGTGGAAAAGCGTTTTGCCGAGGTGTAGATGAGAAGAGGAGCTAAAGACGAAGGTAGGATGCTCTCCGGAGGTAAGAGCCGCTGCCGGGCGTCTTTCGGCAGAAGCCGCGCTAAGGAGAGCACTGTGAGCGGCACAATCGTCTTTGCGCGAAGAAGCCGCTTCTTGGGCTCCGGCAGCCGGCGAGAGCGGCAGCTTCGGGAAGGTGAAGAAGCAAGCTGTACAACACTGGGATTGTGTGCGCACCTTGCCAACTGATAGAAAACAGTACCTTTGCACTCTCCTGACTTTTCCAATCACAGGAACATTCGATTGGAAGCTGTTTTGGACAACTTTTCTTTTCTTCCTGCCAAACACTTGGCAGACATCCGTGCAACTTCTAGAACACGATGGGAGATGTTTTCTGTGCTGGCACAGTTTTTCCTAGCCAGACATAGTGGAAAAGCTTTTTGCCGAGGTGTAGATGAGAAGAGGAGCTAAAGAGTGGATGTTAGCAAATGACACCCATCTTCAAAAAAGGCAATTAAGAGGACTCGCCATAGTACAAACCAGCCAGCCTCTTTTTTATCCCCAGGAAGTTGATGAAGCAGCTCTTCCTGGAAATCCTTGCCAGGCACATGACAGATGACCAAATAATGTAGTTAGCATGATTTTTCAGGGGAATTTCATGCTGAACATCACTTTAAACTCCTCTGATGAATCAACTTGACTGGTAGATGAAGGGAATATTATCTGCCTGGGCTTCAGGGAGGTTTTTGACATACCTCTACATGGCATCACACATACATATGGAAGCAATAGTGCAAAGGGGAGGGAATCAGTGTCTTTTCAGTGATGCTGAGGGAAAAGACAAGAGGCAGTGGGCACACACTGAAATACAGGAGATTGCCTTTGAACATCAGTAAATGTTTCTTTACTGTCAGGGTGACTGAACCACGGCACAGACTGCCCAGAAAGATTGTGGAGCCTGGATCTTTGAAGACATTAAAAGTACACCCAGATAGAATCCTGGGCAAGAGGCTCTAGGTATCCTGGTTTAGGCAGGGGGGTTGGGCCTGGTTAGCCCCACCAACCCCTTCCACTCTCTTTCATTCTGTGCTAGTGAATTCTCTTCAAGATGCATTTCAAAGCGCTGGCATGACAAAGTTCTGTGCAGACAGAGATCCAAATGGACATGGCATCTAAGTTCCTTAAGCAGTGTTCAAGAAGAATGTAAAACTCTGGCACAAGTGTCTCTTCCCTAACTGAATCCCTTTCATGGGAAAATTCCCAGCTCTAGAAAGATCTTCTGATACGCATGCTTAAGACTGACACTGGCTGAGCAAATTTCTCCCTATGTATATCTAAGACCAGTTAGGATCTTCACCCAAAGTGCAGTCAACATAGTCACAGAATGCCTATTGTTAAGAAGTGACAGCTTCCATCAGAATGGCAGCTATTGGTCCACAAAATGGATTAATGGATGGGAATTATCTACGTGGGTTAAAAACAAAAATAAAGAGTTGGTCTTTATTTATCAATTTCATGGCAATATTGATAAGGGAAGAAAAAGATCTAAGTCCTTGACTTTCTGGACTCGAGGAAAGATTTTAAAAATTCCTTGTAAAAATGTATGATCACAATCAGACTATTGAAACCATTTTAGTTGGGAACAAAGTTCCAAAATTGTCTAGATAGTGGCAAAGAAGCCAAGAAAATAGGAAAGAAACAAAAAGAGAGCAAAAGAGTCAGCTTCAGTGTACAAGCTCGTTCTAGAAGTAGTCTGCTGGGAAAAGGAACCCCCAGCTAAATTTCCAATGTATTCCTGCGCTTGATTCAGTAACTGGTCAATGTAAAAACCAATCCTTTTGTACAACTTCTTCCAGCAACAAAAACTCCAACAGGTTGACACTACCATCATGCCTGTTCCAGACATATTTAAAAGAGAAATGATGATTTTCTTGAAAACCTACTTACATAAAAGTTGCAAGATGGTGGAGGGATTCCCACATCCTCCTTCCTCCATCTGGCTTGAAAGTATATTTGATAAAATATGCAACAAAGCACATGATTTATAAGGGAGAGTCAAATGGATGATTTGGGAATCGATCTCTTGTTGATAGTAAACTTCATATCCACTCGGTGTGACCTTTTTAAAACAAAATGTGGAGCTGAGGCATGAATCTGCCACAACAATTGTAAAGCAAACATACACACTCCCCTTCATATGCCCCCCCCTCCACACACACCTAGGCACACACAGAGATCAGCATAGCAGATCATGAACACCTTGGAAAAGACTGAAATGCTAAATGCCTCTCTTGATGGGCAAAAGAGCTGGTGCAGTAATTCAAATGCCTGGTACAAAAATTCTGTTTAATATTTAGCTCCTATTTAAAACACAGCTTTTCATTTCATTCTATTTACAGAATATTTTCATTTCATTTGTTTCTTTAAAATTACTTAGTTCTCACCTGTTGTATGTCTAGGAATATTTTCTTCCAAAAATAGAAAAAAATAGATGATATCTTTTCAGCAGAAAACATTGGTTGATACAATTTTAAACCATCATGATATGGAAGAATTCTTCTGTCCCTCTCGAAGGTGGAAGAAGCATTTGGATCACAGATCATCTACAATGAAATACTTGACATGTTTAAGATGCTTTCAATCAATTTTGATCGTCAATTGCTTATTTGTTGTAAACAGTAATTTTTCAGTGAAGGGAAAGCGTGTGTGGTATATCTACATGATATGTTCAAAGGCAGTTCCTACTAATGGCCAGGCTGAATTCCAGTAAATAATGTCCCGAATGATATTTTGCCGCCTTCTTTGGCACTTCATGAAATCTTACCCCGATGAAGTGCTGAAACAAAGAGATTTTCTCTTAGAGAGTGTCTCATGTTGTAACCTATCCCATGGATTTTATGCTGTAATTCTTATCTCTTTTAAAATTTACTATCTTCTGTACAGTTTTCATGAAACTTTCTGTTACAGTAGTGAATAGCACAGATAAATGTCATTTTGTACAACTTTGAATTTACCCCAAGAGCTGAGAGAAAACTTGATCCTATACTTCAATCCGAGTTTCTTCTATAGTCCGACTTTGTTTCTCTACCATCAAGCTTCTCCTTTGTTGCTGCTCCAAGCCCCGTCCAAGGTGACCTTGAATACTTTCAGGGATGGGACACCCACAACTTCTCTGGGCAACCTGTTCCAGTGTTCCAGCACTCCCACAGTAAAAAAGGCCTTCCTTTCATCTAATATGTGTAGGAAATCATAAATCTAGGCATAGAAGCTTGGAGTGCAAATTTGAAATTCTTTGGATTTGAAGCACATTTTATATGAATACTGACTTACAGATGACTAAAAGATGTTGATGGGCATTTGAGCTGACAAGTTTTGAAAAAGTGCACGGAAATTAAAATTGAAACCACTAAAATTAAAAACTCCTTGCCATTTTCTTTTTCCTCTCCTATTCAAAATTGCATATGTCAGATATCAGTGCTTCATGCAAACCTCTCAGATGCTCTCAGAGAAAAAGCTTTTCTTTCAGACTAAGTTGCGGTTGACGTAGAACACTAGCAGGAGTGAAAGATTTTCTGGGCATCGGGGCAGCCCGTTCTCCTTGGATTTGTGTGCAGAATGCATTTTATCCAAACTGGAAAATAGATCCCAGCTCTGTTCTATTCATCATTCTTACTTCATCAGGCCAGAAGATTCTGTGAAAAGTAGCCTGTGGACCTTGAAGACAGCGCATGTGAACCAGATGAGAGGTGATAGAGAAGTTGAGGGAGAGAAGAAAGAGCATGAGGCTGAAACCAGAAAGTATTTCTCCACGTGATCATGGAAGATTGCAGGAGCCACTTGGTACTATCAAACCAGCCCAACTTGGCACTGGTGCCACCTTGGGTCTGGGAGCCATGTTGCATATCGTGCATTTTAAGGAGCCAGCTGGCCACACCCAGCCATATGCCCCCAAACACAAACCAAGGCCCTTTTCTCTGGCAAACAAAACTCAGCTGCCCTGCTTCTGGATGGCAGATTGCAGGAACCACTTGGTACTATCAAACCAGCCCAACTTGGCACTGGTGCCACCATGGGTCTGGTCACCATCCTGCCTATTGTAGCTTTTCAGGAGCCAGCCGGTCACTCTCAGCCATAGGCCCCCAAACACAAACCTCGGCCCGTTTCCCTGGCAAACAAAAGTAAGCTGCCCCGCTTCTGGATGGCAGATTGCAGGAGCTACTTAGTACTATCAAATCAGCCCGACTTGGCACAGGTGCCACCTTGGATCTGGGAACCATCCTGTGTATCGTGGATTTTCAGGGGCCACCCAGCCACTCTCAGCCATATGCCCCCAAAAACAAACCACGGACCTTTTCTCTGGCAAACAAAACTCAACTGCCCCTCTTCTGGATGGCAAATTTTAGGACGCACTTTGTACTACGAAAACCGCCCGACGTGGCACTGGTGCCACCTCGTGTCAGGGAACCATCCTGCATATCGAGCTTTTTAAGGAGCCAGCCGGCCAGGCCCAGCCATATACTCCCAAAAACAAACCACGGACCATTTCTCATGGAAACAAAAATCCGCTGCCCCGCGTCTGGATGGCAGATTGCAGGAGCCACTTTGCACCATCAAACCAGCCCGACTTGGCACTGGTGCCACCTTGGGTCTGGGAACAATCCTGCGTATCGTACATATTCAGGAACCAGCCGAACACTCCCAGCCACAGGCCCCCAAACACAAACAACGGCCCATTTCCCTGGCAAACAAAACTCAGCTGCCCCGCTTCTGGATGGCAGATTGCAGGAGCCACTTGGGACTATCAAACCAGCCCGACTTGGCACTGGTGCCACCTTGGGTCTGGGAACCATCCTGCGTATGGTGGATTCTAAGGAGCCAGCCGGCCACTCCCAGCCACAGGCCCCCAACAAAAACCACGGCCCTTTTTTCTGGCAAACAAAACTTAGCTGCCTCACTTCTGGATGGCAGATTGCAGGAGCCACTTGGTGTAATCAAACCAGCCCGACTTGGCACTGGTGCCACCTTGGGTCTGGGAACCATCCTGCGTATCGTGGATTCTAAGGAGCCAGCCGGCCACTCCCAGCCACAGGCCCCCAAACAAAATCAACGGCGCTGTTCCCTGGAAAACAAAACACGCCTGCCAACATTTTGATGGAGTTTGCAGGAGCCACTTGGTACTATCAAACCAGCCCGACTTGGCACTGGTGCCACCTTGGGTCTGGGAAACATCCTGCGTATCGTGGATTCTTAGGAGCCAGCCGGCCACTCCTAGCCACAGGCCCCCAGACAAAAACCTAGGCCTATTTCTCTGGCAAACAAAAGTAAGCTGCCCCGCTTCTGGATGGCAGATTGCAGGAGACACTTGGTACTATCAAACCAGCCCAACTTGGCACTGGTGCCACCTTGGATCTGGGAACCATGCTGTGTATCGTGGATATTCAGGGGCCAGCCGGCCACTCTCAGCCATATGTCCCCAAACAGAAACCTCGGCCCGTTTCTCTGGCAAACAAAACTCAACTGCCCCTCTTCTGGATGGCAAATTGCAGGATGAACTTGATACTAAAACCGCAGGCCGACTTGGTAGTGGTGACACCTTGGACCTGGGAACCATCATGCGTATCGAGCATTTTAAGGAGCCAGCCGGCCACTCCCAGCAATATGCCCCCAAAAACAATCCACGGAATTTTTCTCTGGCAAACAAAAATCAGCTGCCCCGCTTCTGGATGGCAGATTGCAGGAGCCACTTTGCACCAACAAACCAGCCCGACTTGGCACTGGTGCCACCTTGCATCTGGGAACCATGCTGCCTAGCGTGGATTTTCAGGAGCCAGCCGGCCACTCTCAGCCATAGGCCCCCAAACAAAACCCACGGCCCGTTTCCCTGGCAAACAAAATTAAGCTGCCCCGCTTCTGGATGGCAGATTGCAGGACGCACTTGGTAGTATCAAACCATCCCGACTTGGCACTGGTGCCACCTTGGGTCTGGGAACCATCCTGCGTATTGTGGGTTCAAAGGAGCCAGCCGGCCACTCCCAGCCACAGGCCCCCAAATACAAACAACGGCGCTTTTCCCTGGAAAACAAAACTCGCCTGACAACTTTTTGATGGCAGATTGCAGGAGCCACTTGGTACTATCAAACCAGCCCAACTTGGCACTGGTGCCACCATGGGTCTGGTCACCATCCTGCCTATCGTAGCTTTTCAGGAGCCAGCCGGTCACTCCCAGCCATAGGTCCCCAGTCACAAACCTCGGCCCGTTTCCCTGGCAAACAAAAGTAAGCTGCCCCGCTTCTGGATGGCAGATTGCAGGAGCCACTTGGTACTATCAAACCAGCCCAACTTGGCACTGGTGCCACCTCTGGTCTGGGAACCATGCTGCGTAACACAGATTCTACGGCGCCAGTCGGCCACTCCCAGCCACAAGCCCCCAAACACAAACCACGGCGCTATTCTCTGGCAAACAAAACTCCACTGCCCCTCTTCTGGATGGCAAATTGCAGGACGCACTTGGTACAATAAAAACAGCCCGACTTGGCACTGGTGCCACCTTGGGTCTGGGAACCATCCTGCGTATCGATCTTTTTAATGAGACAGCCGGCCACTCCCAGCCATATGCCCCCAAACACAACCCACGGCCCTTTTCTCTGGCAAACAAAACTCAACTGCACCGCTTCTGGATGGCAGATTGCAGGAGCCACTTGGTACTATCAAACCAGCCCGACTTGGCACTGGTGCCACCTTGGGTCTGGGAACCATCCTGCGTATGGTGGATTCTAAGGAGCCAGCCGGCCACTCCCAGCCACAGGCCCCCAACAAAAACCACGGCCCTTTTTTCTGGCAAACAAAACTTAGCTGCCTCACTTCTGGATGGCAGATTGCAGGAGCCACTTGGTGTAATCAAACCAGCCCGACTTGGCACTGGTGCCACCTTGGGTCTGGGAACCATCCTGCGTATCGTGGATTCTAAGGAGCCAGCCGGCCACTCCCAGCCACAGGCCCCCAAACAAAATCAACGGCGCTGTTCCCTGGAAAACAAAACACGCCTGCCAACTTTTTGATGGAGTTTGCAGGAGCCACTTGGTACTATCAAACCAGCCCGACTTGGCACTGGTGCCACCTTGGGTCTGGGAAACATCCTGCGTATCGTGGATTCTTAGGAGCCAGCCGGCCACTCCTAGCCACAGGCCCCCAGACAAAAACCTAGGCCTATTTCTCTGGCAAACAAAAGTAAGCTGCCCCGCTTCTGGATGGCAGATTGCAGGAGACACTTGGTACTATCAAACCAGCCCAACTTGGCACTGGTGCCACCTTGGATCTGGGAACCATGCTGTGTATCGTGGATATTCAGGGGCCAGCCGGCCACTCTCAGCCATATGTCCCCAAACAGAAACCTCGGCCCGTTTCTCTGGCAAACAAAACTCTACTGCCCCTCTTCTGGATGGCAAATTGCAGGATGAACTTGATACTAAAACCGCAGGCCGACTTGGTAGTGGTGACACCTTGGGCCTGGGAACCATCATGCGTATCGAGCATTTTAAGGAGCCAGCCGGCCACTCCCAGCAATATGCCCCCAAAAACAATCCACGGAATTTTTCTCTGGCAAACAAAAATCAGCTGCCCCGCTTCTGGATGGCAGATTGCAGGAGCCACTTTGCACCATCAAACCAGCCCGACTTGGCACTGGTGCCACCTTGCATCTGGGAACCATGCTGCCTAGCGTGGATTTTCAGGAGCCAGCCGGCCACTCTCAGCCATAGGCCCCCAAACAAAACCCACGGCCCGTTTCTCTGGCAAACAAAATTAAGCTGCCCCGCTTCTGGATGGCAGATTGCAGGACGCACTTGGTAGTATCAAACCAGCCCGACTTGGCACTGGTGCCACCTTGGGTCTGGGAACCATCCTGCGTATCGTGGGTTCAAAGGAGCCAGCCGACCACTCCCAGCCACAGGCCCCCAAATACAAACAACGGCGCTTTTCCCTGGAAAACAAAACTCGTCTGCCAACTTTTTGATGGCAGATTGCAGGAGCCACTTGGTACTATCAAACCAGCCCAACTTGGCACTGGTGCCACCTCTGGTCTGGGAACCATGCTGCGTAACACAGATTCTAAGGCGCCAGTCGGCCACTCCCAGCCACAAGCCCCCAAACACAAACAACGGCGCTATTCTCTGGCAAACAAAACTCCACTGCCCCTCTTCTGGATGGCAAATTGCAGGACGCACTTGGTACAATAAAAACAGCCCGACTTGGCACTGGTGCCACCTTGGGTCTGGGAACCATCCTGCGTATCGATCTTTTTAATGAGACAGCCGGCCACTCCCAGCCATATGCCCCCAAACACAACCCACGGCCCTTTTCTCTGGCAAACAAAACTCAACTGCACCGCTTCTGGATGGCAGATTGCAGGAGCCACTTGGTGCTATCAAACCAGCCCGACTTGGCACTGGTGCCACCTTGGGTCTGGGAACCATCCAGCCTATCGTGGATTTTAAGGAGCCAGCCGGCTACTCCCAGCCACAGGCCCCCAACAAAAACCACGGCCCTTTTTTCTGGCAAACAAAACTTAGCTGCCTCACTTCTGGATGGCAGATTGCAGGAGCCACTTGGTGTAATCAAACCAGCCCGACTTGGCACTGGTGCCACCTTGGGTCTGGGAACCATGCTGCGTATCATGGATTTTCAGGAGCCAGCCGTCCACTGCCAGCCACAGGCCCCGAAACACAAACAACAGCCTTTTTCTCTGGCAAACAAAATTCAGCTGCCCCGCTTCTGGATGGCAGATTGCAGGAACCACTTGGTACTAACAAACCAGCCCGACTTGGCACTGGTGCCACCTTGGGTCTGGGAACCATCCTGCGTATAGTGGATTCTAAGGAGCCAGCTGGCCACTCCCAGCCACAGGCCCCAAAACACACACAACGGTGCTTTTCCCTGGAAAACAAAACTCGCCTGCCAAACATTTGATGGCAGATTGCAGGAGCCACTTGGTACTATCAAACCAGCCCAACTTGGCACTGGTGCCACCATGGGTCTGGTCACCATCCTGCCTATCGTAGCTTTTCAGGTGCCAGCCAGCCACCCCCAGCCAGAGGCCCCTAGACAAATATTTCGGCCCGTTTCCCTGGCAAACAAAAGTAAGCTACCCCGCTTCTGGATGGCAGATTGCAGGAGCCACTTTGCACCATCAAACCAGCCCAACTTGGCACTGGTGCCACCTCTGGTCTGGGAACCATCCTGCGTATCGTGGGTTCTAAGGAGCCAGCTGGCCACTCCCAGCCACAGGCCCCCAAACACAAACAACGGCGCTTTTCCCTGGAAAACAAAACTCGCCTGCCAACTTTTTGATGGCAGATTGCCGGAGCCACTTGGTACTATCAAACCAGCCCAACTTGGCACTGGTGCCACCATGGGTCTGGTCACCATCCTGCCTATCGTAGCTTTTCAGGAGCCAGCCGGTCACTCCCAGCCATAGGCCCCCAGACACAAACCTCGGCCCGTTTCCCTGGCAAACAAAAGTAAGCTGCCCCGCTTCGGCATGGCAGATTGCAGGAGCTATTTAGTACTATCAAACCAGCCCGACTTGGCACTGGTGACACCTCTGGTCTGGGAACCATCCTGCCTATCGTGGATTTTCAGGGGCCAGCCGGCCACTCTCAGCCATATGCCCCCAAAAACAAACCACGGCCCTTTTCTCTGGCAAACAAAACTCAACTGCCCCTCTTCTGGATGGCAAATTTTAGGACGCACTTTGTACTACGAAAACCGCCCGACGTGGCACTGGTGCCACCTTGTGTCAGGGAACCATCCTGCATATCGAGCTTTTTAAGGAGCCAGCCGGCCACGCCCAGCCATATACCCCCAAAAACAAACCACGGACCATTTCTCATGGAAACAAAAATCCGCTGCCCCGCGTCTGGATGGCAGATTGCAGGAGCCACTTTGCACCATCAAACCGGCCCGACTTGGCACTGGTGCCACCTTGGGTCTGGGAACAATCCTGCATATCGTGGATTCTAAGGAGCCAGCCGGCCACTCCCAGCCACAGGCCCCCAAACACAAACAACGGCGCTTTTCCCTGGAAAACAAAACTCGCCTGCCAGCTTTTTGATGGCAGATTGCAGGAGCCACTTGGTACTATCAAATCATCCCAACTTGGCACTGGTGCCACTATGGGTCTGGGAACCATCCTGCCTATTGTAGCATTTCAGGAGCCAGCCGGTCACTCCCAGCCATAGGCCCCCAGACACAAACCTCGGACCGTTTCCCTGGCAAACAAAATTAAGCTGCCCCAATTCTGGATGGCAGATTGCAGGAGCCACTTGGTAGTGTCAAACCAGGCCAACATGGCACTGGTGCCACCTTGGCTCTGGGAACCATCCTGCCTATCGTGGATTTTCAGGGGCCAGCCGGCCACTCTCAGCCATATTCCCCCAAACACATACCACAACCCTTTGCTCTGGCAAACAAAACTCAACTGCCCCTCTTCTGGATGGCAAATTGCAGGAGCCACTTGGTACTACGAAAACAGCCCGACTTGGCAGTGATGCCACCTTGGGTCAGGGAACAATCCTGCGTATCGATCTTTTTAAGGAGCCAGCCGGCCACGTCCAGCCATATACCCCCAAAAAAAAACCACGGAACTTTTCTAAAGCAAACAAAAATCCGCTGCCCCGCGTCTGAATGGCAGATTTCAGGAGCTATTTAGTATTATCAAACCAGCCCGACTTGGCACTGGTGCCACCATGAGTCTGGTAACCATCCTGCCTATCGTGGATTTTCAGTAGCCAGCCGGTCACTCCCAGCCATAGGCCCCCAGACACAAACCTCGGCCCGTTTCCCTGGGAAACAAAAGTAAGCTGACCCGCTTCTGGATGGCAGATTGCAGGAGCCACTTGGTACTATCAAACCAGCCCAACTTGGCACTGGTGCCACCTTGGCTCTGGGAACCATCCTGCGTATCCTGGGTTCAAAGGAGGCAGCCGGCCACTCCCAGCCACATGCCTCTAAACAAGAACAACGGCGCTTTTCCCTGGAAAACAAAAGTCGCCTTCCAACTTTTTGATGGCAGATTGCAGGAGCCACTTGGTACTATCAAACCAGCCCAACTTGGCACTGGTGCCACCATGGGTCTGGTCACCATCCTGCCTATCGTAGCTTTTCAGGAGCCAGCCGCTCACTCCCAGCCATAGGCCCCCAGACAAATATCTCGGCCCGTTTCCCTGGCAAACAAAAGTAAGCAGCCCCGCTTCTGGATGGCAGATTGCAGGAGCCACATGGTACTATCAAACCAGGCCAACATGGCACTGGTGCCACCTCTGGTCTCGGACCCATCCTGCGTATCGTGGATTCTAAGGAGACAGCTGGCCACTCCCAGCCACAGGCCCCCAAACACAAACAACGGTGCTTTTCCCTGGAAAACAAAACTCACCTGCCAACTTTTTGATTGCAGATTGCAGGAGCCACTTGGTACTATCAAACCACCCCAACTTGGCAACAAGTGGTTCCTGCAATCTGACATCCAGAAGCGGGGCAGCTTACGTTTGTTTGCCAGGGAAATGGACCGTTGTTTGTGTTTGGAGGCGTATGGCTGGGAGTGGCCGACTGGCTCCTTAAAATCCACGATACGCAGCATGGTTCCCAGACCAGAGGTGGCACCAGTGCCAAGTCGGGCTGGTTTGATAGTACAAAGTGGCTCCTGCAATCTGCCATCCAGAAGCGGGGCAGCTTACTTTTGTTTGCCAGGGAAACGGGCCGGGCTTTCTGTCTCGGGGCCTATGGCTGGGAGTGACCGGCTGGCTCCTGAAAAGCTACGATAGGCAGGATGGTGACCAGACCCATGGTGGCACCAGTGCCAAGTTGGGCTGGTTTGATAGTACCAAGTGGCTCCTGCAATCTGCCATCAAAAAGTTGGCAGGCGAGTTTTGTTTTCCAGGGAAAAGCGCCATTGTTTGTGTTTGGGGACCTGTGGTTGGGAGTGACCGGCTGGCTCCTTAGAAACCACGATACGCAGCATGGTTACCAGACAAGAGGTGCCACCAGTGCCAAGTTGTGCTGGTTTGATACTGCCAAGTGGTTCCTGCAATCTGCCATCCAGAAACGGGGCAGCTTACTTTTGTTTGCCACGGAAACGGGCCGTTGTTTGTGTTTGGGGGCCTGTGGCTGGGAGTGGCCGACTGGCTCCTTAGAATCCACGATACGCAGGATGGGTCCCAGACCAGAGGTGGCACCAGTGCCAAGTCGGGCTGGTTTGATAGTACCAAGTGGCTCCTGCAATCTGCCATCCAGAAGCGGGGCAGCTTACTTTTGTTTGCCAGGGAAACGGGCCGAGGTTTGTGACTGGGGACCTATGGCTGGGAGTGACCGGCTGGCTCCTGAAAAGTTACGATAGGCAGGATTGTGACCAGACCCATGGTGGCACCAGTGCCAAGTTGGGCTGGTTTGATAGTACCAAGTGGCTCCTGTAATCTGCCATCAAATAGTTGGTAGGCGAGTTTTGTTTTCCAGGGAAAAGCGCCGTTGTTTGTGTTTGGGGGCCTGTGGTAGGGAGTGGCCGGCTGGCTCCTTAGAATCCACGATACGCAGGATGGTTCCCAGACCCAAGGTGGCACCAGTCCCAAGTTGGGCTGGTTTGATAGTACCAAGTGTTTCCTGCAATCTGCCATCCAGAAGCGGGGCAGCTTACTTTTGTTTGCCAGGGAAACGGGCCGAGGTATTTGTCTGGGGGCCTATGGCTGGGAGTGACCGGCTGGCTCCTGAAAGGCTACGATAGGCAGGATTGTGACCAGACCCATGGTGGCACCAGTGCCAAGTTGGGCTGGTTTGATAGTACCAAGTGGCTCCTGCAATCTGCCATCAAAAACTTGGCAGGCGAGTTTTGTTTCCCAGGGAAAAGCGCCGTTGTTTGTGTTTGGGGGCCTGTGGCTGGGAGTGGCCGGCTGGCTAATTAGAATCCACGACAGGCAGGATGGTTCCCAGACCAGAGGTGACACCAGTGCCAAGTCGGGCTAGTTTGATGGTGAAAAGTGGCTCCTGCAATCTGCCATCCAGAAGCGGGTTAACTTACTTTTGTTTGCCAGGGAAAAGGGCCGAGGTTTTTGTCTGGGGGCCTATGGCTGGGAGTGACCGGCTGTCTCGTGAAAAGCTACGATAGGCAGGATGGTGACCAGACCCATGGTGGCACCAGTGGCAAGTTGGGCTGGTTTGATAGTACCAAGTGGCTCCTGCAATCTGCCATCAAAAAGTTGGCAGGCGAGTTTGTTATCCAGGGAAAAGCGCCGTTGTTTTTGTTTGGGGGCCTGTGGCTGGGAGTGGCCGGATGGCTAATTAGAATCCACGATACGCAGCATGGTTCCCAGACCTGAGGTGGCACCAGTGCCAAGTTGGGCTGGTTTGATACTACCAAGTGCGTCCTGCAATCTGCCATCCAGAAGCGGGGCAGCTTACTTTTGTTTGCCAGGGAAACGGGCCGAGGTTTTGTCTGGGGGCCTATGGCAGGGAGTGACCGGCTGGCTCCTGAGAAACTACGATAGGCAGGATGGTGACCAGACCCATGGTGGCACCAGTGCCAAGTTGGGCTGGTTTGATAGTACCAAGTGGCTCCTGCAATCTGCCATCAAAATGTTGGCAGGCGAGTTTTGTTTTCCAGGGAAAAGCGCCGTTGTTTGTGTTTGGGGGCCTGTGGCTGGGAGTGGCCGGCTGGCTCCTTAGAATCCAAAATACGCAGGATGGTTCCCAGACCTGAGGTGGCACCAGTGCCAAGTTGGGCTGGTTTGATTGTAGCAAATGGTTCCTGCAATCTACCATCCAGAAGCGGGGCAGCTTACTTTGGTTTGCCAGGGAAACGGGCCGAGCTTTGTGTCTGGGGGCCTATGGCTGGGAGTGACCGGCTGGCTCCTGAAAAGCTACGATAGGCAGGATGGTGACCAGACCCATGGTGGCACCAGTGCCATGTTCGGCTGATTTCATAGTACCAAGTGGCTCCTGCAATCTGCCATCAAAATGTTGGCAGGCGAGTTTTGTTTTCCAGGGAAAAGCGCCGTTGTTTTTGTCTGCGGGCCTGTGGCTGGAGTGGCCGGCTGGCTCCTTAGAATCCACAATACGCAGCATGGTTCCCAGACCCAAGGTGGCACCAGTGCCAAGTTGGGCTGGTTTGATAGTACCAAGTGGTTCCTGCAATCTGCCATCAAAAAGTTGTCAGGCGAGTTTTGTTTTCCAGGGAAAATCGCCGTTGTTTTTGTTTGGGGGCCTGTGGCTGGGAGTGGCCGGCTGGCTCCTTAGGATCCACGATACCCAGGATGGTACCCAGACCAGAGGTGGCACCAGTACCAAGTCGGGCTGGTTTGATAATAACAAGTGGATCCTGCAATCTGCCATCCAGAAGCGGGGCAGCTTACTTTTGTTTGCCAGGGAAACGGTCCGAGCTTTGTGTCTGGGGGCCTATGGCTGGGAGTGACCGGCTGGCTCCTGAAAAGCTACGATAGGCAGGATGGTGACCAGTCCCATGGTGGCACCAGTGCCAAGTTGGGCTGGTTTGATAGTACCAAGTGGCTCCTGCAATCTGCCATCAAAAAGTTGGCAGGCGAGTTTTGTTTTCCAGTGAAAAGCGCCGTTGTGTGTGTTTTGGGGCCTGTGGCTGGGAGTGGCCAGCTGGCTCCTTAGAATCCACGATACGCAGGATGGTTCCCAGACCCAAGGTGGCACCAGTGCCAAGTCGGGCTGGTTTGTTAGTACCAAGTGGTTCCTGCAATCTGCCATCCAGAAGCGGGGCAGCTGAATTTTGTTTGCCAGAGAAAAAGGCTGTTGTTTGTGTTTCGGGGCCTGTGGCTGGCAGTGGACGGCTGGCTCCTGAAAATCCATGATACGCAGCATGGTTCCCAGACCCAAGGTGGCACCAGTGCCAAGTCGGGCTGGTTTCATAGTACCCAGTGGCTCCTGCAATCTGCCATCCAGAAGAGGGGCAGTTGAATTTTGTTTTCCAGAGAAAAGGGCCGTGGTTTGTGTTTGGGGCCTATGGCTGAGAGTGACCGGCTGGCTCCTGAAAAGCTGCGATAGGCAGGATGGTGACCAGACCGATGGTGGCACCAGTGCCAAGTCGGGCTGGTTTGATAATACTAAATAGCTCCTGCAATCTGCCATCCAGACGCGGGGCAGCGGATTTTTGCTTGCTGGAGAAAAGTTCCGTGTGTTTTTTTTGGGGGTATATGGCTGGACGTTGCCGGCTGACTCCTTAAAAACATCGATACGCAGGATGGTTCCCTGACCCAAGGTGGCATCAGTGCCAAGTCGGGCTGTTTTCGTAGTACCAAGTGCGTCCTGCAATTTGCCATCCAGAAGAGGGGCAGTTGAGTTTTGTTTACCAGAGAAAAGGGCCGTGGTTTGTGTTTGGGGGCCTATGGCTGAGAGTGGCCGGCTGGCGCCTGAAAATCCACGATAGGCAGGATGGTTCCCAGAGCCAAGGTGGCACCAGTGCCATGTTGGCCTGGTTTGATAGTACCATGTGGCTCCTGCAATCTGCCATCCAGAAGCGGGGCAGCTTACTTTTGTTTGCCAGGGAAACGGGCCGAGGTATTTGTCTGGGGGCCTATGGCTGGGAGTGACCGGCTGGCTCCTGAAAAGCTACGATATGCAGGATGGTGACCAGACCCATGGTGGCACCAGTGTCAAGTTGGGCTGGTTTGATAGTACCAAGTGGCTCCTGCAATCTGCCATCAAAATGTTGGCAGGCGAGTTTTGTTTTCCAGGGTAACGCGCCGTTGTTTTTGTTTAGAGGCCTGTGGCTGGGAGTGTCCGCCTGTCCTCTTAGAATCTACGTTACGCAGCATGGTTCCCAGAGCCAAGGTGGCACCAGTGCCAAGTTGGGCTGGTTTGATAGTAGCAAGTGGTTCCTGCAATCTGCCATCCAGAAGAGGGGCAGCTTACTTTTGTTTGCCAGGGAAACGGGCCGAGGTATTTCTCTGGGGGCCTATGGCAGGGAGTGACCGGCCGGCTCCTGAAAAGCTAAGATAGGCAGGATGTTTACCAGACCCATGATGGCACCAGTGCCAAGTTGGGCTAATTTGATACTACCAAGTGGCTCCTGCAATCTGCCATCCAGAATCGGGGGTGCTTACTTTTGTTTTCCAGGGAAACGGGCCGAGGTTTGTGACTGGGGGTTTATGGCTGGGAGTGACCGGCTGGCTAGTGAAAAGCTACGATAGGCAGGATGGTGACCAGACCCATGGTGGCACCAGTGCCAAGTTGGGCTGGTTTGATAGTACCAAGTGGCTCCTGCAATCTGCCATCAAAATGTTGGCAGGCGAATTTTGTTTTCCAGGGAAAAGCGCCGTTGTTTGTGTTTGGGCGCCTGTGGCACGGAGTGGCCGGGTGGCTGCTTAGAATCCACGATACGCAGGATGGTTCCCAGACCCAAGGTGGCACCAGTGCCAAGTCGGGCTGTTTTGACACTACCAAGTGGCTCCTGCAATCTGCCATCCAGAATCGGGGCAGCTTAATTTTGTTTGCCAGGGAAACGGTCCGAGGTTTGTGATGGGGGCCTATGGCTGGGAGTGACCGGCTGGCTCCTGAAATGGTACAATTGGCAGGATGGTTCCCAGACCCATAGTGGCACCAGTGCCAAGTTGGGATGATTTGATAGTACCAAGTGGCTCCTGCAATCTGCCATCAAAAAGCTGGCAGGCGAGTTTTGTTTTCCAGGGAAAAGCGCCGTTGTTTGTATTTGGGGGCCTGTGGCTGGGAGTGGCCGCCTGGCGCCTTAGAATCTACGCTACGCAGCATGGTTCCCAGACCCAAAGTGGCACCAGTGTCAAGTTGGGCTGGTTTGATAGTACCAAGTGGCTCCTGCAATCTGCCATCCAGAAGCGGGGTAGCTTACTTTTGTTTGCCAGGGAAACGGGCAGAGCTTTCTGTCTGGGGGCCTATGGTTGGGAGTAACCGGCTGGCTCCTGAAAAGCTACGATAGGCAGGATGGTTCCCAGATCCAAGATGGCACCAGTGCCAAGTCGGGGTGGTTTGATGGTGCAAAGTGGCTCCTGCAATCTGCCATCCTGACGCGGGGCAGCGGATTTTTGTTTCCAAGAGAAATGGTCCGTGGTTTGTTTTTGGGGCTATATGGCTGGGCGTGGCCTGCTGGCTCCTTGAAAAGCTACGATAGGCAGGATGGTTCCCTGACCCAAGGTGGCACCAGTGCCAAGTCGGGCGGTATTCGTAGTACAAAGTGCGTCCTAAAATTTGCCATCCAGAAGAGGGGCAGTTGAGTTTTGTTTACCAGAGAAAAGGGCCGTGGTTTGTTTTTGGGGGCATATGGCTGATAGTGGCCGTCTGGCGCCTGAAAATCCACGATAGGCAGGATGGTTCCCAGACCAGAGGTGGCACCAGTGCCAAGTCGGGCTGGTTTGATAGTACTAAATAGCACCTGCAATCTGCCATGCAGAAGCGGGGCAGCTTACTTTTGTTTGCCAGGGAAACGGGCCGAGGTTTGTGTCTGGGGGCCTATGGCTGGGAGTGACCGGCTGGCTCCTGAAAAGCTACGATAGGCAGGATGGTTACCAGACCCATGGTGGCACCAGTGCCAAGTTGGGCTGGTTTGATAGTACCAAGTGGCTCCTGCAATCTGCCATCAAAAAGTTGGCAGGCCAGTTTTGTTTTCCAGGGAAAAGCGCCGTTGTTTGTGTTTGGGGGACTGTGGCTGGCAGTGGCCGGCTGGCTCCTTAGAACACACGATACGCAGGATGGTTCCCAGACCCAAGGTGGCACCAGTGCCACGTCGGGCTGGTTTGATGGTGAAAAGTGGCTCCTGCAATCTGCCATCCTGAAGCGGGGTAGCTTACATTTGTGTGCCAGGGAAACGGGCCGAGGTTTATGACTGGGGGCCTAGGGCTAGAAGTGACCGGCTGGCTCCTGAAGAGCAACAATAGGCAGGATGGTTCCCAGACCCAAGGTGGCACCAGTGCCAAGTTGGGCTGGTTTGATGGTACCAAGTGGCTCCTGCAATCTGCCATCTAAAAGTTGTCAGGCGAGTTTTGTTTTCCAGGGAAAAGCGCCGTTGATTTTGTTTGGAGGCCTGTGGCTGGCAGTGGCTGCCTGTCGTCTTAGAATCCGGGTTACGCAGCATGGTTCCCAGAGCCAAGGTGGCACCAGTGTCAAGTTGGGCTGGTTTGATAGTACCAAGTGGCTCCTGCAATCTGCCATCCAGAAACGGGGCAGCTTACTTTTGTTTGCCAGGGAAACGGGCCGAGGTATTTGTCTGGGGACCTATGGCTGGGAGTGACTGGCTGGCTCCTGAAAAGCTACGATAGGCAGGATGGTTCCCTGACCCAAGGTGGCACCAGTGCCAAGTCGGGCGGTTTTCGTAGTACAAAGTGCGTCCTAAAATTTGCCATCCAGAAGAGGGGCAGTTGAGTTTTGTTTACCAGAGAAAAGGGCCGTGGTTTGTTTTTGGGGGCATATGGCTGATAGTGGCCGTCTGGCCCCTGAAAATCCACGATAGGCAGGATGGTTCCCAGACCAGAGGTGGGACCAGTGCCAAGTCGGGCTGGTTTGATAGTACTAAATAGCACCTGCAATCTGCCATGCAGAAGCGGGGCAGCTTATTTTGTTTGCCAGGGAAACGGGCCGAGGTTTGTGTCTGGGGGCCTATGGCTGGGAGTGACCGCCTGGCTCCTGAAAAGCTACGATAGGCAGGATGGTTACCAGACCCATGGTGGCACCAGTGCCAAGTTGGGCTGGTTTGATAGTACCAAGTGGCTCCTGCAATCTGCCATCAAAAAGTTGGCAGGCCAGTTTTGTTTTCCAGGGAAAAGCGCCGTTGTTTGTGTTTGGGGGACTGTGGCTGGGAGTGGCCGGCTGGCTCCTTAGAACACACGATACGCAGGATGGTTCCCAGACCCAAGGTGGCACCAGTGCCACGTCGGGCTGATTTGATGGTGAAAAGTGGCTCCTGCAATCTGCCATCCTGAAGCGGGGTAGCTTACATTTGTGTGCCAGGGAAACGGGCCGAGGTTTATGACTGGGGGCCTAGGGCTAGAAGTGACCGGCTGGCTCCTGAAAAGCAACAATAGGCAGGATGGTTCCCAGACCCAAGGTGGCACCAGTGCCAAGTTGGGCTGGTTTGATGGTACCAACTGGCTCCTGCAATCTGCCATCTAAAAGTTGTCAGGCGAGTTTTGTTTTCCAGGGAAAAGCGCCGTCGATTTTGTTTGGAGGCCTGTGGCTGGCAGTGGCTGCCTGTCGTCTTAGAATCCGGGTTACGCAGCATGGTTCCCAGAGCCAAGGTGGCACCAGTGTCAAGTTGGGCTGGTTTGATTGTACCAAGTGGCTCCTGCAATCTGCCATCCAGAAGCGGGGCAGCTTACATTTGTTTGCCAGGGAAACGGGCCGAGGTATTTTTCTGGGGACCTATGGCTGGGAATGACCGGCTGGCTCCTGAAAAGCTACGATAGGCAGGATGGTGACCAGACCCATGGTGGCACCAGTGCCAAGTTGGGCTGGTTTGATAGTACCAAGTGGCTCCTGCAATCTGCCATCAAAAAGTTGGCAGGTCAGTTTTGTTTTCCAGGGAAAAGCGCCGTTGTTTCTGTTTGGGGGACTGTGGCTGGGAGTGGCCGGCTGGCTCCTTAGAACACAGGATACGCAGGATGGTTCCCAGACCCAAGGTGGCACCAGTGCCAAGTCGGGCTGGTTTGATAGCACCAAGTGGCTCCTGCAATCTGCCATCCAGAAGCGGGGCAGCTTACTTTTGTTTTCCAGGGAAACGGACCGAGGTTTTTTTCTGGGGGCCTATGGCTGGGAGTGACCGGCTGGCTCCTGAAAAGCTACGATAGGCAGGATGGTGACCAGACCCATGGTGGCACCAGTGCCAAGTTGGGCTGGTTTGATAGTACCAAGTGCCTCCTGCAATCTGCCATCAAAAAGTTGGCAGGCGAGTTTTGTTTTCCAGGGAAAAGCGCCGTTGTGTGTATTTTGGGGCCTGTGGCTGGGAGTGGCCAGCTGGCTCCTTAGAATCCACGATACGCAGGATGGTTCCCAGACCCAAGGTGGCACCAGTGCCAAGTCGGGCTGGTTTGTTAGTACTAAGTGGTTCCTGCAATCTGCCATCCAGAAGCGGGGCAGCTGAATTTTGTTTGCCAGAGAAAAAGGCTGTTGTTTGTGTTTCGGGGCCTGTGGCTGGCAGTGGACGGCTGGCTCCTGAAAATCCATGATACGCAGCATGGTTCCCAGACCCAAGGTGGCACCAGTGCCAAGTAGGGCTAGTTTCATAGTACCCAGTGGCTCCTGCAATCTGCCATCCAGAAGAGGGGCAGTTGAGTTTTGTTTTCCAGAGAAAAGGGCCGTGGTTTGTGTTTGGGGCCTATGGCTGAGAGTGACCGGCTGGCCCCTGAAAATCCACGATAGGAAGGATGGTTCCCAGATCCAAGGTGGCAGCAGTGCCAAGTTGTGCTGGTGTGATAGTCCCAAGTGGCTCCTGCAATCTGCCATCCAGAAGTGGGGCAGCTGAATTTTGTTTGCCAGAGAAAAAGGCTGTGGTTTTTGTTTGGGGGCCTATGGCTGGGAGTGGCCGGCTGGCTCCTGAAAATCCACTCTAGGCAGCATGGTTCCCAGACCCAAGGTGGCACCAGTGCCAAGTGGGGCTGGTTTCACAGTGTCAAGTGCCTCCTGCAATCTCCCATCCAGAAGCGGGGCAGCTGAGTTTTGTTTGCCTGTGAAACGGGCCGTTGTTTTTGATTGGGGTCTGTGGCCGAGAATGTTCAGCTGGCTCCTGACAATCCACAATATGCAGGATGGTTCCCAGACCCAAGGTGGCACCAGTGCCAAGTCTTGCTGGTTTGATAGTACCAAGTGGCTCCTGCAATCTGCCATCCAGAAGTGGTGCAGCTGAGTTTTGTTTGCCAGAGGAAAGGGCCGTGGGTTGTGTTTGGGGGCATATGGCTGGGAGTGGCCGGCTGTCTCATTAAAAAGATCGATACGCAGGATGGTTCCCAGACCCAAGGTGGCACCAGTGCCAAGTCGGGCTGTTTTTATAGTACCAAGTGCGTCCTGCAATTTGCCATCCAGAAGAGGGGCAGTTGAGTTTTGTTTGCCAGAGAAAGCGCCGTTGTTTGTGTTTGGGGGCTTGTGGCTGTGAGTGGCCGACTGGCGCCTTAGAATCTGCGATACGCAGCATGGTTCCCAGACCCAAGGTGGCACCATTTCCAAGTTGGGCTGGTTTGATAGTACCAAGTGGCTCCTGCAATCTGCCATCCAGAAGCGGGGCAGCTTACTTTTGTTTGCCAGGGAAACGGGCCGAGGTTTGTGTCTGGGGGCCTATGGCTGGGAGTGACCGGCTGGCTCCTGGAAAGCTACAATAGGCAGGATGGTGACCAGACCCATGGTGGCACCAGTGCCAAGTTGGGCTGGTTTGATAGTACCAAGTTGCTCCTGCAATCTGCCATCAAAAAGTTGGCAGGCGAGTTTTGTTTTCCAGGGAAAAGCGCCGTTGTTTGTGTTTGGGGGCCTGTGGCTGGGAGTGGCCGGCTGGCTCCTTAGAATCCACGATACGCAGGATGGTTCCCAGACCCAAGGTGGCACCAGTGCCAAGTCGGGCTGGTTTGATACTACCAAGTGGTTCCTGCAATCTGCCATCCAGAAGCAGGGCAGCTTACTTTTGTTTGCCAGGGAAACGGGCCGTGGGTTTTGTTTGGGGGCATATAGCTGAGAGTGGCCCGCTGGCCCCTGAAAATCCACGCTAGGCAGCATGGTTCCCAGATGCAAGGTGGCACCAGTGCCAAGTCGGGCTGGTTTGATGGTGCAAAGTGGCTCCTGCAATCTGCCATCCAGAAGCGGGGCAGCTGATTTTTGTTTGCCAGAGAAAAATTCCGTGGATTGTTTTTGGGGGCATATTGCTGGGAGTGGCCGGCTGGCTCCTTAAAATGCTCGATACGCATGATGGTTCCCAGGCCCAAGGTGTCACCACTACCAAGTCGGCCTGCGGTTTTAGTATCAAGTTCATCCTGCAATTTGCCATCCAGAAGAGGGGCAGTTGAGTTTTGTTTGCCAGAGAAACGGGCCGAGGTTTCTGTTTGGGGACATATGGCTGAGAGTGGCCGGCTGGCCCCTGAAAATCCACGATACACAACATGGTACCCAGATCCAAGGTGGCACCAGTGCCAAGTTGGGCTGGTTTGATAGTCCCAAGTGTCTCCTGCAATCTGCCATCCAGAAGCGGGGCAGCTTACTTTTGTTTGCCAGAGAAATAGGCCTAGGTTTTTGTTTGGGGGCCTGTGGCTAGGAGTGGCCTGCTGGCGCCTAAGAATCCAAGATACGCAGGATGTTTACCAGACCCATGGTGGCACCAGTGCCAAGTTGGGCTGGTTTGATAGTACCAAGTGGCTCCTGCAAACTCCATCAAAAAGTTGGCAGGCGTGTTTTGTTTTCCAGGGAACAGCGCCGTTGATTTTGTTTGGGGGCCTGTGGCTGGGAGTGGCCGGCTGGCTCCTTAGAATCCACGATACGCAGGATGGTTCCCAGACCCAAGGTGACACCAGTGCCAAGTCGGGCTGGTTTGATTACACCAAGTGGCTCCTGCAATCTGCCATCCATAAGTGAGGCAGCTAAGTTTTGTTTGCCAGAAAAAAGGGCCGTGGTTTTTGTTGGGGGCCTGTGGCTGGGAGTAGCCGGCTGGCTCCTTAAAATCCACGATAGGCAGGATGGTTCCCAGACCCAAGGTGGTACCAGTGCCAAGTCGGGCTGGTTTGATGGTGCAAAGTGGCTCCTGCAATCTGCCATCCAGAAGCGGGGCAGCTTACTTTTGTTTGCCAGGGAAACGGGCCGAGCTTTGTGTCTCGGGGCCTATGGCAGGGAGTGACCGGCTGGCTCCTGAAAAGCTACGATAGGCAGGATGGTGACCAGACCCATGGTGGCACCACTGGCAAGTTGGGCTGGTTTGATAGTACCAAGTGGCTCCTGCAATCTGCAATCAAAAAGTTGGCAGGCGAGTTTTGTTTTCCAGGGAAAAGCGCCGTTGTGTGTGTTTTGGGGCCTGTGGCTGGGAGTGGCCAGCTGGCTCCTTAGAATCCACGATACGCAGGATGGTTCCCAGACCCAAGGTGGCACCAGTGCCAAGTCGGGCTGGTTTGTTAGTACCAAGTGGTTCCTGCAATCTGCCATCCAGAAGCGGGGCAGCTGAATTTTGTTTGCCAGAGAAAAAGGCTGTTGTTTGTGTTTCGGGGCCTGTGGCTGGCAGTGGACGGCTGGCTCCTGAAAATCCATGATACGCAGCATGGTTCCCAGACCCAAGGTGGCACCAGTGCCAAGTAGGGCTGGTTTCATAGTACCCAGTGGCTTCTGCAATCTGCCATCCAGAAGAGGGGCAGTTGAGTTTTGTTTTCCAGAGAAAAGGGCCGTGGTTTGTGTTTGGGGCCTATGGCTGAGAGTGACCGGCTGGCCCCTGAAAATCCACGATAGGAAGGATGATTCCCAGATCCAAGGTGGCACCAGTGCCATGTTGTGCTGGTGTGATAGTCCCAAGTGGCTCCTGCAATCTGCCATCCAGAAGCGGGGCAGCTGAATTTTGTTTGCCAGAGAAAAAGGCTGTGGTTTTTGTTTGGGGGCCTATGGCTGGGAGTGGCCGGCTGGCTCCTGAAAATCCATGATACGCAGCATGGTTCCCAGACCCAAGGTGGCACCAGTGCCAAGTGGGGCTGGTTTCACAGTGTCAAGTGCCTCCTGCAATCTCCCATCCAGAAGCGGGGCAGCTGAGTTTTGTTTGCCTGTGAAACGGGCCGTTTTTTTTGATTGGGGTCTGTGGCCGAGAGTGTCCAGCTGGCTCCTGACAATCCACAATACGCAAGATGGTTCCCAGACCCAAGGTGGCACCAGTGCCAAGTCGTGCTGGTTTGATAGTACCAAGTGCGTCCTGCAATTTGCCATCCAGAAGAGGGGCAGTTGAGTTTTGTTTGCCAGAGAAAAGCGCCGTTGTTTGTGTTTGTGGTCTTGTGGCTGGGAGTGGCCGACTGGCGCCTTAGAATCTGCGATACGCAGCATGGTTCCCAGACCCAAGGTGGTACCAGTGCCAAGTCGGGCTGGTTTGATAGTACCAAGTGGCTCCTGCAATCTGCCATCCAGAAGCGGGGCAGCTTACTTTTGTTTGCCAGGGAAACGGGCCGAGGTTTGTGACTGGGGGCCTATGGCTGGGAGTGACCGGCTGGCTCCTGAAAAGCTACAATAGGCAGGATGGTTACCAGACCCATGGTGGCACCAGTGCCAAGTTGGGCTGGTTTGATAGTACCAAGTTGCTCCTGCAATCTGCCATCAAAAAGTTGGCAGGCGAGTTTTGTTTTCCAGGGAAAAGCGCCGTTGTTTGTATTTGGGGGCCTGTGGCTGGGAGTGGCCGGCTGGCTCCTTAGAATCCACGATACGCAGGATGGTTCCCAGACCCAAGGTGGCACCAGTGCCAAGTCGGGCTGGTTTGATACTACCAAGTGGTTCCTGCAATCTGCCATCCAGAAGCGGGGCAGCTTACTTTTGTTTGCCAGGGAAATGGGCCGTGGGTTTTGTTTGGGGGCATATTGCTGAGAGTGGCCGGCTGGCCCCTGAAAATCCACGCTAGGCAGCATGGTTCCAGGATGCAAGGTGGCACCAGTGCCAAGTCGGGCTGGTTTGATGGGTCAAAGTGGCTCCTGCAATCTGCCATCCAGAAGCGGGGCAGCTGATTTTTGTTTGCCAGAGAAAAATTCCGTGGATTGTTTTTGGGGGCATATTGCTGGGAGTGGCCGGCTGGCTCCTTAAAATGCTCGATACGCATGATGGTTCCCAGGCCCAAGGTGTCACCACTACCAAGTCGGCCTGCGGTTTTAGTATCAAGTTCATCTTGCAATTTGCCATCCAGAAGAGGGGCAGTTGAGTTTTGTTTGCCAGAGAAACGGGCCGAGGTTTCTGTTTGGGGGCATATGGCTGAGAGTGGCCGGCTGGCCCCTGAAAATCCACGATACACAGCATGGTTCCCAGATCCAAGGTGGCACCAGTGCCAAGTTGGGCTGGTTTGATAGTCCCAAGTGTCTCCTGCAATCTGCCATCCAGAAGCGGGGCAGCTTACTTTTGTTTGCCAGAGAAATAGGCCTAGGTTTTTGTTTGGGGGCCTGTGGCTAGGAGTGGCCGGCTGGCTCCTAAGAATCCACGATACGCAGGATGTTTACCAGACCCATGGTGGCACCAGTGCCAAGTTGGGCTGGTTTGATAGTACCAAGTGGCTCCTGCAAACTCCATCAAAAAGTTGGCAGGCGTGTTTTGTTTTCCAGGGAACAGCGCCGTTGATTTTGTTTGGGGGCCTGTGGCTGGGAGTGGCCGGCTGGCTCCTTAGAATCCACGATACGCAGGATGGTTCCCAGACCCAAGGTGGCACCAGTGCCAAGTCGGGCTGGTTTGATTACACCAAGTGACTCCTGCAATCTGCCATCCAGAAGTGAGGCAGCTAAGTTTTGTTTGCGAGAAAAAAGGGCCGTGGTTTTTGTTGGGGGCCTGTGGCTGGGAGTAGCCGGCTGGCTCCTTAAAATCCACGATAGGCAGGATGGTTCCCAGACCCAAGGTGGCACCAGTGCCAAGTCGGGCTGGTTTGATAGTACCAAGTGGCTCCTGCAATCTGCCATCCAGAAGCGGGGCAGCTGAGTTTTTATTGCCAGAGAAAAAGGCTGTGGTTTTTGTTTGGGGGCCTGTGGCTGGCAGTGGCCGGCTGGCTCCTGAAAATCCACGATACGCAGCATGGTTCCCAGACCCAAGGTGGCACCAGTACAAAGTGGGGCTCGTTTGACAGTGTCAAGTGCCTCCTGCAATCTCCCATCCAGAAGCGGGGCAGCTGAGTTTTTTTTGCCAGGGAAACGGACCTTTGTTTTTGATTGGGGTCTGTGGCCGAGAGTGGTCGGCTGTCTCCTGACAATCCACAATACGCAGGATGGTTCCCAGACCAAAGGTGGCACCAGTGCCAAGTCGGGCTGGTTTGATAGTACCAAGTGTCTCCTGCGATCTGCCATCCAGAAGCGGGGCAGCTGAGTTTTGTTTGCCAGAGAAAAGGGCCGTGGGTTGTGTTTGGGGGCATATGGCTGGGAGTGGCCACCTGGCTCCTTAAAATGCACGATACGCCGCATGGTAACCAGACGCAAGGTGGCACCAGTGCCAAGTCGGGCTGTTTTTGTAGTACCCAGTGGCTCCTGCAATTTGCCATCCAGAAGCGGGGCAGCTAAATTTTGTTTGCTAGAGAAAAGGGCTGTGGTTTGTGTTTGGGGGCCTATGGCCGAGAGTGGTAGGCTGGCCCCTGAAAATCAACGATAGGCAGGATGGTTCCCAGATACAAGGTGGCACCAGTGCCAAGTAAGGCTGGTTGTATGGTTCAAAGTGACTCCTGCAATCTGCCATCCAGAAGCGGGACAGCTGAGTTTTTTTTGCCAGAGAAAAGGTCCGTGGTTTCTTTTTGGGGCATACGACTGGGAATTGCCGGCTGGCTCCTTAAAATGTTCGATACGCAGGATGGTTCCCAGAGCCAAGGTGGCACCACTGCCAAGTCGGGCTCTTTTTGTAGTACCAAGTGCGTCCTGCAATTTGCCATCCAGAAGAGGGGCAGTTGAGTTTTGTTTGCCAGAGAAAAGGGCCGAGGTTTGTGTTTGGGAGCATATGGCTGGGAATGACCGGCTGGCCCCTGAAAATCCACGATACGCCGGATGGTTCCCAGATCCAAGATGGTACCATTACCAAGTCGGGCTGCTTTGATAGTCCCAAGTGGCTCCTGCAAACTGCCACACCAGAAGCGGGGCAGCTGAGTTTTGTTTGCCAGGGAAATGAGCCGTTGTTTGTGTTTGGGGGCCTGTGGCTGGGAGTGTTCGGCTGGTTCCTGAATATGTACGATACGCAGGATTGTTCCCAGATCCAAGGTGGCAGCAGTGCCATGTTGGGCT
This sequence comes from Melospiza melodia melodia, assembly GCF_035770615.1. Classification (NCBI taxonomy): domain Eukaryota; kingdom Metazoa; phylum Chordata; class Aves; order Passeriformes; family Passerellidae; genus Melospiza; species Melospiza melodia. The sequence goes on from NC_086197.1 coordinate 41,503,871, forward strand.
GGTGTGATAGTCCCAAGTGGCTCCTGCAATCTGCCATCCAGAAGTGGGGCAGCTGATTTTTGTTTGCCAGAGAAAAGGTCCGTGGTTTGTGTTTGGGGGCATATGGCTGAGAGTGGCCGGCTGGCCCCTGAAAATCCACGATACACAGGATGGTTCCCAGATCCAAGGTGGCACCTGTGCCAAGTCGGGCTGATTTGATAGTACTAAGTAGCTCCTGCAATCTGCCATCCAGAAGCGGGGCAGCTTACTTTTGTTTGCCAGGGAAACGGGCCGAGGTTTCTGTTTGGGGGCCTATGGCTGGGAGTGACCGGCTGGCTCCTGAAAAGCTACAATAGGCAGGATGGTTCCCAGAGCCAAGGTGGCACCAGTGCCAAGTTGGGCTGGTTTGATAGTACCAAGTGGCTCCTGCAATCTGCCATCCAGAAGCGGGGCAGCTTACTTTTGTTTGCCAGAGAAATAGGCCTAGGTTTTTGTCTGGGGGCCTGTGGCTAGGAGTGGCCGGCTGGCTCCTAAGAATCCACGATACGCAGGATGTTTCCCAGACCCAAGGTGACACCAGTGCCAAGTTGGGCTGGTTTGATAGTACCAAGTGGCTCCTGCAAACTCCATCAAAAAGTTGGCAGGCGTGTTTTGTTTTCCAGGGAACAGCGCCGTTGATTTTGTTTGGGGGCCTGTGGCTGGGAGTGGCCGGCTGGCTCCTTAGAATCCACCATACGCAGGATGGTTCCCAGACCCAAGGTGGCACCAGTGCCAAGTCGGGCTGGTTTGATAGTCCCAAGTGGCTCCTGCAAACTGCCATCCAGAAGCGGGGCAGCTGAGTTTTGTTTGCCAGGGAAATGGGCCGTTTTTTGTGTTTGGGGGCCTGTGGCTGGGAGTGGTCGGCTGGTTCCTGAATATGTACGATACGCAGGATTGTTCCCAGACCCAAGGTGGCACCAGTGCCAAGTCGGGCTGGTTTGATGGTGCAAAGTGGCTCCTGCAATCTGCCATCCAGACGCGGGGCAGCGGATTTTTGTTTCCATGAGAAATGGTCCGTGGTTTGTTTTTGGGGGTATATGGCTGGGCCTGGCCGGCTGGCTCCTTAAAAAGCTCGATATGCAGGATGGTTCCCTGACACAAGGTGGCACCAGTGCCACGTCGGGCGGTTTTCGTAGTACAAAGTGCGTCCTAAAATTTGCCATCCAGAAGAGGGGCAGTTGAGTTTTGTTTGCCAGAGAAAAGGTCCGTGGTTTGTTTTTGGGGGCATATGGCTGAGAGTGGCTGGGTGGCCCCTGAAAATCCACGATACACAGGATGGTTCCCAGATCCAAGGTGGCACCTGTGCCAAGTCGGGCTGATTTGATAGTACTAAGTAGCTCCTGCAATGTGCCATCCAGAAGCGGGGCAGCTTACTTTTGTTTGCCAGGGAAACGGGCCGAGGTTTGTGTTTGGGGGCCTATGGCTGAGAGTGACCGGCTGGCTCCTGAAAAGCTACAATAGGCAGGATGGTGACCAGACCCATGGTGGCACCAGTGCCAAGTTGGGCTGGTTTGATAGTACCAAGTGGTTCCTGCAATCTGCCATCCAGAAGCAGGGCAGCTGAGTTTTGTTTGCCAGAGAAAAGGGCCTTGGTTTGTGTTTGGGGGCATATGGCTGGGTGTGGCCAGCTGGCTCCTTAAAATGCACGATATGCAACATGGCTCCCAGACCCAAGGTGGCACCAGTGCCAAGTTGGGCTGGTTTGATAGTACCAAGTGGCTCCTGCAATCTTCCATGATCACGTGGAGAAATACTTTCTGGTTTCAGCCTCATGCTCTTTCTTCTCTCCCTCAACTTCTCTATCACCTCTCATCTGGTTCACATGCGCTGTCTTCAAGGTCCACAGGCTACTTTTCACAGAATCTTCTGGCCTGATGAAGTAAGAATGATGAATAGAACAGAGCTGGGATCTATTTTCCAGTTTGGATAAAATGCATTCTGCACACAAATCCAAGGAGAACGGGCTGCCCCGATGCCCAGAAAATCTTTCACTCCTGCTAGTGTTCTACGTCAACCGCAACTTAGTCTGAAAGAAAAGCTTTTTCTCTGAGAGCATCTGAGAGGTTTGCATGAAGCACTGATATCTGACATATGCAATTTTGAATAGGAGAGGAAAAAGAAAATGGCAAGGAGTTTTTAATTTTAGTGGTTTCAATTTTAATTTCCATGCACTTTTTCAAAACTTGTCAGCTCAAATGCCCATCAACATCTTTTAGTCATCTGTAAGTCAGTATTCATATAAAATGTGCTTCAAATCCAAAGAATTTCAAATTTGCACTCCAAGCTTCTATGCCTAGATTTATGATTTCCTACACATATTAGATGAAAGGAAGGCCTTTTTTACTGTGGGAGTGCTGGAACACTGGAACAGGTTGCCCAGAGAAGTTGTGGGTGTCCCATCCCTGAAAGTATTCAAGGTCACCTTGGACGGGGCTTGGAGCAGCAACAAAGGAGAAGCTTGATGGTAGAGAAACAAAGTCGGACTATAGAAGAAACTCGGATTGAAGTATAGGATCAAGTTTTCTCTCAGCTCTTGGGGTAAATTCAAAGTTGTACAAAATGACATTTATCTGTGCTATTCACTACTGTAACAGAAAGTTTCATGAAAACTGTACAGAAGATAGTAAATTTTAAAAGAGATAAGAATTACAGCATAAAATCCATGGGATAGGTTACAACATGAGACACTCTCTAAGAGAAAATCTCTTTGTTTCAGCACTTCATCGGGGTAAGATTTCATGAAGTGCCAAAGAAGGCGGCAAAATATCATTCGGGACATTATTTACTGGAATTCAGCCTGGCCATTAGTAGGAACTGCCTTTGAACATATCATGTAGATATACCACACACACTTTCCCTTCACTGAAAAATTACTGTTTACAACAAATAAGCAATTGACGATCAAAATTGATTGAAAGCATCTTAAACATGTCAAGTATTTCATTGTAGATGATCTGTGATCCAAATGCTTCTTCCACCTTCGAGAGGGACAGAAGAATTCTTCCATATCATGATGGTTTAAAATTGTATCAACCAATGTTTTCTGCTGAAAAGATATCATCTATTTTTTTCTATTTTTGGAAGAAAATATTCCTAGACATACAACAGGTGAGAACTAAGTAATTTTAAAGAAACAAATGAAATGAAAATATTCTGTAAATAGAATGAAATGAAAAGCTGTGTTTTAAATAGGAGCTAAATATTAAACAGAATTTTTGTACCAGGCATTTGAATTACTGCACCAGCTCTTTTGCCCATCAAGAGAGGCATTTAGCATTTCAGTCTTTTCCAAGGTGTTCATGATCTGCTATGCTGATCTCTGTGTGTGCCTAGGTGTGTGTGGAGGGGGGGCATATGAAGGGGAGTGTGTATGTTTGCTTTACAATTGTTGTGGCAGATTCATGCCTCAGCTCCACATTTTGTTTTAAAAAGGTCACACCGAGTGGATATGAAGTTTACTATCAACAAGAGATCGATTCCCAAATCATCCATTTGACTCTCCCTTATAAATCATGTGCTTTGTTGCATATTTTATCAAATATACTTTCAAGCCAGATGGAGGAAGGAGGATGTGGGAATCCCTCCACCATCTTGCAACTTTTATGTAAGTAGGTTTTCAAGAAAATCATCATTTCTCTTTTAAATATGTCTGGAACAGGCATGATGGTAGTGTCAACCTGTTGGAGTTTTTGTTGCTGGAAGAAGTTGTACAAAAGGATTGGTTTTTACATTGACCAGTTACTGAATCAAGCGCAGGAATACATTGGAAATTTAGCTGGGGGTTCCTTTTCCCAGCAGACTACTTCTAGAACGAGCTTGTACACTGAAGCTGACTCTTTTGCTCTCTTTTTGTTTCTTTCCTATTTTCTTGGCTTCTTTGCCACTATCTAGACAATTTTGGAACTTTGTTCCCAACTAAAATGGTTTCAATAGTCTGATTGTGATCATACATTTTTACAAGGAATTTTTAAAATCTTTCCTCGAGTCCAGAAAGTCAAGGACTTAGATCTTTTTCTTCCCTTATCAATATTGCCATGAAATTGATAAATAAAGACCAACTCTTTATTTTTGTTTTTAACCCACGTAGATAATTCCCATCCATTAATCCATTTTGTGGACCAATAGCTGCCATTCTGATGGAAGCTGTCACTTCTTAACAATAGGCATTCTGTGACTATGTTGACTGCACTTTGGGTGAAGATCCTAACTGGTCTTAGATATACATAGGGAGAAATTTGCTCAGCCAGTGTCAGTCTTAAGCATGCGTATCAGAAGATCTTTCTAGAGCTGGGAATTTTCCCATGAAAGGGATTCAGTTAGGGAAGAGACACTTGTGCCAGAGTTTTACATTCTTCTTGAACACTGCTTAAGGAACTTAGATGCCATGTCCATTTGGATCTCTGTCTGCACAGAACTTTGTCATGCCAGCGCTTTGAAATGCATCTTGAAGAGAATTCACTAGCACAGAATGAAAGAGAGTGGAAGGGGTTGGTGGGGCTAACCAGGCCCAACCCCCCTGCCTAAACCAGGATACCTAGAGCCTCTTGCCCAGGATTCTATCTGGGTGTACTTTTAATGTCTTCAAAGATCCAGGCTCCACAATCTTTCTGGGCAGTCTGTGCCGTGGTTCAGTCACCCTGACAGTAAAGAAACATTTACTGATGTTCAAAGGCAATCTCCTGTATTTCAGTGTGTGCCCACTGCCTCTTGTCTTTTCCCTCAGCATCACTGAAAAGACACTGATTCCCTCCCCTTTGCACTATTGCTTCCATATGTATGTGTGATGCCATGTAGAGGTATGTCAAAAACCTCCCTGAAGCCCAGGCAGATAATATTCCCTTCATCTACCAGTCAAGTTGATTCATCAGAGGAGTTTAAAGTGATGTTCAGCATGAAATTCCCCTGAAAAATCATGCTAACTACATTATTTGGTCATCTGTCATGTGCCTGGCAAGGATTTCCAGGAAGAGCTGCTTCATCAACTTCCTGGGGATAAAAAAGAGGCTGGCTGGTTTGTACTATGGCGAGTCCTCTTAATTGCCTTTTTTGAAGATGGGTGTCATTTGCTAACATCCACTCTTTAGCCTCTGTTGTCGTCTACATCTTAGCAAAACGCTTTTCCACTATGTCTGGCTAGGAAAAACTGTGCCAGCACAGAAAACATCTCCCATCGTGTTCTAGAAGTTGCACGGATGTCTGCCAAGTGTTTGGCAGGAAGAAAAGAAAAGTTGTCCAAAACAGCTTCCAATCGAATGTTCCTGTGATTGGAAAAGTCAGGAGAGTGCAAAGGTACTGTTTTCTATCAGTTGGCAAGGTGCGCACACAATCCCAGTGTTGTACAGCTTGCTTCTTCACCTTCCCGAAGCTGCCGCTCTCGCCGGCTGCCGGAGCCCAAGAAGCGGCTTCTTCGCGCAAAGACGATTGTGCCGCTCACAGGGCTCTCCTTAGCGCGGCTTCTGCCGAAAGACGCCCGGCAGCGGCTCTTACCTCCGGAGAGCATCCTACCTTCGTCTTTAGCTCCTCTTCTCATCTACACCTCGGCAAAACGCTTTTCCACTATGTCTGGCTAGGAAAAACTGTGCCAGCACAGAAAACATCTCCCATCGTGTTCTAGAAGTTGCACGGATGTCTGCCAAGTGTTTGGCAGGAAGAAAAGAAAAGTTGTCCAAAACAGCTTCCAATCGAATGTTCCTGTGATTGGAAAAGTCAGGAGAGTGCAAAGGTACTGTTTTCTATCAGTTGGCAAGGTGCGCACACAATCCCAGTGTTGTACAGCTTGCTTCTTCACCTTCCCGAAGCTGCCGCTCTCGCCGGCTCCCGGAGCCCAAGAAGCGGCTTCTTCGCGCAAAGACGATTGTGCCGCTCACAGTGCTCTCCTTAGCGCGGCTTCTGCCGAAAGACGCCCGGCAGCGGCTCTTACCTCCGGAGAGCATCCTACCTTCGTCTTTCGCGTCTTTTGTAGTCTACATCTTAGCAAAACGCTTTTCCACTATGTCTGGCTAGGAAAAACTGTGCCAGCACAGAAAACATCTCCCATCGTGTTCTAGAAGTTGCACGGATGTCTGCCAAGTGTTTGGCAGGAAGAAAAGAAAAGTTGTCCAAAACAGCTTCCAATCGAATGTTCCTGTGATTGGAAAAGTCAGGAGAGTGCAAAGGTACTGTTTTCTATCAGTTGGCAAGGTGCGCACACAATCCCAGTGTTGTACAGCTTGCTTCTTCACCTTCCCGAAGCTGCCGCTCTCGCCGGCTCCCGGAGCCCAAGAAGCGGCTTCTTCGCGCAAAGACGATTGTGCCGCTCACAGTGCTCTCCTTAGCGCGGCTTCTGCCGAAAGACGCCCGGCAGCGGCTCTTACCTCCGGAGAGCATCCTACCTTCGTCTTTCGCGTCTTTTGTAGTCTACATCTTAGCAAAACGCTTTTCCACTATGTCTGGCTAGGAAAAACTGTGCCAGCACAGAAAACATCTCCCATCGTGTTCTAGAAGTTGCACGGATGTCTGCCAAGTGTTTGGCAGGAAGAAAAGAAAAGTTGTCCAAAACAGCTTCCAATCGAATGTTCCTGTGATTGGAAAAGTCAGGAGAGTGCAAAGGTACTGTTTTCTATCAGTTGGCAAGGTGCGCACACAATCCCAGTGTTGTACAGCTTGCTTCTTCACCTTCCCGAAGCTGCCGCTCTCGCCGGCTGCCGGAGCCCAAGAAGCGGCTTCTTCGCGCAAAGACGATTGTGCCGCTCACAGTGCTCTCCTTAGCGCGGCTTCTGCCGAAAGACGCCCGGCAGCGGCTCTTACCTCCGGAGAGCATCCTACCTTCGTCTTTCGCGTCTTTTGTAGTCTACATCTTAGCAAAACGCTTTTCCACTATGTCTGGCTAGGAAAAACTGTGCCAGCACAGAAAACATCTCCCATCGTGTTCTAGAAGTTGCACGGATGTCTGCCAAGTGTTTGGCAGGAAGAAAAGAAAAGTTGTTCAAAACAGCTTCCAATCGAATGTTCATGTGATTGGAAAAGTCAGGAGAGTGCAAAGGTACTGTTTTCTATCAGTTGGCAAGGTGCGCACACAATCCCAGTGTTGTACAGCTTGCTTCTTCACCTTCCCGAAGCTGCCGCTCTCGCCGGCTCCCGGAACCGAAGAAGCGGCTTCTTCGCGCAAAGACGATTGTGCCGCTCACAGGGCTCTCCTTAGCGCGGCTTCTGCCGAAAGACGCCCGGCAGCGGCTCTTAACTCCGGAGAGCATCCTACCTTCGTCTTTCGCGTCTTATGTAGTCTACATCTTAGCAAAACGCTTTTCCACTATGTCTGGCTAGGAAAAACCGTGCCAGCCCAGAAAACATCTCCCATCGTTTTCTAGAAGTTGCAGATATGTCTGCCAAGTGTTTGGCAGGAAGAAAAGAAAAGTTGTCCAAAACAGCTTCCAATCGAATGTTCCTGTGATTGGAAAAGTCAGGAGAGTGCAAAGGTACTGTTTTCTATCAGTTGGCAAGGTGCGCACACAATCCCAGTGTTGTACAGCTTGCTTCTTCACCTTCCCGAAGCTGCCACTCTCAGGAGGTAAGAGCCGCTGCCGGGCGTCTTTCGGCAGAAGCCGCGCTAAGGGGAGCACTGTGAGCGGCACAATCGTCTTTGCGCGAAGAACCCGCTTCTTGGGCTCCGGCAGCCGGCGAGAGCGGCAGCTTCGGGAAGGTGAAGAAGCAAGCTGTACAACACTGGGATTGTGTGCGCACCTTGCCAACTGATAGAAAACAGTACCTTTGCACTCTCCTGACTTTTCCAATCACAGGAACATTCGATTGGAAGCTGTTTTGGACAACTTTTCTTTTCTTCCTGCCAAACACTTGGCAGACATCCGTGCAACTTCTAGAACACGATGGGAGATGTTTTCTGTGCTGGCACAGTTTTTCCTAGCCAGACATAGTGGAAAAGCGTTTTGCTAAGATGTAGACTACAAAAGACGCGAAAGACGAAGGTAGGATGCTCTCCGGAGGTAAGAGCCGCTGCCGGGCGTCTTTCGGCAGAAGCCGCGCTAAGGAGAGCACTGTGAGCGGCACAATCGTCTTTGCGCGAAGAAGCCGCTTCTTGGGCTCCGGGAGCCGGCGAGAGCGGCAGCTTCGGGAAGGTGAAGAAGCAAGCTGTACAACACTGGGATTGTGTGCGCACCTTGCCAACTGATAGAAAACAGTACCTTTGCACTCTCCTGACTTTTCCAATCACAGGAACATTCGATTGGAAGCTGTTTTGGACAACTTTTCTTTTCTTCCTGCCAAACACTTGGCAGACATCCGTGCAACTTCTAGAACACGATGGGAGATGTTTTCTGTGCTGGCACAGTTTTTCCTAGCCAGACATAGTGGAAAAGCTTTTTGCCGAGGTGTAGACTACATAAGACGCGAAAGACGAAGGTAGGATGCTCTCCGGAGGTAAGAGCCGCTGCCGGGCGTCTTTCGGCAGAAGCCGCGCTAAGGAGAGCACTGTGAGCGGCACAATCGTCTTTGCGCGAAGAAGCCGCTTCTTGGGCTCCGGCAGCCGGCGAGAGCGGCAGCTTTGGGAAGGTGAAGAAGCAAGCTGTACAACACTGGGATTGTGTGCGCACCTTGCCAACTGATAGAAAACAGTACCTTTGCACTCTCCTGACTTTTCCAATCACAGGAACATTCGATTGGAAGCTGTTTTGGACAACTTTTCTTTTCTTCCTGCCAAACACTTGGCAGACATCCGTGCAACTTCTAGAACACGATGGGAGATGTTTTCTGTGCTGGCACAGTTTTTCCTAGCCAGACATAGTGGAAAAGCTTGTTGCCGAGGTGTAGATGAGAAGAGGAGCTAAAGACGAAGGTAGGATGCTCTCCGGAGGTAAGAGCCGCTGCCGGGCGTCTTTCGGCAGAAGCCGCGCTAAGGAGAGCACTGTGAGCGGCACAATCGTCTTTGCGCGAAGAAGCCGCTTCTTGGGCTCCGGCAGCCGGCGAGAGCGGCAGCTTCGGGAAGGTGAAGAAGCAAGCTGTACAACACTGGGATTGTGTGCGCACCTTGCCAACTGATAGAAAACAGTACCTTTGCACTCTCCTGACTTTTCCAATCACAGGAACATTCGATTGGAAGCTGTTTTGGACAACTTTTCTTTTCTTCCTGCCAAACACTTGGCAGACATCCGTGCAACTTCTAGAACACGATGGGAGATGTTTTCTGTGCTGGCACAGTTTTTCCTAGCCAGACATAGTGGAAAAGCTTTTTGCCGAGGTGTAGATGAGAAGAGGAGCAAAAGAGTGGATGTTAGCAAATGACACCCATCTTCAAAAAAGGCAATTAAGAGGACTCGCCATAGTACAAACCAGCCAGCCTCTTTTTTATCCCCAGGAAGTTGATGAAGCAGCTCTTCCTGGAAATCCTTGCCAGGCACATGACAGATGACCAAATAATGTAGTTAGCATGATTTTTCAGGGGAATTTCATGCTGAACATCACTTTAAACTCCTCTGATGAATCAACTTGACTGGTAGATGAAGGGAATATTATCTGCCTGGGCTTCAGGGAGGTTTTTGACATACCTCTACATGGCATCACACATACATATGGAAGCAATAGTGCAAAGGGGAGGGAATCAGTGTCTTTTCAGTGATGCTGAGGGAAAAGACAAGAGGCAGTGGGCACACACTGAAATACAGGAGATTGCCTTTGAACATCAGTAAATGTTTCTTTACTGTCAGGGTGACTGAACCACGGCACAGACTGCCCAGAAAGATTGTGGAGCCTGGATCTTCGAAGACATTAAAAGTACACCCAGATAGAATCCTGGGCAAGAGGCTCTAGGTATCCTGGTTTAGGCAGGGGGGTTGGGCCTGGTTAGCCCCACCAACCCCTTCCACTCTCTTTCATTCTGTGCTAGTGAATTCTCTTCAAGATGCATTTCAAAGCGCTGGCATGACAAAGTTCTGTGCAGACAGAGATCCAAATGGACATGGCATCTAAGTTCCTTAAGCAGTGTTCAAGAAGAATGTAAAACTCTGGCACAAGTGTCTCTTCCCTAACTGAATCCCTTTCATGGGAAAATTCCCAGCTCTAGAAAGATCTTCTGATACGCATGCTTAAGACTGACACTGGCTGAGCAAATTTCTCCCTATGTATATCTAAGACCAGTTAGGATCTTCACCCAAAGTGCAGTCAACATAGTCACAGAATGCCTATTGTTAAGAAGTGACAGCTTCCATCAGAATGGCAGCTATTGGTCCACAAAATGGATTAATGGATGGGAATTATCTACGTGGGTTAAAAACAAAAATAAAGAGTTGGTCTTTATTTATCAATTTCATGGCAATATTGATAAGGGAAGAAAAAGATCTAAGTCCTTGACTTTCTGGACTCGAGGAAAGATTTTAAAAATTCCTTGTAAAAATGTATGATCACAATCAGACTATTGAAACCATTTTAGTTGGGAACAAAGTTCCAAAATTGTCTAGATAGTGGCAAAGAAGCCAAGAAAATAGGAAAGAAACAAAAAGAGAGCAAAAGAGTCAGCTTCAGTGTACAAGCTCGTTCTAGAAGTAGTCTGCTGGGAAAAGGAACCCCCAGCTAAATTTCCAATGTATTCCTGCGCTTGATTCAGTAACTGGTCAATGTAAAAACCAATCCTTTTGTACAACTTCTTCCAGCAACAAAAACTCCAACAGGTTGACACTACCATCATGCCTGTTCCAGACATATTTAAAAGAGAAATGATGATTTTCTTGAAAACCTACTTACATAAAAGTTGCAAGATGGTGGAGGGATTCCCACATCCTCCTTCCTCCATCTGGCTTGAAAGTATATTTGATAAAATATGCAACAAAGCACATGATTTATAAGGGAGAGTCAAATGGATGATTTGGGAATCGATCTCTTGTTGATAGTAAACTTCATATCCACTCGGTGTGACCTTTTTAAAACAAAATGTGGAGCTGAGGCATGAATCTGCCACAACAATTGTAAAGCAAACATACACACTCCCCTTCATATGCCCCCCCCTCCACACACACCTAGGCACACACAGAGATCAGCATAGCAGATCATGAACACCTTGGAAAAGACTGAAATGCTAAATGCCTCTCTTGATGGGCAAAAGAGCTGGTGCAGTAATTCAAATGCCTGGTACAAAAATTCTGTTTAATATTTAGCTCCTATTTAAAACACAGCTTTTCATTTCATTCTATTTACAGAATATTTTCATTTCATTTGTTTCTTTAAAATTACTTAGTTCTCACCTGTTGTATGTCTAGGAATATTTTCTTCCAAAAATAGAAAAAAATAGATGATATCTTTTCAGCAGAAAACATTGGTTGATACAATTTTAAACCATCATGATATGGAAGAATTCTTCTGTCCCTCTCGAAGGTGGAAGAAGCATTTGGATCACAGATCATCTACAATGAAATACTTGACATGTTTAAGATGCTTTCAATCAATTTTGATCGTCAATTGCTTATTTGTTGTAAACAGTAATTTTTCAGTGAAGGGAAAGTGTGTGTGGTATATCTACATGATATGTTCAAAGGCAGTTCCTACTAATGGCCAGGCTGAATTCCAGTAAATAATGTCCCGAATGATATTTTGCCGCCTTCTTTGGCACTTCATGAAATCTTACCCCGATGAAATGCTGAAACAAAGAGATTTTCTCTTAGAGAGTGTCTCATGTTGTAACCTATCCCATGGATTTTATGCTGTAATTCTTATCTCTTTTAAAATTTACTATCTTCTGTACAGTTTTCATGAAACTTTCTGTTACAGTAGTGAATAGCACAGATAAATGTCATTTTGTACAACTTTGAATTTACCCCAAGAGCTGAGAGAAAACTTGATCCTATACTTCAATCCGAGTTTCTTCTATAGTCCGACTTTGTTTCTCTACCATCAAGCTTCTCCTTTGTTGCTGCTCCAAGCCCCGTCCAAGGTGACCTTGAATACTTTCAGGGATGGGACACCCACAACTTCTCTGGGCAACCTGTTCCAGTGTTCCAGCACTCCCACAGTAAAAAAGGCCTTCCTTTCATCTAATATGTGTAGGAAATCATAAATCTAGGCATAGAAGCTTGGAGTGCAAATTTGAAATTCTTTGGATTTGAAGCACATTTTATATGAATACTGACTTACAGATGACTAAAAGATGTTGATGGGCATTTGAGCTGACAAGTTTTGAAAAAGTGCACGGAAATTAAAATTGAAACCACTAAAATTAAAAACTCCTTGCCATTTTCTTTTTCCTCTCCTATTCAAAATTGCATATGTCAGATATCAGTGCTTCATGCAAACCTCTCAGATGCTCTCAGAGAAAAAGCTTTTCTTTCAGACTAAGTTGCGGTTGACGTAGAACACTAGCAGGAGTGAAAGATTTTCTGGGCATCGGGGCAGCCCGTTCTCCTTGGATTTGTGTGCAGAATGCATTTTATCCAAACTGGAAAATAGATCCCAGCTCTGTTCTATTCATCATTCTTACTTCATCAGGCCAGAAGATTCTGTGAAAAGTAGCCTGTGGACCTTGAAGACAGCGCATGTGAACCAGATGAGAGGTGATAGAGAAGTTGAGGGAGAGAAGAAAGAGCATGAGGCTGAAACCAGAAAGTATTTCTCCACGTGATCATGGAAGATTGCAGGAGCCACTTGGTACTATCAAACCAGCCCGACTTGGCACTGGTGCCACTATGGGTCTGGGAGCCATGTTGCATATCGTGCATTTTAAGGAGCCAGCTGGCCACACACAGCCATATGCCCCCAAACACAAACCAAGCCCTTTTCTCTGGCAAACAAAACTCAGCTGCCCTGCTTCTGGATGGCAGATTGCAGGAGCCACTTGGTACTATCAAACCAGCCCAACTTGGCACTGGTGCCACCTTGGCTCTGGGAACCATCCTGCCTATTGTAGCTTTTCAGGAGCCAGCCGGTCACTCCCAGCCATAGGCCCCCAAACAGAAACCTCGGCCCGTTTCCCTGGCAAACAAAAGTAAGCTGCCCCGCTTCTGGATGGCAGATTGCAGGAGCTACTTAGTACTATCAAATCAGCCCGACTTGGCACAGGTGCCACCTTGGATCTGGGAACCATCCTGTGTATCGTGGATTTTCAGGGGCCACCCAGCCACTCTCAGCCATATGCCCCCAAAAACAAACCACGGACCTTTTCTCTGGCAAACAAAACTCAACTGCCCCTCTTCTGGATGGCAAATTTTAGGACGCACTTTGTACTACGAAAACCGCCCGACGTGGCACTGGTGCCACCTTGTGTCAGGGAACCATCCTGCATATCGAGCTTTTTAAGGAGCCAGCCGGCCAGGCCCAGCCATATACCCCCAAAAACAAACCACGGACCATTTCTCATGGAAACAAAAATCCGCTGCCCCGCGTCTGGATGGCAGATTGCAGGAGCCACTTTGCACCATCAAACCAGCCCGACTTGGCACTGGTGCCACCTTGGGTCTGGGAACAATCCTGCGTATCGTACATATTCAGGAACCAGCCGAACACTCCCAGCCACAGGCCCCCAAACACAAACAACGGCCCATTTCCCTGGCAAACAAAACTCAGCTGCCCCGCTTCTGGATGGCAGTTTGCAGGAGCCACTTGGGACTATCAAACCAGCCCGACTTGGCACTGGTGCCACCTTGGGTCTGGGAACCATCCTGCGTATGGTGGATTCTAAGGAGCCAGCCGGCCACTCCCAGCCACAGGCCCCCAACAAAAACCACGGCCCTTTTTTCTGGCAAACAAAACTTAGCTGCCTCACTTCTGGATGGCAGATTGCAGGAGCCACTTGGTGTAATCAAACCAGCCCGACTTGGCACTGGTGCCACCTTGGGTCTGGGAACCATCCTGCGTATCGTGGATTCTAAGGAGCCAGCCGGCCACTCCCAGCCACAGGCCCCCAAACAAAATCAACGGCGCTGTTCCCTGGAAAACAAAACACGCCTGCCAACTTTTTGATGGAGTTTGCAGGAGCCACTTGATACTATCAAACCAGCCCGACTTGGCACTGGTGCCACCTTGGGTCTGGGAAACATCCTGCGTATCGTGGATTCTTAGGAGCCAGCCGGCCACTCCTAGCCACAGGCCCCCAGACAAAAACCTAGGCCTATTTCTCTGGCAAACAAAAGTAAGCTGCCCCGCTTCTGGATGGCAGATTGCAGGAGACACTTGGTACTATCAAACCAGCCCAACTTGGCACTGGTGCCACCTTGGATCTGGGAACCATGCTGTGTATCGTGGATATTCAGGGGCCAGACGGCCACTCTCAGCCATATGTCCCCAAACAGAAACCTCGGCCCGTTTCTCTGGCAAACAAAACTCAACTGCCCCTCTTCTGGATGGCAAATTGCAGGATGAACTTGATACTAAAACCGCAGGCCGACTTGGTAGTGGTGACACCTTGGACCTGGGAACCATCATGCGTATCGAGCATTTTAAGGAGCCAGCCGGCCACTCCCAGCAATATGCCCCCAAAAACAATCCACGGAATTTTTCTCTGGCAAACAAAAATCAGCTGCCCCGCTTCTGGATGGCAGATTGCAGGAGCCACTTTGCACCATCAAACCAGCCCGACTTGGCACTGGTGCCACCTTGCATCTGGGAACCATGCTGCCTAGCGTGGATTTTCAGGAGCCAGCCGGCCACTCTCAGCCATAGGCCCCCAAACAAAACCCACGGCCCATTTCCCTGGCAAACAAAATTAAGCTGCCCCGCTTCTGGATGGCAGATTGCAGGACGCACTTGGTAGTATCAAACCAGCCCGACTTGGCACTGGTGCCACCTTGGGTCTGGGAACCATCCTGCGTATTGTGGGTTCAAAGGAGCCAGCCGGCCACTGCCAGCCACAGGCCCCCAAATACAAACAACGGCGCTTTTCCCTGGAAAACAAAACTCGCCTGACAACTTTTTGATGGCAGATTGCAGGAGCCACTTGGTACTATCAAACCAGCCCAACTTGGCACTGGTGCCACCATGGGTCTGGTCACCATCCTGCCTATCGTAGCTTTTCAGGAGCCAGCCGGTCACTCCCAGCCATAGGTCCCCAGACACAAACCTCGGCCTGTTTCCCTGGCAAACAAAAGTAAGCTGCCCCACTTCTGGATGGCAGATTCCAGGAGCCACTTTGCACCATCAAACCAGCCCAACTTGGCACTGGTGCCACCTCTGGTCTGGGAACCATCCTGCGTATCGTGGGTTCTAAGGAGCCAGCTGGCCACTCCCAGCCACAGGCCCCCAAACACAAACAACGGCGCTTTTCCCTGGAAAACAAAACTCGCCTGCCAACTTTTTGATGGCAGATTGCCGGAGCCACTTGGTACTATCAAACCAGCCCAACGTGGCACTGGTGCCACAATGGGTCTGGTCACCATCCTGCCTATCGTAGCTTTTCAGGAGCCAGTTGGTCACTCCCAGCAATAGGCCCCCAGACACAAACCTCGGCCCGTTTCCCTGGCAAACAAAAGTAAGCTGCCCCGCTTCTGCATGGCAGATTGCAGGAGCTATTTAGTACTATCAAACCAGCCCGACTTGGCACTGGTGACACCTCTGGTCTGGGAACCATCCTGCCTATCGTGGATTTTCAGGGGCCAGCCGGCCACTCTAAGCCATATGCCCCCAAAAACAAACCACGGCCCTTTTCTCTGGCAAACAAAACTCAACTGCCCCTCTTCTGGATGGCAAATTTTAGGACGCACTTTGTACTACGAAAACCGCCCGACGTGGCACTGGTGCCACCTTGTGTCAGGGAACCATCCTGCATATCGAGCTTTTTAAGGGGCCAGCCGGCCACGCCCAGCCATATACCCCCAAAAACAAACCACGGATCATTTCTCATGGAAACAAAAATCCGCTGCCCCGCGTCTGGATGGCAGATTGCAGGAGCCACTTTGCACCATCAAACCAGCCCGACTTGGCACTGGTGCCACCATGGGTCTGGGAACAATCCTGCATATCGTGGATTCTAAGGAGCCAGCCGGCCACTCCCAGCCACAGGCCCCCAAACAAAAACAACGGCGCTTTTCCCTGGAAAACAAAACTCGCCTGCCAACATTTTGATGGCA
The DNA here is from genome assembly GCF_035770615.1 of Melospiza melodia melodia. Lineage (NCBI taxonomy): Eukaryota > Metazoa > Chordata > Aves > Passeriformes > Passerellidae > Melospiza > Melospiza melodia. The sequence continues at coordinate 41,519,923 of NC_086197.1, forward strand.
GATTGCAGGAGCCACTTGGTGCTATCAAACCAGCCCAACTTGGCACTGGTGCCACCATGGGTCTGGTCACCATCCTGCCTATCGTAGCTTTTCAGGAGCCAGCCGGTCACTCCCAGCCATAGACCCCCAGACACAAACCTCGGCCCGTTTCCTTGGAAAACAAAAGTAAGCTGCCCCGATTCTGGATGGCAGATTGCAGGAGCCACTTGGTACTATCAAATCAGCCCAACTTGGCACTGGTGCCACCATGGGTCTGGTAAACATCCTGCCTATCGTAGCTTTTCAGGAGCCAGCCGGTCACTCCCTGCCATAGGCCCCCAGACACAAACCTCGGCCCGTTTCCCTGGCAAACCAAAGTAAACTGCCCCGCTTTTGGATGGCAGATTGCAGGATGCATTTGGTACTATCAAACCTGCCCGACTTGGCCCTCGTGCAACCTTGGCTCTGGGAACCATGCTGCGTAACGTAGATTCTACGAGGACAGGCGGCCACTCCCAGCCACAGGCCTCTAAACAAAAACAACGGCGCTTTTCCCTGGAAAACAAAACTCGCCTGCCAAATTTTTGATGGCAGATTGCAGGAGCCACTTGGTACTATCAAACCAGCCCAACTTGGTACTGGTGCCACCATGGGTCTGGTAACCATCCTGCCTATCGTAGCTTTTCAGGAGCCAGCCGGTCACTCCCAGCCATAGGCCCCCAGACAAATATCTCGGCCCGTTTCCCTGGCAAACAAAAGTAAGCTGCCCCGCTTCTGGATGGCAGATTACAGCAGCCACATGGTACTATCAAACCAGGCCAACATGGCACTGGTGCCACCTTGGCTCTGGGAACCATCCTGCCTATCGTGGATTTTCAGGCGCCAGCCGGCCACTCTCAGCCATATGCCCCCAAACACATACCACGGCCCTTTGCTCTGGCAAACAAAACTCAACTGCCCCTCTTCTGGATGGCAAATTGCAGGACGCACTTGGTACTACGAAAACAGCCCGACTTGGCAGTGATGCCACCTTGGGTCAGGGAACAATCCTGCGTATCGATCTTTTTAAGGAGCCAGCCGGCCACGTCCAGCCATATACCCCCAAAAACAAACCACGGAACTTTTCTCCAGCAAACAAAAATCCGCTGCCCCGCGTCTAAATGGCAGATTTCAGGAGCTATTTAGTATTATCAAACCAGCCCGACTTGGCACTGGTGCCACCATGAGTCTGGTAACCATCCTGCCTATCGTAGCTTTTCAGTAGCCAGCCGGTCACTCCCAGCCATAGGCCCCCAGACACAAACCTCGGCCCGTTTCCCTGGGAAACAAAAGTAAGCTGACCCGCTTCTGGATGGCAGATTGCAGGAGCCACTTGGTACTATCAAACCAGCCCAACTTGGCACTGGTGCCACCTTGGCTCTGGGAACCATCCTGCGTATCCTGGGTTCAAAGGAGGCAGCCGGCCACTCCCAGCCATAGGCCTCTAAACAAGAACAACGGCGCTTTTCCCTGGAAAACAAAAGTCGCCTGACAACTTTTTGATGGCAGATTGCAGGAGCCACTTGGTACTATCAAACCAGCCCAACTTGGCACTGGTGCCACCATGGGTCTGGTCACCATCCTGCCTATCGTAGCTTTTCAGGAGCCAGCTGCTCACTCCCAGCCATAGGCCCCCAGACAAATATCTCGGCCCGTTTCCCTGGGAAACAAAAGTAAGTTACCCCGCTTCTGGATGGCAGATTGCAGGAGTCACTTTGCACCATCAAACCAGCCCGACTTGGCACTGGTGCCACCTCTGGTCTGGGACCCATCCTGCGTATCGTGGATTCTAAGGAGACAGCTGGCCACTCCCAGCCACAGGCCCCCAAACACAAACAACGGCGCTTTTCCCTGGAAAACAAAACTCGCTTGCCAACTTTTTGATGGCAGATTGCAGGAGCCACTTGGTACTATCAAACCACCCCAACTTGGCAACAAGTGGTTCCTGCAATCTGACATCCAGAAGCGGGGCAGCTTACTTTTGTTTGCCAGGGAAATGGACCGTTGTTTGTGTTTGGAGGCGTATGGCTGGGAGTGGCCGACTGGCTCCTTAAAATCCACAATACGCAGCATGGTTCCCAGACCAGAGGTGGCACCAGTGCCAAGTCGGGCTGGTTTGATAGTACCAAGTGGCTCCTGCAATCTGCTATCCAGAAGCGGGGCATCTTACTTTTGTTTGCCAGGGAAACGGGCCGGGCTTTCTGTCTCGGGGCCTATGGCAGGGAGTGACCGGCTGGCTCCTGAAAAGCTACGATAGCCAGGATGGTGACCAGACCCATGGTGGCACCAGTGCCAAGTTGGGCTGGTTTGATAGTACCAAGTGGCTCCTGCAATCTGCCATCAAAAAGTTGGCAGGCGAGTTTTGTTTTCCAGGGAAAAGCGCCATTGTTTGTGTTTGGGGGCCTGTGGCTGGGAGTGGCCGACTGGCTCCTTAGAATCCATTATACGCAGGATGGGTCCCAGACCAGAGGTGGCACCAGTGCCAAGTCGGGCTGGTTTGATAGTACCAAGTGGCTCCTGCAATCTGCCATCCAGAAGCGGGGCAGCTTACTTTTGTTTGCCAGGGAAACGGGCCGAGGTTTGTGACTGGGGACCTATGGCTGGGAGTGACCGGCTGGCTCCTGAAAAGTTACGATAGGCAGGATTGTGACCAGACCCATGGTGGCACCAGTGCCAAGTTGGGCTGGTTTGATAGTACCAAGTGGCTCCTGTAATCTGCCATCAAATAGTTGTCAGGCGAGTTTTGTTTTCCAGGGAAAAGCGCCGTTGTTTGTGTTTGGGGGCCTGTGGTAGGGAGTGGCCGGCTGGCTAATTAGAATCCACGATACGCAGGATGGTTCCCAGACCAGAGGTGGCACCAGTGCCAAGACGGGCTAGTTTGATGGTGCAAAGTGGCTCCTGCAATCTGCCATCCAGAAGCGGGGTAGCTTACTTTTGTTTGCCAGGGAAACGGGCCGAGGTTTTTCTCTGGGGGCCTATGGCGGGGAGTGACCGGCTGGCTCCTGAAAAGATAAGATAGGCAGGATGGTGACCAGACCCATGGTGGCACCAGTGCCAAGTTGGGCTGATTTGATAAAACCAAGTGGCTCCTGCAATCTGCCATCAAAAAGTTGGCAGGAGAGTTTTGTTTTCCAGGGAAAAGCGCCGTTGTTTGTGTTTGGGGGCGTGTGGCTGGGAGTGGCCGGCTGGCTCCTTAGAATCCACGATACGCAGCATGGTATCCAGACCCAAGGTGGCACCAGTGCCAAGTTTTGCTGGTTTGATAGTACCAAGTGGTTCCTGCAATCTGCCATCCAGAAGCAGGGCAGCTTACTTTTGTTTGCCAGGGAAACGGGCCGAGGTTTTTGTCTGGGGGCCTATGGCTGGGAGTGACCGGCTGGCTCCTGAAAAGCTACGATAGGCAGGATGGTGACCAGACCCATGGTGGCACCAGTCCCAAGTTGGGCTGATTTGATAGTACCAAGTGGCTCCTGCAATCTGCCGTCAAAATTTGGCAGGCGAGTTTTTCTTTTCCAGGGAAAAGCGCCGTTGTTTGTGTTTGGGGGACTGTGGCTGGGAGTGGCCGGCTGGCTGCTTAGAATCCACGATACGCAGGATGGTTCCCAGACCCAAGGTGGCACCAGTGCCAAGTCGGGCTAGTATGATGGTGCAAAGTGGCTCCTGCAATCTGCCATCCAGAAGCGGGGCAGCTGACTTTTGTTTGCCAGGGAAACGGTCCGAGTTTTGTGTCTCGGGGCCTATGGCTGGGAGTGACCGGCTGGCTCCTGAAAAGCTACGATAGGCAGGATGGTGACCAGACCCATGGTGGCACCAGTGCCAAGTTGGGCTGGTTTGATAGTACCAAGTGGCTCCTGCAATCTGCCATCAAAATGTCGACAGGCGAGTTTTGTTTTCCGGGGAAAAGCGCCGTTGTTTGTGTTTGGGGGCCTGTGGCTGGGAGTGGCCGGCTGGCTCCTTAGAATCCACGATACGCAGGATGGTTCCCAGACCTGAGGTGGCACCAGTGCCAAGTCGGGCTGGTTTTATAGTACCAAGTGCGTCCTGCAATCTGCCATCCAGAAGCGGGGCAGCTTACTTTTGTTTGCCAGGGAAACGGGCCGAGCTTTGTGTCAGGGGGCCTATGGCTGGGAGTGACCGGCTGGCTCTTGAAAAGCTACGATAGGCAGGATGGTGACCAGACCCATGGTGGCACCAGTGCCATGTTCGGCTGATTTCATAGTACCAAGTGGCTCCTGCAATCTGCCATCAAAAAGTCGGCAGGCGAGTTTTGTTTTCCAGGGAAAAGCGCCGTTGTTTGTGTCTGCGGGCCTGTGGCTGGAGTGACCGGCTGGCTCCTTAGAATCCACGATACGCAGCATGGTTCCCAGACCCAAGGTGGCACCAGTGCCAAGTCGGGCTGGTTTGATAGTACCAAGTGGTTCCTGCAATCTGCCATCAAAAAGTTGGCAGGCGAGTTTTGTTTTCCAGGGAAAAGCGTCGTTGTTTGTGTTTGGGGGCCTGTGGCTGGGAGTGGCCGGCTGGCTCCTTAGAATCCACGATACGCAGCATGGTTCCCAGACCAGAGGTGGCACCAGTGCCAAGTCGGGCTGGTTTGATAGTACCAAGTGGCTCCTGCAATCTGCAATCCAGAAGCGGGGCAGCTTACTTTTGTTTGCCAGGGAAACGGGCCGGGCTTTCTGTCTCGGGGCCTATGGCAGGGAGTGACCGGCTGGCTCCTGAAAAGCTACGATAGGCAGGATGGTGACCAGACCCATGGTGGCACCAGTGCCAAGTTGGGCTGGTTTGATAGTAACAAGTGGCTCCTGCAATCTGCCATCAAAAAGTTGGCAGGCGAGTTTTGTTTTCCAGGGAAAAGCGCCATTGTTTGTGTTTGGGGACCTGTGGTTGGGAGTGCCCGGCTGGCTCCTTAGAAACCACGATACGCAGCATGGTTACCAGACAAGAGGTGCCACCAGTGCCAAGTTGTGCTGGTTTGATACTACCAAGTGGTTCCTGCAATCTGCCATCCAGAAGCGGGGCAGCTTACTTTTGTTTGCCACGGAAACGGGCCATTGTTTGTGTTTGGGGGCCTGTGGCTGGGAGTGGCCGACTGGCTCCTTAGAATCCATTATACGCAGGATGGGTCCCAGACCAGAGGTGGCACCAGTGCCAAGTCGGGCTGGTTTGATAGTACCAAGTGGCTCCTGCAATCTGCCATCCAGAAGCGGGGCAGCTTACTTTTGTTTGCCAGGGAAACGGGCCGAGGTTTGTGACTGGGGACCTATGGCTGGGAGTGACCGGCTGGCTCCTGAAAGGCTACGATAGGCAGGATTGTGACCAGACCCATGGTGGCACCAGTGCCAAGTTGGGCTGGTTTGATAGTACCAAGTGGCTCCTGTAATCTGCCATCAAATAGTTGGTAGGCGAGTTTTGTTTTCCAGGGAAAAGCGCCGTTGTTTGTGTTTGGGGGCCTGAGGTAGGGAGTGGCCGGCTGGCTAATTAGAATCCACGATACGCAGGATGGTTCCCAGACCAGAGGTGGCACCAGTGCCAAGACGGGCTAGTTTGATGGTGCAAAGTGGCTCCTGCAATCTGCCATCCAGAAGCGGGGTAGCTTACTTTTGTTTGCCAGGGAAACGGGCCGAGGTTTTTCTCTGGGGGCCGATGGCGGGGAGTGACCGGCTGGCTCCTGAAAAGATAAGATAGGCAGGATGGTGACCAGACCCATGGTGGCACCAGTGCCAAGTTGGGCTGATTTGATAAAACCAAGTGGCTCCTGCAATCTGCCATCAAAAAGTTGGCAGGAGAGTTTTGTTTTCCAGGGAAAAGCGCCGTTGTTTGTGTTTGGGGGCGTGTGGCTGGGAGTGGCCGGCTGGCTCCTTAGAATCCACGATACGCAGCATGGTATCCAGACCCAAGGTGGCACCAGTGCCAAGTTTTGCTGGTTTGATAGTACCAAGTGGTTCCTGCAATCTGCCATCCAGAAGCAGGGCAGCTTACTTTTGTTTGCCAGGGAAACGGGCCGAGGTTTTTGTCTGGGGGCCTATGGCTGGGAGTGACCGGCTGGCTCCTGAAAAGCTACGATAGGCAGGATGGTGACCAGACCCATGGTGGCACCAGTCCCAAGTTGGGCTGATTTGATAGTACCAAGTGGCTCCTGCAATCTGCCGTCAAAATTTGGCAGGCGAGTTTTTATTTTCCAGGGAAAAGCGCCGTTGTTTGTGTTTGGGGGACTGTGGCTGGGAGTGGCCGGCTGGCTGCTTAGAATCCACGATACGCAGGATGGTTCCCAGACCCAAGGTGGCACCAGTGCCAAGTCGGGCTAGTATGATGGTGCAAAGTGGCTCCTGCAATCTGCCATCCAGAAACGGGGCAGCTGACTTTTGTTTGCCAGGGAAACGGTCCGAGCTTTGTGTCTCGGGGCCTATGGCTGGGAGTGACCGGCTGGCTCCTGAAAAGCTACGATAGGCAGGATGGTGACCAGACCCATGGTGGCACCAGTGCCAAGTTGGGCTGGTTTGATAGTACCAAGTGGCTCCTGCAATCTGCCATCAAAATGTCGACAGGCGAGTTTTGTTTTCCGGGGAAAAGCGCCGTTGTTTGTGTTTGGGGGCCTGTGGCTGGGAGTGGCCGGCTGGCTCCTTAGAATCCACGATACGCAGGATGGTTCCCAGACCCAAGGTGGCACCAGTGCCAAGTCGGGCTGGTTTTATAGTACCAAGTGCGTCCTGAAATCTGCCATCCAGAAGCGGGGCAGCTTACTTTTGTTTGCCAGGGAAACGGGCCGAGCTTTGTGTCAGGGGGCCTATGGCTGGGAGTGACCGGCTGGCTCCTGAAAAGCTATGATAGGCAGGATGGTGACCAGACCCATGGTGGCACCAGTGCCATGTTCGGCTGATTTCATAGTACCAAGTGGCTCCTGCAATCTGCCATCAAAAAGTCGGCAGGCGAGTTTTGTTTTCCAGGGAAAAGCGCCGTTGTTTTTGTCTGCGGGCCTGTGGCTGGAGTGACCGGCTGGCTCCTTAGAATCCACGATACGCAGCATGGTTCCCAGACCCAAGGTGGCACCAGTGCCAAGTCGGGCTGGTTTGATAGTACCAAGTGGTTCCTGCAATCTGCCATCAAAAAGTTGGCAGGCGAGTTTTGTTTTCCAGGGAAAAGCGTCGTTGTTTGTGTTTGGGGGCCTGTGGCTGGGAGTGGCCGGCTGGCTTCTTAGAATCCACGATACGCAGGATGGTTCCCAGACCCAAGGTGGCACCAGTGCCATGTTGGGCTGGTTTGATTGTACCAAGTGGTTCCTGCAATCTGCCATCCAGAAGCGGGGCAGCTTACTTTTGTTTGCCAGGGAAACGGGCCGAGGTTTGTGTCTGGGGGCCTATGGCTGGGAGTGACCGGCTGGCTCCTGAAAGGCTACGATAGGCAGGATGGTGACCAGACCCATGGTGGCACCAGTGCCAAGTTGGGCTGGTTTGATAGTACCAAGTGGCTCCTGCAATCTGCCATCAAAAACTTGGCAGGCAAGTTTTGTTTCCCAGGGAAAAGCGCCGTTGTTTGTGTTTGGGGGCCTGTGGCTGGGAGTGGCCGGCTGGCTAATTAGAATCCACGACAGGCAGGATGGTTCCCAGACCAGAGGTGACACCAGTGCCAAGTCGGGCTAGTTTGATGGTGAAAAGTGGCTCCTGCAATCTGCCATCCAGAAGCGGGTTAACTTACTTTTGTTTGCCAGGGAAACGGGCCGAGGTTTTTGTCTGGGGGCCTATGGCTGGGAGTGACCGGCTGTCTCCTGAAAAGCTACGATAGGCAGGATGGTGACCAGACCCATGGTGGCACCAGTGCCAAGTTGGGCTGGTTTGATAGTACCAAGTGGCTCCTGCAATCTGCCATCAAAAAGTTGGCAGGCGAGTTTGTTATCCAGGGAAAAGCGCCGTTGTTTTTGTTTGGGGGCCTGTGGCTGGGAGTGGCCGGATGGCTAATTAGAATCCACGATACGCAGCATGGTTCCCAGACCTGAGGTGGCACCAGTGCCAAGTTGGGCTGGTTTGATACTACCAAGTGCGTCCTGCAATCTGCCATCCAGAAGCGGGGCAGCTTACTTTTGTTTGCCAGGGAAACGGGCCGAGGTTTTGTCTGGGGGCCTATGGCAGGGAGTGACCGGCTGGCTCCTGAAAAACTACGATAGGCAGGATGGTGACCAGACCCATGGTGGCACCAGTGCCAAGTTGGGCTGGTTTGATAGTACCAAGTGGCTCCTGCAATCTGCCATCAAAATGTTGGCAGGCGAGTTTTGTTTTCCATGGAAAAGCGCCGTTGTTTGTGTTTGGGGGCCTGTGGCTGGGAGTGGCCGGCTGGCTCCTTAGAATCCAAAATACGCAGGATGGTTCCCAGACCTGAGGTGGCACCAGTGCCAAGTTGGGCTGGTTTGATTGTAGCAAATGTTTCCTGCAATCTACCATCCAGAAGCGGGGTAGCTTACTTTTGTTTGCCAGGGAAACGGGCCGAGCTTTGTGTCTGGGGGCCTATGGCTGGGAGTGACCGGCTGGCTCCTGAAAAGCTATGATAGGCAGGATGGTGACCAGACCCATGGTGGCACCAGTGCCATGTTCGGCTGATTTCATAGTACCAAGTGGCTCCTGCAATCTGCCATCAAAAAGTCGGCAGGCGAGTTTTGTTTTCCAGGGAAAAGCGCCGTTGTTTTTGTCTGCGGGCCTGTGGCTGGAGTGACCGGCTGGCTCCTTAGAATCCACGATACGCAGCATGGTTCCCAGACCCAAGGTGGCACCAGTGCCAAGTCGGGCTGGTTTGATAGTACCAAGTGGTTCCTGCAATCTGCCATCAAAAAGTTGGCAGGCGAGTTTTGTTTTCCAGGGAAAAGCGTCGTTGTTTGTGTTTGGGGGCCTGTGGCTGGGAGTGGCCGGCTGGCTTCTTAGAATCCACGATACGCAGGATGGTTCCCAGACCCAAGGTGGCACCAGTGCCATGTTGGGCTGGTTTGATTGTACCAAGTGGTTCCTGCAATCTGCCATCCAGAAGCGGGGCAGCTTACTTTTGTTTGCCAGGGAAACGGGCCGAGGTTTGTGTCTGGGGGCCTATGGCTGGGAGTGACCGGCTGGCTCCTGAAAGGCTACGATAGGCAGGATGGTGACCAGACCCATGGTGGCACCAGTGCCAAGTTGGGCTGGTTTGATAGTACCAAGTGGCTCCTGCAATCTGCCATCAAAAACTTGGCAGGCAAGTTTTGTTTCCCAGGGAAAAGCGCCGTTGTTTGTGTTTGGGGGCCTGTGGCTGGGAGTGGCCGGCTGGCTAATTAGAATCCACGACAGGCAGGATGGTTCCCAGACCAGAGGTGACACCAGTGCCAAGTCGGGCTAGTTTGATGGTGAAAAGTGGCTCCTGCAATCTGCCATCCAGAAGCGGGTTAACTTACTTTTGTTTGCCAGGGAAACGGGCCGAGGTTTTTGTCTGGGGGCCTATGGCTGGGAGTGACCGGCTGTCTCCTGAAAAGCTACGATAGGCAGGATGGTGACCAGACCCATGGTGGCACCAGTGCCAAGTTGGGCTGGTTTGATAGTACCAAGTGGCTCCTGCAATCTGCCATCAAAAAGTTGGCAGGCGAGTTTGTTATCCAGGGAAAAGCGCCGTTGTTTTTGTTTGGGGGCCTGTGGCTGGGAGTGGCCGGATGGCTAATTAGAATCCACGATACGCAGCATGGTTCCCAGACCTGAGGTGGCACCAGTGCCAAGTTGGGCTGGTTTGATACTACCAAGTGCGTCCTGCAATCTGCCATCCAGAAGCGGGGCAGCTTACTTTTGTTTGCCAGGGAAACGGGCCGAGGTTTTGTCTGGGGGCCTATGGCAGGGAGTGACCGGCTGGCTCCTGAAAAACTACGATAGGCAGGATGGTGACCAGACCCATGGTGGCACCAGTGCCAAGTTGGGCTGGTTTGATAGTACCAAGTGGCTCCTGCAATCTGCCATCAAAATGTTGGCAGGCGAGTTTTGTTTTCCATGGAAAAGCGCCGTTGTTTGTGTTTGGGGGCCTGTGGCTGGGAGTGGCCGGCTGGCTCCTTAGAATCCAAAATACGCAGGATGGTTCCCAGACCTGAGGTGGCACCAGTGCCAAGTTGGGCTGGTTTGATTGTAGCAAATGTTTCCTGCAATCTACCATCCAGAAGCGGGGTAGCTTACTTTTGTTTGCCAGGGAAACGGGCCGAGCTTTGTGTCTGGGGGCCTATGGCTGGGAGTGACCGGCTGGCTCCTGAAAAGCTACGATAGGCAGGATGGTGACCAGACCCATGGTGGCACCAGTGCCATGTTCGGCTGATTTCATAGTACCAAGTGGCTCCTGCAATCTGCCATCAAAATGTTGGCAGGCGAGTTTTGTTTTCCAGGGATAAGCGCCGTTGTTTGTGTCTGCGGGCCTGTGGCTGGAGTGGCCGGCTGGCTCCTTAGAATCCACAATACGCAGCATGGTTCCCAGACCCAAGGTGGCACCAGTGCCAAGTTGGGCTGGTTTGATAGTACCAAGTGGTTCCTGCAATCTGCCATCAAAAAGTTGTCAGGCGAGTTTTGTTTTCCAGGGAAAATCGCCGTTGTTTTTGTTTGAGGGCCTGTGGCTGGGAGTGGCCGGCTGGCTCCTTAGGATCCACGATACCCAGGATGGTTCCCAGACCAGAGGTGGCACCAGTACCATGTCGGGCTGGTTTGATAATAACAAGTGGATCCTGCAATCTGCCATCCAGAAGCGGGGCAGCTTACTTTTGTTTGCCAGGGAAACGGGCCGAGCTTTGTGTCTGGGGGCCTATGGCTGGGAGTGACCGGCTGGCTCCTGAAAAGCTACGATAGGCAGGATGGTGACCAGACCCATGGTGGCACCAGTGCCAAGTTGGGCTGGTTTGATAGTACCAAGTGGCTCCTGCAATCTGCCATCAAAAAGTTGGCAGGCGAGTTTTGTTTTCCAGGGAAAAGCGCCGTTGTTTGTGTTTTGGGGCCTGTGGCTGGGAGTGGCCAGCTGGCTCCTTAGAATCCACGATACGCAGGATGGTTCCCAGACCCAAGGTGGCACCAGTGCCAAGTCGGGCTGGTTTGTTAGTACCAAGTGGTTCCTGCAATCTGCCATCCAGAAGCGGGGCAGCTGAATTTTGTTTGCCAGAGAAAAAGGCTGTTGTTTGTGTTTCGGGGCCTGTGGCTGGCAGTGGATGGCTGGCTCCTGAAAATCCATGATACGCAGCATGGTTCCCAGACCCAAGGTGGCACCAGTGCCAAGTCGGGCTGGTTTCATAGTACCCAGTGGCTCCTGCAATCTGCCATCCAGAAGAGGGGCAGTTGAATTTTGTTTTCCAGAGAAAAGGGCCGTGGTTTGTGTTTGGGGCCTATGGCTGAGAGTGACCGGCTGGCTCCTGAAAAGCTACGATAGGCAGGATGGTGACCAGACCGATGGTGGCACCAGTGCCAAGTCGGGCTGGTTTGATAATACTAAATAGCTCCTGCAATCTGCCATCCAGACGCGGGGCAGCGGATTTTTGCTTGCTGGAGAAAAGTTCCGTGGGTTTTTTTTGGGGGTATATGGCTGGACGTTGCCGGCTGACTCCTTAAAAACATCGATACGCAGGATGGTTCCCTGACCCAAGGTGGCATCACTGCCAAGTCGGGCTGTTTTCGTAGTACCAAGTGCGTCCTGCAATTTGCCATCCAGAAGAGGGGCAGTTGAGTTTTGTTTACCAGAGAAAAGGGCCGTGGTTTGTGTTTTGGGGCATATGGCTGAGAGTGGCCGGCTGGCGCCTGAAAATCCACGATAGGCAGGATGGTTCCCAGAGCCAAGGTGGCACCAGTGCCATGTTGGCCTGGTTTGATAGTACCATGTGGCTCCTGCAATCTGCCATCCAGAAGCGGGGCAGCTTACTTTTGTTTGCCAGGGAAACGGGCCGAGGTATTTGTCTGGGGGCCTATGGCTGGGAGTGACCGGCTGGCTCCTGAAAAGCTACGATAGGCAGGATGGTGACCAGACCCATGGTGGCACCAGTGCCAAGTTGGGCTGGTTTGATAGTACCAAGTGGCTCCTGCAATCTGCCATCAAAAAGTTGGCAGGCGAGTTTTGTTTTCCAGGGTAACGCGCTGTTGTTTTTGTTTAGAGGCCTGTGGCTGGGAGTGTCCGCCTGTCCTCTTAGAATCTACGTTACGCAGCATGGTTCCCAGAGCCAAGGTGGCACCAGTGCCAAGTTGGGCTGGTTTGATAGTAGCAAGTGGTTCCTGCAATCTGCCATCCAGAAGAGGGGCAGCTTACTTTTGTTTGCCAGGGAAACGGGCCGAGGTATTTCTCTGGGGGCCTATGGCAGGGAGTGACCGGCCGGCTCCTGAAAAGCTAAGATAGGCAGGATGTTTACCAGACCCATGATGGCACCAGTGCCAAGTTGGGCTAATTTGATACTACCAAGTGGCTCCTGCAATCTGCCATCCAGAATCGGGGGTGCTTACTTTTGTTTTCCAGGGAAACGGGCCGAGGTTTGTGTCTGGGGGTTTATGGCTGGGAGTGACCGGCTGGCTAGTGAAAAGCTACGATAGGCAGGATGGTGACCAGACCCATGGTGGCACCAGTGCCAAGTTGGGCTGGTTTGATAGTACCAAGTGGCTCCTGCAATCTGCCATCAAAATGTTGGCAGGCGAATTTTGTTTTCCAGGGAAAAGCGCCGTTGTTTGTGTTTGGGCGCCTGTGGCACGGAGTGGCCGGGTGGCTGCTTAGAATCCACGATACGCAGGATGGTTCCCAGACCCAAGGTGGCACCAGTGCCAAGTCGGGCTGTTTTGACACTACCAAGTGGCTCCTGCAATCTGCCATCCAGAATCGGGGCAGCTTAATTTTGTTTGCCAGGGAAACGGTCCGAGGTTTGTGATGGGGGCCTATGGCTGGGAGTGACCGGCTGGCTCCTGAAATGGTACAATTGGCAGGATGGTTCCCAGACCCATAGTGGCACCAGTGCCAAGTTGGGATGATTTGATAGTACCAAGTGGCTCCTGCAATCTGCCATCAAAAAGCTGGCAGGCGAGTTTTGTTTTCCAGGGAAAAGCGCCGTTGTTTGTATTTGGGGGCCTGTGGCTGGGAGTGGCCGCCTGGCGCCTTAGAATCTACGTTACGCAGCATGGTTCCCAGACTCAAAGTGGCACCAGTGTCAAGTTGGGCTGGTTTGATAGTACCAAGTGGCTCCTGCAATCTGCCATCCAGAAGCGGGGTAGCTTACTTTTGTTTGCCAGGGAAACGGGCAGAGCTTTCTGTCTGGGGGCCTATGGTTGGGAGTAACCGGCTGGCTCCTGAAAAGCTACGATATGCAGGATGGTTCCCAGATCCAAGATGGCACCAGTGCCAAGTCGGGGTGGTTTGATGGTGCAACGTGGCTCCTGCAATCTGCCATCCTGACGCGGGGCAGCGGATTTTTGTTTCCAAGAGAAATGGTCCGTGGTTTGTTTTTGGGGCTATATGGCTGGGCGTGGCCTGCTGGCTCCTTAAAAAGCTACGATAGGCAGGATGGTTCCCTGACCCAAGGTGGCACCAGTGCCAAGTCGGGCGGTTTTCGTAGTACAAAGTGCGTCCTAAAATTTGCCATCCAGAAGAGGGGCAGTTGAGTTTTGTTTACCAGAGAAAAGGGCCGTGGTTTGTTTTTGGGGGCATATGGCTGATAGTGGCCGTCTGGCGCCTGAAAATCCACGATAGGCAGGATGGTTCCCAGACCAGAGGTGGCACCAGTGCCAAGTCGGGCTGGTTTGATAGTACTAAATAGCACCTGCAATCTGCCATGCAGAAGCGGGGCAGCTTACTTTTGTTTGCCAGGGAAACGGGCCGAGGTTTGTGTCTGGGGGCCTATGGCTGGGAGTGACCGGCTGGCTCCTGAAAAGCTACGATAGGCAGGATGGTGACCAGACCCATGGTGGCACCAGTGCCAAGTTGGGCTGGTTTGATAGTACCAAGTGGCTCCTGCAATCTGCCATCAAAAAGTTGTCAGGCGAGTTTTGTTTTCCAGGGAAAAGCGCCGTTGTTTGTGTTTGGGGGACTGTTGGTGGGAGTGGCCGGCTGGCTCCTTAGAACACACGATACGCAGGATGGTTCCCAGACCCACGGTGGCACCAGTGCCACGTCGGGCTGGTTTGATGGTGAAAAGTGGCTCCTGCAATCTGCCATCCTGAAGCGGGGTAGCTTACTTTTGTGTGCCAGGGAAACGGGCCGAGGTTTATGACTGGGGGCCTAGGGCTAGGAGTGACCGGCTGGCTCCTGAAAAGCAACAATAGGCAGGATGGTTCCCAGACCCAAGGTGGCACCAGTGCCAATTTGGGCTGGTTTGATGGTACCAACTGGCTCCTGCAATCTGCCATCTAAAAGTTGTCAGGCGAGTTTTGTTTTCCAGGGAAAAGCGCCGTTGATTTTGTTTGGAGGCCTGTGGCTGGCAGTGGCTGCCTGTCGTCTTAGAATCCGGGTTACGCAGCATGGTTCCCAGAGCCAAGGTGGCACCAGTGCCAAGTTGGGCTGATTTGATGGTGCAAAGTGGCTCCTGCAATCTGCCATCCAGAAGTGCGGTAGCTTACTTTTGTGTGCCAGGGAAACAGGCCGAGCTTTGTGTCTGGGGGCCTATGGCTGGGAGTGACCGGCTGGCTCCTGAAAAGCTACGATAGGCAGGATGGTGACCAGACCCATGGTGGCACCAGTGCCAAGTTGGGCTGGTTTGATAGTACCAAGTGGCTCCTGCAATCTGCCATCAAAAAGTTGGCAGGCGAGTTTTGTTTTCCAGGGAAAAGCGCCGTTGTGTGTGTTTTGGGGCCTGTGGCTGGGAGTGGCCAGCTGGCTCCTTAGAATCCACGATACGCAGGATGGTTCCCAGACCCAAGGTGGCACCAGTGCCAAGTTGGGCTGGTTTGTTAGTACCAAGTGGTTCCTGCAATCTGCCATCCAGAAGCGGGGCAGCTGAATTTTGTTTGCCAGAGAAAAAGGCTGTTGTTTGTGTTTCGGGGCCTGTGGCTGGCAGTGGACGGCTGGCTCCTGAAAATCCATGATACGCAGCATGGTTCCCAGACCCAAGGTGGCACCAGTGCCAAGTAGGGCTGGTTTCATAGTACCCAGTGGCTCCTGCAATCTGCCATCCAGAAGAGGGGCAGTTGAGTTTTGTTTTCCAGAGAAAAGGGCCGTGGTTTGTGTTTGGGGCCTATGGCTGAGAGTGACCGGCTGGCTCCTGAAAAGCTACGATAGGCAGGATGGTGACCAGACCGATGGTGGCACCAGTGCCAAGTCGGGCTGGTTTGATAATACTAAATAGCTCCTGCAATCTGCCATCCAGACGCGGGGCAGCGGATTTTTGCTTGCTGGAGAAAGGTTCCGTGGGTTTTTTTTGGGGGTATATGGCTGGACGTTGCCGGCTGACTCCTTAAAAACATCGATACGCAGGATGGTTCCCTGACCCAAGGTGGCATCACTGCCAAGTCGGGCTGTTTTCGTAGTACCAAGTGCGTCCTGCAATTTGCCATCCAGAAGAGGGGCAGTTGAGTTTTGTTTACCAGAGAAAAGGGCCGTGGTTTGTGTTTGGGGGCATATGGCTGAGAGTGGCCGGCTGGCGCCTGAAAATCCACGATAGGCAGGATGGTTCCCAGAGCCAAGGTGGCACCAGTGCCATGTTGGCCTGGTTTGATAGTACCATGTGGCTCCTGCAATCTGCCATCCAGAAGCAGGGCAGCTTACATTTGTTTGCCAGGGAAACGGGCCGAGGTATTTGTCTGGGGGCCTATGGCTGGGAGTGACCGGCTGGCTCCTGAAAAGCTACGATAGGCAGGATGGTGACCAGACCCATGGTGGCACCAGTGCCAAGTTGGGCTGGTTTGATAGTACCAAGTGGCTCCTGCAATCTGCCATCCAGAAGCGGGGCAGCTTACTTTTGTTTGCCACGGAAACGGGCAGAGCTTTCTGTCTGGGGGCTATGGTTGGGAGTAACCGGCTGGCTCCTGAAAAGCTACGATAGGCAGGATGGTTCCCAGATCCAAGATGGCACCAGTGCCAAGTCGGGGTGGTTTGATGGTGCAAAGTGGCTCCTGCAATCTGCCATCCTGACGCGGGGCAGCGGATTTTTGTTTCCAAGAGAAATGGTCCGTGGTTTGTTTTTGGGGCTATATGGCTGGGCGTGGCCTGCTGGCTCCTTAAAAAGCTACGATAGGCAGGATGGTTCCCTGACCCAAGGTGGCACCAGTGCCAAGTCGGGCGGTATTCGTAGTACAAAGTGCGTCCTAAAATTTGCCATCCAGAAGAGGGGCAGTTGAGTTTTGTTTACCAGAGAAAAGGGCCGTGGTTTGTTTTTGGGGGCATATGGCTGATAGTGGCCGTCTGGCCCCTGAAAATCCACGATAGGCAGGATGGTTCCCAGACCAGAGGTGGCACCAGTGCCAAGTCGGGCTGGTTTGATAGTACTAAATAGCACCTGCAATCTGCCATGCAGAAGCGGGGCAGCTTACTTTTGTTTGCCAGGGAAACGGGCCGAGGTTTGTGTCTGGGGGCCTATGGCTGGGAGTGACCGCCTGGCTCCTGAAAAGCTACGATAGGCAGGATGGTGACCAGACCCATGGTGGCACCAGTGCCAAGTTGGGCTGGTTTGATAGTACCAAGTGGCTCCTGCAATCTGCCATCAAAAAGTTGGCAGGCCAGTTTTGTTTTCCAGGGAAAAGCGCCGTTGTTTGTGTTTGGGGGACTGTGGCTGGGAGTGGCCGGCTGGCTCCTTAGAACACACGATACGCAGGATGGTTCCCAGACCCAAGGTGGCACCAGTGCCAAGTCGGGCTGGTTTGATGGTGAAAAGTGGCTCCTGCAATCTGCCATCCTGAAGCGGGGTAGCTTACATTTGTGTGCCAGGGAAACGGGCCGAGGTTTATGACTGGGGGCCTAGGGCTAGAAGTGACCGGCTGGCTCCTGAAAAGCAACAGTAGGCAGGATGGTTCCCAGACCCAAGGTGGCACCAGTGCCAAGTTGGGCTGGTTTGATAGTACCAAGTGGCTCCTGCAATCTGCCATCAAAAAGTTGGCAGGCCAGTTTTGTTTTCCAGGGAAAAGCGCCGTTGTTTGTGTTTGGGGGACTGTGGCTGGGAGTGGCCAGCTGGCTCCTTAGAACACACGATACGCAGGATGGTTCCCAGACCCAAGGTGGCACCAGTGCCAAGTCGGGCTGGTTTGATGGTGAAAAGTGGCTCCTGCAATCTGCCATCCTGAAGCGGGGTAGCTTACATTTGTGTGCCAGGGAAACGGGCCGAGGTTTATGACTGGGGGCCTAGGGCTAGAAGTGACCGGCTGGCTCCTGAAAAGCAACAGTAGGCAGGATGGTTCCCAGACCCAAGGTGGCACCAGTGCCAAGTTGGGCTGGTTTGATGGTACCAACTGGCTCCTGCAATCTGCCATCTAAAAGTTGTCAGGCGAGTTTTGTTTTCCAGGGAAAAGCGCCGTTGATTTTGTTTGGAGGCCTGTGGCTGGCAGTGGCTGCCTGTCGTCTTAGAATCCGGGTTACGCAGCATGGTTCCCAGAGCCAAGGTGGCACCAGTGTCAAGTTGGGCTGGTTTGATAGTACCAAGTGGCTCCTGCAATCTGCCATCCAGAAGCGGGGCAGCTTACTTTTTTTTGCCAGGGAAACGGGCCGAGGTATTTGTCTGGGGACCTATGGCTGGGAGTGACCGGCTGGCTCCTGAAAAGCTACGATAGGCAGGATGGTTCCCTGACCCAAGGTGGCACCAGTGCCAAGTCGGGCGGTTTTCGTAGTACAAAGTGCGTCCTAAAATTTGCCATCCAGAAGAGGGGCAGTTGAGTTTTGTTTACCAGAGAAAAGGGCCGTGGTTTGTTTTTGGGGGCATATGGCTGATAGTGGCCGTCTGGCCCCTGAAAATCCACGATAGGCAGGATGGTTTCCAGACCAGAGGTGGCACCAGTGCCAAGTCGGGCTGGTTTGATAGTACTAAATAGCACCTGCAATCTGCCATGCAGAAGCGGGGCAGCTTACTTTTGTTTGCCAGGGAAACGGGCCGAGGTTTGTGTCTGGGGGCCTATGGCTGGGAGTGACCGCCTGGCTCCTCAAAAGCTACGATAGGCAGGATGGTTACCAGACCCATGGTGGCACCAGTGCCAAGTTGGGCTGGTTTGATAGTACCAAGTGGCTCCTGCAATCTGCCATCAAAAAGTTGGCAGGCCAGTTTTGTTTTCCAGGGAAAAGCGCCGTTGTTTGTGTTTGGGGGACTGTGGCTGGGAGTGGCCGGCTGGCTCCTTAGAACACACGATACGCAGGATGGTTCCCAGACCCAAGGTGGCACCAGTGCCAAGTCGGGCTGGTTTGATGGTGAAAAGTGGCTCCTGCAATCTGCCATCCTGAAGCGGGGTAGCTTACATTTGTGTGCCAGGGAAACGGGCCGAGGTTTATGACTGGGGGCCTAGGGCTAGAAGTGACCGGCTGGCTCCTGAAAAGCAACAATAGGCAGGATGGTTCCCAGACCCAAGGTGGCACCAGTGCCAAGTTGGGCTGGTTTGATGGTACCAACTGGCTCCTGCAATCTGCCATCTAAAAGTTGTCAGGCGAGTTTTGTTTTCCAGGGAAAAGCGCCGTTGATTTTGTTTGGAGGCCTGTGGCTGGCAGTGGCTGCCTGTCGTCTTAGAATCCGGGTTACGCAGCATGGTTCCCAGAGCCAAGGTGGCACCAGTGTCAAGTTGGACTGGTTTGATTGTACCAAGTGGCTCCTGCAATCTGCCATCCAGAAGCGGGGCAGCTTACTTTTGTTTGCCAGGGAAACGGGCCGAGGTATTTGTCTGGGGGCCTATGGCTGGGAGTGACCGGCTGGCTCCTGAAAAGCTACGATAGGCAGGATGGTGACCAGACCCATGGTGGCACCAGTGCCAAGTTGGGCTGGTTTGATAGTACCAAGTGGCTCCTGCAATCTGCCATCAAAAAGTTGGCAGGTCAGTTTTGTTTTCCAGGGAAAAGCGCCGTTGTTTGTGTTTGGGGGACTGTGGCGGGGAGTGGCCGGCTGGCTCCTTAGAACACAGGATACGCAGGATGGTTCCCAGACCCAAGGTGGCACCAGTGCCAAGTCGGGCTGGTTTGATAGCACCAAGTGGCTCCTGCAATCTGCCATCCAGAAGCGGGGCAGCTTACTTTTGTTTTCCAGGGAAACGGACCGAGCTTTGTGTCAGGGGGCCTATGGCTGGGAGTGACCGGCTGGCTCCTGAAAAGCTACGATAGGCAGGATGGTGACCAGACCCATGGTGGCACCAGTGCCAAGTTGGGCTGGTTTGATAGTACCAAGTGGCTCCTGCAATCTGCCATCAAAAAGTTGGCAGGCGAGTTTTGTTTTCCAGGGAAAAGCTCCGTTGTGTGTATTTTGGGGCCTGTGGCTGGGAGTGGCCAGCTGGCTCCTTAGAATCCACGATACGCAGGATGGTTCCCAGACCCAAGGTGGCACCAGTGCCAAGTAGGGCTAGTTTCATAGTACCCACTGGCTCCTGCAATCTGCCATCCAGAAGAGGGGCAGTTGAGTTTTGTTTTCCAGAGAAAAGGGCCGTGGTTTGTGTTTGGGGCCTATGGCTGAGAGTGACCGGCTGGCCCCTGAAAATCCACGATAGGAAGGATGGTTCCCAGATCCAAGGTGGCAGCAGTGCCATGTTGTGCTGGTGTGATAGTCCCAAGTGGCTCCTGCAATCTGCCATCCAGAAGTGGGGCAGCTGAATTTTGTTTGCCAGAGAAAAAGGCTATGGTTTTTGTTTGGGGGCCTATGGCTGGGAGTGGCCGGCTGGCTCCTGAAAATCCATGATACGCAGCATGGTTCCCAGACCCAAGGTGGCACCAGTGCCAAGTGGGGCTGGTTTCACAGTGTCAAGTGCCTCCTGCAATCTCCCATCCAGAAGCGGGGCAGCTGAGTTTTGTTTGCCTGTGAAACGGGCCGTTGTTTTTGATTGGGGTCTGTGGCCGAGAATGTTCAGCTGGCTCCTGACAATCCACAATACGCAGGATGGTTCCCAGACCCAAGGTGGCACCAGTGCCAAGTCTTGCTGGTTTGATAGTACCAAGTGGCTCCTGCAATCTGCCATCCAGAAGCGGTGCAGCTGAGTTTTGTTTGCCAGAGGAAAGGGCCGTGGGTTGTGTTTGGGGGCATATCGCTGGGAGTGGCCGGCTGTCTCATTAAAAATATCGATACGCAGGATGGTTCCCAGACCCAAGGTGGCACCAGTGCCAAGTCGGGCTGTTTTTATAGTACCAAGTGCGTCCTGCAATTTGCCATCCAGAAGAGGGGCAGTTGAGTTTTGTTTGCCAGAGAAAAGCGCCGTTGTTTGTGTTTGGGGGCTTGTGGCTGGGAGTGGCCGACTGGCGCCTTAGAATCTGCGATACGCAGCATGGTTCCCAGACCCAAGGTGGCACCAGTGCCAAGTTGGGCTGGTTTGATAGTACCAAGTGGCTCCTGCAATCTGCCATCCAGAAGCGGGGCAGCTTACTTTTGTTTGCCAGGGAAACGGGCCGAGGTTTGTGTTTGGGGGCCTATGGCTGGGAGTGACCGGCTGGCTCCTGGAAAGCTACAATAGGCAGGATGGTGACCAGACCCATGGTGGCACCAGTGCCAAGTTGGGCTGGTTTGATAGTACCAAGTGGCTCCTGCAATCTGCCATCAAAAAGTTGGCAGGCGAGTTTTGTTTTCCAGGGAAAAGCGCCGTTGTTTGTGTTTGGGGGCCTGTGGCTGGGAGTGGCCGGCTGGCTCCTTAGAATCCACGATACGCAGGATGGTTCCCAGACCCAAGGTGGCACCAGTGCCAAGTCGGGCTGGTTTGATACTACCAAGTGGTTCCTGCAATCTGCCATCCAGAAGCAGGGCAGCTTACTTTTGTTTGCCAGGGAAACGGGCCGTGGGTTTTGTTTGGGGGCATATAGCTGAGAGTGGCCCGCTGGCCCCTGAAAATCCACGCTAGGCAGCATGGTTCCCAGATGCAAGGTGGCACCAGTGCCAAGTCGGGCTGGTTTGATGGTGCAAAGTGGCTCCTGCAATCTGCCATCCAGAAGCGGGGCAGCTGATTTTTGTTTGCCAGAGAAAAATTCCGTGGATTGTTTTTGGGGGCATATTGCTGGGAGTGGCCGGCTGGCTCCTTAAAATGCTCGATACGCATGATGGTTCCCAGGCCCAAGGTGTCACCACTACCAAGTCGGCCTGTGGTTTTAGTATCAAGTTCATCCTGCAATTTGCCATCCAGAAGAGGGGCAGTTGAGTTTTGTTTGCCAGAGAAACGGGCCGAGGTTTCTGTTTGGGGACATATGGCTGAGAGTGGCCGGGTGGCCCCTGAAAATCCACGATACACAACCTGGTTCCCAGATCCAAGGTGGCACCAGTGCCAAGTTGGGCTGGTTTGATAGTCCCAAGTGTCTCCTGCAATCTGCCATCCAGAAGCGGGGCAGCTTACTTTTGTTTGCCAGAGAAATAGGCCTAGGTTTTTGTTTGGGGGCCTGTGGCTAGGAGTGGCCTGCTGGCTCCTAAGAATCCACGATACGCAGGATGTTTACCAGACCCATGGTGGCACCAGTCCCAAGTTGGGCTGATTTGATAGTACCAAGTGGGTCCTGCAATCTGCCGTCAAAATTTGGCAGGCGAGTTTTTATTTTCCAGGGAAAAGCGCCGTTGTTTGTGTTTGGGGGCCTGTGGCTGGGAGTGGCTGCCTGTCGTCTTAGAATCCGGGTTACGCAGCATGGTTCCCAGAGCCAAGGTGGCACCAGTGCCAAGTCGGGCTAGTTTGATGGTGCAAAGTGGCTCCTGCAATCTGCCATCCAGAAGCGGGGCAGCTTACTTTTGTTTGCAAGGGAAACGGGCCGGGCTTTCTGTCTCGGGGCCTATGGCTGGGAGTGACCGGCTGGCTCCTGAAAAGCTACGATAGGCAGGATGGTGACCAGACCCATGGTGGCACCAGTGCCAAGTTGGGCTGGTTTGATAGTACCAAGTGGCTCCTGCAATCTGCCATCAAAAAGTTGGCAGGCGAGTTTTGTTTTCCAGGGAAAAGCGCCATTGTTTTTGTTTGGGGACCTGTGGTTGGGAGTGCCCGGCTGGCTCCTTAGAAACCACGATACGCAGCATGGTTACCAGACAAGAGGTGCCACCAGTGCCAAGTTGTGCTGGTTTGATACTGCCAAGTGGTTCCTGCAATCTGCCATCCTGAAACGGGGCAGCTTACTTTTGTTTGCCACGGAAACGGGCCGTTGTTTGTGTTTGGGGGCCTGTGGCTGGGAGTGGCCGACTGGCTCCTTAGAATCCACGATACGCAGGATGGGTCCCAGACCAGAGGTGGCACCAGTGCCAAGTCGGGCTGGTTTGATAGTACCAAGTGGCTCCTGCAATCTGCCATCCAGAAGCGGGGCAGCTTACTTTTGTTTGCCAGGGAAACGGGCCGAGGTTTGTAACTGGGGACCTATGGCTGGGAGTGACCGGCTGGCTCCTGAAAAGTTACGATAGGCAGGATTGTGACCAGACCCATGGTGGCACAAGTGCCAAGTTGGGCTGGTTTGATAGTACCAAGTGGCTCCTGCAATCTGCCATCAAAAAGTTGGCAGGCCAGTTTTGTTTTCCAGGGAAAAGCGCCGTTGTTTGTGTTTGGGGGCCTGTGGTAGGGAGTGGCCGGCTGGATAATTAGAATCCACGATACGCAGGATGGTTCCCAGACCAGAGGTGGCACCAGTGCCAAGACGGGCTAGTTTGATGGTGCAAAGTGGCTCCTGCAATCTGCCATCCAGAAGCGGGGTAGCTTACTTTTGTTTGCCAGGGAAACGGGCCGAGCTTTTTGTCTGGGGGCCTATGGCTGGGAGTGACCGGCTGGCTCCTGAAAAGCTAAGATAGGCAGGATGGTGACCAGACCCATGGTGGCACCAGTGCCAAGTTGGGCTGATTTGATAAAACCAAGTGGCTCCTGCAATCTGCCGTCAAAATTTGGCTGGCGAGTTTTTATTTTCCAGGGGAAAGCGCCGTTGTTTGTGTTTGGGGGCCTGTGGCTGGGAGTGGCCGGCTGGCTGCTTAGAATCCACGATACGCAGGATGGTTCCCAGACCCAAGGTGGCACCAATGCCAAGTCGGGCTAGTATGATGGTGCAAAGTGGCTCCTGCAATCTGCCATCCAGAAGCGGGGCAGCTTACTTTTGTTTGCCAGGGAAACGGTCCGAGCTTTGTGTCTCGGGGCCTATGGCTGGGAGTGACCGGCTGGCTCCTGAAAAGCTACGATAGGCAGGATGGTTCCCAGACCCAAGGTGGCACCAGTGCCAAGTTAGGCTGGTTTGATAGTACCAAGTGGCTCCTGCAATCTGCCATCAAAAAGCTGGCAGGCGAGTTTTGTTTTCCAGGGAAAAGCGCCGTTGTTTGTGTTTGGGGGCCTGTGGCTGGGAGTGGCCGGCTGGCTCCTTAGAATCCACGATACGCAGGATGGTTCCCAGACCTGAGGTGGCACCAGTGCCAAGTCGGGCTGGTTTTATAGTACCAAGTGCGTCCTGCAATCTGCCATCCAGAAGCGGGGCAGCTTACTTTTGTTTGCCAGGGAAACGGGCCGAGCTTTGTGTCAGGGGGCCTATGGCTGGGAGTGACCGGCTGGCTCCTGAAAAGCTACGATAGGCAGGATGGTGACCAGACCCATGGTGGCACCAGTGCCATGTTCGGCTGATTTCATAGTACCAAGTGGCTCCTGCAATCTGCCATCAAAAAGTCGGCAGGCGAGTTTTGTTTTCCCGGGAAAAGCGCCGTTGTTTTTGTCTGCGGGCCTGTGGCTGGAGTGGCCGGCTGGCTCCTTAGAATCCACGATACGCAGCATGGTTCCCAGACCCAAGGTGGCACCAGTGCCAAGTTGGGCTGGTTTGATAGTACCAAGTGGTTCCTGCAATCTGCCATCAAAAAGTTGGCAGGCGAGTTTTGTTTTCCAGGGAAAAGCGTCGTTGTTTGTGTTTGGGGGCCTGTGGCTGGGAGTGGCCGGCTGGCTCCTTAGAATCCACGATACGCAGGATGGTTCCCAGACCCAAGGTGGCACCAGTCCCAAGTTGGGCTGGTTTGATAGTACCAAGTGTTTCCTGCAATCTGCCATCCAGAAGCGTGGCAGCTTACTTTTGTTTGCCAGGGAAACGGGCCGAGGTTTGTGTCTGGGGGCCTATGGCTGGGAGTGACCGGCTGGCTCCTGAAAGGCTACGATAGGCAGGATTGTGACCAGACCCATGGTGGCACCAGTGCCAAGTTGGGCTGGTTTGATAGTACCAAGTGGCTCCTGCAATCTGCCATCAAAAAGTTGGCAGGCGAGTTTTGTTTCCCAGGGAAAAGCGCCGTTGTTTGTGTTTGGGGGCCTGTGGCTGGGAGTGGCCGGCTGGCTGATTAGAATCCACGACAGGCAGGATGGTTCCCAGACCAGAGGTGACACCAGTGCCAAGTCGGGCTAGTTTGATGGTGAAAAGTGTCTCCTGCAATTTGCCATCCAGAAGCGGGTTAACTTACTTTTGTTTGCCAGGGAAAAGGGCCGAGGTTTTTGTCTGGGGGCCTATGGCTGGGAGTGACCGGCTGTCTCCTGAAAAGCTACGATAGGCAGGATGGTGACCAGACCGATGGTGGCACCAGTGCCAAGTTGGGCTGGTTTGATAGTACCAAGTGGCTCCTGCAAACTGCCATCAAAAAGTTGGCAGGCGAGTTTGTTATCCAGGTAAAAGCGCCGTTGTTTTTGTTTGGGGGCCTGTGGCTGGGAGTGGCCAGATGGCTAATTAGAATCCACGATACGCAGCATGGTTCCCAGACCTGAGGTGGCACCAGTGCCAAGTTGGGCTGGTTTGATACTACCAAGTGCGTCCTGCAATCTGCCATCCAGAAGCGGGGCAGCTTACTTTTGTTTGCCAGGGAAACGGGCCGAGGTTTTGTCTGGGGGCCTATGGAAGGGAGTGACCGGCTGGCTCCTGAGAAACTACGATAGGCAGGATGGTGACCAGACCCATGGTGGCACCAGTGCCAAGTTGGGCTGGTTTGATAGTACCAAGTGGCTCCTGCAATCTGCCATCAAAATGTTGGCAGGCGAGTTTTGTTTTCCAGGGAAAAGCGCCGTTGTTTGTGTTTGGGGGCCTGTGGCTGGGAGTGGCCGGCTGGCTCCTTAGAATCCAAAATACGCAGGATGGTACCCAGACCTGAGGTGGCACCAGTGCCAAGTTGGGCTGGTTTGATTGTAGCAAATGGTTCCTGCAATCTACCATCCAGAAGCGGGGCAGCTTACTTTTGTTTGCCAGGGAAACGGGCCGAGCTTTGTGATGGGGGCCTATGGCTGGGAGTGACCGGCTGGCTCCTGAAAAGCTACGATAGGCAGGATGGTGACCAGACCCATGGTGGCACCAGTGCCATGTTCGGCTGATTTCATAGTACCAAGTGGCTCCTGCAATCTGCCATCAAAAAGTCGGCAGGCGAGTTTTGTTTTCCCGGGAAAAGCGCCGTTGTTTTTGTCTGCGGGCCTGTGGCTGGAGTGGCCGGCTGGCTCCTTAGAATCCACGATACGCAGCATGGTTCCCAGACCCAAGGTGGCACCAGTGCCAAGTTGGGCTGGTTTGATAGTACCAAGTGGTTCCTGCAATCTGCCATCAAAAAGTTGGCAGGCGAGTTTTGTTTTCCAGGGAAAAGCGTCGTTGTTGGTGTTTGGGGGCCTGTGGCTGGGAGTGGCCGGCTGGCTCCTTAGAATCCACGATACGCAGGATGGTTCCCAGACCCAAGGTGGCACCAGTCCCAAGTTGGGCTGGTTTGATAGTACCAAGTGTTTCCTGCAATCTGCCATCCAGAAGCGTGGCAGCTTACTTTTGTTTGCCAGGGAAACGGGCCGAGGTTTGTGTCTGGGGGCCTATGGCTGGGAGTGACCGGCTGGCTCCTGAAAGGCTACGATAGGCAGGATTGTGACCAGACCCATGGTGGCACCAGTGCCAAGTTGGGCTGGTTTGATAGTACCAAGTGGCTCCTGCAATCTGCCATCAAAAAGTTGGCAGGCGAGTTTTGTTTCCCAGGGAAAAGCGCCGTTGTTTGTGTTTGGGGGCCTGTGGCTGGGAGTGGCCGGCTGGCTGATTAGAATCCACGACAGGCAGGATGGTTCCCAGACCAGAGGTGACACCAGTGCCAAGTCGGGCTAGTTTGATGGTGAAAAGTGTCTCCTGCAATTTGCCATCCAGAAGCGGGTTAACTTACTTTTGTTTGCCAGGGAAAAGGGCCGAGGTTTTTGTCTGGGGGCCTATGGCTGGGAGTGACCGGCTGTCTCCTGAAAAGCTACGATAGGCAGGATGGTGACCAGACCCATGGTGGCACCAGTGCCAAGTTGGGCTGGTTTGATAGTACCAAGTGGCTCCTGCAAACTGCCATCAAAAAGTTGGCAGGCGAGTTTGTTATCCAGGTAAAAGCGCCGTTGTTTTTGTTTGGGGGCCTGTGGCTGGGAGTGGCCAGATGGCTAATTAGAATCCACGATACGCAGCATGGTTCCCAGACCTGAGGTGGCACCAGTGCCAAGTTGGGCTGGTTTGATACTACCAAGTGCGTCCTGCAATCTGCCATCCAGAAGCGGGGCAGCTTACTTTTGTTTGCCAGGGAAACGGGCCGAGGTTTTGTCTGGGGGCCTATGGAAGGGAGTGACCGGCTGGCTCCTGAGAAACTACGATAGGCAGGATGGTGACCAGACCCATGGTGGCACCAGTGCCAAGTTGGGCTGGTTTGATAGTACCAAGTGGCTCCTGCAATCTGCCATCAAAAAGTTGTCAGGCGAGTTTTGTTTTCCAGGGAAAAGCGCCGTTGTTTGTGTTTGGGGGCCTGTGGCTGGGAGTGGCCGGCTGGCTCCTTAGAATCCAAAATACGCAGGATGGTACCCAGACCTGAGGTGGCACCAGTGCCAAGTTGGGCTGGTTTGATTGTAGCAAATGGTTCCTGCAATCTACCATCCAGAAGCGGGGCAGCTTACTTTTGTTTGCCAGGGAAACGGGCCGAGCTTTGTGTCTCGGGGCCTATGGGAGGGAGTGACCGGCTGGCTCCTGAAAAGCTACGATAGGCAGGATGGTGACCAGACCCATGGTGGCACCAGTGCCAAGTTGGGCTGATTTCATAGTACCAAGTGGCTCCTGCAATCTGCCATCAAAATGTTGGCAGGCGAGTTTTGTTTTCCAGGGAAAAGCGCCGTTGTTTGTGTCTGCGGGCCTGTGGCTGGAGTGGCCGGCTGGCTCCTTAGAATCCACGATACGCAGCATGGTTCCCAGACCCAAGGTGGCACCAGTGCCAAGTTGGGCTGGTTTGATAGTACCAAGTGGTTCCTGCAATCTGCCATCAAAAAGTTGTCAGGCGAGTTTTGTTTTCCAGGGAAAATCGCCGTTGTTTTTGTTTGGGGGCCTGTGGCTGGGAGTGGCCGGCTGGCTCCTTAGGATCCACGATACCCAGGATGGTACCCAGACCAGAGGTGGCACCAGTACCAAGTCGGGCTGGTTTGATAATAACAAGTGGATCCTGCAATCTGCCATCCAGAAGCGGGGCAGCTTACTTTTGTTTGCCAGGGAAACGGTCCGAGGTTTGTGTCTGGGGGCCTATGGCTGGGAGTGACCGGCTGGCTCCTGAAAAGCTACGATAGGCAGGATGGTGACCAGACCCATGGTGGCACCAGTGCCAAGTTGGGCTGGTTTGATAGTACCAAGTGGCTCCTGCAATCTGCCATCAAAAAGTTGGCAGGCGAGTTTTGTTTTCCAGTGAAAAGCGCCGTTGTGTGTGTTTTGGGGCCTGTGGCTGGGAGTGGCCAGCTGGCTCCTTAGAATCCACGATACGCAGGATGGTTCCCAGACCCAAGGTGGCACCAGTGCCAAGTCGGGCTGGTTTGTTAGTACCAAGTGGTTCCTGCAATCTGCCATCCAGAAGCGGGGCAGCTGAATTTTGTTTGCCAGAGAAAAAGGCTGTTGTTTGTGTTTCGGGGCCTGTGGCTGGCAGTGGACGGCTGGCTCCTGAAAATCCATGATACGCAGCATGGTTCCCAGACCCAAGGTGGCACCAGTGCCAAGTCGGGCTGGTTTCATAGTACCCAGTGGCTCCTGCAATCTGCCATCCAGAAGAGGGGCAGTTGAATTTTGTTTTCCAGAGAAAAGGGCCGTGGTTTGTGTTTGGGGCCTATGGCTGAGAGTGACCGGCTGGCTCCTGAAAAGCTACGATAGGCAGGATGGTGACCAGACCCATGGTGGCACCAGTGCCAAGTCGGGCTGGTTTGATAATACTAAATAGCTCCTGCAATCTGCCATCCAGACGCGGGGCAGCGGATTTTTGCTTGCTGGAGAAAAGTTCCGTGGGTTTTTTTTGGGGGTATATGGCTGGACGTTGCCGGCTGACTCCTTAAAAACATCGATACGCAGGATGGTTCCCTGACCCAAGGTGGCATCACTGCCAAGTCGGGCTGTTTTCGTAGTACCATGTGGCTCCTGCAATCTGCCATCCAGAAGCGGGGCAGCTTACATTTGTTGGCCAGGGAAACGGGCCGAGGTATTTGTCTGGGGGCCTATGGCTGGGAGTGACCGGCTGGCTCCTGAAAAGCTACGATAGGCAGGATGGTGACCAGACCCATGGTGGCACCAGTGCCAAGTTGGGCTGGTTTGATAGTACCAAGTGGCTCCTGCAATCTGCCATCAAAAAGTTGGCAGGCGAGTTTTGTTTTCCAGGGTAACGCGCCGTTGTTTTTGTTTAGAGGCCTGTGGCTGGGAGTGTCCGCCTGTCCTCTTAGAATCTACGTTACGCAGCATGGTTCCCAGAGCCAAGGTGGCACCAGTGCCAAGTTGGGCTGGTTTGACAGTAGCAAGTGGTTCCTGCAATCTGCCATCCAGAAGAGGGGCAGCTTACTTTTGTTTGCCAGGGAAACGGGCCGAGGTATTTCTCTGGGGGCCTATGGCAGGGAGTGACCGGCCGGCTCCTGAAAAGCTAAGATAGGCAGGATGTTTACCAGACCCATGATGGCACCAGTGCCAAGTTGGGCTAATTTGATACTACCAAGTGGCTCCTGCAATCTGCCATCCAGAATCGGGGGTGCTTACTTTTGTTTTCCAGGGAAACGGGCCGAGGTTTGTGTCTGGGGGTTTATGGCTGGGAGTGACCGGCTGGCTCCTGAAAAGCTACGATAGGCAGGATGGTGACCAGACCCATGGTGGCACCAGTGCCAAGTTGGGCTGGTTTGATAGTACCAAGTGGCTCCTGCAATCTGCCATCAAAATGTTGGCAGGCGAGTTTTGTTTTCCAGGGAAAAGCGCCGTTGTTTGTGTTTAGGCGCCTGTGGCACGGAGTGGCCGGGTGGCTGCTTAGAATCCACGATACGCAGCATGGTTCCCAGACCCAAGGTGGCACCAGTGCCAAGTCGGGCTGTTTTGACACTACCAAGTGGCTCCTGCAATCTGCCATCCAGAATCGGGGCAGCTTAATTTTGTTTGCCAGGGAAACGGGCCGAGCTTTGTGATGGGGGCCTATGGCTGGGAGTGACCGGCTGGCTCCTGAAAAGCTACGATAGGCAGGATGGTGACCAGACCCATGGTGGCACCAGTGCCAAGTTGGGATGATTTGATAGTACCAAGTGGCTCCTGCAATCTGCCATCAAAAAGCTGGCAGGCGAGTTTTGTTTTCCAGGGAAAAGCGCCGTTGTTTGTATTTGGGGGCCTGTGGCTGGGAGTGGCCGCCTGGCGCCTTAGAATCTACGTTACGCAGCATGGTTCCCAGACCCAAAGTGGCACCAGTGTCAAGTTGGGCTGGTTTGATAGTACCAAGTGGCTCCTGCAATCTGCCATCCAGAAGCGGGGTAGCTTACTTTTGTTTGCCAGGGAAACGGGCAGAGCTTTCTGTCTGGGGGCCTATGGCTGGGAGTAACCGGCTGGCTCCTGAAAAGCTACGATAGGCAGGATGGTTCCCAGATCCAAGATGGCACCAGTGCCAAGTCGGGGTGGTTTGATGGTGCAACGTGGCTCCTGCAATCTGCCATCCTGACGCGGGGCAGCGGATTTTTGTTTCCAAGAGAAATGGTCCGTGGATTGTTTTTGGGGCTATATGGCTGGGCGTGGCCTGCTGGCTCCTTAAAAAGCTACGATAGGCAGGATGGTTCCCTGACCCAAGGTGGCACCAGTGCCAAGTCGGGCGGTTTTCGTAGTACAAAGTGCCTCCTAAAATTTGCCATCCAGAAGAGGGGCAGTTGAGTTTTGTTTACCAGAGAAAAGGGCCGTGGTTTGTTTTTGGGGGCATATGGCTGATAGTGGCCGTCTGGCGCCTGAAAATCCACGATAGGCAGGATGGTTCCCAGACCAGAGGTGGCACCAGTGCCAAGTCGGGCTGGTTTGATAGTACTAAATAGTACCTGCAATCTGCCATGCAGAAGCGGGGCAGCTTACTTTTGTTTGCCAGGGAAACGGGCCGAGGTTTGTGTCTGGGGGCCTATGGCTGGGAGTGACCGCCTGGCTCCTGAAAAGCTACGATAGGCAGGATGGTGACCAGACCCATGGTGGCACCAGTGCCAAGTTGGGCTGGTTTGATAGTACCAAGTTGCTCCTGCAATCTGCCATCAAAAAGTTGTCAGGCGAGTTTTGTTTTCCAGGGAAAAGCGCCGTTGTTTGTGTTTGGGGGACTGTTGGTGGGAGTGGCCGGCTGGCTCCTTCGAACACACGATACGCAGGATGGTTCCCAGACCCAAGGTGGCACCAGTGCCACGTCGGGCTGGTTTGATGGTGAAAAGTGGCTCCTGCAATCTGCCATCCTGAAGCGGGGCAGCTTACTTTTGTGTGCCAGGGAAACGGGCCGAGGTTTATGACTGGGGGCCTAGGGCTAGGAGTGACCGGCTGGCTCCTGAAAAGCAACAATAGGCAGGATGGTTCCCAGACCCAAGGTGGCACCAGTGCCAAGTTGGGCTGGTTTGATGGTACCAACTGGCTCCTGCAATCTGCCATCTAAAAGTTGTCAGGCGAGTTTTGTTTTCCAGGGAAAAGCGCCGTTGATTTTGTTTGGAGGCCTGTGGCTGGCAGTGGCTGCCTGTCGTCTTAGAATCCGGGTTACGCAGCATGGTTCCCAGAGCCAAGGTGGCACCAGTGCCAAGTTGGGCTGGTTTGATGGTGCAAAGTGGCTCCTGCAATCTGCCATCCAGAAGTGCGGTAGCTTACTTTTGTGTGCCAGGGAAACAGGCCGAGGTTTGTGTCTGGGGGCCTATGGCTGGGAGTGACCGGCTGGCTCCTGAAAAGCTACGATAGGCAGGATGGTGACCAGACCCATGGTGGCACCAGTTCCAAGTTGGGCTGGTTTGATAGTACCAAGTGGCTCCGGCAATCTGCCATCAAAAAGTTGGCAGGCGAGTTTTGTTTTCCAGGGAAAAGCGCCGTTGTGTGTGTTTTGGGGCCTGTGGCTGGGAGTGGCCAGCTGGCTCCTTAGAATCCACGATACGCAGGATGGTTCCCAGACCCAAGGTGGCACCAGTGCCAAGTCGGGCTGGTTTGTTAGTACCAAGTGGTTCCTGCAATCTGCCATCAAGAAGCGGGGCAGCTGAATTTTGTTTGCCAGAGAAAAAGGCCGTGGTTTGTGTTTGGGGCCTATGGCTGAGAGTGACCGGCTGGCTCCTGAAAAGCTACGATAGGCAGGATGGTTCCCAGACCCAAGGTGGCACCAGTGCCAAGTTGGGCTGGTTTGATGGTACCAACTGGCTCCTGCAATCTGCCATCTAAAAGTTGTCAGGCGAGTTTTGTTTTCCATGGAAAAGCGCCGTTGATTTTGTTTGGAGGCCTGTGGCTGGCAGTGGCTGCCTGTCGTCTTAGAATCCGGGTTACGCAGCATGGTTCCCAGAGCCAAGGTGGCACCAGTGTCAAGTTGGGCTGGTTTGATAGTACCAAGTGGCTCCTGCAATCTGCCATCCAGAAGCGGGGCAGCTTACTTTTGTTTCCCAGGGAAACGGGCCGAGGTATTTGTCTGGGGACCTATGGCTGGGAGTGACCGGCTGGCTCCTGAAAAGCTACGATAGGCAGGATGGTTCCCTGACCCAAGGTGGCACCAGTGCCAAGTCGGGCGGTTTTCGTAGTACAAAGTGCGTCCTAAAATTTGCCATCCAGAAGAGGGGCAGTTGAGTTTTGTTTACCAGAGAAAAGGGCCGTGGTTTGTTTTTGGGGGCATATGGCTGATTGTGGCCGTCTGGCCCCTGAAAATCCACGATAGGCAGGATGGTTCCCAGACCAGAGGTGGCACCAGTGCCAAGTCGGGCTGGTTTGATAGTACTAAATAGCACCTGCAATCTGCCATGCAGAAGCGGGGCAGCTTACTTTTGTTTGCCAGGGAAACGGGCCGAGGTTTGTGTCTGGGGGCCTATGGCTGGGAGTGACCGCCTGGCTCCTGAAAAGCTACGATAGGCAGGATGGTGACCAGACCCATGGTGGCACCAGTGCCAAGTTGGGCTGGTTTGATAGTACCAAGTGGCTCCTGCAATCTGCCATCAAAAAGTTGGCAGGCCAGTTTTGTTTTCCAGGGAAAAGCGCCGTTGTTTGTGTTTGGGGGCCTGTGGCTGGGAGTGGCCGGCTGGCTCCTTAGAACACACGATACGCAGGATGGTTCCCAGACCCAAGGTGGCACCAGTGCCACGTCGGGCTGGTTTGATGGTGAAAAGTGGCTCCTGCAATCTGCCATCCTGAAGCGGGGTAGCTTACATTTGTGTGCCAGGGAAACGGGCCGAGGTTTATGACTGGGGGCCTAGGGCTAGAAGTGACCGGCTGGCTCCTGAAAAGCAACAATAGGCAGGATGGTTCCCAGACCCAAGGTGGCACCAGTGCCAAGTTGGGCTGGTTTGATGGTACCAACTGGCTCCTGCAATCTGCCATCTAAAAGTTGTCAGGCGAGTTTTGTTTTCCAGGAAAAGCGCCGTTGATTTTGTTTGGAGGCCTGTGGCTGGCAGTGGCTGCCTGTCGTCTTAGAATCCGGGTTACGCAGCATGGTTCCCAGAGCCAAGGTGGCACCAGTGTCAAGTTGGGCTGGTTTGATTGTACCAAGTGGCTCCTGCAATCTGCCATCCAGAAGCGGGGCAGCTTACTTTTGTTTGCCAGGGAAACGGGCCGAGGTATTTGTCTGGGGACCTATGGCTGGGAGTGACCGGCTGGCTCCTGAAAAGCTACGATAGGCAGGATGGTGACCAGACCCATGGTGGCACCAGTGCCAAGTTGGGCTGGTTTGATAGTACCAAGTGGCTCCTGCAATCTGCCATCAAAAAGTTGGCAGGTCAGTTTTGTTTTCCAGGGAAAAGCGCCGTTGTTTCTGTTTGGGGGACTGTGGCTGGGAGTGGCCGGCTGGCTCCTTAGAACACAGGATACGCAGGATGGTTCCCAGACCCAAGGTGGCACCAGTGCCAAGTCGGGCTGGTTTGATAGCACCAAGTGGCTCCTGCAATCTGCCATCCAGAAGCGGGGCAGCTTACTTTTGTTTTCCAGGGAAACGGACCGAGGTTTTTTTCTGGGGGCCTATGGCTGGGAGTGCCTGGCTGGCTCCTGAAAAGCTACGATAGGCAGGATGGTTACCAGACCCATGGTGGCACCAGTGCCAAGTTGGGCTGGTTTGATAGTACCAAGTGGCTCCTGCAATCTGCCATCAAAATGTTGGCAGGCGAGTTTTGTTTTCCAGGGAAAAGCGCCGTTGTGTGTATTTTGGGGCCTGTGGCTGGGAGTGGCCAGCTGGCTCCTTAGAATCCACGATACGCAGGATGGTTCCCAGACCCAAGGTGGCACCAGTGCCAAGTCGGGCTGGTTTGTTAGTACCAAGTGGTTCCTGCAATCTGCCATCCAGAAGCGGGGCAGCTGAATTTTGTTTGCCAGAGAAAAAGGCTGTTGTTTGTGTTTCGGGGCCTGTGGCTGGCAGTGGACGGCTGGCTCCTGAAAATCCACGTTAGGAAGGATGGTTCCCAGATCCAAGGTGGCAGCAGTGCCATGTTGTGCTGGTGTGATACTCCCAAGTGGCTCCTGCAATCTGCCATCCAGAAGTGGGGCAGCTGAATTTTGTTTGCCAGAGAAAAAGGCTGTGGTTTTTGTTTGGGGGCCTATGGCTGGGAGTGGCCGGCTGGCTCCTGAAAATCCATGATACGCAGCATGGTTCCCAGACCCAAGGTGGCACCAGTGCCAAGTGGGGCTGGTTTCACAGTGTCAAGTGCCTCCTGCAATCTCCCATCCAGAAGCGGGGCAGCTTACTTTTGTTTGCCTGTGAAACGGGCCGTTGTTTTTGATTGGGGTCTGTGGCCGAGAATGTTCAGCTGGCTCCTGACAATCCACAATATGCAGGATGGTTCCCAGACCCAAGGTGGCACCAGTGCCAAGTCTTGCTGGTTTGATAGTACCAAGTGCGTCCTGCAATTTGCCATCCAGAAGAGGGGCAGTTGAGTTTTGTTTGCCAGAGAAAAGCGCCGTTGTTTGTGTTTGGGGGCTTGTGGCTGGGAGTGGCCGACTGGCGCCTTAGAATCTGCGATACGCAGCATGGTTCCCAGACCCAAGGTGGCACCAGTTCCAAGTTGGGCTGGTTTGATAGTACCAAGTGGCTCCTGCAATCTGCCATCCAGAAGCGGGGCAGCTTACTTTTGTTTGCCAGGGAAACGGGCCGTGGGTTGTGTTTGGGGGCCTAAGGCTGGGAGTGACCGGCTGGTCCTGGAAAGCTACAATAGGCAGGATGGTGACCAGACCCATGGTGGCACCAGTGCCAAGTTGGGCTGGTTTGATAGTACCAAGTTGCTCCTGCAATCTGCCATCAAAAAGTTGGCAGGCGAGTTTTGTTTTCCAGGGAAAAGCGCCGTTGTTTGTGTTTGGGGGCCTGTGGCTGGGAGTGGCCGGCTGGCTCCTTAGAATCCACGATACGCAGGATGGTTCCCAGACCCAAGGTGGCACCAGTGCCAAGTCGGGCTGGTTTGATACTACCAAGTGGTTCCTGCAATCTGCCATCCAGAAGCAGGGCAGCTTACTTTTGTTTGCCAGGGAAACGGGCCGTGGGTTTTGTTTGGGGGCATATAGCTGAGAGTGGCCCGCTGGCCCCTGAAAATCCACGCTAGGCAGCATGGTTCCCAGATGCAAGGTGGCACCAGTGCCAAGTCGGGCTGGTTTGATGGTGCAAAGTGGCTCCTGCAATCTGCCATCCAGAAGCGGGGCAGCTGATTTTTGTTTGCCAGAGAAAAATTCCGTGGATTGTTTTTGGGGGCATATTGCTGGGAGTGGCCGGCTGGCTCCTTAAAATGCTCGATACGCATGATGGTTCCCAGGCCCAAGGTGTCACCACTACCAAGTCGGCCTGCGGTTTTAGTATCAAGTTCATCCTGCAATTTGCCATCCAGAAGAGGGGCAGTTGAGTTTTGTTTGCCAGAGAAACGGGCCGAGGTTTCTGTTTGGGGACATATGGCTGAGAGTGGCCGGCTGGCCTCTGAAAATCCACGATACACAACATGGTTCCCAGATCCAAGGTGGCACCAGTGCCAAGTTGGGCTGGTTTGATAGTCCCAAGTGTCTCCTGCAATCTGCCATCCAGAAGCGGGGCAGCTTACTTTTGTTTGCCAGAGAAATAGGCCTAGGTTTTTGTTTGGGGGCCTGTGGCTAGGAGTGGCCTGCTGGCTCCTAAGAATCCACGATACGCAGGATGTTTACCAGACCCATGGTGGCACCAGTGCCAAGTTGGGCTGGTTTGATAGTACCAAGTGGCTCCTGCAAACTCCATCAAAAAGTTGGCAGGCGTGTTTTGTTTTCCAGGGAACAGCGCCGTTGATTTTGTTTGGGGGCCTGTGGCTGGGAGTGGCCGGCTGGCTCCTTAGAATCCACGATACGCAGGATGGTTCCCAGACCCAAGGTGACACCAGTGCCAAGTCGGGCTGGTTTGATTACACCAAGTGGCTCCTGCAATCTGCCATCCATAAGTGAGGCAGCTAAGTTTTGTTTGCCAGAAAAAAGGGCCGTGGTTTTTGTTGGGGGCCTGTGGCGGGGAGTAGCCGGCTGGCTCCTTAAAATCCACGATAGGCAGGATGGTTCCCAGACCCAAGGTGGTACCAGTGCCAAGTCGGGCTGGTTTGATAGTACCAAGTGGCTCCTGCAATCTGCCATCCAGAAGCGGGGCAGCTTACTTTTGTTTGCCAGGGAAACGGGCCGAGCTTTGTGTCTCGGGGCCTATGGCAGGGAGTGACCGGCTGGCTCCTGAAAAGCTACGATAGGCAGGATGGTGACCAGACCCATGGTGGCACCCGTGGCAAGTTGGGCTGGTTTGATAGTACCAAGTGGCTCCTGCAATCTGCCATCAAAAAGTTGGCAGGCGAGTTTTGTTTTCCAGGGAAAAGCGCCGTTGTGTGTGTTTTGGGGCCTGTGGCTGGGAGTGGCCAGCTGGCTCCTTAGAATCCACGACACGCAGGATGGTTCCCAGACCCAAGGTGGCACCAGTGCCAAGTCGGGCTGGTTTGTTAGTACCAAGTGGTTCCTGCAATCTGCCATCCAGAAGCGGGGCAGCTGAATTTTGTTTGCCAGAGAAAAAGGCTGTTGTTTGTGTTTCGGGGCCTGTGGCTGGCAGTGGACGGCTGGCTCCTGAAAATCCATGATACGCAGCATGGTTCCCAGACCCAAGGTGGCACCAGTGCCAAGTAGGGCTGGTTTCATAGTACCCAGTGGCTCCTGCAATCTGCCATCCAGAAGAGGGGCAGTTGAGTTTTGTTTTCCAGAGAAAAGGGCCGTGGTTTGTGTTTGGGGCCTATGGCTGAGAGTGACCGGCTGGCCCCTGAAAATCCACGATAGGAAGGATGATTCCCAGATCCAAGGTGGCAGCAGTGCCATGTTATGCTGGTGTGATAGTCCCAAGTGGCTCCTGCAATCTGCCATCCAGAAGCGGGGCAGCTGAATTTTGTTTGCCAGAGAAAAAGGCTGTGGTTTTTGTTTGGGGGCCTATGGCTGGGAGTGGCCGGCTGGCTCCTGAAAATCCATGATACGCAGCATGGTTCCCAGACCCAAGGTGGCACCAGTGCCAAGTGGGGCTGGTTTCACAGTGTCAAGTGCCTCCTGCAATCTCCCATCCAGAAGCGGGGCAGCTGAGTTTTGTTTGCCTGTGAAACGGGCCGTTGTTTTTGATTGGGGTCTGTGGCCGAGAGTGTCCAGCTGGCTCCTGACAATCCACAATACGCAGGATGGTTCCCAGACCCAAGGTGGCACCAGTGCCAAGTCGTGCTGGTTTGATAGTACCAAGTGCGTCCTGCAATTTGCCATCCAGAAGAGGGGCAGTTGAGTTTTGTTTGCCAGAGAAAAGCGCCGTTGTTTGTGTTTGGGGTCTTGTGGCTGGGAGTGGCCGACTGGCGCCTTAGAATCTGCGATACGCAGCATGGTTCCCAGACCCAAGGTGGCACCAGTGCCAAGTCGGGCTGGTTTGATAGTACCAAGTGGCTCCTGCAATCTGCCATCCAGAAGCGGGGCAGCTTACTTTTGTTTGCCAGGGAAACGGGCCGAGGTTTGTGACTGGGGGCCTATGGCTGGGAGTGACCGGCTGGCTCCTGGAAAGCTACAATAGGCAGGATGGTTACCAGACCCATGGTGGCACCAGTGCCAAGTTGGGCTGGTTTGATAGTACCAAGTTGCTCCTGCAATCTGCCATCAAAAAGTCGGCAGGCGAGTTTTGTTTTCCAGGGAAAAGCGCCGTTGTTTGTATTTGGGGGCCTGTGGCTGGGAGTGGCCGGCTGGCTCCTTAGAATCCACGATACGCAGGATGGTTCCCAGACCCAAGGTGGCACCAGTGCCAAGTCGGGCTGGTTTGATACTACCAAGTGGTTCCTGCAATCTGCCATCCAGAAGCGGGGCAGCTTACTTTTGTTTGCCAGGGAAACGGGCCGTGGGTTTTGTTTGGGGGCATATAGCTGAGAGTGGCCGGCTGGCCCCTGAAAATCCACGCTAGGCAGCATGGTTCCAGGATGCAAGGTGGCACCAGTGCCAAGTCGGGCTGGTTTGATGGGTCAAAGTGGCTCCTGCAATCTGCCATCCAGAAGCGGGGCAGCTGATTTTTGTTTGCCAGAGAAAAATTCCGTGGATTGTTTTTGGGGGCATATTGCTGGGAGTGGCCGGCTGGCTCCTTAAAATGCTCGATACGCATGATGGTTCCCAGGCCCAAGGTGTCACCACTACCAAGTCGGCCTGCGGTTTTAGTATCAAGTTCATCTTGCAATTTGCCATCCAGAAGAGGGGCAGTTGAGTTTTGTTTGCCAGAGAAACGGGCCGAGGTTTCTGTTTGGGGGCATATGGCTGAGAGTGGCCGGCTGGCCCCTGAAAATCCACGATACACAGCATGGTTCCCAGATCCAAGGTGGCACCAGTGCCAAGTTGGGCTGGTTTGATAGTCCCAAGTGTCTCCTGCAATCTGCCATCCAGAAGCGGGGCAGCTTACTTTTGTTTGCCAGAGAAATAGGCCTAGGTTTTTGTTTGGGGGCCTGTGGCTAGGAGTGGCCGGCTGGCTCCTAAGAATCCACGATACGCAGGATGTTTACCAGACCCATGGTGGCACCAGTGCCAAGTTGGGCTGGTTTGATAGTACCAAGTGGCTCCTGCAAACTCCATCAAAAAGTTGGCAGGTGTGTTTTGTTTTCCAGGGAACAGCGCCGTTGATTTTGTTTGGGGGCCTGTGGCTGGGAGTGGCCGGCTGGCTCCTTAGAATCCACGATACGCAGGATGGTTCCCAGACCCAAGGTGGCACCAGTGCCAAGTCGGGCTGGTTTGATTACACCAAGTGACTCCTGCAATCTGCCATCCAGAAGTGAGGCAGCTAAGTTTTGTTTGCGAGAAAAAAGGGCCGTGGTTTTTGTTGGGGGCCTGTGGCTGGGAGTAGCCGGCTGGCTCCTTAAAATCCACGACAGGCAGGATGGTTCCCAGACCCAAGGTGGCACCAGTGCCAAGTCGGGCTGGTTTGATAGTACCAAGTGGCTCCTGCAATCTGCCATCCAGAAGCGGGGCAGCTGAGTTTTTATTGCCAGAGAAAAAGGCTGTGGTTTTTGTTTGGGGGCCTGTGGCTGGCAGTGGCCGGCTGGCTCCTGAAAATCCACGATACGCAGCATGGTTCCCAGACCCAAGGTGGCACCAGTACAAAGTGGGGCTCGTTTGACAGTGTCAAGTGCCTCCTGCAATCTCCCATCCAGAAGCGGGGCAGCTGAGTTTTTTTTGCCAGGGAAACGGACCTTTGTTTTTGATTGGGGTCTGTGGCCGAGAGTGGTCGGCTGTCTCCTGACAATCCACAATACGCAGGATGGTTCCCAGACCAAAGGTGGCACCAGTGCCAAGTCGGGCTGGTTTGATAGTACCAAGTGTCTCCTGCGATCTGCCATCCAGAAGCGGGGCAGCTGAGTTTTGTTTGCCAGAGAAAAGGGCCGTGGGTTGTGTTTGGGGGCATATGGCTGGGAGTGGCCACCTGGCTCCTTAAAATGCACGATACGCCGCATGGTAACCAGACGCAAGGTGGCACCAGTGCCAAGTCGGGCTGTTTTTGTAGTACCCAGTGGCTCCTGCAATTTGCCATCCAGAAGCGGGGCAGCTAAATTTTGTTTGCTAGAGAAAAGGGCTGTGGTTTGTGTTTGGGGGCCTATGGCCGAGAGTGGTAGGCTGGCCCCTGAAAATCAACGATAGGCAGGATGGTTCCCAGATACAAGGTGGCACCAGTGCCAAGTAAGGCTGGTTGTATGGTTCAAAGTGACTCCTGCAATCTGCCATCCAGAAGCGGGACAGCTGAGTTTTTTTTGCCAGAGAAAAGGTCCGTGGTTTCTTTTTGGGGCATACGGCTGGGAATTGCCGGCTGGCTCCTTAAAATGCTCGATACGCAGGATGGTTCCCAGAGCCAAGGTGGCACCACTGCCAAGTCGGGCTCTTTTTGTAGTACCAAGTGCGTCCTGCAATTTGCCATCCAGAAGAGGGGCAGTTGAGTTTTGTTTGCCAGAGAAAAGGGCCGAGGTTTGTGTTTGGGAGCATATGGCTGGGAATGACCGGCTGGCC
This sequence comes from Melospiza melodia melodia, assembly GCF_035770615.1. Lineage (NCBI taxonomy): Eukaryota > Metazoa > Chordata > Aves > Passeriformes > Passerellidae > Melospiza > Melospiza melodia. The sequence continues at coordinate 41,559,892 of NC_086197.1, forward strand.
CCTGAAAATCCACGATACGCCGGATGGTTCCCAGATCCAAGATGGTACCATTACCAAGTCGGGCTGCTTTGATAGTCCCAAGTGGCTCCTGAAAACTGCCACACCAGAAGCGGGGCAGCTGAGTATTGTTTGCCAGGGAAATGGGCCGTTGTTTGTGTTTGGGGGCCTGTGGCTGGGAGTGTTCGGCTGGTTCCTGAATATGTACGATACGCAGGATTGTTCCCAGATCCAAGGTGGCAGCAGTGCCATGTTGTGCTGGTGTGATAGTCCCAAGTGGCTCCTGCAATCTGCCATCCAGAAGTGGGGCAGCTGATTTTTGTTTCCCAGAGAAAAGGTCCGTGGTTTGTGTTTGGGGGCATATGGCTGAGAGTGGCCGGCTGGCCCCTGAAAATCCACGATACACAGGATGGTTCCCAGATCCAAGGTGGCACCTGTGCCAAGTCGGGCTGATTTGATAGTACTAAGTAGCTCCTGCAATCTGCCATCCAGAAGCGGGGCAGCTTACTTTTGTTTGCCAGGGAAACGGGCCGAGGTTTCTGTTTGGGGGCCTATGGCTGGGAGTGACCGGCTGGCTCCTGAAAAGCTACAATAGGCAGGATGGTTCCCAGAGCCAAGGTGGCACCAGTGCCAAGTTGGGCTGGTTTGATAGTACCAAGTGGCTCCTGCAATCTGCCATCCAGAAGCGGGGCAGCTGAGTTTTGTTTGCCAGGGAAATGGGCCGTTGTTTGTGTTTGGGGGCCTGTGGCTGGGAGTGTTCGGCTGGTTCCTGAATATGTACGATACGCAGGATTGTTCCCAGACCCAAGGTGGCACCAGTGCCAAGTCGGGCTGGTTTGATGGTGCAAAGTGGCTCCTGCAATCTGCCATCCAGACGCGGGGCAGCGGATTTTTGTTTCCATGAGAAATGGTCCGTGGTTTGTTTTTGGGGGTATATGGCTGGGCCTGGCCGGCTGGCTCCTTAAAAAGCTCGATATGCAGGATGGTTCCCTGACACAAGGTGGCACCAGTGCCACGTCGGGCGGTTTTCGTAGTACAAAGTGCGTCCTAAAATTTGCCATCCAGAAGAGGGGCAGTTGAGTTTTGTTTGCCAGAGAAAAGGTCCGTGGTTTGTTTTTGGGGGCATATGGCTGAGAGTGGCTGGCTGGCCCCTGAAAATCCACGATACACAGGATGGTTCCCAGATCCAAGGTGGCACCTGTGCCAAGTCGGGCTGATTTGATAGTACTAAGTAGCTCCTGCAATCTGCCATCCAGAAGCGGGGCAGCTTACTTTTGTTTGCCAGGGAAACGGGCCGAGGTTTGTGTTTGGGGGCCTATGGCTGAGAGTGACCGGCTGGCTCCTGAAAAGCTACAATAGGCAGGATGGTGACCAGACCCATGGTGGCACCAGTGCCAAGTTGGGCTGGTTTGATAGTACCAAGTGGCTCCTGCAATCTTCCATGATCACGTGGAGAAATACTTTCTGGTTTCAGCCATATGCTCTTTCTTCTCTCCCTCAACTTCTCTATCACCTCTCATCTGGTTCACATGCGCTGTCTTCAAGGTCCACAGGCTACTTTTCACAGAATCTTCTGGCCTGATGAAGTAAGAATGATGAATAGAACAGAGCTGGGATCTATTTTCCAGTTTGGATAAAATGCATTCTGCACACAAATCCAAGGAGAACGGGCTGCCCCGATGCCCAGAAAATCTTTCACTCCTGCTAGTGTTCTACGTCAACCGCAACTTAGTCTGAAAGAAAAGCTTTTTCTCTGAGAGCATCTGAGAGGTTTGCATGAAGCACTGATATCTGACATATGCAATTTTGAATAGGAGAGGAAAAAGAAAATGGCAAGGAGTTTTTAATTTTAGTGGTTTCAATTTTAATTTCCGTGCACTTTTTCAAAACTTGTCAGCTCAAATGCCCATCAACATCTTTTAGTCATCTGTAAGTCAGTATTCATATAAAATGTGCTTCAAATCCAAAGAATTTCAAATTTGCACTCCAAGCTTCTATGCCTAGATTTATGATTTCCTACACATATTAGATGAAAGGAAGGCCTTTTTTACTGTGGGAGTGCTGGAACACTGGAACAGGTTGCCCAGAGAAGTTGTGGGTGTCCCATCCCTGAAAGTATTCAAGGTCACCTTGGACGGGGCTTGGAGCAGCAACAAAGGAGAAGCTTGATGGTAGAGAAACAAAGTTGGACTATAGAAGAAACTCGGATTGAAGTATAGGATCAAGTTTTCTCTCAGCCCTTGGGGTAAATTCAAAGTTGTACAAAATGACATTTATCTGTGCTATTCACTACTGTAACAGAAAGTTTCATGAAAACTGTACAGAAGATAGTAAATTTTAAAAGAGATAAGAATTACAGCATAAAATCCATGGGATAGGTTACAACATGAGACACTCTCTAAGAGAAAATCTCTTTGTTTCAGCACTTCATCGGGGTAAGATTTCATGAAGTGCCAAAGAAGGCGGCAAAATATCATTCGGGACATTATTTACTGGAATTCAGCCTGGCCATTAGTAGGAACTGCCTTTGAACATATCATGTAGATATACCACACACGCTTTCCCTTCACTGAAAAATTACTGTTTACAACAAATAAGCAATTGACGATCAAAATTGATTGAAAGCATCTTAAACATGTCAAGTATTTCATTGTAGATGATCTGTGATCCAAATGCTTCTTCCACCTTCGAGAGGGACAGAAGAATTCTTCCATATCATGATGGTTTAAAATTGTATCAACCAATGTTTTCTGCTGAAAAGATATCATCTATTTTTTTCTATTTTTGGAAGAAAATATTCCTAGACATACAACAGGTGAGAACTAAGTAATTTTAAAGAAACAAATGAAATGAAAATATTCTGTAAATAGAATGAAATGAAAAGCTGTGTTTTAAATAGGAGCTAAATATTAAACAGAATTTTTGTACCAGGCATTTGAATTACTGCACCAGCTCTTTTGCCCATCAAGAGAGGCATTTAGCATTTCAGTCTTTTCCAAGGTGTTCATGATCTGCTATGCTGATCTCTGTGTGTGCCTAGGTGTGTGTGGAGGGGGGGGCATATGAAGGGGAGTGTGTATGTTTGCTTTACAATTGTTGTGGCAGATTCATGCCTCAGCTCCACATTTTGTTTTAAAAAGGTCACACCGAGTGGATATGAAGTTTACTATCAACAAGAGATCGATTCCCAAATCATCCATTTGACTCTCCCTTATAAATCATGTGCTTTGTTGCATATTTTATCAAATATACTTTCAAGCCAGATGGAGGAAGGAGGATGTGGGAATCCCTCCACCATCTTGCAACTTTTATGTAAGTAGGTTTTCAAGAAAATCATCATTTCTCTTTTAAATATGTCTGGAACAGGCATGATGGTAGTGTCAACCTGTTGGAGTTTTTGTTGCTGGAAGAAGTTGTACAAAAGGATTGGTTTTTACATTGACCAGTTACTGAATCAAGCGCAGGAATACATTGGAAATTTAGCTGGGGGTTCCTTTTCCCAGCAGACTACTTCTAGAACGAGCTTGTACACTGAAGCTGACTCTTTTGCTCTCTTTTTGTTTCTTTCCTATTTTCTTGGCTTCTTTGCCACTATCTAGACAATTTTGGAACTTTGTTCCCAACTAAAATGGTTTCAATAGTCTGATTGTGATCATACATTTTTACAAGGAATTTTTAAAATCTTTCCTCGAGTCCAGAAAGTCAAGGACTTAGATCTTTTTCTTCCCTTATCAATATTGCCATGAAATTGATAAATAAAGACCAACTCTTTATTTTTGTTTTTAACCCACGTAGATAATTCCCATCCATTAATCCATTTTGTGGACCAATAGCTGCCATTCTGATGGAAGCTGTCACTTCTTAACAATAGGCATTCTGTGACTATGTTGACTGCACTTTGGGTGAAGATCCTAACTGGTCTTAGATATACATAGGGAGAAATTTGCTCAGCCAGTGTCAGTCTTAAGCATGCGTATCAGAAGATCTTTCTAGAGCTGGGAATTTTCCCATGAAAGGGATTCAGTTAGGGAAGAGACACTTGTGCCAGAGTTTTACATTCTTCTTGAACACTGCTTAAGGAACTTAGATGCCATGTCCATTTGGATCTCTGTCTGCACAGAACTTTGTCATGCCAGCGCTTTGAAATGCATCTTGAAGAGAATTCACTAGCACAGAATGAAAGAGAGTGGAAGGGGTTGGTGGGGCTAACCAGGCCCAACCCCCCTGCCTAAACCAGGATACCTAGAGCCTCTTGCCCAGGATTCTATCTGGGTGTACTTTTAATGTCTTCAAAGATCCAGGCTCCACAATCTTTCTGGGCAGTCTGTGCCGTGGTTCAGTCACCCTGACAGTAAAGAAACATTTACTGATGTTCAAAGGCAATCTCCTGTATTTCAGTGTGTGCCCACTGCCTCTTGTCTTTTCCCTCAGCATCACTGAAAAGACACTGATTCCCTCCCCTTTGCACTATTGCTTCCATATGTATGTGTGATGCCATGTAGAGGTATGTCAAAAACCTCCCTGAAGCCCAGGCAGATAATATTCCCTTCATCTACCAGTCAAGTTGATTCATCAGAGGAGTTTAAAGTGATGTTCAGCATGAAATTCCCCTGAAAAATCATGCTAACTACATTATTTGGTCATCTGTCATGTGCCTGGCAAGGATTTCCAGGAAGAGCTGCTTCATCAACTTCCTGGGGATAAAAAAGAGGCTGGCTGGTTTGTACTATGGCGAGTCCTCTTAATTGCCTTTTTTGAAGATGGGTGTCATTTGCTAACATCCACTCTTTAGCCTCTGTTGTCGTCTACATCTTAGCAAAACGCTTTTCCACTATGTCTGGCTAGGAAAAACTGTGCCAGCACAGAAAACATCTCCCATCTTGTTCTAGAAGTTGCACGGATGTCTGCCAAGTGTTTGGCAGGAAGAAAAGAAAAGTTGTCCAAAACAGCTTCCAATCGAATGTTCCTGTGATTGGAAAAGTCAGGAGAGTGCAAAGGTACTGTTTTCTATCAGTTGGCAAGGTGCGCACACAATCCCAGTGTTGTACAGCTTGCTTCTTCACCTTCCCGAAGCTGCCGCTCTCGCCGGCTGCCGGAGCCCAAGAAGCGGCTTCTTCGCGCAAAGACGATTGTGCCGCTCACAGGGCTCTCCTTAGCGCGGCTTCTGCCGAAAGACGCCCGGCAGCGGCTCTTACCTCCGGAGAGCATCCTACCTTCGTCTTTAGCTCCTCTTCTCATCTACACCTCGGCAAAACGCTTTTCCACTATGTCTGGCTAGGAAAAACTGTGCCAGCACAGAAAACATCTCCCATCGTGTTCTCGAAGTTGCACGGATGTCTGCCAAGTGTTTGGCAGGAAGAAAAGAAAAGTTGTCCAAAACAGCTTCCAATCGAATGTTCCTGTGATTGGAAAAGTCAGGAGAGTGCAAAGGTACTGTTTTCTATCAGTTGGCAAGGTGCGCACACAATCCCAGTGTTGTACAGCTTGCTTCTTCACCTTCCCGAAGCTGCCGCTCTCGCCGGCTGCCGGAGCCCAAGAAGCGGCTTCTTCGCGCAAAGACGATTGTGCCGCTCACAGTGCTCTCCTTAGCGCGGCTTCTGCCGAAAGACGCCCGGCAGCGGCTCTTACCTCCGGAGAGCATCCTACCTTCGTCTTTCGCGTCTTTTGTAGTCTACATCTTAGCAAAACGCTTTTCCACTATGTCTGGCTAGGAAAAACTGTGCCAGCACAGAAAACATCTCCCATCGTGTTCTAGAAGTTGCACGGATGTCTGCCAAGTGTTTGGCAGGAAGAAAAGAAAAGTTGTCCAAAACAGCTTCCAATCGAATGTTCCTGTGATTGGAAAAGTCAGGAGAGTGCAAAGGTACTGTTTTCTATCAGTTGGCAAGGTGCGCACACAATCCCAGTGTTGTACAGCTTGCTTCTTCACCTTCCCGAAGCTGCCGCTCTCGCCGGCTGCCGGAGCCCAAGAAGCGGCTTCTTCGCGCAAAGACGATTGTGCCGCTCACAGTGCTCTCCTTAGCGCGGCTTCTGCCGAAAGACGCCCGGCAGCGGCTCTTACCTCCGGAGAGCATCCTACCTTCGTCTTTCGCGTCTTTTGTAGTCTACATCTTAGCAAAACGCTTTTCCACTATGTCTGGCTAGGAAAAACTGTGCCAGCACAGAAAACATCTCCCATCGTGTTCTAGAAGTTGCACGGATGTCTGCCAAGTGTTTGGCAGGAAGAAAAGAAAAGTTGTCCAAAACAGCTTCCAATCGAATGTTCCTGTGATTGGAAAAGTCAGGAGAGTGCAAAGGTACTGTTTTCTATCAGTTGGCAAGGTGCGCACACAATCCCAGTGTTGTACAGCTTGCTTCTTCACCTTCCCGAAGCTGCCGCTCTCGCCGGCTGCCGGAGCCCAAGAAGCGGCTTCTTCGCGCAAAGACGATTGTGCCGCTCACAGTGCTCTCCTTAGCGCGGCTTCTGCCGAAAGACGCCCGGCAGCGGCTCTTACCTCCGGAGAGCATCCTACCTTCGTCTTTCGCGTCTTATGTAGTCTACATCTTAGCAAAACGCTTTTCCACTATGTCTGGCTAGGAAAAACCGTGCCAGCCCAGAAAACATCTCCCATCGTTTTCTAGAAGTTGCAGATATGTCTGCCAAGTGTTTGGCAGGAAGAAAAGAAAAGTTGTCCAAAACAGCTTCCAATCGAATGTTCCTGTGATTGGAAAAGTCAGGAGAGTGCAAAGGTACTGTTTTCTATCAGTTGGCAAGGTGCGCACACAATCCCAGTGTTGTACAGCTTGCTTCTTCACCTTCCCGAAGCTGCCACTCTCAGGAGGTAAGAGCCGCTGCCGGGCGTCTTTCGGCAGAAGCCGCGCTAAGGAGGGCACTGTGAGCGGCACAATCGTCTTTGCGCGAAGAAGCCGCTTCTTGGGCTCCGGCAGCCGGCGAGAGCGGCAGCTTCGGGAAGGTGAAGAAGCAAGCTGTACAACACTGGGATTGTGTGCGCACCTTGCCAACTGATAGAAAACAGTACCTTTGCACTCTCCTGACTTTTCCAATCACAGGAACATTCGATTGGAAGCTGTTTTGGACAACTATTCTTTTCTTCCTGCCAAACACTTGGCAGACATCCGTGCAACTTCTAGAACACGATGGGAGATGTTTTCTGTGCTGGCACAGTTTTTCCTAGCCAGACATAGTGGAAAAGCGTTTTGCCAAGGTGTAGACTACAAAAGACGCGAAAGACGAAGGTAGGATGCTCTCCGGAGGTAAGAGCCGCTGCCGGGCGTCTTTCGGCAGAAGCCGCGCTAAGGAGAGCACTGTGAGCGGCACAATCGTCTTTGCGCGAAGAAGCCGCTTCTTCGGTTCCGGGAGCCGGCGAGAGCGGCAGCTTCGGGAAGGTGAAGAAGCAAGCTGTACAACACTGGGATTGTGTGCGCACCTTGCCAACTGATAGAAAACAGTACCTTTGCACTCTCCTGACTTTTCCAATCACAGGAACATTCGATTGGAAGCTGTTTTGGACAACTTTTCTTTTCTTCCTGCCAAACACTTGGCAGACATCCGTGCAACTTCTAGAACACGATGGGAGATGTTTTCTGTGCTGGCACAGTTTTTCCTAGCCAGACATAGTGGAAAAGCTTTTTGCCGAGGTGTAGACTACATAAGACGCGAAAGACGAAGGTAGGATGCTCTCCGGAGGTAAGAGCCGCTGCCGGGCGTCTTTCGGCAGAAGCCGCGCTAAGGAGAGCACTGTGAGCGGCACAATCGTCTTTGCGCGAAGAAGCCGCTTCTTGGGCTCCGGCAGCCGGCGAGAGCGGCAGCTTCGGGAAGGTGAAGAAGCAAGCTGTACAACACTGGGATTGTGTGCGCACCTTGCCAACTGATAGAAAACAGTACCTTTGCACTCTCCTGACTTTTCCAATCACAGGAACATTCGATTGGAAGCTGTTTTGGACAACTTTTCTTTTCTTCCTGCCAAACACTTGGCAGACATCCGTGCAACTTCTAGAACACGATGGGAGATGTTTTCTGTGCTGGCACAGTTTTTCCTAGCCAGACATAGTGGAAAAGCGTTTTGCTAAGATGTAGACTACAAAAGACGCGAAAGACGAAGGTAGGATGCTCTCCGGAGGTAAGAGCCGCTGCCGGGCGTCTTTCGGCAGAAGCCGCGCTAAGGAGAGCACTGTGAGCGGCACAATCGTCTTTGCGCGAAGAAGCCGCTTCTTGGGCTCCGGCAGCCGGCGAGAGCGGCAGCTTCGGGAAGGTGAAGAAGCAAGCTGTACAACACTGGGATTGTGTGCGCACCTTGCCAACTGATAGAAAACAGTACCTTTGCACTCTCCTGACTTTTCCAATCACAGGAACATTCGATTGGAAGCTGTTTTGGACAACTTTTCTTTTCTTCCTGCCAAACACTTGGCAGACATCCGTGCAACTTCTAGAACACGATGGGAGATGTTTTCTGTGCTGGCACAGTTTTTCCTAGCCAGACATAGTGGAAAAGCGTTTTGCTAAGATGTAGACTACAAAAGACGCGAAAGACGAAGGTAGGATGCTCTCCGGAGGTAAGAGCCGCTGCCGGGCGTCTTTCGGCAGAAGCCGCGCTAAGGAGAGCACTGTGAGCGGCACAATCGTCTTTGCGCGAAGAAGCCGCTTCTTCGGTTCCGGGAGCCGGCGAGAGCGGCAGCTTCGGGAAGGTGAAGAAGCAAGCTGTACAACACTGGGATTGTGTGCGCACCTTGCCAACTGATAGAAAACAGTACCTTTGCACTCTCCTGACTTTTCCAATCACAGGAACATTCGATTGGAAGCTGTTTTGGACAACTTTTCTTTTCTTCCTGCCAAACACTTGGCAGACATCCGTGCAACTTCTAGAACACGATGGGAGATGTTTTCTGTGCTGGCACAGTTTTTCCTAGCCAGACATAGTGGAAAAGCGTTTTGCTAAGATGTAGACTACAAAAGACGCGAAAGACGAAGGTAGGATGCTCTCCGGAGGTAAGAGCCGCTGCCGGGCGTCTTTCGGCAGAAGCCGCGCTAAGGAGAGCACTGTGAGCGGCACAATCGTCTTTGCGCGAAGAAGCCGCTTCTTCGGTTCCGGGAGCCGGCGAGAGCGGCAGCTTCGGGAAGGTGAAGAAGCAAGCTGTACAACACTGGGATTGTGTGCGCACCTTGCCAACTGATAGAAAACAGTACCTTTGCACTCTCCTGACTTTTCCAATCACATGAACATTCGATTGGAAGCTGTTTTGGACAACTTTTCTTTTCTTCCTGCCAAACACTTGGCAGACATCCGTGCAACTTCTAGAACACGATGGGAGATGTTTTCTGTGCTGGCACAGTTTTTCCTAGCCAGACATAGTGGAAAAGCGTTTTGCCGAGGTGTAGATGAGAAGAGGAGCTAAAGACGAAGGTAGGATGCTCTCCGGAGGTAAGAGCCGCTGCCGGGCGTCTTTCGGCAGAAGCCGCGCTAAGGAGAGCACTGTGAGCGGCACAATCGTCTTTGCGCGAAGAAGCCGCTTCTTGGGCTCCGGCAGCCGGCGAGAGCGGCAGCTTTGGGAAGGTGAAGAAGCAAGCTGTACAACACTGGGATTGTGTGCGCACCTTGCCAACTGATAGAAAACAGTACCTTTGCACTCTCCTGACTTTTCCAATCACAGGAACATTCGATTGGAAGCTGTTTTGGACAACTTTTCTTTTCTTCCTGCCAAACACTTGGCAGACATCCGTGCAACTTCTAGAACACGATGGGAGATGTTTTCTGTGCTGGCACAGTTTTTCCTAGCCAGACATAGTGGAAAAGCTTTTTGCCGAGGTGTAGACTACATAAGACGCGAAAGACGAAGGTAGGATGCTCTCCGGAGGTAAGAGCCGCTGCCGGGCGTCTTTCGGCAGAAGCCGCGCTAAGGAGAGCACTGTGAGCAGCACAATCGTCTTTGCGCGAAGAAGCCGCTTCTTGGGCTCCGGGAGCCGGCGAGAGCGGCAGCTTCGGGAAGGTGAAGAAGCAAGCTGTACAACACTGGGATTGTGTGCGCACCTTGCCAACTGATAGAAAACAGTACCTTTGCACTCTCCTGACTTTTCCAATCACAGGAACATTCGATTGGAAGCTGTTTTGGACAACTTTTCTTTTCTTCCTGCCAAACACTTGGCAGACATCCGTGCAACTTCTAGAACACGATGGGAGATGTTTTCTGTGCTGGCACAGTTTTTCCTAGCCAGACATAGTGGAAAAGCATTTTGCTAAGATGTAGACTACAAAAGACGCGAAAGACGAAGGTAGGATGCTCTCCGGAGGTAAGAGCCGCTGCCGGGCGTCTTTCGGCAGAAGCCGCGCTAAGGAGAGCACTGTGAGCGGCACAATCGTCTTTGCGCGAAGAAGCCGCTTCTTGGGCTCCGGCAGCCGGCGAGAGCGGCAGCTTCGGGAAGGTGAAGAAGCAAGCTGTACAACACTGGGATTGTGTGCGCACCTTGCCAACTGATAGAAAACAGTACCTTTGCACTCTCCTGACTTTTCCAATCACAGGAACATTCGATTGGAAGCTGTTTTGGACAACTTTTCTTTTCTTCCTGCCAAACACTTGGCAGACATCCGTGCAACTTCTAGAACACGATGGGAGATGTTTTCTGTGCTGGCACAGTTTTTCCTAGCCAGACATAGTGGAAAAGCGTTTTGCTAAGATGTAGACTACAAAAGACGCGAAAGACGAAGGTAGGATGCTCTCCGGAGGTAAGAGCCGCTGCCGGGCGTCTTTCGGCAGAAGCCGCGCTAAGGAGAGCACTGTGAGCGGCACAATCGTCTTTGCGCGAAGAAGCCGCTTCTTCGGTTCCGGGAGCCGGCGAGAGCGGCAGCTTCGGGAAGGTGAAGAAGCAAGCTGTACAACACTGGGATTGTGTGCGCACCTTGCCAACTGATAGAAAACAGTACCTTTGCACTCTCCTGACTTTTCCAATCACATGAACATTCGATTGGAAGCTGTTTTGGACAACTTTTCTTTTCTTCCTGCCAAACACTTGGCAGACATCCGTGCAACTTCTAGAACACGATGGGAGATGTTTTCTGTGCTGGCACAGTTTTTCCTAGCCAGACATAGTGGAAAAGCGTTTTGCCGAGGTGTAGATGAGAAGAGGAGCTAAAGACGAAGGTAGGATGCTCTCCGGAGGTAAGAGCCGCTGCCGGGCGTCTTTCGGCAGAAGCCGCGCTAAGGAGAGCACTGTGAGCGGCACAATCGTCTTTGCGCGAAGAAGCCGCTTCTTGGGCTCCGGCAGCCGGCGAGAGCGGCAGCTTCGGGAAGGTGAAGAAGCAAGCTGTACAACACTGGGATTGTGTGCGCACCTTGCCAACTGATAGAAAACAGTACCTTTGCACTCTCCTGACTTTTCCAATCACAGGAACATTCGATTGGAAGCTGTTTTGGACAACTTTTCTTTTCTTCCTGCCAAACACTTGGCAGACATCCGTGCAACTTCTAGAACACGATGGGAGATGTTTTCTGTGCTGGCACAGTTTTTCCTAGCCAGACATAGTGGAAAAGCGTTTTGCTAAGATGTAGACTACAAAAGACGCGAAAGACGAAGGTAGGATGCTCTCCGGAGGTAAGAGCCGCTGCCGGGCGTCTTTCGGCAGAAGCCGCGCTAAGGAGAGCACTGTGAGCGGCACAATCGTCTTTGCGCGAAGAAGCCGCTTCTTCGGTTCCGGGAGCCGGCGAGAGCGGCAGCTTCGGGAAGGTGAAGAAGCAAGCTGTACAACACTGGGATTGTGTGCGCACCTTGCCAACTGATAGAAAATAGTACCTTTGCACTCTCCTGACTTTTCCAATCACAGGAACATTCGATTGGAAGCTGTTTTGGACAACTATTCTTTTCTTCCTGCCAAACACTTGGCAGACATCCGTGCAACTTCTAGAACACGATGGGAGATGTTTTCTGTGCTGGCACAGTTTTTCCTAGCCATAGTGGAAAAGCGTTTTGCTAAGATGTAGACTACATAAGACGCGAAAGACGAAGGTAGGATGCTCTCCGGAGGTAAGAGCCGCTGCCGGGCGTCTTTCGGCAGAAGCCGCGCTAAGGAGAGCACTGTGAGCGGCACAATCGTCTTTGCGCGAAGAAGCCGCTTCTTCGGTTCCGGGAGCCGGCGAGAGCGGCAGCTTCGGGAAGGTGAAGAAGCAAGCTGTACAACACTGGGATTGTGTGCGCACCTTGCCAACTGATAGAAAACAGTACCTTTGCACTCTCCTGACTTTTCCAATCACAGGAACATTCGATTGGAAGCTGTTTTGGACAACTTTTCTTTTCTTCCTGCCAAACACTTGGCAGACATCCGTGCAACTTCTAGAACACGATGGGAGATGTTTTCTGTGCTGGCACAGTTTTTCCTAGCCAGACATAGTGGAAAAGCTTTTTGCCGAGGTGTAGACTACATAAGACGCGAAAGACGAAGGTAGGATGCTCTCCGGAGGTAAGAGCCGCTGCCGGGCGTCTTTCGGCAGAAGCCGCGCTAAGGAGAGCACTGTGAGCGGCACAATCGTCTTTGCGCGAAGAAGCCGCTTCTTGGGCTCCGGCAGCCGGCGAGAGCGGCAGCTTCGGGAAGGTGAAGAAGCAAGCTGTACAACACTGGGATTGTGTGCGCACCTTGCCAACTGATAGAAAACAGTACCTTTGCACTCTCCTGACTTTTCCAATCACAGGAACATTCGATTGGAAGCTGTTTTGGACAACTTTTCTTTTCTTCCTGCCAAACACTTGGCAGACATCCGTGCAACTTCTAGAACACGATGGGAGATGTTTTCTGTGCTGGCACAGTTTTTCCTAGCCAGACATAGTGGAAAAGCGTTTTGCTAAGATGTAGACTACAAAAGACGCGAAAGACGAAGGTAGGATGCTCTCCGGAGGTAAGAGCCGCTGCCGGGCGTCTTTCGGCAGAAGCCGCGCTAAGGAGAGCACTGTGAGCGGCACAATCGTCTTTGCGCGAAGAAGCCGCTTCTTGGGCTCCGGCAGCCGGCGAGAGCGGCAGCTTCGGGAAGGTGAAGAAGCAAGCTGTACAACACTGGGATTGTGTGCGCACCTTGCCAACTGATAGAAAACAGTACCTTTGCACTCTCCTGACTTTTCCAATCACAGGAACATTCGATTGGAAGCTGTTTTGGACAACTTTTCTTTTCTTCCTGCCAAACACTTGGCAGACATCCGTGCAACTTCTAGAACACGATGGGAGATGTTTTCTGTGCTGGCACAGTTTTTCCTAGCCAGACATAGTGGAAAAGCATTTTGCTAAGATGTAGACTACAAAAGACGCGAAAGACGAAGGTAGGATGCTCTCCGGAGGTAAGAGCCGCTGCCGGGCGTCTTTCGGCAGAAGCCGCGCTAAGGAGAGCACTGTGAGCGGCACAATCGTCTTTGCGCGAAGAAGCCGCTTCTTGGGCTCCGGCAGCCGGCGAGAGCGGCAGCTTCGGGAAGGTGAAGAAGCAAGCTGTACAACACTGGGATTGTGTGCGCACCTTGCCAACTGATAGAAAACAGTACCTTTGCACTCTCCTGACTTTTCCAATCACAGGAACATTCGATTGGAAGCTGTTTTGGACAACTTTTCTTTTCTTCCTGCCAAACACTTGGCAGACATCCGTGCAACTTCTAGAACACGATGGGAGATGTTTTCTGTGCTGGCACAGTTTTTCCTAGCCAGACATAGTGGAAAAGCGTTTTGCTAAGATGTAGACTACAAAAGACGCGAAAGACGAAGGTAGGATGCTCTCCGGAGGTAAGAGCCGCTGCCGGGCGTCTTTCGGCAGAAGCCGCGCTAAGGAGAGCACTGTGAGCGGCACAATCGTCTTTGCGCGAAGAAGCCGCTTCTTCGGTTCCGGGAGCCGGCGAGAGCGGCAGCTTCGGGAAGGTGAAGAAGCAAGCTGTACAACACTGGGATTGTGTGCGCACCTTGCCAACTGATAGAAAACAGTACCTTTGCACTCTCCTGACTTTTCCAATCACAGGAACATTCGATTGGAAGCTGTTTTGGACAACTTTTCTTTTCTTCCTGCCAAACACTTGGCAGACATCCGTGCAACTTCTAGAACACGATGGGAGATGTTTTCTGTGCTGGCACAGTTTTTCCTAGCCAGACATAGTGGAAAAGCGTTTTGCTAAGATGTAGACTACAAAAGACGCGAAAGACGAAGGTAGGATGCTCTCCGGAGGTAAGAGCCGCTGCCGGGCGTCTTTCGGCAGAAGCCGCGCTAAGGAGAGCACTGTGAGCGGCACAATCGTCTTTGCGCGAAGAAGCCGCTTCTTCGGTTCCGGGAGCCGGCGAGAGCGGCAGCTTCGGGAAGGTGAAGAAGCAAGCTGTACAACACTGGGATTGTGTGCGCACCTTGCCAACTGATAGAAAACAGTACCTTTGCACTCTCCTGACTTTTCCAATCACATGAACATTCGATTGGAAGCTGTTTTGGACAACTTTTCTTCCTGCCAAACACTTGGCAGACATCCGTGCAACTTCTAGAACACGATGGGAGATGTTTTCTGTGCTGGCACAGTTTTTCCTAGCCAGACATAGTGGAAAAGCGTTTTGCCGAGGTGTAGATGAGAAGAGGAGCTAAAGACGAAGGTAGGATGCTCTCCGGAGGTAAGAGCCGCTGCCGGGCGTCTTTCGGCAGAAGCCGCGCTAAGGAGAGCACTGTGAGCGGCACAATCGTCTTTGCGCGAAGAAGCCGCTTCTTGGGCTCCGGCAGCCGGCGAGAGCGGCAGCTTCGGGAAGGTGAAGAAGCAAGCTGTACAACACTGGGATTGTGTGCGCACCTTGCCAACTGATAGAAAACAGTACCTTTGCACTCTCCTGACTTTTCCAATCACAGGAACATTCGATTGGAAGCTGTTTTGGACAACTTTTCTTTTCTTCCTGCCAAACACTTGGCAGACATCCGTGCAACTTCTAGAACACGATGGGAGATGTTTTCTGTGCTGGCACAGTTTTTCCTAGCCAGACATAGTGGAAAAGCGTTTTGCTAAGATGTAGACTACAAAAGACGCGAAAGACGAAGGTAGGATGCTCTCCGGAGGTAAGAGCCGCTGCCGGGCGTCTTTCGGCAGAAGCCGCGCTAAGGAGAGCACTGTGAGCGGCACAATCGTCTTTGCGCGAAGAAGCCGCTTCTTCGGTTCCGGGAGCCGGCGAGAGCGGCAGCTTCGGGAAGGTGAAGAAGCAAGCTGTACAACACTGGGATTGTGTGCGCACCTTGCCAACTGATAGAAAACAGTACCTTTGCACTCTCCTGACTTTTCCAATCACAGGAACATTCGATTGGAAGCTGTTTTGGACAACTTTTCTTTTCTTCCTGCCAAACACTTGGCAGACATCCGTGCAACTTCTAGAACACGATGGGAGATGTTTTCTGTGCTGGCACAGTTTTTCCTAGCCAGACATAGTGGAAAAGCGTTTTGCTAAGATGTAGACTACAAAAGACGCGAAAGACGAAGGTAGGATGCTCTCCGGAGGTAAGAGCCGCTGCCGGGCGTCTTTCGGCAGAAGCCGCGCTAAGGAGAGCACTGTGAGCGGCACAATCGTCTTTGCGCGAAGAAGCCGCTTCTTCGGTTCCGGGAGCCGGCGAGAGCGGCAGCTTCGGGAAGGTGAAGAAGCAAGCTGTACAACACTGGGATTGTGTGCGCACCTTGCCAACTGATAGAAAACAGTACCTTTGCACTCTCCTGACTTTTCCAATCACAGGAACATTCGATTGGAAGCTGTTTTGGACAACTTTTCTTTTCTTCCTGCCAAACACTTGGCAGACATCCGTGCAACTTCTAGAACACGATGGGAGATGTTTTCTGTGCTGGCACAGTTTTTCCTAGCCAGACATAGTGGAAAAGCGTTTTGCCGAGGTGTAGATGAGAAGAGGAGCTAAAGACGAAGGTAGGATGCTCTCCGGAGGAAAGAGCCGCTGCCGGGCGTCTTTCGGCAGAAGCCGCGCTAAGGAGAGCACTGTGAGCGGCACAATCGTCTTTGCGCGAAGAAGCCGCTTCTTGGGCTCCGGCAGCCGGCGAGAGCGGCAGCTTCGGGAAGGTGAAGAAGCAAGCTGTACAACACTGGGATTGTGTGCGCACCTTGCCAACTGATAGAAAACAGTACCTTTGCACTCTCCTGACTTTTCCAATCACAGGAACATTCGATTGGAAGCTGTTTTGGACAACTTTTCTTTTCTTCCTGCCAAACACTTGGCAGACATCCGTGCAACTTCTAGAACACGATGGGAGATGTTTTCTGTGCTGGCACAGTTTTTCCTAGCCAGACATAGTGGAAAAGCTTTTTGCCGAGGTGTAGATGAGAAGAGGAGCTAAAGAGTGGATGTTAGCAAATGACACCCATCTTCAAAAAAGGCAATTAAGAGGACTCGCCATAGTACAAACCAGCCAGCCTCTTTTTTATCCCCAGGAAGTTGATGAAGCAGCTCTTCCTGGAAATCCTTGCCAGGCACATGACAGATGACCAAATAATGTAGTTAGCATGATTTTTCAGGGGAATTTCATGCTGAACATCACTTTAAACTCCTCTGATGAATCAACTTGACTGGTAGATGAAGGGAATATTATCTGCCTGGGCTTCAGGGAGGTTTTTGACATACCTCTACATGGCATCACACATACATATGGAAGCAATAGTGCAAAGGGGAGGGAATCAGTGTCTTTTCAGTGATGCTGAGGGAAAAGACAAGAGGCAGTGGGCACACACTGAAATACAGGAGATTGCCTTTGAACATCAGTAAATGTTTCTTTACTGTCAGGGTGACTGAACCACGGCACAGACTGCCCAGAAAGATTGTGGAGCCTGGATCTTCGAAGACATTAAAAGTACACCCAGATAGAATCCTGGGCAAGAGGCTCTAGGTATCCTGGTTTAGGCAGGGGGGTTGGGCCTGGTTAGCCCCACCAACCCCTTCCACTCTCTTTCATTCTGTGCTAGTGAATTCTCTTCAAGATGCATTTCAAAGCGCTGGCATGACAAAGTTCTGTGCAGACAGAGATCCAAATGGACATGGCATCTAAGTTCCTTAAGCAGTGTTCAAGAAGAATGTAAAACTCTGGCACAAGTGTCTCTTCCCTAACTGAATCCCTTTCATGGGAAAATTCCCAGCTCTAGAAAGATCTTCTGATACGCATGCTTAAGACTGACACTGGCTGAGCAAATTTCTCCCTATGTATATCTAAGACCAGTTAGGATCTTCACCCAAAGTGCAGTCAACATAGTCACAGAATGCCTATTGTTAAGAAGTGACAGCTTCCATCAGAATGGCAGCTATTGGTCCACAAAATGGATTAATGGATGGGAATTATCTACGTGGGTTAAAAACAAAAATAAAGAGTTGGTCTTTATTTATCAATTTCATGGCAATATTGATAAGGGAAGAAAAAGATCTAAGTCCTTGACTTTCTGGACTCGAGGAAAGATTTTAAAAATTCCTTGTAAAAATGTATGATCACAATCAGACTATTGAAACCATTTTAGTTGGGAACAAAGTTCCAAAATTGTCTAGATAGTGGCAAAGAAGCCAAGAAAATAGGAAAGAAACAAAAAGAGAGCAAAAGAGTCAGCTTCAGTGTACAAGCTCGTTCTAGAAGTAGTCTGCTGGGAAAAGGAACCCCCAGCTAAATTTCCAATGTATTCCTGCGCTTGATTCAGTAACTGGTCAATGTAAAAACCAATCCTTTTGTACAACTTCTTCCAGCAACAAAAACTCCAACAGGTTGACACTACCATCATGCCTGTTCCAGACATATTTAAAAGAGAAATGATGATTTTCTTGAAAACCTACTTACATAAAAGTTGCAAGATGGTGGAGGGATTCCCACATCCTCCTTCCTCCATCTGGCTTGAAAGTATATTTGATAAAATATGCAACAAAGCACATGATTTATAAGGGAGAGTCAAATGGATGATTTGGGAATCGATCTCTTGTTGATAGTAAACTTCATATCCACTCGGTGTGACCTTTTTAAAACAAAATGTGGAGCTGAGGCATGAATCTGCCACAACAATTGTAAAGCAAACATACACACTCCCCTTCATATGCCCCCCCCTCCACACACACCTAGGCACACACAGAGATCAGCATAGCAGATCATGAACACCTTGGAAAAGACTGAAATGCTAAATGCCTCTCTTGATGGGCAAAAGAGCTGGTGCAGTAATTCAAATGCCTGGTACAAAAATTCTGTTTAATATTTAGCTCCTATTTAAAACACAGCTTTTCATTTCATTCTATTTACAGAATATTTTCATTTCATTTGTTTCTTTAAAATTACTTAGTTCTCACCTGTTGTATGTCTAGGAATATTTTCTTCCAAAAATAGAAAAAAATAGATGATATCTTTTCAGCAGAAAACATTGGTTGATACAATTTTAAACCATCATGATATGGAAGAATTCTTCTGTCCCTCTCGAAGGTGGAAGAAGCATTTGGATCACAGATCATCTACAATGAAATACTTGACATGTTTAAGATGCTTTCAATCAATTTTGATCGTCAATTGCTTATTTGTTGTAAACAGTAATTTTTCAGTGAAGGGAAAGTGTGTGTGGTATATCTACATGATATGTTCAAAGGCAGTTCCTACTAATGGCCAGGCTGAATTCCAGTAAATAATGTCCCGAATGATATTTTGCCGCCTTCTTTGGCACTTCATGAAATCTTACCCCGATGAAGTGCTGAAACAAAGAGATTTTCTCTTAGAGAGTGTCTCATGTTGTAACCTATCCCATGGATTTTATGCTGTAATTCTTATCTCTTTTAAAATTTACTATCTTCTGTACAGTTTTCATGAAACTTTCTGTTACAGTAGTGAATAGCACAGATAAATGTCATTTTGTACAACTTTGAATTTACCCCAAGAGCTGAGAGAAAACTTGATCCTATACTTCAATCCGAGTTTCTTCTATAGTCCAACTTTGTTTCTCTACCATCAAGCTTCTCCTTTGTTGCTGCTCCAAGCCCCGTCCAAGGTGACCTTGAATACTTTCAGGGATGGGACACCCACAACTTCTCTGGGCAACCTGTTCCAGTGTTCCAGCACTCCCACAGTAAAAAAGGCCTTCCTTTCATCTAATATGTGTAGGAAATCATAAATCTAGGCATAGAAGCTTGGAGTGCAAATTTGAAATTCTTTGGATTTGAAGCACATTTTATATGAATACTGACTTACAGATGACTAAAAGATGTTGATGGGCATTTGAGCTGACAAGTTTTGAAAAAGTGCACGGAAATTAAAATTGAAACCACTAAAATTAAAAACTCCTTGCCATTTTCTTTTTCCTCTCCTATTCAAAATTGCATATGTCAGATATCAGTGCTTCATGCAAACCTCTCAGATGCTCTCAGAGAAAAAGCTTTTCTTTCAGACTAAGTTGCGGTTGACGTAGAACACTAGCAGGAGTGAAAGATTTTCTGGGCATTGGGGCAGCACGTTCTCCTTGGATTTGTGTGCAGAATGCATTTTATCCAAACTGGAAAATAGATCCCAGCTCTGTTCTATTCATCATTCTTACTTCATCAGGCCAGAAGATTCTGTGAAAAGTAGCCTGTGGACCTTGAAGACAGCGCATGTGAACCAGATGAGAGGTGATAGAGAAGTTGAGGGAGAGAAGAAAGAGCATATGGCTGAAACCAGAAAGTATTTCTCCACGTGATCATGGAAGATTGCAGGAGCCACTTGGTACTATCAAACCAGCCCGACTTGGCACTGGTGCCACTATGGGTCTGGGAGCCATGTTGCATATCGTGCATTTTAAGGAGCCAGCTGGCCACACACAGCCATATGCCCCCAAACACAAACCAAGCCCTTTTCTCTGGCAAACAAAACTCAGCTGCCCTGCTTCTGGATGGCAGATTGCAGGAGCCACTTGGTACTATCAAACCAGCCCAACTTGGCACTGGTGCCACCTTGGCTCTGGGAACCATCCTGCCTATTGTAGCTTTTCAGGAGCCAGCCGGTCACTCCCAGCCATAGGCCCCCAAACAGAAACCTCGGCCCGTTTCCCTGGCAAACAAAAGTAAGCTGCCCCGCTTCTGGATGGCAGATTGCAGGAGCTACTTAGTACTATCAAATCAGCCCGACTTGGCACAGGTGCCACCTTGGATCTGGGAACCATCCTGTGTATCGTGGATTTTCAGGGGCCAGCCGGCCACTCTCAGCCATATGCCCCCAAACACAAACCACGGACCTTTTCTCTGGCAAACAAAAATCAGCTGCCCCACTTCTGGATGGCAGATTGCAGGAGCCACTTGGGACTATCACACCAGCACAACATGGCACTGCTGCCACCTTGGATCTGGGAACAATCCTGCGTATCGTACATATTCAGGAACCAGCCGAACACTCCCAGCCACAGGCCCCCAAACACAAACAACGGCCCATTTCCCTGGCAAACAAAACTCAGCTGCCCCGCTTCTGGTGTGGCAGTTTGCAGGAGCCACTTGGGACTATCAAAGCAGCCCGACTTGGTAATGGTACCATCTTGGATCTGGGAACCATCCGGCGTATCGTGGATTTTCAGGGGCCAGCCGGTCATTCCCAGCCATATGCTCCCAAACACAAACCTCGGCCCTTTTCTCTGGCAAACAAAACTCAACTGCCCCTCTTCTGGATGGCAAATTGCAGGACGCACTTGGTACTACAAAAAGAGCCCGACTTGGCAGTGGTGCCACCTTGGCTCTGGGAACCATCCTGCGTATCGAGCATTTTAAGGAGCCAGCCGGCAATTCCCAGCCGTATGCCCCAAAAAGAAACCACGGACCTTTTCTCTGGCAAAAAAAACTCAGCTGTCCCGCTTCTGGATGGCAGATTGCAGGAGTCACTTTGAACCATACAACCAGCCTTACTTGGCACTGGTGCCACCTTGTATCTGGGAACCATCCTGCCTATCGTTGATTTTCAGGGGCCAGCCTACCACTCTCGGCCATAGGCCCCCAAACACAAACCACAGCCCTTTTCTCTAGCAAACAAAATTTAGCTGCCCCGCTTCTGGATGGCAAATTGCAGGAGCCACTGGGTACTACAAAAACAGCCCGACTTGGCACTGGTGCCACCTTGCGTCTGGTTACCATGCGGCGTATCGTGCATTTTAAGGAGCCAGGTGGCCACTCCCAGCCATATGCCCCCAAACACAACCCACGGCCCTTTTCTCTGGCAAACAAAACTCAGCTGCCCCGCTTCTGGATGGCAGAGTGCAGGAGACACTTGGTACTATCAAACCAGCCCGACTTGGCACTGGTGCCACCTTTGGTCTGGGAACCATCCTGCGTATTGTGGATTGTCAGGAGACAGCCGACCACTCTCGGCCACAGACCCCAATCAAAAACAAAGGTCCGTTTCCCTGGCAAAAAAAACTCAGCTGCCCCGCTTCTGGATGGGAGATTGCAGGAGGCACTTGACACTGTCAAAAGAGCCCCACTTTGTACTGGTGCCACCTTGGGTCTGGGAACCATGCTGCGTATCGTGGATTTTCAGGAGCCAGCCGGCCACAGCCAGCCACAGGCCCCCAAACAAAAACCACAGCCTTTTTCTCTGGCAAACAAAACTCAGCTGCCCTGCTTCTGGATGGCAGATTGCAGGAGCCACTTGGTACTATCAAACCAGCCCGACTTGGCACTGGTGCCACCTTGGGTCTGGGAACCATCCTGCCTATCGTGGATTTTAAGGAGCCAGCCGGCTACTCCCAGCCACAGGCCCCCAACCAAAACCACGGCCCTTTTTTCTCGCAAACAAAACTTAGCTGCCTCACTTCTGGATGGCAGATTGCAGGAGCCACTTGGTGTAATCAAACCAGCCTGACTTGGCACTGGTGCCACCTTGGGTCTGGGAACCATCCTGCGTATCGTGGATTCTAAGGAGCCAGCCGGCCACTCCCAGCCACAGGCCCCCAAACAAAATCAACGGCGCTGTTCCCTAGAAAACAAAACACGCCTGCCAACTTTTTGATGGAGTTTGCAGGAGCCACTTGGTACTATCAAACCAGCCCAACTTGGCACTGGTGCCACCATGGGTCTGGTAAACATCCTGCGAATCGTGGATTCTTAGGAGCCAGCCGGCCACTCCTAGCCACAGGCCCCCAAACAAAAACCTAGGCCTATTTCTCTGGCAAACAAAAGTAAGCTGCCCCGCTTCTGGATGGCAGATTGCAGGAGACACTTGGGACTATCAAACCAGCCCAACTTGGCACTGGTGCCACCTTGGATCTGGGAACCATGCTGTGTATCGTGGATTTTCAGGGGCCAGCCGGCCACTCTCAGCCATATGCCCCCAAACAGAAACCTCGGCCCTTTTCTCTGGCAAACAAAACTCAACTGCCCCTCTTCTGGATGGCAAATTGCAAGATGAACTTGATACTAAAACCGCAGGCCGACTTGGTAGTGGTGACACCTTGGGCCTGGGAACCATCATGCGTATCGAGCATTTTAAGGAGCCAGCCGGCCACTCCCAGCAATATGCCCCCAAAAACAATCCACGGAATTTTTCTCTGGCAAACAAAAATCAGCTGCCCCGCTTCTGGATGGCAGATTGCAGGAGCCACTTTGACCCATCAAACCAGCCCGACTTGGCACTGGTGCCACCTTGCATCCTGGAACCATGCTGCCTAGCGTGGATTTTCAGGGGCCAGCCGGCCACTCTCAGCTATATGCCCCCAAACAAAACCCACGGCCCGTTTCCCTGGCAAACAAAAGTAAGCTGCCCTGCTTCTGGATGGCAGATTGCAGGAACCACTTGGTAGTATCAAACCAGCCCGACTTGGCACTGGTGCCACCTTGGGTCTGGGAACCATCCTGCGTATCGTGGATTCTAAGGAGCCAGCCGGCCACTCCCAGCCACAGGCCCCCAAACACAAACAACGGCGCTTTTCCCTGGAAAACAAAACTCGCCTGTCAACTTTTTGATGGCAGATTGCAGGAGCAACTTGGTACTATCAAACCAGCCCAACTTGGCACTGGTGCCACCATGGGTCTGGTAAGCATCCTGCCTATTGTAGCTTTCCAGGAGCCAGCCGGTCACTCCCAGCCATAGGCCCCCAGTCACAAACCTCGGCCCGTTTCCCTGGCAAACAAAAGTAAGCTGCCCCGCTTCTGGATGGCAGATTGCAGGAGCCACTTGGTACTATCAAACCAGCCCGACTTGGCACTGGTGCCACCTTGGGTCTGGGAACCATGCTGCGTATCGCAGATTCTTAGGCGCCAGTCGGCCACTCCCAGCCACAAGACCCCAAGCACAAACAACGGTGCTTTTCTCTGGCAAACAAAACTCAACTGCCCCTCTTCTGGATGGCAAATTGCAGGTCGCACTTGGTACTATCAAACCAGCACGACTTGGCACTGGTGCCACCTTGGGTCTGGGAACCATCCTGCGTATTGTGGATTGTCAGGAGCCAGCTGGACACTCTCGGCCACAGACCCCAATCAAAAACAACGGCCCGTTTCACAGGCAAACAAAACTCAGCTGCCCCGCTTCTGGATGGGAGATTGCAGGAGGCACTTGACACTGTGAAACCAGCCCCACTTGGCACTGGTGCCACCTTGGGTCTGGGAACCATGCTGCGTATCATGGATTTTCAGGAGCCAGCCGGCCACTCCCAGCCATAGGCCCCCAAACAGAAACCACAGCCTTTTTCTCTGGCAAACAAAATTCAGCTGCCCCGCTTCTGGATGGCAGATTGCAGGAGCCACTTGGGACTATCACACCAGCACAACATGGCACTGGTGCCACCTTGGATCTGGGAATCATCCTTCCTATCGTGGATTTTCAGGGGCCAGCCGGTCACTCTCAGCCATAGGCCCCAAACACAAACCACGGCCCTTTTCTCTGGAAAACAAAACTCAACTGCCCCTCTTCTGGATGGCAGATTGCAGGAGCCACTGGGTACTATGAAACCAGCCCTACTTGGCACTGGTGCCACCTTGGGTCTGGGAACCATGCTGCGTATCATGGATTTTCAGGAGCCAGCCGTCCACTGCCAGCCACAGGCCCCGAAACACAAACAACAGCCTTTTTCTCTGGCAAACAAAATTCAGCTGCCCCGCTTCTGGATGGCAGATTGCAGGAACCACTTGGTACTAACAAACCAGCCCGACTTGGCACTGGTGCCACCTTGGGTCTGGGAACCATCCTGCGTATCGTGGATTCTAAGGAGCCAGCTGGCCACTCCCAGCCACAGGCCCCAAAATACACACAACGGCGCTTTTCCCTGGAAAACAAAACTCGCCTGCCAACTTTTTGATGGCAGATTGCAGGAGCCACTTGGTACTATCAAACCAGCCCAACTTGGCACTGGTGCCACCATGGGTCTGGTCACCATCCTGCCTATCGTAGCTTTTCAGGAGCCAGCCGGTCACTCCCTGCCATAGGCCCCGAGACACAAAGCTCGGCCCGTTTCCCTGGCAAACAAAAGTAAGCTACCCCGCTTCTGGATGGCAGATTGCAGGAGCCACTTGGTACTATCAAACCAGCCCGACTTGGCACTGGTACCACCTTGGGTCTGGGAACCATCCTGCCTATCGTGGATTTTAAGGAGCCAGCCGGCTACTCCCAGCCACAGGCCCCCAACAAAAACCACGGCCCTTTTTTCTGGCAAACAAAACTTAGCTGCCTCACTTATGGATGGCAGATTGCAGGAGCCACTTGGTGTAATCAAACCAGCCCGACTTGGCACTGGTGTCACCTTGGGTCTGGGAACCATCCTGCGTATCGTGGATTCTAAGGAGCCAGCCGGCCACTCCCACCCACAGGCCCCCAAACAAAATCAACGGCGCTGTTCCCTGGAAAACAAAACACGCCTGCCAACTTTTTGATGGAGTTTGCAGGAGCCACTTGGTACTATCAAACCAGCCCAACTTGGCACTGGTGCCACCATGGGTCTGGTAAACATCCTGCGTATCGTGGATTCTTAGGAGCCAGCAGGCCACTCCTAGCCACAGGCCCCCAAACAAAAACCTAGGCCTATTTCTCTGGCAAACAAAAGTAAGCTGCCCCGCTTCTGGATGGCAGATTGCAGGAGACACTTGGGACTATCAAACCAGCCCAACTTGGCACTGGTGCCACCTTGGATCTGGGAACCATGTTGTGTATCGTGGATTTTCAGAGGCCAGCCGGCCACTCTCAGCCATATGTCCCCAAACAGAAACCTCGGCCCGTTTCTCTGGCAAACAAAACTCAACTGCCCCTCTTCTGGATGGCAAATTGCAGGATGAACTTGATACTAAAACCGCAGGCCGACTTGGTAGTGGTGACACCTTGGGCCTGGGAACCATCATGCGTATCGAGCATTTTAAGGAGCCAGCCGGCCACTCCCAGCAATATGCCCCCAAAAACAATCCACGGAATTTTTCTCTGGCAAACAAAAATCAGCTGCCCCGCTTCTGGATGGCAGATTGCAGGAGCCACTTTGCACCATCAAACCAGCCCGACTTGGCACTGGTGCCACCTTGCATCTGGGAACCATGCTGCCTAGCGTGGATTTTCAGGGGCCAGCGGGCCACTCTCAGCTATATGCCCCCAAACAAAACCCACGGCCCGTTTCCCTGGCAAACAAAAGTAAGCTGCCCTGCTTCTGGATGGCAGATTGCAGGAACCACTTGGTAGTATCAAACCAGCCCGACTTGGCACTGGTGCCACCTTGGGTCTGGGAACCATCCTGCGTATCGTGGATTCTAAGGAGCCAGCCGGCCACTCCCAGCCACAGGCCCCCAAACACACACAACGGCGCTTTTCCCGGGAAAACAAAACTGGCCTGCCAACTTTTTGATGGCAGATTGCAGGAGCAACTTGGTACTATCAAACCAGCCCAACTTGGCACTGGTGCCACCATGGGTCTGGTCACCATCCTGCCTATTGTAGCTTTCCAGGAGCCAGCCGGTCACTCCCAGCCATAGGCCCCCAAACACAAACCTCGGCCCGTTTCCCTGGCAAACAAAAGTAAGCTGCCCCGCTTCTGGATGGCAGATTGCAGGAGCCACTTGGTACTATCAAACCAGCCCAACTTGGAACTGGTGCCACCTTGGGTCTGGGAACCATGCTGCGTATCGCAGATTCTAAGGCGCCAGTCGGCCACTCCCAGCCACAAGCCCCCAAACACAAACAACGGCGCTTTTCTCTGGCAAACAAAACTCAACTGCCCCTCTTCTGGATGGCAAATTGCAGGACGCACTTGGTACTATAAAAACAGCCCGACTTGGCACTGGTGCCACCTTGGGTCTGGGAACCATCCTGCGTATCGATATTTTTAATGAGACAGCCGGCCACTCCCAGCCATATGCCCCCAAACACAACCCACGGCCCTTTCCTCTGGCAAACAAAACTCAGCTGCACCGCTTCTGGATGGCAGATTGCAGGAGCCACTTGGTACTATCAAACCAGCAAGACTTGGCACTGGTGCCACCTTGGGTCTGGGAACCATCCTGCATATTGTGGATTGTCAGGAGCCAGCTGAACATTCTCGGCCACAGACCCCAATCAAAAACAACGGCCCGTTTCACAGGCAAACAAAACTCAGCTGCCCCGCTTCTGGATGGGAGATTGCAGGAGGCACTTGACACTGTGAAACCAGCCCCACTTGGCACTGGTGCCACCTTGGGTCTGGGAACCATGCTGCCTAGAGTGGATTTTCAGGAGCCAGCCGGCCACTCCCAGCCATAGGCCCCCAAACAAAAACCACAGCCTTTTTCTCTGGCAAACAAAATTCAGCTGCCCCACTTCTGGATGGCAGATTGCAGGAGCCACTTGGGACTATCACACCAGCACAACATGGCACTGCTGCCACCTTGGATCTGGGAACCATCCTTCCTATCGTGGATTTTCAGGGGCCAGCCGGTCACTCTCAGCCATAGGCCCCAAACACAAACCACGGCCCTTTTCTCTGGAAAACAAAACTCAACTGCCCCTCTTCTGGATGGCAGATTGCAGGAGCCAGTGGGTACTATGAAACTAGCCCTACTTGGCACTGGTGCCACCTTGAATCTGGGAACCATGCTGCGTATCATGGATTTTCAGGAGCCAGCCGTCCACTGCCAGCCACAGGCCCCGAAACACAAACAACAGCCTTTTTCTCTGGCAAACAAAATTCAGCTGCCCCGCTTCTGGATGGCAGATTGCAGGAACCACTTGGTACTAACAAACCAGCCCGACTTGGCACTGGTGCCACCTTGGGTCTGGGAACCATTCCTGCGTATCGTGGATTCTAAGGAGCCAGCCGGCCACTCCCAGCCACAGGCCCCAAAATACACACAACGGCGCTTTTCCCTGGAAAACAAAACTCGCCTGCCAACTTTTTGATGGCAGATTGCAGGAGCCACTTGGTACTATCAAACCAGCCCAACTTGGCACTGGTGCCACCATGGGTCTGGTCACCATCCTGCCTATCGTAGCTTTTCAGGAGCCAGCCGGTCACTCCCAGCCATAGGCCCCCAGAAAAAAACCTCGGTCCGTTTCCCTGGAAAACAAAAGTAAGCTGCCCCGCTTCTGGATGGCAGATTGCAGGAGCCACTTGGTGCTATCAAACCAGCCCGACTTGGCACTGGTGCCACCTTGGGTCTGGGAACCATCCTGCGTATCCTGTGTTCTAAGGAGCCAGCCGGCCACTCCCAGCCACAGTCCCCCAAACACAAACAACGGCGCTTTTCCCTGGAAAACAAAACTGACCTGCCAACTTTTTGATGGCAGATTGCAGGAGCCACTTGGTACTATCAAACCAGCCCAACTTGGCACTGGTGCCACCATGGGTCTGGTCACCATCCTGCCTATCGTAGCTTTTCAGGAGCCAGCCGGTCACTCCCAGCCATAGGCCCCCAGACAAATACCTCGGCCCGTTTCCCTGGCAAACAAAAGTAAGCTGCCCCGCTTCTGGATGGCAGATTGCAGGAGCCACTTGGTACAATCAAACCAGTCCAACTTGACACTGGTGCCACCTTGGCTCTGGGAACCATGCTGCGTAATCCGGATTCTAAGACGACAGGCAGCCACTGCCAGCCACAGGCCTCCAAACAAAATCAACGGCGCTTTTCCCTGGAAAACAAAACTCGCCTGACAACTTTTAGATGGCAGATTGCAGGAGCCAGTTGGTACCATCAAACCAGCCCAACTTGGCACTGGTGCCACCTTGGGTCTGGGAACCATCCTGCCTAATGTTGCTTTTCAGGAGCCAGCCGGTCACTTCTAGCCCTAGGCCCCCAGTCATAAACCTCGGCCCGTTTCCCTGGCACACAAATGTAAGCTACCCCGCTTCAGGATGGCAGATTGCAGGAGCCACTTTTCACCATCAAACCAGCCCGACTTGGCACTGGTGCCACCTTGGGTCTGGGAACCATCCTGCGTATCGTGTGTTCTAAGGAGCCAGCCGGCCACTCCCAGCCACAGTCCCCCAAACACAAACAACGGCGCTTTTCCCTGGAAAACAAAACTGGCCTGCCAACTTTTTGATGGCAGATTGCAGGAGCCACTTGGTACTATCAAACCAGCCCAACTTGGCACTGGTGCCACCATGGGTCTGGTCACCATCCTGCCTATCGTAGCTTTTCAGGAGCCAGGCGGTCACTCCCAGCCATAGGCCCCCAGACACAAACCTCGGCCCGTTTCCCTGGCAAACAAAAGTAAGCTGCCCCGCTTCTGCATGGCAGAATGCAGGTGCTATTTAGTACTATCAAACCAGCCCGACTTGGCACTGGTGCCACCTCTGGTCTGGGAACCATCCTGCCTATCGTGGATTTTCAGGGGCCAGACGGCCACTATCAGCCATATGCCCCCAAAAACAAACCACGGGCTTTTCTCTGGTAAACAAAACTCAACTGCCCCTCTTCTGGATGGCAAATTTTAGGACGCACTTTGTACTACGAAAACCGCCCGACTTGGCACTGGTGCCACCTTGGGTCAGGGAACCATCCTGCCTATCGTAGCTTTTCAGGAGCCAGCCGGTCACTCCCAGCCATAGGTCCCCAGACAAATACCTCGGCCCGTTTCCCTGTCAAACAAAAGTAAGCTGCCCCGCTTCTGGATGGCAGATTGCAGGAGCCACTTGGTACTATCAAACCAGCCCAACTTGACACTGGTGCCACCTTGGCTCTGGGAACCATGCTGCGTAACCCGGATTCTAAGACGACAGGCAGCCACTGCCAGCCACAGGCCTCCAAACAAAATCAACGGCGCTTTTCCCTGGAAAACAAAACTCGCCTGACAACTTTTAGATGGCAGATTGCAGGAGCCAGTTGGTACCATCAAACCAGCCCAACTTGGCACTGGTGCCACCTTGGGTCTGGGAACCATCCTGCCTATTGTTGCTTTTCAGGAGCCAGCCGGTCACTTCTAGCCCTAGGCCCCCAGTCATAAACCTCGGCCCGTTTCCCTGGCACACAAATGTAAGCTACCCCGCTTCAGGATGGCAGATTGCAGGAGCCACTTTTCACCATCAAACCAGCCCGACGTGGCACTGGTGCCACCTTGGGTCTGGGAACCATCCTGCGTATCGTGTGTTCTAAGGAGCCAGCCGGCCACTCCCACCCACAGTCCCCCAAACACAAACAACAGCGCTTTTCCCTGGAAAACAAAACTGGCCTGCCAACTTTTTGATGGCAGATTGCAGGAGCCACTTGGTACTATCAAACCAGCCCAACTTGGCACTGGTGCCACCATGGGTCTGGTAACCATCCTGCCTATCGTAGCTTTTCAGGAGCCAGCCGGTCACTCCCAGCCATAGGCCCCCAGACACAAACCTCGGCCCGTTTCCCTGGCAAACAAAAGTAAGCTGCCCCGCTTCTGCATGGCAGATTGCAGGTGCTATTTAGTACTATCAAACCAGCCCGACTTGGCACTGGTGCCACCTCTGGTCTGGGAACCATCCTGCCTATCGTGGATTTTCAGGGGCCAGACGGCCACTATCAGCCATATGCCCCCAAAAACAAACCACGGCCCTTTTCTCTGGTAAACAAAACTCAACTGCCCCTCTTCTGGATGGCAAATTTTAGGACCCACTTTGTACTACGAATACCGCCCGACTTGGCACTGGTGCCACCTTGGGTCAGGGAACCATCCTGCCTATCGTAGCTTTTTAAGGAGCCAGCAGGCCACGCCCAGCCATATAGCCCCAAAAACAAACCACGGACCATTTCTCTTGGAAACAAAAATCCGCTGCCCCGCGTCAGGATGGCAGATTGCAGGAGCCACTTTGCACCATCAAACCACCCCGACTTGGCACTGGTGCCATCTTGGATCTGGGAACCATCCTGCCTATCGTAGCTTTTCAGGAGCCAGCCGGTTACTCCCAACCATAGCCCCCAGACAGAAAGCTCTGCCCGTTTCCCTGGCAAACAAAAGTAAGCTACCCCGCTTCTGGATGGCAGATTGCAGGAGCCACTTGGTACTATCAAACCAGCCCAACTTGGCACTGGTGCCACCATGGGTCTGGTCACCATCCTGCCTATCGTAGCTTTTCAGGAGCCAGGCGGTCACTCCCAGCCATAGGCCCCCAGACACAAACCTCGGCCCGTTTCCCTGGCAAACAAAAGTAAGCTGCCCCGCTTCTGGATGGCAGATTGCAGGAGCCACTTGGTACAATCAAACCAGTCCAACTTGACACTGGTGCCACCTTGGCTCTGGGAACCATGCTGCGTAACCCGGATTGTAAGACGACAGGCAGCCACTGCCAGCCACAGGCCTCCAAACAAAATCAACGGCGCTTTTCCCTGGAAAACAAAACTCGCCTGACAACTTTTAGATGGCAGATTGCAGGAGCCAGTTGGTACCATCAAACCAGCCCAACTTGGCACTGGTGCCACCTTGGGTCTGGGAACCATCCTGCCTAATGTTGCTTTTCAGGAGCCAGCCGGTCACTTCTAGCCCTAGGCCCCCAGTCATAAACCTCGGCCCGTTTCCCTGGCACACAAATGTAAGCTACCCCGCTTCAGGATGGCAGATTGCAGGAGCCACTTTTCACCATCAAACCAGCCCGACTTGGCACTGGTGCCACCTTGGGTCTGGGAACCATCCTGCGTATCGTGTGTTCTAAGGAGCCAGCCGGCCACTCCCACCCACAGTCCCCCAAACACAAACAACGGCGCTTTTCCCTGGAAAACAAAACTGGCCTGCCAACTTTTTGATGGCAGATTGCAGGAGCCACTTGGTACTATCAAACCAGCCCAACTTGGCACTGGTGCCACCATGGGTCTGGTCACCATCCTGCCTATCGTAGCTTTTCAGGAGCCAGGCGGTCACTCCCAGCCATAGGCCCCCAGACACAAACCTCGGCCCGTTTCCCTGGCAAACAAAAGTAAGCTGCCCCGCTTCTGCATGGCAGATTGCAGGTGCTATTTAGTACTATCAAACCAGCCCGACTTGGCACTGGTGCCACCTCTGGTCTGGGAACCATCCTGCCTATCGTGGATTTTCAGGGGCCAGACGGCCACTATCAGCCATATGCCCCCAAAAACAAACCACGGGCTTTTCTCTGGTAAACAAAACTCAACTGCCCCTCTTCTGGATGGCAAATTTTAGGACGCACTTTGTACTACGAAAACCGCCCGACTTGGCACTGGTGCCACCTTGGGTCAGGGAACCATCCTGCCTATCGTAGCTTTTCAGGAGCCAGCCGGTCACTCCCAGCCATAGGTCCCCAGACAAATACCTCGGCCCGTTTCCCTGTCAAACAAAAGTAAGCTGCCCCGCTTCTGGATGGCAGATTGCAGGAGCCACTTGGTACTATCAAACCAGCCCAACTTGACACTGGTGCCACCTTGGCTCTGGGAACCATGCTGCGTAACCCGGATTCTAAGACGACAGGCAGCCACTGCCAGCCACAGGCCTCCAAACAAAATCAACGGCGCTTTTCCCTGGAAAACAAAACTCGCCTGACAACTTTTAGATGGCAGATTGCAGGAGCCAGTTGGTACCATCAAACCAGCCCAACTTGGCACTGGTGCCACCTTGGGTCTGGGAACCATCCTGCCTATTGTTGCTTTTCAGGAGCCAGCCGGTCACTTCTAGCCCTAGGCCCCCAGTCATAAACCTCGGCCCGTTTCCCTGGCACACAAATGTAAGCTACCCCGCTTCAGGATGGCAGATTGCAGGAGCCACTTTTCACCATCAAACCAGCCCGACGTGGCACTGGTGCCACCTTGGGTCTGGGAACCATCCTGCGTATCGTGTGTTCTAAGGAGCCAGCCGGCCACTCCCACCCACAGTCCCCCAAACACAAACAACGGCGCTTTTCCCTGGAAAACAAAACTGGCCTGCCAACTTTTTGATGGCAGATTGCAGGAGCCACTTGGTACTATCAAACCAGCCCAACTTGGCACTGGTGCCACCATGGGTCTGGTAACCATCCTGCCTATCGTAGCTTTTCAGGAGCCAGCCGGTCACTCCCAGCCATAGGCCCCCAGACACAAACCTCGGCCCGTTTCCCTGGCAAACAAAAGTAAGCTGCCCCGCTTCTGCATGGCAGATTGCAGGTGCTATTTAGTACTATCAAACCAGCCCGACTTGGCACTGGTGCCACCTCTGGTCTGGGAACCATCCTGCCTATCGTGGATTTTCAGGGGCCAGACGGCCACTATCAGCCATATGCCCCCAAAAACAAACCACGGCCCTTTTCTCTGGTAAACAAAACTCAACTGCCCCTCTTCTGGATGGCAAATTTTAGGACCCACTTTGTACTACGAATACCGCCCGACTTGGCACTGGTGCCACCTTGGGTCAGGGAACCATCCTGCCTATCGTAGCTTTTTAAGGAGCCAGCAGGCCACGCCCAGCCATATAGCCCCAAAAACAAACCACGGACCATTTCTCTTGGAAACAAAAATCCGCTGCCCCGCGTCAGGATGGCAGATTGCAGGAGCCACTTTGCACCATCAAACCACCCCGACTTGGCACTGGTGCCATCTTGGATCTGGGAACCATCCTGCCTATCGTAGCTTTTCAGGAGCCAGCCGGTTACTCCCAACCATAGCCCCCAGACAGAAAGCTCTGCCCGTTTCCCTGGCAAACAAAAGTAAGCTACCCCGCTTCTGGATGGCAGATTGCAGGAGCCACTTGGTACTATCAAACCAGCCCAACTTGGCACTGGTGCCACCATGGGTCTGGTCACCATCCTGCCTATCGTAGCTTTTCAGGAGCCAGGCGGTCACTCCCAGCCATAGGCCCCCAGACACAAACCTCGGCCCGTTTCCCTGGCAAACAAAAGTAAGCTGCCCCGCTTCTGGATGGCAGATTGCAGGAGCCACTTGGTACAATCAAACCAGTCCAACTTGACACTGGTGCCACCTTGGCTCTGGGAACCATGCTGCGTAACCCGGATTGTAAGACGACAGGCAGCCACTGCCAGCCACAGGCCTCCAAACAAAATCAACGGCGCTTTTCCCTGGAAAACAAAACTCGCCTGACAACTTTTAGATGGCAGATTGCAGGAGCCAGTTGGTACCATCAAACCAGCCCAACTTGGCACTGGTGCCACCTTGGGTCTGGGAACCATCCTGCCTAATGTTGCTTTTCAGGAGCCAGCCGGTCACTTCTAGCCCTAGGCCCCCAGTCATAAACCTCGGCCCGTTTCCCTGGCACACAAATGTAAGCTACCCCGCTTCAGGATGGCAGATTGCAGGAGCCACTTTTCACCATCAAACCAGCCCGACTTGGCACTGGTGCCACCTTGGGTCTGGGAACCATCCTGCGTATCGTGTGTTCTAAGGAGCCAGCCGGCCACTCCCACCCACAGTCCCCCAAACACAAACAACGGCGCTTTTCCCTGGAAAACAAAACTGGCCTGCCAACTTTTTGATGGCAGATTGCAGGAGCCACTTGGTACTATCAAACCAGCCCAACTTGGCACTGGTGCCACCATGGGTCTGGTCACCATCCTGCCTATCGTAGCTTTTCAGGAGCCAGGCGGTCACTCCCAGCCATAGGCCCCCAGACACAAACCTCGGCCCGTTTCCCTGGCAAACAAAAGTAAGCTGCCCCGCTTCTGCATGGCAGATTGCAGGTGCTATTTAGTACTATCAAACCAGCCCGACTTGGCACTGGTGCCACCTCTGGTCTGGGAACCATCCTGCCTATCGTGGATTTTCAGGGGCCAGACGGCCACTATCAGCCATATGCCCCCAAAAACAAACCACGGGCTTTTCTCTGGTAAACAAAACTCAACTGCCCCTCTTCTGGATGGCAAATTTTAGGACGCACTTTGTACTACGAAAACCGCCCGACTTGGCACTGGTGCCACCTTGGGTCAGGGAACCATCCTGCCTATCGTAGCTTTTCAGGAGCCAGCCGGTCACTCCCAGCCATAGGTCCCCAGACAAATACCTCGGCCCGTTTCCCTGTCAAACAAAAGTAAGCTGCCCCGCTTCTGGATGGCAGATTGCAGGAGCCACTTGGTACTATCAAACCAGCCCAACTTGACACTGGTGCCACCTTGGCTCTGGGAACCATGCTGCGTAACCCGGATTCTAAGACGACAGGCAGCCACTGCCAGCCACAGGCCTCCAAACAAAATCAACGGCGCTTTTCCCTGGAAAACAAAACTCGCCTGACAACTTTTAGATGGCAGATTGCAGGAGCCAGTTGGTACCATCAAACCAGCCCAACTTGGCACTGGTGCCACCTTGGGTCTGGGAACCATCCTGCCTATTGTTGCTTTTCAGGAGCCAGCCGGTCACTTCTAGCCCTAGGCCCCCAGTCATAAACCTCGGCCCGTTTCCCTGGCACACAAATGTAAGCTACCCCGCTTCAGGATGGCAGATTGCAGGAGCCACTTTTCACCATCAAACCAGCCCGACGTGGCACTGGTGCCACCTTGGGTCTGGGAACCATCCTGCGTATCGTGTGTTCTAAGGAGCCAGCCGGCCACTCCCACCCACAGTCCCCCAAACACAAACAACGGCGCTTTTCCCTGGAAAACAAAACTGGCCTGCCAACTTTTTGATGGCAGATTGCAGGAGCCACTTGGTACTATCAAACCAGCCCAACTTGGCACTGGTGCCACCATGGGTCTGGTAACCATCCTGCCTATCGTAGCTTTTCAGGAGCCAGCCGGTCACTCCCAGCCATAGGCCCCCAGACACAAACCTCGGCCCGTTTCCCTGGCAAACAAAAGTAAGCTGCCCCGCTTCTGCATGGCAGATTGCAGGTGCTATTTAGTACTATCAAACCAGCCCGACTTGGCACTGGTGCCACCTCTGGTCTGGGAACCATCCTGCCTATCGTGGATTTTCAGGGGCCAGACGGCCACTATCAGCCATATGCCCCCAAAAACAAACCACGGCCCTTTTCTCTGGTAAACAAAACTCAACTGCCCCTCTTCTGGATGGCAAATTTTAGGACCCACTTTGTACTACGAATACCGCCCGACTTGGCACTGGTGCCACCTTGGGTCAGGGAACCATCCTGCCTATCGTAGCTTTTTAAGGAGCCAGCAGGCCACGCCCAGCCATATAGCCCCAAAAACAAACCACGGACCATTTCTCTTGGAAACAAAAATCCGCTGCCCCGCGTCAGGATGGCAGATTGCAGGAGCCACTTTGCACCATCAAACCACCCCGACTTGGCACTGGTGCCATCTTGGATCTGGGAACCATCCTGCCTATCGTAGCTTTTCAGGAGCCAGCCGGTTACTCCCAACCATAGCCCCCAGACAGAAAGCTCTGCCCGTTTCCCTGGCAAACAAAAGTAAGCTACCCCGCTTCTGGATGGCAGATTGCAGGAGCCAGTTGGTACCATCAAACCAGCCCAACTTGGCACTGGTGCCACCATGGGTCTGGTCACCATCCTGCCTATCGTAGCTTTTCAGGAGCCAGGTGGTCACTCCCAGCCATAGGCCCCCAGACAAATACCTCGGCCCGTTTCCCTGGCAAACAAAAGTAAGCTGCCCCGCTTCTGGATGGCAGATTGCAGGAGCCACATGGTACTATCAAACCAGGCCAACATGGCACTGGTGCCACCTTGGCTCTGGGAACCATCCTGCCTATCGTGGATTTTCAGGCGCCAGCCGGCCACTCTCAGCCATATGCCCCCAAACACAAACCACGGACCTTTTCTCTGGTAAACAAAACTCAACTGCCCCTCTTCTGGATGGCAAATTGCAGGACGCACTTGGTACTACGAAAACAGCCCGACTTGGCAGTGATGCCACCTTGGGTCAGGGAACCATCCTGCGTATCGATGTTTTTAAGGAGTCAGCCGGCAACGTCCAGCCATATACCCCCAAAAAAAACCCACGGAACTTTTCTCCAGCAAGCAAAAATCCGCTGCCCCGCG
This sequence comes from Melospiza melodia melodia, assembly GCF_035770615.1. Lineage (NCBI taxonomy): Eukaryota > Metazoa > Chordata > Aves > Passeriformes > Passerellidae > Melospiza > Melospiza melodia. The sequence goes on from NC_086197.1 coordinate 41,596,127, forward strand.
TCTGGATGGCAGATTGCAGGAGCTATTTAGTATTATCAAACCAGCCCGACTTGGCACTGGTGCCACCATGGGTCTGGTCACCATCCTTCCTATCGTAGCTTTTCAGGAGCCAGCCGGTCACTCTCAGCCATAGGCCCCAAACACAAACCACGGCCCTTTTCTCTGGAAAACAAAACTCAACTGCCCCTCTTCTGGATGGCAGATTGCAGGAGCCACTGGGTACTATGAAACCAGCCCTACTTGGCACTGGTGCCACCTTGGGTCTGGGAACCATGCTGCGTATCATGGATTTTCAGGAGCCAGCCGTCCACTGCCAGCCACAGGCCCCGAAACACAAACAACAGCCTTTTTCTCTGACAAACAAAATTCAGCTGCCCCGCTTCTGGATGGCAGATTGCAGGAACCACTTGGTACTAACAAACCAGCCCGACTTGGCACTGGTGCCACCTTGGGTCTGGGAACCATCCTGCGTATCGTGGATTCTAAGGAGCCAGCTGGCCACTCCCAGCCACAGGCCCCAAAACACACACAACGGCGCTTTTCCCTGGAAAACAAAACTCGCCTGCCAACTTTTTGATGGCAGATTGCAGGAGCCACTTGGTACTATCAAACCAGCCCAACTTGGCACTGGTGCCACCATGGGTCTGGTCACCATCCTGCCTATCGTAGCTTTTCAGGAGCCAGCCGGTCACTCCCAGCCATAGGCCCCCAGACACAAAGCTCGGCCTGTTTCCCTGGCACACAAAAGTAAGCTACCGCACTTCTGGATGGCAGATTGCAGGAGCCACTTTGCACCATCAAATCAGCCCAACTTGGCACTGGTGCCACCTTGGCTCTGGGAACCATGCTGCGTAACCCGGATTCTAAGACGACAGGCAGCCACTGCCAGCCACAGGCCTCCAAACAAAATCAACGGCGCTTTTCCCTGGAAAACAAAACTCGCCTGACAACTTTTAGATGGCAGATTGCAGGAGCCACTTGGTACCATCAAACCAGCCCAACTTGGCACTGGTGCCACCTTGGGTCTGGGAACCATCCTGCCTATTGTTGCTTTTCAGGAGCCAGCCGGTCACTCCTAGCCCTAGGCCCCCAGTCATAAACCTCGGCCCGTTTCCCTGGCACACAAAAGTAAGCTACCCCGCTTCAGGATGGCAGATTGCAGGAGCCACTTTTCACAATCAAACCAGCCCGACGTGGCACTGGTGCCACCTTGGGTCTGGGAACCATCCTGCGTATCGTGTGTTCTAAGGAGCCAGCCGGCCACTCCCACCAACAGTCCCCCAAACACAAACAACGGCGCTTTTCCCTGGAAAACAAAACTGGCCTGCCAACTTTTTGATGGCAGATTGCAGGAGCCACTTGGTACTATCAAACCAGCCCAACTTGGCACTGGTGCCACCATGGGTCTGGTAACCATCCTGCCTATCGTAGCTTTTCAGGAGCCAGGCGGTCACTCCCAGCCATAGGCCCCCAGACACAAACCTCGGCCCGTTTCCCTGGCAAACAAAAGTAAGCTGCCCCGCTTCTGCATGGCAGATTGCAGGTGCTATTTAGTACTATCAAACCAGCCCGACTTGGCACTGGTGCCACCTCTGGTCTGGGAACCATCCTGCCTATCGTGGATTTTGAGGCGCCAGACGGCCACTATCAGCCATATGCCCCCAAAAACAAACCACGGCCCTTTTCTCTGGTAAACAAAACTCAACTGCCCCTCTTCTGGATGGCAAATTTTAGGACGCACTTTGTACTACGAAAACCGCCCGACTTGGCACTGGTGCCATCTTGGGTCAGGGAACCATCCTGCCTATCGTAGCTTTTTAAGGAGCCAGCAGGCCACGCCCAGCCATATAGCCCCAAAAACAAACCACGGACCATTTCTCTTGGAAACAAAAATCCGCTGCCCCGCGTCAGGATGGCAGATTGCAGGAGCCACGTTGCACCATCAAACCACCCCGACTTGGCACTGGTGCCATCTTGGATCTGGGAACCATCCTGCCTATCGTAGCTTTTCAGGAGCCAGCCGGTTACTCCCAACCATAGGCCCCCAGACAGAAAGCTCTGCCCGTTTCCCTGGCAAACAAAAGTAAGCTACCCCGCTTCTGGATGGCAGATTGCAGGAGCCACTTGGTACTATCAAACCAGCCCAACTTGACACTGGTGCCACTTTGCGTCTGGGAACCATGCTGCGTAACGTAGATTCTAAGGCGCCAGGCGGCCACTCCCAGCCACAGGCCCCCAAATACAAACAACGGCGCTTTTCCCTGGAAAACAAAACTCGCCTGCCAGCTTTTTGATGGCAGATTGCAGGAGCCACTTGGTACTATCAAATCATCCCAACTTGGCACTGGTGCCACTATGGGTCTGGGAACCATCCTGCCAATTGTACCATTTCAGGAGCCAGCCGGTCACTCCCAGCCATAGGCCCCCATCACAAACCTCGGACCGTTTCCCTGGCAAACAAAATTAAGCTGCCCCGATTCTGGATGGCAGATTGCAGGAGCCACTTGGTAGTGTCAAAACAGCCCGACTTGGCACTGGTGCCACCTTGGGTCTGGGAACCATCCTGCGTATCGTGGATTCTAAGCAGCCACCCGGCCACTCCGTGCCACAGGCGCCCAAACACAAACAACGGCGCTTTTCCCTGGAAAACAAAATTCGCCTGCCAACATTTTGATGGCAGATTGCAGGAGCCACTTGGTACTATCAAACCAGCCCAACTTGGCACTGGTGCCACCATGGGTCTGGTCACCATCCTGCCTATCGTAGCTTTTCAGGAGCCAGCCGGTCACTCCCAGCCATAAACCCCCAGACACAAACCTCGGCCCGTTTCCCTGGAAAACAAAAGTAAGCTGCCCCGCTTCTGGATGGCAGATTGCAGGAGCCACTTGGTAGTATCAAATTAGCCCAACTTGGCACTGGTGCCATCATGGGTCTGGTAACCATCCTGCCTATCTTAGCTTTTCAGGAGCCGGCCGGTCACTCCCTGCCATAGGCCCCCAGAGAAATACCTCGGCCCGTTTCCCTGGCAAACAAAAGTAAGCTGCCCCTCTTCTGGATGGCAGATTGCAGGAACCACTTGCTACTATCAAACCAGCCCAACTTGGCACTGGTGCCACCTTGGCTCTGGGAACCATGCTGCGTAACGTAGATTCTAAGAGGACAGGCGGACACTCCCAGCCACAGGCCTCTAAACAAAAACAACGGCGCGTTTCCCTGGAAAACAAAACTCGCCTGCCAACTTTTTGATGGCAGATTGCAGGAGCCACTTGGTACTATCAAACCAGCCCAACTTGGCACTGGTGCCACCATGGGTCTGGTCACCATCCTGCCTATCGTAGCTTTTCAGGAGCCAGCCGGTCACTCCCAGCCATAGGCCCCCAGACAAATACCTCGGCCCGTTTCCCTGGCAAACAAAAGTAAGCTGCCCCGCTTCTGGATGGCAGATTGCAGGAGCCACATGGTACTATCAAACCAGGCCAACATGGCACTGGTGCCACCTTGGCTCTGGGAACCATCCTGCCTATCGTGGATTTTCAGGCGCCAGCCGGCCACTCTCAGCCATATGCCCCAAAACACAAACCACGGCCCTTTTCTCTGGTAAACAAAACTCAACTGCCCCTCTTCTGGATGGCAAATTGCAGGAGCCACTTGGTACTACGAAAACAGCCCGACTTGGCAGTGATGCCACCTTGGGTCAGGGAACCATCCTGCGTATCGATGTTTTTAAGGAGTCAGCCGGCAACGTCCAGCCATATACCCCCAAAAAAAACCCACGGAACTTTTCTCCAGCAAGCACAAATCCGCTGCCCCGCGTCTGGATGGCAGATTGCAGGAGCTATTTAGTATTATCAAACCAGCCCGACTTGGCACTGGTGCCACCATCGGTCTGGTCACCATCCTGCCTATCGTAGCTTTTCAGGAGCCAGCCGGTCACTCTCAGCCATAGGCCCCAAACACAAACCACGGCCCTTTTCTCTGGAAAACAAAATTCAACTGCCCCTCTTCTGGATGGCAGATTGCAGGAGCCACTGGGTACTATGAAACCAGCCCGACTTGGCACTGGTGCCACCTTGGGTCTGGGAACCATGCTGCGTATCATGGATTTTCAGGAGCCAGCCATCCACTGCCAGCCACAGGCCCCGAAACACAAACAACAGCCTTTTTCTCTGGCAAACAAAATTCAGCTGCCCCGCTTCTGGATGGCAGATTGCAGGAACCACTTGGTACTAACAAACCAGCCCGACTTGGCACTGGTGCCACCTTGGGTCTGGGAACCATCCTGCGTATCGTGGATTCTAAGGAGCCAGCTGGCCACTCCAAGCCACAGGCCCCAAAACACACACAACGGCGCTTTTCCCTGGAAAACAAAACTCGCCTGCCAAATTTTTGATGGCAGATTGCAGGAGCCACTTGGTACTATCAAACCAGCCCAACTTGACACTGGTGCCACCTTGGCTCTGGGAACCATGCTGCGTAACCCGGATTCTAAGACGACAGGCAGCCACTGCCAGCCACAGGCCTCCAAACAAAATCAACGGCGCTTTTCCCTGGAAAACAAAACTCGCCTGACAACTTTTAGATGGCAGATTGCAGGAGCCAGTTGGTACCATCAAACCAGCCCAACTTGGCACTGGTGCCACCTTGGGTCTGGGAACCATCCTGCCTATTGTTGCTTTTCAGGAGCCAGCCGGTCACTTCTAGCCCTAGGCCCCCAGTCATAAACCTCGGCCCGTTTCCCTGGCACACAAATGTAAGCTACCCCGCTTCAGGATGGCAGATTGCAGGAGCCACTTTTCACCATCAAACCAGCCCGACGTGGCACTGGTGCCACCTTGGGTCTGGGAACCATCCTGCGTATCGTGTGTTCTAAGGAGCCAGCCGGCCACTCCCACCCACAGTCCCCCAAACACAAACAACGGCGCTTTTCCCTGGAAAACAAAACTGGCCTGCCAACTTTTTGATGGCAGATTGCAGGAGCCACTTGGTACTATCAAACCAGCCCAACTTGGCACTGGTGCCACCATGGGTCTGGTAACCATCCTGCCTATCGTAGCTTTTCAGGAGCCAGCCGGTCACTCCCAGCCATAGGCCCCCAGACACAAACCTCGGCCCGTTTCCCTGGCAAACAAAAGTAAGCTGCCCCGCTTCTGCATGGCAGATTGCAGGTGCTATTTAGTACTATCAAACCAGCCCGACTTGGCACTGGTGCCACCTCTGGTCTGGGAACCATCCTGCCTATCGTGGATTTTCAGGGGCCAGACGGCCACTATCAGCCATATGCCCCCAAAAACAAACCACGGCCCTTTTCTCTGGTAAACAAAACTCAACTGCCCCTCTTCTGGATGGCAAATTTTAGGACCCACTTTGTACTACGAATACCGCCCGACTTGGCACTGGTGCCACCTTGGGTCAGGGAACCATCCTGCCTATCGTAGCTTTTTAAGGAGCCAGCAGGCCACGCCCAGCCATATAGCCCCAAAAACAAACCACGGACCATTTCTCTTGGAAACAAAAATCCGCTGCCCCGCGTCAGGATGGCAGATTGCAGGAGCCACTTTGCACCATCAAACCACCCCGACTTGGCACTGGTGCCATCTTGGATCTGGGAACCATCCTGCCTATCGTAGCTTTTCAGGAGCCAGCCGGTTACTCCCAACCATAGCCCCCAGACAGAAAGCTCTGCCCGTTTCCCTGGCAAACAAAAGTAAGCTACCCCGCTTCTGGATGGCAGATTGCAGGAGCCAGTTGGTACCATCAAACCAGCCCAACTTGGCACTGGTGCCACCATGGGTCTGGTCACCATCCTGCCTATCGTAGCTTTTCAGGAGCCAGGTGGTCACTCCCAGCCATAGGCCCCCAGACAAATACCTCGGCCCGTTTCCCTGGCAAACAAAAGTAAGCTGCCCCGCTTCTGGATGGCAGATTGCAGGAGCCACATGGTACTATCAAACCAGGCCAACATGGCACTGGTGCCACCTTGGCTCTGGGAACCATCCTGCCTATCGTGGATTTTCAGGCGCCAGCCGGCCACTCTCAGCCATATGCCCCCAAACACAAACCACGGACCTTTTCTCTGGTAAACAAAACTCAACTGCCCCTCTTCTGGATGGCAAATTGCAGGACGCACTTGGTACTACGAAAACAGCCCGACTTGGCAGTGATGCCACCTTGGGTCAGGGAACCATCCTGCGTATCGATGTTTTTAAGGAGTCAGCCGGCAACGTCCAGCCATATACCCCCAAAAAAAACCCACGGAACTTTTCTCCAGCAAGCAAAAATCCGCTGCCCCGCGTCTGGATGGCAGATTGCAGGAGCTATTTAGTATTATCAAACCAGCCCGACTTGGCACTGGTGCCACCATGGGTCTGGTCACCATCCTTCCTATCGTAGCTTTTCAGGAGCCAGCCGGTCACTCTCAGCCATAGGCCCCAAACACAAACCACGGCCCTTTTCTCTGGAAAACAAAACTCAACTGCCCCTCTTCTGGATGGCAGATTGCAGGAGCCACTGGGTACTATGAAACCAGCCCTACTTGGCACTGGTGCCACCTTGGGTCTGGGAACCATGCTGCGTATCATGGATTTTCAGGAGCCAGCCGTCCACTGCCAGCCACAGGCCCCGAAACACAAACAACAGCCTTTTTCTCTGACAAACAAAATTCAGCTGCCCCGCTTCTGGATGGCAGATTGCAGGAACCACTTGGTACTAACAAACCAGCCCGACTTGGCACTGGTGCCACCTTGGGTCTGGGAACCATCCTGCGTATCGTGGATTCTAAGGAGCCAGCTGGCCACTCCCAGCCACAGGCCCCAAAACACACACAACGGCGCTTTTCCCTGGAAAACAAAACTCGCCTGCCAACTTTTTGATGGCAGATTGCAGGAGCCACTTGGTACTATCAAACCAGCCCAACTTGGCACTGGTGCCACCATGGGTCTGGTCACCATCCTGCCTATCGTAGCTTTTCAGGAGCCAGCCGGTCACTCCCAGCCATAGGCCCCCAGACACAAAGCTCGGCCTGTTTCCCTGGCACACAAAAGTAAGCTACCGCACTTCTGGATGGCAGATTGCAGGAGCCACTTTGCACCATCAAATCAGCCCAACTTGGCACTGGTGCCACCTTGGCTCTGGGAACCATGCTGCGTAACCCGGATTCTAAGACGACAGGCAGCCACTGCCAGCCACAGGCCTCCAAACAAAATCAACGGCGCTTTACCCTGGAAAACAAAACTCGCCTGACAACTTTTAGATGGCAGATTGCAGGAGCCACTTGGTACCATCAAACCAGCCCAACTTGGCACTGGTGCCACCTTGGGTCTGGGAACCATCCTGCCTATTGTTGCTTTTCAGGAGCCAGCCGGTCACTCCTAGCCCTAGGCCCCCAGTCATAAACCTCGGCCCGTTTCCCTGGCACACAAAAGTAAGCTACCCCGCTTCAGGATGGCAGATTGCAGGAGCCACTTTTCACAATCAAACCAGCCCGACGTGGCACTGGTGCCACCTTGGGTCTGGGAACCATCCTGCGTATCGTGTGTTCTAAGGAGCCAGCCGGCCACTCCCACCAACAGTCCCCCAAACACAAACAACGGCGCTTTTCCCTGGAAAACAAAACTGGCCTGCCAACTTTTTGATGGCAGATTGCAGGAGCCACTTGGTACTATCAAACCAGCCCAACTTGGCACTGGTGCCACCATGGGTCTGGTAACCATCCTGCCTATCGTAGCTTTTCAGGAGCCAGGCGGTCACTCCCAGCCATAGGCCCCCAGACACAAACCTCGGCCCGTTTCCCTGGCAAACAAAAGTAAGCTGCCCCGCTTCTGCATGGCAGATTGCAGGTGCTATTTAGTACTATCAAACCAGCCCGACTTGGCACTGGTGCCACCTCTGGTCTGGGAACCATCCTGCCTATCGTGGATTTTGAGGCGCCAGACGGCCACTATCAGCCATATGCCCCCAAAAACAAACCACGGCCCTTTTCTCTGGTAAACAAAACTCAACTGCCCCTCTTCTGGATGGCAAATTTTAGGACGCACTTTGTACTACGAAAACCGCCCGACTTGGCACTGGTGCCATCTTGGGTCAGGGAACCATCCTGCCTATCGTAGCTTTTTAAGGAGCCAGCAGGCCACGCCCAGCCATATAGCCCCAAAAACAAACCACGGACCATTTCTCTTGGAAACAAAAATCCGCTGCCCCGCGTCAGGATGGCAGATTGCAGGAGCCACGTTGCACCATCAAACCACCCCGACTTGGCACTGGTGCCATCTTGGATCTGGGAACCATCCTGCCTATCGTAGCTTTTCAGGAGCCAGCCGGTTACTCCCAACCATAGGCCCCCAGACAGAAAGCTCTGCCCGTTTCCCTGGCAAACAAAAGTAAGCTACCCCGCTTCTGGATGGCAGATTGCAGGAGCCACTTGGTACTATCAAACCAGCCCAACTTGACACTGGTGCCACTTTGCGTCTGGGAACCATGCTGCGTAACGTAGATTCTAAGGCGCCAGGCGGCCACTCCCAGCCACAGGCCCCCAAATACAAACAACGGCGCTTTTCCCTGGAAAACAAAACTCGCCTGCCAGCTTTTTGATGGCAGATTGCAGGAGCCACTTGGTACTATCAAATCATCCCAACTTGGCACTGGTGCCACTATGGGTCTGGGAACCATCCTGCCAATTGTACCATTTCAGGAGCCAGCCGGTCACTCCCAGCCATAGGCCCCCATCACAAACCTCGGACCGTTTCCCTGGCAAACAAAATTAAGCTGCCCCGATTCTGGATGGCAGATTGCAGGAGCCACTTGGTAGTGTCAAAACAGCCCGACTTGGCACTGGTGCCACCTTGGGTCTGGGAACCATCCTGCGTATCGTGGATTCTAAGCAGCCACCCGGCCACTCCGTGCCACAGGCGCCCAAACACAAACAACGGCGCTTTTCCCTGGAAAACAAAATTCGCCTGCCAACATTTTGATGGCAGATTGCAGGAGCCACTTGGTACTATCAAACCAGCCCAACTTGGCACTGGTGCCACCATGGGTCTGGTCACCATCCTGCCTATCGTAGCTTTTCAGGAGCCAGCCGGTCACTCCCAGCCATAAACCCCCAGACACAAACCTCGGCCCGTTTCCCTGGAAAACAAAAGTAAGCTGCCCCGCTTCTGGATGGCAGATTGCAGGAGCCACTTGGTAGTATCAAATTAGCCCAACTTGGCACTGGTGCCATCATGGGTCTGGTAACCATCCTGCCTATCTTAGCTTTTCAGGAGCCGGCCGGTCACTCCCTGCCATAGGCCCCCAGAGAAATACCTCGGCCCGTTTCCCTGGCAAACAAAAGTAAGCTGCCCCTCTTCTGGATGGCAGATTGCAGGAACCACTTGCTACTATCAAACCAGCCCAACTTGGCACTGGTGCCACCTTGGCTCTGGGAACCATGCTGCGTAACGTAGATTCTAAGAGGACAGGCGGACACTCCCAGCCACAGGCCTCTAAACAAAAACAACGGCGCGTTACCCTGGAAAACAAAACTCGCCTGCCAACTTTTTGATGGCAGATTGCAGGAGCCACTTGGTACTATCAAACCAGCCCAACTTGGCACTGGTGCCACCATGGGTCTGGTCACCATCCTGCCTATCGTAGCTTTTCAGGAGCCAGCCGGTCACTCCCAGCCATAGGCCCCCAGACAAATACCTCGGCCCGTTTCCCTGGCAAACAAAAGTAAGCTGCCCCGCTTCTGGATGGCAGATTGCAGGAGCCACATGGTACTATCAAACCAGGCCAACATGGCACTGGTGCCACCTTGGCTCTGGGAACCATCCTGCCTATCGTGGATTTTCAGGCGCCAGCCGGCCACTCTCAGCCATATGCCCCAAAACACAAACCACGGCCCTTTTCTCTGGTAAACAAAACTCAACTGCCCCTCTTCTGGATGGCAAATTGCAGGAGCCACTTGGTACTACGAAAACAGCCCGACTTGGCAGTGATGCCACCTTGGGTCAGGGAACCATCCTGCGTATCGATGTTTTTAAGGAGTCAGCCGGCAACGTCCAGCCATATACCCCCAAAAAAAACCCACGGAACTTTTCTCCAGCAAGCACAAATCCGCTGCCCCGCGTCTGGATGGCAGATTGCAGGAGCTATTTAGTATTATCAAACCAGCCCGACTTGGCACTGGTGCCACCATCGGTCTGGTCACCATCCTGCCTATCGTAGCTTTTCAGGAGCCAGCCGGTCACTCTCAGCCATAGGCCCCAAACACAAACCACGGCCCTTTTCTCTGGAAAACAAAATTCAACTGCCCCTCTTCTGGATGGCAGATTGCAGGAGCCACTGGGTACTATGAAACCAGCCCGACTTGGCACTGGTGCCACCTTGGGTCTGGGAACCATGCTGCGTATCATGGATTTTCAGGAGCCAGCCATCCACTGCCAGCCACAGGCCCCGAAACACAAACAACAGCCTTTTTCTCTGGCAAACAAAATTCAGCTGCCCCGCTTCTGGATGGCAGATTGCAGGAACCACTTGGTACTAACAAACCAGCCCGACTTGGCACTGGTGCCACCTTGGGTCTGGGAACCATCCTGCGTATCGTGGATTCTAAGGAGCCAGCTGGCCACTCCAAGCCACAGGCCCCAAAACACACACAACGGCGCTTTTCCCTGGAAAACAAAACTCGCCTGCCAAATTTTTGATGGCAGATTGCAGGAGCCACTTGGTACTATCAAACCAGCCCAACTTGGCACTGGTGCCACCATGGGTCTGGTCACCATCCTGCCTATCGTAGCTTTTCAGGAGCCAGCCGGTCACTCCCAGCCATAGGCCCCCAGACACAAAGCTCGGCCCGTTTCCCTGGCAAACAAAAGTAAGCTGCCCCGCTTCTGGATGGCAGATTGCAGGATCCACTAGTTATTATCAAACCAGCCCGACTTGGTACTGGTGCCACATCTGGTCTGGGAACCATCCTGGGTATCGTGGATCCTAAGGAGCCAGCCGGCCACTCCCAGCCACAGGCCCCCAAGCAAAAACAACGGCGATTTTCCCTGGAAAACAAAACTCGCCTGACAACTTTTTGATGGCAGATTGCAGGAACCACTTGGTACTATCAAACCAGCCCAACTTGGCACTGGTGCCACCTTGGGTCTGGGAACCATGCTGCGTATTGTGGATTCTAAGGAGCCAGCCGGCCACTCCAGCCACAGGCCCGCAGACACAAACAACGGCGCTTTTCCCTGGAAAACAAAACTCGCCTGCCAACATTTTGATGGCAGATTGCAGGAGCCACTTGGTACTATGAAATCAGCCGAACATGGCACTGGTGCCACCATGGGTCTGGTCACCATCCTGCCTATCGTAGCTTTTCAGGAGCCAGCCGGTCACTCCCAGCCATAGGCCCCCAGACACAAAGCTCGGCCCGTTTCCCTGGCAAACAAAAGTAAGCTACCCCGCTTCTGGATGGTAGATTGCAGGAACCATTTGGTACAATCAAACCAGCCCAACTTGGCACTGGTGCCACCTTGGGTCTGGGAACCATCCTGCGTATTTTGGATTCTAAGGAGTCAGCCGGCCACTCCCAGCCACAGGCCCCCAAACACAAACAACGGCGCTTTTCCATGGAAAACAAAACTCGCCTGCCAACATTTTGATGGCAGATTGCAGGAGCCACTTGGTACTATCAAACCAGCCCAACTTGGCACTGGTGCCACCATGGGTCTGGTCACCATCCTGCCTATCGTCGTTTTTCAGGAGCCAGCCGGTCACTCCCTGCCATAGGCCCCCAGACAAAACCTCGGCCCGTTTCCCTGGCAAACAAAAGTAAGCTGCCCCGCTTCTGGATGGCAGATTGCAGAACGCACTTGGTAGTATCAAACCAGCCCAACTTGGCACTGGTGCCACCTCAGGTCTGGGAACCATGCTGCGTATCGTGGATTCTAATTAGCCATCCGGCCACTCCCAGCCACAGGCCCCCAAACAAAAACAACGGCGCTTTTCCCTGGACAACAAACTCGCCTGCCAACTTTTTGATGGCAGATTGCAGGAGCCACTTGGTACTATCAAACCAGCCCAACTTGGCACTGGTGCCACCATGGGTCTGCTCACCATCCTGCCTATCGTAGCTTTTCAGGAGACAGCCGGTCACTCCCAGCCATAGGCCCCCAGACAAAAACCTCGACCCTTTTCCCTTGCAAACAAAAGTAAGTTAACCCGCTTCTGGATGGCAGATTGCAGGAGCCACTTTTCACCATCAAACTAGCCCGACTTGGCACTGGTGTCACCTCTGGTCTGGGAACCATCCTGCCTGTCGTGGATTCTAATTAGCCAGCCGGCCACTCCCAGCCACAGGCCCCCAAACACAAACAACGGCGCTTTTCCCTGGGAAACAAAACTCGCCTGCCAACTTTTTGATGGCAGATTGCAGGAGCCACTTGGTACTATCAAACCAGCCCAACTTGGCACTGGTGCCACCATGGGTCTGGTCACCATCCTGCCTATCGTAGCCTTTCAGGAGCCAGCCGGTCACTCCCAGCCATAGGCCCCCAGACACAAACCTCGGCCCGTTTCCCTGGCAAACAAAAGTAAGCTGCCCCGCTTCTGGATGGCAGATTGCAGGAGCCACTTGGTACTATCAAACCAGCCCAACTTGGGACTGGTGCCACCATGGGTCTGGGAACCATCCTGCGTATCGTGGATTCTAAGGAGCCAGCCGGCCACTCCCAGCCACAGGCCCCCAAACACAAACAACGACGCTTTTCCCTGGAAAACAAAACTCGCCTGCCAACTTTTTGATGGCAGATTGCAGGAACCACTTGGTACTATCAAACCAGCCCGACTTGGCACTGGTGCCACCTTGGGTCTGGGAACCATGCTGCGTATCGTGGATTCTAAGGAGCCAGCCGGTCACTCCAGCCACAGGCCCGCAGACACAAACAACGGCGCTTTTCCCTGGAAAACAAAACTCGCCTGCCGACTTTTTGATGGCAGATTGCAGGAGCCACTTGGTACTATGAAATCAGCCGAACATGGCACTGGTGCCACCATGGGTCTGGTCACCATCCTGCCTATCGTAGCTTTTCAGGAGCCAGCCGGTCACTCCCAGCCATAGGCCCCCTGACACAAAGCTCGGCCCGTTTCCCTGGCAAACAAAAGTAAGCTGCCCCGCTTCTGGATGGCAGATTGCAGGACGCACTTGGTACTATAAAACCAGCCCGACTTGGCACTGGTGCCACCTCAGGTCTGGGAACCATCCTGCGTATCGTGGATTCTAAGGAGCCAGCCGGCCACTCCCAGCCACAGGCCCCCAAACACAAACAACGGCGCTTTTCCCTGGAAAACAAAACTCGCCTGCCGACATTTTGATGGCAGATTGCAGGAGCCACTTGGTACTATCAAACCAGCCCAACTTGCCACTGGTGCCACCATGGGTCTGGTCACCATCCTGCCTATCGTAGCTTTTCAGGAGCCAGCCGGTCACTCCCAGCCGTAGGCCCCGAGACACAAAGCTCGGACCGTTTCCCTGGCAAACAAACGTTAGCTGCCCCGCTTCTGGATGGCAGATTGCAGGAGCCACTTTGCACCATCATACTAGCCCGACTTGGCACTGGTGCCACCTTGGGTCTGGGAACCATCCTGCGTATCGTGGATTCTAAGGAGCCAGCCGGCCACTCCCAGCCACAGGCCCCCAAACACAAACAACGGCGCTTTTCCCTGGAAAATAAAAACTCGCCTGCCAAATTTTGACGGCAGATTGCAGGAGCCACTTGGTACTATCAAATCAGCCAAACTTGGGACTGGTGCCACCATGGGTCTGGTCACCATCCTGCCTATCGTAGCTTTTCAGGAGCCAGCCGGTCACTCCCAGCCATAGGCCCCCAGACAAAAACCTCGGCCCGTTTCCCTGGCAAACAAAAGTAAGCTGCCCTGCTTCTGGATGGCAGATTGCAGGAACCACTTGGTACTATCAAACCAGCAAAACTTGGCACTGGTGCCACCTTGGGTCTGGATACCATGCTGCGTATCGTGGATTCTAAGAGCCAGCCGGCCACTCCCAGCCACAGGCCCCCAAACACAAACAACGGCGCTTTTCCCTGGAAAACAAAACTCTCCTGCCAACTTTTTGATGGCAGATTGCAGGAGCCACTTGGTTTTATCAAATCAGCCCAACTTGGCACTGGTGCCACCATGGGTCTGGTCACCATCCTGCCTATCTTATCTTTTCAGGAGCCAGCCGGTCACTCCCCGCCATAGGCCCCCAGACAAAAACCTCGGCCCGTTTCCCTGGCAAACAAAAGTAAGCTACCCCGCTTCTGGATGGCAGATTGCAGGAGCCACTTTGCACCATCAAACTAGCCCGTCTTGGCACTGGTGCCACCTCTGGTCTGGGAACCATCCTGCGTATCGTGGATTCTAATTAGCCAGCCGGCCACTCCCTACCACAGGCCCCCAAACACAAACAACGGCGCTTTTCCCTGGAAAACAAAACTCGCCTACCAACTATTTGATGGCAGATTACAGGAGCCACTTGGTGCTATCAAACCAGCCCAACTTGGCACTGGTGCCACCATGGGTCTGGTCACAATCCTGCCTATCGTAACTTTTCAGGAGCCAGCTGGTCACTCCCAGCCATAGGTCCCCAGTCACAAACCTCGGCCCGTTTCCCTGGCAAACAAAAGTAAGCTGCCCCGCTTCTGGATGGCAGATTGCAGGAGCCACTTGGTACTATCAAACCAGCCCGACTTGGCACTGGTGCCACCTCTGGTCTGGGACCCATCCTGCGTATAATGGATTCTAAGGAGCCAGTCGGCCACTCCCAGCCACAGGCCCCCAAACACAAACAACGGCCCGTTTCCGTGGCAAACAAAAGTAAGCTGCCCCGCTTCTGGATGGCAGATTGCAGGAACCACTTGGTAGTATCAAACCAGCACAACTTGGCACTGGTGGCACCTCTTGTCTGGTAACCATGCTGCGTATCGTGGTTTCTAAGGAGCCAGCCGGGCACTCCCAACCACAGGTCCCCAAACACAAACAATGGCGCTTTTCCCTGGAAAACAAAACTCGCCTGCCAACTTTTTGATGGCAGATTGCAGGAGCCACTTGGTACTATCAAACCAGCCCAACTTGGCACTGGTGCCACCATGGGTCTGGTCACCATCCTGCCTATCGTAGCTTTTCAGGAGCCAGCCGGTCACTCCCTGCCATAGGCCCCGAGACAGAAAGCCCGGCCCGTTTCCCTGGCAAACAAAAGTAAGCTGCCCCGCTTCTGGATGGCAGATTGCAGGAGCCACTTTGTACTATCAAACCAGCCCGACTTGGCACTGGTGCCACCTCTGGTCTGGGAACCATGCTGCGTATCGTGGATTTTAAGGAGCCAGTCGGCCACTCCCAGCCATACGCCTCCAAACACAAACAACGGTCCATTTCCCTGGCAAACAAAAGTAAGCTGCCCCGCTTCTGGATGTCAGATTGCAGGAAGCACTTGTTGCCAAGTTGGGGTGGTTTGATAGTACCAAGTGGCTCCTGCAATCTGCCATCAAATAGTCGGAAAGCGAGTTTTGTTTTCCAGGGAAAAGCGCCGTTGTTTGTGTTTGGGGGCCTGTGGCTGGGAGTGGCCAGCTGTCTCCTTAGAATCCACGATACGCAGGATGGGTCCCAGACCAGAGGTGGCACCAGTGCCAAGTCAGGCTGGTTTGATGGTGCAAAGTGACTCCTGCAATCTGCCATCCAGAAGCGGGGTAGCTTACTGTTGTTTGCCAGGGAAACGGGTAGAGCTTTGTGTCTGGGGGCCTATGGCTGGGAGTGACCGGCTGGCTCCTGAAAAGCTACGATAGGCAGGATGGTGACCAGACCCAAGGTGGCACCAGTGCCAAGTTGGGCTGGTTTGATAGTACCAAGTGGCTCCTGCAATCTGCCATCAAAAAGTTGGCAGGTGAGTTTTGTTTTCCAGGGAAAAGCACCGTTGTTTGTGTTTGGGGGCCTGTGGCTGGGAGTGGCCAGCTGGCTCCTTAGAATCCACGATACGCAGGATGGTTCCCAGACCAGAGGTGGCACCAGTGCCATGTTGGCCTGGTTTGATAGTACCATGTGGCTCCTGCAATCTGCCATCCAGAAGCGGGGCTGCTTACTTTTGTTTGCCAGGGAAACGGGCCGAGATATTTGTCTGGGGGCCTATGGCTGGGAGTGAGCGGCTGGCTCCTGAAAAGCTACGATAGGCAGGATGGTGACCAGACCCATGGTGGCACCAGTGCCAAGTTGGGCTGGTTTGATAGTACCAAGTGGCTCCTGCAATCTGCCATCAAAAAGTTGTCAGGCGACTTTTGTTTTCCAGGGAAAAGCGCCGTTGTTCTTGTTTAGAGGCCTGTGGCTGGGAGTGGCCGGCTGCCTCCTTTGAACCCAGGATACGCAGGATGGTTCCCAGACCCAAGGTGGCACCAGTGCCAAGTTGGGCTGGTTTGATAGTACCAAGTGGCTCCTGCAATCTGCCATCCAGAAGCGGGTCAGCTTACTTTTGTTTCCCAGGGAAACGGGCCGAGGTTTGTGTCTGGGGGCCTATGGCTGGGAGTGACCGGCTGGCTACTGAAAAGCTACGATAGGCAGGATGGTTACCAGACTCATGGTGGCACCAGTGCCAAGTCGGGCTGGTTTGATAATACTAAATAGCTCCTGAAATCTGCCATTCAGACGCGGGGCAGCGGATTTTTGTTTGCTGGAGAAAAGTTCCGTGGTTTGTTTTTGGGGGTATATGGCTGGACGTGGCCGGCTGGCTCCTTAAAAAGATCGATACGCAGGATTGTTCCCTGACCCAAGGTGGCATCACTGCCAAGTCGGGCTGTTTTCGTAGTACCAAGTGCGTCCTGCAATTTGCCATCCAGAAGAGGGGCAGTTGAGTTTTGTTTGCCAGAGCAAAGGGCCGTGGTATGTGTTTGGGGGCATATGGCTGAGAGTGGCCGGCTGGCCCCTGAAAATCCACGATAGGCAGGATGGTTCCCAGAGGCAAGGTGGCACCAGTGCCATGTTGGCCTGGTTTGATAGTACCATGTGGCTGCTGTAATCTGCCATCCAGAAGCAGGGCAGCTTACTTTTGTTTGCCAGGGAAACGGGCCGAGATATTTGTCTGGGGGCCTATGGCTGGGAGTGACCGGCTGGCTCCTGAAAAGCTACGATAGGCAGGATGGTTACCAGACCCATGGTGGCACCAGTACCAAGTTGGGCTGGTTTGATAGTACCAAGTGGCTCCTGCAATTTGCCATCAAAAATTTGGCAGGCGAGTTTTGTTTTCCAGGGAAAAGCGCCGTTGTTTTTGTTTAGAGGCCTGTGGCTGGGAGTGGCCGCCTGTCCTCGTAGAATCTACGTTACGCAGCATGGTTCCCAGAGCCAAGGTTGCACGAGGGCCAAGTCGCGCAGGTTTGATAGTACCAAATGCATCCTGCAATCTGCCATCCAAAAGCGGGGCAGTTTACTTTTGTTTGCCAGGGAAACGGGCCGAGGTTTGTGTATGGGGGCCTATGGCAGGGAGTGACCGGCTGGCTCCTGAAAAGCTACGATAGGCAGGATGTTTACCAGACCCATGGTGGCACCAGTGCCAAGTGGGGCTGATTTGATAGTACCAAGTGGCTCCTGCAATATGCCATCCAGAATCGGGGCAGCTTACTTTTGTTTTCCAGGGAAACGGGCCGAGGTTTGTGTCTGGGGGTCTATGGCTGGGAGTGACCGGCTGGCTCCTGAAAAGCTACGATAGGCAGGATGGTGACCAGACCCATGGGGGCACCAGTGCCAAGTTGGGCTGGTTTGATAGCACCAAGTGGCTCCTGCAATCTGCCATCAAAATGTTGGCAGGCGAGTTTTGTTTTCCAGGGAAAAGCGCCGTTGTTTGTGTTTGGGCGCCTGTGGCTCAGAGTGGCCGGGTGGCTGCTTAGAATCCACGATACGCAGGATGGTTCCCAGACCCAAGGTGGCACCAGTGCCAAGTCGGGCTGGTTTGACACTACCAAGTGGCTCCTGCAATCTGCCATCCAGAATCGGGGCAGCCAAATTTTGTTTGCCAGGGAAACGGTCCGAGGTTTGTGTCTGGGGGACTATGGCTGGGAGTGACCGGCTGGCTCCTGAAATGCTACAATAGGCAGGATGGTTCCCAGACCCATAGTGGCACCAGTGCCAAGTTGGGATGATTTGATAGTACCAAGTGTCTCCTGCAATCTGCCATCAAAAAGCTGGCAGGCGAGTTTTGTTTTCCAGGGAAAAGCGCCGTTGTTTGTGTTTGGGGGCCTGTGGCTGGGAGTGGCCGGCTGGCTCCTTAGAATCCACGATATGCAGGACTGTTCCCAGACCCAAGGTGGCACCAGTGCCAAGTCGGGCTGGTTTGATGGTGCAAAGTGGCTCCTGCAATCTGCCATCCAGACGCGGGGCAGCGGAATTTTGTTTCCATGAGAAATGGTCCGTGGTTTGTTTTTGGGGGTATATGGCTGGGCGTGGCTGGCTGGCCCCTTAAAAAGCTCGATATGCAGGATGGTTCCCTGACGCAAGGTGGCACCAGTGCCACGTCGGGCGGTTTTCGTAGTACAAAGTGCGTCCTAAAATTTGCCATCCAGAAGAGGGGCAGTGGAGTTTTGTTTGCCAGAGAAAAGGTCCGTGGTTTGTTTTTGGGGGCATATGGCTGAGAGCGGCCGGCTGGCCCCTGAAAATCCACGATAGGCAGGATGGTTCCCAGACCAGAGGTGTCACCAGTGCCAAGTCAGGCTGGTTTGATAGTACTAAATAGCTCCTGCAATCTGCCATGCAGAAGCGGGGCGGCTTACTTTTGTTTGCCAGGGAAACGGGCCGAGGTTTGTGTCTGGGGGCCTATGGCTGGGAGTGACCGACTGGCTCCTGAAAAGCTACGATAGGCAGGATGGTGACCAGACCCATGGTGGCACCAGTGCCAAGTTGGGCTGGTTTGATAGTACCAAGTGGCTCCGGCAATCTGCCATCAAAAAGTTGGCAGGCGAGTTTTGTTTTCCAGGGAAAAGCGCCGTTGTTTGTGTTTGGGGGCCTGTGGCTGGGAGTGGCCAGCTGGCTCCTTAGAACCCACGATACGCAGGATGGTTCCCAGACCAGAGGTGGCACCAGTGCCAAGTTGGGCTGGTTTGATGGTGCAAAGTGGCTCCTGCAATCTGCCATCCAGAAGCGGGGTAGCTTACTTTTGTTTGCCAGGGAAACGGGCCGAAATATTTGTCTAGGGGCCTCTGGCTGGGGGTGGCTGGCTGGCACCTGAAAAGCTACGATAGGCAGGATGGTGACCAGACCCATGGTGGCACCAGTGCCAAGTCGGGCTGGTTTGATGGTGCAAAGTGGCTCCTGCAATCTGCCATCCAGAAGCGGGGCAGCTGATTTTTGTTTGCCAGAGAAAAATTCCGTGGATTGTTTTTGGGGGCATATTGCTGGGAGTGGCCGGCTGGCTCCTTAAAATGCTCGATACGCATGATGGTTCCCAGGCCCAAGGTGTCACCACTACCAAGTCGGCCTGCGGTTTTAGTATCAAGTTCATCCTGCAATTTGCCATCCAGAAGAGGGGCAGTTGAGTTTTGTTTGCCAGAGAAACGGGCCGAGGTTTCTGTTTGGGGACATATGGCTGAGAGTGGCCGGCTGGCCCCTGAATATCCACGATACACAGCATGGTTCCCAGATCCAAGGTGGCACCAGTGCCAAGTTGGGCTGGTTTGATAGTACCAAGTGTCTCCTGCAATCTGCCATCCAGAAGCGGGGCAGCTTACTTTTGTTTGCCAGAGAAATAGGCCTAGGTTTTTGTCTGGGGGCCTGTGGCTAGGAGTGGCCGGCTGGCTCCTAAGAATCCACGATACGCAGGATGTTTCCCAGACCCAAGGTGGCACCAGTGCCAAGTCGGGCTGGTTTGATAGTACCAAGTGGCTCCTGCAAACTCCATCAAAAAGTTGGCAGGCGTGTTTTGTTTTCCAGGGAACAGCGCCGTTGATTTTGTTTGGGGGCCTGTGGCTGGGAGTGGCCGGCTGGCTCCTTAGAATCCACGATACGCAGGATGGTTCCCAGACCCAAGGTGGCACCAGTGCCAAGTCGGGCTGGTTTGATAGTCCCAAGTGGCTCCTGCAAACTGCCATCCAGAAGCGGGGCAGCTTACTTTTGTTTGCCAGAGAAATAGGCCTAGGTTTTTGTTTGGGGGCCTGTGGCTAGGAGTGGCCGGCTGGCTCCTAAGAATCCACGATACGCAGGATGTTTACCAGACCCATGGTGGCACCAGTGCCAAGTTGGGCGGGTTTGATAGTAACAAGTGGCTCCTGCAAACTCCATCAAAAAGTTGGCAGGCGTGTTTTGTTTTCCAGGGAACAGCGCCGTTGATTTTGTTTGGGGGCCTGTGGCTGGGAGTGGCCAGCTGGCTCCTTAGAATCCACGATACGCAGGAGGGTTCCCAGACCCAAGGTGGCACCAGTGCCAAGTCGGGCTGGTTTGACACTACCAAGTGGCTCCTGCAATCTGCCATCCAGAATCGGGGCAGCCAAATTTTGTTTGCCAGGGAAACGGTCCGAGGTTTGTGTCTGGGGGACTATGGCTGGGAGTGACCGGCTGGCTCCTGAAATGCTACAATACGCAGCATGGTTCCCAGACCCAAGGTGGCACCAGTACAAAGTGGGGCTCGTTTGACAGTGTCAAGTGCCTCCTGCAATCTCCCATCCAGAAGCGGGGCAGCTGAGTTTTTTTTGCCAGGGAAACGGACCTTTGTTTTTGATTGGGGTCTGTGGCCGAGAGTGGTCGGCTGTCTCCTGACAATCCACAATACGCAGGATGGTTCCCAGACCAAAGGTGGCACCAGTGCCAAGTTGGGCTGGTTTGATAGTACCAAGTGTCTCCTGCACTCTGCCATCCAGAAGCGGGGCAGCTGAGTTTTGTTTGCCAGAGAAAAGGGCCGTGGGTTGTGTTTGGGGGCATATGGCTGGGAGTGGCCACCTGGCTCCTTAAAATGCACGATACGCCGCATGGTAACCAGACGCAAGGTGGCACCAGTGCCAAGTCGGGCTGTTTTTGTAGTACCCAGTGGCTCCTGCAATTTGCCCTCCAGAAGCGGGGCAGCTAAATTTTGTTTGCTAGAGAAAAGGGCTGTGGTTTGTGTTTGGGGGCCTATGGCCGAGAGTGGTAGGCTGGCCCCTGAAAATCAACGATAGGCAGGATGGTTCCCAGATCCAAGGTGGCACCAGTGCCAAGTAAGGCTGGTTGTATGGTTCAAAGTGACTCCTGCAATCTGCCATCCAGAAGCGGGACAGCTGAGTTTTTTTTGCCAGAGAAAAGGTCCGTGGTTTCTTTTTGGGGCATACGACTGGGAATTGCCGGCTGGCTCCTTAAAATGTTCGATACGCAGGATGGTTCCCAGAGCCAAGGTGGCACCACTGCCAAGTCGGGCTCTTTTTGTAGTACCAAGTGCGTCCTGCAATTTGCCATCCAGAAGAGGGGCAGTTGAGTTTTGTTTGCCAGAGAAAAGGGCCGAGGTTTGTGTTTGGGAGCATACGGCTGGGAATGACCGGCTGGCCCCTGAAAATCCACGATACGCCGGATGGTTCCCAGATCCAAGATGGTACCATTACCAAGTCGGGCTGCTTTGATAGTCCCAAGTGGCTCCTGCAAACTGCCACACCAGAAGCGGGGCAGCTGAGTTTTGTTTGCCAGGGAAATGGGCCGTTGTTTGTGTTTGGGGGCCTGTGGCTGGGAGTGTTCGGCTGCTTCCTGAATATGTACGATACGCAGGATTGTTCCCAGATCCAAGGTGGCAGCAGTGCCATGTTGTGCTGGTGTGATAGTCCCAAGTGGCTCCTGCAATCTGCCATCCAGAAGTGGGGCAGCTGATTTTTGTTTGCCAGAGAAAAGGTCCGTGGTTTGTGTTTGGGGGCATATGGCTGAGAGTGGCCGGCTGGCCCCTGAAAATCCACGATACACAGGATGGTTCCCAGATCCAAGGTGGCACCTGTGCCAAGTCGGGCTGATTTGATAGTACTAAGTAGCTCCTGCAATCTGCCATCCAGAAGCGGGGCAGCTTACTTTTCTTTGCCAGGGAAACGGGCCGAGGTTTCTGTTTGGGGGCCTATGGCTGGGAGTGACCGGCTGGCTCCTGAAAAGCTACAATAGGCAGGATGGTTCCCAGAGCCAAGGTGGCACCAGTGCCAAGTTGGGCTGGTTTGATAGTACCAAGTGGCTCCTGCAATCTGCCATCCAGAAGCGGGGCAGCTTACTTTTGTTTGCCAGAGAAATAGGCCTAGGTTTTTGTCTGGGGGCCTGTGGCTAGGAGTGGCCGGCTGGCTCCTAAGAATCCACGATACGCAGGATGTTTCCCAGACCCAAGGTGACACCAGTGCCAAGTTGGGCTGGTTTGATAGTACCAAGTGGCTCCTGCAAACTCCATCAAAAAGTTGGCAGGCGTGTTTTGTTTTCCAGGGAACAGCGCCGTTGATTTTGTTTGGGGGCCTGTGGCTGGGAGTGGCCGGCTGGCTCCTTAGAATCCACGATACGCAGGATGGTTCCCAGACCCAAGGTGGCACCAGTGCCAAGTCGGGCTGGTTTGATTACACCAAGTGGCTCCTGCAATCTGCCATCCAGAAGTGAGGCAGCTAAGTTTTGTTTGCCAGAAAAAAGGGCCGTGGTTTTTGTTGGGGGCCTGTGGCTGGGAGTGGCCGGCTGGCTCCTTAGAATCCACCATACGCAGGATGGTTCCCAGACCCAAGGTGGCACCAGTGCCAAGTCGGGCTGGTTTGATAGTCCCAAGTGGCTCCTGCAAACTGCCATCCAGAAGCGGGGCAGCTGAGTTTTGTTTGCCAGGGAAATGGGCCGTTGTTTGTGTTTGGGGGCCTGTGGCTGGGAGTGGTCGGCTGGTTCCTGAATATGTACGATACGCAGGATTGTTCCCAGACCCAAGGTGGCACCAGTGCCAAGTCGGGCTGGTTTGATGGTGCAAAGTGGCTCCTGCAATCTGCCATCCAGACGCGGGGCAGCGGATTTTTGTTTCCATGAGAAATGGTCCGTGGTTTGTTTTTGGGTGTATATGGCTGGGCCTGGCCGGCTGGCTCCTTAAAAAGCTCGATATGCAGGATGGTTCCCTGACACAAGGTGGCACCAGTGCCACGTCGGGCGGTTTTCGTAGTACAAAGTGCGTCCTAAAATTTGCCATCCAGAAGAGGGGCAGTTGAGTTTTGTTTGCCAGAGAAAAGGTCCGTGGTTTGTTTTTGGGGGCATATGGCTGAGAGTGGCTGGCTGGCCCCTGAAAATCCACGATACACAGGATGGTTCCCAGATCCAAGGTGGCACCTGTGCCAAGTCGGGCTGATTTGATAGTACTAAGTAGCTCCTGCAATGTGCCATCCAGAAGCGGGGCAGCTTACTTTTGTTTGCCAGGGAAACGGGCCGAGGTTTGTGTTTGGGGGCCTATGGCTGAGAGTGACCGGCTGGCTCCTGAAAAGCTACAATAGGCAGGATGGTGACCAGACCCATGGTGGCACCAGTGCCAAGTTGGGCTGGTTTGATAGTACCAAGTGGTTCCTGCAATCTGCCATCCAGAAGCAGGGCAGCTGAGTTTTGTTTGCCAGAGAAAAGGGCCTTGGTTTGTGTTTGGGGGCATATGGCTGGGTGTGGCCAGCTGGCTCCTTAAAATGCACGATATGCAACATGGCTCCCAGACCCAAGGTGGCACCAGTGCCAAGTTGGGCTGGTTTGATAGTACCAAGTGGCTCCTGCAATCTTCCATGATCACGTGGAGAAATACTTTCTGGTTTCAGCCTCATGCTCTTTCTTCTCTCCCTCAACTTCTCTATCACCTCTCATCTGGTTCACATGCGCTGTCTTCAAGGTCCACAGGCTACTTTTCACAGAATCTTCTGGCCTGATGAAGTAAGAATGATGAATAGAACAGAGCTGGGATCTATTTTCCAGTTTGGATAAAATGCATTCTGCACACAAATCCAAGGAGAACGGGCTGCCCCGATGCCCAGAAAATCTTTCACTCCTGCTAGTGTTCTACGTCAACCGCAACTTAGTCTGAAAGAAAAGCTTTTTCTCTGAGAGCATCTGAGAGGTTTGCATGAAGCACTGATATCTGACATATGCAATTTTGAATAGGAGAGGAAAAAGAAAATGGCAAGGAGTTTTTAATTTTAGTGGTTTCAATTTTAATTTCCGTGCACTTTTTCAAAACTTGTCAGCTCAAATGCCCATCAACATCTTTTAGTCATCTGTAAGTCAGTATTCATATAAAATGTGCTTCAAATCCAAAGAATTTCAAATTTGCACTCCAAGCTTCTATGCCTAGATTTATGATTTCCTACACATATTAGATGAAAGGAAGGCCTTTTTTACTGTGGGAGTGCTGGAACACTGGAACAGGTTGCCCAGAGAAGTTGTGGGTGTCCCATCCCTGAAAGTATTCAAGGTCACCTTGGACGGGGCTTGGAGCAGCAACAAAGGAGAAGCTTGATGGTAGAGAAACAAAGTCGGACTATAGAAGAAACTCGGATTGAAGTATAGGATCAAGTTTTCTCTCAGCTCTTGGGGTAAATTCAAAGTTGTACAAAATGACATTTATCTGTGCTATTCACTACTGTAACAGAAAGTTTCATGAAAACTGTACAGAAGATAGTAAATTTTAAAAGAGATAAGAATTACAGCATAAAATCCATGGGATAGGTTACAACATGAGACACTCTCTAAGAGAAAATCTCTTTGTTTCAGCACTTCATCGGGGTAAGATTTCATGAAGTGCCAAAGAAGGCGGCAAAATATCATTCGGGACATTATTTACTGGAATTCAGCCTGGCCATTAGTAGGAACTGCCTTTGAACATATCATGTAGATATACCACACACACTTTCCCTTCACTGAAAAATTACTGTTTACAACAAATAAGCAATTGACGATCAAAATTGATTGAAAGCATCTTAAACATGTCAAGTATTTCATTGTAGATGATCTGTGATCCAAATGCTTCTTCCACCTTCGAGAGGGACAGAAGAATTCTTCCATATCATGATGGTTTAAAATTGTATCAACCAATGTTTTCTGCTGAAAAGATATCATCTATTTTTTTCTATTTTTGGAAGAAAATATTCCTAGACATACAACAGGTGAGAACTAAGTAATTTTAAAGAAACAAATGAAATGAAAATATTCTGTAAATAGAATGAAATGAAAAGCTGTGTTTTAAATAGGAGCTAAATATTAAACAGAATTTTTGTACCAGGCATTTGAATTACTGCACCAGCTCTTTTGCCCATCAAGAGAGGCATTTAGCATTTCAGTCTTTTCCAAGGTGTTCATGATCTGCTATGCTGATCTCTGTGTGTGCCTAGGTGTGTGTGGAGGGGGGGGCATATGAAGGGGAGTGTGTATGTTTGCTTTACAATTGTTGTGGCAGATTCATGCCTCAGCTCCACATTTTGTTTTAAAAAGGTCACACCGAGTGGATATGAAGTTTACTATCAACAAGAGATCGATTCCCAAATCATCCATTTGACTCTCCCTTATAAATCATGTGCTTTGTTGCATATTTTATCAAATATACTTTCAAGCCAGATGGAGGAAGGAGGATGTGGGAATCCCTCCACCATCTTGCAACTTTTATGTAAGTAGGTTTTCAAGAAAATCATCATTTCTCTTTTAAATATGTCTGGAACAGGCATGATGGTAGTGTCAACCTGTTGGAGTTTTTGTTGCTGGAAGAAGTTGTACAAAAGGATTGGTTTTTACATTGACCAGTTACTGAATCAAGCGCAGGAATACATTGGAAATTTAGCTGGGGGTTCCTTTTCCCAGCAGACTACTTCTAGAACGAGCTTGTACACTGAAGCTGACTCTTTTGCTCTCTTTTTGTTTCTTTCCTATTTTCTTGGCTTCTTTGCCACTATCTAGACAATTTTGGAACTTTGTTCCCAACTAAAATGGTTTCAATAGTCTGATTGTGATCATACATTTTTACAAGGAATTTTTAAAATCTTTCCTCGAGTCCAGAAAGTCAAGGACTTAGATCTTTTTCTTCCCTTATCAATATTGCCATGAAATTGATAAATAAAGACCAACTCTTTATTTTTGTTTTTAACCCACGTAGATAATTCCCATCCATTAATCCATTTTGTGGACCAATAGCTGCCATTCTGATGGAAGCTGTCACTTCTTAACAATAGGCATTCTGTGACTATGTTGACTGCACTTTGGGTGAAGATCCTAACTGGTCTTAGATATACATAGGGAGAAATTTGCTCAGCCAGTGTCAGTCTTAAGCATGCGTATCAGAAGATCTTTCTAGAGCTGGGAATTTTCCCATGAAAGGGATTCAGTTAGGGAAGAGACACTTGTGCCAGAGTTTTACATTCTTCTTGAACACTGCTTAAGGAACTTAGATGCCATGTCCATTTGGATCTCTGTCTGCACAGAACTTTGTCATGCCAGCGCTTTGAAATGCATCTTGAAGAGAATTCACTAGCACAGAATGAAAGAGAGTGGAAGGGGTTGGTGGGGCTAACCAGGCCCAACCCCCCTGCCTAAACCAGGATACCTAGAGCCTCTTGCCCAGGATTCTATCTGGGTGTACTTTTAATGTCTTCAAAGATCCAGGCTCCACAATCTTTCTGGGCAGTCTGTGCCGTGGTTCAGTCACCCTGACAGTAAAGAAACATTTACTGATGTTCAAAGGCAATCTCCTGTATTTCAGTGTGTGCCCACTGCCTCTTGTCTTTTCCCTCAGCATCACTGAAAAGACACTGATTCCCTCCCCTTTGCACTATTGCTTCCATATGTATGTGTGATGCCATGTAGAGGTATGTCAAAAACCTCCCTGAAGCCCAGGCAGATAATATTCCCTTCATCTACCAGTCAAGTTGATTCATCAGAGGAGTTTAAAGTGATGTTCAGCATGAAATTCCCCTGAAAAATCATGCTAACTACATTATTTGGTCATCTGTCATGTGCCTGGCAAGGATTTCCAGGAAGAGCTGCTTCATCAACTTCCTGGGGATAAAAAAGAGGCTGGCTGGTTTGTACTATGGCGAGTCCTCTTAATTGCCTTTTTTGAAGATGGGTGTCATTTGCTAACATCCACTCTTTAGCTCCTCTTCTCATCTACACCTCGGCAAAAAGCTTTTCCACTATGTCTGGCTAGGAAAAACTGTGCCAGCACAGAAAACATCTCCCATCGTGTTCTAGAAGTTGCACGGATGTCTGCCAAGTGTTTGGCAGGAAGAAAAGAAAAGTTGTCCAAAACAGCTTCCAATCGAATGTTCCTGTGATTGGAAAAGTCAGGAGAGTGCAAAGGTACTGTTTTCTATCAGTTGGCAAGGTGCGCACACAATCCCAGTGTTGTACAGCTTGCTTCTTCACCTTCCCGAAGCTGCCGCTCTCGCCGGCTGCCGGAGCCCAAGAAGCGGCTTCTTCGCGCAAAGACGATTGTGCCGCTCACAGTGCTCTCCTTAGCGCGGCTTCTGCCGAAAGACGCCCGGCAGCGGCTCTTACCTCCGGAGAGCATCCTACCTTCGTCTTTAGCTCCTCTTCTCATCTACACCTCGGCAAAACGCTTTTCCACTATGTCTGGCTAGGAAAAACTGTGCCAGCACAGAAAACATCTCCCATCGTGTTCTAGAAGTTGCACGGATGTCTGCCAAGTGTTTGGCAGGAAGAAAAGAAAAGTTGTCCAAAACAGCTTCCAATCGAATGTTCCTGTGATTGGAAAAGTCAGGAGAGTGCAAAGGTACTGTTTTCTATCAGTTGGCAAGGTGCGCACACAATCCCAGTGTTGTACAGCTTGCTTCTTCACCTTCCCGAAGCTGCCGCTCTCGCCGGCTGCCGGAGCCCAAGAAGCGGCTTCTTCGCGCAAAGACGATTGTGCCGCTCACAGTGCTCTCCTTAGCGCGGCTTCTGCCGAAAGACGCCCGGCAGCGGCTCTTACCTCCGGAGAGCATCCTACCTTCGTCTTTCGCGTCTTATGTAGTCTACACCTCGGCAAAAAGCTTTTCCACTATGTCTGGCTAGGAAAAACTGTGCCAGCACAGAAAACATCTCCCATCGTGTTCTAGAAGTTGCACGGATGTCTGCCAAGTGTTTGGCAGGAAGAAAAGAAAAGTTGTCCAAAACAGCTTCCAATCGAATGTTCCTGTGATTGGAAAAGTCAGGAGAGTGCAAAGGTACTGTTTTCTATCAGTTGGCAAGGTGCGCACACAATCCCAGTGTTGTACAGCTTGCTTCTTCACCTTCCCGAAGCTGCCGCTCTCGCCGGCTCCCGGAACCGAAGAAGCGGCTTCTTCGCGCAAAGACGATTGTGCCGCTCACAGTGCTCTCCTTAGCGCGGCTTCTGCCGAAAGACGCCCGGCAGCGGCTCTTACCTCCGGAGAGCATCCTACCTTCGTCTTTCGCGTCTTATGTAGTCTACACCTCGGCAAAACGGTTTTCCACTATGTCTGGCTAGGAAAAACTGTGCCAGCACAGAAAACATCTCCCATCGTGTTCTCGAAGTTGCACGGATGTCTGCCAAGTGTTTGGCAGGAAGAAAAGAAAAGTTGTCCAAAACAGCTTCCAATCGAATGTTCCTGTGATTGGAAAAGTCAGGAGAGTGCAAAGGTACTGTTTTCTATCAGTTGGCAAGGTGCGCACACAATCCCAGTGTTGTACAGCTTGCTTCTTCACCTTCCCGAAGCTGCCGCTCTCGCCGGCTGCCGGAGCCCAAGAAGCGGCTTCTTCGCGCAAAGACGATTGTGCCGCTCACAGTGCTCTCCTTAGCGCGGCTTCTGCCGAAAGACGCCCGGCAGCGGCTCTTACCTCCGGAGAGCATCCTACCTTCGTCTTTCGCGTCTTTTGTAGTCTACATCTTAGCAAAACGCTTTTCCACTATGTCTGGCTAGGAAAAACTGTGCCAGCACAGAAAACATCTCCCATCGTGTTCTAGAAGTTGCACGGATGTCTGCCAAGTGTTTGGCAGGAAGAAAAGAAAAGTTGTCCAAAACAGCTTCCAATCGAATGTTCCTGTGATTGGAAAAGTCAGGAGAGTGCAAAGGTACTGTTTTCTATCAGTTGGCAAGGTGCGCACACAATCCCAGTGTTGTACAGCTTGCTTCTTCACCTTCCCGAAGCTGCCGCTCTCGCCGGCTGCCGGAGCCCAAGAAGCGGGTTCTTCGCGCAAAGACGATTGTGCCGCTCACAGTGCTCCCCTTAGCGCGGCTTCTGCCGAAAGACGCCCGGCAGCGGCTCTTACCTCCTGAGAGTGGCAGCTTCGGGAAGGTGAAGAAGCAAGCTGTACAACACTGGGATTGTGTGCGCACCTTGCCAACTGATAGAAAACAGTACCTTTGCACTCTCCTGACTTTTCCAATCACAGGAACATTCGATTGGAAGCTGTTTTGGACAACTTTTCTTTTCTTCCTGCCAAACACTTGGCAGACATATCTGCAACTTCTAGAAAACGATGGGAGATGTTTTCTGGGCTGGCACGGTTTTTCCTAGCCAGACATAGTGGAAAAGCGTTTTGCTAAGATGTAGACTACATAAGACGCGAAAGACGAAGGTAGGATGCTCTCCGGAGTTAAGAGCCGCTGCCGGGCGTCTTTCGGCAGAAGCCGCGCTAAGGAGAGCCCTGTGAGCGGCACAATCGTCTTTGCGCGAACAAGCCGATTCTTCGGTTCCGGGAGCCGGCGAGAGCGGCAGCTTAGGGAAGGTGAAGAAGCAAGCTGTACAACACTGGGATTGTGTGCGCACTTTGCCAACTGATAGAAAACAGTACCTTTGCACTCTCCTGACTTTTCCAATCACAGGAACATTCGATTGGAAGCTGTTTTGGACAACTTTTCTTTTCTTCCTGCCAAACACTTGGCAGACATCCGTGCAACTTCTAGAACACGATGGGAGATGTTTTCTGTGCTGGCACAGTTTTTCCTAGCCAGACATAGTGGAAAAGCGTTTTGCTAAGATGTAGACTACAAAAGACGCGAAAGACGAAGGTAGGATGCTCTCCGGAGGTAAGAGCCGCTGCCGGGCGTCTTTCGGCAGAAGCCGCGCTAAGGAGAGCACTGTGAGCGGCACAATCGTCTTTGCGCGAAGAAGCCGCTTCTTGGGCTCCGGCAGCCGGCGAGAGCGGCAGTTTCGGGAAGGTGAAGAAGCAAGCTGTACAACACTGGGATTGTGTGCGCACCTTGCCAACTGATAGAAAACAGTACCTTTGCACTCTCCTGACTTTTCCAATCACATGAACATTCGATTGGAAGCTGTTTTGAACAACTTTTCTTTTCTTCCTGCCAAACACTTGGCAGACATCCGTGCAACTTCTAGAACACGATGGGAGATGTTTTCTGTGCTGGCACAGTTTTTCCTAGCCAGACATAGTGGAAAAGCGTTTTGCCGAGGTGTAGACTACAAAAGACGCGAAAGACGAAGGTAGGATGCTCTCCGGAGGTAAGAGCCGCTGCCGGGCGTCTTTCGGCAGAAGCCGCGCTAAGGAGAGCCCTGTGAGCGGCACAATCGTCTTTGCGCGAAGAAGCCGCTTCTTGGGCTCCGGCAGCCGGCGAGAGCGGCAGCTTCGGGAAGGTGAAGAAGCAAGCTGTACAACACTGGGATTGTGTGCGCACCTTGCCAACTGATAGAAAACAGTACCTTTGCACTCTCCTGACTTTTCCAATCACAGGAACATTCGATTGGAAGCTGTTTTGGACAACTTTTCTTTTCTTCCTGCCAAACACTTGGCAGACATCCGTGCAACTTCTAGAACACGATGGGAGATGTTTTCTGTGCTGGCACAGTTTTTCCTAGCCAGACATAGTGGAAAAGCGTTTTGCTAAGATGTAGACTACAAAAGACGCGAAAGACGAAGGTAGGATGCTCTCCGGAGGTAAGAGCCGCTGCCGGGCGTCTTTCGGCAGAAGCCGCGCTAAGGAGAGCACTGTGAGCGGCACAATCGTCTTTGCGCGAAGAAGCCGCTTCTTGGGCTCCGGCAGCCGGCGAGAGCGGCAGCTTCGGGAAGGTGAAGAAGCAAGCTGTACAACACTGGGATTGTGTGCGCACCTTGCCAACTGATAGAAAACAGTACCTTTGCACTCTCCTGACTTTTCCAATCACAGGAACATTCGATTGGAAGCTGTTTTGGACAACTTTTCTTTTCTTCCTGCCAAACACTTGGCAGACATCCGTGCAACTTCTAGAACACGATGGGAGATGTTTTCTGTGCTGGCACAGTTTTTCCTAGCCAGACATAGTGGAAAAGCGTTTTGCTAAGATGTAGACTACAAAAGACGCGAAAGACGAAGGTAGGATGCTCTCCGGAGGTAAGAGCCGCTGCCGGGCGTCTTTCGGCAGAAGCCGCGCTAAGGAGAGCACTGTGAGCGGCACAATCGTCTTTGCGCGAAGAAGCCGCTTCTTGGGCTCCGGCAGCCGGCGAGAGCGGCAGCTTCGGGAAGGTGAAGAAGCAAGCTGTACAACACTGGGATTGTGTGCGCACCTTGCCAACTGATAGAAAACAGTACCTTTGCACTCTCCTGACTTTTCCAATCACAGGAACATTCGATTGGAAGCTGTTTTGGACAACTTTTCTTTTCTTCCTGCCAAACACTTGGCAGACATCCGTGCAACTTCTAGAACACGATGGGAGATGTTTTCTGTGCTGGCACAGTTTTTCCTAGCCAGACATAGTGGAAAAGCGTTTTGCTAAGATGTAGACTACAAAAGACGCGAAAGACGAAGGTAGGATGCTCTCCGGAGGTAAGAGCCGCTGCCGGGCGTCTTTCGGCAGAAGCCGCGCTAAGGAGAGCACTGTGAGCGGCACAATCGTCTTTGCGCGAAGAAGCCGCTTCTTGGGCTCCGGGAGCCGGCGAGAGCGGCAGCTTCGGGAAGGTGAAGAAGCAAGCTGTACAACACTGGGATTGTGTGCGCACCTTGCCAACTGATAGAAAACAGTACCTTTGCACTCTCCTGACTTTTCCAATCACAGGAACATTCGATTGGAAGCTGTTTTGGACAACTTTTCTTTTCTTCCTGCCAAACACTTGGCAGACATCCGTGCAACTTCTAGAACACGATGGGAGATGTTTTCTGTGCTGGCACAGTTTTTCCTAGCCAGACATAGTGGAAAAGCGTTTTGCCGAGGTGTAGATGAGAAGAGGAGCTAAAGACGAAGGTAGGATGCTCTCCGGAGGTAAGAGCCGCTGCCGGGCGTCTTTCGGCAGAAGCCGCGCTAAGGAGAGCCCTGTGAGCGGCACAATCGTCTTTGCGCGAAGAAGCCGCTTCTTGGGCTCCGGCAGCCGGCGAGAGCGGCAGCTTCGGGAAGGTGAAGAAGCAAGCTGTACAACACTGGGATTGTGTGCGCACCTTGCCAACTGATAGAAAACAGTACCTTTGCACTCTCCTGACTTTTCCAATCACAGGAACATTCGATTGGAAGCTGTTTTGGACAACTTTTCTTTTCTTCCTGCCAAACACTTGGCAGACATCCGTGCAACTTCTAGAACACGATGGGAGATGTTTTCTGTGCTGGCACAGTTTTTCCTAGCCAGACATAGTGGAAAAGCGTTTTGCTAAGATGTAGACGACAACAGAGGCTAAAGAGTGGATGTTGGCAAATGACACCCATCTTCAAAAAAGGCAATTAAGAGGACTCGCCATAGTACAAACCAGCCAGCCTCTTTTTTATCCCCAGGAAGTTGATGAAGCAGCTCTTCCTGGAAATCCTTGCCAGGCACATGACAGATGACCAAATAATGTAGTTAGCATGATTTTTCAGGGGAATTTCATGCTGAACATCACTTTAAACTCCTCTGATGAATCAACTTGACTGGTAGATGAAGGGAATATTATCTGCCTGGGCTTCAGGGAGGTTTTTGACATACCTCTACATGGCATCACACATACATATGGAAGCAATAGTGCAAAGGGGAGGGAATCAGTGTCTTTTCAGTGATGCTGAGGGAAAAGACAAGAGGCAGTGGGCACACACTGAAATACAGGAGATTGCCTTTGAACATCAGTAAATGTTTCTTTACTGTCAGGGTGACTGAACCACGGCACAGACTGCCCAGAAAGATTGTGGAGCCTGGATCTTCGAAGACATTAAAAGTACACCCAGATAGAATCCTGGGCAAGAGGCTCTAGGTATCCTGGTTTAGGCAGGGGGGTTGGGCCTGGTTAGCCCCACCAACCCCTTCCACTCTCTTTCATTCTGTGCTAGTGAATTCTCTTCAAGATGCATTTCAAAGCGCTGGCATGACAAAGTTCTGTGCAGACAGAGATCCAAATGGACATGGCATCTAAGTTCCTTAAGCAGTGTTCAAGAAGAATGTAAAACTCTGGCACAAGTGTCTCTTCCCTAACTGAATCCCTTTCATGGGAAAATTCCCAGCTCTAGAAAGATCTTCTGATACGCATGCTTAAGACTGACACTGGCTGAGCAAATTTCTCCCTATGTATATCTAAGACCAGTTAGGATCTTCACCCAAAGTGCAGTCAACATAGTCACAGAATGCCTATTGTTAAGAAGTGACAGCTTCCATCAGAATGGCAGCTATTGGTCCACAAAATGGATTAATGGATGGGAATTATCTACGTGGGTTAAAAACAAAAATAAAGAGTTGGTCTTTATTTATCAATTTCATGGCAATATTGATAAGGGAAGAAAAAGATCTAAGTCCTTGACTTTCTGGACTCGAGGAAAGATTTTAAAAATTCCTTGTAAAAATGTATGATCACAATCAGACTATTGAAACCATTTTAGTTGGGAACAAAGTTCCAAAATTGTCTAGATAGTGGCAAAGAAGCCAAGAAAATAGGAAAGAAACAAAAAGAGAGCAAAAGAGTCAGCTTCAGTGTACAAGCTCGTTCTAGAAGTAGTCTGCTGGGAAAAGGAACCCCCAGCTAAATTTCCAATGTATTCCTGCGCTTGATTCAGTAACTGGTCAATGTAAAAACCAATCCTTTTGTACAACTTCTTCCAGCAACAAAAACTCCAACAGGTTGACACTACCATCATGCCTGTTCCAGACATATTTAAAAGAGAAATGATGATTTTCTTGAAAACCTACTTACATAAAAGTTGCAAGATGGTGGAGGGATTCCCACATCCTCCTTCCTCCATCTGGCTTGAAAGTATATTTGATAAAATATGCAACAAAGCACATGATTTATAAGGGAGAGTCAAATGGATGATTTGGGAATCGATCTCTTGTTGATAGTAAACTTCATATCCACTCGGTGTGACCTTTTTAAAACAAAATGTGGAGCTGAGGCATGAATCTGCCACAACAATTGTAAAGCAAACATACACACTCCCCTTCATATGCCCCCCCTCCACACACACCTAGGCACACACAGAGATCAGCATAGCAGATCATGAACACCTTGGAAAAGACTGAAATGCTAAATGCCTCTCTTGATGGGCAAAAGAGCTGGTGCAGTAATTCAAATGCCTGGTACAAAAATTCTGTTTAATATTTAGCTCCTATTTAAAACACAGCTTTTCATTTCATTCTATTTACAGAATATTTTCATTTCATTTGTTTCTTTAAAATTACTTAGTTCTCACCTGTTGTATGTCTAGGAATATTTTCTTCCAAAAATAGAAAAAAATAGATGATATCTTTTCAGCAGAAAACATTGGTTGATACAATTTTAAACCATCATGATATGGAAGAATTCTTCTGTCCCTCTCGAAGGTGGAAGAAGCATTTGGATCACAGATCATCTACAATGAAATACTTGACATGTTTAAGATGCTTTCAATCAATTTTGATCGTCAATTGCTTATTTGTTGTAAACAGTAATTTTTCAGTGAAGGGAAAGTGTGTGTGGTATATCTACATGATATGTTCAAAGGCAGTTCCTACTAATGGCCAGGCTGAATTCCAGTAAATAATGTCCCGAATGATATTTTGCCGCCTTCTTTGGCACTTCATGAAATCTTACCCCGATGAAGTGCTGAAACAAAGAGATTTTCTCTTAGAGAGTGTCTCATGTTGTAACCTATCCCATGGATTTTATGCTGTAATTCTTATCTCTTTTAAAATTTACTATCTTCTGTACAGTTTTCATGAAACTTTCTGTTACAGTAGTGAATAGCACAGATAAATGTCATTTTGTACAACTTTGAATTTACCCCAAGAGCTGAGAGAAAACTTGATCCTATACTTCAATCCGAGTTTCTTCTATAGTCCGACTTTGTTTCTCTACCATCAAGCTTCTCCTTTGTTGCTGCTCCAAGCCCCGTCCAAGGTGACCTTGAATACTTTCAGGGATGGGACACCCACAACTTCTCTGGGCAACCTGTTCCAGTGTTCCAGCACTCCCACAGTAAAAAAGGCCTTCCTTTCATCTAATATGTGTAGGAAATCATAAATCTAGGCATAGAAGCTTGGAGTGCAAATTTGAAATTCTTTGGATTTGAAGCACATTTTATATGAATACTGACTTACAGATGACTAAAAGATGTTGATGGGCATTTGAGCTGACAAGTTTTGAAAAAGTGCACGGAAATTAAAATTGAAACCACTAAAATTAAAAACTCCTTGCCATTTTCTTTTTCCTCTCCTATTCAAAATTGCATATGTCAGATATCAGTGCTTCATGCAAACCTCTCAGATGCTCTCAGAGAAAAAGCTTTTCTTTCAGACTAAGTTGCGGTTGACGTAGAACACTAGCAGGAGTGAAAGATTTTCTGGGCATCGGGGCAGCCCGTTCTCCTTGGATTTGTGTGCAGAATGCATTTTATCCAAACTGGAAAATAGATCCCAGCTCTGTTCTATTCATCATTCTTACTTCATCAGGCCAGAAGATTCTGTGAAAAGTAGCCTGTGGACCTTGAAGACAGCGCATGTGAACCAGATGAGAGGTGATAGAGAAGTTGAGGGAGAGAAGAAAGAGCATGAGGCTGAAACCAGAAAGTATTTCTCCACGTGATCATGGAAGATTGCAGGAGCCACTTGGTACTATCAAACCAGCCCAACTTGGCACTGGTGCCACCTTGGGTCTGGGAGCCATGTTGCATATCGTGCATTTTAAGGAGCCAGCTGGCCACACCCAGCCATATGCCCCCAAACACAAACCAAGGCCCTTTTCTCTGGCAAACAAAACTCAGCTGCCCTGCTTCTGGATGGCAGATTGCAGGAACCACTTGGTACTATCAAACCAGCCCAACTTGGCACTGGTGCCACCATGGGTCTGGTCACCATCCTGCCTATTGTAGCTTTTCAGGAGCCAGCCGGTCACTCTCAGCCATAGGCCCCCAAACACAAACCTCGGCCCGTTTCCCTGGCAAACAAAAGTAAGCTGCCCCGCTTCTGGATGGCACATTGCAGGAGCTACTTAGTACTATCAAATCAGCCCGACTTGGCACAGGTGCCACCTTGGATCTGGGAACCATCCTGTGTATCGTGGATTTTCAGGGGCCAGCCAGCCACTCTCAGCCATATGCCCCCAAAAACAAACCACGGACCTTTTCTCTGGCAAACAAAACTCAACTGCCCCTCTTCTGGATGGCAAATTTTAGGACGCACTTTGTACTACGAAAACCGCCCGACGTGGCACTGGTGCCACCTTGTGTCAGGGAACCATCCTGCATATCGAGCTTTTTAAGGAGCCAGCCGGCCAGGCCCAGCCATATACCCCCAAAAACAAACCACGGACCATTTCTCATGGAAACAAAAATCCGCTGCCCCGCGTCTGGATGGCAGATTGCAGGAGCCACTTTGCACCATCAAACCAGCCCGACTTGGCACTGGTGCCACCTTGGGTCTGGGAACAATCCTGCGTATCGTACATATTCAGGAACCAGC
Source organism: Melospiza melodia melodia (assembly GCF_035770615.1). Taxonomy (NCBI): domain Eukaryota; kingdom Metazoa; phylum Chordata; class Aves; order Passeriformes; family Passerellidae; genus Melospiza; species Melospiza melodia. Next base: position 41,632,873 of record NC_086197.1, read on the forward strand.
CGACCACTCCCAGCCACAGGCCCCCAAACACAAACAACGGCCCATTTCCCTGGCAAACAAAACTCAGCTGCCCCGCTTCTGGATGGCAGTTTGCAGGAGCCACTTGGGACTATCAAACCAGCCCGACTTGGCACTGGTGCCACCTTGGGTCTGGGAACCATCCTGCGTATGGTGGATTCTAAGGAGCCAGCCGGCCACTCCCAGCCACAGGCCCCCAACAAAAACCACGGCCCTTTTTTCTGGCAAACAAAACTTAGCTGCCTCACTTCTGGATGGCAGATTGCAGGAGCCACTTGGTGTAATCAAACCAGCCCGACTTGGCACTGGTGCCACCTTGGGTCTGGGAACCATCCTGCGTATCGTGGATTCTAAGGAGCCAGCCGGCCACTCCCAGCCACAGGCCCCCAAACAAAATCAACGGCGCTGTTCCCTGGAAAACAAAACACGCCTGCCAACTTTTTGATGGAGTTTGCAGGAGCCACTTGGTACTATCAAACCAGCCCAACTTGGCACTGGTGTCACCTTGGGTCTGGGAAACATCCTGCGTATCGTGGATTCTTAGGAGCCAGCCGGCCACTCCTAGCCACAGGCCCCCAGACAAAAACCTAGGCCTATTTCTCTGGCAAACAAAAGTAAGCTGCCCCGCTTCTGGATGGCAGATTGCAGGAGCCACTTGGTACTATCAAACCAGCCCAACTTGGCACTGGTGCCACCTTGGCTCTGGGAACCATCCTGCCTATTGTAGCTTTTCAGGAGCCAGCCGGTCACTCCCAGCCATAGGCCCCCAAACAGAAACCTCGGCCCGTTTCCCTGGCAAAGAAAAGTAAGCTGCCCCGCTTCTGGATGGCAGATTGCAGGAGCTACTTAGTACTATCAAATCAGCCCGACTTGGCACAGGTGCCACCTTGGATCTGGGAACCATCCTGCGTATCGTGGATTTTCAGGGGCCAGCCGGCCACTCTCAGCCATATGCCCCCAAACACAACCCACGGCCCTTTTCTCTGGCAAACAAAACTCAACTGCCCCTCTTCTGGATGGCAAATTGCAGGACGCACTTGGTACTACAAAAAGAGCCCGACTTGGCAGTGGTGCCACCTTGGCTCTGGGAACCATCCTGCGTATCGAACATTTTAAGGAGCCAGCCGGCAATTCCCAGTCGTATGCCCCAAAAAGAAACCACGGACCTTTTCTCTGGCAAAAAAAACTCAGCTGTCCCGCTTCTGGATGGCAGATTGCAGGAGTCACTTTGAACCATACAACCAGCCTTACTTGGCACTGGTGCCACCTTGGATCTGGGAACCATCCTGCCTATCGTTGATTTTCAGGGGCCAGCCTACCACTCTCGGCCATAGGCCCCCAAACACAAACCACAGCCCTTTTCTCTAGCAAACAAAAATCCGCTGCCCCGCGTCTGGATGGCAGATTGCAGGAGCCACTTTGCACCATCAAACCAGCCCGACTTGGCACTGGTGCCACCTTGGGTCTGGGAACAATCCTGCGTATCGTACATATTCAGGAACCAGCCGACCACTCCCAGCCACAGGCCCCCAAACACAAACAACGGCCCATTTCCCTGGCAAACAAAACTCAGCTGCCCCGCTTCTGGATGGCAGATTGCAGGAGCCACTTGGTACTATCAAACCAGCCCGACTTGGCACTGGTGCCACCTTGGGTCTGGGAACCATCCTGCCTATCGTGGATTTTAAGGAGCCAGCCGGCTACTCCCAGCCACAGGCCCCCAACAAAAACCACGGCCCTTTTTTCTCGCAAACAAAACTTAGCTGCCTCACTTCTGGATGGCAGATTGCAGGAGTCACTTGGTGTAATCAAACCAGCCCGACTTGGCACTGGTGCCACCTTGGGTCTGGGAACCATCCTGCGTATCGTGGATTCTAAGGAGCCAGCCGGCCACTCCCAGCCACAGGCCCCCAAACAAAATCAACGGCGCTGTTCCCTGGAAAACAAAACACGCCTGCCAACTTTTTGATGGAGTTTGCAGGAGCCACTTGGTACTATCAAACCAGCCCAACTTGGCACTGGTGCCACCATGGGTCTGGTAAACATCCTGCGTATCGTGGATTCTTAGGAGCCAGCCGGCCACTCCTAGCCACAGGCCCCCAAACAAAAACCTAGGCCTATTTCTCTGGCAAACAAAAGTAAGCTGCCCCGCTTCTGGATGGCAGATTGCAGGAGACACTTGGGACTATCAAACCAGCCCAACTTGGCTCTGGTGCCACCTTGGATCTGGGAACCATGCTGTGTATCGTGGATTTTCAGGGGCCAGCCGGCCACTCTCAGCCATATGCCCCCAAACAGAAACCTCGGCCCGTTTCTCTGGCAAACAAAACTCAACTGCCCCTCTTCTGGATGGCAAATTGCAAGATGAACTTGATACTAAAACCGCAGGCCGACTTGGTAGTGGTGACACCTTGGGCCTGGGAACCATCATGCGTATCGAGCATTTTAAGGAGCCAGCCGGCCACTCCCAGCAATATGCCCCCAAAAACAATCCACGGAATTTTTCTCTGGCAAACAAAAATCAGCTGCCCCGCTTCTGGATGGCAGATTGCAGGAGCCACTTTGACCCATCAAACCAGCCCGACTTGGCACTGGTGCCACCTTGCATCCTGGAACCATGCTGCCTAGCGTGGATTTTCAGGGGCCAGCCGGCCACTCTCAGCTATATGCCCCCAAACAAAACCCACGGCCCGTTTCCCTGGCAAACAAAAGTAAGCTGCCCCGCTTCTGGATGGCAGATTGCAGGAACCACTTGGTAGTATCAAACCAGCCCGACTTGGCACTGGTGCCACCTTGGGTCTGGGAACCATCCTGCGTATCGTGGATTCTAAGGAGCCAGCCGGCCACTCCCAGCCACAGGCCCCCAAATACAAACAACGGCGCTTTTCCCTGGAAAACAAAACTCGCCTGCCAACTTTTTGATGGCAGATTGCAGGAGCAACTTGGTACTATCAAACCAGCCCAACTTGGCACTGGTGCCACCATGGGTCTGGTAACCATCCTGCCTATTGTAGCTTTTCAGGAGCCAGCCGGTCACTCCCAGCCATAGGCCCCCAGTCACAAACCTCGGCCCGTTTCCCTGGCAAACAAAAGTAAGCTGCCCCGCTTCTGGATGGCAGATTGCAGGAGCCACTTGGTACTATCAAACCAGCCCGACTTGGCACTGGTACCACCTTGGGTCTGGGAACCATGCTGCGTATCGCAGATTCTAAGGCGCCAGTCGGCCACTCCCAGCCACAAGACCACAAACACAAACAACGGCGCTTTTCTCTGGCAAACAAAACTCAACTGCCCCTCTTCTGGATGGCAAATTGCAGGACGCACTTGGTACTATCAAACCAGCACGACTTGGCACTGGTGCCACCTTGGGTCTGGGAACCATCTTGCGTATTGTGGATTGTCAGGAGCCAGCTGGACACTCTCGGCCACAGACCCCAATCAAAAACAACGGCCCGTTTCACAGGCAAACAAAACTCAGCTGCCCCGCTTCTGGATGGGAGATTGCAGGAGGCACTTGACACTGTGAAACCAGCCCCACTTGGCACTGGTGCCACCTTGGGTCTGGGAACCATGCTGCGTATCATGGATTTTCAGGAGCCAGCCGGCCACTCCCAGCCATAGGCCCCCAAACAAAAACCACAGCCTTTTTCTCTGGCAAACAAAATTCAGCTGCCCCGCTTCTGGATGGCAGATTGCAGGAGCCACTTGGGACTATCACACCAGCACAACATGGCACTGGTGCCACCTTGGATCTGGGAATCATCCTTCCTATCGTGGATTTTCAGGGGCCAGCCGGTCACTCTCAGCCATAGGCCCCAAACACAAACCACGGCCCTTTTCTCTGGAAAACAAAACTCAACTGCCCCTCTTCTGGATGGCAGATTGCAGGAGCCACTGGGTACTATGAAACCAGCCCTACTTGGCACTGGTGCCACCTTGGGTCTGGGAACCATGCTGCGTATCATGGATTTTCAGGAGCCAGCCGTCCACTGCCAGCCACAGGCCCCGAAACACAAACAACAGCCTTTTTCTCTGGCAAACAAAATTCAGCTGCCCCGCTTCTGGATGGCAGATTGCAGGAACCACTTGGTACTAACAAACCAGCCCGACTTGGCACTGGTGCCACCTTGGGTCTGGGAACCATCCTGCGTATCGTGGATTCTAAGGAGCCAGCTGGCCACTCCCAGCCACAGGCCCCAAAACACACACAACGGCGCTTTTCCCTGGAAAACAAAACTCGCCTGCCAACTTTTTGATGGCAGATTGCAGGAGCCACTTGGTACTATCAAACCAGCCCAACTTGCCACTGGTGCCACCATGGGTCTGGTCACCATCCTGCCTATCGTAGCTTTTCAGGAGCCAGCCGGTCACTACCTGCCATAGGCCCCGAGACACAAAGCTCGGCCCGTTTCCCTGGCAAACAAAAGTAAGCTGCCCCGCTTCTGGATGGCAGATTGCAGGAGCCACTTGGTACTATCAAACCAGCCCGACTTGGCACTGGTACCACCTTGGGTCTGGGAACCATCCTGCCTATCGTGGATTTTAAGGAGCCAGCCGGCTACTCCCAGCCACAGGCCCCCAACAAAAACCACGGCCCTTTTTTCTGGCAAACAAAACTTAGCTGCCTCACTTATGGATGGCAGATTGCAGGAGCCACTTGGTGTAATCAAACCAGCCCGACTTGGCACTGGTGTCACCTTGGGTCTGGGAACCATCCTGCGTATCGTGGATTCTAAGGAGCCAGCCGGCCACTCCCAGCCACAGGCCCCCAAACAAAATCAACGGCGCTGTTCCCTGGAAAACAAAACACGCCTGCCAACTTTTTGATGGAGTTTGCAGGAGCCACTTGGTACTATCAAACCAGCCCAACTTGGCACTGGTGCCACCATGGGTCTGGTAAACATCCTGCGTATCGTGGATTCTTAGGCGCCAGCCGGCCACTCCTAGCCACAGGCCCCCAAACAAAAACCTAGGCCTATTTCTCTGGCAAACAAAAGTAAGCTGCCCCGCTTCTGGATGGCAGATTGCAGGAGACACTTGGGACTATCAAACCAGCCCAACTTGGCACTGGTGCCACCTTGGATCTGGGTACCATGTTGTGTATCGTGGATTTTCAGGGGCCAGCCGGCCACTCTCAGCCATATGTCCCCAAACAGAAACCTCGGCCCGTTTCTCTGGCAAACAAAATTCAACCGCCCCTCTTCTGGATGGCAAATTGCAGGATGAACTTGAAACTAAAACCGCAGGCCGACTTGGTAGTGGTGACACCTTGGGCCTGGGAACCATCATGCGTATCGAGCATTTTAAGGAGCCAGCCGGCCACTCCCAGCAATATGCCCCCAAAAACAATCCACGGAATTTTTCTCTGGCAAACAAAAATCAGCTGCCCCGCTTCTGGATGGCAGATTGCAGGAGCCACTTTGCACCATCAAACCAGCCCGACTTGGCACTGGTGCCACCTTGCATCCTGGAACCATGCTGCCTAGCGTGGATTTTCAGGGGCCAGCCGGCCACTCTCAGCTATATGCCCCCAAACAAAACCCACGGCCCGTTTCCCTGGCAAACAAAAGTAAGCTGCCCCGCTTCTGGATGGCAGATTGCAGGAACCACTTGGTAGTATCAAACCAGCCCGACTTGGCACTGGTGCCACCTTGGGTCTGGGAACCATCCTGCGTATCGTGGATTCTAAGGAGCCAGCCGGCCACTCCCAGCCACAGGCCCCCAAATACAAACAACGGCGCTTTTCCCTGGAAAACAAAACTCGCCTGCCAACTTTTTGATGGCAGATTGCAGGAGCAACTTGGTACTATCAAACCAGCCCAACTTGGCACTGGTGCCACCATGGGTCTGGTAACCATCCTGCCTATTGTAGCTTTTCAGGAGCCAGCCGGTCACTCCCAGCCATAGGCCCCCAGTCACAAACCTCGGCCCGTTTCCCTGGCAAACAAAAGTAAGCTGCCCCGCTTCTGGATGGCAGATTGCAGGAGCCACTTGGTACTATCAAACCAGCCCGACTTGGCACTGGTACCACCTTGGGTCTGGGAACCATGCTGCGTATCGCAGATTCTAAGGCGCCAGTCGGCCACTCCCAGCCACAAGACCACAAACACAAACAACGGCGCTTTTCTCTGGCAAACAAAACTCAACTGCCCCTCTTCTGGATGGCAAATTGCAGGACGCACTTGGTACTATCAAACCAGCACGACTTGGCACTGGTGCCACCTTGGGTCTGGGAACCATCTTGCGTATTGTGGATTGTCAGGAGCCAGCTGGACACTCTCGGCCACAGACCCCAATCAAAAACAACGGCCCGTTTCACAGGCAAACAAAACTCAGCAGCCCCGCTTCTGGATGGGAGATTGCAGGAGGCACTTGACACTGTGAAACCAGCCCCACTTGGCACTGGTGCCACCTTGGGTCTGGGAACCATGCTGCGTATCATGGATTTTCAGGAGCCAGCCGGCCACTCCCAGCCATAGGCCCCCAAACAAAAACCACAGCCTTTTTCTCTGGCAAACAAAATTCAGCTGCCCCGCTTCTGGATGGCAGATTGCAGGAGCCACTTGGGACTATCACACCAGCACAACATGGCACTGGTGCCACCTTGGATCTGGGAATCATCCTTCCTATCGTGGATTTTCAGGGGCCAGCCGGTCACTCTCAGCCATAGGCCCCAAACACAAACCACGGCCCTTTTCTCTGGAAAACAAAACTCAACTGCCCCTCTTCTGGATGGCAGATTGCAGGAGCCACTGGGTACTATGAAACCAGCCCTACTTGGCACTGGTGCCACCTTGGGTCTGGGAACCATGCTGCGTATCATGGATTTTCAGGAGCCAGCCGTCCACTGCCAGCCACAGGCCCCGAAACACAAACAACAGCCTTTTTCTCTGGCAAACAAAATTCAGCTGCCCCGCTTCTGGATGGCAGATTGCAGGAACCACTTGGTACTAACAAACCAGCCCGACTTGGCACTGGTGCCACCTTGGGTCTGGGAACCATCCTGCGTATCGTGGATTCTAAGGAGCCAGCTGGCCACTCCCAGCCACAGGCCCCAAAACACACACAACGGCGCTTTTCCCTGGAAAACAAAACTCGCCTGCCAACTTTTTGATGGCAGATTGCAGGAGCCACTTGGTACTATCAAACCAGCCCAACTTGCCACTGGTGCCACCATGGGTCTGGTCACCATCCTGCCTATCGTAGCTTTTCAGGAGCCAGCCGGTCACTACCTGCCATAGGCCCCGAGACACAAAGCTCGGCCCGTTTCCCTGGCAAACAAAAGTAAGCTGCCCCGCTTCTGGATGGCAGATTGCAGGAGCCACTTGGTACTATCAAACCAGCCCGACTTGGCACTGGTACCACCTTGGGTCTGGGAACCATCCTGCCTATCGTGGATTTTAAGGAGCCAGCCGGCTACTCCCAGCCTCAGGCCCCCAACAAAAACCACGGCCCTTTTTTCTGGCAAACAAAACTTAGCTGCCTCACTTATGGATGGCAGATTGCAGGAGCCACTTGGTGTAATCAAACAAGCCCGACTTGGCACTGGTGTCACCTTGGGTCTGGGAACCATCCTGCGTATCGTGGATTCTAAGGAGCCAGCCGGCCACTCCCAGCCACAGGCCCCCAAACAAAATCAACGGCGCTGTTCCCTGGAAAACAAAACACGCCTGCCAACTTTTTGATGGAGTTTGCAGGAGCCACTTGGTACTATCAAACCAGCCCAACTTGGCACTGGTGCCACCATGGGTCTGGTAAACATCCTGCGTATCGTGGATTCTTAGGCGCCAGCAGGCCACTCCTAGCCACAGGCCCCCAAACAAAAACCTAGGCCTATTTCTCTGGCAAACAAAAGTAAGCTGCCCCGCTTCTGGATGGCAGATTGCAGGAGACACTTGGGACTATCAAACCAGCCCAACTTGGCACTGGTGCCACCTTGGATCTGGGTACCATGTTGTGTATCGTGGATTTTCAGGGGCCAGCCGGCCACTCTCAGCCATATGTCCCCAAACAGAAACCTCGGCCCGTTTCTCTGGCAAACAAAATTCAACCGCCCCTCTTCTGGATGGCAAATTGCAGGATGAACTTGAAACTAAAACCGCAGGCCGACTTGGTAGTGGTGACACCTTGGGCCTGGGAACCATCATGCGTATCGAGCATTTTAAGGAGCCAGCCGGCCACTCCCAGCAATATGCCCCCAAAAACAATCCACGGAATTTTTCTCTGGCAAACAAAAATCAGCTGCCCCGCTTCTGGATGGCAGATTGCAGGAGCCACTTTGCACCATCAAACCAGCCCGACTTGGCACTGGTGCCACCTTGCATCTGGGAACCATGCTGCCTAGCGTGGATTTTCAGGGGCCAGCGGGCCACTCTCAGCTATATGCCCCCAAACAAAACCCACGGCCCGTTTCCCTGGCAAACAAAAGTAAGCTGCCCTGCTTCTGGATGGCAGATTGCAGGAACCACTTGGTAGTATCAAACCAGCCCGACTTGGCACTGGTGCCACCTTGGGTCTGGGAACCATCCTGCGTATCGTGGATTCTAAGGAGCCAGCCGGCCACTCCCAGCCACAGGCCCCCAAACACAAACAACGGCGCTTTTCCCTGGAAAACAAAACTCGCCTGCCAACTTTTTGATGGCAGATTGCAGGAGCAACTTGGTACTATCAAACCAGCCCAACTTGGCACTGGTGCCACCATGGGTCTGGTCACCATCCTGCCTATTGTAGCTTTCCAGGAGCCAGCCGGTCACTCCCAGCCATAGGCCCCCAAACACAAACCTCGGCCCGTTTCCCTGGCAAACAAAAGTAAGCTGCCCCGCTTCTGGATGGCAGATTGCAGGAGCCACTTGGTACTATCAAACCAGCCCAACTTGGAAATGGTGCCACCTTGGGTCTGGGAACCATGCTGCGTATCGCAGATTCTAAGGCGCCAGTCGGCCACTCACAGCCACAAGCCCCCAAACACAAACAACGGCGCTTTCTCTGGCAAACAAAACTCAACTGCCCCTCTTCTGGATGGCAAATTGCAGGACGCACTTGGTACTATAAAAACAGCCCGACTTGGCACTGGTGCCACCTTGGGTCTGGGAACCATCCTGCGTATCGATCTTTTTAATGAGACAGCCGGCCACTCCCAGCCATATGCCCCCAAACACAACCCACGGCCCTTTCCTCTGGCAAACAAAACTCAGCTGCACCACTTCTGGATGGCAGATTGCAGGAGCCACTTGGTACTATCAAACCAGCAAGACTTGGCACTGGTGCCACCTTGGGTCTGGGAACCATCCTGCATATTGTGGATTGTCAGGAGCCAGCTGAACATTCTCGGCCACAGACCCCAATCAAAAACAACGGCCCGTTTCACAGGCAAACAAAACTCAGCTGCCCCGCTTCTGGATGGGAGATTGCAGGAGGCACTTGACACTGTGAAACCAGCCCCACTTGGCACTGGTGCCACCTTGGGTCTGGGAACCATGCTGCGTATCATGGATTTTCAGGAGCCAGCCGGCCACTCCCAGCCATAGGCCCCCAAACAAAAACCACAGCCTTTTTCTCTGGCAAACAAAATTCAGCTGCCCCACTTCTGGATGGCAGATTGCAGGAGCCACTTGGGACTATCACACCAGCACAACTTGGCACTGGTGCCACCTTGGATCTGGGAACCATCCTTCCTATCGTGGATTTTCAGGGGCCAGCCGGTCACTCTCAGCCATAGGCCCCAAACACAAACCACGGCCCTTTTCTCTGGAAAACAAAACTCAACTGCCCCTCTTCTGGATGGCAGATTGCAGGAGCCACTGGGTACTATGAAACCAGCCCTACTTGGCACTGGTGCCACCTTGGGTCTGGGAACCATGCTGCGTATCATGGATTTTCAGGAGCCAGCCGTCCACTGCCAGCCACAGGCCCCGAAACACAAACAACAGCCTTTTTCTCTGGCAAACAAAATTCAGCTGCCCCGCTTCTGGATGGCAGATTGCAGGAACCACTTGGTACTAACAAACCAGCCCGACTTGGCACTGGTGCCACCTTGGGTCTGGGAACCATCCTGCGTATCGTGGATTCTAAGGAGCCAGCTGGCCACTCCCAGCCACAGGCCCCAAAATACACACAACGGCGCTTTTCCCTGGAAAACAAAACTCGCCTGCCAACTTTTTGATGGCAGATTGCAGGAGCCACTTGGTACTATCAAACCAGCCCAACTTGGCACTGGTGCCACCATGGGTCTGGTCACCATCCTGCCTATCGTAGCTTTTCAGGAGCCAGCCGGTCACTCCCAGCCATAGGCCCCCAGAAAAAAACCTCGGTCCGTTTCCCTGGAAAACAAAAGTAAGCTGCCCCGCTTCTGGATGGCAGATTGCAGGAGCCACTTGGTGCTATCAAACCAGCCCGACTTGGCACTGGTGCCACCTTGGGTCTGGGAACCATCCTGCGTATCCTGTGTTCTAAGGAGCCAGCCGGCCACTCCCAGCCACAGTCCCCCAAACACAAACAACGGCGCTTTTCCCTGGAAAACAAAACTGACCTGCCAACTTTTTGATGGCAGATTGCAGGAGCCACTTGGTACTATCAAACCAGCCCAACTTGGCACTGGTGCCACCATGGGTCTGGTCACCATCCTGCCTATCGTAGCTTTTCAGGAGCCAGCCGGTCATTCCCAGCCATAGGTCCCCAGAAAAATACCTCGGCCCGTTTCCCTGGCAAACAAAAGTAAGCTGCCCCGCTTCTGGATGGCAGATTGCAGGAGCCACTTGGTACTATCAAACCAGCCCAACTTGACACTGGTGCCACCTTGGGTCTGGGAACCATGCTGCGTAACCCGGATTCTAAGACGACAGGCAGCCACTGCCAGCCACAGGCCTCCAAACAAAATCAACGGCGCTTTTCCCTGGAAAACAAAACTCGCCTGACAACTTTTAGATGGCAGATTGCAGGAGCCAGTTGGTACCATCAAACCAGCCCAACTTGGCACTGGTGCCACCTTGGGTCTGGGAACCATCCTGCCTATTGTTGCTCTTCAGGAGCCAGCCGGTCACTTCTAGCCCTAGGCCCCCAGTCATAAACCTCGGCCCGTTTCCCTGGCACACAAATGTAAGCTACCCCGCTTCAGGATGGCAGATTGCAGGAGCCACTTTTCACCATCAAACCAGCCCGACGTGGCACTGGTGCCACCTTGGGTCTGGGAACCATCCTGCGTATCGTGTGTTCTAAGGAGCCAGCCGTCCACTGCCAGCCACAGTCCCCCAAACACAAACAACGGCGCTTTTCCCTGGAAAACAAAACTGGCCTGCCAACTTTTTGATGGCAGATTGCAGGAGCCACTTGGTACTATCAAACCAGCCCAACTTGGCACTGGTGCCACCATGGGTCTGGTAACCATCCTGCCTATCGTAGCTTTTCAGGAGCCAGGCGGTCACTCCCAGCCATAGGCCCCCAGACACAAACCTCGGCCCGTTTCCCTGGCAAACAAAAGTAAGCTGCCCCGCTTCTGCATGGCAGATTGCAGGTGCTATTTAGTACTATCAAACCAGCCCGACTTGGCACTGGTGCCACCTCTGGTCTGGGAACCATCCTGCCTATCGTGGATTTTCAGGCGCCAGACGGCCACTATCAGCCATATGCCCCCAAAAACAAACCACGGCCCTTTTCTCTGGTAAACAAAACTCAACTGCCCCTCTTCTGGATGGCAAATTTTAGGACGCACTTTGTACTACGAATACCGCCCGACTTGGCACTGGTGCCACCTTGGGTCAGGGAACCATCCTGCCTATCGTAGCTTTTTAAGGAGCCAGCAGGCCACGCCCAGCCATATAGCCCCAAAAACAAACCACGGACCATTTCTCTTGGAAACAAAAATCCGCTGCCCCGCGTCAGGATGGCAGATTGCAGGAGCCACTTTGCACCATCAAACCACCCCGACTTGGCACTGGTGCCATCTTGGATCTGGGAACCATCCTGCCTATCGTAGCTTTTCAGGAGCCAGCCGGTTACTCCCAACCATAGGCCCCCAGACAGAAAGCTCTGCCCGTTTCCCTGGCAAACAAAAGTAAGCTACCCCGCTTCTGGATGGCAGATTGCAGGAGCCACTTGGTACTATCAAACCAGCCCAACTTGGCACTGGTGCCACCATGGGTCTGGTCACCATCCTGCCTATCGTAGCTTTTCAGGAGCCAGGCGGTCACTCCCAGCCATAGGCCCCCAGACAAATACCTCGGCCCGTTTCCCTGGCAAACAAAAGTAAGCTGCCCCGCTTCTGGATGGCAGATTGCAGGAGCCACATGGTACTATCAAACCAGGCCAACATGGCACTGGTGCCACCTTGGCTCTGGGAACCATCCTGCCTATCGTGGATTTTCAGGCGCCAGCCGGCCACTCTCAGCCATATGCCCCCAAACACAAACCACGGCCCTTTTCTCTGGTAAACAAAACTCAACTGCCCCTCTTCTGGATGGCAAATTGCAGGACGCACTTGGTACTACGAAAACAGCCCGACTTGGCAGTGATGCCACCTTGGGTCAGGGAACCATCCTGCGTATCGATGTTTTTAAGGAGTCAGCCGGCAACGTCCAGCCATATACCCCCAAAAAAAACCCACGGAACTTTTCTCCAGCAAGCAAAAATCCGCTGCCCCGCGTCTGGATGGCAGATTGCAGGAGCTATTTAGTATTATCAAACCAGCCCGACTTGGCACTGGTGCCACCTTGGGTCTGGGAACCATCTTGCGTATTGTGGATTGTCAGGAGCCAGCTGGACACTCTCGGCCACAGACCCCAATCAAAAACAACGGCCCGTTTCACAGGCAAACAAAACTCAGCTGCCCCGCTTCTGGATGGGAGATTGCAGGAGGCACTTGACACTGTGAAACCAGCCCCACTTGGCACTGGTGCCACCTTGGGTCTGGGAACCATGCTGCGTATCATGGATTTTCAGGAGCCAGCCGGCCAATCCCAGCCATAGGCCCCCAAACAAAAACCACAGCCTTTTTCTCTGGCAAACAAAATTCAGCTGCCCCGCTTCTGGATGGCAGATTGCAGGAGCCACTGGGTACTATGAAACCAGCCCTACTTGGCACTGGTGCCACCTTGGGTCTGGGAACCATGCTGCGTATCATGGATTTTCAGGAGCCAGCCGTCCACTGCCAGCCACAGGCCCCGAAACACAAACAACAGCCTTTTTCTCTGGCAAACAAAATTCAGCTGCCCCGCTTCTGGATGGCAGATTGCAGGAACCACTTGGTACTAACAAACCAGCCCGACTTGGCACTGGTGCCACCTTGGGTCTGGGAACCATCCTGCGTATCGTGGATTCTAAGGAGCCAGCTGGCCACTCCCAGCCACAGGCCCCAAAACACACACAACGGCACTTTTCCCTGGAAAACAAAACTCACCTGCCAACTTTTTGATGGCAGATTGCAGGAGCCACTTGGTACTATCAAACCAGCCCAACTTGGCACTGGTGCCACCATGGGTCTGGTCACCATCCTGCCTATCGTAGCTTTTCAGGAGCCAGCCGGTCACTCCCAGCCATAGGCCCCCAGACACAAACCTCGGCCTGTTTCCCTGGCACACAAAAGTAAGCTACCGCACTTCTGGATGGCAGATTGCAGGAGCCACTTTGCACCATCAAACCAGCCCAACTTGGCACTGGTGCCACCTTGGCTCTGGGAACCATGCTGCGTAACCCGGATTCTAAGACGACAGGCAGCCACTGCCAGCCACAGGCCTCCAAACAAAATCAACGGCGCTTTTCCCTGGAAAACAAAACTCGCCTGACAACTTTTAGATGGCAGATTGCAGGAGCCAGTTGGTACCATCAAACCAGCCCAACTTGGCACTGGTGCCACCTTGGGTCTGGGAACCATCCTGCCTATTGTTGCTTTTCAGGAGCCAGCCGGTCACTCCTAGCCCTAGGCCCCCAGTCATAAACCTCGGCCCGTTTCCCTGGCACACAAAAGTAAGCTACCCCGCTTCAGGATGGCAGATTGCAGGAGCCACTTTTCACCATCAAACCAGCCCGACGTGGCACTGGTGCCACCTTGGGTCTGGGAACCATCCTGCGTATCGTGTGTTCTAAGGAGCCAGCCGGCCACTCCCACCAACAGTCCCCCAAACACAAACAACGGCGCTTTTCCCTGGAAAACAAAACTCGCCTGACAACTTTTGATGGCAGATTGCAGGAGCCACTTGGTACTATCAAACCAGCCCAACTTGGCACTGGTGCCACCATGGGTCTGGTAACCATCCTGCCTATCGTAGCTTTTCAGGAGCCAGCCGGTCACTCCCAGCCATAGGCCCCCAGACACAAACCTCGGCCCGTTTCCCTGGCAAACAAAAGTAAGCTGCCCCGCTTCTGCATGGCAGATTGCAGGTGCTATTTAGTACTATCAAACCAGCCCGACTTGGCACTGGTGCCACCTCTGGTCTGGGAACCATCCTGCCTATCGTGGATTTTCAGGCGCCAGACGGCCACTATCAGCCATATGCCCCCAAAAACAAACCACGGCCCTTTTCTCTGGTAAACAAAACTCAACTGCCCCTCTTCTGGATGGCAAATTTTAGGACGCACTTTGTACTACGAAAACCGCCCGACTTGGCACTGGTGCCACCTTGGGTCAGGGAACCATCCTGCCTATCGTAGCTTTTTAAGGAGCCAGCAGGCCACGCCCAGCCATATAGCCCCAAAAACAAACCACGGACCATTTCTCTTGGAAACAAAAATCCGCTGCCCCGCGTCAGGATGGCAGATTGCAGGAGCCACGTTGCACCATCAAACCACCCCGACTTGGCACTGGTGCCATCTTGGATCTGGGAACCATCCTGCCTATCGTAGCTTTTCAGGAGCCAGCCGGTTACTCCCAACCATAGGCCCCCAGACAGAAAGCTCTGCCCGTTTCCCTGGCAAACAAAAGTAAGCTACCCCGCTTCTGGATGGCAGATTGCAGGAGCCACTTGGTACTATCAAACCAGCCCAACTTGACACTGGTGCCACTTTGGGTCTGGGAACCATGCTGCGTAACGTAGATTCTAAGGCGCCAGGCGGCCACTCCCAGCCACAGGCCCCCAAATACAAACAACGGCGCTTTTCCCTGGAAAACAAAACTCGCCTGCCAGCTTTTTGATGGCAGATTGCAGGAGCCACTTGGTACTATCAAATCATCCCAACTTGGCACTGGTGCCACTATGGGTCTGGGAACCATCCTGCCAATTGTACCATTTCAGGAGCCAGCCGGTCACTCCCAGCCATAGGCCCCCATCACAAACCTCGGCCCGTTTCCCTGGCAAACAAAATTAAGCTGCCCCGATTCTGGATGGCAGATTGCAGGAGCCACTTGGTAGTGTCAAAACAGCCCGACTTGGCACTGGTGCCACCTTGGGTCTGGGAACCATCCTGCGTATCGTGGATTCTAAGCAGCCACCCGGCCACTCCGTGCCACAGGCGCCCAAACACAAACAACGGCGCTTTTCCCTGGAAAACAAAACTCGCCTGCCAACATTTTGATGGCAGATTGCAGGAGCCACTTGGTACTATCAAACCAGCCCAACTTGGCACTGGTGCCACCTTGGGTCTGGGAACCATGCTGCGTATCATGGATTTTCAGGAGCCAGCCGTCCACTGCCAGCCACAGGCCCCGAAACACAAACAACAGCCTTTTTCTCTGGCAAACAAAATTCAGCTGCCCCGCTTCTGGATGGCAGATTGCAGGAACCACTTGGTACTAACAAACCAGCCCGACTTGGCACTGGTGCCACCTTGGGTCTGGGAACCATCCTGCGTATCGTGGATTCTAAGGAGCCAGCTGGCCACTCCCAGCCACAGGCCCCAAAACACACACAACGGCGCTTTTCCCTGGAAAACAAAACTCGCCTGCCAACTTTTTGATGGCAGATTGCAGGAGCCACTTGGTACTATCAAACCAGCCCAACTTGGCACTGGTGCCACCATGGGTCTGGTCACCATCCTGCCTATCGTAGCTTTTCAGGAGCCAGCCGGTCACTCCCAGCCATAGGCCCCCAGACACAAACCTCGGCCTGTTTCCCTGGCACACAAAAGTAAGCTACCGCACTTCTGGATGGCAGATTGCAGGAGCCACTTTGCACCATCAAACCAGCCCAACTTGGCACTGGTGCCACCTTGGCTCTGGGAACCATGCTGCGTAACCCGGATTCTAAGACGACAGGCAGCCACTGCCAGCCACAGGCCTCCAAACAAAATCAACGGCGCTTTTCCCTGGAAAACAAAACTCGCCTGACAACTTTTAGATGGCAGATTGCAGGAGCCAGTTGGTACCATCAAACCAGCCCAACTTGGCACTGGTGCCACCTTGGGTCTGGGAACCATCCTGCCTATTGTTGCTTTTCAGGAGCCAGCCGGTCACTCCTAGCCCTAGGCCCCCAGTCATAAACCTCGGCCCGTTTCCCTGGCACACAAAAGTAAGCTACCCCGCTTCAGGATGGCAGATTGCAGGAGCCACTTTTCACCATCAAACCAGCCCGACGTGGCACTGGTGCCACCTTGGGTCTGGGAACCATCCTGCGTATCGTGTGTTCTAAGGAGCCAGCCGGCCACTCCCGCCAACAGTCCGCCAAACACAAACAACGGCGCTTTTCCCTGGAAAACAAAACTGGCCTGCCAACTTTTTGATGGCAGATTGCAGGAGCCACTTGGTACTATCAAACCAGCCCAACTTGGCACTGGTGCCACCATGGGTCTGGTAACCATCCTGCCTATCGTAGCTTTTCAGGAGCCAGCCGGTCACTCCCAGCCATAGGCCCCCAGACACAAACCTCGGCCCGTTTCCCTGGCAAACAAAAGTAAGCTGCCCCGTTTCTGCATGGCAGATTGCAGGTGCTATTTAGTACTATCAAACCAGCCCGACTTGGCACTGGTGCCACCTCTGGTCTGGGAACCATCCTGCCTATCGTGGATTTTCAGGCGCCAGACGGCCACTATCAGCCATATGCCCCCAAAAACAAACCACGGCCCTTTTCTCTGGCAAACAAAACTCAACTGCCCCTCTTCTGGATGGCAAATTTTAGGACGCACTTTGTACTACGTAAACCGCCCGACTTGGCACTGGTGCCACCTTGGGTCAGGGAACCATCCTGCCTATCGTAGCTTTTTAAGGAGCCAGCAGGCCACGCCCAGCCATATAGCCCCAAAAACAAACCACGGACCATTTCTCTTGGAAACAAAAATCCGCTGCCCCGCGTCAGGATGGCAGATTGCAGGAGCCACGTTGCACCATCAAACCACCCCGACTTGGCACTGGTGCCATCTTGGATCTGGGAACCATCCTGCCTATCGTAGCTTTTCAGGAGCCAGCCGGTTACTCCCAACCATAGGCCCCCAGACAGAAAGCTCTGCCCGTTTCCCTGGCAAACAAAAGTAAGCTACCCCGCTTCTGGATGGCAGATTGCAGGAGCCACTTGGTACTATCAAACCAGCCCAACTTGACACTGGTGCCACTTTGGGTCTGGGAACCATGCTGCGTAACGTAGATTCTAAGGCGCCAGGCGGCCACTCCCAGCCACAGGCCCCCAAATACAAACAACGGCGCTTTTCCCTGGAAAACAAAACTCGCCTGCCAGCTTTTTGATGGCAGATTGCAGGAGCCACTTGGTACTATCAAATCATCCCAACTTGGCACTGGTGCCACTATGGGTCTGGGAACCATCCTGCCAATTGTACCATTTCAGGAGCCAGCCGGTCACTCCCAGCCATAGGCCCCCATCACAAACCTCGGCCCGTTTCCCTGGCAAACAAAATTAAGCTGCCCCGATTCTGGATGGCAGATTGCAGGAGCCACTTGGTAGTGTCAAAACAGCCCGACTTGGCACTGGTGCCACCTTGGGTCTGGGAACCATCCTGCGTATCGTGGATTCTAAGCAGCCACCCGGCCACTCCGTGCCACAGGCGCCCAAACACAAACAACGGCGCTTTTCCCTGGAAAACAAAACTCGCCTGCCAACATTTTGATGGCAGATTGCAGGAGCCACTTGGTACTATCAAACCAGCCCAACTTGGCACTGGTGCCACCATGGGTCTGGTCACCATCCTGCCTATCGTAGCTTTTCAGGAGCCAGCCGGTCACTCCCAGCCATAAACCCCCAGTCACAAACCTCGGCCCGTTTCCCTGGAAAACAAAAGTAAGCTGCCCCGCTTCTGGATGGCAGATTGCAGGAGCCACTTGGTAGTATCAAATTAGCCCAACTTGGCACTGGTGCCATCATGGGTCTGGTAACCATCCTGCCTATCTTAGCTTTTCAGGAGCCGGCCGGTCACTCCCTGCCATAGGCCCCCAGAGAAATACCTCGGCCCGTTTCCCTGGCAAACAAAAGTAAGCTGCCCCTCTTCTGGATGGCAGATTGCAGGAACCACTTGCTACTATCAAACCAGCCCAACTTGGCACTGGTGCCACCTTGGCTCTGGGAACCATGCTGCGTAACGTAGATTCTAAGAGGACAGGCGGACACTCCCAGCCACAGGCCTCTAAACAAAAACAACGGCGCGTTACCCTGGAAAACAAAACTCGCCTGCCAACATTTTGATGGCAGATTGCAGGAGCCACTTGGTACTATCAAACCAGCCCAACTTGGCACTGGTGCCACCATGGGTCTGGTCACCATCCTGCCTATCGTAGCTTTTCAGGAGCCAGCCGGTCACTCCCAGCCATAGGCCCCCAGACAAATACCTCGGCCCGTTTCCCTGGCAAACAAAAGTAAGCTGCCCCGCTTCTGGATGGCAGATTGCAGGAGCCACATGGTACTATCAAACCAGGCCAACATGGCACTGGTGCCACCTTGGCTCTGGGAACCATCCTGCCTATCGTGGATTTTCAGGCGCCAGCCGGCCACTCTCAGCCATATGCCCCCAAACACAAACCACGGCCCTTTTCTCTGGTAAACAAAACTCAACTGCCCCTCTTCTGGATGGCAAATTGCAGGACGCACTTGGTACTACGAAAACAGCCCGACTTGGCACTGATGCCACCTTGGGTCAGGGAACCATCCTGCGTATCGATGTTTTTAAGGAGTCAGCCGGCAACGTCCAGCCATATACCCCCAAAAAAAACCCACGGAACTTTTCTCCAGCAAGCAAAAATCCGCTGCCCCGCGTCTGGATGGCAGATTGCAGGAGCTATTTAGTATTATCAAACCAGCCCGACTTGGCACTGGTGCCACCATCGGTCTGGTCACCATCCTGCCTATCGCAGCTTTTCAGGAGCCAGCCGGTCACTCTCAGCCATAGGCCCCAAACACAAACCACGGCCCTTTTCTCTGGAAAACAAAATTCAACTGCCCCTCTTCTGGATGGCAGATTGCAGGAGCCACTGGGTACTATGAAACCAGCCCTACTTGGCACTGGTGCCACCTTGGGTCTGGGAACCATGCTGCGTATCATGGATTTTCAGGAGCCAGCCGTCCACTGCCAGCCACAGGCCCCGAAACACAAACAACAGCCTTTTTCTCTGGCAAACAAAATTCAGCTGCCCCGCTTCTGGATGGCAGATTGCAGGAACCACTTGGTACTAACAAACCAGCCCGACTTGGCACTGGTGCCACCTTGGGTCTGGGAACCATCCTGCGTATCGTGGATTCTAAGGAGCCAGCTGGCCACTCCCAGCCACAGGCCCCAAAACACACACAACGGCGCTTTTCACTGGAAAACAAAACTCGCCTGCCAACTTTTTGATGGCAGATTGCAGGAGCCACTTGGTACTATCAAACCAGCCCAACTTGGCACTGGTGCCACCATGGGTCTGGTCACCATCCTGCCTATCGTAGCTTTTCAGGAGCCAGCCGGTCACTCCCAGCCATAGGCCCCCAGACACAAAGCTCGGACCGTTTCCCTGGCAAACAAAAGTAAGCTGCCCCGCTTCTGGATGGCAGATTGCAGGATCCACTTGTTATTATCAAACCAGCCCGACTTGGTACTGGTGCCACCTCTGGTCTGGGTACCATCCTGGGTATCGTGGATCCTAAGGAGCCAGCCGGCCACTCCCAGCCACAGGCCCCCAAACAAAAACAACGGCGATTTTCCCTGGAAAACAAAACTCGCCTGACAACTTTTTGATGGCAGATTGCAGGAACCACTTGGTACTATCAAACCAGCCCAACTTGGCACTGGTGCCACCTTGGGTCTGGGAACCATGCTGCGTATTGTGGATTCTAAGGAGCCAGCCGGCCACTCCAGCCACAGGCCCGCAGACACAAACAATGGCGCTTTTCCCTGGAAAACAAAACTCGCCTGCCAACTTTTTGATGGCAGATTGCAGGAGCCACTTGGTACTATGAAATCAGCCGAACATGGCACTGGTGCCACCATGGGTCTGGTCACCATCCTGCCTATCGTAGCTTTTCAGGAGCCAGCCGGTCACTCCCAGCCATAGGCCCCCAGACACAAAGCTCGGCCCGTTTCCCTGGCAAACAAAAGTAAGCTGCCCCGCTTCTGGATGGTAGATTGCAGGAACCATTTGCTACAATCAAACCAGCCCAACTTGGCACTGGTGCCACCTCAGGTCTGGGAACCATCCTGCGTATTTTGGATTCTAAGGAGCCAGCCGGCCACTCCCAGCCACAGGCCCCCAAACACAAACAACGGCGCTTTTCCCTGGAAAACAAAACTCGCCTGCCAACATTTTGATGGCAGATTGCAGGAGCCACTTGGTACTATCAAACCAGCCTAACTTGGCACTGGTGCCACCATGGGTCTGGTCACCATCCTGCCTATCGTAGTTTCTCAGGAGCCAGCCGGTCACTCCCTGCCATAGGCCCCCAGACAAAACCTCGGCCCGTTTCCCTGGCAAACAAAAGTAAGCTGCCCCGCTTCTGGATGGCAGATTGCAGGACGCACTTGGTAGTATCAAACCAGCCCAACTTGGCACTGGTGCCACCTCAGGTCTGGGAACCATGCTGCGTATCGTGGATTCTAATTAGCCATCCGGCCACTCCCAGCCACAGGCCCCCAAACAAAAACAACGGCGCTTTTCCCTGGATAACAAACTCGCCTGCCAACTTTTTGATGGCAGATTGCAGGAGCCACTTGGTACTATCAAACCAGCCCAACTTGGCACTGGTGCCACCATGGGTCTGGTCACCATCCTGCCTATCGTAGCTTTTCAGGAGCCAGCAGGTCACTCCCAGCCATAGGCCCCCAGACAAAAACCTCGGCCATTTTCCCTGGCAAACAAAAGTAAGTTAACCCGCTTCTGGATGGCAGATTGCAGGAGCCACTTTTCACCATCAAACTAGCCCGACTTGGCACTGGTGTCACCTCTGGTCTGGGAACCATCCTGCCTGTCGTGGATTCTAATTAGCCAGCCGGCCACTCCCAGCCACAGGCCCCCAAACACAAACAACGGCGCTTTTCCCTGGGAAACAAAACTCGCCTGCCAAGTTTTTGATGGCAGATTGCAGGAGCCACTTGGTACTATCAAACCAGCCCAACTTGGCACTGGTGCCACCATGGGTCTGGTCACAATCCTGCCTATCGTAGCCTTTCAGGAGCCAGCCGGTCACTCCCAGCCATAGGCCCCCAGACAAATACCTCGGCCCGTTTCCCTGGCAAACAAAAGTAAGCTGCCCCGCTTCTGGATGGCAGATTGCAGGAAACACTTGGTACTATCAAACCAGCCCAACTTGGGACTGGTGCCACCTTGGGTCTGGGAACCATCCTGCGTATCGTGGATTCTAAGGAGCCAGCCGGCCACTCCCAGCCACAGGCCCCCAAACACAAACAACGACGCTTTTACCTGGAAAACAAAACTCGCCTGCCAACTTTTTGATGGCAGATTGCAGGAACCACTTGGTACTATCAAACCAGCCCAACTTGGCGCTGGTGCCACCTCTGGTCTGGGAACCATCCTGCGTATCGTGGATTCTAATTAGCCAGCCGGCCACTCCCTACCACAGGCCCCCAAACACAAACAACGGCGCTTTTCCCTGGAAAACAAAACTCGCCTACCAACTATTTGATGGCAGATTACAGGAGCCACTTGGTACTATCAAACCAGCCCAACTTGGCACTGGTGCCACCATGGGTCTGGTCACAATCCTGCCTATCGTAACTTTTCAGGAGCCAGCCGGTCACTCCCAGCCATAGGTCCCCAGTCACAAACCTCGGCCCGTTTCCCTGGCAAACAAAAGTAAGCTGCCCCGCTTCTGGATGGCAGATTGCAGGAGCCACTTGGTACTATCAAACCAGCCCGACTTGGCACTGGTGCCACCTCTGGTCTGGGACCCATCCTGCGTATCGTGGATTCTAAGGAGCCAGTCGGCCACTCCCAGCCACAGGCCCCCAAACACAAACAACGGCCCGTTTCCGTGGCAAACAAAAGTAAGCTGCCCCGTTTCTGGATGGCAGATTGCAGGAACCACTTGGCAGTATCAAACCAGCACAACTTGGCACTGGTGGCACCTCTTGTCTGGGAACCATGCTGCGTATCGTGGTTTCTAAGGAGCCAGCCGGGCACTCCCAACCACAGGTCCCCAAACACAAACAATGGCGCTTTTCCCTGGAAAACAAAACTCGCCTGCCAACTTTTTGATGGCAGATTGCAGGTGCCACTTGGTACTATCAAACCAGCCCAACTTGGCACTGGTGCCACCATGGGTCTGGTCACCATCCTGCCTATCGTAGCTTTTCAGGAGCCAGCCGGTCACTCCCAGCCATAGGCCCCGAGACAGAAAGCCCGGCCCGTTTCCCTGGCAAACAAAAGTAAGCTGCCCCGCTTCTGGATGGCAGATTGCAGGAGCCACTTTGTACTATCAAACCAGCCCGACTTGGCACTGGTGCCACCTCTGGTCTGGGAACCATGCTGCGTATCGTGGATTTTAAGGAGCCAGTCGGCCACTCCCAGCCATACGCCTCCAAACACAAACAACGGTCCATTTCCCTGGCAAACAAAAGTAAGCTGCCCCGCTTCTGGATGTCAGATTGCAGGAACCACTTGTTGCCAAGTTGGGGTGGTTTGATAGTACCAAGTGGCTCCTGCAATCTGCCATCAAAAAGTTGGCAGGTGAGTTTTGTTTTCCAGGGAAAAGCACCGTTGTTTGTGTTTGGGGGCCTGTGGCTGGGAGTGGCCAGCTGTCTCCTTAGAATCCACGATACGCAGGATGGGTCCCAGACCAGAGGTGGCACCAGTGCCATGTTGGCCTGGTTTGATAGTACCATGTGGCTCCTGCAATCTGCCATCCAGAAGCGGGGCTGCTTACTTTTGTTTGCCAGGGAAACGGGCCGAGATATTTGTCTGGGGGCCTATGGCTGGGAGTGAGCGGCTGGCTCCTGAAAAGCTACGATAGGCAGGATGGTGACCAGACCCATGGTGGCACCAGTGCCAAGTTGGGCTGGTTTGATAGTACCAAGTGGCTCCTGCAATCTGCCATCAAAAAGTTGTCAGGCGACTTTTGTTTTCCAGGGAAAAGCGCCGTTGTTCTTGTTTAGAGGCATGTGGCTGGGAGTGGCCGGCTGCCTCCTTTGAACCCAGGATACGCAGGATGGTTCCCAGAGCCAAGGTGGCACCAGTGCCAAGTTGGGCTGGTTTGATAGTACCAAGTGGCTCCTGCAATCTGCCATCCAGAAGCGGGTCAGCTTACTTTTGTTTCCCAGGGAAACGGGCCGAGGTTTGTGTCTGGGGGCCTATGGCTGGGAGTGACCGGCTGGCTACTGAAAAGCTACGATAGGCAGGATGGTTACCAGACTCATGGTGGCACCAGTGCCAAGTCGGGCTGGTTTGATAATACTAAATAGCTCCTGAAATCTGCCATTCAGACGCGGGGCAGCGGATTTTTGTTTGCTGGAGAAAAGTTCCGTGGTTTTTTTTTGGGGGTATATGGCTGGACGTGGCCGGCTGACTCCTTAAAATGATCGATACGCAGGATTGTTCCCTGACCCAAGGTGGCATCACTGCCAAGTCGGGCTGTTTTCGTAGTACCAAGTGGCTCCTGCAATTTGCCATCCAGAAGAGGGGCAGTTGAGTTTTGTTTGCCAGAGCAAAGGGCCGTGGTATGTGTTTGGGGGCATATGGCTGAGAGTGGCCGGCTGGCCCCTGAAAATCCACGATAGGCAGGATGGTTCCCAGAGCCAAGGTGGCACCAGTGCCATGTTGGCCTGGTTTGACACTACCAAGTGGTTCCTGCAATCTGCCATCCAGAATTGGGGCAGCTTAATTTTGTTTGCCAGGGAAACGGTCCGAGGTTTGTGTCTGGGGGCCTATGGCTGGGAGTGACCGGCTGGCTCCTGAAATGCTACAATAGGCAGGATGGTTCCCAGACCCATAGTGGCACCAGTGCCAAGTTGGGATGATTTGATAGTACCAAGTGGCTCCTGCAATCTGCCATCAAAAAGCTGGCAGGCGAGTTTTGTTTTCCAGGGAAAAGCGCCGTTGTTTGTGTTTGGGGGCCTGTGGCTGGGAGTGGCCGGCTGGCTCCTTAGAATCCACGATATGCAGGATTGTTCCCAGACCCAAGGTGGCACCAGTGCCAAGTCGGGCCGGTTTGATGGTGCAAAGTGGCTCCTGCAATCTGCCATCCAGACGCGGGGCAGCGGATTTTTGTTTCCATGAGAAATGGTCCGTGGTTTGTTTTTGGGGGTATATGGTTGGGCGTGGCCGGCTGGCTCCTTAAAAAGCTCGATATGCAGGATGGTTCCCTGACACAAGGTGGCACCAGTGCCACGTCGGGCGGTTTTCGTAGTACAAAGTGCGTCCTAAAATTTGCCATCCAGAAGAGGGGCAGTTGAGTTTTGTTGCCAGAGAAAAGGGCCGTGGTTTGTTTTTGGGGGCATATGGCTGAGAGTGGCCGGCTGGCCCCTGAAAATCCACGATAGGCAGGATGGTTCCCAGACCAGAGGTGTCACCAGTGCCAAGTCGGGCTGGTTTGATAGTACTAAATAGCACCTGCAATCTGCCATGCAGAAGCGGGGCAGCTTACTTTTGTTTGCCAGGGAAACGGGCCGAGGTTTGTGTCTGGGGGCCTATGGCTGGGAGTGACCGGCTGGCTCCTGAAAAGCTACGATAGGCAGGATGGTGACCAGACCCATGGTGGCACCAGTGCCAAGTTGGGCTGGTTTGATAGTACCAAGTGGCTCCGGCAATCTGCCATCAAAAAGTTGGCAGGCGAGTTTTGTTTTCCAGGGAAAAGCGCCGTTGTTTGTGTTTGGGGGCCTGTGGCTGGGAGTGGCCAGCTGGCTCCTTAGAACCCACGATACGCAGGATGGTTCCCAGACCAGAGGTGGCACCAGTGCCAAGTTGGGCTGGTTTGATGGTGCAAAGTGGCTCCTGCAATCTGCCATCCAGAAGCGGGGTAGCTTACTTTTGTTTGCCAGGGAAACGGGCCGAAATATTTGTCTAGGGGCCTCTGGCTGGGGGTGGCTGGCTGGCACCTGAAAAGCTACGATAGGCAGGATGGTGACCAGACCCATGGTGGCACCAGTGCCAAGTTGGGCTGGTTTGATAGTACCAAGTGGCTCCTGCAATCTGCCATCAAATGTTTGGCAGGCGAGTTTTGTTTTCCAGGGAAAAGCACCGTTGTGTGTGTTTTGGGGCCTGTGGCTGGGAGTGGCCAGCTGGCTCCTTAGAATCCACGATACGCAGGATGGTTCCCAGACCCAAGGTGGCACCAGTGCCAAGTCGGGCTGGTTTGTTAGTACCAAGTGGTTCCTGCAATCTGCCATCCAGAAGCGGGGCAGCTGAATTTTGTTTGCCAGAGAAAAAGGCTGTTGTTTGTGTTTCGGGGCCTGTGGCTGGCAGTGGACGGCTGGCTCCTGAAAATCCACGCTAGGCAGCATGGTTCCCAGATGCAAGGTGGCACCACAACCAAGTCGGGCTGGTTTGATGGTGCAAAGTGGCTCCTGCAATCTGCCATCCAGAAGCGGGGCAGCTGATTTTTGTTTGCCAGAGAAAAATTCCGTGGATTGTTTTTGGGGGCATATTGCTGGGAGTGGCCGGCTGGCTCCTTAAAATGCTCGATACGCATGATGGTTCCCAGGCCCAAGGTGTCACCACTACCAAGTCGGCCTGCGGTTTTAGTATCAAGTTCATCCTGCAATTTGCCATCCAGAAGAGGGGCAGTTGAGTTTTGTTTGCCAGAGAAACGGGCCGAGGTTTCTGTTTGGGGACATATGGCTGAGAGTGGCCGGCTGGCCCCTGAATATCCACGATACACAGCATGGTTCCCAGATCCAAGGTGGCACCAGTGCCAAGTTGGGCTGGTTTGATAGTCCCAAGTGTCTCCTGCAATCTGCCATCCAGAAGCGGGGCAGCTTACTTTTGTTTGCCAGAGAAATAGGCCTAGGTTTTTGTCTGGGGGCCTGTGGCTAGGAGTGGCCGGCTGGCTCCTTAGAATCCACGATACGCAGGATGTTTCCCAGACCCAAGGTGGCACCAGTGCCAAGTCGGGCTGGTTTGATAGTACCAAGTGGCTCCTGCAAACTCCATCAAAATGTTGGCAGACGTGTTTTGTTTTCCAGGGAACAGCGCCGTTGATTTTGTTTGGGGACCTGTGGCTTGGAGTGGCCGGCTGGCTCCTTAGAATCCACGATACGCAGGATGGTTCCCAGACCCAAGGTGGCACCAGTGCCAAGTCGGGCTGGTTTGATTACACCAAGTGGCTCCTGCAATCTGCCATCCAGAAGTGAGGCAGCTAAGTTTTGTTTGCCAGAAAAAAGGGCCGTGGTTTTTGTTGGGGGCCTGTGGCTGGGAGTAGCCGGCTGGCTCCTTAAAATCCACGATAGGCTGGATGGTTCCCAGACCCAAGGTGGCACCAGTGCCAAGTCGGGCTGGTTTGATAGCACCAAGTGGCTCCTGCAATCTGCCATCCAGAAGCGGTGCAGTTGAGTTTTGTTTGCCAGAGAAAAGGGCCGTGGGTTGTGTTTGGGGGCATATGGCTGGGAGTGGCCGGCTGTCTCATTAAAAAGATCGATACGCAGGATGGTTCCCAGACCCAAGGTGGCACCAGTGCCAAGTCGGGCTGTTTTTATAGTACCAAGTGCGTCCTGCAATTTGCCATCCAGAAGAGGGGCAGTGGAGTTTTGTTTGCCAGAGAATAGCGCCGTTGTTTGTGTTTGGGGGCTTGTGGCTGGGAGTGGCCGACTGGCGCCTTAGAATCTGTGTTACGCAGCATGGTTCCCAGACCAGAGGTGGCACCAGTGCCAAGTTGGGCTGGTTTGATAGTACCAAGTGGCTCCTGCAATCTGCCATCAAAAAGTTGGCAGGCGAGTTTTGTTTTCCAGGGAAAAGCGCCGTTGTTTGTATTTGGGGGCCTGTGGCTGGGAGTGGTCGGCTGGCTCCTTTGAACCCACGATACGCAGGATGGTTCCCAGACCCAAGGTGGCACCAGTGCCAAGTCGGGCTGGTTTGATACTACCAAGTGCGTCCTGCAATCTGCCATCCAGAAGCGGGGCAGCTTAATTTTGTTTGCCAGGGAAACGGGCCGTGGGTTTTGTTTGGGGGCCTATGGCTGAGAGTGGCCGGCTGGCTCCTGAAAATCCACGCTAGGCAGCATGGTTCCCAGATGCAAGGTGGCACCAGTGCCAAGTCGGGCTGGTTTGATGGTGCAAAGTGGCTCCTGCAATCTGCCATCCAGAAGCGGGGCAGCTGATTTTTGTTTGCCAGAGAAAAATTCCGTGGATTGTTTTTGGGGGCATATTGCTGGGAGTGGCCGGCTGGCTCCTTAAAATGCTCGATACGCATGATGGTTCCCAGGTCCAAGGTGTCACCACTACCAAGTCGGCCTGCGGTTTTAGTATCAAGTTCATCCTGCAATTTGCCATCCAGAAGAGGGGCAGTTGAGTTTTGTTTGCCAGAGAAACGGGCCGAGGTTTCTGTTTGGGGACATATGGCTGAGAGTGGCCGGCTGGCCCCTGAATATCCACGATACACAGCATGGTTCCCAGATCCAAGGTGGCACCAGTGCCAAGTTGGGCTGGTTTGATAGTACCAAGTGTCTCCTGCAATCTGCCATCCAGAAGCGGGGCAGCTTACTTTTGTTTGCCAGAGAAATAGGCCTAGGTTTTTGTCTGGGGGCCTGTGGCTAGGAGTGGCCGGCTGGCTCCTAAGAATCCACGATACGCAGGATGTTTCCCAGACCCAAGGTGGCACCAGTGCCAAGTCGGGCTGGTTTGATAGTACCAAGTGGCTCCTGCAAACTCCATCAAAAAGTTGGCAGGCGTGTTTTGTTTTCCAGGGAACAGCGCCGTTGATTTTGTTTGGGGGCCTGTGGCTGGGAGTGGCCGGCTGGCTCCTTAGAATCCACGATACGCAGGATGGTTCCCAGACCCAAGGTGGCACCAGTGCCAAGTCGGGCTGGTTTGATTACACCAAGTGGCTCCTGCAATCTGCCATCCAGAAGTGAGGCAGCTAAGTTTTGTTTGCCAGAAAAAAGGGCCGTGGTTTTTGTTGGGGGCCTGTGGCTGGGAGTGGCCGGCTGGCTCCTTAGAATCCACCATACGCAGGATGGTTCCCAGACCCAAGGTGGCACCAGTGCCAAGTCGGGCTGGTTTGATAGTACCAAGTGGCTCCTGCAATCTGCCATCCAGAAGAGGGGCAGTTGAGTTTTGTTTGCCAGAGAAAAGGGCCGTGGGTTGTGTTTGGGGGCATATGGCTGGGAGTGGCCGGCTGTCTCATTAAAAAGATCGATACGCAGGATGGTTCCCAGACCCAAGGTGGCACCAGTGCCAAGTCGGGCTGTTTTTATAGTACCAAGTGCGTCCTGCAATTTGCCATCCAGAAGAGGGGCAGTGGAGTTTTGTTTGCCAGAGAATAGCGCCGTTGTTTGTGTTTGGGAGCTTGTGGCTGGGAGTGGCCGACTGGCGCCGTAGAATCTGTGTTACGCAGCATGGTTCCCAGACCAGAGGTGGCACCAGTGCCAAGTTGGGCTGGTTTGATAGTACCAAGTGGCTCCTGCAATCTGCCATCCAGAAGCGGGGCAGCTTACTTTTGTTTGCCAGGGAAACGGGCCGAGGTTTGTGACTGGGGACCTATGGCTGGGAGTGACCAGCTGGCTCCTGAAAAGCTACGATAGGCAGGATGGTGACCAGACCCATGGTGGCACCAGTGCCAAGTTGGGCTGGTTTGATAGTACCAAGTGGCTCCTGCAATCTGCCATCAAAAAGTTGTCAGGCGAGTTTTGTTTTCCAGGGAAAAGCGCCGTTGTTTGTGTTTGGGGGCCTGTGGCTGGGAGTGGCCGGCTGGCTCCTTTGAACCCACAATACGCAGGATGGTTCCCAGACCCAAGGTGGCACCAGTGCCAAGTCGGGCTGGTTTGATACTACCAAGTGGTTCCTGCAATCTGCCATCCAGAAGCGGGGCAGCTTAATTTTGTTTGCCAGGGAAACGGGCCGTGGGTTTTGTTTGGGGGCCTATGGCTGAGAGTGGCCGGCTGGCTCCTGAAAATCCACGCTAGGCAGCATGGTTCCCAGATGCAAGGTGGCACCAGTGCCAAGTCGGGCTGGTTTGTTGGTGCAAAGTGGCTCCTGCAATCTGCCATCCAGAAGCGGGGCAGCTGATTTTTGTTTGCCAGAGAAAAATTCCGTGGATTGTTTTTGGGGGCATATTGCTGGGAGTGGCCGGCTGGCTCCTTAAAATGCTCGATACGCATGATGGTTCCCAGGTCCAAGGTGTCACCACTACCAAGTCGGCCTGCGGTTTTAGTATCAAGTTCATCCTGCAATTTGCCATCCAGAAGAGGGGCAGTTGAGTTTTGTTTGCCAGAGAAACGGGCCGAGGTTTCTGTTTGGGGACATATGGCTGAGAGTGGCCGGCTGGCCCCTGAATATCCACGATACACAGCATGGTTCCCAGATCCAAGGTGGCACCAGGGCCAAGTTGGGCTGGTTTGATAGTACCAAGTGTCTCCTGCAATCTGCCATCCAGAAGCGGGGCAGCTTACTTTTGTTTGCCAGAGAAATAGGCCTAGGTTTTTGTCTGGGGGCCTGTGGCTAGGAGTGGCCGGCTGGCTCCTAAGAATCCACGATACGCAGGATGTTTCCCAGACCCAAGGTGGCACCAGTGCCAAGTCGGGCTGGTTTGATAGTACCAAGTGGCTCCTGCAAACTCCATCAAAATGTTGGCAGGCGTGTTTTGTTTTCCAGGGAACAGCGCCGTTGATTTTGTTTGGGGGCCTGTGGCTGGGAGTGGCCGGCTGGCTCCTTAGAATCCACGATACGCAGGATGGTTCCCAGACCCAAGGTGGCACCAGTGCCAAGTCGGGCTGGTTTGATTACACCAAGTGGCTCCTGCAATCTGCCATCCAGAAGTGAGGCAGCTAAGTTTTGTTTGCCAGAAAAAAGGGCCGTGGTTTTTGCTGGGGGCCTGTGGCTGGGAGTGGCCGGCTGGCTCCTTAGAATCCACCATACGCAGGATGGTTCCCAGACCCAAGGTGGCACCAGTGCCAAGTCGGGCTGGTTTGATAGTCCCAAGTGGCTCCTGCAATCTGCCATCCAGAAGCGGGGCAGCTGAGTTTTGTTTGCCAGGGAAATGGGCCGTTGTTTGTGTTTGGGGGCCTGTGGCTGGGAGTGTTCGGCTGGTTCCTGAATATGTACGATACGCAGGATTGTTCCCAGACCCAAGGTGGCACCAGTGCCAAGTCGGGCTGGTTTGATGGTGCAAAGTGGCTCCTGCAATCTGCCATCCAGACGCGGGGCAGCGGATTTTTGTTTCCATGAGAAATGGTCCGTGGTTTGTTTTTGGGGGTATATGGCTGGGCCTGGCCGGCTGGCTCCTTAAAAAGATCGATATGCAGGATGGTTCCCTGACACAAGGTGGCACCAGTGCCACGTCGGGCGGTTTTCGTAGTACAAAGTGCGTCCTAAAATTTGCCATCCAGAAGAGGGGCAGTTGAGTTTTGTTTGCCAGAGAAAAGGTCCGTGGTTTGTTTTTGGGGGCATATGGCTGAGAGTGGCTGGGTGGCCCCTGAAAATCCACGATACACAGGATGGTTCCCAGATCCAAGGTGGCACCTGTGCCAAGTCGGGCTGATTTGATAGTACTAAGTAGCTCCTGCAATCTGCCATCCAGAAGCGGGGCAGCTTACTTTTGTTTGCCAGGGAAACGGGCCGAGGTTTCTGTTTGGGGGCCTATGGCTGAGAGTGACCGGCTGGCTCCTGAAAAGCTACAATAGGCAGGATGGTGACCAGACCCATGGTGGCACCAGTGCCAAGTTGGGCTGGTTTGATAGTACCAAGTGGTTCCTGCAATCTGCCATCCAGAAGCAGGGCAGCTGAGTTTTGTTTGCCAGAGAAAAGGGCCTTGGTTTGTGTTTGGGGGCATATGGCTGGATGTGGCCAGCTGGCTCCTTAAAATGCACGATATGCAACATGGCTCCCAGACCCAAGGTGGCACCAGTGCCAAGTTGGGCTGGTTTGATAGTACCAAGTGGCTCCTGCAATCTTCCATGATCACGTGGAGAAATACTTTCTGGTTTCAGCCTCATGCTCTTTCTTCTCTCCCTCAACTTCTCTATCACCTCTCATCTGGTTCACATGCGCTGTCTTCAAGGTCCACAGGCTACTTTTCACAGAATCTTCTGGCCTGATGAAGTAAGAATGATGAATAGAACAGAGCTGGGATCTATTTTCCAGTTTGGATAAAATGCATTCTGCACACAAATCCAAGGAGAACGGGCTGCCCCGATGCCCAGAAAATCTTTCACTCCTGCTAGTGTTCTACGTCAACCGCAACTTAGTCTGAAAGAAAAGCTTTTTCTCTGAGAGCATCTGAGAGGTTTGCATGAAGCACTGATATCTGACATATGCAATTTTGAATAGGAGAGGAAAAAGAAAATGGCAAGGAGTTTTTAATTTTAGTGGTTTCAATTTTAATTTCCGTGCACTTTTTCAAAACTTGTCAGCTCAAATGCCCATCAACATCTTTTAGTCATCTGTAAGTCAGTATTCATATAAAATGTGCTTCAAATCCAAAGAATTTCAAATTTGCACTCCAAGCTTCTATGCCTAGATTTATGATTTCCTACACATATTAGATGAAAGGAAGGCCTTTTTTACTGTGGGAGTGCTGGAACACTGGAACAGGTTGCCCAGAGAAGTTGTGGGTGTCCCATCCCTGAAAGTATTCAAGGTCACCTTGGACGGGGCTTGGAGCAGCAACAAAGGAGAAGCTTGATGGTAGAGAAACAAAGTCGGACTATAGAAGAAACTCGGATTGAAGTATAGGATCAAGTTTTCTCTCAGCTCTTGGGGTAAATTCAAAGTTGTACAAAATGACATTTATCTGTGCTATTCACTACTGTAACAGAAAGTTTCATGAAAACTGTACAGAAGATAGTAAATTTTAAAAGAGATAAGAATTACAGCATAAAATCCATGGGATAGGTTACAACATGAGACACTCTCTAAGAGAAAATCTCTTTGTTTCAGCACTTCATCGGGGTAAGATTTCATGAAGTGCCAAAGAAGGCGGCAAAATATCATTCGGGACATTATTTACTGGAATTCAGCCTGGCCATTAGTAGGAACTGCCTTTGAACATATCATGTAGATATACCACACACACTTTCCCTTCACTGAAAAATTACTGTTTACAACAAATAAGCAATTGACGATCAAAATTGATTGAAAGCATCTTAAACATGTCAAGTATTTCATTGTAGATGATCTGTGATCCAAATGCTTCTTCCACCTTCGAGAGGGACAGAAGAATTCTTCCATATCATGATGGTTTAAAATTGTATCAACCAATGTTTTCTGCTGAAAAGATATCATCTATTTTTTTCTATTTTTGGAAGAAAATATTCCTAGACATACAACAGGTGAGAACTAAGTAATTTTAAAGAAACAAATGAAATGAAAATATTCTGTAAATAGAATGAAATGAAAAGCTGTGTTTTAAATAGGAGCTAAATATTAAACAGAATTTTTGTACCAGGCATTTGAATTACTGCACCAGCTCTTTTGCCCATCAAGAGAGGCATTTAGCATTTCAGTCTTTTCCAAGGTGTTCATGATCTGCTATGCTGATCTCTGTGTGTGCCTAGGTGTGTGTGGAGGGGGGGGCATATGAAGGGGAGTGTGTATGTTTGCTTTACAATTGTTGTGGCAGATTCATGCCTCAGCTCCACATTTTGTTTTAAAAAGGTCACACCGAGTGGATATGAAGTTTACTATCAACAAGAGATCGATTCCCAAATCATCCATTTGACTCTCCCTTATAAATCATGTGCTTTGTTGCATATTTTATCAAATATACTTTCAAGCCAGATGGAGGAAGGAGGATGTGGGAATCCCTCCACCATCTTGCAACTTTTATGTAAGTAGGTTTTCAAGAAAATCATCATTTCTCTTTTAAATATGTCTGGAACAGGCATGATGGTAGTGTCAACCTGTTGGAGTTTTTGTTGCTGGAAGAAGTTGTACAAAAGGATTGGTTTTTACATTGACCAGTTACTGAATCAAGCGCAGGAATACATTGGAAATTTAGCTGGGGGTTCCTTTTCCCAGCAGACTACTTCTAGAACGAGCTTGTACACTGAAGCTGACTCTTTTGCTCTCTTTTTGTTTCTTTCCTATTTTCTTGGCTTCTTTGCCACTATCTAGACAATTTTGGAACTTTGTTCCCAACTAAAATGGTTTCAATAGTCTGATTGTGATCATACATTTTTACAAGGAATTTTTAAAATCTTTCCTCGAGTCCAGAAAGTCAAGGACTTAGATCTTTTTCTTCCCTTATCAATATTGCCATGAAATTGATAAATAAAGACCAACTCTTTATTTTTGTTTTTAACCCACGTAGATAATTCCCATCCATTAATCCATTTTGTGGACCAATAGCTGCCATTCTGATGGAAGCTGTCACTTCTTAACAATAGGCATTCTGTGACTATGTTGACTGCACTTTGGGTGAAGATCCTAACTGGTCTTAGATATACATAGGGAGAAATTTGCTCAGCCAGTGTCAGTCTTAAGCATGCGTATCAGAAGATCTTTCTAGAGCTGGGAATTTTCCCATGAAAGGGATTCAGTTAGGGAAGAGACACTTGTGCCAGAGTTTTACATTCTTCTTGAACACTGCTTAAGGAACTTAGATGCCATGTCCATTTGGATCTCTGTCTGCACAGAACTTTGTCATGCCAGCGCTTTGAAATGCATCTTGAAGAGAATTCACTAGCACAGAATGAAAGAGAGTGGAAGGGGTTGGTGGGGCTAACCAGGCCCAACCCCCCTGCCTAAACCAGGATACCTAGAGCCTCTTGCCCAGGATTCTATCTGGGTGTACTTTTAATGTCTTCAAAGATCCAGGCTCCACAATCTTTCTGGGCAGTCTGTGCCGTGGTTCAGTCACCCTGACAGTAAAGAAACATTTACTGATGTTCAAAGGCAATCTCCTGTATTTCAGTGTGTGCCCACTGCCTCTTGTCTTTTCCCTCAGCATCACTGAAAAGACACTGATTCCCTCCCCTTTGCACTATTGCTTCCATATGTATGTGTGATGCCATGTAGAGGTATGTCAAAAACCTCCCTGAAGCCCAGGCAGATAATATTCCCTTCATCTACCAGTCAAGTTGATTCATCAGAGGAGTTTAAAGTGATGTTCAGCATGAAATTCCCCTGAAAAATCATGCTAACTACATTATTTGGTCATCTGTCATGTGCCTGGCAAGGATTTCCAGGAAGAGCTGCTTCATCAACTTCCTGGGGATAAAAAAGAGGCTGGCTGGTTTGTACTATGGCGAGTCCTCTTAATTGCCTTTTTTGAAGATGGGTGTCATTTGCCAACATCCACTCTTTAGCTCCTCTTCTAATCTACACCTCGGCAAAAAGCTTTTCCACTATGTCTGGCTAGGAAAAACTGTGCCAGCACAGAAAACATCTCCCATCGTGTTCTCGAAGTTGCACGGATGTCTGCCAAGTGTTTGGCAGGAAGAAAAGAAAAGTTGTCCAAAACAGCTTCCAATCGAATGTTCATGTGATTGGAAAAGTCAGGAGAGTGCAAAGGTACTGTTTTCTATCAGTTGGCAAAGTGCGCACACAATCCCAGTGTTGTACAGCTTGCTTCTTCACCTTCCCGAAGCTGCCGCTCTCGCCGGCTGCCGGAGCCCAAGAAGCGGCTTCTTCGCGCAAAGACGATTGTGCCGCTCACAGTGCTCTCCTTAGCGCGGCTTCTGCCGAAAGACGCCCGGCAGCGGCTCTTACCTCCGGAGAGCATCCTACCTTCGTCTTTCGCGTCTTATGTAGTCTACACCTCGGCAAAAAGCTTTTCCACTATGTCTGGCTAGGAAAAACTGTGCCAGCACAGAAAACATCTCCCATCGTGTTCTAGAAGTTGCACGGATGTCTGCCAAGTGTTTGGCAGGAAGAAAAGAAAAGTTGTCCAAAACAGCTTCCAATCGAATGTTCCTGTGATTGGAAAAGTCAGGAGAGTGCAAAGGTACTGTTTTCTATCAGTTGGCAAGGTGCGCACACAATCCCAGTGTTGTACAGCTTGCTTCTTCACCTTCCCGAAGCTGCCGCTCTCGCCGGCTGCCGGAGCCCAAGAAGCGGCTTCTTCGCGCAAAGACGATTGTGCCGCTCACAGTGCTCTCCTTAGCGCGGCTTCTGCCGAAAGACGCCCGGCAGCGGCTCTTACCTCCGGAGAGCATCCTACCTTCGTCTTTCGCGTCTTATGTAGTCTACATCTTAGCAAAACGCTTTTCCACTATGTCTGGCTAGGAAAAACTGTGCCAGCACAGAAAACATCTCCCATCGTGTTCTAGAAGTTGCACGGATGTCTGCCAAGTGTTTGGCAGGAAGAAAAGAAAAGTTGTCCAAAACAGCTTCCAATCGAATGTTCCTGTGATTGGAAAAGTCAGGAGAGTGCAAAGGTACTGTTTTCTATCAGTTGGCAAGGTGCGCACACAATCCCAGTGTTGTACAGCTTGCTTCTTCACCTTCCCGAAGCTGCCGCTCTCGCCGGCTGCCGGAGCCCAAGAAGCGGCTTCTTCGCGCAAAGACGATTGTGCCGCTCACAGGGCTCTCCTTAGCGCGGCTTCTGCCGAAAGACGCCCGGCAGCGGCTCTTACCTCCGGAGAGCATCCTACCTTCGTCTTTCGCGTCTTTTGTAGTCTACATCTTAGCAAAACGCTTTTCCACTATGTCTGGCTAGGAAAAACTGTGCCAGCACAGAAAACATCTCCCATCGTGTTCTAGAAGTTGCACGGATGTCTGCCAAGTGTTTGGCAGGAAGAAAAGAAAAGTTGTCCAAAACAGCTTCCAATCGAATGTTCCTGTGATTGGAAAAGTCAGGAGAGTGCAAAGGTACTGTTTTCTATCAGTTGGCAAGGTGCGCACACAATCCCAGTGTTGTACAGCTTGCTTCTTCACCTTCCCGAAGCTGCCGCTCTCGCCGGCTGCCGGAGCCCAAGAAGCGGCTTCTTCGCGCAAAGACGATTGTGCCGCTCACAGTGCTCTCCTTAGCGCGGCTTCTGCCGAAAGACGCCCGGCAGCGGCTCTTACCTCCGGAGAGCATCCTACCTTCGTCTTTCGCGTCTTTTGTAGTCTACATCTTAGCAAAACGCTTCTCCACTATGTCTGGCTAGGAAAAACTGTGCCAGCACAGAAAACATCTCCCATCGTGTTCTAGAAGTTGCACGGATGTCTGCCAAGTGTTTGGCAGGAAGAAAAGAAAAGTTGTCCAAAACAGCTTCCAATCGAATGTTCCTGTGATTGGAAAAGTCAGGAGAGTGCAAAGGTACTGTTTTCTATCAGTTGGCAAGGTGCGCACACAATCCCAGTGTTGTACAGCTTGCTTCTTCACCTTCCCGAAGCTGCCGCTCTCGCCGGCTGCCGGAGCCCAAGAAGCGGCTTCTTCGCGCAAAGACGATTGTGCCGCTCACAGGGCTCTCCTTAGCGCGGCTTCTGCCGAAAGACGCCCGGCAGCGGCTCTTACCTCCGGAGAGCATCCTACCTTCGTCTTTCGCGTCTTTTGTAGTCTACATCTTAGCAAAACGCTTTTCCACTATGTCTGGCTAGGAAAAACTGTGCCAGCACAGAAAACATCTCCCATCGTGTTCTAGAAGTTGCACGGATGTCTGCCAAGTGTTTGGCAGGAAGAAAAGAAAAGTTGTCCAAAACAGCTTCCAATCGAATGTTCCTGTGATTGGAAAAGTCAGGAGAGTGCAAAGGTACTGTTTTCTATCAGTTGGCAAGGTGCGCACACAATCCCAGTGTTGTACAGCTTGCTTCTTCACCTTCCCGAAGCTGCCGCTCTCGCCGGCTGCCGGAGCCCAAGAAGCGGCTTCTTCGCGCAAAGACGATTGTGCCGCTCACAGTGCTCTCCTTAGCGCGGCTTCTGCCGAAAGACGCCCGGCAGCGGCTCTTACCTCCGGAGAGCATCCTACCTTCGTCTTTCGCGTCTTTTGTAGTCTACATCTTAGCAAAACGCTTTTCCACTATGTCTGGCTAGGAAAAACTGTGCCAGCACAGAAAACATCTCCCATCGTGTTCTAGAAGTTGCACGGATGTCTGCCAAGTGTTTGGCAGGAAGAAAAGAAAAGTTGTCCAAAACAGCTTCCAATCGAATGTTCCTGTGATTGGAAAAGTCAGGAGAGTGCAAAGGTACTGTTTTCTATCAGTTGGCAAGGTGCGCACACAATCCCAGTGTTGTACAGCTTGCTTCTTCACCTTCCCGAAGCTGCCGCTCTCGCCGGCTCCCGGAACCGAAGAATCGGCTTCTTCGCGCAAAGACGATTGTGCCGCTCACAGTGCTCTCCTTAGCGCGGCTTCTGCCGAAAGACGCCCGGCAGCGGCTCTTAACTCCGGAGAGCATCCTACCTTCGTCTTTCGCGTCTTATGTAGTCTACATCTTAGCAAAACGCTTTTCCACTATGTCTGGCTAGGAAAAACCGTGCCAGCCCAGAAAACATCTCCCATCGTTTTCTAGAAGTTGCAGATATGTCTGCCAAGTGTTTGGGAGGAAGAAAAGAAAAGTTGTCCAAAACAGCTTCCAATCGAATGTTCCTGTGATTGGAAGAGTCAGGGGAGTGCAAAGGTACTGTTTTCTATCAGTTGGCAAGGTGCGCACACAATCCCAGTGTTGTACAGCTTGCTTCTTCACCTTCCCGAAGCTGCCACTCTCAGGAGGTAAGAGCCGCTGCCGGGCGTCTTTCGGCAGAAGCCGCGCTAAGGGGAGCACTGTGAGCGGCACAATCGTCTTTGCGCGAAGAAGCCGCTTCTTGGGCTCCGGCAGCCGGCGAGAGCGGCAGCTTCGGGAAGGTGAAGAAGCAAGCTGTACAACACTGGGATTGTGTGCGCACCTTGCCAACTGATAGAAAACAGTACCTTTGCACTCTCCTGACTTTTCCAATCACAGGAACATTCGATTGGAAGCTGTTTTGGACAACTTTTCTTTTCTTCCTGCCAAACACTTGGCAGACATCCGTGCAACTTCTAGAACACGATGGGAGATGTTTTCTGTGCTGGCACAGTTTTTCCTAGCCAGACATAGTGGAAAAGCGTTTTGCTGAGGTGTAGACTACAAAAGACGCGAAAGACGAAGGTAGGATGCTCTCCGGAGGTAAGAGCCGCTGCCGGGCGTCTTTCGGCAGAAGCCGCGCTAAGGAGAGCCCTGTGAGCGGCACAATCGTCTTTGCGCGAAGAAGCCGCTTCTTGGGCTCCGGCAGCCGGCGAGAGCGGCAGCTTCGGGAAGGTGAAGAAGCAAGCTGTACAACACTGGGATTGTGTGCGCACCTTGCCAACTGATAGAAAACAGTACCTTTGCACTCTCCTGACTTTTCCAATCACAGGAACATTCGATTGGAAGCTGTTTTGGACAACTTTTCTTTTCTTCCTGCCAAACACTTGGCAGACATCCGTGCAACTTCTAGAACACGATGGGAGATGTTTTCTGTGCTGGCACAGTTTTTCCTAGCCAGACATAGTGGAAAAGCGTTTTGCTAAGATGTAGACTACAAAAGACGCGAAAGACGAAGGTAGGATGCTCTCCGGAGGTAAGAGCCGCTGCCGGGCGTCTTTCGGCAGAAGCCGCGCTAAGGAGAGCACTGTGAGCGGCACAATCGTCTTTGCGCGAAGAAGCCGCTTCTTGGGCTCCGGCAGCCGGCGAGAGCGGCAGCTTCGGGAAGGTGAAGAAGCAAGCTGTACAACACTGGGATTGTGTGCGCACCTTGCCAACTGATAGAAAACAGTACCTTTGCACTCTCCTGACTTTTCCAATCACAGGAACATTCGATTGGAAGCTGTTTTGGACAACTTTTCTTTTCTTCCTGCCAAACACTTGGCAGACATCCGTGCAACTTCTAGAACACGATGGGAGATGTTTTCTGTGCTGGCACAGTTTTTCCTAGCCAGACATAGTGGAGAAGCGTTTTGCTAAGATGTAGACTACAAAAGACGCGAAAGACGAAGGTAGGATGCTCTCCGGAGGTAAGAGCCGCTGCCGGGCGTCTTTCGGCAGAAGCCGCGCTAAGGAGAGCACTGTGAGCGGCACAATCGTCTTTGCGCGAAGAAGCCGCTTCTTGGGCTCCGGCAGCCGGCGAGAGCGGCAGCTTCGGGAAGGTGAAGAAGCAAGCTGTACAACACTGGGATTGTGTGCGCACCTTGCCAACTGATAGAAAACAGTACCTTTGCACTCTCCTGACTTTTCCAATCACAGGAACATTCGATTGGAAGCTGTTTTGGACAACTTTTCTTTTCTTCCTGCCAAACACTTGGCAGACATCCGTGCAACTTCTAGAACACGATGGGAGATGTTTTCTGTGCTGGCACAGTTTTTCCTAGCCAGACATAGTGGAAAAGCGTTTTGCTAAGATGTAGACTACAAAAGACGCGAAAGACGAAGGTAGGATGCTCTCCGGAGGTAAGAGCCGCTGCCGGGCGTCTTTCGGCAGAAGCCGCGCTAAGGAGAGCACTGTGAGCGGCACAATCGTCTTTGCGCGAAGAAGCCGCTTCTTGGGCTCCGGCAGCCGGCGAGAGCGGCAGCTTCGGGAAGGTGAAGAAGCAAGCTGTACAACACTGGGATTGTGTGCGCACCTTGCCAACTGATAGAAAACAGTACCTTTGCACTCTCCTGACTTTTCCAATCACAGGAACATTCGATTGGAAGCTGTTTTGGACAACTTTTCTTTTCTTCCTGCCAAACACTTGGCAGACATCCGTGCAACTTCTAGAACACGATGGGAGATGTTTTCTGTGCTGGCACAGTTTTTCCTAGCCAGACATAGTGGAAAAGCGTTTTGCCGAGGTGTAGACTACATAAGACGCGAAAGACGAAGGTAGGATGCTCTCCGGAGGTAAGAGCCGCTGCCGGGCGTCTTTCGGCAGAAGCCGCGCTAAGGAGAGCACTGTGAGCGGCACAATCGTCTTTGCGCGAAGAAGCCGCTTCTTCGGTTCCGGGAGCCGGCGAGAGCGGCAGCTTCGGGAAGGTGAAGAAGCAAGCTGTACAACACTGGGATTGTGTGCGCACCTTGCCAACTGATAGAAAACAGTACCTTTGCACTCTCCTGACTTTTCCAATCACAGGAACATTCGATTGGAAGCTGTTTTGGACAACTTTTCTTTTCTTCCTGCCAAACACTTGGCAGACATCCGTGCAACTTCTAGAACACGATGGGAGATGTTTTCTGTGCTGGCACAGTTTTTCCTAGCCAGACATAGTGGAAAAGCGTTTTGCTGAGGTGTAGACTACAAAAGACGCGAAAGACGAAGGTAGGATGCTCTCCGGAGGTAAGAGCCGCTGCCGGGCGTCTTTCGGCAGAAGCCGCGCTAAGGAGAGCCCTGTGAGCGGCACAATCGTCTTTGCGCGAAGAAGCCGCTTCTTGGGCTCCGGCAGCCGGCGAGAGCGGCAGCTTCGGGAAGGTGAAGAAGCAAGCTGTACAACACTGGGATTGTGTGCGCACCTTGCCAACTGATAGAAAACAGTACCTTTGCACTCTCCTGACTTTTCCAATCACAGGAACATTCGATTGGAAGCTGTTTTGGACAACTTTTCTTTTCTTCCTGCCAAACACTTGGCAGACATCCGTGCAACTTCTAGAACACGATGGGAGATGTTTTCTGTGCTGGCACAGTTTTTCCTAGCCAGACATAGTGGAAAAGCGTTTTGCTAAGATGTAGACTACAAAAGACGCGAAAGACGAAGGTAGGATGCTCTCCGGAGGTAAGAGCCGCTGCCGGGCGTCTTTCGGCAGAAGCCGCGCTAAGGAGAGCACTGTGAGCGGCACAATCGTCTTTGCGCGAAGAAGCCGCTTCTTGGGCTCCGGCAGCCGGCGAGAGCGGCAGCTTCGGGAAGGTGAAGAAGCAAGCTGTACAACACTGGGATTGTGTGCGCACCTTGCCAACTGATAGAAAACAGTACCTTTGCACTCTCCTGACTTTTCCAATCACAGGAACATTCGATTGGAAGCTGTTTTGGACAACTTTTCTTTTCTTCCTGCCAAACACTTGGCAGACATCCGTGCAACTTCTAGAACACGATGGGAGATGTTTTCTGTGCTGGCACAGTTTTTCCTAGCCAGACATAGTGGAAAAGCGTTTTGCTAAGATGTAGACTACATAAGACGCGAAAGACGAAGGTAGGATGCTCTCCGGAGGTAAGAGCCGCTGCCGGGCGTCTTTCGGCAGAAGCCGCGCTAAGGAGAGCACTGTGAGCGGCACAATCGTCTTTGCGCGAAGAAGCCGCTTCTTGGGCTCCGGCAGCCGGCGAGAGCGGCAGCTTCGGGAAGGTGAAGAAGCAAGCTGTACAACACTGGGATTGTGTGCGCACCTTGCCAACTGATAGAAAACAGTACCTTTGCACTCTCCTGACTTTTCCAATCACAGGAACATTCGATTGGAAGCTGTTTTGGACAACTTTTCTTTTCTTCCTGCCAAACACTTGGCAGACATCCGTGCAACTTCTAGAACACGATGGGAGATGTTTTCTGTGCTGGCACAGTTTTTCCTAGCCAGACATAGTGGAAAAGCTTTTTGCCGAGGTGTAGACTACATAAGACGCGAAAGACGAAGGTAGGATGCTCTCCGGAGGTAAGAGCCGCTGCCGGGCGTCTTTCGGCAGAAGCCGCGCTAAGGAGAGCACTGTGAGCGGCACAATCGTCTTTGCGCGAAGAAGCCGCTTCTTCGGTTCCGGGAGCCGGCGAGAGCGGCAGCTTCGGGAAGGTGAAGAAGCAAGCTGTACAACACTGGGATTGTGTGCGCACCTTGCCAACTGATAGAAAACAGTACCTTTGCACTCTCCTGACTTTTCCAATCACAGGAACATTCGATTGGAAGCTGTTTTGGACAACTTTTCTTTTCTTCCTGCCAAACACTTGGCAGACATCCGTGCAACTTCTAGAACACGATGGGAGATGTTTTCTGTGCTGGCACAGTTTTTCCTAGCCAGACATAGTGGAAAAGCGTTTTGCTAAGATGTAGACTACAAAAGACGCGAAAGACGAAGGTAGGATGCTCTCCGGAGGTAAGAGCCGCTGCCGGGCGTCTTTCGGCAGAAGCCGCGCTAAGGAGAGCCCTGTGAGCGGCACAATCGTCTTTGCGCGAAGAAGCCGCTTCTTGGGCTCCGGCAGCCGGCGAGAGCGGCAGCTTCGGGAAGGTGAAGAAGCAAGCTGTACAACACTGGGATTGTGTGCGCACTTTGCCAACTGATAGAAAACAGTACCTTTGCACTCTCCTGACTTTTCCAATCACATGAACATTCGATTGGAAGCTGTTTTGGACAACTTTTCTTTTCTTCCTGCCAAACACTTGGCAGACATCCGTGCAACTTCTAGAACACGATGGGAGATGTTTTCTGTGCTGGCACAGTTTTTCCTAGCCAGACATAGTGGAAAAGCGTTTTGCCGAGGTGTAGATGAGAAGAGGAGCTAAAGACGAAGGTAGGATGCTCTCCGGAGGTAAGAGCCGCTGCCGGGCGTCTTTCGGCAGAAGCCGCGCTAAGGAGAGCACTGTGAGCGGCACAATCGTCTTTGCGCGAAGAAGCCGCTTCTTGGGCTCCGGCAGCCGGCGAGAGCGGCAGCTTCGGGAAGGTGAAGAAGCAAGCTGTACAACACTGGGATTGTGTGCGCACCTTGCCAACTGATAGAAAACAGTACCTTTGCACTCTCCTGACTTTTCCAATCACAGGAACATTCGATTGGAAGCTGTTTTGGACAACTTTTCTTTTCTTCCTGCCAAACACTTGGCAGACATCCGTGCAACTTCTAGAACACGATGGGAGATGTTTTCTGTGCTGGCACAGTTTTTCCTAGCCAGACATAGTGGAAAAGCTTGTTGCCGAGGTGTAGATGAGAAGAGGAGCTAAAGAGTGGATGTTAGCAAATGACACCCATCTTCAAAAAAGGCAATTAAGAGGACTCGCCATAGTACAAACCAGCCAGCCTCTTTTTTATCCCCAGGAAGTTGATGAAGCAGCTCTTCCTGGAAATCCTTGCCAGGCACATGACAGATGACCAAATAATGTAGTTAGCATGATTTTTCAGGGGAATTTCATGCTGAACATCACTTTAAACTCCTCTGATGAATCAACTTGACTGGTAGATGAAGGGAATATTATCTGCCTGGGCTTCAGGGAGGTTTTTGACATACCTCTACATGGCATCACACATACATATGGAAGCAATAGTGCAAAGGGGAGGGAATCAGTGTCTTTTCAGTGATGCTGAGGGAAAAGACAAGAGGCAGTGGGCACACACTGAAATACAGGAGATTGCCTTTGAACATCAGTAAATGTTTCTTTACTGTCAGGGTGACTGAACCACGGCACAGACTGCCCAGAAAGATTGTGGAGCCTGGATCTTTGAAGACATTAAAAGTACACCCAGATAGAATCCTGGGCAAGAGGCTCTAGGTATCCTGGTTTAGGCAGGGGGGTTGGGCCTGGTTAGCCCCACCAACCCCTTCCACTCTCTTTCATTCTGTGCTAGTGAATTCTCTTCAAGATGCATTTCAAAGCGCTGGCATGACAAAGTTCTGTGCAGACAGAGATCCAAATGGACATGGCATCTAAGTTCCTTAAGCAGTGTTCAAGAAGAATGTAAAACTCTGGCACAAGTG
Source organism: Melospiza melodia melodia (assembly GCF_035770615.1). Lineage (NCBI taxonomy): Eukaryota > Metazoa > Chordata > Aves > Passeriformes > Passerellidae > Melospiza > Melospiza melodia. Next base: position 41,676,883 of record NC_086197.1, read on the forward strand.
TCTCTTCCCTAACTGAATCCCTTTCATGGGAAAATTCCCAGCTCTAGAAAGATCTTCTGATACGCATGCTTAAGACTGACACTGGCTGAGCAAATTTCTCCCTATGTATATCTAAGACCAGTTAGGATCTTCACCCAAAGTGCAGTCAACATAGTCACAGAATGCCTATTGTTAAGAAGTGACAGCTTCCATCAGAATGGCAGCTATTGGTCCACAAAATGGATTAATGGATGGGAATTATCTACGTGGGTTAAAAACAAAAATAAAGAGTTGGTCTTTATTTATCAATTTCATGGCAATATTGATAAGGGAAGAAAAAGATCTAAGTCCTTGACTTTCTGGACTCGAGGAAAGATTTTAAAAATTCCTTGTAAAAATGTATGATCACAATCAGACTATTGAAACCATTTTAGTTGGGAACAAAGTTCCAAAATTGTCTAGATAGTGGCAAAGAAGCCAAGAAAATAGGAAAGAAACAAAAAGAGAGCAAAAGAGTCAGCTTCAGTGTACAAGCTCGTTCTAGAAGTAGTCTGCTGGGAAAAGGAACCCCCAGCTAAATTTCCAATGTATTCCTGCGCTTGATTCAGTAACTGGTCAATGTAAAAACCAATCCTTTTGTACAACTTCTTCCAGCAACAAAAACTCCAACAGGTTGACACTACCATCATGCCTGTTCCAGACATATTTAAAAGAGAAATGATGATTTTCTTGAAAACCTACTTACATAAAAGTTGCAAGATGGTGGAGGGATTCCCACATCCTCCTTCCTCCATCTGGCTTGAAAGTATATTTGATAAAATATGCAACAAAGCACATGATTTATAAGGGAGAGTCAAATGGATGATTTGGGAATCGATCTCTTGTTGATAGTAAACTTCATATCCACTCGGTGTGACCTTTTTAAAACAAAATGTGGAGCTGAGGCATGAATCTGCCACAACAATTGTAAAGCAAACATACACACTCCCCTTCATATGCCCCCCCCTCCACACACACCTAGGCACACACAGAGATCAGCATAGCAGATCATGAACACCTTGGAAAAGACTGAAATGCTAAATGCCTCTCTTGATGGGCAAAAGAGCTGGTGCAGTAATTCAAATGCCTGGTACAAAAATTCTGTTTAATATTTAGCTCCTATTTAAAACACAGCTTTTCATTTCATTCTATTTACAGAATATTTTCATTTCATTTGTTTCTTTAAAATTACTTAGTTCTCACCTGTTGTATGTCTAGGAATATTTTCTTCCAAAAATAGAAAAAAATAGATGATATCTTTTCAGCAGAAAACATTGGTTGATACAATTTTAAACCATCATGATATGGAAGAATTCTTCTGTCCCTCTCGAAGGTGGAAGAAGCATTTGGATCACAGATCATCTACAATGAAATACTTGACATGTTTAAGATGCTTTCAATCAATTTTGATCGTCAATTGCTTATTTGTTGTAAACAGTAATTTTTCAGTGAAGGGAAAGTGTGTGTGGTATATCTACATGATATGTTCAAAGGCAGTTCCTACTAATGGCCAGGCTGAATTCCAGTAAATAATGTCCCGAATGATATTTTGCCGCCTTCTTTGGCACTTCATGAAATCTTACCCCGATGAAGTGCTGAAACAAAGAGATTTTCTCTTAGAGAGTGTCTCATGTTGTAACCTATCCCATGGATTTTATGCTGTAATTCTTATCTCTTTTAAAATTTACTATCTTCTGTACAGTTTTCATGAAACTTTCTGTTACAGTAGTGAATAGCACAGATAAATGTCATTTTGTACAACTTTGAATTTACCCCAAGAGCTGAGAGAAAACTTGATCCTATACTTCAATCCGAGTTTCTTCTATAGTCCGACTTTGTTTCTCTACCATCAAGCTTCTCCTTTGTTGCTGCTCCAAGCCCCGTCCAAGGTGACCTTGAATACTTTCAGGGATGGGACACCCACAACTTCTCTGGGCAACCTGTTCCAGTGTTCCAGCACTCCCACAGTAAAAAAGGCCTTCCTTTCATCTAATATGTGTAGGAAATCATAAATCTAGGCATAGAAGCTTGGAGTGCAAATTTGAAATTCTTTGGATTTGAAGCACATTTTATATGAATACTGACTTACAGATGACTAAAAGATGTTGATGGGCATTTGAGCTGACAAGTTTTGAAAAAGTGCACGGAAATTAAAATTGAAACCACTAAAATTAAAAACTCCTTGCCATTTTCTTTTTCCTCTCCTATTCAAAATTGCATATGTCAGATATCAGTGCTTCATGCAAACCTCTCAGATGCTCTCAGAGAAAAAGCTTTTCTTTCAGACTAAGTTGCGGTTGACGTAGAACACTAGCAGGAGTGAAAGATTTTCTGGGCATCGGGGCAGCCCGTTCTCCTTGGATTTGTGTGCAGAATGCATTTTATCCAAACTGGAAAATAGATCCCAGCTCTGTTCTATTCATCATTCTTACTTCATCAGGCCAGAAGATTCTGTGAAAAGTAGCCTGTGGACCTTGAAGACAGCGCATGTGAACCAGATGAGAGGTGATAGAGAAGTTGAGGGAGAGAAGAAAGAGCATGAGGCTGAAACCAGAAAGTATTTCTCCACGTGATCATGGAAGATTGCAGGAGCCACTTGGTACTATCAAACCAGCCCAACTTGGCACTGGTGCCACCTTGGGTCTGGGAGCCATGTTGCATATCGTGCATTTTAAGGAGCCAGCTGGCCACACCCAGCCATATGCCCCCAAACACAAACCAAGGCCCTTTTCTCTGGCAAACAAAACTCAGCTGCCCTGCTTCTGGATGGCAGATTGCAGGAACCACTTGGTACTATCAAACCAGCCCAACTTGGCACTGGTGCCACCATGGGTCTGGTCACCATCCTGCCTATTGTAGCTTTTCAGGAGCCAGCCGGTCACTCTCAGCCATAGGCCCCCAAACACAAACCTCGGCCCGTTTCCCTGGCAAACAAAAGTAAGCTGCCCCGCTTCTGGATGGCAGATTGCAGGAGCTACTTAGTACTATCAAATCAGCCCGACTTGGCACAGGTGCCACCTTGGATCTGGGAACCATCCTGTGTATCGTGGATTTTCAGGGGCCACCCAGCCACTCTCAGCCATATGCCCCCAAAAACAAACAACGGCGCTATTCTCTGGCAAACAAAACTCAACTGCCCCTCTTCTGGATGGCAAATTTTAGGACGCACTTTGTACTACGAAAACCGCCCGACGTGGCACTGGTGCCACCTTGTGTCAGGGAACCATCCTGCATATCGAGCTTTTTAAGGAGCCAGCCGGCCAGGCCCAGCCATATACCCCCAAAAACAAACCACGGACCATTTCTCATGGAAACAAAAATCCGCTGCCCCGCGTCTGGATGGCAGATTGCAGGAGCCACTTTGCACCATCAAACCAGCCCGACTTGGCACTGGTGCCACCTTGGGTCTGGGAACAATCCTGCGTATCGTACATATTCAGGAACCAGCCGACCACTCCCAGCCACAGGCCCCCAAACACAAACAACGGCCCATTTCCCTGGCAAACAAAACTCAGCTGCCCCGCTTCTGGATGGCAGTTTGCAGGAGCCACTTGGGACTATCAAACCAGCCCGACTTGGCACTGGTGCCACCTTGGGTCTGGGAACCATCCTGCGTATGGTGGATTCTAAGGAGCCAGCCGGCCACTCCCAGCCACAGGCCCCCAACAAAAACCACGGCCCTTTTTTCTGGCAAACAAAACTTAGCTGCCTCACTTATGGATGGCAGATTGCAGGAGCCACTTGGTGTAATCAAACCAGCCCGACTTGGCACTGGTGCCACCTTGGGTCTGGGAAACATCCTGCGTATCGTGGATTCTTAGGAGCCAGCCGGCCACTCCTAGCCACAGGCCCCCAGACAAAAACCTAGGCCTATTTCTCTGGCAAACAAAAGTAAGCTGCCCCGCTTCTGGATGGCAGATGGCAGGAGACACTTGGTACTATCAAACCAGCCCAACTTGGCACTGGTGCCACCTTGGATCTGGGAACCATGCTGTGTATCGTGGATATTCAGGGGCCAGCCGGCCACTCTCAGCCATATGTCCCCAAACAGAAACCTCGGCCCGTTTCTCTGGCAAACAAAACTCAACTGCCCCTCTTCTGGATGGCAAATTGCAGGATGAACTTGATACTAAAACCGCAGGCCGACTTGGTAGTGGTGACACCTTGGACCTGGGAACCATCATGCGTATCGAGCATTTTAAGGAGCCAGCCGGCCACTCCCAGCAATATGCCCCCAAAAACAATCCACGGAATTTTTCTCTGGCAAACAAAAATCTGCTGCCCCGCTTCTGGATGGCAGATTGCAGGAGCCACTTTGCACCATCAAACCAGCCCGACTTGGCACTGGTGCCACCTTGCATCTGGGAACCATGCTGCCTAGCGTGGATTTTCAGGAGCCAGCCGGCCACTCTCAGCCATAGGCCCCCAAAAAAAACCCACGGCCCGTTTCCCTGGCAAACAAAATTAAGCTGCCCCGCTTCTGGATGGCAGATTGCAGGACGCACTTGGTAGTATCAAACCAGCCCGACTTGGCACTGGTGCCACCTTGGGTCTGGGAACCATCCTGCGTATTGTGGGTTCAAAGGAGCCAGCCGGCCACTCCCAGCCACAGGCCCCCAAATACAAACAACGGCGCTTTTCCCTGGAAAACAAAACTCGCCTGACAACTTTTTGATGGCAGATTGCAGGAGCCACTTGGTACTATCAAACCAGCCCAATTTGGCACTGGTGCCACCATGGGTCTGGTCACCATCCTGCCTATCGTAGCTTTTCAGGAGCCAGCCGGTCACTCCCAGCCATAGGTCCCCAGTCACAGACCTCGGCCCGTTTCCCTGGCAAACAAAAGTAAGCTGCCCCGCTTCTGGATGGCAGATTGCAGGAGCCACTTGGTACTATCAAACCAGCCCAACTTGGCACTGGTGCCACCTCTGGTCTGGGAACCATGCTGCGTAACACAGATTCTACGGCGCCAGTCGGCCACTCCCAGCCACAAGCTCCCAAACACAAACAACGGCGCTATTCTCTGGCAAACAAAACTCCACTGCCCCTCTTCTGGATGGCAAATTGCAGGACGCACTTGGTACTATAAAAACAGCCCGACTTGGCACTGGTGCCACCTTGGGTCTGGGAACCATCCTGCGTATCGATCTTTTTAATGAGACAGCCGGCCACTCCCAGCCATATGCCCCCAAACACAACCCACGGCCCTTTTCTCTGGCAAACAAAACTCAACTGCACCGCTTCTGGATGGCAGATTGCAGGAGCCACTTGGTACTATCAAACCAGCCCGACTTGGCACTGGTGCCACCTTGGGTCTGGGAACCATCCTGCGTATGGTGGATTCTAAGGAGCCAGCCGGCCACTCCCAGCCACAGGCCCCCAACAAAAACCACGGCCCTTTTTTCTGGCAAACAAAACTTAGCTGCCTCACTTCTGGATGGCAGATTGCAGGAGCCACTTGGTGTAATCAAACCAGCCCGACTTGGCACTGGTGCCACCTTGGGTCTGGGAACCATCCTGCGTATCGTGGATTCTAAGGAGCCAGCCGGCCACTCCCAGCCACAGGCCCCCAAACACAAACAACGGCGCTTTTCCCTGGAAAACAAAACACGCCTGCCAACTTTTTGATGGAGTTTGCAGGAGCCACTTGGTACTATCAAACCAGCCCGACTTGGCACTGGTGCCACCTTGGGTCTGGGAAACATCCTGCGTATCGTGGATTCTTAGGAGCCAGCCGGCCACTCCTAGCCACAGGCCCCCAGACAAAAACCTAGGCCTATTTCTCTGGCAAACAAAAGTAAGCTGCCCCGCTTCTGGATGGCAGATTGCAGGAGACACTTGGTACTATCAAACCAGCCCAACTTGGCACTGGTGCCACCTTGGATCTGGGAACCATGCTGTGTATCGTGGATATTCAGGGGCCAGCCGGCCACTCTCAGCCATATGTCCCCAAACAGAAACCTCGGCCCGTTTCTCTGGCAAACAAAACTCAACTGCCCCTCTTCTGGATGGCAAATTGCAGGATGAACTTGATACTAAAACCGCAGGCCGACTTGGTAGTGGTGACACCTTGGACCTGGGAACCATCATGCGTATCGAGCATTTTAAGGAGCCAGCCGGCCACTCCCAGCAATATGCCCCCAAAAACAATCCACGGAATTTTTCTCTGGCAAACAAAAATCAGCTGCCCCGCTTCTGGATGGCAGATTGCAGGAGCCACTTTGCACCATCAAACCAGCCCGACTTGGCACTGGTGCCACCTTGCATCTGGGAACCATGCTGCCTAGCGTGGATTTTCAGGAGCCAGCCGGCCACTCTCAGCCATAGGCCCCCAAACAAAACCCACGGCCCGTTTCCCTGGCAAACAAAATTAAGCTGCCCCGCTTCTGGATGGCAGATTGCAGGACGCACTTGGTAGTATCAAACCAGCCCGACTTGGCACTGGTGCCACCTTGGGTCTGGGAACCATCCTGCGTATTGTGGGTTCAAAGGAGCCAGCCGGCCACTCCCAGCCACAGGCCCCCAAATACAAACAACGGCGCGTTTCCCTGGAAAACAAAACTCGCCTGACAACTTTTTGATGGCAGATTGCAGGAGCCACTTGGTACTATCAAACCAGCCCAACTTGGCACTGGTGCCACCATGGGTCTGGTCACCATCCTGCCTATCGTAGCTTTTCAGGAGCCAGCCGGTCACTCCCAGCCATAGGTCCCCAGTCACAAACCTCGGCCCGTTTCCCTGGCAAACAAAAGTAAGCTGCCCCACTTCTGGATGGCAGATTGCAGGAGCCACTTGGTACTATCAAACCAGCCCAACTTGGCACTGGTGCCACCTCTGGTCTGGGAACCATGCTGCGTAACACAGATTCTAAGGCGCCAGTCGGCCACTCCCAGCCACAAGCCCCCAAACACAAACAACGGCGCTATTCTCTGGCAAACAAAACTCCACTGCCCCTCTTCTGGATGGCAAATTGCAGGACGCACTTGGTACTATAAAAACAGCCCGACTTGGCACTGGTGCCACCTTGGGTCTGGGAACCATCCTGCGTATCGATCTTTTTAATGAGACAGCCGGCCACTCCCAGCCATATGCCCCCAAACACAACCCACGGCCCTTTTCTCTGGCAAACAAAACTCAACTGCACCGCTTCTGGATGGCAGATTGCAGGAGCCACTTGGTACTATCAAACCAGCCCGACTTGGCACTGGTGCCACCTTGGGTCTGGGAACCATCCAGCCTATCGTGGATTTTAAGGAGCCAGCCGGCTACTCCCAGCCACAGGCCCCCAACAAAAACCACGGCCCTTTTTTCTGGCAAACAAAACTTAGCTGCCTCACTTCTGGATGGCAGATTGCAGGAGCCACTTGGTGTAATCAAACCAGCCCGACTTGGCACTGGTGCCACCTTGGGTCTGGGAACCATCCTGCGTATCGTGGATTCTAAGGAGCCAGCCGGCCACTCCCAGCCACAGGTCCCCAAACAAAATCAACGGCGCTGTTCCCTGGAAAACAAAACACGTCTGCCAACATTTTGATGGAGTTTGCAGGAGCCACTTGGTACTATCAAACCAGCCCGACTTGGCACTGGTGCCACCTTGGGTCTGGGAAACATCCTGCGTATCGTGGATTCTAAGGAGCCAGCCGGCCACTCCTAGCCACAGGCCCCCAGACAAAAACCTAGGCCTATTTCTCTGGCAAACAAAAGTAAGCTGCCCCGCTTCTGGATGGCAGATTGCAGGAGACACTTGGGACTATCAAACCAGCCCAACTTGGCACTGGTGCCACCTTGGATCTGGGAACCATGCTGTGTATCGTGGATATTCAGGGGCCAGCCGGCCACTCTCAGCCATATGTCCCCAAACAGAAACCTCGGCCCGTTTCTCTGGCAAACAAAACTCAACTGCCCCTCTTCTGGATGGCAAATTGCAGGATGAACTTGATACTAAAACCGCAGGCCGACTTGGTAGTGGTGACACCTTGGGCCTGGGAACCATCATGCGTATCGAGCATTTTAAGGAGCCAGCCGGCCACTCCCAGCAATATGCCCCCAAAAACAATCCACGGAATTTTTCTCTGGCAAACAAAAATCAGCTGCCCCGCTTCTGGATGGCAGATTGCAGGAGCCACTTTGCACCATCAAACCAGCCCGACTTGGCACTGGTGCCACCTTGCATCTGGGAACCATGCTGCCTAGCGTGGATTTTCAGGAGCCAGCCGGCCACTCTCAGCCATAGGCCCCCACACAAAACCCACGGCCCGTTTCCCTGGCAAACAAAATTAAGCTGCCCCGCTTCTGGATGGCAGATTGCAGGACGCACTTGGTAGTATCAAACCAGCCCGACTTGGCACTGGTGCCACCTTGGGTCTGGGAACCATCCTGCGTATTGTGGGTTCAAAGGAGCCAGCCGGCCACTCCCAGCCACAGGCCCCCAAATACAAACAACGGCGCTTTTCCCTGGAAAACAAAACTCGCCTGACAACTTTTTGATGGCAGATTGCAGGAGCCACTTGGTACTATCAAACCAGCCCAACTTGGCACTGGTGCCACCATGGGTCTGGTCACCATCCTGCCTATCGTAGCTTTTCAGGAGCCAGCCGGTCACTCCCAGCCATAGGTCCCCAGTCACAAACCTCGGCCCGTTTCCCTGGCAAACAAAAGTAAGCTGCCCCACTTCTGGATGGCAGATTGCAGGAGCCACTTGGTACTATCAAACCAGCCCAACTTGGCACTGGTGCCACCTCTGGTCTGGGAACCATGCTGCGTAACACAGATTCTAAGGCGCCAGTCGGCCACTCCCAGCCACAAGCCCCCAAACACAAACAACGGCGCTATTCTCTGGCAAACAAAACTCCACTGCCCCTCTTCTGGATGGCAAATTGCAGGACGCACTTGGTACTATAAAAACAGCCCGACTTGGCACTGGTGCCACCTTGGGTCTGGGAACCATCCTGCGTATCGATCTTTTTAATGAGACAGCCGGCCACTCCCAGCCATATGCCCCCAAACACAACCCACGGCCCTTTTCTCTGGCAAACAAAACTCAACTGCACCGCTTCTGGATGGCAGATTGCAGGAGCCACTTGGTACTATCAAACCAGCCCGACTTGGCACTGGTGCCACCTTGGGTCTGGGAACCATCCAGCCTATCGTGGATTTTAAGGAGCCAGCCGGCTACTCCCAGCCACAGGCCCCCAACAAAAACCACGGCCCTTTTTTCTGGCAAACAAAACTTAGCTGCCTCACTTCTGGATGGCAGATTGCAGGAGCCACTTGGTGTAATCAAACCAGCCCGACTTGGCACTGGTGCCACCTTGGGTCTGGGAACCATCCTGCGTATCGTGGATTCTAAGGAGCCAGCCGGCCACTCCCAGCCACAGGTCCCCAAACAAAATCAACGGCGCTGTTCCCTGGAAAACAAAACACGTCTGCCAACATTTTGATGGAGTTTGCAGGAGCCACTTGGTACTATCAAACCAGCCCGACTTGGCACTGGTGCCACCTTGGGTCTGGGAAACATCCTGCGTATCGTGGATTCTAAGGAGCCAGCCGGCCACTCCTAGCCACAGGCCCCCAGACAAAAACCTAGGCCTATTTCTCTGGCAAACAAAAGTAAGCTGCCCCGCTTCTGGATGGCAGATTGCAGGAGACACTTGGGACTATCAAACCAGCCCAACTTGGCACTGGTGCCACCTTGGATCTGGGAACCATGCTGTGTATCGTGGATATTCAGGGGCCAGCCGGCCACTCTCAGCCATATGTCCCCAAACAGAAACCTCGGCCCGTTTCTCTGGCAAACAAAACTCAACTGCCCCTCTTCTGGATGGCAAATTGCAGGATGAACTTGATACTAAAACCGCAGGCCGACTTGGTAGTGGTGACACCTTGGGCCTGGGAACCATCATGCGTATCGAGCATTTTAAGGAGCCAGCCGGCCACTCCCAGCAATATGCCCCCAAAAACAATCCACGGAATTTTTCTCTGGCAAACAAAAATCTGCTGCCCCGCTTCTGGATGGCAGATTGCAGGAGCCACTTTGCACCATCAAACCAGCCCGACTTGGCACTGGTGCCACCTTGCATCTGGGAACCATGCTGCCTAGCGTGGATTTTCAGGAGCCAGCCGGCCACTCTCAGCCATAGGCCCCCATACAAAACCCACGGCCCGTTTCCCTGGCAAACAAAATTAAGCTGCCCCGCTTCTGGATGGCAGATTGCAGGACGCACTTGGTAGTATCAAACCAGCCCGACTTGGCACTGGTGCCACCTTGGGTCTGGGAACCATGCTGCGTATCATGGATTTTCAGGAGCCAGCCGTCCACTGCCAGCCACAGGCCCCGAAACACAAACAACAGCCTTTTTCTCTGGCAAACAAAATTCAGCTGCCCCGCTTCTGGATGGCAGATTGCAGGAACCACTTGGTACTAACAACCCAGCCCGACTTGGCACTGGTGCCACCTTGGGTCTGGGAACCATCCTGCGTATCGTGGATTCTAAGGAGCCAGCTGGCCACTCCCAGCCACAGGCCCCAAAACACACACAACGGTGCTTTTCCCTGGAAAACAAAACTCGCCTGCCAAACATTTGATGGCAGATTGCAGGAGCCACTTGGTACTATCAAACCAGCCCAACTTGGCACTGGTGCCACCATGGGTCTGGTCACCATCCTGCCTATCGTAGCTTTTCAGGTGCCAGCCAGCCACCCCCAGCCAGCGGCCCCTAGACAAATATTTCGGCCCGTTTCCCTGGCAAACAAAAGTAAGCTACCCCGCTTCTGGATGGCAGATTGCAGGAGCCACTTTGCACCATCAAACCAGCCCAACTTGGCACTGGTGCCACCTCTGGTCTGGGAACCATCCTGCGTATCGTGGGTTCTAAGGAGCCAGCTGGCCACTCCCAGCCACAGGCCCCCAAACACAAACAACGGCGCTTTTCCCTGGAAAACAAAACGCGCCTGCCAACTTTTTGATGGCAGATTGCCGGAGCCACTTGGTACTATCAAACCAGCCCAACTTGGCACTGGTGCCACCATGGGTCTGGTCACCATCCTGCCTATCGTAGCTTTTCAGGAGCCAGTCGGTCACTCCCAGCCATAGGCCCCCAGACACAAATCTCGGCCCGTTTCCCTGGCAAACAAAAGTAAGCTGCCCCGCTTCTGGATGGCAGATTGCAGGAGCTACTTAGTACTATCAAATCAGCCCGACTTGGCACAGGTGCCACCTTGGATCTGGGAACCATCCTGTGTATCGTGGATTTTCAGGGGCCACCCAGCCACTCTCAGCCATATGCCCCCAAAAACAAACCACGGACCTTTTCTCTGGCAAACAAAACTCAACTGCCCCTCTTCTGGATGGCAAATTTTAGGACGCACTTTGTACTACGAAAACCGCCCGACGTGGCACTGGTGCCACCTTGTGTCAGGGAACCATCCTGCATATCGAGCTTTTTAAGGGGCCAGCCGGCCACGCCCAGCCATATACCCCCAAAAACAAACCACGGACCATTTCTCATGGAAACAAAAATCCGCTGCCCCGCGTCTGGATGGCAGATTGCAGGAGCCACTTTGCACCATCAAACCAGCCCGACTTGGCACTGGTGCCACCTTGGGTCTGGGAACAATCCTGCATATCGTGGATTCTAAGGAGCCAGCCGGCCACTCCCAGCCACAGGCCCCCAAACACAAACAACGGCGCTTTTCCCTGGAAAACAAAACTCGCCTGCCAGCTTTTTGATGGCAGATTGCAGGAGCCACTTGGTACTATCAAATCATCCCAATTTGGCACTGGTGCCACTATGGGTCTGGGAACCATCCTGCCTATTGTAGCATTTCAGGAGCCAGCCGGTCACTCCCAGCCATAGTCCCCCAGACACAAACCTCGGACCGTTTCCCTGGCAAACAAAATTTGGCTGCCCCGATTCTGGATGGCAGATTGCAGGAGCCACATGGTAGTGTCAAACCAGCCCGACTTGGCACTGGTGCCACCTTGGGTCTGGGAACCATCCTGCGTATCGTGGATTCTAAGCAGCCACCCGGCCACTCTGAGCCACAGGCGCCCAAACACAAACAACGGCGCTTTTCCCTGGAAAACAAAACTCGCTTGCCAACATTTTGATGGCAGATTGCAGGAGCCACTTGGTGCTATCAAACCAGCCCAACTTGGCACTGGTGCCACCATGGGTCTGGTCACCATCCTGCCTATCGTAGCTTTTCAGGAGCCAGCCGGTCACTCCCAGCCATAGACCCCCAGACACAAACATCGGCCCGTTTCCCTGGAAAACAAAAGTAATCTGCCCCGATTCTGGATGGCAGATTGCAGGAGCCACTTGGTACTATCAAATCAGCCCAACTTGGCACTGGTGCCACCATGGGTCTGGTAAACATCCTGCCTATCGCAGCTTTTCAGGAGCCAGCCGGTCACTCCCTGCCATAGGCCCCCAGACACAAACCTCGGCCCGTTTCCCTGGCAAACAAAAGTAAACTGCCCCGCTTTTGGATGGCAGATTGCAGGATGCATTTGGTACTATCAAACCTGCCCGACTTGGCCCTCGTGCAACCTTGGCTCTGGGAACCATGCTGCGTAACGTAGATTCTACGAGGACAGGCGGCCATTCCCAGCCACAGGCCTCTAAACAAAAACAACGGCGCTTTTCCCTGGAAAACAAAACTCGCCTGCCAAATTTTTGATGGCAGATTGCAGGAGCCACTTGGTACTATCAAACCAGCCCAACTTGGTACTGGTGCCACCATGGGTCTGGTAACCATCCTGCCTATCGTAGCTTTCCAGGAGCCAGCCGGTCACTCCCACCCATAGGCCCCCAGACAAATATCTCGGCCCGTTTCCCTGGCAAACAAAAGTAAGCTGCCCCGCTTCTGGATGGCAGATTACAGCAGCCACATGGTACTATCAAATCAGGCCAACATGGCACTGGTGCCACCTTGGCTCTGGGAACCATCCTGCCTATCGTGGATTTTCAGGGGCCAGCCGGCCACTCTCAGCCATATGCCCCCAAACACATACCACGGCCCTTTGCTCTGGCAAACAAAACTCAACTGCCCCTCTTCTGGATGGCAAATTGCAGGACGCACTTGGTACTACGAAAACAGCCCGACTTGGCAGTGACGCCACCTTGGGTCAGGGAACAATCCTGCGTATCGATCTTTTTAAGGAGCCAGCCGGCCACGTCCAGCCATATACCCCCAAAAACAAACCACGGAACTTTTCTCCAGCAAACAAAAATCCGCTGCCCCGCGTCTGAATGGCAGATTTCAGGAGCTATTTAGTATTATCAAACCAGCCCGACTTGGCACTGGTGCCACCATGAGTCTGGTAACCATCCTGCCTATCGTAGCTTTTCAGTAGCCAGCCGGTCACTCCCAGCCATAGGCCCCAAGACACAAACCTCGGCCCGTTTCCCTGGGAAACAAAAGTAAGCTGACCCGCTTCTGGATGGCAGATTGCAGGAGCCACTTGGTACTATCAAACCAGCCCAACTTGGCACTGGTGCCACCTTGGCTCTGGGAACCATCCTGCGTATCCTGGGTTCAAAGGAGGCAGCCGGCCACTCCCAGCCACAGGCCTCTAAACAAGAACAACGGCGCTTTTCCCTGGAAAACAAAAGTCGCCTGACAACTTTTTGATGGCAGATTGCAGGAGCCACTTGGTACTATCAAACCAGCCCAACTTGGCACTGGTGCCACCATGGGTCTGGTCACCATCCTGCCTATCGTAGCTTTTCAGGAGCCAGCCGCTCACTCCCAGCCATAGGCCCCCAGACAAATATCTCGGCCCGTTTCCCTGGCAAACAAAAGTAAGCTGCCCCGCTTCTGGATGGCAGATTGCAGGAGCCACATGGTACTATCAAACCAGGCCAACATGGCACTGGTGCCACCTCTGGTCTGGGAACCATCCTGCGTATCGTGGATTCTAAGGAGCCAGCTGGCCACTCCCAGCCACAGGCCCCCAAACACAAACAACGGTGCTTTTCCCTGGAAAACAAAACTCACCTGCCAACTTTTTGATGGCAGATTGCAGGAGCCACTTGGTACTATCAAACCAGCCCAACTTGGCACTGGTGCCACCATGGGTCTGGTCACCATCCTGCCTATCGTAGCTTTTCAGGAGCCAGCCGGTCACTCCCAGCCATAGGCCCCCAGACACAAAGCTCTACCCGTTTCCCTGGCAAACAAAAGTAAGCTACCCCGCTTCTGGATGGCAGATTGCAGGAGTCACTTTGCACCATCAAACCAGCCCGACTTGGCACTGGTGCCACCTCTGGTCTGGGACCCATCCTGCGTATCGTGGATTCTAAGGAGACAGCTGGCCACTCCCAGCCACAGGCCCCCAAACACAAACAACGGCGCTTTTCCCTGGAAAACAAAACTCGCTTGCCAACTTTTTGATGGCAGATTGCAGGAGCCACTTGGTACTATCAAACCACCCCAACTTGGCAACAAGTGGTTCCTGCAATCTGACATCCAGAAGCGGGGCAGCTTACTTTTGTTTGCCAGGGAAATGGACCGTTGTTTGTGTTTGGAGGCGTATGGCTGGGAGTGGCCGACTGGCTCCTTAAAATCCACGATACGCAGCATGGTTCCCAGACCAGAGGTGGCACCAGTGCCAAGTCGGGCTGGTTTGATAGTACAAAGTGGCTCCTGCAATCTGCCATCCAGAAGCGGGGCAGCTTACTTTTGTTTGCCAGGGAAACGGGCCGGGCTTTCTGTCTCGGGGCCTATGGCAGGGAGTGACCGGCTGGCTCCTGAAAAGCTACGATAGGCAGGATGGTGACCAGACCCATGGTGGCACCAGTGCCAAGTTGGGCTGGTTTGATAGTACCAAGTGGCTCCTGCAATCTGCCATCAAAAAGTTGGCAGGCGAGTTTTGTTTTCCAGGGAAAAGCGCCATTGTTTGTGTTTGGGGACCTGTGGTTGGGAGTGCCCGGCTGGCTCCTTAGAAACCACGATACGCAGCATGGTTACCAGACAAGAGGTGCCACCAGTGCCAAGTTGTGCTGGTTTGATACTACCAAGTGGTTCCTGCAATCTGCCATCCAGAAGCGGGGCAGCTTACTTTTGTTTGCCAGGGAAACGGGCCGAGGTTTGTGACTGGGGACCTATGGCTGGGAGTGACCGGCTGGCTCCTGAAAAGTTACGATAGGCAGGATTGTGACCAGACCCATGGTGGCACCAGTGCCAAGTTGGGCTGGTTTGATAGTACCAAGTGGCTCCTGTAATCTGCCATCAAATAGTTGGTAGGCGAGTTTTGTTTTCCAGGGAAAAGCGCCGTTGTTTGTGTTTGGGGGCCTGTGGTAGGGAGTGGCCGGCTGGCTAATTAGAATCCACGATACGCAGGATGGTTCCCAGACCAGAGGTGGCACCAGTGCCAAGACGGGCTAGTTTGATGGTGCAAAGTGGCTCCTGCAATCTGCCATCCAGAAGCGGGGTAGCTTACTTTTGTTTGCCAGGGAAACGGGCCGAGGTTTTTCTCTGGGGGCCTATGGCGGGGAGTGACCGGCTGGCTCCTGAAAAGATAAGATAGGCAGGATGGTGACCAGACCCATGGTGGCACCAGTGCCAAGTTGGGCTGATTTGATAAAACCAAGTGGCTCCTGCAATCTGCCATCAAAAAGTTGGCAGGAGAGTTTTGTTTTCCAGGGAAAAGCGCCGTTGTTTGTGTTTGGGGTCCTGTGGCTGGGAGTGGCCGGCTGGCTCCTTAGAATCCACGATACGCAGCATGGTATCCAGACCCAAGGTGGCACCAGTGCCAAGTTTTGCTGGTTTGATAGTACCAAGTGGTTCCTGCAATCTGCCATCCAGAAGCAGGGCAGCTTACTTTTGTTTGCCAGGGAAACGGGCCGAGGTTTTTGTCTGGGGGCCTATGGCTGGGAGTGAGCGGCTGGCTCCTGAAAAGCTACGATAGGCAGGATGGTGACCAGACCCATGGTGGCACCAGTCCCAAGTTGGGCTGATTTGATAGTACCAAGGGGCTCCTGCAATGTGCCGTCAAAATTTGGCAGGCGAGTTTTTATTTTCCAGGGAAAAGCGCCGTTGTTTGTGTTTGGGGGACTGTGGCTGGGAGTGGCCGGCTGGCTGCTTAGAATCCACGATACGCAGGATGGTTCCCAGACCCAAGGTGGCACCAGTGCCAAGTCGGGCTAGTATGATGGTGCAAAGTGGCTCCTGCAATCTGCCATCCAGAAGCGGGGCAGCTTACTTTTGTTTGCCAGGGAAACGGTCCGAGCTTTGTGTCTCGGGGCCTATGGCTGAGAGTGACCGGCTGGCTCCTGAAAAGCTACGATAGGCAGGATGGTGACCAGACCCATGGTGGCACCAGTGCCAAGTTGGGCTGGTTTGATAGTACCAAGTGGCTCCTGCAATCTGCCATCAAAAAGTTGGCAGGCGAGTTTTGTTTTCCAGGGAAAAGCGCCGTTGTTTTTGTTTGGGGGCCTGTGGCTGGGAGTGGCCGGCTGGCTCCTTAGAATCCACGATATGCAGGATGGTTCCCAGACCTGAGGTGGCACCAGTGCCAAGCCGGGCTGGTTTTATAGTACCAAGTGCGTCCTGCAATCTGCCATCCAGAAGCGGGGCAGCTTACTTTTGTTTGCCAGGGAAACGGGCCGAGGTTTGTGACTGGGGACCTATGGCTGGGAGTGACCGGCTGGCTCCTGAAAAGCTACGATAGGCAGGATGGTGACCAGACCCATGGTGGCACCAGTGCCATGTTCGGCTGATTTCATAGTACCAAGTGGCTCCTGCAATCTGCCATCAAAAAGTCGGCAGGCGAGTTTTGTTTTCCAGGGAAAAGCGCCGTTGTTTGTGTCTGCGGGCCTGTGGCTGGAGTGACCGGCTGGCTCCTTAGAATCCACGATACGCAGCATGGTTCCCAGACCCAAGGTGGCACCAGTGCCAAGTCGGGCTGGTTTGATAGTACCAAGTGGTTCCTGCAATCTGCCATCAAAAAGTTGGCAGGCGAGTTTTGTTTTCCAGGGAAAAGCGTCGTTGTTTGTGTTTGGGGGCCTGTGGCTGGGAGTGGCCGGCTGGCTCCTTAGAATCCACGATACGCAGGATGGTTCCCAGACCCAAGGTGGCACCAGTCCCAAGTTGGGCTGGTTTGATAGTACCAAGTGGTTCCTGCAATCTGCCATCCAGAAGCGGGGCAGCTTACTTTTGTTTGCCAGGGAAAAGGGCCGAGGTTTTTGTCTGGGGGCCTATGGCTGGGAGTGACCGGCTGTCTCCTGAAAAGCTACGATAGGCAGGATTGTGACCAGACCCATGGTGGCACCAGTGTCAAGTTGGGCTGGTTTGATAGTACCAAGTGGCTCCTGCAATCTGCCATCAAAAACTTGGCAGGCGAGTTTTGTTTCCCAGGGAAAAGCGCCGTTGTTTGTGTTTGGGGGCCTGTGGCTGGGAGTGGCCGGCTGGCTAATTAGAATCCACGACAGGCAGGATGGTTCCCAGACCAGAGGTGACACCAGTGCCAAGTCGGGCTAGTTTGATGGTGAAAAGTGGCTCCTGCAATCTGCCATCCAGAAGCGGGTTAACTTACTTTTGTTTGCCAGGGAAAAGGGCCGAGGTTTTTGTCTGGGGGCCTATGGCTGGGAGTGACCGGCTGTCTCCTGAAAAGCTACGATAGGCAGGATTGTGACCAGACCCATGGTGGCACCAGTGCCAAGTTGGGCTGGTTTCATAGTACCAAGTGGCTCCTGCAATCTGCCATCAAAAAGTTGGCAGGCGAGTTTGTTATCCAGGGAAAAGCGCCGTTGTTTTTGTTTGGGGGCCTGTGGCTGGGAGTGGACGGATGGCTAATTAGAATCCACGATACGCAGCATGGTTCCCAGACCTGAGGTGGCACCAGTGCCAAGTTGGGCTGGTTTGATACTACCAAGTGCGTCCTGCAATCTGCCATCCAGAAGCGGGGCAGCTTACTTTTGTTTGCCAGGGAAACGGGCCGAGGTTTTGTCTGGGGGCCTATGGCAGGGAGTGACCGGCTGGCTCCTGAAAAACTACGATAGGCAGGATGGTGACCAGACCCATGGTGGCACCAGTGCCAAGTTGGGCTGGTTTGATAGTACCAAGTGGCTCCTGCAATCTGCCATCAAAATGTTGGCAGGCGAGTTTTGTTTTCTATGGAAAAGCGCCGTTGTTTGTGTTTGGGGGCCTGTGGCTGGGAGTGGCCGGCTGGCTCCTTAGAATCCAAAATACGCAGGATGGTTCCCAGACCTGAGGTGGCACCAGTGCCAAGTTGGGCAGGTTTGATTGTAGCAAATGGTTCCTGCAATCTACCATCCAGAAGCGGGGCAGCTTACTTTTGTTTGCCAGGGAAACGGGCTGAGCTTTGTGTCTGGGGGCCTATGGCTGGGAGTGACCGGCTGGCTCCTGAAAAGCTACGATAGGCAGGATGGTGACCAGACCCATGGTGGCACCAGTGCCATGTTCGGCTGATTTCATAGTACCAAGTGGCTCCTGCAATCTGCCATCAAAATGTTGGCAGGCGAGTTTTGTTTTCCAGGGAAAAGCTCCGTTGTTTGTGTCTGCGGGCCTGTGGCTGGAGTGGCCGGCTGGCTCCTTAGAATCCA
This sequence comes from Melospiza melodia melodia, assembly GCF_035770615.1. Lineage (NCBI taxonomy): Eukaryota > Metazoa > Chordata > Aves > Passeriformes > Passerellidae > Melospiza > Melospiza melodia. The sequence goes on from NC_086197.1 coordinate 41,695,470, forward strand.
CAATACGCAGCATGGTTCCCAGACCCAAGGTGGCACCAGTGCCAAGTTGGGCTGGTTTGATAGTACCAAGTGGTTCCTGCAATCTGCCATCAAAAAGTTGTCAGGCGAGTTTTGTTTTCCAGGGAAAATCGCCGTTGTTTTTGTTTGGGGGCCTGTGGCTGGGAGTGGCCGGCTGGCTCCTTAGAACACACGATACGCAGGATGGTTCCCAGACCCAAGGTGGCACCAGTACCAAGTCGGGCTGGTTGGATAATAACAAGTGGATCCTGCAATCTGCCATCCAGAAGCGGGGCAGCTTACTTTTGTTTGCCAGGGAAACGGGCCGAGCTTTCTGTCTGGGGGCCTATGGCTGGGAGTGACCGGCTGGCTCCTGAAAAGCTACGATAGGCAGGATGGTGACCAGACCCATGGTGGCACCAGTGCCAAGTTGGGCTGGTTTGATAGTACCAAGTGGCTCCTGCAATCTGCCATCAAAAAGTTGGCAGGCGAGTTTTGTTTTCCAGGGAAAAGCGCCGTTGTGTGTGTTTTGGGGCCTGTGGCTGGGAGTGGCCAGCTGGCTCCTTAGAATCCACGATACGCAGGATGGTTCCCAGACCCAAGGTGGCACCAGTGCCAAGTCGGGCTGGTTTGTTAGTACCAAGTGGTTCCTGCAATCTGCCATCCAGAAGCGGGGCAGCTGAATTTTGTTTGCCAGAGAAAAAGGCTGTTGTTTGTGTTTCGGGGCCTGTGGCTGGCAGTGGATGGCTGGCTCCTGAAAATCCATGATACGCAGCATGGTTCCCAGACCCAAGGTGGCACCAGTGCCAAGTCGGGCTGGTTTCATAGTACCCAGTGGCTCCTGCAATGTGCCATCCAGAAGAGGGGCAGTTGAATTTTTTTTTCCAGAGAAAAGGGCCGTGGTTTGTGTTTGGGGCCTATGGCTGAGAGTGACCGGCTGGCTCCTGAAAAGCTACGATAGGCAGGATGGTGACCAGACCGATGGTGGCACCAGTGCCAAGTTGGGCTGGTTTGATAATACTAAATAGCTCCTGCAATCTGCCATCCAGACGCGGGGCAGCGGATTTTTGCTTGCTGGAGAAAAGTTCCGTGGGTTTTTTTTGGGGGTATATGGCTGGACGTTGCCGGCTGACTCCTTAAAAACATCGATACGCAGGATGGTTCCCTGACCCAAGGTGGCATCACTGCCAAGTCGGGCTGTTTTCGTAGTACCAAGTGGCTCCTGCAATTTGCCATCCAGAAGAGGGGCAGTTGAGTTTTGTTTACCAGAGAAAAGGGCCGTGGTTTGTGTTTTGGGGCATATGGCTGAGAGTGGCCGGCTGGCGCCTGAAAATCCACGATAGGCAGGATGGTTCCCAGAGCCAAGGTGGCACCAGTGCCATGTTGGCCTGGTTTGATAGTACCATGTGGCTCCTGCAATCTGCCATCCAGAAGCGGGGCAGCTTACTTTTGTTTGCCAGGGAAACGGGCCGAGGTATTTGTCTGGGGGCCTATGGCTGGGAGTGACCGGCTGGCTCCTGAAAAGCTACGATAGGCAGGATGGTGACCAGACCCATGGTGGCACCAGTGCCAAGTTGGGCTGGTTTGATAGTACCAAGTGGCTCCTGCAATCTGCCATCAAAAAGTTGGCAGGCGAGTTTTGTTTTCCAGGGTAACGCGCCGTTGTTTTTGTTTAGAGGCCTGTGGCTGGGAGTGTCCGCCTGTCCTCTTAGAATCTACGTTACGCAGCATGGTTCCCAGAGCCAAGGTGGCACCAGTGCCAAGTTGGGCTGGTTTGATAGTAGCAAGTGGTTCCTGCAATCTGCCATCCAGAAGAGGGGCAGCTTACTTTTGTTTGCCAGGGAAACGGGCCGAGGTATTTCTCTGGGGGCCTATGGCAGGGAGTGACCGGCCGGCTCCTGAAAAGCTAAGATAGGCAGGATGTTTACCAGACCCATGATGGCACCAGTGCCAAGTTGGGCTAATTTGATACTACCAAGTGGCTCCTGCAATCTGCCATCCAGAATGGGGGGGTGCTTACTTTTGTTTTCCAGGGAAACGGGCCGAGGTTTGTGTCTGGGGGTTTATGGCTGGGAGTGACCGGCTGGCTCCTGAAAAGCTACGATAGGCAGGATGGTGACCAGACCCATGGTGGCACCAGTGCCAAGTTGGGCTGGTTTGATAGTACCAAGTGGCTCCTGCAATCTGCCATCAAAATGTTGGCAGGCGAGTTTTGTTTTCCAGGGAAAAGCGCCGTTGTTTGTGTTTGGGCGCCTGTGGCACGGAGTGGCCGGGTGGCTGCTTAGAATCCACGATACGCAGGATGGTTCCCAGACCCAAGGTGGCACCAGTGCCAAGTCGGGCTGTTTTGACACTACCAAGTGGCTCCTGCAATCTGCCATCCAGAATCGGGGCAGCTTAATTTTGTTTGCCAGGGAAACGGTCCGAGGTTTGTGATGGGGGCCTATGGCTGGGAGTGACCGGCTGGCTCCTGAAATGGTACATTTGGCAGGATGGTTCCCAGACCCATAGTGGCACCAGTGCCAAGTTGGGATGATTTGATAGTACCAAGTGGCTCCTGCAATCTGCCATCAAAAAGCTGGCAGGCGAGTTTTGTTTTCCAGGGAAAAGCGCCGTTGTTTGTATTTGGGGGCCTGTGGCTGGGAGTGGCCGCCTGGCGCCTTAGAATCTACGTTACGCAGCATGGTTCCCAGACCCAAAGTGGCACCAGTGTCAAGTTGGGCTGGTTTGATAGTACCAAGTGGCTCCTGCAATCTGCCATCCAGAAGCGGGGTAGCTTACTTTTGTTTGCCAGGGAAACGGGCAGAGCTTTCTGTCTGGGGGCCTATGGTTGGGAGTAACCGGCTGGCTCCTGAAAAGCTACGATAGGCAGGATGGTTCCCAGATCCAAGATGGCACCAGTGCCAAGTCGGGGTGGTTTGATGGTGCAACGTGGCTCCTGCAATCTGCCATCCTGACGCGGGGCAGCGGATTTTTGTTTCCAAGAGAAATGGTCCGTGGTTTGTTTTTGGGGCTATATGGCTGGGCGTGGCCTGCTGGCTCCTTAAAAAGCTACGATAGGCAGGATGGTTCCCTGACCCAAGGTGGCACCAGTGCCAAGTCGGGCGGTTTTCGTAGTACAAAGTGCGTCCTAAAATTTGCCATCCAGAAGAGGGGCAGTTGAGTTTTGTTTACCAGAGAAAAGGGCCGTGGTTTGTTTTTGGGGGCATATGGCTGATAGTGGCCGTCTGGCGCCTGAAAATCCACGATAGGCAGGATGGTGACCAGACCAGAGGTGGCACCAGTGCCAAGTCGGGCTGGTTTGATAGTACTAAATAGCACCTGCAATCTGCCATGCAGAAGCGGGGCAGCTTACTTTTGTTTGCCAGGGAAACGGGCCGAGGTTTGTGTCTGGGGGACTATGGCTGGGAGTGACCGCCTGGCTCCTGAAAAGCTACGATAGGCAGGATGGTTACCAGACCCATGGTGGCACCAGTGCCAAGTTGGGCTGGTTTGATAGTACCAAGTGGCTCCTGCAATCTGCCATCAAAAAGTTGTCAGGCGAGTTTTGTTTTCCAGGGAAAAGCGCCGTTGTTTGTGTTTGGGGGACTGTTGGTGGGAGTGGCCGGCTGGCTCCTTAGAACACACGATACGCAGGATGGTTCCCAGACCCAAGGTGGCACCAGTGCCACGTCGGGCTGGTTTGATGGTGAAAAGTGGCTCCTGCAATCTGCCATCCTGAAGCGGGGTAGCTTACTTTTGTGTGCCAGGGAAACGGGCCGAGGTTTATGACTGGGGGCCTAGGGCTAGGAGTGACCGGCTGGCTCCTGAAAAGCAACAATAGGCAGGATGGTTCCCAGACCCAAGGTGGCACCAGTGCCAAGTTGGGCTGGTTTGATGGTACCAACTGGCTCCTGCAATCTGCCATCTAAAAGTTGTCAGGCGAGTTTTGTTTTCCAGGGAAAAGCGCCGTTGATTTTGTTTGGAGGCCTGTGGCTGGCAGTGGCTGCCTGTCGTCTTACAATCCGGGTTACGCAGCATGGTTCCCAGAGCCAAGGTGGCACCAGTGCCAAGTTGGGCTGATTTGATGGTGCAAAGTGGCTCCTGCAATCTGCCATCCAGAAGTGCGGTAGCTTACTTTTGTGTGCCAGGGAAACATGCCGAGCTTTGTGTCTGGGGGCCTATGGCTGGGAGTGACCGGCTGGCTCCTGAAAAGCTACGATAGGCAGGATGGTGACCAGACCCATGGTGGCACCAGTGCCAAGTTGGGCTGGTTTGATAGTACCAAGTGGCTCCTGCAATCTGCCATCAAAAAGTTGGCAGGCGAGTTTTGTTTTCCAGGGAAAAGCGCCGTTGTGTGTGTTTTGGGGCCTGTGGCTGGGAGTGGCCAGCTGGCTCCTTAGAATCCACGATACGCAGGATGGTTCCCAGACCCAAGGTGGCACCAGTGCCAAGTCGGGCTGGTTTGTTAGTACCAAGTGGTTCCTGCAATCTGCCATCCAGAAGCGGGGCAGCTGAATTTTGTTTGCCAGAGAAAAAGGCTGTTGTTTGTGTTTCGGGGCCTGTGGCTGGCAGTGGACGGCTGGCTCCTGAAAATCCATGATACGCAGCATGGTTCCCAGACCCAAGGTGGCACCAGTGCCAAGTAGGGCTGGTTTCATAGTACCCAGTGGCTCCTGCAATCTGCCATCCAGAAGAGGGGCAGTTGAGTTTTGTTTTCCAGAGAAAAGGGCCGTGGTTTGTGTTTGGGGCCTATGGCTGAGAGTGACCGGCTGGCTCCTGAAAAGCTACGATAGGCAGGATGGTGACCAGACCCATGGTGGCACCAGTGCCAAGTCGGGCTGGTTTGATAATACTAAATAGCTCCTGCAATCTGCCATCCAGACGCGGGGCAGCGGATTTTTGCTTGCTGGAGAAAAGTTCCGTGGGTTTTTTTTGGGGGTATATGGCTGGACGTTGCCGGCTGACTCCTTAAAAACATCGATACGCAGGATGGTTCCCTGACCCAAGGTGGCATCACTGCCAAGTCGGGCTGTTTTCGTAGTACCAAGTGCGTCCTGCAATTTGCCATCCAGAAGAGGGGCAGTTGAGTTTTGTTTACCAGAGAAAAGGGCCGTGGTTTGTGTTTGGGGGCATATGGCTGAGAGTGGCCGGCTGGCGCCTGAAAATCCACGATAGGCAGGATGGTTCCCAGAGCCAAGGTGGCACCAGTGCCATGTTGGCCTGGTTTGATAGTACCATGTGGCTCCTGCAATCTGCCATCCAGAAGCGGGGCAGCTTACATTTGTTTGCCAGGGAAACGGGCCGAGGTATTTGTCTGGGGGCCTATGGCAGGGAGTGACCGCCTGGCTCCTGAAAAGCTACGATAGGCAGGATGGTGACCAGACCCATGGTGGCACCAGTGCCAAGTTGGGCTGGTTTGATAGTACCAAGTGGCTCCTGCAATCTGCCATCCAGAAGCGGGGTAGCTTACTTTTGTTTGCCAGGGAAACGGGCAGAGCTTTCTGTCTGGGGGCTATGGTTGGGAGTAACCGGCTGGCTCCTGAAAAGCTACGATAGGCAGGATGGTTCCCAGATCCAAGATGGCACCAGTGCCAAGTCGGGGTGGTTTGATGGTGCAAAGTGGCTCCTGCAATCTGCCATCCTGACGCGGGGCAGCGGATTTTTGTTTCCATGAGAAATGGTCCGTGGTTTGTTTTTGGGGCTATATGGCTGGGCGTGGCCTGCTGGCTCCTTAAAAAGCTACGATAGGCAGGATGGTTCCCTGACCCAAGGTGGCACCAGTGCCAAGTCGGGCGGTATTCGTAGTACAAAGTGCGTCCTAAAATTTGCCATCCAGAAGAGGGGCAGTTAAGTTTTGTTTACCAGAGAAAAGGGCCGTGGTTTGTTTTTGGGGGCATATGGCTGATAGTGGCCGTCTGGCCCCTGAAAATCCACGATAGGCAGGATGGTTCCCAGACCAGAGGTGTCACCAGTGCCAAGTCGGTCTGGTTTGATAGTACTAAATAGCACCTGCAATCTGCCATGCAGAAGCGGGGCAGCTTACTTTTGTTTGCCAGGGAAACGGGCCGAGGTTTGTGTCTGGGGGCCTATGGCTGGGAGTGACCGGCTGGCTCCTGAAAAGCTACGATAGGCAGGATGGTTACCAGACCCATGGTGGCACCAGTGCCAAGTTGGGCTGGTTTGATAGTACCAAGTGGCTCCTGCAATCTGCCATCAAAAAGTTGGCAGGCCAGTTTTGTTTTCCAGGGAAAAGCGCCGTTGTTTGTGTTTGGGGGACTGTGGCTGGGAGTGGCCGGCTGGCTCCTTAGAACACACGATACGCAGGATGGTTCCCAGACCCAAGGTGGCACCAGTGCCACGTCGGGCTGGTTTGATGGTGAAAAGTGGCTCCTGCAATCTGCCATCCTGAAGCGGGGTAGCTTACATTTGTGTGCCAGGGAAACGGGCCGAGGTTTATGACTGGGGGCCTAGGGCTAGAAGTGACCGGCTGGCTCCTGAAAAGCAACAATAGGCAGGATGGTTCCCAGACCCAAGGTGGCACCAGTGCCAAGTTGGGCTGGTTTGATGGTACCAACTGGCTCCTGCAATCTGCCATCTAAAAGTTGTCAGGCGAGTTTTGTTTTCCAGGGAAAAGCGCCGTTGATTTTGTTTGGAGGCCTGTGGCTGGCAGTGGCTGCCTGTCGTCTTAGAATCCGGGTTACGCAGCATGGTTCCCAGAGCCAAGGTGGCACCAGTGTCAAGTTGGGCTGGTTTGATAGTACCAAGTGGCTCCTGCAATCTGCCATCCAGAAGCGGGGCAGCTTACTTTTGTTTGCCAGGGAAACGGGCCGAGGTATTTGTCTGGGGACCTATGGCTGGGAGTGACCGGCTGGCTCCTGAAAAGCTACGATAGGCAGGATGGTTCCCTGACCCAAGGTGGCACCAGTGCCAAGTCGGGCGGTTTTCGTAGTACAAAGTGCGTCCTAAAATTTGCCATCCAGAAGAGTGGCAGTTGAGTTTTGTTTACCAGAGAAAAGCCCGTGGTTTGTTTTTGGGGGCATATGGCTGATAGTGGCCGTCTGGCCCCTGAAAATCCACGATAGGCAGGATGGTTCCCAGACCAGAGGTGGCACCAGTGCCAAGTCGGGCTGGTTTGATAGTACTAAATAGCACCTGCAATCTGCCATGCAGAAGCGGGGCAGCTTACTTTTGTTTGCCAGGGAAACGGGCCGAGGTTTGTGTCTGGGGGCCTATGGCTGGGAGTGACCGCCTGGCTCCTGAAAAGCTACGATAGGCAGGATGGTGACCAGACCCATGGTGGCACCAGTGCCAAGTTGGGCTGGTTTGATAGTACCAAGTGGCTCCTGCAATCTGCCATCAAAAAGTTGGCAGGCCAGTTTTGTTTTCCAGGGAAAAGCGCCGTTGTTTGTGTTTGGAGGACAGTGGCTGGGAGTGGCCGGCTCGCTCCTTAGAACACACGATACGCAGGATGGTTCCCAGACCCAAGGTGGCACCAGTGCCAAGTCGGGCTGGTTTGATGGTGAAAAGTGGCTCCTGCAATCTGCCATCCTGAAGCGGGGTAGCTTACATTTGTGTGCCAGGGAAACGGGCCGAGGTTTATGACTGGGGGCCTAGGGCTAGAAGTGACCGGCTGGCTCCTGAAAAGCAACAATAGGCAGGATGGTTCCCAGACCCAAGGTGGCACCAGTGCCAAGTTGGGCTGGTTTGATGGTACCAACTGGCTCCTGCAATCTGCCATCTAAAAGTTGTCAGGCGAGTTTTGTTTTCCAGGGAAAAGCGCCGTTGATTTTGTTTGGAGGCCTGTGGCTGGCAGTGGCTGCCTGTCGTCTTAGAATCCGGGTTACGCAGCATGGTTCCCAGAGCCAAGGTGGCACCAGTGTCAAGTTGGGCTGGTTTGATAGTACCAAGTGGCTCCTGCAATCTGCCATCCAGAAGCGGGGCAGCTTACTTTTGTTTGACAGGGAAACGGGCCGAGGTATTTGTCTGGGGACCTATGGCTGGGAGTGACCGGCTGGCTCCTGAAAAGCTACGATAGGCAGGATGGTTCCCTGACCCAAGGTGGCACCAGTGCCAAGTCGGGCGGTTTTCGTAGTACAAAGTGCGTCCTAAAATTTGCCATCCAGAAGAGGGGCAGTTGAGTTTTGTTTACCAGAGAAAAGCCCGTGGTTTGTTTTTGGGGGCATATGGCTGATAGTGGCCGTCTGGCCCCTGAAAATCCACGATAGGCAGGATGGTTCCCAGACCAGAGGTGGCACCAGTGCCAAGTCGGGCTGGTTTGATAGTACTAAATAGCACCTGCAATCTGCCATGCAGAAGCGGGGCAGCTTACTTTTGTTTGCCAGGGAAACGGGCCGAGGTTTGTGTCTGGGGGCCTATGGCTGGGAGTGACCGGCTGGCTCCTGAAAAGCTACGATAGGCAGGATGGTGACCAGACCCATGGTGGCACCAGTGCCAAGTTGGGCTGGTTTGATAGTACCAAGTGGCTCCTGCAATCTGCCATCAAAAAGTTGGCAGGCCAGTTTTGTTTTCCAGGGAAAAGCGCCGTTGTTTGTGTTTGGGGGACTGTGGCTGGGAGTGGCCGGCTGGCTCCTTAGAACACACGATACGCAGGATGGTTCCCAGACCCAAGGTGGCACCAGTGCCAAGTCGGGCTGGTTTGATGGTGAAAAGTGGCTCCTGCAATCTGCCATCCTGAAGCGGGGTAGCTTACATTTGTGTGCCAGGGAAACGGGCCGAGGTTTATGACTGGGGGCCTAGGGCTAGAAGTGACCGGCTGGCTCCTGAAAAGCAACAATAGGCAGGATGGTTCCCAGACCCAAGGTGGCACCAGTGCCAAGTTGGGCTGGTTTGATGGTACCAACTGGCTCCTGCAATCTGCCATCTAAAAGTTGTCAGGCGAGTTTTGTTTTCCAGGGAAAAGCGCCGTTGATTTTGCTTGGAGGCCTGTGGCTGGCAGTGGCTGCCTGTCGTCTTAGAATCCGGGTTACGCAGCATGGTTCCCAGAGCCAAGGTGGCACCAGTGTCAAGTTGGGCTGGTTTGATAGTACCAAGTGGCTCCTGCAATCTGCCATCCAGAAGCGGGGCAGCTTACTTTTGTTTGCCAGGGAAACGGGCCGAGGTATTTGTCTGGGGACCTATGGCTGGGAGTGACCGGCTGGCTCCTGAAAAGCTACGATAGGCAGGATGGTGACCAGACCCATGGTGGCACCAGTGCCAAGTTGGGCTGGTTTGATAGTACCAAGTGGCTCCTGCAATCTGCCATCAAAAAGTTGGCAGGTCAGTTTTGTTTTCCAGGGAAAAGCGCCGTTGTTTGTGTTTGGGGGACTGTGGCTGGGAGTGGCCGGCTGGCTCCTTAGAACACAGGATACGCAGGATGGTTCCCAGACCCAAGGTGGCACCAGTGCCAAGTCGGGCTGGTTTGATAGCACCAAGTGGCTCCTGCAATCTGCCATCCAGAAGCGGGGCAGCTTACTTTTGTTTTCCAGGGAAACGGACCGAGGTTTTTTTCTGGGGGCCTATGGCTGGGAGTGACCGGCTGGCTCCTGAAAAGCTACGATAGGCAGGATGGTGACCAGACCCATGGTGGCACCAGTGCCAAGTTGGGCTGGTTTGATAGTACCAAGTGGCTCCTGCAATCTGCCATCAAAAAGTTGGCAGGCGAGTTTTGTTTTCCAGGGAAAAGCGCCGTTGTGTGTATTTTGGGGCCTGTGGCTGGGAGTGGCCAGCTGGCTCCTGAAAATCCATGATACGCAGCATGGTTCCCAGACCCAAGGTGGCACCAGTGCCAAGTAGGGCTAGTTTCATAGTACCCAGTGGCTCCTGCAATCTGCCATCCAGAAGAGGGGCAGTTGAGTTTTGTTTTCCAGAGAAAAGGGCCGTGGTTTGTGTTTGGGGCCTATGGCTGAGAGTGACCGGCTGGCCCCTGAAAATCCACGATAGGAAGGATGGTTCCCAGATCCAAGGTGGCAGCAGTGCCATGTTGTGCTGGTGTGATAGTCCCAAGTGGCTCCTGCAATCTGCCATCCAGAAGTGGGGCAGCTGAATTTTGTTTGCCAGAGAAAAAGGCTGTGGTTTTTGTTTGGGGGCCTATGGCTGGGAGTGGCCGGCTGGCTCCTGAAAATCCATGATACACAGCATGGTTCCCAGACCCAAGGTGGCACCAGTGCCAAGTGGGGCTGGTTTCACAGTGTCAAGTGCCTCCTGCAATCTCCCATCCAGAAGCGGGGCAGCTGAGTTTTGTTTGCCTGTGAAACGGGCCGTTGTTTTTGATTGGGGTCTGTGGCCGAGAATGTTCAGCTGGCTCCTGACAATCCACAATACGCAGGATGGTTCCCAGACCCAAGGTGGCACCAGTGCCAAGTCTTGCTGGTTTGATAGTACCAAGTGGCTCCTGCAATCTGCCATCCAGAAGCGGTGCAGCTGAGTTTTGTTTGCCAGAGGAAAGGGCCGTGGGTTGTGTTTGGGGGCATATGGCTGGGAGTGGCCGGCTGTCTCATTAAAAAGATCGATACGCAGGATGGTTCCCAGACCCAAGGTGGCACCAGTGCCAAGTCGGGCTGTTTTTATAGTACCAAGTGCGTCCTGCAATTTGCCATCCAGAAGAGGGGCAGTTGAGTTTTGTTTGCCAGAGAAAAGCGCCGTTGTTTGTGTTTGGGGGCTTGTGGCTGGGAGTGGCCGACTGGCGCCTTAGAATCTGCGATACGCAGCATGGTTCCCAGACCCAAGGTGGCACCAGTGCCAAGTTGGGCTGGTTTGATAGTACCAAGTGGCTCCTGCAATCTGCCATCCAGAAGCGGGGCAGCTTACTTTTGTTTGCCAGGGAAACGGGCCGAGGTTTGTGTTTGGGGGCCTATGGCTGGGAGTGACCGGCTGGCTCCTGGAAAGCTACAATAGGCAGGATGGTGACCAGACCCATGGTGGCACCAGTGCCAAGTTGGGCTGGTTTGATAGTACCAAGTTGCTCCTGCAATCTGCCATCAAAAAGTTGGCAGGCGAGTTTTGTTTTCCAGGGAAAAGCGCCGTTGTTTGTGTTTGGGGGCCTGTGGCTGGGAGTGGCCGGCTGGCTCCTTAGAATCCACGATACGCAGGATGGTTCCCAGACCCAAGGTGGCACCAGTGCCAAGTCGGGCTGGTTTGATACTACCAAGTGGTTCCTGCAATCTGCCATCCAGAAGCAGGGCAGCTTACTTTTGTTTGCCAGGGAAACGGGCCGTGGGTTTTGTTTGGGGGCATATAGCTGAGAGTGGCCCGCTGGCCCCTGAAAATCCACGCTAGGCAGCATGGTTCCCAGATGCAAGGTGGCACCAGTGCCAAGTCGGGCTGGTTTGATGGTGCAAAGTGGCTCCTGCAATCTGCCATCCAGAAGCGGGGCAGCTGATTTTTGTTTGCCAGAGAAAAATTCCGTGGATTGTTTTTGGGGGCATATTGCTGGGAGTGGCCGGCTGGCTCCTTAAAATGCTCGATACGCATGATGGTTCCCAGGCCCAAGGTGTCACCACTACCAAGTCGGCCTGCGGTTTTAGTATCAAGTTCATCCTGCAATTTGCCATCCAGAAGAGGGGCAGTTGAGTTTTGTTTGCCAGAGAAACGGGCCGAGGTTTCTGTTTGGGGACATATGGCTGAGAGTGGCCGGCTGGCCCCTGAAAATCCACGATACACAACATGGTTCCCAGATCCAAGGTGGCACCAGTGCCAAGTTGGGCTGGTTTGATAGTCCCAAGTGTCTCCTGCAATCTGCCATCCAGAAGCGGGGCAGCTTACTTTTGTTTGCCAGAGAAATAGGCCTAGGTTTTTGTTTGGGGGCCTGTGGCTAGGAGTGGCCTGCTGGCTCCTAAGAATCCACGATACGCAGGATGTTTACCAGACCCATGGTGGCACCAGTGCCAAGTTGGGCTGGTTTGATAGTACCAAGTGGCTCCTGCAAACTCCATCAAAAAGTTGGCAGGCGTGTTTTGTTTTCCAGGGAACAGCGCCGTTGATTTTGTTTGGGGGCCTGTGGCTGGGAGTGGCCGGCTGGCTCCTTAGAATCCACGATACGCAGGATGGTTCCCAGACCCAAGGGGACACCAGTGCCAAGTCGGGCTGGTTTGATTACACCAAGTGGCTCCTGCAATCTGCCATCCAGAAGTGAGGCAGCTAAGTTTTGTTTGCCAGAAAAAAGGGCCGTGGTTTTTGTTGGGGGCCTGTGGCTGGGAGTAGCCGGCTGGCTCCTTAAAATCCACGATAGGCTGGATGGTTCCCAGACCCAAGGTGGCACCAGTGCCAAGTCGGGCTGGTTTGATAGTACCAAGTGGCTCCTGCAATCTGCCATCCAGAAGCGGGGCAGCTTACTTTTGTTTGCCAGGGAAACGGGCCGCGGTTTGTGTCTCGGGGCCTATGGCAGGGAGTGACCGGCTGGCTCCTGAAAAGCTACGATAGGCAGGATGGTGACCAGACCCATGGTGGCACCAGTGGCAAGTTGGGCTGGTTTGATAGTACCAAGTGGCTCCTGCAATCTGCCATCAAAAAGTTGGCAGGCGAGGTTGTTTTCCAGGGAAAAGCGCCGTTGTGTGTGTTTTGGGGCCTGTGGCTGGGAGTGGCCAGCTGGCTCCTTAGAATCCACGATACGCAGGATGGTTCCCAGACCCAAGGTGGCACCAGTGCCAAGTCAGGCTGGTTTGATAGCACCAAGTGGCTCCTGCAATCTGCCATCCAGAAGCGGGGCAGCTTACTTTTGTTTTCCAGGGAAACGGACCGAGGTTTTTTTCTGGGGGCCTATGGCTGGGAGTGACCGGCTGGCTCCTGAAAAGCTACGATAGGCAGGATGGTGACCAGACCCATGGTGGCACCAGTGCCAAGTTGGGCTGGTTTGATAGTACCAAGTGGCTCCTGCAATCTGCCATCAAAAAGTTGGCAGGCGAGTTTTGTTTTCCAGGGAAAAGCGCCGTTGTGTGTATTTTGGGGCCTGTGGCTGGGAGTGGCCAGCTGGCTCCTTAGAATCCACGATACGCAGGATGGTTCCCAGACCCAAGGTGGCACCAGTGCCAAGTCGGGCTGGTTTGTTAGTACCAAGTGGTTCCTGCAATCTGCCATCCAGAAGCGGGGCAGCTGAATTTTGTTTGCCAGAGAAAAAGGCTGTTGTTTGTGTTTCGGGGCCTGTGGCTGGCAGTGGACGGCTGGCTCCTGAAAATCCATGATACGCAGCATGGTTCCCAGACCCAAGGTGGCACCAGTGCCAAGTAGGGCTGGTTTCATAGTACCCAGTGGCTCCTGCAATCTGCCATCCAGAAGAGGGGCAGTTGAGTTTTGTTTTCCAGAGAAAAGGGCCGTGGTTTGTGTTTGGGGCCTATGGCTGAGAGTGACCGGCTGGCCCCTGAAAATCCACGATAGGAAGGATGATTCCCAGATCCAAGGTGGCACCAGTGCCATGTTGTGCTGGTGTGATAGTCCCAAGTGGCTCCTGCAATCTGCCATCCAGAAGCGGGGCAGCTGAATTTTGTTTGCCAGAGAAAAAGGCTGTGGTTTTTGTTTGGGGGCCTATGGCTGGGAGTGGCCGGCTGGCTCCTGAAAATCCATGATACGCAGCATGGTTCCCAGACCCAAGGTGGCACCAGTGCCAAGTGGGGCTGGTTTCACAGTGTCAAGTGCCTCCTGCAATCTCCCATCCAGAAGCGGGGCAGCTGAGTTTTGTTTGCCTGTGAAACGGGCCGTTGTTTTTGATTGGGGTCTGTGGCCGAGAGTGTCCAGCTGGCTCCTGACAATCCACAATACGCAGGATGGTTCCCAGACCCAAGGTGGCACCCGTGCCAAGTCGTGCTGGTTTGATAGTACCAAGTGCGTCCTGCAATTTGCCATCCAGAAGAGGGGCAGTTGAGTTTTGTTTGCCAGAGAAAAGCGCCGTTGTTTGTGTTTGGGGTCTTGTGGCTGGGAGTGGCCGACTGGCGCCTTAGAATCTGCGATACGCAGCATGGTTCCCAGACCCAAGGTGGCACCAGTGCCAAGTCGGGCTGGTTTGATAGTACCAAGTGGCTCCTGCAATCTGCCATCCAGAAGCGGGGCAGCTTACTTTTGTTTGCCAGGGAAACGGGCCGAGGTTTGTGTTTGGGGGCCTATGGCTGGGAGTGACCGGCTGGCTCCTGGAAAGCTACAATAGGCAGGATGCTTACCAGACCCATGGTGGCACCAGTGCCAAGTTGGGCTGGTTTGATAGTACCAAGTTGCTCCTGCAATCTGCCATCAAAAAGTTGGCAGGCGAGTTTTGTTTTCCAGGGAAAAGCGCCGTTGTTTGTATTTGGGGGCCTGTGGCTGGGAGTGGCCGGCTGGCTCCTTAGAATCCACGATACGCAGGATGGTTCCCAGACCCAAGGTGGCACCAGTGCCAAGTCGGGCTGGTTTGATACTACCAAGTGGTTCCTGCAATCTGCCATCCAGAAGCGGGGCAGCTTACTTTTGTTTGCCAGAGAAAAATTCCGTGGATTGTTTTTGGGGGCATATTGCTGGGAGTGGCCGGCTGGCTCCTTAAAATGCTCGATACGCATGATGGTTCCCAGGCCCAAGGTGTCACCACTACCAAGTCGGCCTGCGGTTTTAGTATCAAGTTCATCTTGCAATTTGCCATCCAGAAGAGGGGCAGTTGAGTTTTGTTTGCCAGAGAAACGGGCCGAGGTTTCTGTTTGGGGGCATATGGCTGAGAGTGGCCGGCTGGCCCCTGAAAATCCACGATACACAGCATGGTTCCCAGATCCAAGGTGGCACCAGTGCCAAGTTGGGCTGGTTTGATAGTCCCAAGTGTCTCCTGCAATCTGCCATCCAGAAGCGGGGCAGCTTACTTTTGTTTGCCAGAGAAATAGGCCTAGGTTTTTGTTTGGGGGCCTGTGGCTAGGAGTGGCCTGCTGGCTCCTAAGAATCCACGATACGCAGGATGTTTACCAGACCCATGGTGGCACCAGTGCCAAGTTGGGCTGGTTTGATAGTACCAAGTGGCTCCTGCAAACTCCATCAAAAAGTTGGCAGGCGTGTTTTGTTTTCCAGGGAACAGCGCCGTTGATTTTGTTTGGGGGCCTGTGGCTGGGAGTGGCCGGCTGGCTCCTTAGAATCCACGATACGCAGGATGGTTCCCAGACCCAAGGTGGCACCAGTGCCAAGTCGGGCTGGTTTGATTACACCAAGTGACTCCTGCAATCTGCCATCCAGAAGTGAGGCAGCTAAGTTTTGTTTGCGAGAATAAAGGGCCGTGGTTTTTGTTGGGGGCCTGTGGCTGGGAGTAGCCGGCTGGCTCCTTAAAATCCACGATAGGCAGGATGGTTCCCAGACCCAAGGTGGCACCAGTGCCAAGTCGGGCTGGTTTGATAGTACCAAGTGGCTCCTGCAATCTGCCATCCAGAAGCAGGGCAGCTGAGTTTTGTTTGCCAGAGAAAAAGGCTGTGGTTTTTGTTTGGGGGCCTGTGGCTGGCAGTGGCCGGCTGGCTCCTGAAAATCCACGATACGCAGCATGGTTCCCAGACCCAAGGTGGCACCAGTACAAAGTGGGGCTCTTTTGACAGTGTCAAGTGCCTCCTGCAATCTCCCATCAAGAAGCGGGGCAGCTGAGTTTTTTTTGCCAGGGAAACGGACCTTTGTTTTTGATTGGGGTCTGTGGCCGAGAGTGGTCGGCTGTCTCCTGACAATCCACAATACGCAGGATGGTTCCCAGACCAAAGGTGGCACCAGTGACAAGTCGGGCTGGTTTGATAGTACCAAGTGTCTCCTGCACTCTGCCATCCAGAAGCGGGGCAGCTGAGTTTTGTTTGCCAGAGAAAAGGGCCGTGGGTTGTGTTTGGGGGCATATGGCTGGGAGTGGCCACCTGGCTCCTTAAAATGCACGATACGCCGCATGGTAACCAGACGCAAGGTGGCACCTGTGCCAAGTCGGGCTGTTTTTGTAGTACCCAGTGGCTCCTGCAATTTGCCATCCAGAAGCGGGGCAGCTAAATTTTGTTTGCTAGAGAAAAGGGCTGTGGTTTGTGTTTGGGGGCCTATGGCCGAGAGTGGTAGGCTGGCCCCTGAAAATCAACGATAGGCAGGATGGTTCCCAGATCCAAGGTGGCACCAGTGCCAAGTAAGGCTGGTTGTATGGTTCAAAGTGACTCCTGCAATCTGCCATCCAGAAGCGGGACAGCTGAGTTTTTTTTGCCAGAGAAAAGGTCCGTGGTTTCTTTTTGGGGCATACGGCTGGGAATTGCCGGCTGGCTCCTTAAAATGCTCGATACGCAGGATGGTTCCCAGAGCCAAGGTGGCACCACTGCCAAGTCGGGCTCTTTTTGTAGTACCAAGTGCGTCCTGCAATTTGCCATCCAGAAGAGGGGCAGTTGAGTTTTGTTTGCCAGAGAAAAGGGCCGAGGTTTGTGTTTGGGAGCATATGGCTGGGAATGACCGGCTGGCCCCTGAAAATCCACGATACGCCGGATGGTTCCCAGATCCAAGATGGTACCATTACCAAGTCGGGCTGCTTTGATAGTCCCAAGTGGCTCCTGCAAACTGCCACACCAGAAGCGGGGCAGCTGAGTTTTGTTTGCCAGGGAAATGGGCCGTTGTTTGTGTTTGGGGGCCTGTGGCTGGGAGTGTTCGGCTGGTTCCTGAATATGTACGATACGCAGGATTGTTCCCAGATCCAAGGTGGCAGCAGTGCCATGTTGTGCTGGTGTGATAGTCCCAAGTGGCTCCTGCAATCTGCCATCCAGAAGTGGGGCAGCTGATTTTTGTTTGCCAGAGAAAAGGTCCGTGGTTTGTGTTTGGGGGCATATGGCTGAGAGTGGCCGGCTGGCCCCTGAAAATCCACGATACACAGGATGGTTCCCAGATCCAAGGTGGCACCTGTGCCAAGTCGGGCTGATTTGATAGTACTAAGTAGCTCCTGCAATCTGCCATCCAGAAGCGGGGCAGCTTACTTTTCTTTGCCAGGGAAACGGGCCGAGGTTTCTGTTTGGGGGCCTATGGCTGGGAGTGACCGGCTGGCTCCTGAAAAGCTACAATAGGCAGGATGGTTCCCAGAGCCAAGGTGGCACCAGTGCCAAGTTGGGCTGGTTTGATAGTACCAAGTGGCTCCTGCAATCTGCCATCCAGAAGCAGGGCAGCTGAGTTTTGTTTGCCAGAGAAAAGGGCTTGGTTTGTGTTTGGGGGCATATGGCTGGGTGTGGCCAGCTGGCTCCTTAAAATGCACGATATGCAACATGGCTCCCAGACCCAAGGTGGCACCAGTGCCAAGTCGGGCTGGTTTGATAGTACCAAGTGGCTCCTGCAATCTTCCATGATCACGTGGAGAAATACTTTCTGGTTTCAGCCATATGCTCTTTCTTCTCTCCCTCAACTTCTCTATCACCTCTCATCTGGTTCACATGCGCTGTCTTCAAGGTCCACAGGCTACTTTTCACAGAATCTTCTGGCCTGATGAAGTAAGAATGATGAATAGAACAGAGCTGGGATCTATTTTCCAGTTTGGATAAAATGCATTCTGCACACAAATCCAAGGAGAACGTGCTGCCCCAATGCCCAGAAAATCTTTCACTCCTGCTAGTGTTCTACGTCAACCGCAACTTAGTCTGAAAGAAAAGCTTTTTCTCTGAGAGCATCTGAGAGGTTTGCATGAAGCACTGATATCTGACATATGCAATTTTGAATAGGAGAGGAAAAAGAAAATGGCAAGGAGTTTTTAATTTTAGTGGTTTCAATTTTAATTTCCGTGCACTTTTTCAAAACTTGTCAGCTCAAATGCCCATCAACATCTTTTAGTCATCTGTAAGTCAGTATTCATATAAAATGTGCTTCAAATCCAAAGAATTTCAAATTTGCACTCCAAGCTTCTATGCCTAGATTTATGATTTCCTACACATATTAGATGAAAGGAAGGCCTTTTTTACTGTGGGAGTGCTGGAACACTGGAACAGGTTGCCCAGAGAAGTTGTGGGTGTCCCATCCCTGAAAGTATTCAAGGTCACCTTGGACGGGGCTTGGAGCAGCAACAAAGGAGAAGCTTGATGGTAGAGAAACAAAGTTGGACTATAGAAGAAACTCGGATTGAAGTATAGGATCAAGTTTTCTCTCAGCTCTTGGGGTAAATTCAAAGTTGTACAAAATGACATTTATCTGTGCTATTCACTACTGTAACAGAAAGTTTCATGAAAACTGTACAGAAGATAGTAAATTTTAAAAGAGATAAGAATTACAGCATAAAATCCATGGGATAGGTTACAACATGAGACACTCTCTAAGAGAAAATCTCTTTGTTTCAGCACTTCATCGGGGTAAGATTTCATGAAGTGCCAAAGAAGGCGGCAAAATATCATTCGGGACATTATTTACTGGAATTCAGCCTGGCCATTAGTAGGAACTGCCTTTGAACATATCATGTAGATATACCACACACACTTTCCCTTCACTGAAAAATTACTGTTTACAACAAATAAGCAATTGACGATCAAAATTGATTGAAAGCATCTTAAACATGTCAAGTATTTCATTGTAGATGATCTGTGATCCAAATGCTTCTTCCACCTTCGAGAGGGACAGAAGAATTCTTCCATATCATGATGGTTTAAAATTGTATCAACCAATGTTTTCTGCTGAAAAGATATCATCTATTTTTTTCTATTTTTGGAAGAAAATATTCCTAGACATACAACAGGTGAGAACTAAGTAATTTTAAAGAAACAAATGAAATGAAAATATTCTGTAAATAGAATGAAATGAAAAGCTGTGTTTTAAATAGGAGCTAAATATTAAACAGAATTTTTGTACCAGGCATTTGAATTACTGCACCAGCTCTTTTGCCCATCAAGAGAGGCATTTAGCATTTCAGTCTTTTCCAAGGTGTTCATGATCTGCTATGCTGATCTCTGTGTGTGCCTAGGTGTGTGTGGAGGGGGGGGCATATGAAGGGGAGTGTGTATGTTTGCTTTACAATTGTTGTGGCAGATTCATGCCTCAGCTCCACATTTTGTTTTAAAAAGGTCACACCGAGTGGATATGAAGTTTACTATCAACAAGAGATCGATTCCCAAATCATCCATTTGACTCTCCCTTATAAATCATGTGCTTTGTTGCATATTTTATCAAATATACTTTCAAGCCAGATGGAGGAAGGAGGATGTGGGAATCCCTCCACCATCTTGCAACTTTTATGTAAGTAGGTTTTCAAGAAAATCATCATTTCTCTTTTAAATATGTCTGGAACAGGCATGATGGTAGTGTCAACCTGTTGGAGTTTTTGTTGCTGGAAGAAGTTGTACAAAAGGATTGGTTTTTACATTGACCAGTTACTGAATCAAGCGCAGGAATACATTGGAAATTTAGCTGGGGGTTCCTTTTCCCAGCAGACTACTTCTAGAACGAGCTTGTACACTGAAGCTGACTCTTTTGCTCTCTTTTTGTTTCTTTCCTATTTTCTTGGCTTCTTTGCCACTATCTAGACAATTTTGGAACTTTGTTCCCAACTAAAATGGTTTCAATAGTCTGATTGTGATCATACATTTTTACAAGGAATTTTTAAAATCTTTCCTCGAGTCCAGAAAGTCAAGGACTTAGATCTTTTTCTTCCCTTATCAATATTGCCATGAAATTGATAAATAAAGACCAACTCTTTATTTTTGTTTTTAACCCACGTAGATAATTCCCATCCATTAATCCATTTTGTGGACCAATAGCTGCCATTCTGATGGAAGCTGTCACTTCTTAACAATAGGCATTCTGTGACTATGTTGACTGCACTTTGGGTGAAGATCCTAACTGGTCTTAGATATACATAGGGAGAAATTTGCTCAGCCAGTGTCAGTCTTAAGCATGCGTATCAGAAGATCTTTCTAGAGCTGGGAATTTTCCCATGAAAGGGATTCAGTTAGGGAAGAGACACTTGTGCCAGAGTTTTACATTCTTCTTGAACACTGCTTAAGGAACTTAGATGCCATGTCCATTTGGATCTCTGTCTGCACAGAACTTTGTCATGCCAGCGCTTTGAAATGCATCTTGAAGAGAATTCACTAGCACAGAATGAAAGAGAGTGGAAGGGGTTGGTGGGGCTAACCAGGCCCAACCCCCCTGCCTAAACCAGGATACCTAGAGCCTCTTGCCCAGGATTCTATCTGGGTGTACTTTTAATGTCTTCGAAGATCCAGGCTCCACAATCTTTCTGGGCAGTCTGTGCCGTGGTTCAGTCACCCTGACAGTAAAGAAACATTTACTGATGTTCAAAGGCAATCTCCTGTATTTCAGTGTGTGCCCACTGCCTCTTGTCTTTTCCCTCAGCATCACTGAAAAGACACTGATTCCCTCCCCTTTGCACTATTGCTTCCATATGTATGTGTGATGCCATGTAGAGGTATGTCAAAAACCTCCCTGAAGCCCAGGCAGATAATATTCCCTTCATCTACCAGTCAAGTTGATTCATCAGAGGAGTTTAAAGTGATGTTCAGCATGAAATTCCCCTGAAAAATCATGCTAACTACATTATTTGGTCATCTGTCATGTGCCTGGCAAGGATTTCCAGGAAGAGCTGCTTCATCAACTTCCTGGGGATAAAAAAGAGGCTGGCTGGTTTGTACTATGGCGAGTCCTCTTAATTGCCTTTTTTGAAGATGGGTGTCATTTGCTAACATCCACTCTTTAGCTCCTCTTCTCATCTACACCTCGGCAAAACGCTTTTCCACTATGTCTGGCTAGGAAAAACTGTGCCAGCACAGAAAACATCTCCCATCGTGTTCTAGAAGTTGCACGGATGTCTGCCAAGTGTTTGGCAGGAAGAAAAGAAAAGTTGTCCAAAACAGCTTCCAATCGAATGTTCCTGTGATTGGAAAAGTCAGGAGAGTGCAAAGGTACTGTTTTCTATCAGTTGGCAAGGTGCGCACACAATCCCAGTGTTGTACAGCTTGCTTCTTCACCTTCCCGAAGCTGCCGCTCTCGCCGGCTCCCGGAACCGAAGAAGCGGCTTCTTCGCGCAAAGACGATTGTGCCGCTCACAGTGCTCTCCTTAGCGCGGCTTCTGCCGAAAGACGCCCGGCAGCGGCTCTTACCTCCGGAGAGCATCCTACCTTCGTCTTTCGCGTCTTTTGTAGTCTACATCTTAGCAAAACGCTTTTCCACTATGTCTGGCTAGGAAAAACTGTGCCAGCACAGAAAACATCTCCCATCGTGTTCTAGAAGTTGCACGGATGTCTGCCAAGTGTTTGGCAGGAAGAAAAGAAAAGTTGTCCAAAACAGCTTCCAATCGAATGTTCCTGTGATTGGAAAAGTCAGGAGAGTGCAAAGGTACTGTTTTCTATCAGTTGGCAAGGTGCGCACACAATCCCAGTGTTGTACAGCTTGCTTCTTCACCTTCCCGAAGCTGCCGCTCTCGCCGGCTGCCGGAGCCCAAGAAGCGGCTTCTTCGCGCAAAGACGATTGTGCCGCTCACAGTGCTCTCCTTAGCGCGGCTTCTGCCGAAAGACGCCCGGCAGCGGCTCTTACCTCCGGAGAGCATCCTACCTTCGTCTTTCGCGTCTTTTGTAGTCTACATCTTAGCAAAACGCTTTTCCACTATGTCTGGCTAGGAAAAACTGTGCCAGCACAGAAAACATCTCCCATCGTGTTCTAGAAGTTGCACGGATGTCTGCCAAGTGTTTGGCAGGAAGAAAAGAAAAGTTGTCCAAAACAGCTTCCAATCGAATGTTCCTGTGATTGGAAAAGTCAGGAGAGTGCAAAGGTACTGTTTTCTATCAGTTGGCAAGGTGCGCACACAATCCCAGTGTTGTACAGCTTGCTTCTTCACCTTCCCGAAGCTGCCGCTCTCGCCGGCTGCCGGAGCCCAAGAAGCGGCTTCTTCGCGCAAAGACGATTGTGCCGCTCACAGTGCTCTCCTTAGCGCGGCTTCTGCCGAAAGACGCCCGGCAGCGGCTCTTACCTCCGGAGAGCATCCTACCTTCGTCTTTCGCGTCTTTTGTAGTCTACATCTTAGCAAAACGCTTTTCCACTATGTCTGGCTAGGAAAAACTGTGCCAGCACAGAAAACATCTCCCATCGTGTTCTAGAAGTTGCACGGATGTCTGCCAAGTGTTTGGCAGGAAGAAAAGAAAAGTTGTCCAAAACAGCTTCCAATCGAATGTTCCTGTGATTGGAAAAGTCAGGAGAGTGCAAAGGTACTGTTTTCTATCAGTTGGCAAGGTGCGCACACAATCCCAGTGTTGTACAGCTTGCTTCTTCACCTTCCCGAAGCTGCCGCTCTCGCCGGCTGCCGGAGCCCAAGAAGCGGCTTCTTCGCGCAAAGACGATTGTGCCGCTCACAGTGCCCTCCTTAGCGCGGCTTCTGCCGAAAGACGCCCGGCAGCGGCTCTTACCTCCGGAGAGCATCCTACCTTCGTCTTTCGCGTCTTTTGTAGTCTACACCTCGGCAAAAAGCTTTTCCACTATGTCTGGCTAGGAAAAACTGTGCCAGCACAGAAAACATCTCCCATCGTGTTCTAGAAGTTGCACGGATGTCTGCCAAGTGTTTGGCAGGAAGAAAAGAAAAGTTGTCCAAAACAGCTTCCAATCGAATATTCCTGTGATTGGAAAAGTCAGGAGAGTGCAAAGGTACTGTTTTCTATCAGTTGGCAAGGTGCGCACACAATCCCAGTGTTGTACAGCTTGCTTCTTCACCTTCCCGAAGCTGCCGCTCTCGCCGGCTGCCGGAGCCCAAGAAGCGGCTTCTTCGCGCAAAGACGATTGTGCCGCTCACAGGGCTCCCCTTAGCGCGGCTTCTGCCGAAAGACGCCCGGCAGCGGCTCTTACCTCCTGAGAGTGGCAGCTTCGGGAAGGTGAAGAAGCAAGCTGTACAACACTGGGATTGTGTGCGCACCTTGCCAACTGATAGAAAACAGTACCTTTGCACTCTCCTGACTTTTCCAATCACAGGAACATTCGATTGGAAGCTGTTTTGGACAACTTTTCTTTTCTTCCTGCCAAACACTTGGCAGACATCCGTGAAACTTCTAGAACACGATGGGAGATGTTTTCTGTGCTGGCACAGTTTTTCCTAGCCAGACATAGTGGAAAAGCGTTTTGCTAAGATGTAGACTACAAAAGACGCGAAAGACGAAGGTAGGATGCTCTCCGGAGGTAAGAGCCGCTGCCGGGCGTCTTCCGGCAGAAGCCGCGCTAAGGAGAGCACTGTGAGCGGCACAATCGTCTTTGCGCGAAGAAGCCGCTTCTTGGGCTCCGGCAGCCGGCGAGAGCGGCAGCTTCGGGAAGGTGAAGAAGCAAGCTGTACAACACTGGGATTGTGTGCGCACCTTGCCAACTGATAGAAAACAGTACCTTTGCACTCTCCTGACTTTTCCAATCACATGAACATTCGATTGGAAGCCGTTTTGAATAACTTTTCTTTTCTTCCTGCCAAACACTTGGCAGACATCCGTGCAACTTCTAGAACACGATGGGAGATGTTTTCTGTGCTGGCACAGTTTTTCCTAGCCAGACATAGTGGAAAAGCGTTTTGCCGAGGTGTAGACTACAAAAGACGCGAAAGACGAAGGTAGGATGCTCTCCGGAGGTAAGAGCCGCTGCCGGGCGTCTTTCGGCAGAAGCCGCGCTAAGGAGAGCCCTGTGAGCGGCACAATCGTCTTTGCGCGAAGAAGCCGCTTCTTCGGTTCCGGGAGCCGGCGAGAGCGGCAGCTTCGGGAAGGTGAAGAAGCAAGCTGTACAACACTGGGATTGTGTGCGCACCTTGCCAACTGATAGAAAACAGTACCTTTGCACTCTCCTGACTTTTCCAATCACAGGAACATTCGATTGGAAGCTGTTTTGGACAACTTTTCTTTTCTTCCTGCCAAACACTTGGCAGACATCCGTGCAACTTCTAGAACACGATGGGAGATGTTTTCTGTGCTGGCACAGTTTTTCCTAGCCAGACATAGTGGAAAAGCGTTTTGCTAAGATGTAGACTACAAAAGACGCGAAAGACGAAGGTAGGATGCTCTCCGGAGGTAAGAGCCGCTGCCGGGCGTCTTTCGGCAGAAGCCGCGCTAAGGAGAGCACTGTGAGCGGCACAATCGTCTTTGCGCGAAGAAGCCGCTTCTTGGGCTCCGGCAGCCGGCGAGAGCGGCAGCTTCGGGAAGGTGAAGAAGCAAGCTGTACAACACTGGGATTGTGTGCGCACCTTGCCAACTGATAGAAAACAGTACCTTTGCACTCTCCTGACTTTTCCAATCACAGGAACATTCGATTGGAAGCTGTTTTGGACAACTTTTCTTTTCTTCCTGCCAAACACTTGGCAGACATCCGTGCAACTTCTAGAACACGATGGGAGATGTTTTCTGTGCTGGCACAGTTTTTCCTAGCCAGACATAGTGGAAAAGCGTTTTGCTAAGATGTAGACTACATAAGACGCGAAAGACGAAGGTAGGATGCTCTCCGGAGGTAAGAGCCGCTGCCGGGCGTCTTTCGGCAGAAGCCGCGCTAAGGAGAGCACTGTGAGCGGCACAATCGTCTTTGCGCGAAGAAGCCGCTTCTTGGGCTCCGGCAGCCGGCGAGAGCGGCAGCTTCGGGAAGGTGAAGAAGCAAGCTGTACAACACTGGGATTGTGTGCGCACCTTGCCAACTGATAGAAAACAGTACCTTTGCACTCTCCTGACTTTTCCAATCACAGGAACATTCGATTGGAAGCTGTTTTGGACAACTTTTCTTTTCTTCCTGCCAAACACTTGGCAGACATCCGTGCAACTTCTAGAACACGATGGGAGATGTTTTCTGTGCTGGCACAGTTTTTCCTAGCCAGACATAGTGGAAAAGCGTTTTGCCGAGGTGTAGATGAGAAGAGGAGCTAAAGACGAAGGTAGGATGCTCTCCGGAGGTAAGAGCCGCTGCCGGGCGTCTTTCGGCAGAAGCCGCGCTAAGGAGAGCCCTGTGAGCGGCACAATCGTCTTTGCGCGAAGAAGCCGCTTCTTGGGCTCCGGCAGCCGGCGAGAGCGGCAGCTTCGGGAAGGTGAAGAAGCAAGCTGTACAACACTGGGATTGTGTGCGCACCTTGCCAACTGATAGAAAACAGTACCTTTGCACTCTCCTGACTTTTCCAAT
Organism: Melospiza melodia melodia; assembly: GCF_035770615.1. Taxonomy (NCBI): domain Eukaryota; kingdom Metazoa; phylum Chordata; class Aves; order Passeriformes; family Passerellidae; genus Melospiza; species Melospiza melodia. Next base: position 41,720,481 of record NC_086197.1, read on the forward strand.
CACAGGAACATTCGATTGGAAGCTGTTTTGGACAACTTTTCTTTTCTTCCTGCCAAACACTTGGCAGACATCCGTGCAACTTCTAGAACAAGATGGGAGATGTTTTCTGTGCTGGCACAGTTTTTCCTAGCCAGACATAGTGGAAAAGCGTTTTGCTAAGATGTAGACGGCAACAGAGGCTAAAGAGTGGATGTTAGCAAATGACACCCATCTTCAAAAAAGGCAATTAAGAGGACTCGCCATAGTACAAACCAGCCAGCCTCTTTTTTATCCCCAGGAAGTTGATGAAGCAGCTCTTCCTGGAAATCCTTGCCAGGCACATGACAGATGACCAAATAATGTAGTTAGCATGATTTTTCAGGGGAATTTCATGCTGAACATCACTTTAAACTCCTCTGATGAATCAACTTGACTGGTAGATGAAGGGAATATTATCTGCCTGGGCTTCAGGGAGGTTTTTGACATACCTCTACATGGCATCACACATACATATGGAAGCAATAGTGCAAAGGGGAGGGAATCAGTGTCTTTTCAGTGATGCTGAGGGAAAAGACAAGAGGCAGTGGGCACACACTGAAATACAGGAGATTGCCTTTGAACATCAGTAAATGTTTCTTTACTGTCAGGGTGACTGAACCACGGCACAGACTGCCCAGAAAGATTGTGGAGCCTGGATCTTTGAAGACATTAAAAGTACACCCAGATAGAATCCTGGGCAAGAGGCTCTAGGTATCCTGGTTTAGGCAGGGGGGTTGGGCCTGGTTAGCCCCACCAACCCCTTCCACTCTCTTTCATTCTGTGCTAGTGAATTCTCTTCAAGATGCATTTCAAAGCGCTGGCATGACAAAGTTCTGTGCAGACAGAGATCCAAATGGACATGGCATCTAAGTTCCTTAAGCAGTGTTCAAGAAGAATGTAAAACTCTGGCACAAGTGTCTCTTCCCTAACTGAATCCCTTTCATGGGAAAATTCCCAGCTCTAGAAAGATCTTCTGATACGCATGCTTAAGACTGACACTGGCTGAGCAAATTTCTCCCTATGTATATCTAAGACCAGTTAGGATCTTCACCCAAAGTGCAGTCAACATAGTCACAGAATGCCTATTGTTAAGAAGTGACAGCTTCCATCAGAATGGCAGCTATTGGTCCACAAAATGGATTAATGGATGGGAATTATCTACGTGGGTTAAAAACAAAAATAAAGAGTTGGTCTTTATTTATCAATTTCATGGCAATATTGATAAGGGAAGAAAAAGATCTAAGTCCTTGACTTTCTGGACTCGAGGAAAGATTTTAAAAATTCCTTGTAAAAATGTATGATCACAATCAGACTATTGAAACCATTTTAGTTGGGAACAAAGTTCCAAAATTGTCTAGATAGTGGCAAAGAAGCCAAGAAAATAGGAAAGAAACAAAAAGAGAGCAAAAGAGTCAGCTTCAGTGTACAAGCTCGTTCTAGAAGTAGTCTGCTGGGAAAAGGAACCCCCAGCTAAATTTCCAATGTATTCCTGCGCTTGATTCAGTAACTGGTCAATGTAAAAACCAATCCTTTTGTACAACTTCTTCCAGCAACAAAAACTCCAACAGGTTGACACTACCATCATGCCTGTTCCAGACATATTTAAAAGAGAAATGATGATTTTCTTGAAAACCTACTTACATAAAAGTTGCAAGATGGTGGAGGGATTCCCACATCCTCCTTCCTCCATCTGGCTTGAAAGTATATTTGATAAAATATGCAACAAAGCACATGATTTATAAGGGAGAGTCAAATGGATGATTTGGGAATCGATCTCTTGTTGATAGTAAACTTCATATCCACTCGGTGTGACCTTTTTAAAACAAAATGTGGAGCTGAGGCATGAATCTGCCACAACAATTGTAAAGCAAACATACACACTCCCCTTCATATGCCCCCCCCTCCACACACACCTAGGCACACACAGAGATCAGCATAGCAGATCATGAACACCTTGGAAAAGACTGAAATGCTAAATGCCTCTCTTGATGGGCAAAAGAGCTGGTGCAGTAATTCAAATGCCTGGTACAAAAATTCTGTTTAATATTTAGCTCCTATTTAAAACACAGCTTTTCATTTCATTCTATTTACAGAATATTTTCATTTCATTTGTTTCTTTAAAATTACTTAGTTCTCACCTGTTGTATGTCTAGGAATATTTTCTTCCAAAAATAGAAAAAAATAGATGATATCTTTTCAGCAGAAAACATTGGTTGATACAATTTTAAACCATCATGATATGGAAGAATTCTTCTGTCCCTCTCGAAGGTGGAAGAAGCATTTGGATCACAGATCATCTACAATGAAATACTTGACATGTTTAAGATGCTTTCAATCAATTTTGATCGTCAATTGCTTATTTGTTGTAAACAGTAATTTTTCAGTGAAGGGAAAGTGTGTGTGGTATATCTACATGATATGTTCAAAGGCAGTTCCTACTAATGGCCAGGCTGAATTCCAGTAAATAATGTCCCGAATGATATTTTGCCGCCTTCTTTGGCACTTCATGAAATCTTACCCCGATGAAGTGCTGAAACAAAGAGATTTTCTCTTAGAGAGTGTCTCATGTTGTAACCTATCCCATGGATTTTATGCTGTAATTCTTATCTCTTTTAAAATTTACTATCTTCTGTACAGTTTTCATGAAACTTTCTGTTACAGTAGTGAATAGCACAGATAAATGTCATTTTGTACAACTTTGAATTTACCCCAAGAGCTGAGAGAAAACTTGATCCTATACTTCAATCCGAGTTTCTTCTATAGTCCAACTTTGTTTCTCTACCATCAAGCTTCTCCTTTGTTGCTGCTCCAAGCCCCGTCCAAGGTGACCTTGAATACTTTCAGGGATGGGACACCCACAACTTCTCTGGGCAACCTGTTCCAGTGTTCCAGCACTCCCACAGTAAAAAAGGCCTTCCTTTCATCTAATATGTGTAGGAAATCATAAATCTAGGCATAGAAGCTTGGAGTGCAAATTTGAAATTCTTTGGATTTGAAGCACATTTTATATGAATACTGACTTACAGATGACTAGAAGATGTTGATGGGCATTTGAGCTGACAAGTTTTGAAAAAGTGCACGGAAATTAAAATTGAAACCACTAAAATTAAAAACTCCTTGCCATTTTCTTTTTCCTCTCCTATTCAAAATTGCATATGTCAGATATCAGTGCTTCATGCAAACCTCTCAGATGCTCTCAGAGAAAAAGCTTTTCTTTCAGACTAAGTTGCGGTTGACGTAGAACACTAGCAGGAGTGAAAGATTTTCTGGGCATCGGGGCAGCACGTTCTCCTTGGATTTGTGTGCAGAATGCATTTTATCCAAACTGGAAAATAGATCCCAGCTCTGTTCTATTCATCATTCTTACTTCATCAGGCCAGAAGATTCTGTGAAAAGTAGCCTGTGGACCTTGAAGACAGCGCATGTGAACCAGATGAGAGGTGATAGAGAAGTTGAGGGAGAGAAGAAAGAGCATGAGGCTGAAACCAGAAAGTATTTCTCCACGTGATCATGGAAGATTGCAGGAGCCACTTGGTACTATCAAACCAGCCCAACTTGGCACTGGTGCCACCTTGGGTCTGGGAGCCATGTTGCATATCGTGCATTTTAAGGAGCCAGCTGGCCACACCCAGCCATATGCCCCCAAACACAAACCAAGGCCCTTTTCTCTGGCAAACAAAACTCAGCTGCCCTGCTTCTGGATGGCAGATTGCAGGAACCACTTGGTACTATCAAACCAGCCCAACTTGGCACTGGTGCCACCATGGGTCTGGTCACCATCCTGCCTATTGTAGCTTTTCAGGAGCCAGCCGGTCACTCTCAGCCATAGGCCCCCAAACACAAACCTCGGCCCGTTTCCCTGGCAAACAAAAGTAAGCTGCCCCGCTTCTGGATGGCAGATTGCAGGAGCTACTTAGTACTATCAAATCAGCCCGACTCGGCACAGGTGCCACCTTGGATCTGGGAACCATCCTGTGTATCGTGGATTTTCAGGGGCCAGCCAGCCACTCTCAGCCATATGCCCCCAAAAACAAACCACGGACCTTTTCTCTGGCAAACAAAACTCAACTGCCCCTCTTCTGGATGGCAAATTTTAGGACGCACTTTGTACTACGAAAACCGCCCGACGTGGCACTGGTGCCACCTTGGGTCAGGGAACCATCCTGCATATCGAGCTTTTTAAGGAGCCAGCCGGCCAGGCCCAGCCATATACCCCCAAAAACAAACCACGGACCATTTCTCATGGAAAAAAAAATCCGCTGCCCCGCGTCTGGATGGCAGATTGCAGGAGCCACTTTGCACCATCAAACCACCCCGACTTGGCACTGGTGCCACCTTGGGTCTGGGAACAATCCTGCGTATCGTACATATTCAGGAACCAGCCGAACACTCCCAGCCACAGGCCCCCAAACACAAACAACGGCCCATTTCCCTGGCAAACAAAACTCAGCTGCCCCGCTTCTGGATGGCAGTTTGCAGGAGCCACTTGGGACTATCAAACCAGCCCGACTTGGCACTGGTGCCACCTTGGGTCTGGGAACCATCCTGCGTATGGTGGATTCTAAGGAGCCAGCCGGCCACTCCCAGCCACAGGCCCCCAACAAAAACCACGGCCCTTTTTTCTGGCAAACAAAACTTAGCTGCCTCACTTCTGGATGGCAGATTGCAGGAGCCACTTGGTGTAATCAAACCAGCCCGACTTGGCACTGGTGCCACCTTGGGTCTGGGAACCATCCTGCGTATCGTGGATTCTAAGGAGCCAGCCGGCCACTCCCAGCCACAGGCCCCCAAACAAAATCAACGGCGCTGTTCCCTGGAAAACAAAACACGCCTGCCAACTTTTTGATGGAGTTTGCAGGAGCCACTTGGTACTATCAAACCAGCCCGACTTGGCACTGGTGTCACCTTGGGTCTGGGAAACATCCTGCGTATCGTGGATTCTAAGGAGCCAGCCGGCCACTCCCAGCCACAGGCCCCCAGACAAAAACCTAGGCCTATTTCTCTGGCAAACAAAAGTAAGCTGCCCCGCTTCTGGATGGCAGATTGCAGGAGCCACTTGGTACTATCAAACCAGCCCAACTTGGCACTGGTGCCACCTTGGCTCTGGGAACCATCCTGCCTAGTGTAGCTTTTCAGGAGCCAGCCGGTCACTCCCAGCCATAGGCCCCCAAACAGAAACCTCGGCCCGTTTCCCTGGCAAACAAAAGTAAGCTGCCCCGCTTCTGGATGGCAGATTGCAGGAGCTACTTAGTACTATCAAATCAGCCCGACTTGGCACAGGTGCCACCTTGGATCTGGGAACCATCCTGTGTATCGTGGATTTTCAGGGGCCAGCCGGCCACTCTCAGCCATATGCCCCCAAACACAAACCACGGACCTTTTCTCTGGCAAACAAAAATCAGCTGCCCCACTTCTGGATGGCAGATTGCAGGAGCCACTTGGGACTATCACACCAGCACAACATGGCACTGCTGCCACCTTGGATCTGGGAACAATCCTGCGTATCGTACATATTCAGGAACCAGCCGAACACTCCCAGCCACAGGCCCCCAAACACAAACAACGGCCCATTTCCCTGGCAAACAAAACTCAGCTGCCCCGCTTCTGGTGTGGCAGTTTGCAGGAGCCACTTGGGACTATCAAAGCAGCCCGACTTGGTAATGGTACCATCTTGGATCTGGGAACCATCCGGCGTATCGTGGATTTTCAGGGGCCAGCCGGTCATTCCCAGCCATATGCTCCCAAACACAAACCTCGGCCCTTTTCTCTGGCAAACAAAACTCAACTGCCCCTCTTCTGGATGGCAAATTGCAGGACGCACTTGGTACTACAAAAAGAGCCCGACTTGGCAGTGGTGCCACCTTGGCTCTGGGAACCATCCTGCGTATCGAGCATTTTAAGGAGCCAGCCGGCAATTCCCAGCCGTATGCCCCAAAAAGAAACCACGGACCTTTTCTCTGGCAAAAAAAACTCAGCTGTCCCGCTTCTGGATGGCAGATTGCAGGAGTCACTTTGAACCATACAACCAGCCTTACTTGGCACTGGTGCCACCTTGGATCTGGGAACCATCCTGCCTATCGTTGATTTTCAGGGGCCAGCCTACCACTCTCGGCCATAGGCCCCCAAACACAAACCACAGCCCTTTTCTCTAGCAAACAAAATTTAGCTGCCCCGCTTCTGGATGGCAAATTGCAGGAGCCACTGGGTACTACAAAAACAGCCCGACTTGGCACTGGTGCCACCTTGCGTCTGGTTACCATGCGGCGTATCGTGCATTTTAAGGAGCCAGGTGGCCACTCCCAGCCATATGCCCCCAAACACAACCCACGGCCCTTTTCTCTGGCAAACAAAACTCAGCTGCCCCGCTTCTGGATGGCAGATTGCAGGAACCACTTGGTACTATCAAACCAGCCCGACTTGGCACTGGTGCCACCTTTGGTCTGGGAACCATCCTGCGTATTGTGGATTGTCAGGAGACAGCCGACCACTCTCGGCCACAGACCCCAATCAAAAACAAAGGTCCGTTTCCCTGGCAAAAAAAACTCAGCTGTCCCGCTTCTGGATGGGAGATTGCAGGAGGCACTTGACACTGTCAAACGAGCCCCACTTTGTACTGGTGCCACCTTGGGTCTGGGAACCATGCTGCGTATCGTGGATTTTCAGGAGCCAGCCGGCCACTGCCAGCCACAGGCCCCCAAACAAAAACCACAGCCTTTTTCTCTGGCAATAAAAACTCAGCTGCCCCGCTTCTGGATGGCAGATTGCAGGAGCCACTTGGTACTATCAAACCAGCCCGACTTGGCACTGGTGCCACCTTGGGTCTGGGAACCATCCTGCCTATCGTGGATTTTAAGGAGCCAGCCGGCTACTCCCAGCCACAGGCCCCCAACAAAAACCACGGCCCTTTTTTCTCGCAAACAAAACTTAGCTGCCTCACTTCTGGATGGCAGATTGCAGGAGTCACTTGGTGTAATCAAACCAGCCCGACTTGGCACTGGTGCCACCTTGGGTCTGGGAACCATCCTGCGTATCGTGGATTCTAAGGAGCCAGCCGGCCACTCCCAGCCACAGGCCCCCAAACAAAATCAACGGCGCTGTTCCCTGGAAAACAAAACACGCCTGCCAACTTTTTGATGGAGTTTGCAGGAGCCACTTGGTACTATCAAACCAGCCCAACTTGGCACTGGTGCCACCATGGGTCTGGTAAACATCCTGCGTATCGTGGATTCTTAGGAGCCAGCCGGCCACTCCTAGCCACAGGCCCCCAAACAAAAACCTAGGCCTATTTCTCTGGCAAACAAAAGTAAGCTGCCCCGCTTCTGGATGGCAGATTGCAGGAGACACTTGGGACTATCAAACCAGCCCAACTTGGCACTGGTGCCACCTTGGATCTGGGAACCATGCTGTGTATCGTGGATTTTCAGGGGCCAGCCGGCCACTCTCAGCCATATGCCCCCAAACAGAAACCTCGGCCCGTTTCTCTGGCAAACAAAACTCAACTGCCCCTCTTCTGGATGGCAAATTGCAAGATGAACTTGATACTAAAACCGCAGGCCGACTTGGTAGTGGTGACACCTTGGGCCTGGGAACCATCATGCGTATCGAGCATTTTAAGGAGCCAGCCGGCCACTCCCAGCAATATGCCCCCAAAAACAATCCACGGAATTTTTCTCTGGCAAACAAAAATCAGCTGCCCCGCTTCTGGATGGCAGATTGCAGGAGCCACTTTGACCCATCAAACCAGCCCCACTTGGCACTGGTGCCACCTTGCATCCTGGAACCATGCTGCCTAGCGTGGATTTTCAGGGGCCAGCCGGCCACTCTCAGCTATATGCCCCCAAACAAAACCCACGGCCCGTTTCCCTGGCAAACAAAAGTAAGCTGCCCCACTTCTGGATGGCAGATTGCAGGAACCACTTGGTAGTATCAAACCAGCCCGACTTGGCACTGGTGCCACCTTGGGTCTGGGAACCATCCTGCGTATCGTGGATTCTAAGGAGCCAGCCGGCCACTCCCAGCCACAGGCCCCCAAATACAAACAACGGCGCTTTTCCCTGGAAAACAAAACTCGCCTGCCAACTTTTTGATGGCAGATTGCAGGAGCAACTTGGTACTATCAAACCAGCCCAACTTGGCACTGGTGCCACCATGGGTCTGGTAACCATCCTGCCTATTGTAGCTTTCCAGGAGCCAGCCGGTCACTCCCAGCCATAGGCCCCCAGTCACAAACCTCGGCCCGTTTCCCTGGCAAACAAAAGTAAGCTGCCCCGCTTCTGGATGGCAGATTGCAGGAGCCACTTGGTACTATCAAACCAGCCCAACTTGGCACTGGTGCCACCTTGGGTCTGGGAACCATGCTGCGTATCGCAGATTCTAAGGCGCCAGTCGGCCACTCCCAGCCACAAGACCCCAAACACAAACAACGGCGCTTTTCTCTGGCAAACAAAACTCAACTGCCCCTCTTCTGGATGGCAAATTGCAGGTCGCACTTGGTACTATCAAACCAGCACGACTTGGCACTGGTGCCACCTTGGGTCTGGGAACCATCCTGCGTATTGTGGATTGTCAGGAGGCAGCTGGACACTCTCGGCCACAGACCCCAATCAAAAACAACGGCCCGTTTCACAGGCAAACAAAACTCAGCTGCCCCGCTTCTGGATGGGAGATTGCAGGAGGCACTTGACACTGTGAAACCAGCCCCACTTGGCACTGGTGCCACCTTGGGTCTGGGAACCATGCTGCGTATCATGGATTTTCAGGAGCCAGCCGGCCACTCCCAGCCATAGGCCCCCAAACAAAAACCACAGCCTTTTTCTCTGGCAAACAAAATTCAGCTGCCCCGCTTCTGGATGGCAGATTGCAGGAGCCACTTGGGACTATCACACCAGCACAACATGGCACTGGTGCCACCTTGGATCTGGGAATCATCCTTCCTATCGTGGATTTTCAGGGGCCAGCCGGTCACTCTCAGCCATAGGCCCCAAACACAAACCACGGCCCTTTTCTCTGGAAAACAAAACTCAACTGCCCCTCTTCTGGATGGCAGATTGCAGGAGCCACTGGGTACTATGAAACCAGCCCTACTTGGCACTGGTGCCACCTTGGGTCTGGGAACCATGCTGCGTATCATGGATTTTCAGGAGCCAGCCGTCCACTGCCAGCCACAGGCCCCGAAACACAAACAACAGCCTTTTTCTCTGGCAAACAAAATTCAGCTGCCCCGCTTCTGGATGGCAGATTGCAGGAACCACTTGGTACTAACAAACCAGCCCGACTTGGCACTGGTGCCACCTTGGGTCTGGGAACCATCCTGCGTATCGTGGATTCTAAGGAGCCAGCTGGCCACTCCCAGCCACAGGCCCCAAAACACACACAACGGCGCTTTTCCCTGGAAAACAAAACTCGCCTGCCAACTTTTTGATGGCAGATTGCAGGAGCCACTTGGTACTATCAAACCAGCCCAACTTGCCACTGGTGCCACCATGGGTCTGGTCACCATCCTGCCTATCGTAGCTTTTCAGGAGCCAGCCGGTCACTCCCTGCCATATGCCCCGAGACACAAAGCTCGGCCCGTTTCCCTGGCAAACAAAAGTAAGCTGCCCCGCTTCTGGATGGCAGATTGCAGGAGCCACTTGGTACTATCAAACCAGCCCGACTTGGCACTGGTACCACCTTGGGTCTGGGAACCATCCTGCCTATCGTGGATTTTAAGGAGCCAGCCGGCTACTCCCCGCCACAGGCCCCCAACAAAAACCACGGACCTTTTTTCTCGCAAACAAAACTTAGCTGCCTCACTTCTGGATGGCAGATTGCAGGAGTCACTTGGTGTAATCAAACCAGCCCGACTTGGCACTGGTGCCACCTTGGGTCTGGGAACCATCCTGCGTATCGTGGATTCTAAGGAGCCAGCCGGCCACTCCCAGCCACAGGCCCCCAAACAAAATCAACGGCGCTGTTCCCTGGAAAACAAAACACGCCTGCCAACTTTTTGATGGAGTTTGCAGGAGCCACTTGGTACTATCAAACCAGCCCAACTTGGCACTGGTGCCACCATGGGTCTGGTAAACATCCTGCGTATCGTGGATTCTTAGGAGCCAGCCGGCCACTCCTAGCCACAGGCCCCCAAACAAAAACCTAGGCCTATTTCTCTGGCAAACAAAAGTAAGCTGCCCCGCTTCTGGATGGCAGATTGCAGGAGACACTTGGGACTATCAAACCAGCCCAACTTGGCACTGGTGCCACCTTGGATCTGGGAACCATGCTGTGTATCGTGGATTTTCAGGGGCCAGCCGGCCACTCTCAGCCATATGTCCCCAAACAGAAACCTCGGCCCGTTTCTCTGGCAAACAAAACTCAACTGCCCCTCTTCTGGATGGCAAATTGCAAGATGAACTTGATACTAAAACCGCAGGCCGACTTGGTAGTGGTGACACCTTGGGCCTGGGAACCATCATGCGTATCGAGCATTTTAAGGAGCCAGCCGGCCACTCCCAGCAATATGCCCCCAAAAACAATCCACGGAATTTTTCTCTGGCAAACAAAAATCAGCTGCCCCGCTTCTGGATGGCAGATTGCAGGAGCCACTTTGACCCATCAAACCAGCCCGACTTGGCACTGGTGCCACCTTGCATCCTGGAACCATGCTGCCTAGCGTGGATTTTCAGGGGCCAGCCGGCCACTCTCAGCTATATGCCCCCAAACAAAACCCACGGCCCGTTTCCCTGGCAAACAAAAGTAAGCTGCCCCGCTTCTGGATGGCAGATTGCAGGAACCACTTGGTAGTATCAAACCAGCCCGACTTGGCACTGGTGCCACCTTGGGTCTGGGAACCATCCTGCGTATCGTGGATTCTAAGGAGCCAGCCGGCCACTCCCAGCCACAGGCCCCCAAATACAAACAACGGCGCTTTTCCCTGGAAAACAAAACTCGCCTGCCAACTTTTTGATGGCAGATTGCAGGAGCAACTTGGTACTATCAAACCAGCCCAACTTGGCACTGGTGCCACCATGGGTCTGGTAACCATCCTGCCTATTGTAGCTTTCCAGGAGCCAGCCGGTCACTCCCAGCCATAGGCCCCCAGTCACAAACCTCGGCCCGTTTCCCTGGCAAACAAAAGTAAGCTGCCCCGCTTCTGGATGGCAGATTGCAGGAGCCACTTGGTACTATCAAACCAGCCCAACTTGGCACTGGTGCCACCTTGGGTCTGGGAACCATGCTGCGTATCGCAGATTCTAAGGCGCCAGTCGGCCACTCCCAGCCACAAGACCCCAAACACAAACAACGGCGCTTTTCTCTGGCAAACAAAACTCAACTGCCCCTCTTCTGGATGGCAAATTGCAGGTCGCACTTGGTACTATCAAACCAGCACGACTTGGCACTGGTGCCACCTTGGGTCTGGGAACCATCCTGCGTATTGTGGATTGTCAGGAGGCAGCTGGACACTCTCGGCCACAGACCCCAATCAAAAACAACGGCCCGTTTCACAGGCAAACAAAATTCAGCTGCCCCGCTTCTGGATGGGAGATTGCAGGAGGCACTTGACACTGTGAAACCAGCCCCACTTGGCACTGGTGCCACCTTGGGTCTGGGAACCATGCTGCGTATCATGGATTTTCAGGAGCCAGCCGGCCACTCCCAGCCATAGGCCCCCAAACAAAAACCACAGCCTTTTTCTCTGGCAAACAAAATTCAGCTGCCCCGCTTCTGGATGGCAGATTGCAGGAGCCACTTGGGACTATCACACCAGCACAACATGGCACTGGTGCCACCTTGGATCTGGGAATCATCCTTCCTATCGTGGATTTTCAGGGGCCAGCCGGTCACTCTCAGCCATAGGCCCCAAACACAAACCACGGCCCTTTTCTCTGGAAAACAAAACTCAACTGCCCCTCTTCTGGATGGCAGATTGCAGGAGCCACTGGGTACTATGAAACCAGCCCTACTTGGCACTGGTGCCACCTTGGGTCTGGGAACCATGCTGCGTATCATGGATTTTCAGGAGCCAGCCGTCCACTGCCAGCCACAGGCCCCGAAACACAAACAACAGCCTTTTTCTCTGGCAAACAAAATTCAGCTGCCCCGCTTCTGGATGGCAGATTGCAGGAACCACTTGGTACTAACAAACCAGCCCGACTTGGCACTGGTGCCACCTTGGGTCTGGGAACCATCCTGCGTATCGTGGATTCTAAGGAGCCAGCTGGCCACTCCCAGCCACAGGCCCCAAAACACACACAACGGCGCTTTTCCCTGGAAAACAAAACTCGCCTGCCAACTTTTTGATGGCAGATTGCAGGAGCCACTTGGTACTATCAAACCAGCCCAACTTGCCACTGGTGCCACCATGGGTCTGGTCACCATCCTGCCTATCGTAGCTTTTCAGGAGCCAGCCGGTCACTCCCTGCCATATGCCCCGAGACACAAAGCTCGGCCCGTTTCCCTGGCAAACAAAAGTAAGCTGCCCCGCTTCTGGATGGCAGATTGCAGGAGCCACTTGGTACTATCAAACCAGCCCGACTTGGCACTGGTACCACCTTGGGTCTGGGAACCATCCTGCCTATCGTGGATTTTAAGGAGCCAGCCGGCTACTCCCCGCCACAGGCCCCCAACAAAAACCACGGCCCTTTTTTCTGGCAAACAAAACTTAGCTGCCTCACTTATGGATGGCAGATTGCAGGAGCCACTTGGTGTAATCAAACCAGCCCGACTTGGCACTGGTGTCACCTTGGGTCTGGGAACCATCCTGCGTATCGTGGATTCTAAGGAGCCAGCCGGCCACTCCCAGCCACAGGCCCCCAAACAAAATCAACGGCGCTGTTCCCTGGAAAACAAAACACGCCTGCCAACTTTTTGATGGAGTTTGCAGGAGCCACTTGGTACTATCAAACCAGCCCAACTTGGCACTGGTGCCACCATGGGTCTGGTAAACATCCTGCGTATCGTGGATTCTTAGGAGCCAGCAGGCCACTCCTAGCCACAGGCCCCCAAACAAAAACCTAGGCCTATTTCTCTGGCAAACAAAATTCAGCTGCCCCGCTTCTGGATGGCAGATTGCAGGAGCCACTTGGGACTATCAAACCAGCCCAACTTGGCACTGGTGCCACCTTGGTTCTGGGAACCATGTTGTGTATCGTGGATTTTCAGAGGCCAGCCGGCCACTCTCAGCCATATGTCCCCAAACAGAAACCTCGGCCCGTTTCTCTGGCAAACAAAACTCAACTGCCCCTCTTCTGGATGGCAAATTGCAGGATGAACTTGATACTAAAACCGCAGGCCGACTTGGTAGTGGTGACACCTTGGGCCTGGGAACCATCATGCGTATCGAGCATTTTAAGGAGCCAGCCGGCCACTCCCAGCAATATGCCCCCAAAAACAATCCACGGAATTTTTCTCTGGCAAACAAAAATCAGCTGCCCCGCTTCTGGATGGCAGATTGCAGGAGCCACTTTGCACCATCAAACCAGCCCGACTTGGCACTGGTGCCACCTTGCATCTGGGAACCATGCTGCCTAGCGTGGATTTTCAGGGGCCAGCGGGCCGCTCTCAGCTATATGCCCCCAAACAAAACCCACGGCCCGTTTCCCTGGCAAACAAAAGTAAGCTGCCCTGCTTCTGGATGGCAGATTGCAGGAACCACTTGGTAGTATCAAACCAGCCCGACTTGGCACTGGTGCCACCTTGGGTCTGGGAACCATCCTGCGTATCGTGGATTCTAAGGAGCCAGCCGGCCACTCCCAGCCACAGGCCCCCAAACACAAACAACGGCGCTTTTCCCTGGAAAACAAAACTCGCCTGCCAACTTTTTGATGGCAGATTGCAGGAGCAACTTGGTACTATCAAACCAGCCCAACTTGGCACTGGTGCCACCATGGGTCTGGTCACCATCCTGCCTATTGTAGCTTTCCAGGAGCCAGCCGGTCACTCCCAGCCATAGGCCCCCAAACACAAACCTCGGCCCGTTTCCCTGGCAAACAAAAGTAAGCTGCCCCGCTTCTGGATGGCAGATTGCAGGAGCCACTTGGTACTATCAAACCAGCCCAACTTGGAACTGGTGCCACCTTGGATCTGGGAACCATGCTGCGTATCGCAGATTCTAAGGCGCCAGTCGGCCACTCCCAGCCACAAGCCCCCAAACACAAACAACGGCGCTTTTCTCTGGCAAACAAAACTCAACTGCCCCTCTTCTGGATGGCAAATTGCAGGACGCACTTGGTACTATAAAAACAGCCCGACTTGGCACTGGTGCCACCTTGGGTCTGGGAACCATCCTGCGTATCGATCTTTTTAATGAGACAGCCGGCCACTCCCAGCCATATGCCCCCAAACACAACCCACGGCCCTTTCCTCTGGCAAACAAAACTCAGCTGCACCGCTTCTGGATGGCAGATTGCAGGAGCCACTTGGTACTATCAAACCAGCAAGACTTGGCACTGGTGCCACCTTGGGTCTGGGAACCATCCTGCATATTGTGGATTGTCAGGAGCCAGCTGAACATTCTCGGCCACAGACCCCAATCAAAAACAACGGCCCGTTTCACAGGCAAACAAAACTCAGCTGCCCCGCTTCTGGATGGGAGATTGCAGGAGGCACTTGACACTGTGAAACCAGCCCCACTTGGTACTGGTGCCACCTTGGGTCTGGGAACCATGCTGCGTATCATGGATTTTCAGGAGCCAGCCGGCCACTCCCAGCCATAGGCCCCCAAACAAAAACCACAGCCTTTTTCTCTGGCAAACAAAATTCAGCTGCCCCACTTCTGGATGGCAGATTGCAGAAGCCACTTGGGACTATCACACCAGCACAACATGGCACTGCTGCCACCTTGGATCTGGGAACCATCCTTCCTATCGTGGATTTTCAGGGGCCAGCCGGTCACTCTCAGGCATAGGCCCCAAACACAAACCACGGCCCTTTTCTCTGGAAAACAAAACTCAACTGCCCCTCTTCTGGATGGCAGATTGCAGGAGCCACTGGGTACTATGAAACTAGCCCTACTTGGCACTGGTGCCACCTTGGGTCTGGGAACCATGCTGCGTATCATGGATTTTCAGGAGCCAGCCGTCCACTGCCAGCCACAGGCCCCGAAACACAAACAACAGCCTTTTTCTCTGGCAAACAAAATTCAGCTGCCCCGCTTCTGGATGGCAGATTGCAGGAACCACTTGGTACTAACAAACCAGCCCGACTTGGCACTGGTGCCACCTTGGGTCTGGGAACCATCCTGCGTATCGTGGATTTTCAGGGGCCAGCCGGCCACTCTCAGCCATATGCCCCCAAACAGAAACCTCGGCCCGTTTCTCTGGCAAACAAAACTCAACTGCCCCTCTTCTGGATGGCAAATTGCAAGATGAACTTGATACTAAAACCGCAGGCCGACTTGGTAGTGGTGACACCTTGGGCCTGGGAACCATCATGCGTATCGAGCATTTTAAGGAGCCAGCCGGCCACTCCCAGCAATATGCCCCCAAAAACAATCCACGGAATTTTTCTCTGGCAAACAAAAGTAAGCTGCCCCGCTTCTGGATGGCAGATTGCAGGAGCCACTTGGTACTATCAAACCAGCCCGACTTGGCACTGGTGCCACCTTGCATCCTGGAACCATGCTGCCTAGCGTGGATTTTCAGGGGCCAGCCGGCCACTCTCAGCTATATGCCCCCAAACAAAACCCAGGGCCCGTTTCCCTGGTAAACAAAAGTAAGCTGCCCCGCTTCTGGATGGCAGATTGCAGGAACCACTTGGTAGTATCAAACCAGCCCGACTTGGCACTGGTGCCACCTTGGGTCTGGGAACCATCCTGCGTATCGTGGATTCTAAGGAGCCAGCCGGCCACTCCCAGCCACAGGCCCCCAAATACAAACAACGGCGCTTTTCCCTGGAAAACAAAACTCGCCTGCCAACTTTTTGATGGCAGATTGCAGGAGCAACTTGGTACTATCAAACCAGCCCAACTTGGCACTGGTGCCACCATGGGTCTGGTAACCATCCTGCCTATTGTAGCTTTCCAGGAGCCAGCCGGTCACTCCCAGCCATAGGCCCCCAGTCACAAACCTCGGCCCGTTTCCCTGGCAAACAAAAGTAAGCTGCCCCGCTTCTGGATGGCAGATTGCAGGAGCCACTTGGTACTATCAAACCAGCCCAACTTGGCACTGGTGCCACCTTGGGTCTGGGAACCATGCTGCGTATCGCAGATTCTAAGGCGCCAGTCGGCCACTCCCAGCCACAAGCCCCCAAACACAAACAACGGCGCTTTTCTCTGGCAAACAAAACTCAACTGCCCCTCTTCTGGATGGCAGATTGCAGGAGCCACTGGGTACTATGAAACCAGCCCTACTTGGCACTGGTGCCACCTTGGGTCTGGGAACCATGCTGCGTATCATGGATTTTCAGGAGCCAGCCGTCCACTGCCAGCCACAGGCCCCGAAACACAAACAACAGCCTTTTTCTCTGGCAAACAAAATTCAGCTGCCCCGCTTCTGGATGGCAGATTGCAGGAACCACTTGGTACTAACAAACCAGCCCGACTTGGCACTGGTGCCACCTTGGGTCTGGGAACCATCCTGCGTATCGTGGATTCTAAGGAGCCAGCTGGCCACTCCCAGCCACAGGCCCCAAAACACACACAACGGCGCTTTTCCCTGGAAAACAAAACTCGCCTGCCAACTTTTTGATGGCAGATTGCAGGAGCCACTTGGTACTATCAAACCAGCCCAACTTGCCACTGGTGCCACCATGGGTCTGGTCACCATCCTGCCTATCGTAGCTTTTCAGGAGCCAGCCGGTCACTCCCTGCCATAGGCCCCGAGACACAAAGCTCGGCCCGTTTCCCTGGCAAACAAAAGTAAGCTGCCCCGCTTCTGGATGGCAGATTGCAGGAGCCACTTGGTACTATCAAACCAGCCCGACTTGGCACTGGTACCACCTTGGGTCTGGGAACCATCCTGCCTATCGTGGATTTTAAGGAGCCAGCCGGCTACTCCCCGCCACAGGCCCCCAACAAAAACCACGGCCCTTTTTTCTGGCAAACAAAACTTAGCTGCCTCACTTATGGATGGCAGATTGCAGGAGCCACTTGGTGTAATCAAACCAGCCCGACTTGGCACTGGTGTCACCTTGGGTCTGGGAACCATCCTGCGTATCGTGGATTCTAAGGAGCCAGCTGGCCACTCCCAGCCACAGGCCCCAAAACACACACAACGGCGCTTTTCCCTGGAAAACAAAACACGCCTGCCAACTTTTTGATGGAGTTTGCAGGAGCCACTTGGTACTATCAAACCAGCCCAACTTGGCACTGGTGCCACCATGGGTCTGGTAAACATCCTGCGTATCGTGGATTCTTAGGAGCCAGCAGGCCACTCCTAGCCACAGGCCCCCAAACAAAAACCTAGGCCTATTTCTCTGGCAAACAAAAGTAAGCTGCCCCGCTTCTGGATGGCAGATTGCAGGAGACACTTGGGACTATCAAACCAGCCCAACTTGGCACTGGTGCCACCTTGGATCTGGGAACCATGTTGTGTATCGTGGATTTTCAGAGGCCAGCCGGCCACTCTCAGCCATATGTCCCCAAACAGAAACCTCGGCCCGTTTCTCTGGCAAACAAAACTCAACTGCCCCTCTTCTGGATGGCAAATTGCAGGATGAACTTGATACTAAAACCGCAGGCCGACTTGGTAGTGGTGACACCTTGGGCCTGGGAACCATCATGCGTATCGAGCATTTTAAGGAGCCAGCCGGCCACTCCCAGCAATATGCCCCCAAAAACAATCCACGGAATTTTTCTCTGGCAAACAAAAATCAGCTGCCCCGCTTCTGGATGGCAGATTGCAGGAGCCACTTTGCACCATCAAACCAGCCCGACTTGGCACTGGTGCCACCTTGCATCTGGGAACCATGCTGCCTAGCGTGGATTTTCAGGGGCCAGCGGGCCACTCTCAGCTATATGCCCCCAAACAAAACCCACGGCCCGTTTCCCTGGCAAACAAAAGTAAGCTGCCCTGCTTCTGGATGGCAGATTGCAGGAACCACTTGGTAGTATCAAACCAGCCCGACTTGGCACTGGTGCCACCTTGGGTCTGGGAACCATCCTGCGTATCGTGGATTCTAAGGAGCCAGCCGGCCACTCCCAGCCACAGGCCCCCAAACACAAACAACGGCGCTTTTCCCTGGAAAACAAAACTCGCCTGCCAACTTTTTGATGGCAGATTGCAGGAGCAACTTGGTACTATCAAACCAGCCCAACTTGGCACTGGTGCCACCATGGGTCTGGTCACCATCCTGCCTATTGTAGCTTTCCAGGAGCCAGCCGGTCACTCCCAGCCATAGGCCCCCAAACACAAACCTCGGCCCGTTTCCCTGGCAAACAAAAGTAAGCTGCCCCGCTTCTGGATGGCAGATTGCAGGAGCCACTTGGTACTATCAAACCAGCCCAACTTGGAACTGGTGCCACCTTGGGTCTGGGAACCATGCTGCGTATCGCAGATTCTAAGGCGCCAGTCGGCCACTCCCAGCCACAAGCCCCCAAACACAAACAACGGCGCTTTTCTCTGGCAAACAAAACTCAACTGCCCCTCTTCTGGATGGCAAATTGCAGGACGCACTTGGTACTATAAAAACAGCCCGACTTGGCACTGGTGCCACCTTGGGTCTGGGAACCATCCTGCGTATCGATCTTTTTAATGAGACAGCCGGCCACTCCCAGCCATATGCCCCCAAACACAACCCACGGCCCTTTCCTCTGGCAAACAAAACTCAGCTGCACCGCTTCTGGATGGCAGATTGCAGGAGCCACTTGGTACTATCAAACCAGCAAGACTTGGCACTGGTGCCACCTTGGGTCTGGGAACCATCCTGCATATTGTGGATTGTCAGGAGCCAGCTGAACATTCTCGGCCACAGACCCCAATCAAAAACAACGGCCCGTTTCACAGGCAAACAAAACTCAGCTGCCCCGCTTCTGGATGGGAGATTGCAGGAGGCACTTGACACTGTGAAACCAGCCCCACTTGGCACTGGTGCCACCTTGGGTCTGGGAACCATGCTGCGTATCATGGATTTTCAGGAGCCAGCCGGCCACTCCCAGCCATAGGCCCCCAAACAAAAACCACAGCCTTTTTCTCTGGCAAACAAAATTCAGCTGCCCCACTTCTGGATGGCAGATTGCAGGAGCCACTTGGGACTATCACACCAGCACAACATGGCACTGCTGCCACCTTGGATCTGGGAACCATCCTTCCTATCGTGGATTTTCAGGGGCCAGCCGGTCACTCTCAGCCATAGGCCCCAAACACAAACCACGGCCCTTTTCTCTGGAAAACAAAACTCAACTGCCCCTCTTCTGGATGGCAGATTGCAGGAGCCACTGGGTACTATGAAACTAGCCCTACTTGGCACTGGTGCCACCTTGGGTCTGGGAACCATGCTGCGTATCATGGATTTTCAGGAGCCAGCCGTCCACTGCCAGCCACAGGCCCCGAAACACAAACAACAGCCTTTTTCTCTGGCAAACAAAATTCAGCTGCCCCGCTTCTGGATGGCAGATTGCAGGAACCACTTGGTACTAACAAACCAGCCCGACTTGGCACTGGTGCCACCTTGAGTCTGGGAACCATCCTGCGTATCGTGGATTCTAAGGAGCCAGCTGGCCACTCCCAGCCACAGGCCCCAAAATACACACAACGGCGCTTTTCCCTGGAAAACAAAACTCGCCTGCCAACTTTTTGATGGCAGATTGCAGGAGCCACTTGGTACTATCAAACCAGCCCAACTTGGCACTGGTGCCACCATGGGTCTGGTCACCATCCTGCCTATCGTAGCTTTTCAGGAGCCAGCCGGTCACTCCCAGCCATAGGCCCCCAGAAAAAAACCTCGGTCCGTTTCCCTGGAAAACAAAAGTAAGCTGCCCCGCTTCTGGATGGCAGATTGCAGGAGCCACTTGGTGCTATCAAACCAGCCCGACTTGGCACTGGTGCCACCTTGGGTCTGGGAACCATCCTGCGTATCCTGTGTTCTAAGGAGCCAGCCGGCCACTCCCAGCCACAGGCCCCCAAACAGAAACAACGGCGCTTTTCCCTGGAAAACAAAACTGACCTGCCAAGTTTTTGATGGCAGATTGCAGGAGACACTTGGTACTATCAAACCAGCCCAACTTGGCACTGGTGCCACCATGGGTCTGGTCACCATCCTGCCTATCGTAGCTTTTCAGGAGCCAGCCGGTCACTCCCAGCCATAGGTCCCCAGACAAAAAGCTCGGCCCGTTTCCCTGGCAAACAAAAGTAAGCTGCCCCGCTTCTGGATGGCAGATTGCAGGAGCCACTTGGTACAATCAAACCAGCCCAACTTGACACTGGTGCCACCTTGGCTCTGGGAACCATGCTGCGTAACCCGGATTGTAAGACGACAGGCAGCCACTGCCAGCCACAGGCCACCAAACAAAATCAACGGCGCTTTTCCCTGGAAAACAAAACTCGCCTGACAACTTTTAGATGGCAGATTGCAGGAGCCAGTTGGTACCATCAAACCAGCCCAACTTGGCACTGGTGCCACCTTGGGTCTGGGAACCATCCTGCCTATTGTTGCTTTTCAGGAGCCAGCCGGTCACTTCTAGCCCTAGGCCCCCAGTCATAAACCTCGGCCCGTTTCCCTGGCACACAAATGTAAGCTACCCCGCTTCAGGATAGCAGATTGCAGGAGCCACTTTTCACCATCAAACCAGCCCGACGTGGCACTGGTGCCACCTTGGGTCTGGGAACCATCCTGCGTATCGTGTGTTCTAAGGAGCCAGCCGGCCACTCCCACCAACAGTCCCCCAAACACAAACAACGGCGCTTTTCCCTGGAAAACAAAACTGGCCTGCCAACTTTTTGATGGCAGATTGCAGGAGCCACTTGGTACTATCAAACCAGCCCAACTTGGCACTGGTGCCACCATGGGTCTGGTCACCATCCTGCCTATCGTAGCTTTTCAGGAGCCAGGCGGTCACTCCCAGCCATAGGCCCCCAGACACAAACCTCGGCCAGTTTCCCTGGCAAACAAAAGTAAGCTGCCCCGCTTCTGCATGGCAGATTGCAGGTGCTATTTAGTACTATCAAACCAGCCCAACTTGGCACTGGTGCCACCTCTGGTCTGGGAACCATCCTGCCTATCGTGGATTTTCAGGGGCCAGACGGCCACTATCAGCCATATGCCCCCAAAAACAAACCACGGCCCTTTTCTCTGGTAAACAAAACTCAACTGCCCCTCTTCTGGATGGCAAATTTTAGGACGCACTTTGTACTACGAAAACCGCCCGACTTGGCACTGGTGCCACCTTGGGTCAGGGAACCATCCTGCCTATCGTAGCTTTTCAGGAGCCAGCCGGTCACTCCCAGCCATAGGTCCCCAGACAAATACCTCGGCCCGTTTCCCTGGCAAACAAAAGTAAGCTGCCCCGCTTCTGGATGGCAGATTGCAGGAGCCACTTGGTACTATCAAACCAGCCCAACTTGACACTGGTGCCACCTTGGGTCTGGGAACCATCCTGCCTATCGTGGATTTTAAGGAGCCAGCCGGCTACTCCCAGCCACAGGCCCCCAACAAAAACCACGGCCCTTTTTTTTCGCAAACAAAACTTAGCTGCCTCACTTCTGGATGGCAGATTGCAGGAGTCACTTGGTGTAATCAAACCAGCCCGACTTGGCACTGGTGCCACCTTGGGTCTGGGAACCATCCTGCGTATCGTGGATTCTAAGGAGCCAGCCGGCCACTCCCAGCCACAGGCCCCCAAACAAAATCAACGGCGCTGTTCCCTGGAAAACAAAACACGCCTGCCAACTTTTTGATGGAGTTTGCAGGAGCCACTTGGTACTATCAAACCAGCCCAACTTGGCACTGGTGCCACCATGGGTCTGGTAAACATCCTGCGTATCGTGGATTCTTAGGAGCCAGCCGGCCACTCCTAGCCACAGGCCCCCAAACAAAAACCTAGGCCTATTTCTCTGGCAAACAAAAGTAAGCTGCCCCGCTTCTGGATGGCAGATTGCAGGAGACACTTGGGACTATCAAACCAGCCCAACTTGGCACTGGTGCCACCTTGGATCTGGGAACCATGCTGTGTATCGTGGATTTTCAGGGGCCAGCCGGCCACTCTCAGCCATATGCCCCCAAACAGAAACCTCGGCCCGTTTCTCTGGCAAACAAAACTCAACTGCCCCTCTTCTGGATGGCAAATTGCAAGATGAACTTGATACTAAAACCGCAGGCCGACTTGGTAGTGGTGACACCTTGGGCCTGGGAACCATCATGCGTATCGAGCATTTTAAGTAGCCAGCCGGCCACTCCCAGCAATATGCCCCCAAAAACAATCCACGGAATTTTTCTCTGGCAAACAAAAATCAGCTGCCCCGCTTCTGGATGGCAGATTGCAGGAGCCACTTTGACCCATCAAACCAGCCCGACTTGGCACTGGTGCCACCTTGCATCCTGGAACCATGCTGCCTAGCGTGGATTTTCAGGGGCCAGCCGGCCACTCTCAGCTATATGCCCCCAAACAAAACCCACGGCCCGTTTCCCTGGCAAACAAAAGTAAGCTGCCCCGCTTCTGGATGGCAGATTGCAGGAACCACTTGGTAGTATCAAACCAGCCCGACTTGGCACTGGTGCCACCTTGGGTCTGGGAACCATCCTGCGTATCGTGGATTCTAAGGAGCCAGCCGGCCACTCCCAGCCACAGGCCCCCAAATACAAACAACGGCGCTTTTCCCTGGAAAACAAAACTCGCCTGCCAACTTTTTGATGGCAGATTGCAGGAGCAACTTGGTACTATCAAACCAGCCCAACTTGGCACTGGTGCCACCATGGGTCTGGTAACCATCCTGCCTATTGTAGCTTTCCAGGAGCCAGCCGGTCACTCCCAGCCATAGGCCCCCAGTCACAAACCTCGGCCCGTTTCCCTGGCAAACAAAAGTAAGCTGCCCCGCTTCTGGATGGCAGAGTGCAGGAGCTATTTAGTACTATCAAACCAGCCCAACTTGGCACTGGTGCCACCTTGGGTCTGGGAACCATGCTGCGTATCGCAGATTCTAAGGCGCCAGTCGGCCACTCCCAGCCACAAGACCCCAAACACAAACAACGGCGCTTTTCTCTGGCAAACAAAACTCAACTGCCCCTCTTCTGGATGGCAAATTGCAGGTCGCACTTGGTACTATCAAACCAGCACGACTTGGCACTGGTGCCACCTTGGGTCTGGGAACCATCCTGCGTATTGTGGATTGTCAGGAGGCAGCTGGACACTCTCGGCCACAGACCCCAATCAAAAACAACGGCCCGTTTCACAGGCAAACAAAACTCAGCTGCCCCGCTTCTGGATGGGAGATTGCAGGAGGCACTTGACACTGTGAAACCAGCCCCACTTGGCACTGGTGCCACCTTGGGTCTGGGAACCATGCTGCGTATCATGGATTTTCAGGAGCCAGCCGGCCACTCCCAGCCATAGGCCCCCAAACAAAAACCACAGCCTTTTTCTCTGGCAAACAAAATTCAGCTGCCCCGCTTCTGGATGGCAGATTGCAGGAGCCACTTGGGACTATCACACCAGCACAACATGGCACTGGTGCCACCTTGGATCTGGGAATCATCCTTCCTATCGTGGATTTTCAGGGGCCAGCCGGTCACTCTCAGCCATAGGCCCCAAACACAAACCACGGCCCTTTTCTCTGGAAAACAAAACTCAACTGCCCCTCTTCTGGATGGCAGATTGCAGGAGCCACTGGGTACTATGAAACCAGCCCTACTTGGCACTGGTGCCACCTTGGGTCTGGGAACCATGCTGCGTATCATGGATTTTCAGGAGCCAGCCGTCCACTGCCAGCCACAGGCCCCGAAACACAAACAACAGCCTTTTTCTCTGGCAAACAAAATTCAGCTGCCCCGCTTCTGGATGGCAGATTGCAGGAACCACTTGGTACTAACAAACCAGCCCGACTTGGCACTGGTGCCACCTTGGGTCTGGGAACCATCCTGCGTATCGTGGATTCTAAGGAGCCAGCTGGCCACTCCCAGCCACAGGCCCCAAAACACACACAACGGCGCTTTTCCCTGGAAAACAAAACTCGCCTGCCAACTTTTTGATGGCAGATTGCAGGAGCCACTTGGTACTATCAAACCAGCCCAACTTGCCACTGGTGCCACCATGGGTCTGGTCACCATCCTGCCTATCGTAGCTTTTCAGGAGCCAGCCGGTCACTCCCTGCCATATGCCCCGAGACACAAAGCTCGGCCCGTTTCCCTGGCAAACAAAAGTAAGCTGCCCCGCTTCTGGATGGCAGATTGCAGGAGCCACTTGGTACTATCAAACCAGCCCGACTTGGCACTGGTACCACCTTGGGTCTGGGAACCATCCTGCCTATCGTGGATTTTAAGGAGCCAGCCGGCTACTCCCCGCCACAGGCCCCCAACAAAAACCACGGCCCTTTTTTCTCGCAAACAAAACTTAGCTGCCTCACTTCTGGATGGCAGATTGCAGGAGTCACTTGGTGTAATCAAACCAGCCCGACTTGGCACTGGTGCCACCTTGGGTCTGGGAACCATCCTGCGTATCGTGGATTCTAAGGAGCCAGCCGGCCACTCCCAGCCACAGGCCCCCAAACAAAATCAACGGCGCTGTTCCCTGGAAAACAAAACACGCCTGCCAACTTTTTGATGGAGTTTGCAGGAGCCACTTGGTACTATCAAACCAGCCCAACTTGGCACTGGTGCCACCTTGGGTCTGGTAAACATCCTGCGTATCGTGGATTCTTAGGAGCCAGCCGGCCACTCCTAGCCACAGGCCCCCAGACAAAAACCTAGGCCTATTTCTCTGGCAAACAAAAGTAAGCTGCCCCGCTTCTGGATGGCAGATTGCAGGAGACACTTGGGACTATCAAACCAGCCCAACTTGGCACTGGTGCCACCTTGGATCTGGGAACCATGTTGTGTATCGTGGATTTTCAGAGGCCAGCCGGCCACTCTCAGCCATATGCCCCCAAACAGAAACCTCGGCCCGTTTCTCTGGCAAACAAAACTCAACTGCCCCTCTTCTGGATGGCAAATTGCAAGATGAACTTGATACTAAAACCGCAGGCCGACTTGGTAGTGGTGACACCTTGGGCCTGGGAACCATCATGCGTATCGAGCATTTTAAGGAGCCAGCCGGCCACTCCCAGCAATATGCCCCCAAAAACAATCCACGGAATTTTTCTCTGGCAAACAAAAATCAGCTGCCCCGCTTCTGGATGGCAGATTGCAGGAGCCACTTTGACCCATCAAACCAGCCCGACTTGGCACTGGTGCCACCTTGCATCCTGGAACCATGCTGCCTAGCGTGGATTTTCAGGGGCCAGCCGGCCACTCTCAGCTATATGCCCCCAAACAAAACCCACGGCCCGTTTCCCTGGCAAACAAAAGTAAGCTGCCCCGCTTCTGGATGGCAGATTGCAGGAACCACTTGGTAGTATCAAACCAGCCCGACTTGGCACTGGTGCCACCTTGGGTCTGGGAACCATCCTGCGTATCGTGGATTCTAAGGAGCCAGCCGGCCACTCCCAGCCACAGGCCCCCAAATACAAACAACGGCGCTTTTCCCTGGAAAACAAAACTCGCCTGCCAACTTTTTGATGGCAGATTGCAGGAGCAACTTGGTACTATCAAACCAGCCCAACTTGGCACTGGTGCCACCATGGGTCTGGTAACCATCCTGCCTATTGTAGCTTTCCAGGAGCCAGCCGGTCACTCCCAGCCATAGGCCCCCAGTCACAAACCTCGGCCCGTTTCCCTGGCAAACAAAAGTAAGCTGCCCCGCTTCTGGATGGCAGATTGCAGGAGCCACTTGGTACTATCAAACCAGCCCAACTTGGCACTGGTGCCACCTTGGGTCTGGGAACCATGCTGCGTATCGCAGATTCTAAGGCGCCAGTCGGCCACTCCCAGCCACAAGACCCCAAACACAAACAACGGCGCTTTTCTCTGGCAAACAAAACTCAACTGCCCCTCTTCTGGATGGCAAATTGCAGGTCGCACTTGGTACTATCAAACCAGCACGACTTGGCACTGGTGCCACCTTGGGTCTGGGAACCATCCTGCGTATTGTGGATTGTCAGGAGGCAGCTGGACACTCTCGGCCACAGACCCCAATCAAAAACAACGGCCCGTTTCACAGGCAAACAAAACTCAGCTGCCCCGCTTCTGGATGGGAGATTGCAGGAGGCACTTGACACTGTGAAACCAGCCCCACTTGGCACTGGTGCCACCTTGGGTCTGGGAACCATGCTGCGTATCATGGATTTTCAGGAGCCAGCCGGCCACTCCCAGCCATAGGCCCCCAAACAAAAACCACAGCCTTTTTCTCTGGCAAACAAAATTCAGCTGCCCCGCTTCTGGATGGCAGATTGCAGGAGCCACTTGGGACTATCACACCAGCACAACATGGCACTGGTGCCACCTTGGATCTGGGAATCATCCTTCCTATCGTGGATTTTCAGGGGCCAGCCGGTCACTCTCAGCCATAGGCCCCAAACACAAACCACGGCCCTTTTCTCTGGAAAACAAAACTCAACTGCCCCTCTTCTGGATGGCAGATTGCAGGAGCCACTGGGTACTATGAAACCAGCCCTACTTGGCACTGGTGCCACCTTGGGTCTGGGAACCATGCTGCGTATCATGGATTTTCAGGAGCCAGCCGTCCACTGCCAGCCACAGGCCCCGAAACACAAACAACAGCCTTTTTCTCTGGCAAACAAAATTCAGCTGCCCCGCTTCTGGATGGCAGATTGCAGGAACCACTTGGTACTAACAAACCAGCCCGACTTGGCACTGGTGCCACCTTGGGTCTGGGAACCATCCTGCGTATCGTGGATTCTAAGGAGCCAGCTGGCCACTCCCAGCCACAGGCCCCAAAACACACACAACGGCGCTTTTCCCTGGAAAACAAAACTCGCCTGCCAACTTTTTGATGGCAGATTGCAGGAGCCACTTGGTACTATCAAACCAGCCCAACTTGCCACTGGTGCCACCATGGGTCTGGTCACCATCCTGCCTATCGTAGCTTTTCAGGAGCCAGCCGGTCACTCCCTGCCATAGGCCCCGAGACACAAAGCTCGGCCCGTTTCCCTGGCAAACAAAAGTAAGCTGCCCCGCTTCTGGATGGCAGATTGCAGGAGCCACTTGGTACTATCAAACCAGCCCGACTTGGCACTGGTACCACCTTGGGTCTGGGAACCATCCTGCCTATCGTGGATTTTAAGGAGCCAGCCGGCTACTCCCCGCCACAGGCCCCCAACAAAAACCACGGCCCTTTTTTCTGGCAAACAAAACTTAGCTGCCTCACTTATGGATGGCAGATTGCAGGAGCCACTTGGTGTAATCAAACCAGCCCGACTTGGCACTGGTGTCACCTTGGGTCTGGGAACCATCCTGCGTATCGTGGATTCTAAGGAGCCAGCCGGCCACTCCCAGCCACAGGCCCCCAAACAAAATCAACGGCGCTGTTCCCTGGAAAACAAAACACGCCTGCCAACTTTTTGATGGAGTTTGCAGGAGCCACTTGGTACTATCAAACCAGCCCAACTTGGCACTGGTGCCACCATGGGTCTGGTAAACATCCTGCGTATCGTGGATTCTTAGGAGCCAGCAGGCCACTCCTAGCCACAGGCCCCCAAACAAAAACCTAGGCCTATTTCTCTGGCAAACAAAAGTAAGCTGCCCCGCTTCTGGATGGCAGATTGCAGGAGACACTTGGGACTATCAAACCAGCCCAACTTGGCACTGGTGCCACCTTGGATCTGGGAACCATGTTGTGTATCGTGGATTTTCAGAGGCCAGCCGGCCACTCTCAGCCATATGTCCCCAAACAGAAACCTCGGCCCGTTTCTCTGGCAAACAAAACTCAACTGCCCCTCTTCTGGATGGCAAATTGCAGGATGAACTTGATACTAAAACCGCAGGCCGACTTGGTAGTGGTGACACCTTGGGCCTGGGAACCATCATGCGTATCGAGCATTTTAAGGAGCCAGCCGGCCACTCCCAGCAATATGCCCCCAAAAACAATCCACGGAATTTTTCTCTGGCAAACAAAAATCAGCTGCCCCGCTTCTGGATGGCAGATTGCAGGAGCCACTTTGCACCATCAAACCAGCCCGACTTGGCACTGGTGCCACCTTGCATCTGGGAACCATGATGCCTAGCGTGGATTTTCAGGGGCCAGCGGGCCACTCTCAGCTATATGCCCCCAAACAAAACCCACGGCCCGTTTCCCTGGCAAACAAAAGTAAGCTGCCCTGCTTCTGGATGGCAGATTGCAGGAACCACTTGGTAGTATCAAACCAGCCCGACTTGGCACTGGTGCCACCTTGGGTCTGGGAACCATCCTGCGTATCGTGGATTCTAAGGAGCCAGCCGGCCACTCCCAGCCACAGGCCCCCAAACACAAACAACGGCGCTTTTCCCTGGAAAACAAAACTCGCCTGCCAACTTTTTGATGGCAGATTGCAGGAGCAACTTGGTACTATCAAACCAGCCCAACTTGGCACTGGTGCCACCATGGGTCTGGTCACCATCCTGCCTATTGTAGCTTTCCAGGAGCCAGCCGGTCACTCCCAGCCATAGGCCCCCAAACACAAACCTCGGCCCGTTTCCCTGGCAAACAAAAGTAAGCTGCCCCGCTTCTGGATGGCAGATTGCAGGAGCCACTTGGTACTATCAAACCAGCCCGACTTGGCACTGGTACCACCTTGGGTCTGGGAACCATCCTGCCTATCGTGGATTTTAAGGAGCCAGCCGGCTACTCCCCGCCACAGGCCCCCAACAAAAACCACGGCCCTTTTTTCTGGCAAACAAAACTTAGCTGCCTCACTTATGGATGGCAGATTGCAGGAGCCACTTGGTGTAATCAAACCAGCCCGACTTGGCACTGGTGTCACCTTGGGTCTGGGAACCATCCTGCGTATCGTGGATTCTAAGGAGCCAGCCGGCCACTCCCAGCCACAGGCCCCCAAACAAAATCAACGGCGCTGTTCCCTGGAAAACAAAACACGCCTGCCAACTTTTTGATGGAGTTTGCAGGAGCCACTTGGTACTATCAAACCAGCCCAACTTGGCACTGGTGCCACCATGGGTCTGGTAAACATCCTGCGTATCGTGGATTCTTAGGAGCCAGCAGGCCACTCCTAGCCACAGGCCCCCAAACAAAAACCTAGGCCTATTTCTCTGGCAAACAAAAGTAAGCTGCCCCGCTTCTGGATGGCAGATTGCAGGAGACACTTGGGACTATCAAACCAGCCCAACTTGGCACTGGTGCCACCTTGGATCTGGGAACCATGTTGTGTATCGTGGATTTTCAGAGGCCAGCCGGCCACTCTCAGCCATATGTCCCCAAACAGAAACCTCGGCCCGTTTCTCTGGCAAACAAAACTCAACTGCCCCTCTTCTGGATGGCAAATTGCAGGATGAACTTGATACTAAAACCGCAGGCCGACTTGGTAGTGGTGACACCTTGGGCCTGGGAACCATCATGCGTATCGAGCATTTTAAGGAGCCAGCCGGCCACTCCCAGCAATATGCCCCCAAAAACAATCCACGGAATTTTTCTCTGGCAAACAAAAATCAGCTGCCCCGCTTCTGGATGGCAGATTGCAGGAGCCACTTTGCACCATCAAACCAGCCCGACTTGGCACTGGTGCCACCTTGCATCTGGGAACCATGATGCCTAGCGTGGATTTTCAGGGGCCAGCGGGCCACTCTCAGCTATATGCCCCCAAACAAAACCCACGGCCCGTTTCCCTGGCAAACAAAAGTAAGCTGCCCTGCTTCTGGATGGCAGATTGCAGGAACCACTTGGTAGTATCAAACCAGCCCGACTTGGCACTGGTGCCACCTTGGGTCTGGGAACCATCCTGCGTATCGTGGATTCTAAGGAGCCAGCCGGCCACTCCCAGCCACAGGCCCCCAAACACAAACAACGGCGCTTTTCCCTGGAAAACAAAACTCGCCTGCCAACTTTTTGATGGCAGATTGCAGGAGCAACTTGGTACTATCAAACCAGCCCAACTTGGCACTGGTGCCACCATGGGTCTGGTCACCATCCTGCCTATTGTAGCTTTCCAGGAGCCAGCCGGTCACTCCCAGCCATAGGCCCCCAAACACAAACCTCGGCCCGTTTCCCTGGCAAACAAAAGTAAGCTGCCCCGCTTCTGGATGGCAGATTGCAGGAGCCACTTGGTACTATCAAACCAGCCCAACTTGGAACTGGTGCCACCTTGGGTCTGGGAACCATGCTGCGTATCGCAGATTCTAAGGCGCCAGTCGGCCACTCCCAGCCACAAGCCCCCAAACACAAACAACGGCGCTTTTCTCTGGCAAACAAAACTCAACTGCCCCTCTTCTGGATGGCAAATTGCAGGACGCACTTGGTACTATAAAAACAGCCCGACTTGGCACTGGTGCCACCTTGGGTCTGGGAACCATCCTGCGTATCGATCTTTTTAATGAGACAGCCGGCCACTCCCAGCCATATGCCCCCAAACACAACCCACGGCCCTTTCCTCTGGCAAACAAAACTCAGCTGCACCGCTTCTGGATGGCAGATTGCAGGAGCCACTTGGTACTATCAAACCAGCAAGACTTGGCACTGGTGCCACCTTGGGTCTGGGAACCATCCTGCATATTGTGGATTGTCAGGAGCCAGCTGAACATTCTCGGCCACAGACCCCAATCAAAAACAACGGCCCGTTTCACAGGCAAACAAAACTCAGCTGCCCCGCTTCTGGATGGGAGATTGCAGGAGGCACTTGACACTGTGAAACCAGCCCCACTTGGCACTGGTGCCACCTTGGGTCTGGGAACCATGCTGCGTATCATGGATTTTCAGGAGCCAGCCGGCCACTCCCAGCCATAGGCCCCCAAACAAAAACCTAGGCCTTTTTCTCTGGCAAACAAAATTCAGCTGCCCCACTTCTGGATGGCAGATTGCAGGAGCCACTTGGGACTATCACACCAGCACAACATGGCACTGCTGCCACCTTGGATCTGGGAACCATCCTTCCTATCGTGGATTTTCAGGGGCCAGCCGGTCACTCTCAGCCATAGGCCCCAAACACAAACCACGGCCCTTTTCTCTGGAAAACAAAACTCAACTGCCCCTCTTCTGGATGGCAGATTGCAGGAGCCACTGGGTACTATGAAACTAGCCCTACTTGGCACTGGTGCCACCTTGGGTCTGGGAACCATGCTGCGTATCATGGATTTTCAGGAGCCAGCCGTCCACTGCCAGCCACAGGCCCCGAAACACAAACAACAGCCTTTTTCTCTGGCAAACAAAATTCAGCTGCCCCGCTTCTGGATGGCAGATTGCAGGAACCACTTGGTACTAACAAACCAGCCCGACTTGGCACTGGTGCCACCTTGGGTCTGGGAACCATCCTGCCTATCGTGGATTTTCAGGGGCCAGCCGGCCACTCTCAGCCATATGCCCCCAAACAGAAACCTCGGCCCGTTTCTCTGGCAAACAAAACTCAACTGCCCCTCTTCTGGATGGCAAATTGCAAGATGAACTTGATACTAAAACCGCAGGCCGACTTGGTAGTGGTGACACCTTGGGCCTGGGAACCATCATGCGTATCGAGCATTTTAAGGAGCCAGCCGGCCACTCCCAGCAATATGCCCCCAAAAACAATCCACGGAATTTTTCTCTGGCAAACAAAAATCAGCTGCCCCGCTTCTGGATGGCAGATTGCAGGAGCCACTTTGACCCATCAAACCAGCCCGACTTGGCACTGGTGCCACCTTGCATCCTGGAACCATGCTGCCTAGCGTGGATTTTCAGGGGCCAGCCGGCCACTCTCAGCTATATGCCCCCAAACAAAACCCAGGGCCCGTTTGCCTGGCAAACAAAAGTAAGCTGCCCCGCTTCTGGATGGCAGATTGCAGGAACCACTTGGTAGTATCAAACCAGCCCGACTTGGCACTGGTGCCACCTTGGGTCTGGGAACCATCCTGCGTATCGTGGATTCTAAGGAGCCAGCCGGCCACTCCCAGCCACAGGCCCCCAAATACAAACAACGGCGCTTTTCCCTGGAAAACAAAACTCGCCTGCCAACTTTTTGATGGCAGATTGCAGGAGCAACTTGGTACTATCAAACCAGCCCAACTTGGCACTGGTGCCACCATGGGTCTGGTAACCATCCTGCCTATTGTAGCTTTCCAGGAGCCAGCCGGTCACTCCCAGCCATAGGCCCCCAGTCACAAACCTCGGCCCGTTTCCCTGGCAAACAAAAGTAAGCTGCCCCGCTTCTGGATGGCAGATTGCAGGAGCCACTTGGTACTATCAAACCAGCCCAACTTGGCACTGGTGCCACCTTGGGTCTGGGAACCATGCTGCGTATCGCAGATTCTAAGGCGCCAGTCGGCCACTCCCAGCCACAAGACCCCAAACACAAACAACGGCGCTTTTCTCTGGCAAACAAAACTCAACTGCCCCTCTTCTGGATGGCAAATTGCAGGTCGCACTTGGTACTATCAAACCAGCACGACTTGGCACTGGTGCCACCTTGGGTCTGGGAACCATCCTGCGTATTGTGGATTGTCAGGAGGCAGCTGGACACTCTCGGCCACAGACCCCAATCAAAAACAACGGCCCGTTTCACAGGCAAACAAAACTCAGCTGCCCCGCTTCTGGATGGGAGATTGCAGGAGGCACTTGACACTGTGAAACCAGCCCCACTTGGCACTGGTGCCACCTTGGGTCTGGGAACCATGCTGCGTATCATGGATTTTCAGGAGCCAGCCGGCCACTCCCAGCCATAGGCCCCCAAACAAAAACCACAGCCTTTTTCTCTGGCAAACAAAATTCAGCTGCCCCGCTTCTGGATGGCAGATTGCAGGAGCCACTTGGGACTATCACACCAGCACAACATGGCACTGGTGCCACCTTGGATCTGGGAATCATCCTTCCTATCGTGGATTTTCAGGGGCCAGCCGGTCACTCTCAGCCATAGGCCCCAAACACAAACCACGGCCCTTTTCTCTGGAAAACAAAACTCAACTGCCCCTCTTCTGGATGGCAGATTGCAGGAGCCACTGGGTACTATGAAACCAGCCCTACTTGGCACTGGTGCCACCTTGGGTCTGGGAACCATGCTGCGTATCATGGATTTTCAGGAGCCAGCCGTCCACTGCCAGCCACAGGCCCCGAAACACAAACAACAGCCTTTTTCTCTGGCAAACAAAATTCAGCTGCCCCGCTTCTGGATGGCAGATTGCAGGAACCACTTGGTACTAACAAACCAGCCCGACTTGGCACTGGTGCCACCTTGGGTCTGGGAACCATCCTGCGTATCGTGGATTCTAAGGAGCCAGCTGGCCACTCCCAGCCACAGTCCCCAAAACACACACAACGGCGCTTTTCCCTGGAAAACAAAACTCGCCTGCCAACTTTTTGATGGCAGATTGCAGGAGCCACTTGGTACTATCAAACCAGCCCAACTTGCCACTGGTGCCACCATGGGTCTGGTCACCATCCTGCCTATCGTAGCTTTTCAGGAGCCAGCCGGTCACTCCCTGCCATAGGCCCCGAGACACAAAGCTCGGCCCGTTTCCCTGGCAAACAAAAGTAAGCTGCCCCGCTTCTGGATGGCAGATTGCAGGAGCCACTTGGTACTATCAAACCAGCCCGACTTGGCACTGGTACCACCTTGGGTCTGGGAACCATCCTGCCTATCGTGGATTTTAAGGAGCCAGCCGGCTACTCCCCGCCACAGGCCCCCAACAAAAACCACGGCCCTTTTTTCTGGCAAACAAAACTTAGCTGTCTCACTTCTGGATGGCAGATTGCAGGAGCCACTTGGTGTAATCAAACCAGCCCGACTTGGCACTGGTGTCACCTTGGGTCTGGGAACCATCCTGCGTATCGTGGATTCTAAGGAGCCAGCCGGCCACTCCCAGCCACAGGCCCCCAAACAAAATCAACGGCGCTGTTCCCTGGAAAACAAAACACGCCTGCCAACTTTTTGATGGAGTTTGCAGGAGCCACTTGGTACTATCAAACCAGCCCAACTTGGCACTGGTGCCACCATGGGTCTGGTAAACATCCTGCGTATCGTGGATTCTTAGGAGCCAGCAGGCCACTCCTAGCCACAGGCCCCCAAACAAAAACCTAGGCCTATTTCTCTGGCAAACAAAAGTAAGCTGCCCCGCTTCTGGATGGCAGATTGCAGGAGACACTTGGGACTATCAAACCAGCCCAACTTGGCACTGGTGCCACCTTGGATCTGGGAACCATGTTGTGTATCGTGGATTTTCAGAGGCCAGCCGGCCACTCTCAGCCATATGTCCCCAAACAGAAACCTCGGCCCGTTTCTCTGGCAAACAAAACTCAACTGCCCCTCTTCTGGATGGCAAATTGCAGGATGAACTTGATACTAAAACCGCAGGCCGACTTGGTAGTGGTGACACCTTGGGCCTGGGAACCATCATGCGTATCGAGCATTTTAAGGAGCCAGCCGGCCACTCCCAGCAATATGCCCCCAAAAACAATCCACGGAATTTTTCTCTGGCAAACAAAAATCAGCTGCCCCGCTTCTGGATGGCAGATTGCAGGAGCCACTTTGCACCATCAAACCAGCCCGACTTGGCACTGGTGCCACCTTGCATCTGGGAACCATGCTGCCTAGCGTGGATTTTCAGGGGCCAGCGGGCCACTCTCAGCTATATGCCCCCAAACAAAACCCACGGCCCGTTTCCCTGGCAAACAAAAGTAAGCTGCCCTGCTTCTGGATGGCAGATTGCAGGAACCACTTGGTAGTATCAAACCAGCCCGACTTGGCACTGGTGCCACCTTGGGTCTGGGAACCATCCTGCGTATCGTGGATTCTAAGGAGCCAGCCGGCCACTCCCAGCCACAGGCCCCCAAACACAAACAACGGCGCTTTTCCCTGGAAAACAAAACTCAACTGCCCCTCTTCTGGATGGCAAATTGCAGGACGCACTTGGTACTATAAAAACAGCCCGACTTGGCACTGGTGCCACCTTGGGTCTGGGAACCATCCTGCGTATCGATCTTTTTAATGAGACAGCCGGCCACTCCCAGCCATATGCCCCCAAACACAACCCACGGCCCTTTCCTCTGGCAAACAAAACTCAGCTGCACCGCTTCTGGATGGCAGATTGCAGGAGCCACTTGGTACTATCAAACCAGCAAGACTTGGCACTGGTGCCACCTTGGGTCTGGGAACCATCCTGCATATTGTGGATTGTCAGGAGCCAGCTGAACATTCTCGGCCACAGACCCCAATCAAAAACAACGGCCCGTTTCACAGGCAAACAAAACTCAGCTGCCCCGCTTCTGGATGGGAGATTGCAGGAGGCACTTGACACTGTGAAACCAGCCCCACTTGGCACTGGTGCCACCTTGGGTCTGGGAACCATGCTGCGTATCATGGATTTTCAGGAGCCAGCCGGCCACTCCCAGCCATAGGCCCCCAAACAAAAACCACAGCCTTTTTCTCTGGCAAACAAAATTCAGCTGCCCCACTTCTGGATGGCAGATTGCAGGAGCCACTTGGGACTATCACACCAGCACAACATGGCACTGCTGCCACCTTGGATCTGGGAACCATCCTTCCTATCGTGGATTTTCAGGGGCCAGCCGGTCACTCTCAGCCATAGGCCCCAAACACAAACCACGGCCCTTTTCTCTGGAAAACAAAACTCAACTGCCCCTCTTCTGGATGGCAGATTGCAGGAGCCACTGGGTACTATGAAACTAGCCCTACTTGGCACTGGTGCCACCTTGGGTCTGGGAACCATGCTGCGTATCATGGATTTTCAGGAGCCAGCCGTCCACTGCCAGCCACAGGCCCCGAAACACAAACAACAGCCTTTTTCTCTGGCAAACAAAATTCAGCTGCCCCGCTTCTGGATGGCAGATTGCAGGAACCACTTGGTACTAACAAACCAGCCCGACTTGGCACTGGTGCCACCTTGGGTCTGGGAACCATCCTGCCTATCGTGGATTTTCAGGGGCCAGCCGGCCACTCTCAGCCATATGCCCCCAAACAGAAACCTCGGCCCGTTTCTCTGGCAAACAAAACTCAACTGCCCCTCTTCTGGATGGCAAATTGCAAGATGAACTTGATACTAAAACCGCAGGCCGACTTGGTAGTGGTGACACCTTGGGCCTGGGAACCATCATGCGTATCGAGCATTTTAAGGAGCCAGCCGGCCACTCCCAGCAATATGCCCCCAAAAACAATCCACGGAATTTTTCTCTGGCAAACAAAAATCAGCTGCCCCGCTTCTGGATGGCAGATTGCAGGAGCCACTTTGACCCATCAAACCAGCCCGACTTGGCACTGGTGCCACCTTGCATCCTGGAACCATGCTGCCTAGCGTGGATTTTCAGGGGCCAGCCGGCCACTCTCAGCTATATGCCCCCAAACAAAACCCAGGGCCCGTTTCCCTGGCAAACAAAAGTAAGCTGCCCCGCTTCTGGATGGCAGATTGCAGGAACCACTTGGTAGTATCAAACCAGCCCGACTTGGCACTGGTGCCACCTTGGGTCTGGGAACCATCCTGCGTATCGTGGATTCTAAGGAGCCAGCCGGCCACTCCCAGCCACAGGCCCCCAAATACAAACAACGGCGCTTTTCCCTGGAAAACAAAACTCGCCTGCCAACTTTTTGATGGCAGATTGCAGGAGCAACTTGGTACTATCAAACCAGCCCAACTTGGCACTGGTGCCACCATGGGTCTGGTAACCATCCTGCCTATTGTAGCTTTCCAGGAGCCAGCCGGTCACTCCCAGCCATAGGCCCCCAGTCACAAACCTCGGCCCGTTTCCCTGGCAAACAAAAGTAAGCTGCCCCGCTTCTGGATGGCAGATTGCAGGAGCCACTTGGTACTATCAAACCAGCCCAACTTGGCACTGGTGCCACCTTGGGTCTGGGAACCATGCTGCGTATCGCAGATTCTAAGGCGCCAGTCGGCCACTCCCAG
This sequence comes from Melospiza melodia melodia, assembly GCF_035770615.1. NCBI lineage: Eukaryota > Metazoa > Chordata > Aves > Passeriformes > Passerellidae > Melospiza > Melospiza melodia. Next base: position 41,757,486 of record NC_086197.1, read on the forward strand.
CCACAAGACCCCAAACACAAACAACGGCGCTTTTCTCTGGCAAACAAAACTCAACTGCCCCTCTTCTGGATGGCAAATTGCAGGTCGCACTTGGTACTATCAAACCAGCACGACTTGGCACTGGTGCCACCTTGGGTCTGGGAACCATGCTGCGTATTGTGGATTGTCAGGAGGCAGCTGGACACTCTCGGCCACAGACCCCAATCAAAAACAACGGCCCGTTTCACAGGCAAACAAAACTCAGCTGCCCCGCTTCTGGATGGGAGATTGCAGGAGGCACTTGACACTGTGAAACCAGCCCCACTTGGCACTGGTGCCACCTTGGGTCTGGGAACCATGCTGCGTATCATGGATTTTCAGGAGCCAGCCGGCCACTCCCAGCCATAGGCCCCCAAACAAAAACCACAGCCTTTTTCTCTGGCAAACAAAATTCAGCTGCCCCGCTTCTGGATGGCAGATTGCAGGAGCCACTTGGGACTATCACACCAGCACAACATGGCACTGGTGCCACCTTGGATCTGGGAATCATCCTTCCTATCGTGGATTTTCAGGGGCCAGCCGGTCACTCTCAGCCATAGGCCCCAAACACAAACCACGGCCCTTTTCTCTGGAAAACAAAACTCAACTGCCCCTCTTCTGGATGGCAGATTGCAGGAGCCACTGGGTACTATGAAACCAGCCCTACTTGGCACTGGTGCCACCTTGGGTCTGGGAACCATGCTGCGTATCATGGATTTTCAGGAGCCAGCCGTCCACTGCCAGCCACAGGCCCCGAAACACAAACAACAGCCTTTTTCTCTGGCAAACAAAATTCAGCTGCCCCGCTTCTGGATGGCAGATTGCAGGAACCACTTGGTACTAACAAACCAGCCCGACTTGGCACTGGTGCCACCTTGGGTCTGGGAACCATCCTGCGTATCGTGGATTCTAAGGAGCCAGCTGGCCACTCCCAGCCACAGGCCCCAAAACACACACAACGGCGCTTTTCCCTGGAAAACAAAACTCGCCTGCCAACTTTTTGATGGCAGATTGCAGGAGCCACTTGGTACTATCAAACCAGCCCAACTTGCCACTGGTGCCACCATGGGTCTGGTCACCATCCTGCCTATCGTAGCTTTTCAGGAGCCAGCCGGTCACTCCCTGCCATAGGCCCCGAGACACAAAGCTCGGCCCGTTTCCCTGGCAAACAAAAGTAAGCTGCCCCGCTTCTGGATGGCAGATTGCAGGAGCCACTTGGTACTATCAAACCAGCCCGACTTGGCACTGGTACCACCTTGGGTCTGGGAACCATCCTGCGTATGGTGGATTCTAAGGAGCCAGCCGGCCACTCCCAGCCACAGGCCCCCAACAAAAACCACGGCCCTATTTCTGGCAAACAAAACTTAGCTGCCTCACTTCTGGATGGCAGATTGCAGGAGCCACTTGGTGTAATCAAACCAGCCCGACTTGGCACTGGTGCCACCTTGGGTCTGGGAACCATCCTGCGTATCGTGGATTCTAAGGAGCCAGCCGGCCACTCCCAGCCACAGGCCCCCAAACAAAATCAACGGCGCTGTTCCCTGGAAAACAAAACACGCCTGCCAACTTTTTGATGGAGTTTGCAGGAGCCACTTGGTACTATCAAACCAGCCCAACTTGGCACTGGTGCCACCATGGGTCTGGTAAACATCCTGCGTATCGTGGATTCTTAGGAGCCAGCAGGCCACTCCTAGCCACAGGCCTCCAAACAAAAACCTAGGCCTATTTCTCTGGCAAACAAAAGTAAGCTGCCCCGCTTCTGGATGGCAGATTGCAGGAGACACTTGGGACTATCAAACCAGCCCAACTTGGCACTGGTGCCACCTTGGATCTGGGAACCATGTTGTGTATCGTGGATTTTCAGAGGCCAGCCGGCCACTCTCAGCCATATGTCCCCAAACAGAAACCTCGGCCCGTTTCTCTGGCAAACAAAACTCAACTGCCCCTCTTCTGGATGGCAAATTGCAGGATGAACTTGATACTAAAACCGCAGGCCGACTTGGTAGTGGTGACACCTTGGGCCTGGGAACCATCATGCGTATCGAGCATTTTAAGGAGCCAGCCGGCCACTCCCAGCAATATGCCCCCAAAAACAATCCACGGAATTTTTCTCTGGCAAACAAAAATCAGCTGCCCCGCTTCTGGATGGCAGATTGCAGGAGCCACTTTGCACCATCAAACCAGCCCGACTTGGCACTGGTGCCACCTTGCATCTGGGAACCATGCTGCCTAGCGTGGATTTTCAGGGGCCAGCGGGCCACTCTCAGCTATATGCCCCCAAACAAAACCCACGGCCCGTTTCCCTGGCAAACAAAAGTAAGCTGCCCTGCTTCTGGATGGCAGATTGCAGGAACCACTTGGTAGTATCAAACCAGCCCGACTTGGCACTGGTGCCACCTTGGGTCTGGGAACCATCCTGCGTATCGTGGATTCTAAGGAGCCAGCCGGCCACTCCCAGCCACAGGCCCCCAAACACAAACAACGGCGCTTTTCCCTGGAAAACAAAACTCGCCTGCCAACTTTTTGATGGCAGATTGCAGGAGCAACTTGGTACTATCAAACCAGCCCAACTTGGCACTGGTGCCACCATGGGTCTGGTCACCATCCTGCCTATTGTAGCTTTCCAGGAGCCAGCCGGTCACTCCCAGCCATAGGCCCCCAAACACAAACCTCGGCCCGTTTCCCTGGCAAACAAAAGTAAGCTGCCCCGCTTCTGGATGGCAGATTGCAGGAGCCACTTGGTACTATCAAACCAGCCCAACTTGGAACTGGTGCCACCTTGGGTCTGGGAACCATGCTGCGTATCGCAGATTCTAAGGCGCCAGTCGGCCACTCCCAGCCACAAGCCCCCAAACACAAACAACGGCGCTTTTCTCTGGCAAACAAAACTCAACTGCCCCTCTTCTGGATGGCAAATTGCAGGACGCACTTGGTACTATCAAAACAGCCCGACTTGGCACTGGTGCCACCTTGGGTCTGGGAACCATCCTGCGTATCGATCTTTTTAATGAGACAGCCGGCCACTCCCAGCCATATGCCCCCAAACACAACCCACGGCCCTTTCCTCTGGCAAACAAAACTCAGCTGCACCGCTTCTGGATGGCAGATTGCAGGAGCCACTTGGTACTATCAAACCAGCAAGACTTGGCACTGGTGCCACCTTGGGTCTGGGAACCATCCTGCATATTGTGGATTGTCAGGAGCCAGCTGAACATTCTCGGCCACAGACCCCAATCAAAAACAACGGCCCGTTTCACAGGCAAACAAAACTCAGCTGCCCCGCTTCTGGATGGGAGATTGCAGGAGGCACTTGACACTGTGAAACCAGCCCCACTTGGCACTGGTGCCACCTTGGGTCTGGGAACCATGCTGCGTATCATGGATTTTCAGGAGCCAGCCGGCCACTCCCAGACATAGGCCCCCAAACAAAAACCACAGCCTTTTTCTCTGGCAAACAAAATTCAGCTGCCCCACTTCTGGATGGCAGATTGCAGGAGCCACTTGGGACTATCACACCAGCACAACATGGCACTGCTGCCACCTTGGATCTGGGAACCATCCTTCCTATCGTGGATTTTCAGGGGCCAGCCGGTCACTCTCAGCCATAGGCCCCAAACACAAACCACGGCCCTTTTCTCTGGAAAACAAAACTCAACTGCCCCTCTTCTGGATGGCAGATTGCAGGAGCCACTGGGTACTATGAAACTAGCCCTACTTGGCACTGGTGCCACCTTGGGTCTGGGAACCATGCTGCGTATCATGGATTTTCAGGAGCCAGCCGTCCACTGCCAGCCACAGGCCCCGAAACACAAACAACAGCCTTTTTCTCTGGCAAACAAAATTCAGCTGCCCCGCTTCTGGATGGCAGATTGCAGGAACCACTTGGTACTAACAAACCAGCCCGACTTGGCACTGGTGCCACCTTGAGTCTGGGAACCATCCTGCGTATCGTGGATTCTAAGGAGCCAGCTGGCCACTCCCAGCCACAGGCCCCAAAATACACACAACGGCGCTTTTCCCTGGAAAACAAAACTCGCCTGCCAACTTTTTGATGGCAGATTGCAGGAGCCACTTGGTACTATCAAACCAGCCCAACTTGGCACTGGTGCCACCATGGGTCTGGTCACCATCCTGCCTATCGTAGCTTTTCAGGAGCCAGCCGGTCACTCCCAGCCATAGGCCCCCAGAAAAAAACCTCGGTCCGTTTCCCTGGAAAACAAAAGTAAGCTGCCCCGCTTCTGGATGGCAGATTGCAGGAGCCACTTGGTGCTATCAAACCAGCCCGACTTGGCACTGGTGCCACCTTGGGTCTGGGAACCATCCTGCGTATCCTGTGTTCTAAGGAGCCAGCCGGCCACTCCCAGCCACAGTCCCCCAAACAGAAACAACGGCGCTTTTCCCTGGAAAACAAAACTGACCTGCCAAGTTTTTGATGGCAGATTGCAGGAGACACTTGGTACTATCAAACCAGCCCAACTTGGCACTGGTGCCACCATGGGTCTGGTCACCATCCTGCCTATCGTAGCTTTTCAGGAGCCAGCCGGTCACTCCCAGCCATAGGTCCCCAGACAAAAAGCTCGGCCCGTTTCCCTGGCAAACAAAAGTAAGCTGCCCCGCTTCTGGATGGCAGATTGCAGGAGCCACTTGGTACAATCAAACCAGCCCAACTTGACACTGGTGCCACCTTGGCTCTGGGAACCATGCTGCGTAACCCGGATTGTAAGACGACAGGCAGCCACTGCCAGCCACAGGCCTCCAAACAAAATCAACGGCGCTTTTCCCTGGAAAACAAAACTCGCCTGACAACTTTTAGATGGCAGATTGCAGGAGCCAGTTGGTACCATCAAACCAGCCCAACTTGGCACTGGTGCCACCTTGGGTCTGGGAACCATCCTGCCTATTGTTGCTTTTCAGGAGCCAGCCGGTCACTTCTAGCCCTAGGCCCCCAGTCATAAACCTCGGCCCGTTTCCCTGGCACACAAATGTAAGCTACCCCGCTTCAGGATGGCAGATTGCAGGAGCCACTTTTCACCATCAAACCAGCCCGACGTGGCACTGGTGCCACCTTGGGTCTGGGAACCATCCTGCGTATCGTGTGTTCTAAGGAGCCAGCCGGCCACTCCCACCAACAGTCCCCCAAACACAAACAACGGCGCTTTTCCCTGGAAAACAAAACTGGCCTGCCAACTTTTTGATGGCAGATTGCAGGAGCCACTTGGTACTATCAAACCAGCCCAACTTGGCACTGGTGCCACCATGGGTCTGGTCACCATCCTGCCTATCGTAGCTTTTCAGGAGCCAGGCGGTCACTCCCAGCCATAGGCCCCCAGACACAAACCTCGGCCCGTTTCCCTGGCAAACAAAAGTAAGCTGCCCCGCTTCTGCATGGCAGATTGCAGGTGCTATTTAGTACTATCAAACCAGCCCAACTTGGCACTGGTGCCACCTCTGGTCTGGGAACCATCCTGCCTATCGTGGATTTTCAGGGGCCAGACGGCCACTATCAGCCATATGCCCCCAAAAACAAACCACGGCCCTTTTCTCTGGTAAACAAAACTCAACTGCCCCTCTTCTGGATGGCAAATTTTAGGACGCACTTTGTACTACGAAAACCGCCCGACTTGGCACTGGTGCCACCTTGGGTCAGGGAACCATCCTGCCTATCGTAGCTTTTCAGGAGCCAGCCGGTCACTCCCAGCCATAGGTCCCCAGACAAATACCTCGGCCCGTTTCCCTGGCAAACAAAAGTAAGCTGCCCCGCTTCTGGATGGCAGATTGCAGGAGCCACTTGGTACTATCAAACCAGCCCAACTTGACACTGGTGCCACCTTGGCTCTGGGAACCATGCTGCGTAACCCGGATTGTAAGACGACAGGCAGCCACTGCCAGCCACAGGCCTCCAAACAAAATCAACGGCGCTTTTCCCTGGAAAACAAAACTCGCCTGACAACTTTTAGATGGCAGATTGCAGGAGCCAGTTGGTACCATCAAACCAGCCCAACTTGGCACTGGTGCCACCTTGGGTCTGGGAACCATCCTGCCTATTGTTGCTTTTCAGGAGCCAGCCGGTCACTTCTAGCCCTAGGCCCCCAGTCATAAACCTCGGCCCGTTTCCCTGGCACACAAATGTAAGCTACCCCGCTTCAGGATAGCAGATTGCAGGAGCCACTTTTCACCATCAAACCAGCCCGACGTGGCACTGGTGCCACCTTGGGTCTGGGAACCATCCTGCGTATCGTGTGTTCTAAGGAGCCAGCCGGTCACTCCCAGCCACAGTCCCCCAAACACAAACAACGGCGCTTTTCCCTGGAAAACAAAACTGGCCTGCCAACTTTTTGATGGCAGATTGCAGGAGCCACTTGGTACTATCAAACCAGCCCAACTTGGCACTGGTGCCACCATGGGTCTGGTCACCATCCTGCCTATCGTAGCTTTTCAGGAGCCAGGCGGTCACTCCCAGCCATAGGCCCCCAGACACAAACCTCGGCCCGTTTCCCTGGCAAACAAAAGTAAGCTGCCCCGCTTCTGCATGGCAGATTGCAGGTGCTATTTAGTACTATCAAACCAGCCCGACTTGGCACTGGTGCCACCTCTGGTCTGGGAACCATCCTGCCTATCGTGGATTTTCAGGCGCCAGACGGCCACTATCAGCCATATGCCCCCAAAAACAAACCACGGCCCTTTTCTCTGGTAAACAAAACTCAACTGCCCCTCTTCTGGATGGCAAATTTTAGGACGCACTTTGTACTACGAATACCGCCCGACTTGGCACTGGTGCCACCTTGGGTCAGGGAACCATCCTGCCTATCGTAGCTTTTTAAGGAGCCAGCAGGCCACGCCCAGCCATATAGCCCCAAAAACAAACCACGGACCATTTCTCTTGGAAACAAAAATCCGCTGCCCCGCGTCAGGATGGCAGATTGCAGGAGCCACTTTGCACCATCAAACCACCCCGACTTGGCACTGGTGCCATCTTGGATCTGGGAACCATCCTGCCTATCGTAGCTTTTCAGGAGCCAGCCGGATACTCCCAACCATAGGCCCCCAGACAGAAAGCTCTGCCCGTTTCCCTGGCAAACAAAAGTAAGCTACCCCGCTTCTGGATGGCAGATTGCAGGAGCCACTTGGTACTATCAAACCAGCCCAACTTGGCACTGGTGCCACCATGGGTCTGGTCACCATCCTGCCTATCGTAGCTTTTCAGGAGCCAGGCGGTCACTCCCAGCCATAGGCCCCCAGACAAATACCTCGGCCCGTTTCCCTGGCAAACAAATGTAAGCTGCCCCGCTTCTGGATGGCAGATTGCAGGAGCCACATGGTACTATCAAACCAGGCCAACATGGCACTGGTGCCACCTTGGATCTGGGAACCATCCTGCCTATCGTGGATTTTCAGGCGCCAGCCGGCCACTCTCAGCCATATGCCCCCAAACACAAACCACGGCCCTTTTCTCTGGTAAACAAAACTCAACTGCCCCTCTTCTGGATGGCAAATTGCAGGACGCACTTGGTACTACGAAAACAGCCCGACTTGGCAGTGATGCCACCTTGGGTCAGGGAACCATCCTGCGTATCGATGTTTTTAAGGAGTCAGCCGGCAACGTCCAGCCATATACCCCCAAAAAAAACCCACGGAACTTTTCTCCAGCAAGCAAAAATCCGCTGCCCCGCGTCTGGATGGCAGATTGCAGGAGCTATTTAGTATTATCAAACCAGCCCGACTTGGCACTGGTGCCACCATGGGTCTCGTCACCATCCTGCCTATCGTAGCTTTTCAGGAGCCAGCCGGTCACTCTCAGCCATAGGCCCCAAACACAAACCACGGCCCTTTTCTCTGGAAAACAAAACTCAACTGCCCCTCTTCTGGATGGCAGATTGCAGGAGCCACTAGGTACTATGAAACCAGCCCTACTTGGCACTGGTGCCACCTTGGGTCTGGGAACCATGCTGCGTATCATGGATTTTCAGGAGCCAGCCGTCCACTGCCAGCCACAGGCCCCGAAACACAAACAACAGCCTTTTTCTCTGGCAAAAAAAATTCAGCTGCCCCGCTTCTGGATGGCAGATTGCAGGAACCACTTGGTACTAACAAACCAGCCCGACTTGGCACTGGTGCCACCTTGGGTCTGGGAACCATCCTGCGTATCGTGGATTCTAAGGAGCCAGCTGGCCACTCCCAGCCACAGGCCCCAAAACACACACAACGGCGCTTTTCCCTGGAAAACAAAACTCGCCTGCCAACTTTTTGATGGCAGATTGCAGGAGCCACTTGGTACTATCAAACCAGCCCAACTTGGCACTGGTGCCACCATGGGTCTGGTCACCATCCTGCCTATCGTAGCTTTTCAGGAGCCAGCCGGTCACTCCCAGCCATAGGCCCCCAGACACAAACCTCGGCCTGTTTCCCTGGCACACAAAAGTAAGCTACCGCACTTCTGGATGGCAGATTGCAGGAGCCACTTTGCACCATCAAACCAGCCCAACTTGGCACTGGTGCCACCTTGGCTCTGGGAACCATTCTGCGTAACCCGGATTCTAAGACGACAGGCAGCCACTGCCAGCCACAGGCCTCCAAACAAAATCAACGGCGCTTTTCCCTGGAAAAGAAAACTCGCCTGCCAGCATTTTGATGGCAGATTGCAGGAGCCACTTGGTAATATCAAATCATCCCAACTGGGCACTGGTGCCATTATGGGTCTGGGAACCATCCTGCCAATTGTACCATTTCAGGAGCCAGCCGGTCACTCCCAGCCATAGGCCCCCATCACAAACCTCGGACCGTTTCCCTGGCAAACAAAAGTAAGCTGCCCCGATTCTGGATGGCAGATTGCAGGAGCCACTTGGTAGTGTCAAAACAGCCCGACTTGGCACTGGTGCCACCTTGGGTCTGGGAACCATCCTGCGTATCGTGGATTCTAAGCAGCCACCCGGCCACTCCGTGCCACAGGCGCCCAAACACAAACAACGGCGCTTTTCCCTTGAAAACAAAACTCGCCTGCCAACATTTTGATGGCAGATTGCAGGAGCCACTTGGTACTATCAAACCAGCCCATCTTGGCACTGGTGCCACCATGGGTCTGGTCACCATCCTGCCTATCGTAGCTTTTCAGGAGCCAGCCGGTCACTCCCAGCCATAAACCCCCAGACACAAACCTCGGCCCGTTTCCCTGGAAAACAAAAGTAAGCACCCCCGATTCTGGATGGCAGATTGCAGGAGCCACTTGGTAGTATCAAATTAGCCCAACTTGGCACTGGTGCCATCATGGGTCTGGTAAACATCCTGCCTATCTTAGCTTTTCAGGAGCCGGCCTGTCACTCCCTGCCATAGGCCCCCAGAGAAATACCTCGGCCCGTTTCCCTGGCAAACAAAAGTAAGCTGCCCCTCTTCTGGATGGCAGATTGCAGGAACCACTTGCTACTATCAAACCAGCCCAACTTGGCACTGGTGCCACCTTGGCTCTGGGAACCATGCTGCGTAACGTAGATTCTAAGAGGACAGGCGGACACTCCCAGCCACAGGCCTCTAAACAAAAACAACGGCGCGTTACCCTGGAAAACAAAACTCGCCTGCCAACTTTTTGATGGCAGATTGCAGGAGCCACTTGGTACTATCAAACCAGCCCAACTTGGCACTGGTGCCACCATGGGTCTGGTCACCATCCTGCCTATCGTAGCTTTTCAGGAGCCAGCCGGTCACTCCCAGCCATAGGCCCCCAGACAAATACCTCGGCCCGTTTCCCTGGCAAACAAAAGTAAGCTGCCCCGCTTCTGGATGGCAGATTGCAGGAGCCACATGGTACTATCAAACCAGGCCAACATGGCACTGGTGCCACCTTGGATCTGGGAACCATCCTGCCTATCGTGGATTTTCAGGCGCCAGCCGGCCACTCTCAGCCATATGCCCCAAAACACAAACCACGGCCCTTTTCTCTGGTAAACAAAACTCAACTGCCCCTCTTCTGGATGGCAAATTGCAGGAGCCACTTGGTACTACGAAAACAGCCCGACTTGGCAGTGATGCCACCTTGGGTCAGGGAACCATCCTGCGTATCGATGTTTTTAAGGAGTCAGCCGGCAACGTCCAGCCATATACCCCCAAAAACACCCACGGAACTTTTCTCCAGCAAGCAAAAATCCGCTGCCCCGCGTCTGGATGGCAGATTGCAGGAGCTATTTAGTATTATCAAACCAGCCCGACTTGGCACTGGTGCCACCATCGGTCTGGTCACCATCCTGCCTATCGTAGCTTTTCAGGAGCCAGCCGGTCACTCTCAGCCATAGGCCCCAAACACAAACCACGGCCCTTTTCTCTGGAAAACAAAATTCAACTGCCCCTCTTCTGGATGGCAGATTGCAGGAGCTACTGGGTACTATGAAACCAGCCCGACTTGGCACTGGTGCCACCTTGGGTCTGGGAACCATGCTGCGTATCATGGATTTTCAGGAGCCAGCCGTCCACTGCCAGCCACAGGCCCCGAAACACAAACAACAGCCTTTTTCTCTGGCAAACAAAATTCAGCTGCCCCGCTTCTGGATGGCAGATTGCAGGAACCACTTGGTACTAACAAACCAGCCCGACTTGGCACTGGTGCCACCTTGGGTCTGGGAACCATCCTGCGTATCGTGGATTCTAAGGAGCCAGCTGGCCACTCCCAGCCACAGGCCCCAAAACACACACAACGGCGCTTTTCCCTGGAAAACAAAACTCGCCTGCCAACTTTTTGATGGCAGATTGCAGGAGCCACTTGGTACTATCAAACCAGCCCAACTTGGCACTGGTGCCACCATGGGTCTGGTCACCATCCTGCCTATCGTAGCTTTTCAGGAGACAGCCGGTCACTCCCAGCCATAGGCCCCGAGACACAAAGCTCGGCCCGTTTCCCTGGCAAACAAAAGTAAGCTGCCCCGCTTCTGGATGGCAGATTGCAGGATCCACTTGTTATTATCAAACCAGCCCGACTTGGCACTGGTGCCACCTTGGGTCTGGGTACCATCCTGCGTATCGTGGATTCTAAGGAGCCAGCCGGCCACTCCCAGCCACAGGCCCCCAAACAAAAACAACGGCGATTTTCCCTGGAAAACAAAACTCACCTGCCAACTTTTTGATGGCAGATTGCAGGAACCACTTGGTACTATTAAACCAGCCCAACTTGGCACTGGTGCCACCTTGGGTCTGGGAACCATGCTGCGTATTGTGGATTCTAAGGAGCCAGCCGGCCACTCCAGCCACAGGCCCGCAGACACAAACAACGGCGCTTTTCCCTGGAAAACAAAACTCGCCTGCCAACATTTTGATGGCAGATTGCAGGAGCCACTTGGTACTATGAAATCAGCCGAACATGGCACTGGTGCCACCATGGGTCTGGTCACCATCCTGCCTATCGTAGCTTTTCAGGAGCCAGCCGGTCACTCCCAGCCATAGGCCCCCAGACACAAAGCTCGGCCCGTTTCCCTGGCAAACAGAAGTAAGCTGCCCCGCTTCTGGATGGTAGATTGCAGGAACCATTTGCTACAATAAAACCAGCCCAACTTGGCACTGGTGCCACCTCAGGTCTGGGAACCATCCTGCGTATTTTGGATTCTAAGGAGCCAGCCGGCCACTCCCAGCCACAGGCCCCCAAACACAAACAACGGCGCTTTTCCCTGGAAAACAAAACTCGCCTGCCAACATTTTGATGGCAGATTGCAGGAGCCACTTGGTACTATCAAACCAGCCCAACTTGCCACTGGTGCCACCATGGGTCTGGTCACCATCCTGCCTATCGTAGTTTCTCAGGAGCCAGCCGGTCACTCCCTGCCATAGGCCCCCAGACAAAACCTCGGCCCGTTTCCCTGGCAAACAAAAGTAAGCTGCCCTGCTTCTGGATGGCAGATTGCAGGACGCACTTGGTAGTATCCAACCAGCCCAACTTGGCACTGGTGCCACCTCAGGTCTGGGAACCATGCTGCGTATCGTGGATTCTAATTAGCCATCCGGCCACTCCCAGCCACAGGCCCCCAAACAAAAACAACGGCGCTTTTCCCTGGATAACAAACTCGCCTGCCAACTTTTTGATGGCAGATTTCAGGAGCCACTTGGTACTATCAAACCAGCCCAACTTGGCACTGGTGCCACCATGGGTCTGGTCACCATCCTGCCTATCGTAGCTTTTCAGGAGACAGCCGGTCACTCCCAGCCATAGGCCCCCAGACAAAAACCTCGGCCCTTTTCCCTGGCAAACAAAAGTAAGTTAACCCGCTTCTGGATGGCAGATTGCAGGAGCCACTTTTCACCATCAAACTAGCCCGACTTGGCACTGGTGTCACCTCTGGTCTGGGAACCATCCTGCCTGTCGTGGATTCTAATTAGCCAGCCGGCCACTCCCAGCCACAGGCCCCCAAACACAAACAACGTCGCTTTTCCCTGGGAAACAAAACTCGCCTGCCAAGTTTTTGATGGCAGATTGCAGGAGCCACTTGGTACTATCAAACCAGCCCAACTTGACACTGGTGCCACCATGGGTCTGGTCACAATCCTGCCTATCGTAGCCTTTCAGGAGCCAGCCGGTCACTCCCAGCCATAGGCCCCCAGACACAAACCTCGGCCCGTTTCCCTGGCAAACAAAAGTAAGCTGCCCCGCTTCTGGATGGCAGATTGCAGGAAACACTTGGTACTATCAAACCAGCCCAACTTGGGACTGGTGCCACCTTGGGTCTGGGAACCATCCTGCGTATCGTGGATTCTAAGGAGCCAGCCGGCCACTCCCAGCCACAGGCCCCCAAACACAAACAACGACGCTTTTCCCTGGAAAACAAAACGCGCCTGCCAACTTTTTGATGGCAGATTGCAGGAACCACTTGGTACTATCAAACCAGCCCAACTTGGCACTGGTGCCACCTTGGGTCTGGGAACCATGCTGCGTATCGTGGATTCTAAGGAGCCAGCCGGCCACTCCAGCCACAGGCCCGCAGACAAAAACAACGGCGCTTTTCCCTGGAAAACAAAACTCGCCTGCCGACTTTTTGATGGCAGATTGCAGGAGCCACTTGGTACTATGAAATCAGCCGAACATGGCACTGGTGCCACCATGGGTCTGGTCACCATCCTGCCTATCGTAGCTTTTCAGGAGCCAGCCGGTCACTCCCAGCCATAGGCCCCCTGACACAAAGCTCGGCCCGTTTCCCTGGCAAACAAAAGTAAGCTGCCCCGCTTCTGGATGGCAGATTGCAGGACGCACTTGGTACTATAAAACCAGCCCGACTTGGCACTGGTGCCACCTCAGGTCTGGGAACCATCCTGCGTATCGTGGATTCTAAGGAGCCAGCCGGCCACTCCCAGGCACAGGCCCCCAAACACAAACAACGGCGCTTTTCCCTGGAAATCAAAACTCGCCTGCCGACATTTTGATGGCAGATTGCAGGAGCCACTTGGTACTATCAAACCAGCCCAACTTGGCACTGGTGCCACCATGGGTCTGGTCACCATCCTGCCTATCGTAGCTTTTCAGGAGCCAGCCGGTCACTCCCAGCCATAGGCCCCGAGACACAAAGCTCGGACCGTTTCCCTGGCAAACAAAAGTAAGTTATCCCGCTTCTGGATGGCAGATTGCAGGAGCCACTTTGCACCATCATACTAGCCCGACTTGGCACTGGTGCCACCTTGGGTCTGGGAACCATCCTGCGTATCGTGGATTCTAAGCAGCCAGCCGGCCACTCCCAGCCACAGGCCCCCAAACACAAACAACGGCGCTTTTCCCTGGAAAATAAAAACTCGCCTGCCAAATTTTGACGGCAGATTGCAGGAGCCACTTGGTACTATCAAACCAGCCCAACTTGGGTCTGGTGCCACCATGGGTCTGGTCACCATCCTGCCTATCGTAGCTTTTCAGGAGCCAGCCGGTCACTCCCAGCCATAGGCCCCCAGACACAAACCTCGGCCCGTTTCCCTGGCAAACAAAAGTAAGCTGCCCTGCTTCTGATTGGCAGATTGCAGGAACCACTTGGTACTATCAAACCAGCAAAACTTGGCACTGGTGCCACCTTGGGTCTGGATACCATGCTGCGTATCGTGGATTCTAAGGAGCCAGCCGTCCACTGCCAGCCACAGGCCCCCAAACACAAACAACGGCGCTTTTCCCTGGAAAACAAAACTCTCCTGCCAACTTTTTGATGGCAGATTGCAGGAGCCACTTGGTTTTATCAAATCAGCCCAACTTGGCACTGGTGCCACCATGGGTCTGGTCACCATCCTGCCTATCTTAGCTTTTCAGGAGCCAGCCGGTCACTCCCCGCCATAGGCCCCCAGACAAAAAGCTCGGCCCGTTTCCCTGGCAAACAAAAGTAAGCTACCCCGCTTCTGGATGGCAGATTGCAGGAGCCACTTTGCACCATCAAACTAGCCCGTCTTGGCACTGGTGCCACCTCTGGTCTGGGAACCATCCTGCGTATCGTGGATTCTAATTAGCCAGCCGGCCACTCCCTACCACAGGCCCCCAAACACAAACAACGGCGCTTTTCCCTGGAAAACAAAACTCGCCTACCAACTATTTGATGGCAGATTACAGGAGCCACTTGGTACTATCAAACCAGCCCAACTTGGCACTGGTGCCACCATGGGTCTGGTCACAATCCTGCCTATCGTAACTTTTCAGGAGCCAGCCGGTCACTCCCAGCCATAGGTCCCCAGACACAAACCTCGGCCCGTTTCCCTGGCAAACAAAAGTAAGCTGCCCCGCTTCTGGATGGCAGATTGCAGGAGCCACTTGGTACTATCAAACCAGCCCGACTTGGCACTGGTGCCACCTCTGGTCTGGGACCCATCCTGCGTATCGTGGATTCTAAGGAGCCAGTCGGCCACTCCCAGCCACAGGCCCCCAAACACAAACAACGGCCCGTTTCCGTGGCAAACAAAAGTAAGCTGCCCCGTTTCTGGATGGCAGATTGCAGGAACCACTTGGCAGTATCAAACCAGCACAACTTGGCACTGGTGGCACCTCTTGTCTGGTAACCATGCTGCGTATCGTGGTTTCTAAGGAGCCAGCCGGGCACTCCCAACCACAGGTCCCCAAACACAAACAATGGCGCTTTTCCCTGGAAAACAAAACTCGCCTGCCAACTTTTTGATGGCAGATTGCAGGAGCCACTTGGTACTATCAAACCAGCCCAACTTGGCACTGGTGCCACCATGGGTCTGGTCACCATCCTGCCTATCGTAGCTTTTCAGGAGCCAGCCGGTCACTCCCAGCCATAGGCCCCGAGACAGAAAGCCCGGCCCGTTTCCCTGGCAAACAAAAGTAAGCTGCCCCGCTTCTGGATGGCAGATTGCAGGAGCCACTTTGTACTATCAAACCAGCCCGACTTGGCACTGGTGCCACCTCTGGTCTGGGAACCATGCTGCGTATCGTGGATTTTAAGGAGCCAGTCGGCCACTCCCAGCCATACGCCTCCAAACACAAACAACGGTCCATTTCCCGGGCAAACAAAAGTAAGCTGCCCCGCTTCTGGATGTCAGATTGCAGGAACCACTTGTTGCCAAGTTGGGGTGGTTTGATAGTACCAAGTGGCTCCTGCAATCTGCCATCAAAAAGTTGGCAAGCGAGTTTTGTTTTCCAGGGAAAAGCGCCGTTGTTTGTGTTTGGGGGCCTGTGGCTGGGAGTGGCCAGCTGTCTCCTTAGAATCCACGATACGCAGGATGGGTCCCAGACCAGAGGTGGCACCATTGCCAAGTCGGGCTGGTTTGATGGTGCAAAGTGACTCCTGCAATCTGCCATCCAGAAGCGGGGTAGCTTACTTTTGTTTGCCAGGGAAACGGGTAGAGCTTTGTGTCTGGGGGCCTATGGCTGGGAGTGACCGGCTGGCTCCTTAAAAAGATCGATACGCAGGATTGTTCCCTGACCCAAGGTGGCATCACTGCCAAGTCGGGCTGTTTTCGTAGTACCAAGTGCGTCCTGCAATTTGCCATCCAGAAGAGGGGCAGTTGAGTTTTGTTTGCCAGAGCAAAGGGCCGTGGTATGTGTTTGGGGGCATATGGCTGAGAGTGGCCGGCTGGCCCCTGAAAATCCACGATAGGCAGGATGGTTCCCAGAGCCAAGGTGGCACCAGTGCCATGTTGGCCTGGTTTGATAGTACCATGTGGCTGCTGTAATCTGCCATCCAGAAGCGGGGCAGCTTACTTTTGTTTGCCAGGGAAACGGGCCGAGATATTTGTCTGGGGGCCTATGGCTGGGAGTGACCGGCTGGCTCCTGAAAAGCTACGATAGGCAGGATGGTGACCAGACCCATGGTGGCACCAGTACCAAGTTGGGCTGGTTTGATAGTACCAAGTGGCTCCTGCAATCTGCCATCAAAAATTTGGCAGGCGAGTTTTGTTTTCCAGGGAAAAGCGCCGTTGTTTGTGTTTGGGGGCCTGTGGCTCAGAGTGGCCGGGTGGCTGCTTAGAATCCACGATACGCAGGATGGTTCCCAGACCCAAGGTGGCACCAGTGCCAAGTCCGGCTGGTTTGACACTACCAAGTGGCTCCTGCAATCTGCCATCCAGAATCGGGGCAGCTTAATTTTGTTTGCCAGGGAAACGGTCCGAGGTTTGTGTCTGGGGGCCTATGGCTGGGAGTGACCGGCTGGCTCCTGAAATGCTACAATAGGCAGGATGGTTCCCAGACCCATAGTGGCACCAGTGCCAAGTTGGGATGATTTGATAGTACCAAGTGGCTCCTGCAATCTGCCATCAAAAAGCTGGCAGGCGAGTTTTGTTTTCCAGGGAAAAGCGCCGTTGTTTGTGTTTGGGGGCCTGTGGCTGGGAGTGGCCGGCTGGCTCCTTAGAATCCACGATATGCAGGATTGTTCCCAGACCCAAGGTGGCACCAGTGCCAAGTCGGGCTGGTTTGATGGTGCAAAGTGGCTCCTGCAATCTGCCATCCAGACGCGGGGCAGCGGATTTTTGTTTCCATGAGAAATGGTCCGTGGTTTGTTTTTGGGGGTATATGGCTGGGCCTGGCCGGCTGGCTCCTTAAAAAGCTCGATATGCAGGATGGTTCCCTGACACAAGGTGGCATCAGTGCCACGTCGGGCGGTTTTCGTAGTACAAAGTGCGTCCTAAAATTTGCCATCCAGAAGAGGGGCAGTTGAGTTTTGTTTGCCAGAGAAAAGGGCCGTGGTTTGTTTTTGGGGGCATATGGCTGAGAGTGGCCGGCTGGCCCCTGAAAATCCACGATAGGCAGGATGGTTCCCAGACCAGAGGTGTCACCAGTGCCAAGTCGGGCTGGTTTGATAGTACTAAATAGCTCCTGCAATCTGCCATGCCGAAGCGGGGCAGCTTACTTTTGTTTGCCAGGGAAACGGGCCGAGGTTTTTGTCTGGGGGCCTATGGCTGGGAGTGACCGGCTGGCTCCTGAAAAGCTACGATAGGCAGGATGGTGACCAGACCCATGGTGGCACCAGTGCCAAGTTGGGCTGGTTTGATAGTACCAAGTGGCTCCGGCAATCTGCCATCAAAAAGTTGGCAGGCGAGTTTTGTTTTCCAGGGAAAAGCGCCGTTGTTTGTGTTTGGGGGCCTGTGGCTGGGAGTGGCGAGCTGGCTCCTTAGAACCCACGATACGCAGGATGGTTCCCAGACCAGAGGTGGCACCAGTGCCAAGTTGGGCTGGTTTGATGGTGCAAAGTGGCTCCTGCAATCTGCCATCCAGAAGCGGGGTAGCTTACTTTTGTTTGCCAGGGAAACGGGCCGAAATATTTGTCTAGGGGCCTCTGGCTGGGGGTGGCTGGCTGGCACCTGAAAAGCTACGATAGGCAGGATGGTGACCAGACCCATGGTGGCACCAGTGCCAAGTTGGGCTGGTTTGATAGTACCAAGTGGCTCCTGCAATCTGCCATCAAATGTTTGGCAGGCGAGTTTTGTTTTCCAGGGAAAAGCACCGTTGTGTGTGTTTTGGGGCCTGTGGCTGGGAGTGGCCAGCTGGCTCCTTAGAATCCACGATACGCAGGATGGTTCCCAGACCCAAGGTGGCACCAGTGCCAAGTCGGGCTGGGTTGTTAGTACCAAGTGGTTCCTGCAATCTGCCATCCAGAAGCGGGGCAGCTGAATTTTGTTTGCCAGAGAAAAAGGCTGTTGTTTGTGTTTCGGGGCCTGTGGCTGGCAGTGGACGGCTGGCTCCTGAAAATCCATGATACGCAGCATGGTTCCCAGACCCAAGGTGGCACCAGTGCCAAGTCGGGCTGGTTTGATACTACCAAGTGCGTCCTGCAATCTGCCATCCAGAAGCGAGGCAGCTTAATTTTGTTTGCCAGGGAAACGGGCCGTGGGTTTTGTATGGGGGCCTATGGCTGAGAGTGACCGGCTGGCTCCTGAAAATCCACGCTAGGCAGCATGGTTCCCAGATGCAAGGTGGCACCAGTGCCAAGTCGGGCTGGTTTGATGGTGCAAAGTGGCTCCTGCAATCTGCCATCCAGAAGCGGGGCAGCTGATTTTTGTTTGCCAGAGAAAAATTCCGTGGATTGTTTTTGGGGGCATATTGCTGGGAGTGGCCGGCTGGCTCCTTAAAATGCTCGATACGCATGATGGTTCCCAGGCCCAAGGTGTCACCACTACCAAGTCGGCCTGCGGTTTTAGTATCAAGTTCATCCTGCAATTTGCCATCCAGAAGAGGGGCAGTTGAGTTTTGTTTGCCAGAGAAACGGGCCGAGGTTTCTGTTTGGGGACATATGGCTGAGAGTGGCCGGCTGGCCCCTGAATATCCACGATACACAGCATGGTTCCCAGATCCAAGGTGGCACCAGTGCCAAGTTGGGCTGGTTTGATAGTCCCAAGTGTCTCCTGCAATCTGCCATCCAGAAGCGGGGCAGCTTACTTTTGTTTGCCAGAGAAATAGGCCTAGGTTTTTGTCTGGGGGCCTGTGGCTAGGAGTGGCCGGCTGGCTCCTTAGAATCCACGATACGCAGGATGTTTCCCAGACCCAAGGTGGCACCAGTGCCAAGTCGGGCTGGTTTGATAGTACCAAGTGGCTCCTGCAAACTCCATCAAAATGTTGGCAGACGTGTTTTGTTTTCCAGGGAACAGCGCCGTTGATTTTGTTTGGGGACCTGTGGCTGGGAGTGGCCGGCTGGCTCCTTAGAATCCACGATACGCAGGATGGTTCCCAGACCCAAGGTGGCACCAGTGCCAAGTCGGGCTGGTTTGATTACACCAAGTGGCTCCTGCAATCTGCCATCCAGAAGTGAGGCAGCTAAGTTTTGTTTGCCAGAAAAAAGGGCCGTGGTTTTTGTTGGGGGCCTGTGGCTGGGAGTAGCCGGCTGGCTCCTTAAAATCCACGATAGGCTGGATGGTTCCCAGACCCAAGGTGGCACTAGTGCCAAGTCGGGCTGGTTTGATAGTACCAAGTGGCTCCTGCAATCTGCCATCCAGAAGCGGTGCAGTTGAGTTTTGTTTGCCAGAGAAAAGGGCCGTGGGTTGTGTTTGGGGACATATGGCTGGGAGTGGCCGGCTGTCTCATTAAAAAGATCGATACGCAGGATGGTTCCCAGACCCAAGGTGGCACCAGTGCCAAGTCGGGCTGTTTTTATAGTACCAAGTGCGTCCTGCAATTTGCCATCCAGAAGAGGGGCAGTGGAGTTTTGTTTGCCAGAGAATAGCGCCGTTGTTTGTGTTTGGGGGCTTGTGGCTGGGAGTGGCCGACTGGCGCCTTAGAATCTGTGTTACGCAGCATGGTTCCCAGACCAGAGGTGGCACCAGTGCCAAGTTGGGCTGGTTTGATAGTACCAAGTGGCTCCTGCAATCTGCCATCCAGAAGTGGGGCAGCTTACTTTTGTTTGCCAGGGAAACGGGCCGAGGTTTGTGACTGGGGACCTATGGCTGGGAGTGACCGGCTGGCTCCTGAAAAGCTACGATAGGCAGGATGGTGACCAGACCCATGGTGGCACCAGTGCCAAGTTGGGCTGGTTTGATAGTACCAAGTGGCTCCTGCAATCTGCCATCAAAAAGTTGTCAGGCGAGTTTTGTTTTCCAGGGAAAAGCGCCGTTGTTTGTATTTGGGGGCCTGTGGCTGGGAGTGGCCGGCTGGCTCCTTTGAACCCACGATACGCAGGATGGTTCCCAGACCCAAGGTGGCACCAGTGCCAAGTCGGGCTGGTTTGATACTACCAAGTGCGTCCTGCAATCTGCCATCCAGAAGCGGGGCAGCTTAATTTTGTTTGCCAGGGAAACGGGCCGTGGGTTTTGTTTGGGGGCCTATGGCTGAGAGTGGCCGGCTGGCTCCTGAAAATCCACGCTAGGCAGCATGGTTCCCAGATGCAAGGTGGCACCAGTGCCAAGTCGGGCTGGTTTGATGGTGCAAAGTGGCTCCTGCAATCTGCCATCCAGAAGCGGGGCAGCTGATTTTTGTTTGCCAGAGAAAAATTCCGTGGATTGTTTTTGGGGGCATATTGCTGGGAGTGGCCGGCTGGCTCCTTAAAATGCTCGATACGCATGATGGTTCCCAGGTCCAAGGTGTCACCACTACCAAGTCGGCCTGCGGTTTTAGTATCAAGTTCATCCTGCAATTTGCCATCCAGAAGAGGGGCAGTTGAGTTTTGTTTGCCAGAGAAACGGGCCGAGGTTTCTGTGTGGGGACATATGGCTGAGAGTGGCCGGCTGGCCCCTGAATATCCACGATACACAGCATGGTTCCCAGATCCAAGGTGGCACCAGTGCCAAGTTGGGCTGGTTTGATAGTACCAAGTGTCTCCTGCAATCTGCCATCCAGAAGCGGGGCAGCTTACTTTTGTTTGCCAGAGAAATAGGCCTAGGTTTTTGTCTGGGGGCCTGTGGCTAGGAGTGGCCGGCTGGCTCCTAAGAATCCACGATACGCAGGATGTTTCCCAGACCCAAGGTGGCACCAGTGCCAAGTCGGGCTGGTTTGATAGTACCAAGTGGCTCCTGCAAACTCCATCAAAAAGTTGGCAGGCGTGTTTTGTTTTCCAGGGAACAGCGCCGTTGATTTTGTTTGGGGGCCTGTGGCTGGGAGTGGCCGGCTGGCTCCTTAGAATCCACGATACGCAGGATGGTTCCCAGACCCAAGGTGGCACCAGTGCCAAGTCGGGCTGGTTTGATTACACCAAGTGGCTCCTGCAATCTGCCATCCAGAAGTGAGGCAGCTAAGTTTTGTTTGCCAGAAAAAAGGGCCGTGGTTTTTGTTGGGGGCCTGTGGCTGGGAGTGGCCGGCTGGCTCCTTAGAATCCACCATACGCAGGATGGTTCCCAGACCCAAGGTGGCACCAGTGCCAAGTCGGGCTGGTTTGATAGTACCAAGTGGCTCCTGCAATCTGCCTTCCAGAAGCGGTGCAGTTGAGTTTTGTTTGCCAGAGAAAAGGGCCGTGGGTTGTGTTTGGGGGCATATGGCTGGGAGTGGCCGGCTGTCTCATTAAAAAGATCGATACGCAGGATGGTTCCCAGACCCAAGGTGGCACCAGTGCCAAGTCGGGCTGTTTTTATAGTACCAAGTGCGTCCTGCAATTTGCCAACCAGAAGAGGGGCAGTGGAGTTTTGTTTGCCAGAGAATAGCGCCGTTGTTTGTGTTTGGGAGATTGTGGCTGGGAGTGGCCGACTGGCGCCGTAGAATCTGTGTTACGCAGCATGGTTCCCAGACCAGAGGTGGCACCAGTGCCAAGTTGGGCTGGTTTGATAGTACCAAGTGGCTCCTGCAATCTGCCATCCAGAAGCGGGGCAGCTTACTTTTGTTTGCCAGGGAAACGGGCCGAGGTTTGTGACTGGGGACCTATGGCTGGGAGTGACCGGCTGGCTCCTGAAAAGCTACGATAGGCAGGATGGTGACCAGACCCATGGTGGCACCAGTGCCAAGTTGGGCTGGTTTGATAGTACCAAGTGGCTCCGGCAATTTGCCATCAAAAAGTTGTCAGGCGAGTTTTGTTTTCCAGGGAAAAGCGCCGTTGTTTGTATTTGGGGGCCTGTGGCTGGGAGTGGCCGGCTGGCTCCTTTGAACCCACAATACGCAGGATGGTTCCCAGACCCAAGGTGGCACCAGTGCCAAGTCGGGCTGGTTTGATACTACCAAGTGCGTCCTGCAATCTGCCATCCAGAAGCGGGGCAGCTTAATTTTGTTTGCCAGGGAAACGGGCCGTGGGTTTTGTTTGGGGGCCTATGGCTGAGAGTGGCCGGCTGGCTCCTGAAAATCCACGCTAGGCAGCATGGTTCCCAGATGCAAGGTGGCACCAGTGCCAAGTCGGGCTGGTTTGATGGTGCAAAGTGGCTCCTGCAATCTGCCATCCAGAAGCGGGGCAGCAGATTTTTGTTTGCCAGAGAAAAATTCCGTGGATTGTTTTTGGGGGCATATTGCTGGGAGTGGCCGGCTGGCTCCTTAAAATGCTCGATACGCATGATGGTTCCCAGGCCCAAGGTGTCACCACTACCAAGTCGGCCTGCGGTTTTAGTATCAAGTTCATCCTGCAATTTGCCATCCAGAAGAGGGGCAGTTGAGTTTTGTTTGCCAGAGAAACGGGCCGAGGTTTCTGTTTGGGGACATATGGCTGAGAGTGGCCGGCTGGCCCCTGAATATCCACGATACACAGCATGGTTCCCAGATCCAAGGTGGCACCAGTGCCAAGTTGGGCTGGTTTGATAGTACCAAGTGTCTCCTGCAATCTGCCATCCAGAAGCGGGGCAGCTTACTTTTGTTTGCCAGAGAAATAGGCTTTGGTTTTTGTCTGGGGGCCTGTGGCTAGGAGTGGCCGGCTGGCTCCTAAGAATCCACGATACGCAGGATGTTTCCCAGACCCAAGGTGGCACCAGTGCCAAGTCGGGCTGGTTTGATAGTACCAAGTGGCTCCTGCAAACTCCATCAAAAAGTTGGCAGGCGTGTTTTGTTTTCCAGGGAACAGCGCCGTTGATTTTGTTTGGGGACCTGTGGCTGGGAGTGGCCGGCTGGCTCCTTAGAATCCACGATACGCAGGATGGTTCCCAGACCCAAGGTGGCACCAGTGCCAAGTCGGGCTGGTTTGATTACACCAAGTGGCTCCTGCAATCTGCCATCCAGAATCGGGGCAGCTTAATTTTGTTTGCCAGAAAAAAGGGCCGTGGTTTTTGTTGGGGGCCTGTGGCTGGGAGTGGCCGGCTGGCTCCTTAGAATCCACCATACGCAGGATGGTTCCCAGACCCAAGGTGGCACCAGTGCCAAGTCGGGCTGGTTTGATAGTCCCAAGTGGCTCCTGCAAACTGCCATCCAGAAGCGGGGCAGCTGAGTTTTGTTTGCCAGGGAAATGGGCCGTTGTTTGTGTTTGGGGGCCTGTGGCTGGGAGTGTTCGGCTGGTTCCTGAATATGTACGATACGCAGGATTGTTCCCAGACCCAAGGTGGCACCAGTGCCAAGTCGGGCTGGTTTGATGGTGCAAAGTGGCTCCTGCAATCTGCCATCCAGACGCGGGGCAGCGGATTTTTGTTTCCATGAGAAATGGTCCGTGGTTTGTTTTTGGGGGTATATGGCTGGGCCTGGCCGGCTGGCTCCTTAAAAAGCTCGATATGCAGGATGGTTCCCTGACACAAGGTGGCACCAGTGCCACGTCGGGCGGTTTTCGTAGTACAAAGTGCGTCCTAAAATTTGCCATCCAGAAGAGGGGCAGTTGAGTTTTGTTTGCCAGAGAAAAGGGCCGTGGTTTGTTTTTGGGGGCATATGGCTGAGAGTGGCTGGCTGGCCCCTGAAAATCCACGATACACAGGATGGTTCCCAGATCCAAGGTGGCACCTGTGCCAAGTCGGGCTGATTTGATAGTACTAAGTAGCTCCTGCAATCTGCCATCCAGAAGCGGGGCAGCTTACTTTTGTTTGCCAGGGAAACGGGCCGAGGTTTGTGTTTGGGGGCCTATGGCTGAGAGTGACCGGCTGGCTCCTGAAAAGCTACAATAGGCAGGATGGTGACCAGACCCATGGTGGCACCAGTGCCAAGTTGGGCTGGTTTGATAGTACCAAGTGGTTCCTGCAATCTGCCATCCAGAAGCAGGGCAGCTGAGTTTTGTTTGCCAGAGAAAAGGGCCTTGGTTTGTGTTTGGGGGCATATGGCTGGGTGTGGCCAGCTGGCTCCTTAAAATGCACGATATGCAACATGGCTCCCAGACCCAAGGTGGCACCAGTGCCAAGTTGGGCTGGTTTGATAGTACCAAGTGGCTCCTGCAATCTTCCATGATCACGTGGAGAAATACTTTCTGGTTTCAGCCTCATGCTCTTTCTTCTCTCCCTCAACTTCTCTATCACCTCTCATCTGGTTCACATGCGCTGTCTTCAAGGTCCACAGGCTACTTTTCACAGAATCTTCTGGCCTGATGAAGTAAGAATGATGAATAGAACAGAGCTGGGATCTATTTTCCAGTTTGGATAAAATGCATTCTGCACACAAATCCAAGGAGAACGTGCTGCCCCGATGCCCAGAAAATCTTTCACTCCTGCTAGTGTTCTACGTCAACCGCAACTTAGTCTGAAAGAAAAGCTTTTTCTCTGAGAGCATCTGAGAGGTTTGCATGAAGCACTGATATCTGACATATGCAATTTTGAATAGGAGAGGAAAAAGAAAATGGCAAGGAGTTTTTAATTTTAGTGGTTTCAATTTTAATTTCCGTGCACTTTTTCAAAACTTGTCAGCTCAAATGCCCATCAACATCTTTTAGTCATCTGTAAGTCAGTATTCATATAAAATGTGCTTCAAATCCAAAGAATTTCAAATTTGCACTCCAAGCTTCTATGCCTAGATTTATGATTTCCTACACATATTAGATGAAAGGAAGGCCTTTTTTACTGTGGGAGTGCTGGAACACTGGAACAGGTTGCCCAGAGAAGTTGTGGGTGTCCCATCCCTGAAAGTATTCAAGGTCACCTTGGACGGGGCTTGGAGCAGCAACAAAGGAGAAGCTTGATGGTAGAGAAACAAAGTTGGACTATAGAAGAAACTCGGATTGAAGTATAGGATCAAGTTTTCTCTCAGCTCTTGGGGTAAATTCAAAGTTGTACAAAATGACATTTATCTGTGCTATTCACTACTGTAACAGAAAGTTTCATGAAAACTGTACAGAAGATAGTAAATTTTAAAAGAGATAAGAATTACAGCATAAAATCCATGGGATAGGTTACAACATGAGACACTCTCTAAGAGAAAATCTCTTTGTTTCAGCACTTCATCGGGGTAAGATTTCATGAAGTGCCAAAGAAGGCGGCAAAATATCATTCGGGACATTATTTACTGGAATTCAGCCTGGCCATTAGTAGGAACTGCCTTTGAACATATCATGTAGATATACCACACACACTTTCCCTTCACTGAAAAATTACTGTTTACAACAAATAAGCAATTGACGATCAAAATTGATTGAAAGCATCTTAAACATGTCAAGTATTTCATTGTAGATGATCTGTGATCCAAATGCTTCTTCCACCTTCGAGAGGGACAGAAGAATTCTTCCATATCATGATGGTTTAAAATTGTATCAACCAATGTTTTCTGCTGAAAAGATATCATCTATTTTTTTCTATTTTTGGAAGAAAATATTCCTAGACATACAACAGGTGAGAACTAAGTAATTTTAAAGAAACAAATGAAATGAAAATATTCTGTAAATAGAATGAAATGAAAAGCTGTGTTTTAAATAGGAGCTAAATATTAAACAGAATTTTTGTACCAGGCATTTGAATTACTGCACCAGCTCTTTTGCCCATCAAGAGAGGCATTTAGCATTTCAGTCTTTTCCAAGGTGTTCATGATCTGCTATGCTGATCTCTGTGTGTGCCTAGGTGTGTGTGGAGGGGGGGGCATATGAAGGGGAGTGTGTATGTTTGCTTTACAATTGTTGTGGCAGATTCATGCCTCAGCTCCACATTTTGTTTTAAAAAGGTCACACCGAGTGGATATGAAGTTTACTATCAACAAGAGATCGATTCCCAAATCATCCATTTGACTCTCCCTTATAAATCATGTGCTTTGTTGCATATTTTATCAAATATACTTTCAAGCCAGATGGAGGAAGGAGGATGTGGGAATCCCTCCACCATCTTGCAACTTTTATGTAAGTAGGTTTTCAAGAAAATCATCATTTCTCTTTTAAATATGTCTGGAACAGGCATGATGGTAGTGTCAACCTGTTGGAGTTTTTGTTGCTGGAAGAAGTTGTACAAAAGGATTGGTTTTTACATTGACCAGTTACTGAATCAAGCGCAGGAATACATTGGAAATTTAGCTGGGGGTTCCTTTTCCCAGCAGACTACTTCTAGAACGAGCTTGTACACTGAAGCTGACTCTTTTGCTCTCTTTTTGTTTCTTTCCTATTTTCTTGGCTTCTTTGCCACTATCTAGACAATTTTGGAACTTTGTTCCCAACTAAAATGGTTTCAATAGTCTGATTGTGATCATACATTTTTACAAGGAATTTTTAAAATCTTTCCTCGAGTCCAGAAAGTCAAGGACTTAGATCTTTTTCTTCCCTTATCAATATTGCCATGAAATTGATAAATAAAGACCAACTCTTTATTTTTGTTTTTAACCCACGTAGATAATTCCCATCCATTAATCCATTTTGTGGACCAATAGCTGCCATTCTGATGGAAGCTGTCACTTCTTAACAATAGGCATTCTGTGACTATGTTGACTGCACTTTGGGTGAAGATCCTAACTGGTCTTAGATATACATAGGGAGAAATTTGCTCAGCCAGTGTCAGTCTTAAGCATGCGTATCAGAAGATCTTTCTAGAGCTGGGAATTTTCCCATGAAAGGGATTCAGTTAGGGAAGAGACACTTGTGCCAGAGTTTTACATTCTTCTTGAACACTGCTTAAGGAACTTAGATGCCATGTCCATTTGGATCTCTGTCTGCACAGAACTTTGTCATGCCAGCGCTTTGAAATGCATCTTGAAGAGAATTCACTAGCACAGAATGAAAGAGAGTGGAAGGGGTTGGTGGGGCTAACCAGGCCCAACCCCCCTGCCTAAACCAGGATACCTAGAGCCTCTTGCCCAGGATTCTATCTGGGTGTACTTTTAATGTCTTCAAAGATCCAGGCTCCACAATCTTTCTGGGCAGTCTGTGCCGTGGTTCAGTCACCCTGACAGTAAAGAAACATTTACTGATGTTCAAAGGCAATCTCCTGTATTTCAGTGTGTGCCCACTGCCTCTTGTCTTTTCCCTCAGCATCACTGAAAAGACACTGATTCCCTCCCCTTTGCACTATTGCTTCCATATGTATGTGTGATGCCATGTAGAGGTATGTCAAAAACCTCCCTGAAGCCCAGGCAGATAATATTCCCTTCATCTACCAGTCAAGTTGATTCATCAGAGGAGTTTAAAGTGATGTTCAGCATGAAATTCCCCTGAAAAATCATGCTAACTACATTATTTGGTCATCTGTCATGTGCCTGGCAAGGATTTCCAGGAAGAGCTGCTTCATCAACTTCCTGGGGATAAAAAAGAGGCTGGCTGGTTTGTACTATGGCGAGTCCTCTTAATTGCCTTTTTTGAAGATGGGTGTCATTTGCTAACATCCACTCTTTAGCTCCTCTTCTCATCTACACCTCGGCAAAAAGCTTTTCCACTATGTCTGGCTAGGAAAAACTGTGCCAGCACAGAAAACATCTCCCATCGTGTTCTAGAAGTTGCACGGATGTCTGCCAAGTGTTTGGCAGGAAGAAAAGAAAAGTTGTCCAAAACAGCTTCCAATCGAATGTTCCTGTGATTGGAAAAGTCAGGAGAGTGCAAAGGTACTGTTTTCTATCAGTTGGCAAGGTGCGCACACAATCCCAGTGTTGTACAGCTTGCTTCTTCACCTTCCCGAAGCTGCCGCTCTCGCCGGCTGCCGGAGCCCAAGAAGCGGCTTCTTCGCGCAAAGACGATTGTGCCGCTCACAGTGCTCTCCTTAGCGCGGCTTCTGCCGAAAGACGCCCGGCAGCGGCTCTTACCTCCGGAGAGCATCCTACCTTCGTCTTTAGCTCCTCTTCTCATCTACACCTCGGCAAAACGCTTTTCCACTATGTCTGGCTAGGAAAAACTGTGCCAGCACAGAAAACATCTCCCATCGTGTTCTCGAAGTTGCACGGATGTCTGCCAAGTGTTTGGCAGGAAGAAAAGAAAAGTTGTCCAAAACAGCTTCCAATCGAATGTTCATGTGATTGGAAAAGTCAGGAGAGTGCAAAGGTACTGTTTACTATCAGTTGGCAAAGTGCGCACACAATCCCAGTGTTGTACAGCTTGCTTCTTCACCTTCCCGAAGCTGCCGCTCTCGCCGGCTGCCGGAGCCCAAGAAGCGGCTTCTTCGCGCAAAGACGATTGTGCCGCTCACAGGGCTCTCCTTAGCGCGGCTTCTGCCGAAAGACGCCCGGCAGCGGCTCTTACCTCCTGAGAGTGGCAGCTTCGGGAAGGTGAAGAAGCAAGCTGTACAACACTGGGATTGTGTGCGCACCTTGCCAACTGATAGAAAACAGTACCTTTGCACTCTCCTGACTCTTCCAATCACAGGAACATTCGATTGGAAGCTGTTTTGGACAACTTTTCTTTTCTTCCTGCCAAACACTTGGCAGACATATCTGCATCTTCTAGAAAACGATGGGAGATGTTTTCTGGGCTGGCACGGTTTTTCCTAGCCAGACATAGTGGAAAAGCGTTTTGCTAAGATGTAGACTACAAAAGACGCGAAAGACGAAGGTAGGATGCTCTCCGGAGTTAAGAGCCGCTGCCGGGCGTCTTTCGGCAGAAGCCGCGCTAAGGAGAGCACTGTGAGCGGCACAATCGTCTTTGCGCGAAGAAGCCGCTTCTTGGGCTCCGGCAGCCGGCGAGAGCGGCAGCTTCGGGAAGGTGAAGAAGCAAGCTGTACAACACTGGGATTGTGTGCGCACCTTGCCAACTGATAGAAAACAGTACCTTTGCACTCTCCTGACTTTTCCAATTACAGGAACATTCGATTGGAAGCTGTTTTGGACAACTTTTCTTTTCTTCCTGCCAAACACTTGGCAGACATCCGTGCAACTTCTAGAACACGATGGGAGATGTTTTCTGTGCTGGCACAGTTTTTCCTAGCCAGACATAGTGGAAAAGCGTTTTGCTAAGATGTAGACTACAAAAGACGCGAAAGACGAAGGTAGGATGCTCTCCGGAGGTAAGAGCCGCTGCCGGGCGTCTTTCGGCAGAAGCCGCGCTAAGGAGAGCCCTGTGAGCGGCACAATCGTCTTTGCGCGAAGAAGCCGCTTCTTGGGCTCCGGCAGCCGGCGAGAGCGGCAGCTTCGGGAAGGTGAAGAAGCAAGCTGTACAACACTGGGATTGTGTGCGCACCTTGCCAACTGATAGAAAACAGTACCTTTGCACTCTCCTGACTTTTCCAATCACAGGAACATTCGATTGGAAGCTGTTTTGGACAACTTTTCTTTTCTTCCTGCCAAACACTTGGCAGACATCCGTGCAACTTCTAGAACACGATGGGAGATGTTTTCTGTGCTGGCACAGTTTTTCCTAGCCAGACATAGTGGAAAAGCGTTTTGCTAAGATGTAGACTACAAAAGACGCGAAAGACGAAGGTAGGATGCTCTCCGGAGGTAAGAGCCGCTGCCGGGCGTCTTTCGGCAGAAGCCGCGCTAAGGAGAGCACTGTGAGCGGCACAATCGTCTTTGCGCGAAGAAGCCGCTTCTTGGGCTCCGGCAGCCGGCGAGAGCGGCAGCTTCGGGAAGGTGAAGAAGCAAGCTGTACAACACTGGGATTGTGTGCGCACCTTGCCAACTGATAGAAAACAGTACCTTTGCACTCTCCTGACTTTTCCAATCACAGGAACATTCGATTGGAAGCTGTTTTGGACAACTTTTCTTCCTGCCAAACACTTGGCAGACATCCGTGCAACTTCTAGAACACGATGGGAGATGTTTTCTGTGCTGGCACAGTTTTTCCTAGCCAGACATAGTGGAAAAGCTTTTTGCCGAGGTGTAGACTACATAAGACGCGAAAGACGAAGGTAGGATGCTCTCCGGAGGTAAGAGCCGCTGCCGGGCGTCTTTCGGCAGAAGCCGCGCTAAGGAGAGCACTGTGAGCGGCACAATCGTCTTTGCGCGAAGAAGCCGCTTCTTCGGTTCCGGGAGCCGGCGAGAGCGGCAGCTTCGGGAAGGTGAAGAAGCAAGCTGTACAACACTGGGATTGTGTGCGCACCTTGCCAACTGATAGAAAACAGTACCTTTGCACTCTCCTGACTTTTCCAATCACAGGAACATTCGATTGGAAGCTGTTTTGGACAACTTTTCTTTTCTTCCTGCCAAACACTTGGCAGACATCCGTGCAACTTCTAGAACACGATGGGAGATGTTTTCTGTGCTGGCACAGTTTTTCCTAGCCAGACATAGTGGAGAAGCGTTTTGCTAAGATGTAGACTACAAAAGACGCGAAAGACGAAGGTAGGATGCTCTCCGGAGGTAAGAGCCGCTGCCGGGCGTCTTTCGGCAGAAGCCGCGCTAAGGAGAGCACTGTGAGCGGCACAATCGTCTTTGCGCGAAGAAGCCGCTTCTTGGGCTCCGGCAGCCGGCGAGAGCGGCAGCTTCGGGAAGGTGAAGAAGCAAGCTGTACAACACTGGGATTGTGTGCGCACCTTGCCAACTGATAGAAAACAGTACCTTTGCACTCTCCTGACTTTTCCAATCACAGGAACATTCGATTGGAAGCTGTTTTGGACAACTTTTCTTTTCTTCCTGCCAAACACTTGGCAGACATCCGTGCAACTTCTAGAACACGATGGGAGATGTTTTCTGTGCTGGCACAGTTTTTCCTAGCCAGACATAGTGGAAAAGCTTTTTGCCGAGGTGTAGACTACATAAGACGCGAAAGACGAAGGTAGGATGCTCTCCGGAGGTAAGAGCCGCTGCCGGGCGTCTTTCGGCAGAAGCCGCGCTAAGGAGAGCACTGTGAGCGGCACAATCGTCTTTGCGCGAAGAAGCCGCTTCTTCGGTTCCGGGAGCCGGCGAGAGCGGCAGCTTCGGGAAGGTGAAGAAGCAAGCTGTACAACACTGGGATTGTGTGCGCACCTTGCCAACTGATAGAAAACAGTACCTTTGCACTCTCCTGACTTTTCCAATCACAGGAACATTCGATTGGAAGCTGTTTTGGACAACTTTTCTTTTCTTCCTGCCAAACACTTGGCAGACATCCGTGCAACTTCGAGAACACGATGGGAGATGTTTTCTGTGCTGGCACAGTTTTTCCTAGCCAGACATAGTGGAGAAGCGTTTTGCTAAGATGTAGACTACAAAAGACGCGAAAGACGAAGGTAGGATGCTCTCCGGAGGTAAGAGCCGCTGCCGGGCGTCTTTCGGCAGAAGCCGCGCTAAGGAGAGCACTGTGAGCGGCACAATCGTCTTTGCGCGAAGAAGCCGCTTCTTGGGCTCCGGCAGCCGGCGAGAGCGGCAGCTTCGGGAAGGTGAAGAAGCAAGCTGTACAACACTGGGATTGTGTGCGCACCTTGCCAACTGATAGAAAACAGTACCTTTGCACTCTCCTGACTTTTCCAATCACAGGAACATTCGATTGGAAGCTGTTTTGGACAACTTTTCTTTTCTTCCTGCCAAACACTTGGCAGACATCTGTGCAACTTCTAGAACACGATGGGAGATGTTTTCTGTGCTGGCACAGTTTTTCCTAGCCAGACATAGTGGAAAAGCTTTTTGCCGAGGTGTAGATGAGAAGAGGAGCTAAAGAGTGGATGTTAGCAAATGACACCCATCTTCAAAAAAGGCAATTAAGAGGACTCGCCATAGTACAAACCAGCCAGCCTCTTTTTTATCCCCAGGAAGTTGATGAAGCAGCTCTTCCTGGAAATCCTTGCCAGGCACATGACAGATGACCAAATAATGTAGTTAGCATGATTTTTCAGGGGAATTTCATGCTGAACATCACTTTAAACTCCTCTGATGAATCAACTTGACTGGTAGATGAAGGGAATATTATCTGCCTGGGCTTCAGGGAGGTTTTTGACATACCTCTACATGGCATCACACATACATATGGAAGCAATAGTGCAAAGGGGAGGGAATCAGTGTCTTTTCAGTGATGCTGAGGGAAAAGACAAGAGGCAGTGGGCACACACTGAAATACAGGAGATTGCCTTTGAACATCAGTAAATGTTTCTTTACTGTCAGGGTGACTGAACCACGGCACAGACTGCCCAGAAAGATTGTGGAGCCTGGATCTTTGAAGACATTAAAAGTACACCCAGATAGAATCCTGGGCAAGAGGCTCTAGGTATCCTGGTTTAGGCAGGGGGGTTGGGCCTGGTTAGCCCCACCAACCCCTTCCACTCTCTTTCATTCTGTGCTAGTGAATTCTCTTCAAGATGCATTTCAAAGCGCTGGCATGACAAAGTTCTGTGCAGACAGAGATCCAAATGGACATGGCATCTAAGTTCCTTAAGCAGTGTTCAAGAAGAATGTAAAACTCTGGCACAAGTGTCTCTTCCCTAACTGAATCCCTTTCATGGGAAAATTCCCAGCTCTAGAAAGATCTTCTGATACGCATGCTTAAGACTGACACTGGCTGAGCAAATTTCTCCCTATGTATATCTAAGACCAGTTAGGATCTTCACCCAAAGTGCAGTCAACATAGTCACAGAATGCCTATTGTTAAGAAGTGACAGCTTCCATCAGAATGGCAGCTATTGGTCCACAAAATGGATTAATGGATGGGAATTATCTACGTGGGTTAAAAACAAAAATAAAGAGTTGGTCTTTATTTATCAATTTCATGGCAATATTGATAAGGGAAGAAAAAGATCTAAGTCCTTGACTTTCTGGACTCGAGGAAAGATTTTAAAAATTCCTTGTAAAAATGTATGATCACAATCAGACTATTGAAACCATTTTAGTTGGGAACAAAGTTCCAAAATTGTCTAGATAGTGGCAAAGAAGCCAAGAAAATAGGAAAGAAACAAAAAGAGAGCAAAAGAGTCAGCTTCAGTGTACAAGCTCGTTCTAGAAGTAGTCTGCTGGGAAAAGGAACCCCCAGCTAAATTTCCAATGTATTCCTGCGCTTGATTCAGTAACTGGTCAATGTAAAAACCAATCCTTTTGTACAACTTCTTCCAGCAACAAAAACTCCAACAGGTTGACACTACCATCATGCCTGTTCCAGACATATTTAAAAGAGAAATGATGATTTTCTTGAAAACCTACTTACATAAAAGTTGCAAGATGGTGGAGGGATTCCCACATCCTCCTTCCTCCATCTGGCTTGAAAGTATATTTGATAAAATATGCAACAAAGCACATGATTTATAAGGGAGAGTCAAATGGATGATTTGGGAATCGATCTCTTGTTGATAGTAAACTTCATATCCACTCGGTGTGACCTTTTTAAAACAAAATGTGGAGCTGAGGCATGAATCTGCCACAACAATTGTAAAGCAAACATACACACTCCCCTTCATATGCCCCCCCCTCCACACACACCTAGGCACACACAGAGATCAGCATAGCAGATCATGAACACCTTGGAAAAGACTGAAATGCTAAATGCCTCTCTTGATGGGCAAAAGAGCTGGTGCAGTAATTCAAATGCCTGGTACAAAAATTCTGTTTAATATTTAGCTCCTATTTAAAACACAGCTTTTCATTTCATTCTATTTACAGAATATTTTCATTTCATTTGTTTCTTTAAAATTACTTAGTTCTCACCTGTTGTATGTCTAGGAATATTTTCTTCCAAAAATAGAAAAAAATAGATGATATCTTTTCAGCAGAAAACATTGGTTGATACAATTTTAAACCATCATGATATGGAAGAATTCTTCTGTCCCTCTCGAAGGTGGAAGAAGCATTTGGATCACAGATCATCTACAATGAAATACTTGACATGTTTAAGATGCTTTCAATCAATTTTGATCGTCAATTGCTTATTTGTTGTAAACAGTAATTTTTCAGTGAAGGGAAAGTGTGTGTGGTATATCTACATGATATGTTCAAAGGCAGTTCCTACTAATGGCCAGGCTGAATTCCAGTAAATAATGTCCCGAATGATATTTTGCCGCCTTCTTTGGCACTTCATGAAATCTTACCCCGATGAAGTGCTGAAACAAAGAGATTTTCTCTTAGAGAGTGTCTCATGTTGTAACCTATCCCATGGATTTTATGCTGTAATTCTTATCTCTTTTAAAATTTACTATCTTCTGTACAGTTTTCATGAAACTTTCTGTTACAGTAGTGAATAGCACAGATAAATGTCATTTTGTACAACTTTGAATTTACCCCAAGAGCTGAGAGAAAACTTGATCCTATACTTCAATCCGAGTTTCTTCTATAGTCCAACTTTGTTTCTCTACCATCAAGCTTCTCCTTTGTTGCTGCTCCAAGCCCCGTCCAAGGTGACCTTGAATACTTTCAGGGATGGGACACCCACAACTTCTCTGGGCAACCTGTTCCAGTGTTCCAGCACTCCCACAGTAAAAAAGGCCTTCCTTTCATCTAATATGTGTAGGAAATCATAAATCTAGGCATAGAAGCTTGGAGTGCAAATTTGAAATTCTTTGGATTTGAAGCACATTTTATATGAATACTGACTTACAGATGACTAAAAGATGTTGATGGGCATTTGAGCTGACAAGTTTTGAAAAAGTGCACGGAAATTAAAATTGAAACCACTAAAATTAAAAACTCCTTGCCATTTTCTTTTTCCTCTCCTATTCAAAATTGCATATGTCAGATATCAGTGCTTCATGCAAACCTCTCAGATGCTCTCAGAGAAAAAGCTTTTCTTTCAGACTAAGTTGCGGTTGACGTAGAACACTAGCAGGAGTGAAAGATTTTCTGGGCATCGGGGCAGCCCGTTCTCCTTGGATTTGTGTGCAGAATGCATTTTATCCAAACTGGAAAATAGATCCCAGCTCTGTTCTATTCATCATTCTTACTTCATCAGGCCAGAAGATTCTGTGAAAAGTAGCCTGTGGACCTTGAAGACAGCGCATGTGAACCAGATGAGAGGTGATAGAGAAGTTGAGGGAGAGAAGAAAGAGCATGAGGCTGAAACCAGAAAGTATTTCTCCACGTGATCATGGAAGATTGCAGGAGCCACTTGGTACTATCAAACCAGCCCAACTTGGCACTGGTGCCACCTTGGGTCTGGGAGCCATGTTGCATATCGTGCATTTTAAGGAGCCAGCTGGCCACACCCAGCCATATGCCCCCAAACACAAACCAAGGCCCTTTTCTCTGGCAAACAAAACTCAGCTGCCCTGCTTCTGGATGGCAGATTGCAGGAACCACTTGGTACTATCAAACCAGCCCAACTTGGCACTGGTGCCACCATGGGTCTGGTCACCATCCTGCCTATTGTAGCTTTTCAGGAGCCAGCCGGTCACTCTCAGCCATAGGCCCCCAAACACAAACCTCGGCCCGTTTCCCTGGCAAACAAAAGTAAGCTGCCCCGCTTCTGGATGGCAGATTGCAGGAGCTACTTAGTACTATCAAATCAGCCCGACTTGGCACAGGTGCCACCTTGGATCTGGGAACCATCCTGTGTATCGTGGATTTTCAGGGGCCAGCCAGCCACTCTCAGCCATATGCCCCCAAAAACAAACCACGGCCCTTTTCTCTGGCAAACAAAACTCAACTGCCCCTCTTCTGGATGGCAAATTTTAGGACGCACTTTGTACTACGAAAACCGCCCGACGTGGCACTGGTGCCACCTTGTGTCAGGGAACCATCCTGCATATCGAGCTTTTTAAGGAGCCAGCCGGCCACGCCCAGCCATATACCCCCAAAAACAAACCACGGACCATTTCTCATGGAAAAAAAAATCCGCTGCCCCGCGTCTGGATGGCAGATTGCAGGAGCCACTTTGCACCATCAAACCAGCCCGACTTGGCACTGGTGCCACCTTGGGTCTGGGAACAATCCTGCGTATCGTACATATTCAGGAACCAGCCGAACACTCCCAGCCACAGGCCCCCAAACACAAACAACGGCCCATTTCCCTGGCAAACAAAACTCAGCTGCCCCGCTTCTGGATGGCAGTTTGCAGGAGCCACTTGGGACTATCAAACCAGCCCGACTTGGCACTGGTGCCACCTTGGGTCTGGGAACCATCCTGCGTATGGTGGATTCTAAGGAGCCAGCCGGCCACTCCCAGCCACAGGCCCCCAACAAAAACCACGGCCCTTTTTTCTGGCAAACAAAACTTAGCTGCCTCACTTCTGGATGGCAGATTGCAGGAGCCACTTGGTGTAATCAAACCAGCCCGACTTGGCACTGGTGCCACCTTGGGTCTGGGAACCATCCTGCGTATCGTGGATTCTAAGGAGCCAGCCGGCCACTCCCAGCCACAGGTCCCCAAACAAAAT
The DNA here is from genome assembly GCF_035770615.1 of Melospiza melodia melodia. Lineage (NCBI taxonomy): Eukaryota > Metazoa > Chordata > Aves > Passeriformes > Passerellidae > Melospiza > Melospiza melodia. The sequence goes on from NC_086197.1 coordinate 41,793,786, forward strand.
CAACGGCGCTGTTCCCTGGAAAACAAAACACGCCTGCCAACTTTTTGATGGAGTTTGCAGGAGCCACTTGGTACTATCAAACCAGCCCGACTTGGCACTGGTGCCACCTTGGGTCTGGGAAACATCCTGCGTATCGTGGATTCTTAGGAGCCAGCCGGCCACTCCTAGCCACAGGCCCCCAGACAAAAACCTAGGCCTATTTCTCTGGCAAACAAAAGTAAGCTGCCCCGCTTCTGGATGGCAGATTGCAGGAGACACTTGGTACTATCAAACCAGCCCAACTTGGCACTGGTGCCACCTTGGATCTGGGAACCATGCTGTGTATCGTGGATATTCAGGGGCCAGCCGGCCACTCTCAGCCATATGTCCCCAAACAGAAACCTCGGCCCGTTTCTCTGGCAAACAAAACTCAACTGCCCCTCTTCTGGATGGCAAATTGCAGGATGAACTTGATACTAAAACCGCAGGCCGACTTGGTAGTGGTGACACCTTGGGCCTGGGAACCATCATGCGTATCGAGCATTTTAAGGAGCCAGCCGGCCACTCCCAGCAATATGCCCCCAAAAACAATCCACGGAATTTTTCTCTGGCAAACAAAAATCAGCTGCCCCGCTTCTGGATGGCAGATTGCAGGAGCCACTTTGCACCATCAAACCAGCCCGACTTGGCACTGGTGCCACCTTGCATCTGGGAACCATGCTGCGTAGCGTGGATTTTCAGGAGCCAGCCGGCCACTCTCAGCCATAGGCCCCCAAACAAAACCCACGGCCCGTTTCCCTGGCAAACAAAATTAAGCTGCCCCGCTTCTGGATGGCAGATTGCAGGACGCACTTGGTAGTATCAAACCAGCCCGACTTGGCACTGGTGCCACCTTGGGTCTGGGAACCATCCTGCGTATTGTGGGTTCAAAGGAGCCAGCCGGCCACTCCCAGCCACAGGCCCCCAAATACAAACAACGGCGCTTTTCCCTGGAAAACAAAACTCGCCTGACAACTTTTTGATGGCAGATTGCCAGAGCCACTTGGTACTATCAAACCAGCCCAACTTGGCACTGGTGCCACCATGGGTCTGGTCACCATCCTGCCTATCGTAGCTTTTCAGGAGCCAGCCGGTCACTCCCAGCCATAGGTCCCCAGTCACAAACCTCGGCCCGTTTCCCTGGCAAACAAAAGTAAGCTGCCCCGCTTCTGGATGGCAGATTGCAGGAGCCACTTGGTACTATCAAACCAGCCCAACTTGGCACTGGTGCCACCTCTGGTCTGGGAACCATGCTGCGTAACACAGATTCTATGGCGCCAGTCGGCCACTCCCAGCCACAAGCTCCCAAACACAAACAACGGCGCTATTCTCTGGCAAACAAAACTCCACTGCCCCTCTTCTGGATGGCAAATTGCAGGACGCACTTGGTACTATAAAAACAGCCCGACTTGGCACTGGTGCCACCTTGGGTCTGGGAACCATCCTGCGTATCGATCTTTTTAATGAGACAGCCGGCCACTCCCAGCCATATGCCCCCAAACACAACCCACGGCCCTTTTCTCTGGCAAACAAAACTCAACTGCACCGCTTCTGGATGGCAGATTGCAGGAGCCACTTGGTACTATCAAACCAGCCCGACTTGGCACTGGTGCCACCTTGGGTCTGGGAACCATCCTGCGTATGGTGGATTCTAAGGAGCCAGCCGGCCACTCCCAGCCACAGGCCCCCAACAAAAACCACGGCCCTTTTTTCTGGCAAACAAAACTTAGCTGCCTCACTTCTGGATGGCAGATTGCAGGAGCCACTTGGTGTAATCAAACCAGCCCGACTTGGCACTGGTGCCACCTTGGGTCTGGGAACCATCCTGCGTATCGTGGATTCTAAGGAGCCAGCCGGCCACTCCCAGCCACAGGCCCCAAACAAAATCAACGGCGCTGTTCCCTGGAAAACAAAACACGCCTGCCAACTTTTTGATGGAGTTTGCAGGAGCCACTTGGTACTATCAAACCAGCCCGACTTGGCACTGGTGCCACCTTGGGTCTGGGAAACATCCTGCGTATCGTGGATTCTTAGGAGCCAGCCGGCCACTCCTAGCCACAGGCCCCCAGACAAAAACCTAGGCCTATTTCTCTGGCAAACAAAAGTAAGCTGCCCCGCTTCTGGATGGCAGATTGCAGGAGACACTTGGTACTATCAAACCAGCCCAACTTGGCACTGGTGCCACCTTGGATCTGGGAACCATGCTGTGTATCGTGGATATTCAGGGGCCAGCCGGCCACTCTCAGCCATATGTCCCCAAACAGAAACCTCGGCCCGTTTCTCTGGCAAACAAAACTCAACTGCCCCTCTTCTGGATGGCAAATTGCAGGATGAACTTGATACTAAAACCGCAGGCCGACTTGGTAGTGGTGACACCTTGGACCTGGGAACCATCATGCGTATCGAGCATTTTAAGGAGCCAGCCGGCCACTCCCAGCAATATGCCCCCAAAAACAATCCACGGAATTTTTCTCTGGCAAACAAAAATCAGCTGCCCCGCTTCTGGATGGCAGATTGCAGGAGCCACTTTGCACCATCAAACCAGCCCGACTTGGCACTGGTGCCACCTTGCATCTGGGAACCATGCTGCCTAGCGTGGATTTTCAGGAGCCAGCCGGCCACTCTCAGCCATAGGCCCCCAAACAAAACCCACGGCCCGTTTCACTGGCAAACAAAATTAAGCTGCCCCGCTTCTGGATGGCAGATTGCAGGACGCACTTGGTAGTATCAAACCAGCCCGACTTGGCACTGGTGCCACCTTGGGTCTGGGAACCATCCTGCGTATCGTGGGTTCAAAGGAGCCAGCCGGCCACTCCCAGCCACAGGCCCCCAAATACAAACAACGGCGCTTTTCCCTGGAAAACAAAACTCGCCTGACAACTTTTTGATGGCAGATTGCAGGAGACACTTGGTACTATCAAACCAGCCCAACTTGGCACTGGTGCCACCATGGGTCTGGTCACCCTCCTGCCTATCGTAGCTTTTCAGGAGCCAGCCGGTCACTCCCAGCCATAGGTCCCCAGTCACAAACCTCGGCCCGTTTCCCTGGCAAACAAAAGTAAGCTGCCCCACTTCTGGATGGCAGATTGCAGGAGCCACTTGGTACTATCAAACCAGCCCAACTTGGCACTGGTGCCACCTCTGGTCTGGGAACCATGCTGCGTAACACAGATTCTAAGGCGCCAGTCGGCCACTCCCAGCCACAAGCCCCCAAACACAAACAACGGCGCTATTCTCTGGCAAACAAAACTCCACTGCCCCTCTTCTGGATGGCAAATTGCAGGACGCACTTGGTACTATAAAAACAGCCCGACTTGGCACTGGTGCCACCTTGGGTCTGGGAACCATCCTGCGTATCGATCTTTTTAATGAGACAGCCGGCCACTCCCAGCCATATGCCCCCAAACACAACCCACGGCCCTTTTCTCTGGCAAACAAAACTCAACTGCACCGCTTCTGGATGGCAGATTGCAGGAGCCACTTGGTACTATCAAACCAGCAAGACTTGGCACTAGTGCCACCTTGGGTCTGGGAACCATCCAGCCTATCGTGGATTTTAAGGAGCCAGCCGGCTACTCCCAGCCACAGGCCCCAACAAAAACCACGGCCCTTTGTTCTGGCAAACAAAACTTAGCTGCCTCACTTCTGGATGGCAGATTGCAGGAGCCACTTGGTGTAATCAAACCAGCCCGACTTGGCACTGGTGCCACCTTGGGTCTGGGAACCATCCTGCGTATCGTGGATTCTAAGGAGCCAGCCGGCCACTCCCAGCCACAGGTCCCCAAACAAAATCAACGGCGCTGTTCCCTGGAAAACAAAACACGTCTGCCAACATTTTGATGGAGTTTGCAGGAGCCACTTGGTACTATCAAACCAGCCCGACTTGGCACTGGTGCCACCTTGGGTCTGGGAAACATCCTGCGTATCGTGGATTCTAAGGAGCCAGCCGGCCACTCCTAGCCACAGGCCCCCAGACAAAAACCTAGGCCTATTTCTCTGGCAAACAAAAGTAAGCTGCCCCGCTTCTGGATGGCAGATTGCAGGAGACACTTGGGACTATCAAACCAGCCCAACTTGGCACTGGTGCCACCTTGGATCTGGGAACCATGCTGTGTATCGTGGATATTCAGGGGCCAGCCGGCCACTCTCAGCCATATGTCCCCAAACAGAAACCTCGGCCCGTTTCTCTGGCAAACAAAACTCAACTGCCCCTCTTCTGGATGGCAAATTGCAGGATGAACTTGATACTAAAACCGCAGGCCGACTTGGTAGTGGTGACACCTTGGACCTGGGAACCATCATGCGTATCGAGCATTTTAAGGAGCCAGCCGGCCACTCCCAGCAATATGCCCCCAAAAACAATCCACGGAATTTTTCTCTGGCAAACAAAAATCAGCTGCCCCGCTTCTGGATGGCAGATTGCAGGAGCCACTTTGCACCATCAAACCAGCCCGACTTGGCACTGGTGCCACCTTGCATCTGGGAACCATGCTGCCTAGCGTGGATTTTCAGGGGCCAGCCGGCCACTCTCAGCCATAGGCCCCCATACAAAACCCACGGCCCGTTTCCCTGGCAAACAAAATTAAGCTGCCTCGCTTCTGGATGGCAGATTGCAGGACGCACTTGGTAGTATCAAACCAGCCCGACTTGGCACTGGTGCCACCTTGGGTCTGGGAACCATGCTGCGTATCATGGATTTTCAGGAGCCAGCCGTCCACTGCCAGCCACAGGCCCCGAAACACAAACAACAGCCTTTTTCTCTGGCAAACAAAATTCAGCTGCCCCGCTTCTGGATGGCAGATTGCAGGAACCACTTGGTACTAACAAACCAGCCCGACTTGGCACTGGTGCCACCTTGGGTCTGGGAACCATCCTGCGTATCGTGGATTCTAAGGAGCCAGCTGGCCACTCCCAGCCACAGGCCCCAAAACACACACAACGGTGCTTTTCCCTGGAAAACAAAACTCGCCTGCCAAACATTTGATGGCAGATTGCAGGAGCCACTTGGTACTATCAAACCAGCCCAACTTGGCACTGGTGCCACCATGGGTCTGGTCACCATCCTGCCTATCGTAGCTTTTCAGGTGCCAGCCAGCCACCCCCAGCCAGAGGCCCCTAGACAAATATTTCGGCCCGTTTCCCTGGCAAACAAAAGTAAGCTACCCCGCTTCTGGATGGCAGATTGCAGGAGCCACTTTGCACCATCAAACCAGCCCAACTTGGCACTGGTGCCACCTCTGGTCTGGGAACCATCCTGCGTATCGTGGGTTCTAAGGAGCCAGCTCGCCACTCCCAGCCACAGGCCCCCAAACACAAACAACGGCGCTTTTCCCTGGAAAACAAAACTCGCCTGCCAACTTTTTGATGGCAGATTGCCGGAGCCACTTGGTACTATCAAACCAGCCCAACTTGGCACTGGTGCCACCATGGGTCTGGTCACCATCCTGCCTATCGTAGCTTTTCAGGAGCCAGCCGGTCACTCCCAGCCATAGGCCCCCAGACACAAACCTCGGCCCGTTTCCCTGGCAAACAAAAGTAAGCTGCCCCGCTTCGGCATGGCAGATTGCAGGAGCTATTTAGTACTATCAAACCAGCCCGACTTGGCACTGGTGACACCTCTGGTCTGGGAACCATCCTGCCTATCGTGGATTTTCAGGGGCCAGCCGGCCACTCTCAGCCATATGCCCCCAAAAACAAACCACGGCCCTTTTCTCTGGCAAACAAAACTCAACTGCCCCTCTTCTGGATGGCAAATTTTAGGACGCACTTTGTACTACGAAAACCGCCCGACGTGGCACTGGTGCCACCTTGTGTCAGGGAACCATCCTGCATATCGAGCTTTTTAAGGAGCCAGCCGGCCACGCCCAGCCATATACCCCCAAAAACAAACCACGGACCATTTCTCATGGAAACAAAAATCCGCTGCCCCGCGTCTGGATGGCAGATTGCAGGAGCCACTTTGCACCATCAAACCAGCCCGACTTGGCACTGGTGCCACCTTGGGTCTGGGAACAATCCTGCATATCGTGGATTCTAAGGAGCCAGCCGGCCACTCCCAGCCACAGGCCCCCAAACACAAACAACGGCGCTTTTCCCTGGAAAACAAAACTCGCCTGCCAGCTTTTTGATGGCAGATTGCAGGAGCCACTTGGTACTATCAAATCATCCCAACTTGGCACTGGTGCCACTATGGGTCTGGGAACCATCCTGCCTATTGTAGCATTTCAGGAGCCAGCCGGTCACTCCCAGCCATAGGCCCCCAGACACAAACCTCGGACCGTTTCCCTGGCAAACAAAATTAAGCTGCCCCGATTCTGGATGGCAGATTGCAGGAGCCACTTGGTGCTATCAAACCAGCCCGACTTGGCACTGGTGCCACCTTGGGTCTGGGAACCATCCTGCGTATCGTGGATTCTAAGCAGCCAGCCGGCCACTCTGAGCCACAGGCCCCCAAACACAAACAACGGCGCTTTTCCCTGGAAAACAAAACTCGCCTGCCAAATTTTTGATGGCAGATTGCAGGAGCCACTTGGTACTATCAAACCAGCCCAACTTGGTACTGGTGCCACCATGGGTCCGGTCACCATCCTGCCTATCGTAGCTTTTCAGGAGCCAGCCGGTCACTCCCAGCCATAGGCCCCCAGACAAATATCTCGGCCCGTTTCCCTGGCAAACAAAAGTAAGCTGCCCCGCTTCTGGATGGCAGATTACAGCAGCCACATGGTACTATCAAACCAGGCCAACATGGCACTGGTGCCACCTTGGCTCTGGGAACCATCCTGCCTATCGTGGATTTTCAGGGGCCAGCCGGCCACTCTCAGCCATATGCCCCCAAACACATACCACGGCCCTTTGCTCTGGCAAACAAAACTCAACTGCCCCTCTTCTGGATGGCAAATTGCAGGACGCACTTGGTACTACGAAAACAGCCCGACTTGGCAGTGATGCCACCTTGGGTCAGGGAACAATCCTGCGTATCGATCTTTTTAAGGAGCCAGCCGGTCATTCCCAGCCATAGGCCCCCAGACACAAAGCTCTACCCGTTTCCCTGGCAAACAAAAGTAAGCTACCCCGCTTCTGGATGGCAGATTGCAGGAGTCACTTTGCACCATCAAACCAGCCCGACTTGGCACTGGTGCCACCTCTGGTCTGGGACCCATCCTGCGTATCGTGGATTCTAAGGAGACAGCTGGCCACTCCCAGCCACAGGCCCCCAAACACAAACAACGGCGCTTTTCCCTGGAAAACAAAACTCGCTTGCCAACTTTTTGATGGCAGATTGCAGGAGCCACTTGGTACTATCAAACCACCCCAACTTGGCAACAAGTGGTTCCTGCAATCTGACATCCAGAAGCGGGGCAGCTTACTTTTGTTTGCCAGGGAAATGGACCGTTGTTTGTGTTTGGAGGCGTATGGCTGGGAGTGGCCGACTGGCTCCTTAAAATCCACGATACGCAGCATGGTTCCCAGACCAGAGGTGGCACCAGTGCCAAGTCGGGCTGGTTTGATAGTACAAAGTGGCTCCTGCAATCTGCCATCCAGAAGCGGGGCAGCTTACTTTTGTTTGCCAGGGAAACGGGCCGGGCTTTCTGTCTCGGGGCCTATGGCTGGGAGTGACCGGCTGGCTCCTGAAAAGCTACGATAGGCAGGATGGTGACCAGACCCATGGTGGCACCAGTGCCAAGTTGGGCTGGTTTGATAGTACCAAGTGGCTCCTGCAATCTGCCATCAAAAAGTTGGCAGGCGAGTTTTGTTTTCCTGGGAAAAGCGCCATTGTTTGTGTTTGGGGACCTGTGGTTGGGAGTGCCCGGCTGGCTCCTTAGAAACCACGATACGCAGCATGGTTTCCAGACAAGAGGTGCCACCAGTGCCAAGTTGTGCTGGTTTGATACTGCCAAGTGGTTCCTGCAATCTGCCATCCAGAAACGGGGCAGCTTACTTTTGTTTGCCACGGAAACGGGCCGTTGTTTGTGTTTGGGGGCCTGTGGCTGGGAGTGGCCGACTGGCTCCTTAGAATCCACGATACGCAGGATGGGTCCCAGACCAGAGGTGGCACCAGTGCCAAGTCGGGCTGGTTTGATAGTACCAAGTGGCTCCTGCAATCTGCCATCCAGAAGCGGGGCAGCTTACTTTTGTTTGCCAGGGAAACGGGCCGAGGTTTGTGACTGGGGACTTATGGCTGGGAGCGACCGGCTGGCTCCTGAAAAGTTACGATAGGCGGGATTGTGACCAGACCCATGGTGGCACCAGTGCCAAGTTGGGCTGGTTTGATAGTACCAAGTGGCTCCTGTAATCTGCCATCAAATAGTTGGTAGGCGAGTTTTGTTTTCCAGGGAAAAGCGCCGTTGTTTGTGTTTGGGGGCCTGTGGTAGGGAGTGGCCGGCTGGCTAAATAGAATCCACGATACGCAGGATGGTTCCCAGACCAGAGGTGGCACCAGTGCCAAGACGGGCTAGTTTGATGGTGCAAAGTGGCTCCTGCAATCTGCCATCCAGAAGCGGGGTAGCTTACTTTTGTTTGCCAGGGAAACGGGCCGAGCTTTTTGTCTGGGGGCCTATGGCGGGGAGTGACCGGCTGGCTCCTGAAAAGCTAAGATAGGCAGGATGGTGACCAGACCCATGGTGGCACCAGTGCCAAGTTGGGCTGATTTGATAAAACCAAGTGGCTCCTGCAATCTGCCATCAAAAAGTTGGCAGGAGAGTTTTGTTTTCCAGGGAAAAGCGCCGTTGTTTGTGTTTGGGGGCCTGTGGCTGGGAGTGGCCGGCTGGCTCCTTAGAATCCACGATACGCAGCATGGTATCCAGACCCAAGGTGGCACCAGTGCCAAGTTTTGCTGGTTTGATAGTACCAAGTGGTTCCTGCAATCTGCCATCCAGAAGCAGGGCAGCTTACTTTTGTTTGCCAGGGAAACGGGCCGAGGTTTTTGTCTGGGGGCCTATGGCTGGGAGTGACCGGCTGGCTCCTGAAAAGCTACGATAGGCAGGATGGTGACCAGACCCGTGGTGGCACCAGTCCCAAGTTGGGCTGATTTGATAGTACCAAGTGGCTCCTGCAATCTGCCGTCAAAATTTGGCAGGCGAGTTTTTATTTTCCAGGGAAAAGCGCCGTTGTTTGTGTTTGGGGGCCTGTGGCTGGGAGTGGCCGGCTGGCTGCTTAGAATCCACGATACGCAGGATGGTTCCCAGACCCAAGGTGGCACCAGTGCCAAGTCGGGCTAGTATGATGGTGCAAAGTGGCTCCTGCAATCTGCCATCCAGAAGCGGGATAACTTACTTTTGTTTGCCAGGGAAACGGTCCGAGCTTTGTGTCTGGGGGCCTATGGCTGGGAGTGACCGGCTGGCTCCTGAAAAGCTACGATAGGCAGGATGGTGACCAGACCCATGGTGGCACCAGTGGCAAGTTGGGCTGGTTTGATAGTACCAAGTGGCTCCTGCAATCTGCCATCAAAATGTCGGCAGGCGAGTTTTGTTTTCCAGGGAAAAGCGCCGTTGTTTGTGTTTGGGGGCCTGTGGCTGGGAGTGGCCGGCTGGCTCCTTAGAATCCACGATACGCAGGATGGTTCCCAGACCTGAGGTGGCACCAGTGTAAAGTCGGGCTGGTTTTATAGTACCAAGTGCGTCCTGCAATCTGCCATCCAGAAGCGGGGCAGCTTACTTTTGTTTGCCAGGGAAACGGGCCGAGCTTTGTGTCAGGGGGCCTATGGCTGGGAGTGACCGGCTGGCTCCTGAAAAGCTACGATAGGCAGGATGGTGACCAGACCCATGGTGGCACCAGTGCCATGTTCGGCTGATTTCATAGTACCAAGTGGCTCCTGCAATCTGCCATCAAATAGTCGGCAGGCGAGTTTTGTTTTCCAGGGAAAAGCGCCGTTGTTTTTGTCTGCGGGCCTGTGGCTGGAGTGGCCGGCTGGCTCCTTAGAATCCACGATACGCAGCATGGTTCCCAGACCCAAGGTGGCACCAGTGCCAAGTTGGGCTGGTTTGATAGTACCAAGTGGTTCCTGCAATCTGCCATCAAAAATTTGGCAGGCGAGTTTTGTTTTCCAGGGAAAAGCGTCGTTGTTTGTGTTTGGGGGCCTGTGGCTGGGAGTGGCCGGCTGGCTCCTTAGAATCCACGATACGCAGGATGGTTCCCAGACCCAAGGTGGCACCAGTCCCAAGTTGGGCTGGTTTGATAGTACCAAGTGTTTCCTGCAATCTGCCATCCAGAAGCGGGGCAGCTTACTTTTGTTTGCCAGGGAAACGGGCCGAGGTTTGTGTCTGGGGGCCTATGGCTGGGAGTGACCGGCTGGCTCCTGAAAGGCTACGATAGGCAGGATTGTGACCAGACCCATGGTGGCACCAGTGTCAAGTTGGGCTGGTTTGATAGTACCAAGTGGCTCCTGCAATCTGCCATCAAAAACTTGGCAGGCGAGTTTTGTTTCCCAGGGAAAAGCGACGTTGTTTGTGTTTGGGGGCCTGTGGCTGGGAGTGGCCGGCTGGCTAATTAGAATCCACGACAGGCAGGATGGTTCCCAGACCAGAGGTGACACCAGTGCCAAGTCGGGCTAGTTTGATGGTGAAAAGTGGCTCCTGCAATCTGCCATCCAGAAGCGGGTTAACTTACTTTTGTTTGCCAGGGAAAAGGGCCGAGGTTTTTGTCTGGGGGCCTATGGCTGGGAGTGACCGGCTGGCTCCTGAAAAGCTACGATAGGCAGGATGGTGACCAGACCCATGGTGGCACCAGTGCCAAGTTGGGCTGGTTTGATAGTACCAAGTGGCTCCTGCAATCTGCCATCAAAAAGTTGGCAGGCGAGTTTGTTATCCAGGGAAAAGCGCCGTTGTTTTTGTTTGGGGGCCTGTGGCTGGGAGTGGCCGGCTGGCTAATTAGAATCCACGATACGCAGCATGGTTCCCAGACCTGAGGTGGCACCAGTGCCAAGTTGGGCTGGTTTGATACTACCAAGTGCGTCCTGCAATCTGCCATCCAGAAGCGGGGCAGCTTACTTTTGTTTGCCAGGGAAACGGGCCGAGGTTTTGTCTGGGGGCCTATGGCAGGGAGTGACCGGCTGGCTCCTGAGAAACTACGATAGGCAGGATGGTGACCAGACCCATGGTGGCACCAGTGCCAAGTTGGGCTGGTTTGATAGTACCAAGTGGCTCCTGCAATCTGCCATCAAAATGTTGGCAGGCGAGTTTTGTTTTCCAGGGAAAAGCGCCGTTGTTTGTGTTTGGGGGCCTGTGGCTGGGAGTGGCCGGCTGGCTCCTTAGAATCCAAAATACGCAGGATGGTTCCCAGACCTGAGGTGGCACCAGTGCCAAGTTGGGCTGGTTTGATTGTAGCAAATGGTTCCTGCAATCTACCATCCAGAAGCGGGGCAGCTTACTTCTGTTTGCCAGGGAAACGGGCCGAGCTTTGTGTCTGGGGGCCTATGGCTGGGAGTGACCGGCTGGCTCCTGAAAAGCTACGATAGGCAGGATGGTGACCAGACCCATGGTGGCACCAGTGCCATGTTCGGCTGATTTCATAGTACCAAGTGGCTCCTGCAATCTGCCATCAAAATGTTGGCAGGCGAGTTTTGTTTTCCAGGGAAAAGCGCCGTTGTTTGTGTCTGCGGGCCTGTGGCTGGAGTGGCCGGCTGGCTCCTTAGAATCCACAATACGCAGCATGGTTCCCAGACCCAAGGTGGCACCAGTGCCAAGTTGGGCTGGTTTAATAGTACCAAGTGGTTCCTGCAATCTGCCATCAAAAAGTTGTCAGGCGAGTTTTGTTTTCCAGGGAAAATCGCCGTTGTTTTTGTTTGGGGGCCTGTGGCTGGGAGTGGCCGGCTGGCTCCTTAGGATCCACGATACCCAGGATGGTACCCAGACCAGAGGTGGCACCAGTACCAAGTCGGGCTGGTTTGATAATAACAAGTGGATCCTGCAATCTGCCATCCAGAAGCAGGGCAGCTTACTTTTGTTTGCCAGGGAAACGGTCCGAGCTTTGTGTCAGGGGGCCTATGGCTGGGAGTGACCGGCTGGCTCCTGAAAAGCTACGATAGGCAGGATGGTGACCAGACCCATGGTGGCACCAGTGCCAAGTTGGGCTGGTTTGATAGTACCAAGTGGCTCCTGCAATCTGCCATCAAAAAGTTGGCAGGCGAGTTTTGTTTTCCAGTGAAAAGCGCCGTTGTGTGTGTTTTGGGGCCTGTGGCTGGGAGTGGCCAGCTGGCTCCTTAGAATCCACGATACGCAGGATGGTTCCCAGACCCAAGGTGGCACCAGTGCCAAGTCGGGCTGGTTTGTTAGTACCAAGTGGTTCCTGCAATCTGCCATCCAGAAGCGGGGCAGCTGAATTTTGTTTGCCAGAGAAAAAGGCTGTTGTTTGTGTTTCGGGGCCTGTGGCTGGCAGTGGACGGCTGGCTCCTGAAAATCCATGATACGCAGCATGGTTCCCAGACCCAAGGTGGCACCAGTGCCAAGTCGGGCTGGTTTCATAGTACCCAGTAGCTCCTGCAATCTGCCATCCAGAAGAGGGGCAGTTGAATTTTGTTTTCCAGAGAAAAGGGCCGTGGTTTGTGTTTGGGGCCTATGGCTGAGAGTGACCGGCTGGCTCCTGAAAAGCTACGATAGGCAGGATGGTGACCAGACCGATGGTGGCACCAGTGCCAAGTCGGGCTGGTTTGATAATACTAAATAGCTCCTGCAATCTGCCATCCAGACGCGGGGCAGCGGATTTTTGCTTGCTGGAGAAAAGTTCCGTGGGTGTTTTTGGGGGTATATGGCTGGACGTTGCCGGCTGACTCCTTAAAAACATCGATACGCAGGATGGTTCCCTGACCCAAGGTGGCATCACTGCCAAGTCGGGCTGTTTTCGTAGTACCAAGTGGCTCCTGCAATTTGCCATCCAGAAGAGGGGAAGTTGAGTTTTGTTTACCAGAGAAAAGGGCCGTGGTTTGTGTTTTGGGGCATATGGCTGAGAGTGGCCGGCTGGCGCCTGAAAATCCACGATAGGCAGGATGGTTCCCAGAGCCAAGGTGGCACCAGTGCCATGTTGGCCTGGTTTGATAGTACCATGTGGCTCCTGCAATCTGCCATCCAGAAGCGGGGCAGCTTACTTTTGTTTGCCAGGGAAACGGCCCGAGGTATTTGTCTGGGGGCCTATGGCTGGGAGTGACCGGCTGGCTCCTGAAAAGCTACGATAGGCAGGATGGTGACCAGACCCATGGTGGCACCAGTGCCAAGTTGGGCTGGTTTGATAGTACCAAGTGGCTCCTGCAATCTGCCATCAAAAAGTTGGCAGGCGAGTTTTGTTTTCCAGGGTAACGCGCCGTTGCTTTTGTTTAGAGGCCTGTGGCTGGGAGTGTCCGCCTGTCCTCTTAGAATCTACGTTGCGCAGCATGGTTCCCAGAGCCAAGGTGGCACCAGTGCCAAGTTGGGCTGGTTTGATAGTAGCAAGTGGTTCCTGCAATCTGCCATCCAGAAGAGGGGCAGCTTACTTTTGTTTGCCAGGGAAACGGGCCGAGGTATTTCTCTGGGGGCCTATGGCAGGGAGTGACAGGCCGGCTCCTGAAAAGCTAAGATAGGCAGGATGTTTACCAGACCCATGATGGCACCAGTGCCAAGTTGGGCTAATTTGATACTACCAAGTGGCTCCTGCAATCTGCCATCCAGAATCGGGGGTGCTTCCTTTTGTTTTCCAGGGAAACGGGCCGAGGTTTGTGTCTGGGGGTTTGTGGCTGGGAGTGACCGGCTGGCTCCTGAAAAGCTACGATAGGCAGGATGGTGACCAGACCCATGGTGGCACCAGTGCCAAGATGGGCTGGTTTGATAGTACCAAGTGGCTCCTGCAATCTGCCATCAAAATGTTGGCAGGCGAGTTTTGTTTTCAAGGGAAAAGCGCCGTTGTTTGTGTTTGGGCGCCTGTGGCACGGAGTGGCCGGGTGGCTGCTTAGAATCCACGATACGCAGGATGGTTCCCAGACCCAAGGTGGCACCAGTGCCAAGTCGGGCTGTTTTGACACTACCAAGTGGCTCCTGCAATCTGCCATCCAGAATCGGGGCAGCTTAATTTTGTTTGCCAGGGAAACGGTCCGAGGTTTGTGATGGGGGCCTATGGCTGGGAGTGACCGGCTGGCTCCTGAAATAGTACAATTGGCAGGATGGTTCCCAGACCCATAATGGCACCAGTGCCAAGTTGGGATGATTTGATAGTACCAAGTGGCTCCTGCAATCTGCCATCAAAAAGCTGGCAGGCGAGTTTTCTTTTCCAGGGAAAAGCGCCGTTGATTTTGTTTGGAGGCCTGTGGCTGGCAGTGGCTGCCTGTCGTCTTAGAATCCGGGTTACGCAGAATGGTTCCCAGAGCCAAGGTGGCACCAGTGCCAAGTTGGGCTGGTTTGATGGTGCAAAGTGGCTCCTGCAATCTGCCATCCATAAGTGCGGTAGCTTACTTTTGTGTGCCAGGGAAACAGGCCGAGGTTTGTGTCTGGGGGCCTATGGCTGGGAGTGACCGGCTGGCTCCTGAAAAGCTACGATAGGCAGGATGGTGACCAGACCCATGGTGGCACCAGTGCCAAGTTGGGCTGGTTTGATAGTACCAAGTGGCTCCTGCAATCTGCCATCAAAATGTTGGCAGGCGAGTTTTGTTTTCCAGGGAAAAGCGCCGTTGTGTGTGTTTTGGGGCCTGTGGCTGGGAGTGGCCAGCTGGCTCCTTAGAATCCACGATACGCAGGATGGTTCCCAGACCCAAGGTGGCACCAGTGCCAAGTCGGGCTGGTTTGTTAGTACCAAGTGGTTCCTGCAATCTGCCATCCAGAAGCGGGGCAGCTGAATTTTGTTTGCCAGAGAAAAAGGCTGTTGTTTGTGTTTCGGGGCCTGTGGCTGGCAGTGGACGGCTGGCTCCTGAAAATCCATGATACGCAGCATGGTTCCCAGACCCAAGGTGGCACCAGTGCCAAGTAGGGCTGGTTTCATAGTACCTAGTGGCTCCTGCAATCTGCCATCCAGAAGCGGGGCAGCTTACATTTGTTTGCCAGGGAAACGGGCCGAGGTATTTGTCTGGGGGCCTATGGCTGGGAGTGACCGCCTGGCTCCTGAAAAGCTACGATAGGCAGGATGGTGACCAGACCCATGGTGGCACCAGTGCCAAGTTGGGCTGGTTTGATAGTACCAAGTGGCTCCTGCAATCTGCCATCCAGAAGCGGGGTAGCTTACTTTTGTTTGCCAGGGAAACGGGCAGAGCTTTCTGTCTGGGGGCCTATGGTTGGGAGTAACCGGCTGGCTCCTGAAAAGCTACGATAGGCAGGATGGTTCCCAGATCCAAGATGGCACCAGTGCCAAGTCGGGGTGGTTTGATGGTGCAAAGTGGCTCCTGCAATCTGCCATCCAGACGCGGGGCAGCGGATTTTTGTTTCCAAGAGAAATGGTCCGTGGTTTGTTTTTGGGGCTATATGGCTGGGCGTGGCCTGCTGGCTCCTTATAAAGCTACGATAGGCAGGATGGTTCCCTGACCCAAGGTGGCACCAGTGCCAAGTCGGGCGGTTTTCGTAGTACAAAGTGCGTCCTAAAATTTGCCATCCAGAAGAGGGGCAGTTGAGTTTTGTTTACCAGAGAAAAGGGCCGTGGTTTGTTTTTGGGGGCATATGGCTGATAGTGGCCGTCTGGCGCCTGAAAATCCACGATAGGCAGGATGGTTCCCAGACCAGAGGTGGCACCAGTGCCAAGTCGGGCTGGTTTGATAGTACTAAATAGCACCTGCAATCTGCCATGCAGAAGCGGGGCAGCTTACTTTTGTTTGCCAGGGAAACGGGCCGAGGTTTGTGTCTGGGGGCCTATGGCTGGGAGTGACCGCCTGGCTCCTGAAAAGCTACGATAGGCAGGATGGTTACCAGACCCATGGTGGCACCAGTGCCAAGTCGGGGTGGTTTGATGGTGCAAAGTGGCTCCTGCAATCTGCCATCAAAAAGTTGGCAGGCCAGTTTTGTTTTCCAGGGAAAAGCGCCGTTGTTTGTGTTTGGGGGACTGTGGCTGGGAGTGACCGGCTGGCTCCTTAGAACACACGATACGCAGGATGGTTCCCAGACCCAAGGTGGCACCAGTGCCACGTCGGGCTGGTTTGATGGTGAAAAGTGGCTCCTGCAATCTGCCATCCTGAAGCGGGGTAGCTTACATTTGTGTGCCAGGGAAACGGGCCGAGGTTTATGACTGGGGGCCTAGGGCTAGAAGTGACCGGCTGGCTCCTGAAAAGCAACAATAGGCAGGATGGTACCCAGACCCAAGGTGGCACCAGTGCGAAGTTGGGCTGGTTTGATGGTACCAACTGGCTCCTGCAATCTGCCATCTAAAAGTTGTCAGGCGAGTTCTGTTTTCCAGGGAAAAGCGCCGTTGATTTTGTTTGGAGGCCTGTGGCTGGCAGTGGCTGCCTGTCGTCTTACAATCCGGGTTACGCAGCATGGTTCCCAGAGCCAAGGTGGCACCAGTGTCAAGTTGGGCTGGTTTGATTGTACCAAGTGGCTCCTGCAATCTGCCATCCAGAAGCGGGGCAGCTTACTTTTGTTTGCCAGGGAAACGGGCCGAGGTATTTGTCTGGGGACCTATGGCTGGGAGTGACCGGCTGGCTCCTGAAAAGCTACGATAGGCAGGATGGTTCCCTGACCCAAGGTGGCACCAGTGCCAAGTCGGGCGGTTTTCGTAGTACAAAGTGCGTCCTAAAATTTGCCATCCAGAAGAGGGGCAGTTGAGTTTTGTTTACCAGAGAAAAGGGCCGTGGTTTGTTTTTGGGGGCATATGGCTGATAGTGGCCGTCTGGCCCCTGAAAATCCACGATAGGCAGGATGGTTCCCACACCAGAGGTGGCACCAGTGCCAAGTTGGGCTGGTTTGATAGTACTAAATAGCACCTGCAATCTGCCATGCAGAAGCGGGGCAGCTTACTTTTGTTTGCCAGGGAAACGGGCCGAGGTTTGTGTCTGGGGGCCTATGGCTGGGAGTGACCGCCTGGCTCCTGAAAAGCTACGATAGGCAGGATGGTGACCAGACCCATGGTGGCACCAGTGCCAAGTTGGGCTGGTTTGATAGTACCAAGTGGCTCCTGCAATCTGCCATCAAAAAGTTGGCAGGCCAGTTTTGTTTTCCAGGGAAAAGCGCCGTTGTTTGTGTTTGGGGGACTGTTGGTGGGAGTGGCCGGCTGGCACCTTAGAACACACGATACGCAGGATGGTTCCCAGACCCAAGGTGGCACCAGTGCCACGTCGGGCTGGTTTGATGGTGAAAAGTGGCTCCTGCAATCTGCCATCCTGAAGCGGGGTAGCTTACATTTGTGTGCCAGGGAAACGGGCCGAGGTTTATGACTGGGGGCCTAGGGCTAGAAGTGACCGGCTGGCTCCTGAAAAGCAACAATAGGCAGGATGGTTCCCAGACCCAAGGTGGCACCAGTGCCAAGTTGGGCTGGTTTGATGGTACCAACTGGCTCCTGCAATCTGCCATCTAAAAGTTGTCAGGCGAGTTTTGTTTTCCAGGGAAAAGCGCCGTTGATTTTGTTTGGAGGCCTGTGGCTGGCAGTGGCTGCCTGTCGTCTTACAATCCGGGTTACGCAGCATGGTTCCCAGAGCCAAGGTGGCACCAGTGTCAAGTTGGGCTGGTTTGATTGTACCAAGTGGCTCCTGCAATCTGCCATCCAGAAGCGGGGCAGCTTACTTTTGTTTGCCAGGGAAACGGGCCGAGGTATTTGTCTGGGGACCTATGGCTGGGAGTGACCGGCTGGCTCCTGAAAAGCTACGATAGGCAGGATGGTGACCAGACCCATGGTGGCACCAGTGCCAAGTTGGGCTGGTTTGATAGTACCAAGTGTCTCCTGCAATCTGCCATCAAAAAGTTGGCAGGTCAGTTTTGTTTTCCAGGGAAAAGCGCCGTTGTTTCTGTTTGGGGGACTGTGGCTGGGAGTGGCCGGCTGGCTCCTTAGAACACAGGATACGCAGGATGGTTCCCAGACCCAAGGTGGCACCAGTGCCAAGTCGGGCTGGTTTGATAGCACCAAGTGGCTCCTGCAATCTGCCATGCAGAAGCGGGGCAGCTTACTTTTGTTTTCCAGGGAAACGGACCGAGGTTTTTTTCTGGGGGCCTATGGCTGGGAGTGACCGGCTGGCTCCTGAAAAGCTACGATAGGCAGGATGGTGACCAGACCCATGGTGGCACCAGTGCCAAGTTGGGCTGGTTTGATAGTACCAAGTGGCTCCTGCAATCTGCCATCAAAAAGTTGGCAGGCGAGTTTTGTTTTCCAGGGAAAAGCGCCGTTGTGTGTATTTTGGGGCCTGTGGC
This sequence comes from Melospiza melodia melodia, assembly GCF_035770615.1. Taxonomy (NCBI): domain Eukaryota; kingdom Metazoa; phylum Chordata; class Aves; order Passeriformes; family Passerellidae; genus Melospiza; species Melospiza melodia. Next base: position 41,812,079 of record NC_086197.1, read on the forward strand.
TGGGAGTGGCCAGCTGGCTCCTTAGAATCCACGATACGCAGGATGGTTCCCAGACTCAAGGTGGCACCAGTGCCAAGTCGGGCTGGTTTGTTAGTACCAAGTGGTTCCTGCAATCTGCCATCCAGAAGCGGGGCAGCTGAATTTTGTTTGCCAGAGAAAAAGGCTGTTGTTTGTGTTTCGGGGCCTGTGGCTGGCAGTGGACGGCTGGCTCCTGAAAATCCATGATACGCAGCATGGTTCCCAGACCCAAGGTGGCACCAGTGCCAAGTAGGGCTAGTTTCATAGTACCCAGTGGCTCCTGCAATCTGCCATCCAGAAGAGGGGCAGTTGAGTTTTGTTTTCCAGAGAAAAGGGCCGTGGTTTGTGTTTGGGGCCTATGGCTGAGAGTGACCGTCTGGCCCCTGAAAATCCACGATAGGAAGGATGGTTCCCAGATCCAAGGTGGCAGCAGTGCCATGTTGTGCTGGTGTGATAGTCCCAAGTGGCTCCTGCAATCTGCCATCCAGAAGTGGGGCAGCTGAATTTTGTTTGCCAGAGAAAAAGGCTGTGGTTTTTGTTTGGGGGCCTATGGCTGGGAGTGGCCGGCTGGCTCCTGAAAATCCATGATACGCAGCATGGTTCCCAGACCCAAGGTGGCACCTGTGCCAAGTGGGGCTGGTTTCACAGTGTCAAGTGCCTCCTGCAATCTCCCATCCAGAAGCGGGGCAGCTGAGTTTTGTTTGCCTGTGAAACGAGCCGTTGTTTTTGATTGGTGTCTGTGGCCGAGAATGTTCAGCTGGCTCCTGACAATCCACAATATGAAGGATGGTTCCCAGACCCAAGGTGGCACCAGTGCCAAGTCTTGCTGGTTTGATAGTACCAAGTGGCTCCTGCAATCTGCCATCCAGAAGCGGTGCAGCTGAGTTTTGTTTGCCAGAGGAAAGGGCCGTTGTTTGTGTTTGGGGGCATATGGCTGGGAGTGGCTGGCTGTCTCATTAAAAAGATCGATACGCAGGATGGTTCCCAGACCCAAGGTGGCACCAGTGCCAAGTCGGGCTGTTTTTATAGTACCAAGTGCGTCCTGCAATTTGCCATCCAGAAGAGGGGCAGTTGAGTTTTGTTTGCCAGAGAAAAGCGCCGTTGTTTGTGTTTGGGGGCTTGTGGCTGGGAGTGGCCGACTGGCGCCTTAGAATCTGCGATACGCAGCATGGTTCCCAGACCCAAGGTGGCACCAGTTCCAAGTTGGGCTGGTTTGATAGTACCAAGTGGCTCCTGCAATCTGCCATCCAGAAGCGGGGCAGCTTACTTTTGTTTGCCAGGGAAACGGGCCGAGGTTTGTGTTTGGGGGCCTATGGCTGGGAGTGACCGGCTGGCTCCTGGAAAGCTACAATAGGCAGGATGGTGACCAGACCCATGGTGGCACCAGTGCCAAGTTGGGCTGGTTTGATAGTACCAAGTTGCTCCTGCAATCTGCCATCAAAAAGTTGGCAGGCGAGTTTTGTTTTCCAGGGAAAAGCGCCGTTGATTTTGTTTGGGGGCCTGTGGCTGGGAGTGGCCGGCTGGCTCCTTAGAATCCACGATACGCAGGATGGTTCCCAGACCCAAGGTGGCACCAGTGCCAAGTCGGGCTGGTTTGATACTACCAAGTGGTTCCTGCAATCTGCCATCCAGAAGCAGGGCAGCTTACTTTTGTTTGCCAGGGAAACGGGCCGTGGGTTTTGTTTGGGGGCATATAGCTGAGAGTGGCCCGCTGGCCCCTGAAAATCCACGCTAGGCAGCATGGTTCCCAGATGCAAGGTGGCACCAGTGCCAAGTCGGGCTGGTTTGATGGTGCAAAGTGGCTCCTGCAATCTGCCATCCAGAAGCGGGGCAGCTGATTTTTGTTTGCCAGAGAAAAATTCCGTGGATTGTTTTTGGGGGCATATTGCTGGGAGTGGCCGGCTGGCTCCTTAAAATGCTCGATACGCATGATGGTTCCCAGGCCCAAGGTGTCACCACTACCAAGTCGGCCTGCGGTTTTAGTATCAAGTTCATCCTGCAATTTGCCATCCAGAAGAGGGGCAGTTGAGTTTTGTTTGCCAGAGAAACGGGCCGAGGTTTCTGTTTGGGGACATATGGCTGAGAGTGGCCGGCTGGCCTCTGAAAATCCACGATACACAACATGGTTCCCAGATCCAAGGTGGCACCAGTGCCAAGTTGGGCTGGTTTGATAGTCCCAAGTGTCTCCTGCAATCTGCCATCCAGAAGCGGGGCAGCTTACTTTTGTTTGCCAGAGAAATAGGCCTAGGTTTTTGTTTGGGGGCCTGTGGCTAGGAGTGGCCGGCTGGCTCCTAAGAATCCACGATACGCAGGATGTTTACCAGACCCATGGTGGCACCAGTGCCAAGTTGGGCTGGTTTGATAGTACCAAGTGGCTCCTGCAAACTCCATCAAAAAGTTGGCAGGCGTGTTTTGTTTTCCAGGGAACAGCGCCGTTGATTTTGTTTGGGGGCCTGTGGCTGGGAGTGGCCGGCTGGCTCCTTAGAATCCACGATACGCAGGATGGTTCCCAGACCCAAGGTGACACCAGTGCCAAGTCGGGCTGGTTTGATTACACCAAGTGGCTCCTGCAATCTGCCATCCATAAGTGAGGCAGCTAAGTTTTGTTTGCCAGAAAAAAGGGCCGTGGTTTTTGTTGGGGGCCTGTGGCGGGGAGTAGCCGGCTGGCTCCTTAAAATCCACGATAGGCAGGATGGTTCCCAGACCCAAGGTGGTACCAGTGCCAAGTCGGGCTGGTTTGATAGTACCAAGTGGCTCCTGCAATCTGCCATCCAGAAGCGGGGCAGCTTACTTTTGTTTGCCAGGGAAACGGGCCGAGCTTTGTGTCTCGGGGCCTATGGCAGGGAGTGACCGGCTGGCTCCTGAAAAGCTACGATAGGCAGGATGGTGACCAGACCCATGGTGGCACCAGTGGCAAGTTGGGCTGGTTTGATAGTACCAAGTGGCTCCTGCAATCTGCCATCAAAAAGTTGGCAGGCGAGTTTTGTTTTCCAGGGAAAAGCGCCGTTGTGTGTGTTTTGGGGCCTGTGGCTGGGAGTGGCCAGCTGGCTCCTTAGAATCCACGATACGCAGGATGGTTCCCAGACCCAAGGTGGCACCAGTGCCAAGTCGGGCTGGTTTGTTAGTACCAAGTGGTTCCTGCAATCTGCCATCCAGAATCGGGGCAGCTGAATTTTGTTTGCCAGAGAAAAAGGCTGTTGTTTGTGTTTCGGGGCCTGTGGCTGGCAGTGGACGGCTGGCTCCTGAAAATCCATGATACGCAGCATGGTTCCCAGACCCAAGGTGGCACCAGTGCCAAGTAGGGCTGGTTTCATAGTACCCAGTGGCTCCTGCAATCTGCCATCCAGAAGAGGGGCAGTTGAGTTTTGTTTTCCAGAGAAAAGGGCCGTGGTTTGTGTTTGGGGCCTATGGCTGAGAGTGACCGGCTGGCCCCTGAAAATCCACGATAGGAAGGATGATTCCCAGATCCAAGGTGGCACCAGTGCCATGTTGTGCTGGTGTGATAGTCCCAAGTGGCTCCTGCAATCTGCCATCCAGAAGCGGGGCAGCTGAATTTTGTTTGCCAGAGAAAAAGGCTGTGGTTTTTGTTTGGGGGCCTATGGCTGGGAGTGGCCGGCTGGCTCCTGAAAATCCATGATACGCAGCATGGTTCCCAGACCCAAGGTGGCACCAGTGCCAAGTGGGGCTGGTTTCACAGTGTCAAGTGCCTCCTGCAATCTCCCATCCAGAAGCGGGGCAGCTGAGTTTTGTTTGCCTGTGAAACGGGCCGTTGTTTTTGATTGGGGTCTGTGGCCGAGAGTGTCCAGCTGCCTCCTGACAATCCACAATACGCAGGATGGTTCCCAGACCCAAGGTGGCACCAGTGCCAAGTCGTGCTGGTTTGATAGTACCAAGTGCGACCTGCAATTTGCCATCCAGAAGAGGGGCAGTTGAGTTTTGTTTGCCAGAGAAAAGCGCCGTTGTTTGTGTTTGGGGTCTTGTGGCTGGGAGTGGCCGACTGGCGCCTTAGAATCTGCGATACGCAGCATGGTTCCCAGACCCAAGGTGGCACCAGTGTCAAGTTGGGCTGGTTTGATAGTACCAAGTGGCTCCTGCAATCTGCCATCCAGAAGCGGGGCAGCTTACTTTTGTTTGCCAGGGAAACGGGCCGAGGTTTGTGACTGGGGGCCTATGGCTGGGAGTGACCGGCTGGCTCCTGGAAAGCTACAATAGGCAGGATGGTTACCAGACCCATGGTGGCACCAGTGCCAAGTTGGGCTGGTTTGATAGTACCAAGTTGCTCCTGCAATCTGCCATCAAAAAGTTGGCAGGCGAGTTTTGTTTTCCAGGGAAAAGCGCCGTTGTTTGTATTTGGGGGCCTGTGGCTGGGAGTGGCCGGCTGGCTCCTTAGAATCCACGATACGCAGGATGGTTCCCAGACCCAAGGTGGCACCAGTGCCAAGTCGGGCTGGTTTGATACTACCAAGTGGTTCCTGCAATCTGCCATCCAGAAGCGGGGCAGCTTACTTTTGTTTGCCAGGGAAACGGGCCGTGGGTTTTGTTTGGGGGCATATAGCTGAGAGTGGCCGGCTGGCCCCTGAAAATCCACGCTAGGCAGCATGGTTCCAGGATGCAAGGTGGCACCAGTGCCAAGTCGGGCTGGTTTGATGGGTCAAAGTGGCTCCTGCAATCTGCCATCCAGAAGCGGGGCAGCTGATTTTTGTTTGCCAGAGAAAAATTCCGTGGATTGTTTTTGGGGGCATATTGCTGGGAGTGGCCGGCTGGCTCCTTAAAATGCTCGATACGCATGATGGTTCCCAGGCCCAAGGTGTCACCACTACCAAGTCGGCCTGCGGTTTTAGTATCAAGTTCATCTTGCAATTTGCCATCCAGAAGAGGGGCAGTTGAGTTTTGTTTGCCAGAGAAACGGGCCGAGGTTTCTGTTTGGGGGCATATGGCTGAGAGTGGCCGGCTGGCCCCTGAAAATCCACGATACGCAGGATGGTTCCCAGACCCAAGGTGGCACCAGTGCCAAGTCGGGCTGGTTTGTTAGTACCAAGTGGTTCCTGCAATCTGCCATCCAGAAGCGGGGCAGCTGAATTTTGTTTGCCAGAGAAAAAGGCTGTTGTTTGTGTTTCGGGGCCTCTGGCTGGCAGTGGACGGCTGGCTCCTGAAAATCCATGATACGCAGCATGGTTCCCAGACCCAAGGTGGCACCAGTGCCAAGTAGGGCTAGTTTCATAGTACCCAGTGGCTCCTGCAATCTGCCATCCAGAAGAGGGGCAGTTGAGTTTTGTTTTCCAGAGAAAAGGGCCGTGGTTTGTGTTTGGGGCCTATGCCTGAGAGTGACCGGCTGGCCCCTGAAAATCCACGATAGGAAGGATGGTTCCCAGATCCAAGGTGGCAGCAGTGCCATGTTGTGCTGGTGTGATAGTCCCAAGTGGCTCCTGCAATCTGCCATCCAGAAGTGGGGCAGCTGAATTTTGTTTGCCAGAGAAAAAGGCTGTGGTTTTTGTTTGGGGGCCTATGGCTGGGAGTGGCCGGCTGGCTCCTGAAAATCCATGATACGCAGCATGGTTCCCAGACCCAAGGTGGCACCAGTGCCAAGTGGGGCTGGTTTCACAGTGTCAAGTGCCTCCTGCAATCTCCCATCCAGAAGCGGGGCAGCTGAGTTTTGTTTGCCTGTGAAACGGGCCGTTGTTTTTGATTGGGGTCTGTGGCCGAGAATGTTCAGCTGGCTCCTGACAATCCACAATACGCAGGATGGTTCCCAGACCCAAGGTGGCACCAGTGCCAAGTCTTGCTGGTTTGATAGTACCAAGTGGCTCCTGCAATCTGCCATCCAGAAGCGGTGCAGCTGAGTTTTGTTTGCCAGAGGAAAGGGCCGTGGGTTGTGTTTGGGGGCATATGGCTGGGAGTGGCCGGCTGTCTCATTAAAAAGATCGATACGCAGGATGGTTCCCAGACCCAAGGTGGCACCAGTGCCAAGTCGGGCTGTTTTGATAGTACCAAGTGCGTCCTGCAATTTGCCATCCAGAAGAGGGGCAGTTGAGTTTTGTTTGCCAGAGAAAAGCGCCGTTGTTTGTGTTTGGGGGCTTGTGGCTGGGAGTGGCCGACTGGCGCCTTAGAATCTGCGATACGCAGCATGGTTCCCAGACCCAAGGTGGCACCAGTTCCAAGTTGGGCTGGTTTGATAGTACCAAGTGGCTCCTGCAATCTGCCATCCAGAAGCGGGGCAGCTTACTTTTGTTTGCCAGGGAAACGGGCCGAGGTTTGTGTTTCGGGGCCTATGGCTGGGAGTGACCGGCTGGCTCCTGGAAAGCTACAATAGGCAGGAGGGTGACCAGACCCATGGTGGCACCAGTGCCAAGTTGGGCTGGTTTGATAGTACCAAGTTGCTCCTGCAATCTGCCATCAAAAAGTTGGCAGGCGAGTTTTGTTTTCCAGGGAAAAGCGCCGTTGTTTTTGTTTGGGGGCCTGTGGCTGGGAGTGGCCGGCTGGCTCCTTAGAATCCACGATACGCAGGATGGTTCCCAGACCCAAGGTGGCACCAGTGCCAAGTCGGGCTGGTTTGATACTACCAAGTGGTTCCTGCAATCTGCCATCCAGAAGCAGGGCAGCTTACTTTTGTTTGCCAGGGAAACGGGCCGTGGGTTTTGTTTGGGGGCATATAGCTGAGAGTGGCCCGCTGGCCCCTGAAAATCCACGCTAGGCAGCATGGTTCCCAGATGCAAGGTGGCACCAGTGCCAAGTCGGGCTGGTTTGATGGTGCAAAGTGGCTCCTGCAATCTGCCATCCAGAAGCGGGGCAGCTGATTTTTGTTTGCCAGAGAAAAATTCCGTGGATTGTTTTTGGGGGCATATTGCTGGGAGTGGCCGGCTGGCTCCTTAAAATGCTCGATACGCATGATGGTTCCCAGGCCCAAGGTGTCACCACTACCAAGTCGGCCTGCGGTTTTAGTATCAAGTTCATCCTGCAATTTGCCATCCAGAAGAGGGGCAGTTGAGTTTTGTTTGCCAGAGAAACGGGCCGAGGTTTCTGTTTGGGGGCATATGGCTGAGAGTGGCCGGCTGGCCTCTGAAAATCCACGATACACAACATGGTTCCCAGATCCAAGGTGGCACCAGTGCCAAGTTGGGCTGGTTTGATAGTCCCAAGTGTCTCCTGCAATCTGCCATCCAGAAGCGGGGCAGCTTACTTTTGTTTGCCAGAGAAATAGGCCTAGGTTTTTGTTTGGGGGCCTGTGGCTAGGAGTGGCCTGCTGGCTCCTAAGAATCCAAGATACGCAGGATGTTTACCAGACCCATGGTGGCACCAGTGCCAAGTTGGGCTGGTTTGATAGTACCAAGTGGCTCCTGCAAACTCCATCAAAAAGTTGGCAGGCGTGTTTTGTTTTCCAGGGAACAGCGCCGTTGATTTTGTTTGGGGGCCTGTGGCTGGGAGTGGCCGGCTGGCTCCTTAGAATCCACGATACGCAGGATGGTTCCCAGACCCAAGGTGACACCAGTGCCAAGTCGGGCTGGTTTGATTACACCAAGTGGCTCCTGCAATCTGCCATCCATAAGTGAGGCAGCTAAGTTTTGTTTGCCAGAAAAAAGGGCCGTGGTTTTTGTTGGGGGCCTGTGGCGGGGAGTAGCCGGCTGGCTCCTTAAAATCCACGATAGGCAGGATGGTTCCCAGACCCAAGGTGGTACCAGTGCCAAGTCGGGCTGGTTTGATGGTGCAAAGTGGCTCCTGCAATCTGCCATCCAGAAGCGGGGCAGCTTACTTTTGTTTGCCAGGGAAACGGGCCGAGCTTTGTGTCTCGGGGCCTATGGCAGGGAGTGACCGGCTGGCTCCTGAAAAGCTACGATAGGCAGGATGGTGACCAGACCCATGGTGGCACCAGTGCCAAGTTGGGCTGGTTTGATAGTACCAAGTGGCTCCTGCAATCTGCCATCAAAAAGTTGGCAGGCGAGTTTTGTTTTCCAGGGAAAAGCGCCGTTGTGTGTGTTTTGGGGCCTGTGGCTGGGAGTGGCCAGCTGGCTCCTTAGAATCCACGATACGCAGGATGGTTCCCAGACCCAAGGTGGCACCAGTGCCAAGTCGGGCTGGTTTGTTAGTACCAAGTGGTTCCTGCAATCTGCCATCCAGAAGCGGGGCAGCTGAATTTTGTTTGCCAGAGAAAAAGGCTGTTGTTTGTATTTCGGGGCCTGTGGCTGGCAGTGGACGGCTGGCTCCTGAAAATCCATGATACGCAGCATGGTTCCCAGACCCAAGGTGGCACCAGTGCCAAGTAGGGCTGGTTTCATAGTACCCAGTGGCTCCTGCAATCTGCCATCCAGAAGAGGGGCAGTTGAGTTTTGTTTTCCAGAGAAAAGGGCCGTGGTTTGTGTTTGGGGCCTATGGCTGAGAGTGACCGGCTGGCCCCTGAAAATCCACGATAGGAAGGATGATTCCCAGATCCAAGGTGGCACCAGTGCCATGTTGTGCTGGTGTGATAGTCCCAAGTGGCTCCTGCAATCTGCCATCCAGAAGCGGGGCAGCTGAATTTTGTTTGCCAGAGAAAAAGGCTGTGGTTTTTGTTTGGGGGCCTATGGCTGGGAGTGGCCGGCTGGCTCCTGAAAATCCATGATACGCAGCATGGTTCCCAGACCCAAGGTGGCACCAGTGCCAAGTGGGGCTGGTTTCACAGTGTCAAGTGCCTCCTGCAATCTCCCATCCAGAAGCGGGGCAGCTGAGTTTTGTTTGCCTGTGAAACGGGCCGTTGTTTTTGATTGGGGTCTGTGGCCGAGAGTGTCCAGCTGCCTCCTGACAATCCACAATACGCAGGATGGTTCCCAGACCCAAGGTGGCACCAGTGCCAAGTCGTGCTGGTTTGATAGTACCAAGTGCGACCTGCAATTTGCCATCCAGAAGAGGGGCAGTTGAGTTTTGTTTGCCAGAGAAAAGCGCCGTTGTTTGTGTTTGGGGTCTTGTGGGTGGGAGTGGCCGACTGGCGCCTTAGAATCTGCGATACGCAGCATGGTTCCCAGACCCAAGGTGGCACCAGTGCCAAGTTGGGCTGGTTTGATAGTACCAAGTGGCTCCTGCAATCTGCCATCCAGAAGCGGGGCAGCTTACTTTTGTTTGCCAGGGAAACGGGCCGAGGATTGTGACTGGGGGCCTATGGCTGGGAGTGACCGGCTGGCTCCTGGAAAGCTACAATAGGCAGGATGGTTACCAGACCCATGGTGGCACCAGTGCCAAGTTGGGCTGGTTTGATAGTACCAAGTTGCTCCTGCAATCTGCCATCAAAAAGTTGGCAGGCGAGTTTTGTTTTCCAGGGAAAAGCGCCGTTGTTTGTATTTGGGGGCCTGTGGCTGGGAGTGGCCGGCTGGCTCCTTAGAATCCACGATACGCAGGATGGTTCCCAGACCCAAGGTGGCACCAGTGCCAAGTCGGGCTGGTTTGATACTACCAAGTGGTTCCTGCAATCTGCCATCCAGAAGCGGGGCAGCTTACTTTTGTTTGCCAGGGAAACGGGCCGTGGGTTTTGTTTGGGGGCATATAGCTGAGAGTGGCCGGCTGGCCCCTGAAAATCCACGCTAGGCAGCATGGTTCCAGGATGCAAGGTGGCACCAGTGCCAAGTCGGGCTGGTTTGATGGGTCAAAGTGGCTCCTGCAATCTGCCATCCAGAAGCGGGGCAGCTGATTTTTGTTTGCCAGAGAAAAATTCCGCGGATTGTTTTTGGGAGCATATTGCTGGGAGTGGCCGGCTGGCTCCTTAAAATGCTCGATACGCATGATGGTTCCCAGGCCCAAGGTGTCACCACTACCAAGTCGGCCTGCGGTTTTAGTATCAAGTTCATCTTGCAATTTGCCATCCAGAAGAGGGGCAGTTGAGTTTTGTTTGCCAGAGAAACGGGCCGAGGTTTCTGTTTGGGGGCATATGGCTGAGAGTGGCCGGCTGGCCCCTGAAAATCCACGATACACAGCATGGTTCCCAGATCCAAGGTGGCACCAGTGCCAAGTTGGGCTGGTTTGATAGTCCCAAGTGTCTCCTGCAATCTGCCATCCAGAAGCGGGGCAGCTTACTTTTGTTTGCCAGAGAAATAGGCCTAGGTTTTTGTTTGGGGGCCTGTGGCTGGGAGTGGCCGGCTGGCTCCTAAGAATCCACGATACGCAGGATGTTTACCAGACCCATGGTGGCACCAGTGCCAAGTTGGGCTGGTTTGATAGTACCAAGTGGCTCCTGCAAACTCCATCAAAAAGTTGGCAGGCGTGTTTTGTTTTCCAGGGAACAGCGCCGTTGATTTTGTTTGGGGGCCTGTGGCTGGGAGTGGCCGGCTGGCTCCTTAGAATCCACGATACGCAGGATGGTTCCCAGACCCAAGGTGGCACCAGTGCCAAGTCGGGCTGGTTTGATTACACCAAGTGACTCCTGCAATCTGCCATCCAGAAGTGAGGCAGCTAAGTTTTGTTTGCGAGAAAAATGGGCCGTGGTTTTTGTTGGGGGCCTGTGGCTGGGAGTAGCCGGCTGGCTCCTTAAAATCCACGATAGGCAGGATGGTTCCCAGACCCAAGGTGGCACCAGTGCCAAGTCGGGCTGGTTTGATAGTACCAAGTGGCTCCTGCAATCTGCCATCCAGAAGCGGGGCAGCTGAGTTTTTATTGCCAGAGAAAAAGGCTGTGGTTTTTGTTTGGGGGCCTGTGGCTGGCAGTGGCCGGCTGGCTCCTGAAAATCCACGATACGCAGCATGGTTCCCAGACCCAAGGTGGCACCAGTACAAAGTGGGGCTCGTTTGACAGTGTCAAGTGCCTCCTGCAATCTCCCATCCAGAAGCGGGACAGCTGAGTTTTTTTTGCCAGGGAAACGGACCTTTGTTTTTGATTGGGGTCTGTGGCCGAGAGTGGTCGGCTGTCTCCTGACAATCCACAATACGCAGGATGGTTCCCAGACCAAAGGTGGCACCAGTGCCAAGTCGGGCTGGTTTGATAGTACCAAGTGGTTCCTGCAATCTGCCATCCAGAAGCGGGGCAGCTGAGTTTTGTTTGCCAGAGAAAAGGGCCGTGGGTTGTGTTTGGGGGCATATGGCTGGGAGTGGCCACCTGGCTCCTTAAAATGCACGATACGCCGCATGGTAACCAGACGCAAGGTGGCACCAGTGCCAAGTCGGGCTGTTTTTGTAGTACCCAGTGGCTCCTGCAATTTGCCATCCAGAAGCGGGGCAGCTAAATTTTGTTTGCTAGAGAAAAGGGCTGTGGTTTGTGTTTGGGGGCCTATGGCCGAGAGTGGTAGGCTGGCCCCTGAAAATCAACGATAGGCAGGATGGTTCCCAGATCCAAGGTGGCACCAGTGCCAAGTAAGGCTGGTTGTATGGTTCAAAGTGACTCCTGCAATCTGCCATCCAGAAGCGGGACAGCTGAGTTTTTTTTGCCAGAGAAAAGGTCCGTGGTTTCTTTTTGGGGCATACGGCTGGGAATTGCCGGCTGGCTCCTTAAAATGCTCGATACGCAGGATGGTTCCCAGAGCCAAGGTGGCACCACTGCCAAGTCGGGCTCTTTTTGTAGTACCAAGTGCGTCCTGCAATTTGCCATCCAGAAGAGGGGCAGTTGAGTTTTGTTTGCCAGAGAAAAGGGCCGAGGTTTGTGTTTGGGAGGATATGGCTGGGAATGACCGGCTGGCCCCTGAAAATCCACGATACGCCGGATGGTTCCCAGATCCAAGATGGTACCATTACCAAGTCGGGCTGCTTTGATAGTCCCAAGTGGCTCCTGCAAACTGCCACACCAGAAGCGGGGCAGCTGAGTTTTGTTTGCCAGGGAAATGGGCCGTTGTTTGTGTTTGGGGGCCTGTGGCTGGGAGTGTTCGGCTGGTTCCTGAATATGTACGATACGCAGGATTGTTCCCAGATCCAAGGTGGCAGCAGTGCCATGTTGTGCTGGTGTGATAGTCCCAAGTGGCTCCTGCAATCTGCCATCCAGAAGTGGGGCAGCTGATTTTTGTTTGCCAGAGAAAAGGTCCGTGGTTTGTGTTTGGGGGCATATGGCTGAGAGTGGCCGGCTGGCCCCTGAAAATCCACGATACACAGGATGGTTCCCAGATCCAAGGTGGCACCTGTGCCAAGTCGGGCTGATTTGATAGTACTAAGTAGCTCCTGCAATCTGCCATCCAGAAGCGGGGCAGCTTACTTTTGTTTGCCAGGGAAACGGGCCGAGGTTTCTGTTTGGGGGCCTATGGCTGGGAGTGACCGGCTGGCTCCTGAAAAGCTACAATAGGCAGGATGGTTCCCAGAGCCAAGGTGGCACCAGTGCCAAGTTGGGCTGGTTTGATAGTACCAAGTGGCTCCTGCAATCTGCCATCCAGAAGCGGGGCAGCTTACTTTTGTTTGCCAGAGAAATAGGCCTAGGTTTTTGTCTGGGGGCCTGTGGCTAGGAGTGGCCGGCTGGCTCCTAAGAATCCACGATACGCAGGATGTTTCCCAGACCCAAGGTGACACCAGTGCCAAGTCGGGCTGGTTTGATAGTACCAAGTGGCTCCTGCAAACTCCATCAAAAAGTTGGCAGGCGTGTTTTGTTTTCCAGGGAACAGCGCCGTTGATTTTGTTTGGGGGCCTGTGGCTGGGAGTGGCCGGCTGGCTCCTTAGAATCCACGATACGCAGGATGGTTCCCAGACCCAAGGTGGCACCAGTGCCAAGTCGGGCTGGTTTGATTACACCAAGTGGCTCCTGCAATCTGCCATCCAGAAGTGAGGCAGCTAAGTTTTGTTTGCCAGAAAAAAGGGCCGTGGTTTTTGTTGGGGGCCTGTGGCTGGGAGTGGCCGGCTGGCTCCTTAGAATCCACCATACGCAGGATGGTTCCCAGACCCAAGGTGGCACCAGTGCCAAGTCGGGCTGGTTTGATAGTCCCAAGTGGCTCCTGCAAACTGCCATCCAGAAGCGGGGCAGCTGAGTTTTGTTTGCCAGGGAAATGGGCCGTTGTTTGTGTTTGGGGGCCTGTGGCTGGGAGTGTTCGGCTGGTTCCTGAATATGTACGATACGCAGGATTGTTCCCAGACCCAAGGTGGCACCAGTGCCAAGTCGGGCTGGTTTGATGGTGCAAAGTGGCTCCTGCAATCTGCCATCCAGACGCGGGGCAGCGGATTTTTGTTTCCATGAGAAATGGTCCGTGGTTTGTTTTTGGGGGTATATGGCTGGGCCTGGCCGGCTGGCTCCTTAAAAAGCTCGATATGCAGGATGGTTCCCTGACACAAGGTGGCACCAGTGCCACGTCGGGCGGTTTTCGTAGTACAAAGTGCGTCCTAAAATTTGCCATCCAGAAGAGGGGCAGTTGAGTTTTGTTTGCCAGAGAAAAGGTCCGTGGTTTTTTTTTGGGGGCATATGGCTGAGAGTGGCTGGGTGGCCCCTGAAAATCCACGATACACAGGATGGTTCCCAGATCCAAGGTGGCACCTGTGCCAAGTCGGGCTGATTTGATAGTACTAAGTAGCTCCTGCAATCTGCCATCCAGAAGCGGGGCAGCTTACTTTTGTTTGCCAGGGAAACGGGCCGAGGTTTGTGTTTGGGGGCCTATGGCTGAGAGTGACCGGCTGGCTCCTGAAAAGCTACAATAGGCAGGATGGTGACCAGACCCATGGTGGCACCAGTGCCAAGTTGGGCTGGTTTGATAGTACCAAGTGGTTCCTGCAATCTGCCATCCAGAAGCAGGGCAGCTGAGTTTTGTTTGCCAGAGAAAAGGGCCTTGGTTTGTGTTTGGGGGCATATGGCTGGGTGTGGCCAGCTGGCTCCTTAAAATGCACGATATGCAACATGGCTCCCAGACCCAAGGTGGCACCAGTGCCAAGTTGGGCTGGTTTGATAGTACCAAGTGGCTCCTGCAATCTTCCATGATCACGTGGAGAAATACTTTCTGGTTTCAGCCTCATGCTCTTTCTTCTCTCCCTCAACTTCTCTATCACCTCTCATCTGGTTCACATGCGCTGTCTTCAAGGTCCACAGGCTACTTTTCACAGAATCTTCTGGCCTGATGAAGTAAGAATGATGAATAGAACAGAGCTGGGATCTATTTTCCAGTTTGGATAAAATGCATTCTGCACACAAATCCAAGGAGAACGTGCTGCCCCGATGCCCAGAAAATCTTTCACTCCTGCTAGTGTTCTACGTCAACCGCAACTTAGTCTGAAAGAAAAGCTTTTTCTCTGAGAGCATCTGAGAGGTTTGCATGAAGCACTGATATCTGACATATGCAATTTTGAATAGGAGAGGAAAAAGAAAATGGCAAGGAGTTTTTAATTTTAGTGGTTTCAATTTTAATTTCCGTGCACTTTTTCAAAACTTGTCAGCTCAAATGCCCATCAACATCTTTTAGTCATCTGTAAGTCAGTATTCATATAAAATGTGCTTCAAATCCAAAGAATTTCAAATTTGCACTCCAAGCTTCTATGCCTAGATTTATGATTTCCTACACATATTAGATGAAAGGAAGGCCTTTTTTACTGTGGGAGTGCTGGAACACTGGAACAGGTTGCCCAGAGAAGTTGTGGGTGTCCCATCCCTGAAAGTATTCAAGGTCACCTTGGACGGGGCTTGGAGCAGCAACAAAGGAGAAGCTTGATGGTAGAGAAACAAAGTTGGACTATAGAAGAAACTCGGATTGAAGTATAGGATCAAGTTTTCTCTCAGCTCTTGGGGTAAATTCAAAGTTGTACAAAATGACATTTATCTGTGCTATTCACTACTGTAACAGAAAGTTTCATGAAAACTGTACAGAAGATAGTAAATTTTAAAAGAGATAAGAATTACAGCATAAAATCCATGGGATAGGTTACAACATGAGACACTCTCTAAGAGAAAATCTCTTTGTTTCAGCACTTCATCGGGGTAAGATTTCATGAAGTGCCAAAGAAGGTGGCAAAATATCATTCGGGACATTATTTACTGGAATTCAGCCTGGCCATTAGTAGGAACTGCCTTTGAACATATCATGTAGATATACCACACACGCTTTCCCTTCACTGAAAAATTACTGTTTACAACAAATAAGCAATTGACGATCAAAATTGATTGAAAGCATCTTAAACATGTCAAGTATTTCATTGTAGATGATCTGTGATCCAAATGCTTCTTCCACCTTCGAGAGGGACAGAAGAATTCTTCCATATCATGATGGTTTAAAATTGTATCAACCAATGTTTTCTGCTGAAAAGATATCATCTATTTTTTTCTATTTTTGGAAGAAAATATTCCTAGACATACAACAGGTGAGAACTAAGTAATTTTAAAGAAACAAATGAAATGAAAATATTCTGTAAATAGAATGAAATGAAAAGCTGTGTTTTAAATAGGAGCTAAATATTAAACAGAATTTTTGTACCAGGCATTTGAATTACTGCACCAGCTCTTTTGCCCATCAAGAGAGGCATTTAGCATTTCAGTCTTTTCCAAGGTGTTCATGATCTGCTATGCTGATCTCTGTGTGTGCCTAGGTGTGTGTGGAGGGGGGGGCATATGAAGGGGAGTGTGTATGTTTGCTTTACAATTGTTGTGGCAGATTCATGCCTCAGCTCCACATTTTGTTTTAAAAAGGTCACACCGAGTGGATATGAAGTTTACTATCAACAAGAGATCGATTCCCAAATCATCCATTTGACTCTCCCTTATAAATCATGTGCTTTGTTGCATATTTTATCAAATATACTTTCAAGCCAGATGGAGGAAGGAGGATGTGGGAATCCCTCCACCATCTTGCAACTTTTATGTAAGTAGGTTTTCAAGAAAATCATCATTTCTCTTTTAAATATGTCTGGAACAGGCATGATGGTAGTGTCAACCTGTTGGAGTTTTTGTTGCTGGAAGAAGTTGTACAAAAGGATTGGTTTTTACATTGACCAGTTACTGAATCAAGCGCAGGAATACATTGGAAATTTAGCTGGGGGTTCCTTTTCCCAGCAGACTACTTCTAGAACGAGCTTGTACACTGAAGCTGACTCTTTTGCTCTCTTTTTGTTTCTTTCCTATTTTCTTGGCTTCTTTGCCACTATCTAGACAATTTTGGAACTTTGTTCCCAACTAAAATGGTTTCAATAGTCTGATTGTGATCATACATTTTTACAAGGAATTTTTAAAATCTTTCCTCGAGTCCAGAAAGTCAAGGACTTAGATCTTTTTCTTCCCTTATCAATATTGCCATGAAATTGATAAATAAAGACCAACTCTTTATTTTTGTTTTTAACCCACGTAGATAATTCCCATCCATTAATCCATTTTGTGGACCAATAGCTGCCATTCTGATGGAAGCTGTCACTTCTTAACAATAGGCATTCTGTGACTATGTTGACTGCACTTTGGGTGAAGATCCTAACTGGTCTTAGATATACATAGGGAGAAATTTGCTCAGCCAGTGTCAGTCTTAAGCATGCGTATCAGAAGATCTTTCTAGAGCTGGGAATTTTCCCATGAAAGGGATTCAGTTAGGGAAGAGACACTTGTGCCAGAGTTTTACATTCTTCTTGAACACTGCTTAAGGAACTTAGATGCCATGTCCATTTGGATCTCTGTCTGCACAGAACTTTGTCATGCCAGCGCTTTGAAATGCATCTTGAAGAGAATTCACTAGCACAGAATGAAAGAGAGTGGAAGGGGTTGGTGGGGCTAACCAGGCCCAACCCCCCTGCCTAAACCAGGATACCTAGAGCCTCTTGCCCAGGATTCTATCTGGGTGTACTTTTAATGTCTTCAAAGATCCAGGCTCCACAATCTTTCTGGGCAGTCTGTGCCGTGGTTCAGTCACCCTGACAGTAAAGAAACATTTACTGATGTTCAAAGGCAATCTCCTGTATTTCAGTGTGTGCCCACTGCCTCTTGTCTTTTCCCTCAGCATCACTGAAAAGACACTGATTCCCTCCCCTTTGCACTATTGCTTCCATATGTATGTGTGATGCCATGTAGAGGTATGTCAAAAACCTCCCTGAAGCCCAGGCAGATAATATTCCCTTCATCTACCAGTCAAGTTGATTCATCAGAGGAGTTTAAAGTGATGTTCAGCATGAAATTCCCCTGAAAAATCATGCTAACTACATTATTTGGTCATCTGTCATGTGCCTGGCAAGGATTTCCAGGAAGAGCTGCTTCATCAACTTCCTGGGGATAAAAAAGAGGCTGGCTGGTTTGTACTATGGCGAGTCCTCTTAATTGCCTTTTTTGAAGATGGATGTCATTTGCTAACATCCACTCTTTAGCCTCTGTTGTCGTCTACATCTTAGCAAAACGCTTTTCCACTATGTCTGGCTAGGAAAAACTGTGCCAGCACAGAAAACATCTCCCATCTTGTTCTAGAAGTTGCACGGATGTCTGCCAAGTGTTTGGCAGGAAGAAAAGAAAAGTTGTCCAAAACAGCTTCCAATCGAATGTTCCTGTGATTGGAAAAGTCAGGAGAGTGCAAAGGTACTGTTTTCTATCAGTTGGCAAGGTGCGCACACAATCCCAGTGTTGTACAGCTTGCTTCTTCACCTTCCCGAAGCTGCCGCTCTCGCCGGCTGCCGGAGCCCAAGAAGCGGCTTCTTCGCGCAAAGACGATTGTGCCGCTCACAGGGCTCTCCTTAGCGCGGCTTCTGCCGAAAGACGCCCGGCAGCGGCTCTTACCTCCGGAGAGCATCCTACCTTCGTCTTTAGCTCCTCTTCTCATCTACACCTCGGCAAAACGCTTTTCCACTATGTCTGGCTAGGAAAAACTGTGCCAGCACAGAAAACATCTCCCATCTTGTTCTAGAAGTTGCACGGATGTCTGCCAAGTGTTTGGCAGGAAGAAAAGAAAAGTTGTCCAAAACAGCTTCCAATCGAATGTTCCTGTGATTGGAAAAGTCAGGAGAGTGCAAAGGTACTGTTTTCTATCAGTTGGCAAGGTGCGCACACAATCCCAGTGTTGTACAGCTTGCTTCTTCACCTTCCCGAAGCTGCCGCTCTCGCCGGCTGCCGGAGCCCAAGAAGCGGCTTCTTCGCGCAAAGACGATTGTGCCGCTCACAGTGCTCTCCTTAGCGCGGCTTCTGCCGAAAGACGCCCGGCAGCGGCTCTTACCTCCGGAGAGCATCCTACCTTCGTCTTTCGCGTCTTTTGTAGTCTACATCTTAGCAAAACGCTTTTCCACTATGTCTGGCTAGGAAAAACTGTGCCAGCACAGAAAACATCTCCCATCGTGTTCTAGAAGTTGCACGGATGTCTGCCAAGTGTTTGGCAGGAAGAAAAGAAAAGTTGTCCAAAACAGCTTCCAATCGAATGTTCCTGTGATTGGAAAAGTCAGGAGAGTGCAAAGGTACTGTTTTCTATCAGTTGGCAAGGTGCGCACACAATCCCAGTGTTGTACAGCTTGCTTCTTCACCTTCCCGAAGCTGCCGCTCTCGCCGGCTGCCGGAGCCCAAGAAGCGGCTTCTTCGCGCAAAGACGATTGTGCCGCTCACAGTGCTCTCCTTAGCGCGGCTTCTGCCGAAAGACGCCCGGCAGCGGCTCTTACCTCCGGAGAGCATCCTACCTTCGTCTTTCGCGTCTTTTGTAGTCTACATCTTAGCAAAACGCTTTTCCACTATGTCTGGCTAGGAAAAACTGTGCCAGCACAGAAAACATCTCCCATCGTGTTCTCGAAGTTGCACGGATGTCTGCCAAGTGTTTGGCAGGAAGAAAAGAAAAGTTGTCCAAAACAGCTTCCAATCGAATGTTCCTGTGATTGGAAAAGTCAGGAGAGTGCAAAGGTACTGTTTTCTATCAGTTGGCAAGGTGCGCACACAATCCCAGTGTTGTACAGCTTGCTTCTTCACCTTCCCGAAGCTGCCGCTCTCGCCGGCTGCCGGAGCCCAAGAAGCGGCTTCTTCGCGCAAAGACGATTGTGCCGCTCACAGTGCTCTCCTTAGCGCGGCTTCTGCCGAAAGACGCCCGGCAGCGGCTCTTACCTCCGGAGAGCATCCTACCTTCGTCTTTCGCGTCTTTTGTAGTCTACATCTTAGCAAAACGCTTTTCCACTATGTCTGGCTAGGAAAAACTGTGCCAGCACAGAAAACATCTCCCATCGTGTTCTAGAAGTTGCACGGATGTCTGCCAAGTGTTTGGCAGGAAGAAAAGAAAAGTTGTCCAAAACAGCTTCCAATCGAATGTTCCTGTGATTGGAAAAGTCAGGAGAGTGCAAAGGTACTGTTTTCTATCAGTTGGCAAGGTGCGCACACAATCCCAGTGTTGTACAGCTTGCTTCTTCACCTTCCCGAAGCTGCCGCTCTCGCCGGCTGCCGGAGCCCAAGAAGCGGCTTCTTCGCGCAAAGACGATTGTGCCGCTCACAGTGCTCTCCTTAGCGCGGCTTCTGCCGAAAGACGCCCGGCAGCGGCTCTTACCTCCGGAGAGCATCCTACCTTCGTCTTTAGCTCCTCTTCTCATCTACACCTCGGCAAAACGCTTTTCCACTATGTCTGGCTAGGAAAAACTGTGCCAGCACAGAAAACATCTCCCATCGTGTTCTAGAAGTTGCACGGATGTCTGCCAAGTGTTTGGCAGGAAGAAAAGAAAAGTTGTCCAAAACAGCTTCCAATCGAATGTTCCTGTGATTGGAAAAGTCAGGAGAGTGCAAAGGTACTGTTTTCTATCAGTTGGCAAGGTGCGCACACAATCCCAGTGTTGTACAGCTTGCTTCTTCACCTTCCCGAAGCTGCCACTCTCAGGAGGTAAGAGCCGCTGCCGGGCGTCTTTCGGCAGAAGCCGCGCTAAGGAGGGCACTGTGAGCGGCACAATCGTCTTTGCGCGAAGAAGCCGCTTCTTGGGCTCCGGCAGCCGGCGAGAGCGGCAGCTTCGGGAAGGTGAAGAAGCAAGCTGTACAACACTGGGATTGTGTGCGCACCTTGCCAACTGATAGAAAACAGTACCTTTGCACTCTCCTGACTTTTCCAATCACAGGAACATTCGATTGGAAGCTGTTTTGGACAACTTTTCTTTTCTTCCTGCCAAACACTTGGCAGACATCCGTGCAACTTCTAGAACACGATGGGAGATGTTTTCTGTGCTGGCACAGTTTTTCCTAGCCAGACATAGTGGAAAAGCGTTTTGCTAAGATGTAGACTACAAAAGACGCGAAAGACGAAGGTAGGATGCTCTCCGGAGGTAAGAGCCGCTGCCGGGCGTCTTTCGGCAGAAGCCGCGCTAAGGAGAGCACTGTGAGCGGCACAATCGTCTTTGCGCGAAGAAGCCGCTTCTTGGGCTCCGGCAGCCGGCGAGAGCGGCAGCTTCGGGAAGGTGAAGAAGCAAGCTGTACAACACTGGGATTGTGTGCGCACCTTGCCAACTGATAGAAAACAGTACCTTTGCACTCTCCTGACTTTTCCAATCACAGGAACATTCGATTGGAAGCTGTTTTGGACAACTTTTCTTTTCTTCCTGCCAAACACTTGGCAGACATCCGTGCAACTTCTAGAACACGATGGGAGATGTTTTCTGTGCTGGCACAGTTTTTCCTAGCCAGACATAGTGGAAAAGCGTTTTGCTAAGATGTAGACTACAAAAGACGCGAAAGACGAAGGTAGGATGCTCTCCGGAGGTAAGAGCCGCTGCCGGGCGTCTTTCGGCAGAAGCCGCGCTAAGGAGAGCACTGTGAGCGGCACAATCGTCTTTGCGCGAAGAAGCCGCTTCTTGGGCTCCGGCAGCCGGCGAGAGCGGCAGCTTCGGGAAGGTGAAGAAGCAAGCTGTACAACACTGGGATTGTGTGCGCACCTTGCCAACTGATAGAAAACAGTACCTTTGCACTCTCCTGACTTTTCCAATCACAGGAACATTCGATTGGAAGCTGTTTTGGACAACTTTTCTTTTCTTCCTGCCAAACACTTGGCAGACATCCGTGCAACTTCTAGAACACGATGGGAGATGTTTTCTGTGCTGGCACAGTTTTTCCTAGCCAGACATAGTGGAAAAGCTTTTTGCCGAGGTGTAGACTACATAAGACGCGAAAGACGAAGGTAGGATGCTCTCCGGAGGTAAGAGCCGCTGCCGGGCGTCTTTCGGCAGAAGCCGCGCTAAGGAGAGCACTGTGAGCGGCACAATCGTCTTTGCGCGAAGAAGCCGCTTCTTGGGCTCCGGCAGCCGGCGAGAGCGGCAGCTTCGGGAAGGTGAAGAAGCAAGCTGTACAACACTGGGATTGTGTGCGCACCTTGCCAACTGATAGAAAACAGTACCTTTGCACTCTCCTGACTTTTCCAATCACAGGAACATTCGATTGGAAGCTGTTTTGGACAACTTTTCTTTTCTTCCTGCCAAACACTTGGCAGACATCCGTGCAACTTCTAGAACACGATGGGAGATGTTTTCTGTGCTGGCACAGTTTTTCCTAGCCAGACATAGTGGAAAAGCGTTTTGCTAAGATGTAGACTACAAAAGACGCGAAAGACGAAGGTAGGATGCTCTCCGGAGGTAAGAGCCGCTGCCGGGCGTCTTTCGGCAGAAGCCGCGCTAAGGAGAGCACTGTGAGCGGCACAATCGTCTTTGCGCGAAGAAGCCGCTTCTTGGGCTCCGGCAGCCGGCGAGAGCGGCAGCTTCGGGAAGGTGAAGAAGCAAGCTGTACAACACTGGGATTGTGTGCGCACCTTGCCAACTGATAGAAAACAGTACCTTTGCACTCTCCTGACTTTTCCAATCACAGGAACATTCGATTGGAAGCTGTTTTGGACAACTTTTCTTTTCTTCCTGCCAAACACTTGGCAGACATCCGTGCAACTTCTAGAACACGATGGGAGATGTTTTCTGTGCTGGCACAGTTTTTCCTAGCCAGACATAGTGGAGAAGCGTTTTGCTAAGATGTAGACTACAAAAGACGCGAAAGACGAAGGTAGGATGCTCTCCGGAGGTAAGAGCCGCTGCCGGGCGTCTTTCGGCAGAAGCCGCGCTAAGGAGAGCACTGTGAGCGGCACAATCGTCTTTGCGCGAAGAAGCCGCTTCTTCGGTTCCGGGAGCCGGCGAGAGCGGCAGCTTCGGGAAGGTGAAGAAGCAAGCTGTACAACACTGGGATTGTGTGCGCACCTTGCCAACTGATAGAAAACAGTACCTTTGCACTCTCCTGACTTTTCCAATCACAGGAACATTCGATTGGAAGCTGTTTTGGACAACTTTTCTTTTCTTCCTGCCAAACACTTGGCAGACATCCGTGCAACTTCTAGAACACGATGGGAGATGTTTTCTGTGCTGGCACAGTTTTTCCTAGCCAGACATAGTGGAGAAGCGTTTTGCTAAGATGTAGACTACAAAAGACGCGAAAGACGAAGGTAGGATGCTCTCCGGAGGTAAGAGCCGCTGCCGGGCGTCTTTCGGCAGAAGCCGCGCTAAGGAGAGCACTGTGAGCGGCACAATCGTCTTTGCGCGAAGAAGCCGCTTCTTCGGTTCCGGGAGCCGGCGAGAGCGGCAGCTTCGGGAAGGTGAAGAAGCAAGCTGTACAACACTGGGATTGTGTGCGCACCTTGCCAACTGATAGAAAACAGTACCTTTGCACTCTCCTGACTTTTCCAATCACATGAACATTCGATTGGAAGCTGTTTTGGACAACTTTTCTTTTCTTCCTGCCAAACACTTGGCAGACATCCGTGCAACTTCTAGAACACGATGGGAGATGTTTTCTGTGCTGGCACAGTTTTTCCTAGCCAGACATAGTGGAAAAGCGTTTTGCCGAGGTGTAGATGAGAAGAGGAGCTAAAGAGGAAGGTAGGATGCTCTCCGGAGGTAAGAGCCGCTGCCGGGCGTCTTTCGGCAGAAGCCGCGCTAAGGAGAGCACTGTGAGCGGCACAATCGTCTTTGCGCGAAGAAGCCGCTTCTTGGGCTCCGGCAGCCGGCGAGAGCGGCAGCTTCGGGAAGGTGAAGAAGCAAGCTGTACAACACTGGGATTGTGTGCGCACCTTGCCAACTGATAGAAAACAGTACCTTTGCACTCTCCTGACTTTTCCAATCACAGGAACATTCGATTGGAAGCTGTTTTGGACAACTTTTCTTTTCTTCCTGCCAAACACTTGGCAGACATCCGTGCAACTTCTAGAACACGATGGGAGATGTTTTCTGTGCTGGCACAGTTTTTCCTAGCCAGACATAGTGGAAAAGCTTTTTGCCGAGGTGTAGATGAGAAGAGGAGCTAAAGAGTGGATGTTAGCAAATGACACCCATCTTCAAAAAAGGCAATTAAGAGGACTCGCCATAGTACAAACCAGCCAGCCTCTTTTTTATCCCCAGGAAGTTGATGAAGCAGCTCTTCCTGGAAATCCTTGCCAGGCACATGACAGATGACCAAATAATGTAGTTAGCATGATTTTTCAGGGGAATTTCATGCTGAACATCACTTTAAACTCCTCTGATGAATCAACTTGACTGGTAGATGAAGGGAATATTATCTGCCTGGGCTTCAGGGAGGTTTTTGACATACCTCTACATGGCATCACACATACATATGGAAGCAATAGTGCAAAGGGGAGGGAATCAGTGTCTTTTCAGTGATGCTGAGGGAAAAGACAAGAGGCAGTGGGCACACACTGAAATACAGGAGATTGCCTTTGAACATCAGTAAATGTTTCTTTACTGTCAGGGTGACTGAACCACGGCACAGACTGCCCAGAAAGATTGTGGAGCCTGGATCTTCGAAGACATTAAAAGTACACCCAGATAGAATCCTGGGCAAGAGGCTCTAGGTATCCTGGTTTAGGCAGGGGGGTTGGGCCTGGTTAGCCCCACCAACCCCTTCCACTCTCTTTCATTCTGTGCTAGTGAATTCTCTTCAAGATGCATTTCAAAGCGCTGGCATGACAAAGTTCTGTGCAGACAGAGATCCAAATGGACATGGCATCTAAGTTCCTTAAGCAGTGTTCAAGAAGAATGTAAAACTCTGGCACAAGTGTCTCTTCCCTAACTGAATCCCTTTCATGGGAAAATTCCCAGCTCTAGAAAGATTTTCTGATACGCATGCTTAAGACTGACACTGGCTGAGCAAATTTCTCCCTATGTATATCTAAGACCAGTTAGGATCTTCACCCAAAGTGCAGTCAACATAGTCACAGAATGCCTATTGTTAAGAAGTGACAGCTTCCATCAGAATGGCAGCTATTGGTCCACAAAATGGATTAATGGATGGGAATTATCTACGTGGGTTAAAAACAAAAATAAAGAGTTGGTCTTTATTTATCAATTTCATGGCAATATTGATAAGGGAAGAAAAAGATCTAAGTCCTTGACTTTCTGGACTCGAGGAAAGATTTTAAAAATTCCTTGTAAAAATGTATGATCACAATCAGACTATTGAAACCATTTTAGTTGGGAACAAAGTTCCAAAATTGTCTAGATAGTGGCAAAGAAGCCAAGAAAATAGGAAAGAAACAAAAAGAGAGCAAAAGAGTCAGCTTCAGTGTACAAGCTCGTTCTAGAAGTAGTCTGCTGGGAAAAGGAACCCCCAGCTAAATTTCCAATGTATTCCTGCGCTTGATTCAGTAACTGGTCAATGTAAAAACCAATCCTTTTGTACAACTTCTTCCAGCAACAAAAACTCCAACAGGTTGACACTACCATCATGCCTGTTCCAGACATATTTAAAAGAGAAATGATGATTTTCTTGAAAACCTACTTACATAAAAGTTGCAAGATGGTGGAGGGATTCCCACATCCTCCTTCCTCCATCTGGCTTGAAAGTATATTTGATAAAATATGCAACAAAGCACATGATTTATAAGGGAGAGTCAAATGGATGATTTGGGAATCGATCTCTTGTTGATAGTAAACTTCATATCCACTCGGTGTGACCTTTTTAAAACAAAATGTGGAGCTGAGGCATGAATCTGCCACAACAATTGTAAAGCAAACATACACACTCCCCTTCATATGCCCCCCCCTCCACACACACCTAGGCACACACAGAGATCAGCATAGCAGATCATGAACACCTTGGAAAAGACTGAAATGCTAAATGCCTCTCTTGATGGGCAAAAGAGCTGGTGCAGTAATTCAAATGCCTGGTACAAAAATTCTGTTTAATATTTAGCTCCTATTTAAAACACAGCTTTTCATTTCATTCTATTTACAGAATATTTTCATTTCATTTGTTTCTTTAAAATTACTTAGTTCTCACCTGTTGTATGTCTAGGAATATTTTCTTCCAAAAATAGAAAAAAATAGATGATATCTTTTCAGCAGAAAACATTGGTTGATACAATTTTAAACCATCATGATATGGAAGAATTCTTCTGTCCCTCTCGAAGGTGGAAGAAGCATTTGGATCACAGATCATCTACAATGAAATACTTGACATGTTTAAGATGCTTTCAATCAATTTTGATCGTCAATTGCTTATTTGTTGTAAACAGTAATTTTTCAGTGAAGGGAAAGTGTGTGTGGTATATCTACATGATATGTTCAAAGGCAGTTCCTACTAATGGCCAGGCTGAATTCCAGTAAATAATGTCCCGAATGATATTTTGCCGCCTTCTTTGGCACTTCATGAAATCTTACCCCGATGAAGTGCTGAAACAAAGAGATTTTCTCTTAGAGAGTGTCTCATGTTGTAACCTATCCCATGGATTTTATGCTGTAATTCTTATCTCTTTTAAAATTTACTATCTTCTGTACAGTTTTCATGAAACTTTCTGTTACAGTAGTGAATAGCACAGATAAATGTCATTTTGTACAACTTTGAATTTACCCCAAGAGCTGAGAGAAAACTTGATCCTATACTTCAATCCGAGTTTCTTCTATAGTCCAACTTTGTTTCTCTACCATCAAGCTTCTCCTTTGTTGCTGCTCCAAGCCCCGTCCAAGGTGACCTTGAATACTTTCAGGGATGGGACACCCACAACTTCTCTGGGCAACCTGTTCCAGTGTTCCAGCACTCCCACAGTAAAAAAGGCCTTCCTTTCATCTAATATGTGTAGGAAATCATAAATCTAGGCATAGAAGCTTGGAGTGCAAATTTGAAATTCTTTGGATTTGAAGCACATTTTATATGAATACTGACTTACAGATGACTAAAAGATGTTGATGGGCATTTGAGCTGACAAGTTTTGAAAAAGTGCACGGAAATTAAAATTGAAACCACTAAAATTAAAAACTCCTTGCCATTTTCTTTTTCCTCTCCTATTCAAAATTGCATATGTCAGATATCAGTGCTTCATGCAAACCTCTCAGATGCTCTCAGAGAAAAAGCTTTTCTTTCAGACTAAGTTGCGGTTGACGTAGAACACTAGCAGGAGTGAAAGATTTTCTGGGCATTGGGGCAGCACGTTCTCCTTGGATTTGTGTGCAGAATGCATTTTATCCAAACTGGAAAATAGATCCCAGCTCTGTTCTATTCATCATTCTTACTTCATCAGGCCAGAAGATTCTGTGAAAAGTAGCCTGTGGACCTTGAAGACAGCGCATGTGAACCAGATGAGAGGTGATAGAGAAGTTGAGGGAGAGAAGAAAGAGCATATGGCTGAAACCAGAAAGTATTTCTCCACGTGATCATGGAAGATTGCAGGAGCCACTTGGTACTATCAAACCAGCCCGACTTGGCACTGGTGCCACTATGGGTCTGGGAGCCATGTTGCATATCGTGCATTTTAAGGAGCCAGCTGGCCACACACAGCCATATGCCCCCAAACACAAACCAAGCCCTTTTCTCTGGCAAACAAAACTCAGCTGCCCTGCTTCTGGATGGCAGATTGCAGGAGCCACTTGGTACTATCAAACCAGCCCAACTTGGCACTGGTGCCACCTTGGCTCTGGGAACCATCCTGCCTATTGTAGCTTTTCAGGAGCCAGCCGGTCACTCCCAGCCATAGGCCCCCAAACAGAAACCTCGGCCCGTTTCCCTGGCAAACAAAAGTAAGCTGCCCCGCTTCTGGATGGCAGATTGCAGGAGCTACTTAGTACTATCAAATCAGCCCGACTTGGCACAGGTGCCACCTTGGATCTGGGAACCATCCTGTGTATCGTGGATTTTCAGGGGCCAGCCGGCCACTCTCAGCCATATGCCCCCAAACACAAACCACGGACCTTTTCTCTGGCAAACAAAAATCAGCTGCCCCACTTCTGGATGGCAGATTGCAGGAGCCACTTGGGACTATCACACCAGCACAACATGGCACTGCTGCCACCTTGGATCTGGGAACAATCCTGCGTATCGTACATATTCAGGAACCAGCCGAACACTCCCAGCCACAGGCCCCCAAACACAAACAACGGCCCATTTCCCTGGCAAACAAAACTCAGCTGCCCCGCTTCTGGTGTGGCAGTTTGCAGGAGCCACTTGGGACTATCAAAGCAGCCCGACTTGGTAATGGTACCATCTTGGATCTGGGAACCATCCGGCGTATCGTGGATTTTCAGGGGCCAGCCGGTCATTCCCAGCCATATGCTCCCAAACACAAACCTCGGCCCTTTTCTCTGGCAAACAAAACTCAACTGCCCCTCTTCTGGATGGCAAATTGCAGGACGCACTTGGTACTACAAAAAGAGCCCGACTTGGCAGTGGTGCCACCTTGGCTCTGGGAACCATCCTGCGTATCGAGCATTTTAAGGAGCCAGCCGGCAATTCCCAGCCGTATGCCCCAAAAAGAAACCACGGACCTTTTCTCTGGCAAAAAAAACTCAGCTGTCCCGCTTCTGGATGGCAGATTGCAGGAGTCACTTTGAACCATACAACCAGCCTTACTTGGCACTGGTGCCACCTTGTATCTGGGAACCATCCTGCCTATCGTTGATTTTCAGGGGCCAGCCTACCACTCTCGGCCATAGGCCCCCAAACACAAACCACAGCCCTTTTCTCTAGCAAACAAAATTTAGCTGCCCCGCTTCTGGATGGCAAATTGCAGGAGCCACTGGGTACTACAAAAACAGCCCGACTTGGCACAGGTGCCACCTTGCGTCTGGTTACCATGCGGCGTATCGTGCATTTTAAGGAGCCAGGTGGCCACTCCCAGCCATATGCCCCCAAACACAACCCACGGCCCTTTTCTCTGGCAAACAAAACTCAGCTGCCCCGCTTCTGGATGGCAGAGTGCAGGAGACACTTGGTACTATCAAACCAGCCCGACTTGGCACTGGTGCCACCTTTGGTCTGGGAACCATCCTGCGTATTGTGGATTGTCAGGAGACAGCCGACCACTCTCGGCCACAGACCCCAATCAAAAACAAAGGTCCGTTTCCCTGGCAAAAAAAACTCAGCTGCCCCGCTTCTGGATGGGAGATTGCAGGAGGCACTTGACACTGTCAAAAGAGCCCCACTTTGTACTGGTGCCACCTTGGGTCTGGGAACCATGCTGCGTATCGTGGATTTTCAGGAGCCAGCCGGCCACTGCCAGCCACAGGCCCCCAAACAAAAACCACAGCCTTTTTCTCTGGCAAACAAAACTCAGCTGCCCTGCTTCTGGATGGCAGATTGCAGGAGCCACTTGGTACTATCAAACCAGCCCGACTTGGCACTGGTGCCACCTTGGGTCTGGGAACCATCCTGCCTATCGTGGATTTTAAGGAGCCAGCCGGCTACTCCCAGCCACAGGCCCCCAACAAAAACCACGGCCCTTTTTTCTCGCAAACAAAACTTAGCTGCCTCACTTCTGGATGGCAGATTGCAGGAGTCACTTGGTGTAATCAAACCAGCCCGACTTGGCACTGGTGCCACCTTGGGTCTGGGAACCATCCTGCGTATCGTGGATTCTAAGGAGCCAGCCGGCCACTCCCAGCCACAGGCCCCCAAACAAAATCAACGGCGCTGTTCCCTGGAAAACAAAACACGCCTGCCAACTTTTTGATGGAGTTTGCAGGAGCCACTTGGTACTATCAAACCAGCCCAACTTGGCACTGGTGCCACCATGGGTCTGGTAAACATCCTGCGTATCGTGGATTCTTAGGAGCCAGCCGGCCACTCCTAGCCACAGGCCCCCAAACAAAAACCTAGGCCTATTTCTCTGGCAAACAAAAGTAAGCTGCCCCGCTTCTGGATGGCAGATTGCAGGAGACACTTGGGACTATCAAACCAGCCCAACTTGGCACTGGTGCCACCTTGGATCTGGGAACCATGCTGTGTATCGTGGATTTTCAGGGGCCAGCCGGCCACTCTCAGCCATATGCCCCCAAACAGAAACCTCGGCCCGTTTCTCTGGCAAACAAAACTCAACTGCCCCTCTTCTGGATGGCAAATTGCAAGATGAACTTGATACTAAAACCGCAGGCCGACTTGGTAGTGGTGACACCTTGGGCCTGGGAACCATCATGCGTATCGAGCATTTTAAGGAGCCAGCCGGCCACTCCCAGCAATATGCCCCCAAAAACAATCCACGGAATTTTTCTCTGGCAAACAAAAGTAAGCTGCCCCGCTTCTGGATGGCAGATTGCAGGAACCACTTGGTAGTATCAAACCAGCCCGACTTGGCACTGGTGCCACCTTGGGTCTGGGAACCATCCTGCGTATCGTGGATTCTAAGGAGCCAGCCGGCCACTCCCAGCCACAGGCCCCCAAATACAAACAACGGCGCTTTTCCCTGGAAAACAAAACTCGCCTGCCAACTTTTTGATGGCAGATTGCAGGAGCAACTTGGTACTATCAAACCAGCCCAACTTGGCACTGGTGCCACCATGGGTCTGGTAAGCATCCTGCCTATTGTAGCTTTCCAGGAGCCAGCCGGTCACTCCCAGCCATAGGCCCCCAAACACAAACCTCGGCCCGTTTCCCTGGCAAACAAAAGTAAGCTGCCCCGCTTCTGGATGGCAGATTGCAGGAGCCACTTGGTACTATCAAACCAGCCCGACTTGGCACTGGTGCCACCTTGGGTCTGGGAACCATGCTGCGTATCATGGATTTTCAGGAGCCAGCCGGCCACTCCCAGCCACAGGCCCCCAAACAAAAACCACAGCCTTTTTCTCTGGCAAACAAAATTCAGCTGCCCCGCTTCTGGATGGCAGATTGCAGGAGCCACTTGGGACTATCACACCAGCACAACATGGCACTGGTGCCACCTTGGATCTGGGAATCATCCTTCCTATCGTGGATTTTCAGGGGCCAGCCGGTCACTCTCAGCCATAGGCCCCAAACACAAACCACGGCCCTTTTCTCTGGAAAACAAAACTCAACTGCCCCTCTTCTGGATGGCAGATTGCAGGAGCCACTGGGTACTATGAAACCAGCCCTACTTGGCACTGGTGCCACCTTGGGTCTGGGAACCATGCTGCGTATCATGGATTTTCAGGAGCCAGCCGTCCACTGCCAGCCACAGGCCTCGAAACACAAACAACATCCTTTTTCTCTGGCAAACAAAATTCAGCTGCCCCGCTTCTGGATGGCAGATTGCAGGAACCACTTGGTACTAACAAACCAGCCCGACTTGGCACTGGTGCCACCTTGGGTCTGGGAACCATCCTGCGTATCGTGGATTCTAAGGAGCCAGCTGGCCACTCCCAGCCACAGGCCCCAAAATACACACAACGGCGCTTTTCCCTGGAAAACAAAACTCGCCTGCCAACTTTTTGATGGCAGATTGCAGGAGCCACTTGGTACTATCAAACCAGCCCAACTTGGCACTGGTGCCACCATGGGTCTGGTCACCATCCTGCCTATCGTAGCTTTTCAGGAGCCAGCCGGTCACTCCCAGCCATAGGCCCCCAGAAAAAAACCTCGGTCCGTTTCCCTGGAAAACAAAAGTAAGCTGCCCCGCTTCTGGATGGCAGATTGCAGGAGCCACTTGGTGCTATCAAACCAGCCTGACTTGGCACTGGTGCCACCTTGGGTCTGGGAACCATCCTGCGTATCGTGGATTCTAAGGAGCCAGCTGGCCACTCCCAGCCACAGGCCCCAAAACACACACAACGGCGCTTTTCCCTGGAAAACAACCTCGCCTGCCAACTTTTTGATGGCAGATTGCAGGAGCCACTTGGTACTATCAAACCAGCCCAACTTGCCACTGGTGCCACCATGGGTCTGGTCACCATCCTGCCTATCGTAGCTTTTCAGGAGCCAGCCGGTCACTCCCTGCCATAGGCCCCGAGACACAAACCTCGGCCCGTTTCCCTGGCAAACAAAAGTAAGCTGCCCCGCTTCTGGATGGCAGATTGCAGGAGCCACTTGGTATTATCAAACCAGCCCGACTTGGCACTGGTGCCACCTTGGGTCTGGGAACCATCCAGCCTATCGTGGATTTTAAGGAGCCAGCCGGCTACTCCCAGCCACAGGCCCCCAACAAAAACCACGTCCCTTTTTTCTGGCAAACAAAACTTAGCTGCCTCACTTCTGGATGGCAGATTGCAGGAGCCACTTGGTGTAATCAAACCAGCCCGACTTGGCACTGGTGTCACCTTGGGTCTGGGAACCATCCTGCGTATCGTGGATTCTAAGGAGCCAGCCGGCCACTCCCAGCCACAGGCCCCCAAACAAAATCAACGGCGCTGTTCCCTGGAAAACAAAACACGCCTGCCAACTTTTTGATGGAGTTTGCAGGAGCCACTTGGTACTATCAAACCAGCCCAACTTGGCACTGGTGCCACCATGGGTCTGGTAAACATCCTGCGTATCGTGGATTCTTAGGAGCCAGCAGGCCACTCCTAGCCACAGGCCCCCAAACAAAAACCTAGGCCTATTTCTCTGGCAAACAAAAGTAAGCTGCCCCGCTTCTGGATGGCAGATTGCAGGAGACACTTGGGACTATCAAACCAGCCCAACTTGGCACTGGTGCCACCTTGGATCTGGGAACCATGTTGTGTATCGTGGATTTTCAGGGGCCAGCCGGCCACTCTCAGCCATATGTCCCCAAACAGAAACCTCGGCCCGTTTCTCTGGCAAACAAAACTCAACTGCCCCTCTTCTGGATGGCAAATTGCAGGATGAACTTGATACTAAAACCGCAGGCCGACTTGGTAGTGGTGACACCTTGGGCCTGGGAACCATCATGCGTATCGAGCATTTTAAGGAGCCAGCCGGCCACTCCCAGCAATATGCCCCCAAAAACAATCCACGGAATTTTTCTCTGGCAAACAAAAATCAGCTGCCCCGCTTCTGGATGGCAGATTGCAGGAGCCACTTTGCACCATCAAACCAGCCCAACTTGGCACTGGTGCCACCATGGGTCTGGTCACCATCCTGCCTATTGTAGCTTTCCAGGAGCCAGCCGGTCACTCCCAGCCATAGGCCCCCAAACACAAACCTCGGCCCGTTTCCCTGGCAAACAAAAGTAAGCTGCCCCGCTTCTGGATGGCAGATTGCAGGAGCCACTTGGTACTATCAAACCAGCCCAACTTGGCACTGGTGCCACCTTGGGTCTGGGAACCATGCTGCGTATCGCAGATTCTAAGGCGCCAGTCGGCCACTCCCAGCCACAAGCCCCCAAACACAAACAACGGCGCTTTTCTCTGGCAAACAAAACTCAACTGCCCCTCTTCTGGATGGCAAATTGCAGGACGCACTTGGTACTATAAAAACAGCCCGACTTGGCACTGGTGCCACCTTGGGTCTGGGAACCATCCTGCGTATCGATCTTTTTAATGAGACAGCCGGCCACTCCCAGCCATATGCCCCCAAACACAACCCACGGCCCTTTCCTCTGGCAAACAAAACTCAGCTGCACCGCTTCTGGATGGCAGATTGCAGGAGCCACTTGGTACTATCAAACCAGCAAGACTTGGCACTGGTGCCACCTTGGGTCTGGGAACCATCCTGCGTATTGTGGATTGTCAGGAGCCAGATGAACATTCTCGGCCACAGACCCCAATCAAAAACAACGGCCCGTTTCACAGGCAAACAAAACTCAGCTGCCCCGCTTCTGGATGGGAGATTGCAGGAGGCACTTGACACTGTGAAACCAGCCCCACTTGGCACTGGTGCCACCTTGGGTCTGGGAACCATGCTGCGTATCATGGATTTTCAGGAGCCAGCCGGCCACTCCCAGCCATAGGCCCCCAAACAAAAACCTAGGCCTTTTTCTCTGGCAAACAAAATTCAGCTGCCCCACTTCTGGATGGCAGATTGCAGGAGCCACTTGGGACTATCACACCAGCACAACATGGCACTGCTGCCACCTTGGATCTGGGAACCATCCTTCCTATCGTGGATTTTCAGGGGCCAGCCGGTCACTCTCAGCCATAGGCCCCAAACACAAACCACGGCCCTTTTCTCTGGAAAACAAAACTCAACTGCCCCTCTTCTGGATGGCAGATTGCAGGAGCCAGTGGGTACTATGAAACTAGCCCTACTTGGCACTGGTGCCACCTTGGGTCTGGGAACCATGCTGCGTATCATGGATTTTCAGGAGCCAGCCGTCCACTGCCAGCCACAGGCCCCGAAACACAAACAACAGCCTTTTTCTCTGGCAAACAAAATTCAGCTGCCCCGCTTCTGGATGGCAGATTGCAGGAACCACTTGGTACTAACAAACCAGCCCGACTTGGCACTGGTGCCAACTTGGCTCTGGGAACCATGCTGCGTAACCCGGATTCTAAGACGACAGGCAGCCACTGCCAGCCACAGGCCTCCAAACAAAATCAACGGCGCTTTTCCCTGGAAAACAAAACTCGCCTGACAACTTTTAGATGGCAGATTGCAGGAGCCAGTTGGTACCATCAAACCAGCCCAACTTGGCACTGGTGCCACCTTGGGTCTGGGAACCATCCTGCCTATTGTTGCTTTTCAGGAGCCAGCCGGTCACTTCTAGCCCTAGGCCCCCAGTCATATACCTCGGCCCGTTTCCCTGGCACACAAATGTAAGCTACCCCGCTTCAGGATGGCAGATTGCAGGAGCCACTTTTCACCATCAAACCAGCCCGACTTGGCACTGGTGCCAACTTGGGTCTGGGAACCATCCTGCGTATCGTGTGTTCTAAGGAGCCAGCCGGCCACTCCCAGCCACAGTCCCCCAAACACAAACAACGGCGCTTTTCCCTGGAAAACAAAACTCGCCTGCCAACTTTTTGATGGCAGATTGCAGGAGCCACTTGGTACTATCAAACCAGCCCAACTTGGCACTGGTGCCACCATGGGTCTGGTCACCATCCTGCCTATCGTAGCTTTTCAGGAGCCAGGCGGTCACTCCCAGCCATAGGCCCCCAGACACAAACCTCGGCCCGTTTCCCTGGCAAACAAAAGTAAGCTGCCCCGCTTCTGCATGGCAGATTGCAGGTGCTATTTAGTACTATCAAACCAGCCCGACTTGGCACTGGTGCCACCTCTGGTCTGGGAACCATCCTGCCTATCGTGGATTTTCAGGGGCCAGACGGCCACTATCAGCCATATGCCCCCAAAAACAAACCACGGGCTTTTCTCTGGTAAACAAAACTCAACTGCCCCTCTTCTGGATGGCAAATTTTAGGACGCACTTTGTACTACGAAAACCGCCCGACTTGGCACTGGTGCCACCTTGGGTCAGGGAACCATCCTGCCTATCGTAGCTTTTCAGGAGCCAGCCGGTCACTCCCAGCCATAGGTCCCCAGACAAATACCTCGGCCCGTTTCCCTGGCAAACAAAAGTAAGCTGCCCCGCTTCTGGATGGCAGATTGCAGGAGCCACTTGGTACTATCAAACCAGCCCAACTTGACACTGGTGCCACCTTGGCTCTGGGAACCATGCTGCGTAACCCGGATTCTAAGACGACAGGCAGCCACTGCCAGCCACAGGCCTCCAAACAAAATCAACGGCGCTTTTCCCTGGAAAACAAAACTCGCCTGACAACTTTTAGATGGCAGATTGCAGGAGCCAGTTGGTACCATCAAACCAGCCCAACTTGGCACTGGTGCCACCTTGGGTCTGGGAACCATCCTGCCTATTGTTGCTTTTCAGGAGCCAGCCGGTCACTTCTAGCCCTAGGCCCCCAGTCATAAACCTCGGCCCGTTTCCCTGGCACACAAATGTAAGCTACCCCGCTTCAGGATGGCAGATTGCAGGAGCCACTTTTCACCATCAAACCAGCCCGACTTGGCACTGGTGCCACCTTGGGTCTGGGAACCATCCTGCGTATCGTGTGTTCTAAGGAGCCAGCCGGCCACTCCCAGCCACTGTCCTCCAAACACAAACAACGGCGCTTTTCCCTGGAAAACAAAACTGGCCTGCCAACTTTTTGATGGCAGATTGCAGGAGCCACTTGGTACTATCAAACCAGCCCAACTTGGCACTGGTGCCACCATGGGTCTGGTCACCATCCTGCCTATCGTAGCTTTTCAGGAGCCAGGCGGTCACTCCCAGCCATAGGCCCCCAGACACAAACCTCGGCCCGTTTCCCTGGCAAACAAAAGTAAGCTGCCCCGCTTCTGCATGGCAGATTGCAGGTGCTATTTAGTACTATCAAACCAGCCCAACTTGGCACTGGTGCCACCTCTGGTCTGGGAACCATCCTGCCTATCGTGGATTTTCAGGCGCCAGACGGCCACTATCAGCCATATGCCCCCAAAAACAAACCACGGGCTTTTCTCTGGTAAACAAAACTCAACTGCCCCTCTTCTGGATGGCAAATTTTAGGACGCACTTTGTACTACGAAAACCGCCCGACTTGGCACTGGTGCCACCTTGGGTCAGGGAACCATCCTGCCTATCGTAGCTTTTCAGGAGCCAGCCGGTCACTCCCAGCCATAGGTCCCCAGACAAATACCTCGGCCCGTTTCCCTGGCAAACAAAAGTAAGCTGCCCCGCTTCTGGATGGCAGATTGCAGGAGCCACTTGGTACTATCAAACCAGCCCAACTTGACACTGGTGCCACCTTGGCTCTGGGAACCATGCTGCGTAACCCGGATTCTAAGACGACAGGCAGCCACTGCCAGCCACAGGCCTCCAAACAAAATCAACGGCGCTTTTCCCTGGAAAACAAAACTCGCCTGACAACTTTTAGATGGCAGATTGCAGGAGCCAGTTGGTACCATCAAACCAGCCCAACTTGGCACTGGTGCCACCTTGGGTCTGGGAACCATCCTGCCTATTGTTGCTTTTCAGGAGCCAGCCGGTCACTTCTAGCCCTAGGCCCCCAGTCATAAACCTCGGCCCGTTTCCCTGGCACACAAATGTAAGCTACCCCGCTTCAGGATGGCAGATTGCAGGAGCCACTTTTCACCATCAAACCAGCCCGACGTGGCACTGGTGCCACCTTGGGTCTGGGAACCATCCTGCGTATCGTGTGTTCTAAGGAGCCAGCCGGCCACTCCCACCCACAGTCCCCCAAACACAAACAACGGCGCTTTTCCCTGGAAAACAAAACTGGCCTGCCAACTTTTTGATGGCAGATTGCAGGAGCCACTTGGTACTATCAAACCAGCCCAACTTGGCACTGGTGCCACCATGGGTCTGGTAACCATCCTGCCTATCGTAGCTTTTCAGGAGCCAGCCGGTCACTCCCAGCCATAGGCCCCCAGACACAAACCTCGGCCCGTTTCCCTGGCAAACAAAAGTAAGCTGCCCCGCTTCTGCATGGCAGATTGCAGGCGCTATTTAGTACTATCAAACCAGACCGACTTGGCACTGGTGCCACCTCTGGTCTGGTCACCATCCTGCCTATCGTGGATTTTCAGGGGCCAGACGGCCACTATCAGCCATATGCCCCCAAAAACAAACCACGGCCCTTTTCTCTGGTAAACAAAACTCAACTGCCCCTCTTCTGGATGGCAAATTTTAGGACGCACTTTGTACTACGAATACCGCCCGACTTGGCACTGGTGCCACCTTGGGTCAGGGAACCATCCTGCCTATCATAGCTATTTAAGGAGCCAGCAGGCCACGCCCAGCCATATAGCCCCAAAAACAAACCACGGACCATTTCTCTTGGAAACAAAAATCCGCTGCCCCGCGTCAGGATGGCAGATTGCAGGAGCCACTTTGCACCATCAAACCACCCCGACTTGGCACTGGTGCCATCTTGGATCTGGGAACCATCCTGCCTATCGTAGCTTTTCAGGAGCCAGCCGGTTACTCCCAACCATAGCCCCCAGACAGAAAGCTCTGCCCGTTTCCCTGGCAAACAAAAGTAAGCTACCCCGCTTCTGGATGGCAGATTGCAGGAGCCACTTGGTACTATCAAACCAGCCCAACTTGGCACTGGTGCCACCATGGGTCTGGTCACCATCCTGCCTATCGTAGCTTTTCAGGAGCCAGGCGGTCACTCCCAGCCATAGGCCCCCAGACAAATACCTCGGCCCGTTTCCCTGGCAAACAAATGTAAGCTGCCCCGCTTCTGGATGGCAGATTGCAGGAGCCACATGGTACTATCAAACCAGGCCAACATGGCACTGGTGCCACCTTGGCTCTGGGAACCATCCTGCCTATCGTGGATTTTCAGGCGCCAGCCGGCCACTCTCAGCCATATGCCCCCAAACACAAACCACGGCCCTTTTCTCTGGTAAACAAAACTCAACTGCCCCTCTTCTGGATGGCAAATTGCAGGACGCACTTGGTACTACGAAAACAGCCCGACTTGGCAGTGATGCCACCTTGGGTCAGGGAACCATCCTGCGTATCGATGTTTTTAAGGAGTCAGCCGGCAACGTCCAGCCATATACCCCCAAAAAAAACCCACGGAACTTTTCTCCAGCAAGCAAAAATCCGCTGCCCCGCGTCTGGATGGCAGATTGCAGGAGCTATTTAGTATTATCAAACCAGCCCGACTTGGCACTGGTGCCACCATGGGTCTGGTCACCATCCTGCCTATCGTAGCTTTTCAGGAGCCAGCCGGTCACTCTCAGCCATAGGCCCCAAACACAAACCACGGCCCTTTTCTCTGGAAAACAAAACTCAACTGCCCCTCTTCTGGATGGCAGATTGCAGGAGCCATTGGGTACTATGAAACCAGCCCTACTTGGCACTGGTGCCACCTTGGGTCTGGGAACCATGCTGCGTATCATGGATTTTCAGGAGCCAGCCGTCCACTGCCAGCCACAGGCCCCGAAACACAAACAACAGCCTTTTTCTCTGGCAAACAAAATTCAGCTGCCCCGCTTCTGGATGGCAGATTGCAGGAACCACTTGGTACTAACAAACCAGCCCGACTTGGCACTGGTGCCACCTTGGGTCTGGGAACCATCCTGCGTATCGTGGATTCTAAGGAGCCAGCTGGCCACTCCCAGCCACAGGCCCCAAAACACACACAACGGCGCTTTTCCCTGGAAAACAAAACTCGCCTGCCAAATTTTTGATGGCAGATTGCAGGAGCCACTTGGTACTATCAAACCAGCCCAACTTGGCACTGGTGCCACCATGGGTCTGGTCACCATCCTGCCTATCGTAGCTTTTCAGGAGCCAGCCGGTCACTCCCAGCCATAGGCCCCCAGACACAAAGCTCGGCCTGTTTCCCTGGCACACAAAAGTAAGCTACCGCACTTCTGGATGGCAGATTGCAGGAGCCACTTTGCACCATCAAATCAGCCCAACTTGGCACTGGTGCCACCTTGGCTCTGGGAACCATGCTGCGTAACCCGGATTCTAAGACGACAGGCAGCCACTGCCAGCCACAGGCCTCCAAACAAAATCAACGGCGCTTTTCCCTGGAAAACAAAACTCGCCTGACAACTTTTAGATGGCAGATTGCAGGAGCCAGTTGGTACCATCAAACCAGCCCAACTTGGCACTGGTGCCACCTTGGGTCTGGGAACCATCCTGCCTATTGTTGCTTTTCAGGAGCCAGCCGGTCACTCCTAGCCCTAGGCCCCCAGTCATAAACCTCGGCCCGTTTCCCTGGCACACAAAAGTAAGCTACCCCGCTTCAGGATGGCAGATTGCAGGAGCCACTTTTCACCATCAAACCAGCCCGACGTGGCACTGGTGCCACCTTGGGTCTGGGAACCATCCTGCGTATCGTGTGTTCTAAGGAGCCAGCTGGCCACTCCCACCAACAGTCCCCCAAACACAAACAACGACGCTTTTCCCTGGAAAACAAAACTCGCCTGACAACTTTTTGATGGCAGATTGCAGGAGCCACTTGGTACTATCAAACCAGCCCAACTTGGCACTGGTGCCACCATGGGTCTGGTAACCATCCTGCCTATCGTAGCTTTTCAGGAGCCAGGCGGTCACTCCCAGCCATAGGCCCCCAGACACAAACCTCGGCCCGTTTCCCTGGCAAACAAAAGTAAGCTGCCCCGCTTCTGCATGGCAGATTGCAGGTGCTATTTAGTACTATCAAACCAGCCCGACTTGGCACTGGTGCCACCTCTGGTCTGGTCACCATCCTGCCTATCGTGGATTTTCAGGCGCCAGACGGCCACTATCAGCCATATGCCCCCAAAAACAAACCACGGCCCTTTTCTCTGGTAAACAAAACTCAACTGCCCCTCTTCTGGATGGCAAATTTTAGGACGCACTTTGTACTACGAAAACCGCCCGACTTGGCACTGGTGCCACCTTGGGTCAGGGAACCATCCTGCCTATCGTAGCTTTTTAAGGAGCCAGCAGGCCACGCCCAGCCATATAGGCCCAAAAACAAACCACGGACCATTTCTCTTGGAAACAAAAATCCGCTGCCCCGCGTCAGGATGGCAGATTGCAGGAGCCACGTTGCACCATCAAACCACCCCGACTTGGCACTGGTGCCATCTTGGATCTGGGAACCATCCTGCCTATCGTAGCTTTTCAGGAGCCAGCCGGTTACTCCCAACCATAGGCCCCCAGACAGAAAGCTCTGCCCGTTTCCCTGGCAAACAAAAGTAAGCTACCCCGCTTCTGGATGGCAGATTGCAGGAGCCACTTGGTACTATCAAACCAGCCCAACTTGACACTGGTGCCACTTTGGGTCTGGGAACCATGCTGCGTAACGTAGATTCTAAGGCGCCAGGCGGCCACTCCCAGCCACAGGCCCCCAAATACAAACAACGGCGCTTTTCCCTGGAAAACAAAACTCGCCTGCCAGCTTTTTGATGGCAGATTGCAGGAGCCACTTGGTACTATCAAATCATCCCAACTTGGCACTGGTGCCATTATGGGTCTGGGAACCATCCTGCCAAATGTACCATTTCAGGAGCCAGCCGGTCACTCCCAGCCATAGGCCCCCATCACAAACCTCGGACCGTTTCCCTGGCAAACAAAATTAAGCTGCCCCGATTCTGGATGGCAGATTGCAGGAGCCACTTGGTAGTGTCAAAACAGCCCGACTTGGCACTGGTGCCACCTTGGGTCTGGGAACCATCCTGCGTATCGTGGATTCTAAGCAGCCACCCGGCCACTCCGTGCCACAGGCGCCCAAACACAAACAACGGCGCTTTTCCCTGGAAAACAAAACTCGCCTGCCAACATTTTGATGGCAGATTGCAGGAGCCACTTGGTACTATCAAACCAGCCCAACTTGGCACTGGTGCCACCATGGGTCTGGTCACCATCCTGCCTATCGTAGCTTTTCAGGAGCCAGCCGGTCACTCCCAGCCATAAACCCCCAGACACAAACCTCGGCCCGTTTCCCTGGAAAACAAAAGTAAGCACCCCCGATTCTGGATGGCAGATTGCAGGAGCCACTTGGTAGTATCAAATTAGCCCAACTTGGCACTGGTGCCATCATGGGTCTGGTAAACATCCTGCCTATCTTAGCTTTTCAGGAGCCGGCCGGTCACTCCCTGCCATAGGCCCCCAGAGAAATACCTCGGCCCGTTTCCCTGGCAAACAAAAGTAAGCTGCCCCTCTTCTGGATGGCAGATTGCAGGAACCACTTGGTAGTGTCAAAACAGCCCGACTTGGCACTGGTGCCACCTTGGCTCTGGGAACCATCCTGCCTATCGTGGATTTTCAGGCGCCAGCCGGCCACTCTCAGCCATATGCCCCAAAACACAAACCACGGCCCTTTTCTCTGGTAAACAAAACTCAACTGCCCCTCTTCTGGATGGCAAATTGCAGGAGCCACTTGGTACTACGAAAACAGCCCGACTTGGCAGTGATGCCACCTTGGGTCAGGGAACCATCCTGCGTATCGATGTTTTTAAGGAGTCAGCCGGCAACGTCCAGCCATATACCCCCAAAAAAAACCCACGGAACTTTTCTCCAGCAAGCAAAAATCCGCTGCCCCGCGTCTGGATGGCAGATTGCAGGAGCTATTTAGTATTATCAAACCAGCCCGACTTGGCACTGGTGCCACCATCGGTCTGGTCACCATCCTGCCTATCGTAGCTTTTCAGGAGCCAGCCGGTCACTCTCAGCCATAGGCCCCAAACACAAACCACGGCCCTTTTCTCTGGAAAACAAAATTCAACTGCCCCTCTTCTGGATGGCAGATTGCAGGAGCCACTGGGTACTATGAAACCAGCCCGACTTGGCACTGGTGCCACCTTGGGTCTGGGAACCATGCTGCGTATCATGGATTTTCAGGAGCCAGCCATCCACTGCCAGCCACAGGCCCCGAAACACAAACAACAGCCTTTTTCTCTGGCAAACAAAATTCAGCTGCCCCGCTTCTGGATGGCAGATTGCAGGAACCACTTGGTACTAACAAACCAGCCCGACTTGGCACTGGTGCCACCTTGGGTCTGGGAACCATCCTGCGTATCGTGGATTCTAAGGAGCCAGCTGGCCACTCCCAGCCACAGGCCCCAAAACACACACAACGGCGCTTTTCCCTGGAAAACAAAACTCGCCTGCCAACTTTTTGATGGCAGATTGCAGGAGCCACTTGGTACTATCAAACCAGCCCAACTTGGCACTGGTGCCACCATGGGTCTGGTCACCATCCTGCCTATCGTAGCTTTTCAGGAGCCAGCCGGTCACTCCCAGCCATAGGCCCCCAGACAAAAAGCTCGGCCCGTTTCCCTGGCAAACAAAAGTAAGCTGCCCCGCTTCTGGATGGCAGATTGCAGGATCCACTTGTTATTATCAAACCAGCCCGACTTGGTACTGGTGCCACCTTGGGTCTGGGAACCATCCTGCGTATCGTGTGTTCTAAGGAGCCAGCCGGCCACTCCCAGCCACAGGCCCCCAAACAAAAACAACGGCGATTTTCCCTGGAAAACAAAACTCGCCTGACAACTTTTTGATGGCAGATTGCAGGAACCACTTGGTACTATCAAACCAGCCCAACTTGGCACTGGTGCCACCTTGGGTCTGGGAACCATGCTGCGTATTGTGGATTCTAAGGAGCCAGCCGGCCACTCCAGCCACAGGCCCGCAGACACAAACAACGGCGCTTTTCCCTGGAAAACAAAACTCGCCTGCCAACATTTTGATGGCAGATTGCAGGAGCCACTTGGTACTATGAAATCAGCCGAACATGGCACTGGTGCCACCATGGGTCTGGTCACCATCCTGCCTATCGTAGCTTTTCAGGAGCCAGCCGGTCACTCCCAGCCATAGGCCCCCAGACACAAAGCTCGGCCCGTTTCCCTGGCAAACAAAAGTAAGCTGCCCCGCTTCTGGATGGTAGATTGCAGGAACCATTTGCTACAATCAAACCAGCCCAACTTGGCACTGGTGCCACCTCAGGTCTGGGAACCATCCTGCGTATTTTGGATTCTAAGGAGCCAGCCGGCCACTCCCAGCCACAGGCCCCCAAACACAAACAACGGCGCTTTTCCATGGAAAACAAAACTCGCCTGCCAACATTTTGATGGCAGATTGCAGGAGCCACTTGGTACTATCAAACCAGCCCAACTTGGCACTGGTGCCACCATGGGTCTGGTCACCATCCTGCCTATCGTAGTTTTTCAGGAGCCAGCCGGTCACTCCCTGCCATAGGCCCCCAGACAAAACCTCGGCCCGTTTCCCTGGCAAACAAAAGTAAGCTGCCCCGCTTCTGGATGGCAGATTGCAGGACGCACTTGGTAGTATCAAACCAGCCCAACTTGGCACTGGTGCCACCTCAGGTCTGGGAACCATGCTGCGTATCGTGGATTCTAATTAGCCATCCGTCCACTCCCAGCCACAGGCCCCCAAACAAAAACAACGGCGCTTTTCCCTGGATAACAAACTCGCCTGCCAACTTTTTGATGGCAGATTGCAGGAGCCACTTGGTACTATGAAACCAGCCCAACTTGGCACTGGTGCCACCATGGGTCTGGTCACCATCCTGCCTATCGTAGCTTTTCAGGAGACAGCCGGTCACTCCCAGCCATAGGCCCCCAGACAAAAACCTCGGCCCTTTTCCCTGGCAAACAAAAGTAAGTTGACCCGCTTCTGGATGGCAGATTGCAGGAGCCACTTTTCACCATCAAACTAGCCCGACTTGGCACTGGTGTCACCTCTGGTCTGGGAACCATCCTGCCTGTCGTGGATTCTAATTAGCCAGCCGGCCACTCCCAGCCACAGGCCCCCAAACACAAACAACGGCGCTTTTCCCAGGGAAACAAAACTCACCTGCCAAGTTTTTGATGGCAGATTGCAGGAGCCACTTGGTACTATCAAACCAGCCCAACTTGGCACTGGTGCCACCATGGGTCTGGTCACCATCCTGCCTATCGTAGCCTTTCAGGAGCCAGCCGGTCACTCCCAGCCATAGGCCCCCAGACACAAAGCTCGGCCCGTTTCCCTGGCAAACAAAAGTAAGCTGCCCCGCTTCTGGATGGCAGATTGCAGGAACCACTTGGTACTATCAAACCAGCCCAACTTGGGACTGGTGCCACCTTGGGTCTGGGAACCATCCTGCGTATCGTGGATTCTAAGGAGCCAGCCGGCCACTCCCAGCCACAGGCCCCCAAACACAAACAACGACGCTTTTCCCTGGAAAACAAAACTCGCCTGCCAACTTTTTGATGGCAGATTGCAGGAACCACTTGGTACTATCAAACCAGCCCGACTTGGCACTGGTGCCACCTTGGGTCTGGGAACCATGCTGCGTATCGTGGATTCTAAGGAGCCAGCCGGTCACTCCAGCCACAGGCCCGCAGACACAAACAACGGCGCTTTTCCCTGGAAAACAAAACTCGCCTGCCGACTTTTTGATGGCAGATTGCAGGAGCCACTTGGTACTATCAAACCAGCCCAACTTGGCACTGGTGCCACCATGGGTCTGGTCACCATCCTGCCTATCGTAGCTTTTCAGGAGCCAGCCGGTCACTCCCAGCCATAGGCCCCGAGACACAAAGCTCGGACCTTTTCCCTGGCAAACAAAAGTAAGCTGCCCCGCTTCTGGATGGCAGATTGCAGGAGCCACTTTGCACCATCATACTAGCCCGACTTGGCACTGGTGCCACCTTGGGTCTGGGAACCATCCTGCGTATCGTGGATTCTAAGCAGCCAGCCGGCCACTCCCAGCCACAGGCCCCCAAACACAAACAACGGCGCTTTTCCCTGGAAAATAAAAACTCGCCTGCCAAATTTTGATGGCAGATTGCAGGAGCCACTTGGTACTATCAAACCAGCCCAACTTGGGACTGGTGCCACCATGGGTCTGGTCACCATCCTGCCTATCGTAGCTTTTCAGGAGCCAGCCGGTCACTCCCAGCCATAGGCCCCCAGACACAAACCTCGGCCCGTTTCCCTGGCAAACAAAAGTAAGCTGCCCTGCTTCTGGATGGCAGATTGCAGGAACCACTTGGTACTATCAAACCAGCAAAACTTGGCACTGGTGCCACCTTGATTCTGGATACCATGCTGCGTATCGTGGATTCTAAGGAGCCAGCCGGCCACTCCCAGCCACAGGACCCCAAACACAAACAAC
Source organism: Melospiza melodia melodia (assembly GCF_035770615.1). NCBI lineage: Eukaryota > Metazoa > Chordata > Aves > Passeriformes > Passerellidae > Melospiza > Melospiza melodia. Next base: position 41,856,577 of record NC_086197.1, read on the forward strand.
GGCGCTTTTCCCTGGAAAACAAAACTCTCCTGCCAACTTTTTGATGGCAGATTGCAGGAGCCACTTGGTTTTATCAAATCAGCCCAACTTGGCACTGGTGCCACCATGGGTCTGGTCACCATCCTGCCTATCTTATCTTTTCAGGAGCCAGCCGGTCACTCCCCGCCATAGGCCCCCAGAGAAAAACCTCGGCCCGTTTCCCTGGCAAACAAAAGTAAGCTACCCCGCTTCTGGATGGCAGATTGCAGGAGCCACTTTGTACCATCAAACTAGCCCGTCTTGGCACTGGTGCCACCTCTGGTCTGGGAACCATCCTGCGTATCGTGGATTCTAATTAGCCAGCCGGCCACTCCCTACCACAGGCACCCAAACACAAACAACTGCGCTTTTCCCTGGAAAACAAAACTCGCCTACCAACTATTTGATGGCAGATTACAGGAGCCACTTGGTACTATCAAACCAGCCCAACTTGGCACTGGTGCCACCATGGGTCTGGTCACAATCCTGCCTATCGTAACTTTTCAGGAGCCAGCCGGTCACTCCCAGCCATAGGTCCCCAGTCACAAACCTCGGCCCGTTTCCCTGGCAAACAAAAGTAAGCTGCCCCGCTTCTGGATGGCAGATTGCAGGAGCCACTTGGTACTATCAAACCAGCCCGACTTGGCACTGGTGCCACCTCTGGTCTGAGACCCATCCTGCGTATCATGGATTCTAAGGAGCCAGTCGGCCACTCCCAGCCACAGGCCCCCAAACACAAACAACGGCCCGTTTCCGTGGCAAACAAAAGTAAGCTGCCCCGCTTCTGGATGGCAGATTGCAGGAACCACTTGGTAGTATCAAACCAGCACAACTTGGCACTGGTGGCACCTCTTGTCTGGTAACCATGCTGCGTATCGTGGTTTCTAAGGAGCCAGCCGGGCACTCCCAACCACAGGTCCCCAAACACAAACAATGGCGCTTTTCCCTGGAAAACAAAACTCGCCTGCCAACTTTTTGATGGCAGATTGCAGGAGCCACTTGGTACTATCAAACCAGCCCAACTTGGCACTGGTGCCACCATGGGTCTGGTCACCATCCTGCCTATCGTAGCTTTTCAGGAGCCAGCCGGTCACTCCCTGCCATAGGCCCCGAGACAGAAAGCCCGGCCCGTTTCCCTGGCAAACAAAAGTAAGCTGCCCCGCTTCTGGATGGCAGATTGCAGGAGCCACTTTGTACTATCAAACCAGCCCGACTTGGCACTGGTGCCACCTCTGGTCTGGGAACCATGCTGCGTATCGTGGATTTTAAGGAGCCAGTCGGCCACTCCCAGCCATACGCCTCCAAACACAAACAACGGTCCATTTCCCTGGCAAACAAAAGTAAGCTGCCCCGCTTCTGGATGTCAGATTGCAGGAACCACTTGTTGCCAAGTTGGGGTGGTTTGATAGTACCAAGTGGCTCCTGCAATCTGCCATCAAAAAGTTGGCAAGCGAGTTTTGTTTTCCAGGGAAAAGCGCCGTTGTTTGTGTTTGGGGGCCTGTGGCTGGGAGTGGCCAGCTGTCTCCTTAGAATCCACGATACGCAGGATGGGTCCCAGACCAGAGGTGGCACCAGTGCCAAGTCGGGCTGGTTTGATGGTGCAAAGTGACTCCTGCAATCTGCCATCCAGAAGCGGGGTAGCTTACTTTTGTTTGCCAGGGAAACGGGTAGAGCTTTGTGTCTGGGGGCCTATGGCTGGGAGTGACCGGCTGGCTCCTGAAAAGCTACGATAGGCAGGATGGTGACCAGACCCATGGTGGCACCAGTGCCAAGTTGGGCTGGTTTGATAGTACCAAGTGGCTCCTGCAATCTGCCATCAAAAAGTTGGCAGGTGAGTTTTTTTTTCCAGGGAAAAGCACCGTTGTTTGTGTTTGGGGGCCTGTGGCTGGGAGTGGCCAGCTGGCTCCTTAGAATCCACGATACGCAGGATGGTTCCCAGACCAGAGGTGGCACCAGTGCCATGTTGGCCTGGTTTGATAGTACCATGTGGCTCCTGCAATCTGCCATCCAGAAGCGGGGCTGCTTACTTTTGTTTGCCAGGGAAACGGGCCGAGATATTTGTCTGGGGGCCTATGGCTGGGAGTGAGCGGCTGGCTCCTGAAAAGCTACGATAGGCAGGATGGTGACCAGACCCATGGTGGCACCAGTGCCAAGTTGGGCTGGTTTGATAGTACCAAGTGGCTCCTGCAATCTGCCATCAAAAAGTTGTCAGGCGACTTTTGTTTTCCAGGGAAAAGCGCCGTTGTTCTTGTTTAGAGGCCTGTGGCTGGGAGTGGCCGGCTGCCTCCTTTGAACCCAGGATACGCAGGATGGTTCCCAGAGCCAAGGTGGCACCAGTGCCAAGTTGGGCTGGTTTGATAGTACCAAGTGGCTCCTGCAATCTGCCATCCAGAAGCGGGTCAGCTTACTTTTGTTTCCCAGGGAAACGGGCCGAGGTTTGTGTCTGGGGGCCTATGGCTGGGAGTGACCGGCTGGCTACTGAAAAGCTACGATAGGCAGGATGGTTACCAGACTCATGGTGGCACCAGTGCCAAGTCGGGCTGGTTTGATAATACTAAATAGCTCCTGAAATCTGCCATTCAGACGCGGGGCAGCGGATTTTTGTTTGCTGGAGAAAAGTTCCGTGGTTTGTTTTAGGGGGTATATGGCTGGACGTGGACTGCTGGCTCCTTAAAAAGATCGATACGCAGGATTGTTCCCTGACCCAAGGTGGCATCACTGCCAAGTCGGGCTGTTTTCGTAGTACCAAGTGCGTCCTGCAATTTGCCATCCAGAAGAGGGGCAGTTGAGTTTTGTTTGCCAGAGCAAAGGGCCGTGGTATGTGTTTGGGGGCATATGGCTGAGAGTGGCCGGCTGGCCCCTGAAAATCCACGATAGGCAGGATGGTTCCCAGAGCCAAGGTGGCACCAGTGCCATGTTGGCCTGGTTTGATAGTACCATGTGGCTGCTGTAATCTGCCATCCAGAAGCGGGGCAGCTTACTTTTGTTTGCCAGGGAAACGGGCCGAGATATTTGTCTGGGGGCCTATGGGTGGGAGTGACCGGCGGGCTCCTGAAAAGCTACGATAGGCAGGATGGTTACCAGACCCATGGTGGCACCAGTACCAAGTTGGGCTGGTTTGATAGTACCAAGTGGCTCCTGCAATCTGCCATCAAAAATTTGGCAGGCGAGTTTTGTTTTCCAGGGAAAAGCGCCGTTGTTTTTGTTTAGAGGCATGTGACTGGGAATGGCCGCCTGTCCTCGTAGAATCTACGTTACGCAGCATGGTTCCCAGAGCCAAGGTTGCACGAGGGCCAAGTCGGGCAGGTTTGATAGTACCAAATGCATCCTGCAATCTGCCATCCAAAAGCGGGGCAGTTTACTTTTGTTTGCCAGGGAAACGGGCCGAGGTTTGTGTCTGGGGGCCTATGGCAGGGAGTGACCGGCTGGCTCCTGAGAAGCTACGATAGGCAGGATGTTTACCAGACCCATGGTGGCACCAGTGCCAAGTTGGGCTGATTTGATAGTACCAAGTGGCTCCTGCAATCTGCCATCCAGAATCGGGGCAGATTACTTTTTTTTTCCAGGGAAACGGGCCGAGGTTTGTGTCTGGGGGTCTATGGCTGGGAGTGACCGGCTGGCTCCTGAAAAGCTACGATAGGCAGGATGGTGACCAGACCCATGGTGGCACCAGTGCCAAGTTGGGCTGGTTTGATAGCACCAAGTGGCTCCTGCAATCTGCCATCAAAATGTTGGCAAGCGAGTTTTGTTTTCCAGGGAAAAGCGCCGTTGTTTGTGTTTGGGCGCCTGTGGCTCAGAGTGGCCGGGTGGCTGCTTAGAATCCACGATACGCAGGATGGTTCCCAGACCCAAGGTGGCACCAGTGCCAAGTCGGGCTGGTTTGACACTACCATGTGGCTCCTGCAATCTGCCATCCAGAATCGGGGCAGCCAAATTTTGTTTGCCAGGGAAACGGTCCGAGGTTTGTGTCTGGGGGACTATGGCTGGGAGTGACCGGCTGGCTCCTGAAATGCTACAATAGGCAGGATGGTTCCCAGACCCATAGTGGCACCAGTGCCAAGTTGGGATGATTTGATAGTACCAAGTGGCTCCTGCAATCTGCCATCAAAAAGCTGGCAGGCGAGTTTTGTTTTCCAGGGAAAAGCGCCTTTGTTTGTGTTTGGGGGCCTGTGGCTGGGAGTGGCCGGCTGGCTCCTTAGAATCCACGATATGCAGGATTGTTCCCAGACCCAAGGTGGCACCAGTGCCAAGTCGGGCTGGTTTGATGGTGCAAAGTGGCTCCTGCAATCTGCCATCCAGACGCGGGGCAGCGGATTTTTGTTTCCATGAGAAATGGTCCGTGGTTTGTTTTTGGGGGTATATGGCTGGGCGTGGCCGGCTGGCCCCTTAAAAAGCTCGATATGCAGGATGGTTCCCTGACACAAGGTGGCACCAGTGCCACGTCGGGCGGTTTTCGTAGTACAAAGTGCGTCCTAAAATTTGCCATCCAGAAGAGGGGCAGTTGAGTTTTGTTTACCAGAGAAAAGGGCCGTGGTTTGTTTTTGGGGGCATATGGCTGAGAGTGGCCGTCTGGCCCCTGAAAATCCACGATAGGCAGGATGGTTCCCAGACCAGAGGTGTCACCAGTGCCAAGTCGGGCTGGTTTGATAGTACTAAATAGCTCCTTCAATCTGCCATGCAGAAGCGGGGCAGCTTACTTTTGTTTGCCAGGGAAACGGGCCGAGGTTTGTGACTGGGGGCCTATGGCTGGGAGTGACCGACTGGCTCCTGAAAAGCTACGATAGGCAGGATGGTGACCAGACCCATGGTGGCACCAGTGCCAAGTTGGGCTGGTTTGATAGTACCAAGTGGCTCCGGCAATCTGCCATCAAAAAGTTGGCAGGCGAGTTTTGTTTTCCAGGGAAAAGCGCCGTTGTTTGTGTTTGGGGGCCTGTGGCTGGGAGTGGCCAGCTGGCTCCTTAGAAGCCACGATACGCAGGATGGTTCCCAGACCAGAGGTGGCACCAGTGCCAAGTTGGGCTGGTTTGATGGTGCAAAGTGGCTCCTGCAATCTGCCATCCAGAAGCGGGGTAGCTTACTTTTGTTTGCCAGGGAAACGGGCCGAAATATTTGTCTAGGGGCCTCTGGCTGGGGGTGGCTGGCTGGCACCTGAAAAGCTACGATAGGCAGGATGGTGACCAGACCCATGGTGGCACCAGTGCCAAGTTGGGCTGGTTTGATAGTACCAAGTGGCTCCTGCAATCTGCCATCAAATGTTTGGCAGGCGAGTTTTGTTTTCCAGGGAAAAGCACCGTTGTTTGTGTTTGGGGGCCTGTGGCTGGGAGTGGCCAGCTGGCTCCTTAGAATCCACGATACGCAGGATGGTTCCCAGACCAGAGGTGGCACCAGTGCCATGTTGGCCTGGTTTGATAGTACCATGTGGCTCCTGCAATCTGCCATCCAGAAGCGGGGCTGCTTACTTTTGTTTGCCAGGGAAACGGGCCGAGATATTTGTCTGGGGGCCTATGGCTGGGAGTGAGCGGCTGGCTCCTGAAAAGCTACGATAGGCAGGATGGTGACCAGACCCATGGTGGCACCAGTGCCAAGTTGGGCTGGTTTGATAGTACCAAGTGGCTCCTGCAATCTGCCATCAAAAAGTTGTCAGGCGACTTTTGTTTTCCAGGGAAAAGCGCCGTTGTTCTTGTTTAGAGGCCTGTGGCTGGGAGTGGCCGGCTGCCTCCTTTGAACCCAGGATACGCAGGATGGTTCCCAGAGCCAAGGTGGCACCAGTGCCAAGTTGGGCTGGTTTGATAGTACCAAGTGGCTCCTGCAATCTGCCATCCAGAAGCGGGTCAGCTTACTTTTGTTTCCCAGGGAAACGGGCCGAGGTTTGTGTCTGGGGGCCTATGGCTGGGAGTGACCGGCTGGCTACTGAAAAGCTACGATAGGCAGGATGGTTACCAGACTCATGGTGGCACCAGTGCCAAGTCGGGCTGGTTTGATAATACTAAATAGCTCCTGAAATCTGCCATTCAGACGCGGGGCAGCGGATTTTTGTTTGCTGGAGAAAAGTTCCGTGGTTTTTTTTTGGGGGTATATGGCTGGACGTGGCCGGCTGGCTCCTTAAAAAGATCGATACGCAGGATTGTTCCCTGACCCAAGGTGGCATCACTGCCAAGTCGGGCTGTTTTCGTAGTACCAAGTGCGTCCTGCAATTTGCCATCCAGAAGAGGGGCAGTTGAGTTTTGTTTGCCAGAGCAAAGGGCCGTGGTATGTGTTTGGGGGCATATGGCTGAGAGTGGCCGGCTGGCCCCTGAAAATCCACGATAGGCAGGATGGTTCCCAGAGCCAAGGTGGCACCAGTGCCATGTTGGCCTGGTTTGATAGTACCATGTGGCTGCTGTAATCTGCCATCCAGAAGCGGGGCAGCTTACTTTTGTTTGCCAGGGAAACGGGCCGAGATATTTTTCTGGGGGCCTATGGGTGGGAGTGACCGGCTGGCTCCTGAAAAGCTACGATAGGCAGGATGGTTACCAGACCCATGGTGGCACCAGTACCAAGTTGGGCTGGTTTGATAGTACCAAGTGGCTCCTGCAATCTGCCATCAAAAATTTGGCAGGCGAGTTTTGTTTTCCAGGGAAAAGCGCCGTTGTTTTTGTTTAGAGGCCTGTGGCTGGGAATGGCCGCCTGTCCTCGTAGAATCTACGTTACGCAGCATGGTTCCCAGAGCCAAGGTTGCACGAGGGCCAAGTCGGGCAGGTTTGATAGTACCAAATGCATCCTGCAATCTGCCATCCAAAAGCGGGGCAGTTTACTTTTGTTTGCCAGGGAAACGGGCCGAGGTTTGTGTCTGGGGGCCTATGGCAGGGAGTGACCGGCTGGCTCCTGAGAAGCTACGATAGGCAGGATGTTTACCAGACCCATGGTGGCACCAGTGCCAAGTTGGGCTGATTTGATAGTACCAAGTGGCTCCTGCAATCTGCCATCCAGAATCGGGGCAGATTACTTTTGTTTTCCAGGGAAACGGGCCGAGGTTTGTGTCTGGGGGTCTATGGCTGGGAGTGACCGGCTGGCTCCTGAAAAGCTACGATAGGCAGGATGGTGACCAGACCCATGGTGGCACCAGTGCCAAGTTGGGCTGGTTTGATAGCACCAAGTGGCTCCTGCAATCTGCCATCAAAATGTTGGCAAGCGAGTTTTGTTTTCCAGGGAAAAGCGCCGTTGTTTGTGTTTGGGCGCCTGTGGCTCAGAGTGGCCGGGTGGCTGCTTAGAATCCACGATACGCAGGATGGTTCCCAGACCCAAGGTGGCACCAGTGCCAAGTCGGGCTGGTTTGACACTACCATGTGGCTCCTGCAATCTGCCATCCAGAATCGGGGCAGCCAAATTTTGTTTGCCAGGGAAACGGTCCGAGGTTTGTGTCTGGGGGACTATGGCTGGGAGTGACCGGCTGGCTCATGAAATGCTACAATAGGCAGGATGGTTCCCAGACCCATAGTGGCACCAGTGCCAAGTTGGGATGATTTGATAGTACCAAGTGGCTCCTGCAATCTGCCATCAAAAAGCTGGCAGGCGAGTTTTGTTTTCCAGGGAAAAGCGCCGTTGTTTGTGTTTGGGGGCCTGTGGCTGGGAGTGGCCGGCTGGCTCCTTAGAATCCACGATATGCAGGATTGTTCCCAGACCCAAGGTGGCACCAGTGCCAAGTCGGGCTGGTTTGATGGTGCAAAGTGGCTCCTGCAATCTGCCATCCAGACGCGGGGCAGCGGATTTTTGTTTCCATGAGAAATGGTCCGTGGTTTGTTTTTGGGGGTATATGGCTGGGCGTGGCCGGCTGGCCCCTTAAAAAGCTCGTTATGCAGGATGGTTCCCTGACACAAGGTGGCACCAGTGCCACGTCGGGCGGTTTTCGTAGTACAAAGTGCGTCCTAAAATTTGCCATCCAGAAGAGGGGCAGTTGAGTTTTGTTTGCCAGAGAAAAGGTCCGTGGTTTGTTTTTGGGGGCATATGGCTGAGAGTGGCCGGCTGGCCCCTGAAAATCCACGATAGGCAGGATGGTTCCCAGACCAGAGGTGTCACCAGTGCCAAGTCGGGCTGGTTTGATAGTACTAAATAGCTCCTTCAATCTGCCATGCAGAAGCGGGGCAGCTTACTTTTGTTTGCCAGGGAAACGGGCCGAGGTTTGTGTCTGGGGGCCTATGGCTGGGAGTGACCGACTGGCTCCTGAAAAGCTACGATAGGCAGGATGGTGACCAGACCCATGGTGGCACCAGTGCCAAGTTGGGCTGGTTTGATAGTACCAAGTGGCTCCGGCAATCTGCCATCAAAAAGTTGGCAGGCGAGTTTTGTTTTCCAGGGAAAAGCGCCGTTGTTTGTGTTTGGGGGCCTGTGGCTGGGAGTGGCCAGCTGGCTCCTTAGAAGCCACGATACGCAGGATGGTTCCCAGACCAGAGGTGGCACCAGTGCCAAGTTGGGCTGGTTTGATGGTGCAAAGTGGCTCCTGCAATCTGCCATCCAGAAGCGGGGTAGCTTACTTTTGTTTGCCAGGGAAACGGGCCGAAATATTTGTCTAGGGGCCTCTGGCTGGGGGTGGCTGGCTGGCACCTGAAAAGCTACGATAGGCAGGATGGTGACCAGACCCATGGTGGCACCAGTGCCAAGTTGGGCTGGTTTGATAGTACCAAGTGGCTCCTGCAATCTGCCATCAAATGTTTGGCAGGCGAGTTTTGTTTTCCAGGGAAAAGCACCGTTGTTTGTGTTTGGGGGCCTGTGGCTGGGAGTGGCCAGCTGGCTCCTTAGAATCCACGATACGCAGGATGGTTCCCAGACCCAAGGTGGCACCAGTGCCAAGTCGGGCTGGTTTGTTAGTACCAAGTGGTTCCTGCAATCTGCCATCCAGAAGCGGGGCAGCTGAATTTTGTTTGCCAGAGAAAAAGGCTGTTGTTTGTGTTTCGGGGCCTGTGGCTGGCAGTGGACGGCTGGCTCCTGAAAATCCATGATACGCAGCATGGTTCCCAGACCCAAGGTGGCACCAGTGCCAAGTCGGGCTGGTTTGATACTACCAAGTGCGTCCTGCAATCTGCCATCCAGAAGCGGGGCAGCTTAATTTTGTTTGCCAGGGAAACGGGCCGTGGGTTTTGTATGGGGGCCTATGGCTGAGAGTGGCCGGCTGGCTCCTGAAAATCCACGCTAGGCAGCATGGTTCCCAGATGCAAGGTGGCACCAGTGCCAAGTCGGGCTGGTTTGATGGTGCAAAGTGGCTCCTGCAATCTGCCATCCAGAAGCGGGGCAGCTGATTTTTGTTTGCCAGAGAAAAATTCCGTGGATTGTTTTTGGGGGCATATTGCTGGGAGTGGCCGGCTGGCTCCTTAAAATGCTCGATACGCATGATGGTTCCCAGGCCCAAGGTGTCACCACTACCAAGTCGGCCTGCGGTTTTAGTATCAAGTTCATCCTGCAATTTGCCATCCAGAAGAGGGGCAGTTGAGTTTTGTTTGCCAGAGAAACGGGCCGAGGTTTCTGTTTGGGGACATATGGCTGAGAGTGGCCGGCTGGCCCCTGAATATCCACGATACACAGCATGGTTCCCAGATCCAAGGTGGCACCAGTGCCAAGTTGGGCTGGTTTGATAGTCCCAAGTGTCTCCTGCAATCTGCCATCCAGAAGCGGGGCAGCTTACTTTTGTTTGCCAGGGAAACGGGCCTAGGTTTTTGTCTGGGGGCCTGTGGCTAGGAGTGGCCGGCTGGCTCCTTAGAATCCACGATACGCAGGATGTTTCCCAGACCCAAGGTGGCACCAGTGCCAAGTCGGGCTGGTTTGATAGTACCAAGTGGCTCCTGCAAACTCCATCAAAATGTTGGCAGACGTGTTTTGTTTTCCAGGGAACAGCGCCGTTGATTTTGTTTGGGGACCTGTGGCTGGGAGTGGCCGGCTGGCTCCTTAGAATCCACGATACGCAGGATGGTTCCCAGACCCAAGGTGGCACCAGTGCCAAGTCGGGCTGGTTTGATTACACCAAGTGGCTCCTGCAATCTGCCATCCAGAAGTGAGGCAGCTAAGTTTTGTTTGCCAGAAAAAAGGGCCGTGGTTTTTGTTGGGGGCCTGTGGCTGGGAGTAGCCGGCTGGCTCCTTAAAATCCACGATAGGCTGGATGGTTCCCAGACCCAAGGTGGCACCAGTGCCAAGTCGGGCTGGTTTGATAGTACCAAGTGGCTCCTGCAATCTGCCATCCAGAAGCGGTGCAGTTGAGTTTTGTTTACCAGAGAAAAGGGCCGTGGGTTGTGTTTGGGGGCATATGGCTGGGAGTGGCCGGCTGTCTCATTAAAAAGATCGATACGCAGGATGGTTCCCAGACCCAAGGTGGCACCAGTGCCAAGTCGGGCTGGTTTGATAGTCCCAAGTGGCTCCTGCAAACTGCCATCCAGAAGCGGGGCAGCTGAGTTTTGTTTGCCAGGGAAATGGGCCGTTGTTTGTGTTTGGGAGCCTGTGGCTGGGAGTGTTCGGCTGGTTCCTGAATATGTACGATACGCAGGATTGTTCCCAGACCCAAGGTGGCACCAGTGCCAAGTCGGGCTGGTTTGATGGTGCAAAGTGGCTCCTGCAATCTGCCATCCAGACGCGGGGCAGCGGATTTTTGTTTCCATGAGAAATGGTCCGTGGTTTGTTTTTGGGGGTATATGGCTGGGCCTGGCCGGCTGGCTCCTTAAAAAGCTCGATATGCAGGATGGTTCCCTGACACAAGGTGGCACCAGTGCCACGTCGGGCGGTTTTCGTAGTACAAAGTGCGTCCTAAAATTTGCCATCCAGAAGAGGGGCAGTTGAGTTTTGTTTGCCAGAGAAAAGGTCCGTGGTTTGTTTTTGGGGGCATATGGCTGAGAGTGGCTGGGTGGCCCCTGAAAATCCACGATACACAGGATGGTTCCCAGATCCAAGGTGGCACCTGTGCCAAGTCGGGCTGATTTGATAGTACTAAGTAGCTCCTGCAATCTGCCATCCAGAAGCGGGGCAGCTTACTTTTGTTTGCCAGGGAAACGGGCCGAGGTTTGTGTTTGGGGGCCTATGGCTGAGAGTGACCGGCTGGCTCCTGAAAAGCTACAATAGGCAGGATGGTGACCAGACCCATGGTGGCACCAGTGCCAAGTTGGGCTGGTTTGATAGTACCAAGTGGTTCCTGCAATCTGCCATCCAGAAGCAGGGCAGCTGAGTTTTGTTTGCCAGAGAAAAGGGCCTTGGTTTGTGTTTGGGGGCATATGGCTGGGTGTGGCCAGCTGGCTCCTTAAAATGCACGATATGCAACATGGCTCCCAGACCCAAGGTGGCACCAGTGCCAAGTTGGGCTGGTTTGATAGTACCAAGTGGCTCCTGCAATCTTCCATGATCACGTGGAGAAATACTTTCTGGTTTCAGCCTCATGCTCTTTCTTCTCTCCCTCAACTTCTCTATCACCTCTCATCTGGTTCACATGCGCTGTCTTCAAGGTCCACAGGCTACTTTTCACAGAATCTTCTGGCCTGATGAAGTAAGAATGATGAATAGAACAGAGCTGGGATCTATTTTCCAGTTTGGATAAAATGCATTCTGCACACAAATCCAAGGAGAACGGGCTGCCCCGATGCCCAGAAAATCTTTCACTCCTGCTAGTGTTCTACGTCAACCGCAACTTAGTCTGAAAGAAAAGCTTTTTCTCTGAGAGCATCTGAGAGGTTTGCATGAAGCACTGATATCTGACATATGCAATTTTGAATAGGAGAGGAAAAAGAAAATGGCAAGGAGTTTTTAATTTTAGTGGTTTCAATTTTAATTTCCGTGCACTTTTTCAAAACTTGTCAGCTCAAATGCCCATCAACATCTTTTAGTCATCTGTAAGTCAGTATTCATATAAAATGTGCTTCAAATCCAAAGAATTTCAAATTTGCACTCCAAGCTTCTATGCCTAGATTTATGATTTCCTACACATATTAGATGAAAGGAAGGCCTTTTTTACTGTGGGAGTGCTGGAACACTGGAACAGGTTGCCCAGAGAAGTTGTGGGTGTCCCATCCCTGAAAGTATTCAAGGTCACCTTGGACGGGGCTTGGAGCAGCAACAAAGGAGAAGCTTGATGGTAGAGAAACAAAGTTGGACTATAGAAGAAACTCGGATTGAAGTATAGGATCAAGTTTTCTCTCAGCTCTTGGGGTAAATTCAAAGTTGTACAAAATGACATTTATCTGTGCTATTCACTACTGTAACAGAAAGTTTCATGAAAACTGTACAGAAGATAGTAAATTTTAAAAGAGATAAGAATTACAGCATAAAATCCATGGGATAGGTTACAACATGAGACACTCTCTAAGAGAAAATCTCTTTGTTTCAGCACTTCATCGGGGTAAGATTTCATGAAGTGCCAAAGAAGGCGGCAAAATATCATTCGGGACATTATTTACTGGAATTCAGCCTGGCCATTAGTAGGAACTGCCTTTGAACATATCATGTAGATATACCACACACACTTTCCCTTCACTGAAAAATTACTGTTTACAACAAATAAGCAATTGACGATCAAAATTGATTGAAAGCATCTTAAACATGTCAAGTATTTCATTGTAGATGATCTGTGATCCAAATGCTTCTTCCACCTTCGAGAGGGACAGAAGAATTCTTCCATATCATGATGGTTTAAAATTGTATCAACCAATGTTTTCTGCTGAAAAGATATCATCTATTTTTTTCTATTTTTGGAAGAAAATATTCCTAGACATACAACAGGTGAGAACTAAGTAATTTTAAAGAAACAAATGAAATGAAAATATTCTGTAAATAGAATGAAATGAAAAGCTGTGTTTTAAATAGGAGCTAAATATTAAACAGAATTTTTGTACCAGGCATTTGAATTACTGCACCAGCTCTTTTGCCCATCAAGAGAGGCATTTAGCATTTCAGTCTTTTCCAAGGTGTTCATGATCTGCTATGCTGATCTCTGTGTGTGCCTAGGTGTGTGTGGAGGGGGGGGCATATGAAGGGGAGTGTGTATGTTTGCTTTACAATTGTTGTGGCATATTCATGCCTCAGCTCCACATTTTGTTTTAAAAAGGTCACACCGAGTGGATATGAAGTTTACTATCAACAAGAGATCGATTCCCAAATCATCCATTTGACTCTCCCTTATAAATCATGTGCTTTGTTGCATATTTTATCAAATATACTTTCAAGCCAGATGGAGGAAGGAGGATGTGGGAATCCCTCCACCATCTTGCAACTTTTATGTAAGTAGGTTTTCAAGAAAATCATCATTTCTCTTTTAAATATGTCTGGAACAGGCATGATGGTAGTGTCAACCTGTTGGAGTTTTTGTTGCTGGAAGAAGTTGTACAAAAGGATTGGTTTTTACATTGACCAGTTACTGAATCAAGCGCAGGAATACATTGGAAATTTAGCTGGGGGTTCCTTTTCCCAGCAGACTACTTCTAGAACGAGCTTGTACACTGAAGCTGACTCTTTTGCTCTCTTTTTGTTTCTTTCCTATTTTCTTGGCTTCTTTGCCACTATCTAGACAATTTTGGAACTTTGTTCCCAACTAAAATGGTTTCAATAGTCTGATTGTGATCATACATTTTTACAAGGAATTTTTAAAATCTTTCCTCGAGTCCAGAAAGTCAAGGACTTAGATCTTTTTCTTCCCTTATCAATATTGCCATGAAATTGATAAATAAAGACCAACTCTTTATTTTTGTTTTTAACCCACGTAGATAATTCCCATCCATTAATCCATTTTGTGGACCAATAGCTGCCATTCTGATGGAAGCTGTCACTTCTTAACAATAGGCATTCTGTGACTATGTTGACTGCACTTTGGGTGAAGATCCTAACTGGTCTTAGATATACATAGGGAGAAATTTGCTCAGCCAGTGTCAGTCTTAAGCATGCGTATCAGAAGATCTTTCTAGAGCTGGGAATTTTCCCATGAAAGGGATTCAGTTAGGGAAGAGACACTTGTGCCAGAGTTTTACATTCTTCTTGAACACTGCTTAAGGAACTTAGATGCCATGTCCATTTGGATCTCTGTCTGCACAGAACTTTGTCATGCCAGTGCTTTGAAATGCATCTTGAAGAGAATTCACTAGCACAGAATGAAAGAGAGTGGAAGGGGTTGGTGGGGCTAACCAGGCCCAACCCCCCTGCCTAAACCAGGATACCTAGAGCCTCTTGCCCAGGATTCTATCTGGGTGTACTTTTAATGTCTTCAAAGATCCAGGCTCCACAATCTTTCTGGGCAGTCTGTGCCGTGGTTCAGTCACCCTGACAGTAAAGAAACATTTACTGATGTTCAAAGGCAATCTCCTGTATTTCAGTGTGTGCCCACTGCCTCTTGTCTTTTCCCTCAGCATCACTGAAAAGACACTGATTCCCTCCCCTTTGCACTATTGCTTCCATATGTATGTGTGATGCCATGTAGAGGTATGTCAAAAACCTCCCTGAAGCCCAGGCAGATAATATTCCCTTCATCTACCAGTCAAGTTGATTCATCAGAGGAGTTTAAAGTGATGTTCAGCATGAAATTCCCCTGAAAAATCATGCTAACTACATTATTTGGTCATCTGTCATGTGCCTGGCAAGGATTTCCAGGAAGAGCTGCTTCATCAACTTCCTGGGGATAAAAAAGAGGCTGGCTGGTTTGTACTATGGCGAGTCCTCTTAATTGCCTTTTTTGAAGATGGGTGTCATTTGCTAACATCCACTCTTTAGCTCCTCTTCTCATCTACACCTCGGCAAAAAGCTTTTCCACTATGTCTGGCTAGGAAAAACTGTGCCAGCACAGAAAACATCTCCCATCGTGTTCTAGAAGTTGCACGGATGTCTGCCAAGTGTTTGGCAGGAAGAAAAGAAAAGTTGTCCAAAACAGCTTCCAATCGAATGTTCCTGTGATTGGAAAAGTCAGGAGAGTGCAAAGGTACTGTTTTCTATCAGTTGGCAAGGTGCGCACACAATCCCAGTGTTGTACAGCTTGCTTCTTCACCTTCCCGAAGCTGCCGCTCTCGCCGGCTCCCGGAACCGAAGAAGCGGCTTCTTCGCGCAAAGACGATTGTGCCGCTCACAGTGCTCTCCTTAGCGCGGCTTCTGCCGAAAGACGCCCGGCAGCGGCTCTTACCTCCGGAGAGCATCCTACCTTCGTCTTTAGCTCCTCTTCTCATCTACACCTCGGCAAAACGCTTTTCCACTATGTCTGGCTAGGAAAAACTGTGCCAGCACAGAAAACATCTCCCATCGTGTTCTCGAAGTTGCACGGATGTCTGCCAAGTGTTTGGCAGGAAGAAAAGAAAAGTTGTCCAAAACAGCTTCCAATCGAATGTTCATGTGATTGGAAAAGTCAGGAGAGTGCAAAGGTACTGTTTTCTATCAGTTGGCAAAGTGCGCACACAATCCCAGTGTTGTACAGCTTGCTTCTTCACCTTCCCGAAGCTGCCGCTCTCGCCGGCTGCCGGAGCCCAAGAAGCGGCTTCTTCGCGCAAAGACGATTGTGCCGCTCACAGGGCTCTCCTTAGCGCGGCTTCTGCCGAAAGACGCCCGGCAGCGGCTCTTACCTCCGGAGAGCATCCTACCTTCGTCTTTCGCGTCTTATGTAGTCTACACCTCGGCAAAAAGCTTTTCCACTATGTCTGGCTAGGAAAAACTGTGCCAGCACAGAAAACATCTCCCATCGTGTTCTAGAAGTTGCACGGATGTCTGCCAAGTGTTTGGCAGGAAGAAAAGAAAAGTTGTCCAAAACAGCTTCCAATCGAATGTTCCTGTGATTGGAAAAGTCAGGAGAGTGCAAAGGTACTGTTTTCTATCAGTTGGCAAGGTGCGCACACAATCCCAGTGTTGTACAGCTTGCTTCTTCACCTTCCCGAAGCTGCCGCTCTCGCCGGCTGCCGGAGCCCAAGAAGCGGCTTCTTCGCGCAAAGACGATTGTGCCGCTCACAGTGCTCTCCTTAGCGCGGCTTCTGCCGAAAGACGCCCGGCAGCGGCTCTTACCTCCGGAGAGCATCCTACCTTCGTCTTTCGCGTCTTATGTAGTCTACACCTCGGCAAAAAGCTTTTCCACTATGTCTGGCTAGGAAAAACTGTGCCAGCACAGAAAACATCTCCCATCGTGTTCTAGAAGTTGCACGGATGTCTGCCAAGTGTTTGGCAGGAAGAAAAGAAAAGTTGTCCAAAACAGCTTCCAATCGAATGTTCCTGTGATTGGAAAAGTCAGGAGAGTGCAAAGGTACTGTTTTCTATCAGTTGGCAAGGTGCGCACACAATCCCAGTGTTGTACAGCTTGCTTCTTCACCTTCCCGAAGCTGCCGCTCTCGCCGGCTGCCGGAGCCCAAGAAGCGGCTTCTTCGCGCAAAGACGATTGTGCCGCTCACAGTGCTCTCCTTAGCGCGGCTTCTGCCGAAAGACGCCCGGCAGCGGCTCTTACCTCCGGAGAGCATCCTACCTTCGTCTTTCGCGTCTTTTGTAGTCTACATCTTAGCAAAACGCTTTTCCACTATGTCTGGCTAGGAAAAACTGTGCCAGCACAGAAAACATCTCCCATCGTGTTCTAGAAGTTGCACGGATGTCTGCCAAGTGTTTGGCAGGAAGAAAAGAAAAGTTGTCCAAAACAGCTTCCAATCGAATGTTCCTGTGATTGGAAAAGTCAGGAGAGTGCAAAGGTACTGTTTTCTATCAGTTGGCAAGGTGCGCACACAATCCCAGTGTTGTACAGCTTGCTTCTTCACCTTCCCGAAGCTGCCGCTCTCGCCGGCTGCCGGAGCCCAAGAAGCGGCTTCTTCGCGCAAAGACGATTGTGCCGCTCACAGTGCTCTCCTTAGCGCGGCTTCTGCCGAAAGACGCCCGGCAGCGGCTCTTACCTCCGGAGAGCATCCTACCTTCGTCTTTCGCGTCTTTTGTAGTCTACATCTTAGCAAAACGCTTTTCCACTATGTCTGGCTAGGGAAAACTGTGCCAGCACAGAAAACATCTCCCATCGTGTTCTCGAAGTTGCACGGATGTCTGCCAAGTGTTTGGCAGGAAGAAAAGAAAAGTTGTCCAAAACAGCTTCCAATCGAATGTTCCTGTGATTGGAAAAGTCAGGAGAGTGCAAAGGTACTGTTTTCTATCAGTTGGCAAGGTGCGCACACAATCCCAGTGTTGTACAGCTTGCTTCTTCACCTTCCCGAAGCTGCCGCTCTCGCCGGCTGCCGGAGCCCAAGAAGCGGCTTCTTCGCGCAAAGACGATTGTGCCGCTCACAGGGCTCTCCTTAGCGCGGCTTCTGCCGAAA
Organism: Melospiza melodia melodia; assembly: GCF_035770615.1. Classification (NCBI taxonomy): domain Eukaryota; kingdom Metazoa; phylum Chordata; class Aves; order Passeriformes; family Passerellidae; genus Melospiza; species Melospiza melodia. Next base: position 41,873,841 of record NC_086197.1, read on the forward strand.
GACGCCCGGCAGCGGCTCTTACCTCCTGAGAGTGGCAGCTTCGGGAAGGTGAAGAAGCAAGCTGTACAACACTGGGATTGTGTGCGCACCTTGCCAACTGATAGAAAACAGTACCTTTGCACTCTCCTGACTCTTCCAATCACAGGAACATTCGATTGGAAGCTGTTTTGGACAACTTTTCTTTTCTTCCTCCCAAACACTTGGCAGACATATCTGCAACTTCTAGAAAACGATGGGAGATGTTTTCTGGGCTGGCACGGTTTTTCCTAGCCAGACATAGTGGAAAAGCGTTTTGCTAAGATGTAGACTACATAAGACGCGAAAGACGAAGGTAGGATGCTCTCCGGAGTTAAGAGCCGCTGCCGGGCGTCTTTCGGCAGAAGCCGCGCTAAGGAGAGCCCTGTGAGCGGCACAATCGTCTTTGCACGAAGAAGCCGATTCTTCGGTTCCGGGAGCCGGCGAGAGCGGCAGCTTCGGGAAGGTGAAGAAGCAAGCTGTACAACACTGGGATTGTGTGCGCACCTTGCCAACTGATAGAAAACTGTACCTTTGCACTCTCCTGACTTTTCCAATCACAGGAACATTCGATTGGAAGCTGTTTTGGACAACTTTTCTTTTCTTCCTGCCAAACACTTGGCAGACATCCGTGCAACTTCTAGAACACGATGGGAGATGTTTTCTGTGCTGGCACAGTTTTTCCTAGCCAGACATAGTGGAAAAGCGTTTTGCTAAGATGTAGACTACAAAAGACGCGAAAGACGAAGGTAGGATGCTCTCCGGAGGTAAGAGCCGCTGCCGGGCGTCTTTCGGCAGAAGCCGCGCTAAGGAGAGCACTGTGAGCGGCACAATCGTCTTTGCGCGAAGAAGCCGCTTCTTGGGCTCCGGCAGCCGGCGAGAGCGGCAGCTTCGGGAAGGTGAAGAAGCAAGCTGTACAACACTGGGATTGTGTGCGCACCTTGCCAACTGATAGAAAACAGTACCTTTGCACTCTCCTGACTTTTCCAATCACAGGAACATTCGATTGGAAGCTGTTTTGGACAACTTTTCTTTTCTTCCTGCCAAACACTTGGCAGACATCCGTGCAACTTCTAGAACACGATGGGAGATGTTTTCTGTGCTGGCACAGTTTTTCCTAGCCAGACATAGTGGAAAAGCGTTTTGCTAAGATGTAGACTACAAAAGACGCGAAAGACGAAGGTAGGATGCTCTCCGGAGGTAAGAGCCGCTGCCGGGCGTCTTTCGGCAGAAGCCGCGCTAAGGAGAGCCCTGTGAGCGGCACAATCGTCTTTGCGCGAAGAAGCCGCTTCTTGGGCTCCGGCAGCCGGCGAGAGCGGCAGCTTCGGGAAGGTGAAGAAGCAAGCTGTACAACACTGGGATTGTGTGCGCACCTTGCCAACTGATAGAAAACAGTACCTTTGCACTCTCCTGACTTTTCCAATCACAGGAACATTCGATTGGAAGCTGTTTTGGACAACTTTTCTTTTCTTCCTGCCAAACACTTGGCAGACATCCGTGCAACTTCTAGAACACGATGGGAGATGTTTTCTGTGCTGGCACAGTTTTTCCTAGCCAGACATAGTGGAAAAGCTTTTTGCCGAGGTGTAGACTACATAAGACGCGAAAGACGAAGGTAGGATGCTCTCCGGAGGTAAGAGCCGCTGCCGGGCGTCTTTCGGCAGAAGCCGCGCTAAGGAGAGCACTGTGAGCGGCACAATCGTCTTTGCGCGAAGAAGCCGCTTCTTGGGCTCCGGCAGCCGGCGAGAGCGGCAGCTTCGGGAAGGTGAAGAAGCAAGCTGTACAACACTGGGATTGTGTGCGCACCTTGCCAACTGATAGAAAACAGTACCTTTGCACTCTCCTGACTTTTCCAATCACAGGAACATTCGATTGGAAGCTGTTTTGGACAACTTTTCTTTTCTTCCTGCCAAACACTTGGCAGACATCCGTGCAACTTCTAGAACACGATGGGAGATGTTTTCTGTGCTGGCACAGTTTTTCCTAGCCAGACATAGTGGAAAAGCGTTTTGCTAAGATGTAGACTACAAAAGACGCGAAAGACGAAGGTAGGATGCTCTCCGGAGGTAAGAGCCGCTGCCGGGCGTCTTTCGGCAGAAGCCGCGCTAAGGAGAGCCCTGTGAGCGGCACAATCGTCTTTGCGCGAAGAAGCCGCTTCTTCGGTTCCGGGAGCCGGCGAGAGCGGCAGCTTCGGGAAGGTGAAGAAGCAAGCTGTACAACACTGGGATTGTGTGCGCACCTTGCCAACTGATAGAAAACAGTACCTTTGCACTCTCCTGACTTTTCCAATCACAGGAACATTCGATTGGAAGCTGTTTTGGACAACTTTTCTTTTCTTCCTGCCAAACACTTGGCAGACATCCGTGCAACTTCTAGAACACGATGGGAGATGTTTTCTGTGCTGGCACAGTTTTTCCTAGCCAGACATAGTGGAAAAGCGTTTTGCTAAGATGTAGACTACAAAAGACGCGAAAGACGAAGGTAGGATGCTCTCCGGAGGTAAGAGCCGCTGCCGGGCGTCTTTCGGCAGAAGCCGCGCTAAGGAGAGCCCTGTGAGCGGCACAATCGTCTTTGCGCGAAGAAGCCGCTTCTTGGGCTCCGGCAGCCGGCGAGAGCGGCAGCTTCGGGAAGGTGAAGAAGCAAGCTGTACAACACTGGGATTGTGTGCGCACTTTGCCAACTGATAGAAAACAGTACCTTTGCACTCTCCTGACTTTTCCAATCACATGAACATTCGATTGGAAGCTGTTTTGGACAACTTTTCTTTTCTTCCTGCCAAACACTTGGCAGACATCCGTGCAACTTCGAGAACACGATGGGAGATGTTTTCTGTGCTGGCACAGTTTTTCCTAGCCAGACATAGTGGAAAAGCTTTTTGCCGAGGTGTAGATTAGAAGAGGAGCTAAAGAGTGGATGTTGGCAAATGACACCCATCTTCAAAAAAGGCAATTAAGAGGACTCGCCATAGTACAAACCAGCCAGCCTCTTTTTTATCCCCAGGAAGTTGATGAAGCAGCTCTTCCTGGAAATCCTTGCCAGGCACATGACAGATGACCAAATAATGTAGTTAGCATGATTTTTCAGGGGAATTTCATGCTGAACATCACTTTAAACTCCTCTGATGAATCAACTTGACTGGTAGATGAAGGGAATATTATCTGCCTGGGCTTCAGGGAGGTTTTTGACATACCTCTACATGGCATCACACATACATATGGAAGCAATAGTGCAAAGGGGAGGGAATCAGTGTCTTTTCAGTGATGCTGAGGGAAAAGACAAGAGGCAGTGGGCACACACTGAAATACAGGAGATTGCCTTTGAACATCAGTAAATGTTTCTTTACTGTCAGGGTGACTGAACCACGGCACAGACTGCCCAGAAAGATTGTGGAGCCTGGATCTTTGAAGACATTAAAAGTACACCCAGATAGAATCCTGGGCAAGAGGCTCTAGGTATCCTGGTTTAGGCAGGGGGGTTGGGCCTGGTTAGCCCCACCAACCCCTTCCACTCTCTTTCATTCTGTGCTAGTGAATTCTCTTCAAGATGCATTTCAAAGCGCTGGCATGACAAAGTTCTGTGCAGACAGAGATCCAAATGGACATGGCATCTAAGTTCCTTAAGCAGTGTTCAAGAAGAATGTAAAACTCTGGCACAAGTGTCTCTTCCCTAACTGAATCCCTTTCATGGGAAAATTCCCAGCTCTAGAAAGATCTTCTGATACGCATGTTTAAGACTGACACTGGCTGAGCAAATTTCTCCCTATGTATATCTAAGACCAGTTAGGATCTTCACCCAAAGTGCAGTCAACATAGTCACAGAATGCCTATTGTTAAGAAGTGACAGCTTCCATCAGAATGGCAGCTATTGGTCCACAAAATGGATTAATGGATGGGAATTATCTACGTGGGTTAAAAACAAAAATAAAGAGTTGGTCTTTATTTATCAATTTCATGGCAATATTGATAAGGGAAGAAAAAGATCTAAGTCCTTGACTTTCTGGACTCGAGGAAAGATTTTAAAAATTCCTTGTAAAAATGTATGATCACAATCAGACTATTGAAACCATTTTAGTTGGGAACAAAGTTCCAAAATTGTCTAGATAGTGGCAAAGAAGCCAAGAAAATAGGAAAGAAACAAAAAGAGAGCAAAAGAGTCAGCTTCAGTGTACAAGCTCGTTCTAGAAGTAGTCTGCTGGGAAAAGGAACCCCCAGCTAAATTTCCAATGTATTCCTGCGCTTGATTCAGTAACTGGTCAATGTAAAAACCAATCCTTTTGTACAACTTCTTCCAGCAACAAAAACTCCAACAGGTTGACACTACCATCATGCCTGTTCCAGACATATTTAAAAGAGAAATGATGATTTTCTTGAAAACCTACTTACATAAAAGTTGCAAGATGGTGGAGGGATTCCCACATCCTCCTTCCTCCATCTGGCTTGAAAGTATATTTGATAAAATATGCAACAAAGCACATGATTTATAAGGGAGAGTCAAATGGATGATTTGGGAATCGATCTCTTGTTGATAGTAAACTTCATATCCACTCGGTGTGACCTTTTTAAAACAAAATGTGGAGCTGAGGCATGAATCTGCCACAACAATTGTAAAGCAAACATACACACTCCCCTTCATATGCCCCCCCCTCCACACACACCTAGGCACACACAGAGATCAGCATAGCAGATCATGAACACCTTGGAAAAGACTGAAATGCTAAATGCCTCTCTTGATGGGCAAAAGAGCTGGTGCAGTAATTCAAATGCCTGGTACAAAAATTCTGTTTAATATTTAGCTCCTATTTAAAACACAGCTTTTCATTTCATTCTATTTACAGAATATTTTCATTTCATTTGTTTCTTTAAAATTACTTAGTTCTCACCTGTTGTATGTCTAGGAATATTTTCTTCCAAAAATAGAAAAAAATAGATGATATCTTTTCAGCAGAAAACATTGGTTGATACAATTTTAAACCATCATGATATGGAAGAATTCTTCTGTCCCTCTCGAAGGTGGAAGAAGCATTTGGATCACAGATCATCTACAATGAAATACTTGACATGTTTAAGATGCTTTCAATCAATTTTGATCGTCAATTGCTTATTTGTTGTAAACAGTAATTTTTCAGTGAAGGGAAAGTGTGTGTGGTATATCTACATGATATGTTCAAAGGCAGTTCCTACTAATGGCCAGGCTGAATTCCAGTAAATAATGTCCCGAATGATATTTTGCCGCCTTCTTTGGCACTTCATGAAATCTTACCCCGATGAAGTGCTGAAACAAAGAGATTTTCTCTTAGAGAGTGTCTCATGTTGTAACCTATCCCATGGATTTTATGCTGTAATTCTTATCTCTTTTAAAATTTACTATCTTCTGTACAGTTTTCATGAAACTTTCTGTTACAGTAGTGAATAGCACAGATAAATGTCATTTTGTACAACTTTGAATTTACCCCAAGAGCTGAGAGAAAACTTGATCCTATACTTCAATCCGAGTTTCTTCTATAGTCCGACTTTGTTTCTCTACCATCAAGCTTCTCCTTTGTTGCTGCTCCAAGCCCCGTCCAAGGTGACCTTGAATACTTTCAGGGATGGGACACCCACAACTTCTCTGGGCAACCTGTTCCAGTGTTCCAGCACTCCCACAGTAAAAAAGGCCTTCCTTTCATCTAATATGTGTAGGAAATCATAAATCTAGGCATAGAAGCTTGGAGTGCAAATTTGAAATTCTTTGGATTTGAAGCACATTTTATATGAATACTGACTTACAGATGACTAAAAGATGTTGATGGGCATTTGAGCTGACAAGTTTTGAAAAAGTGCACGGAAATTAAAATTGAAACCACTAAAATTAAAAACTCCTTGCCATTTTCTTTTTCCTCTCCTATTCAAAATTGCATATGTCAGATATCAGTGCTTCATGCAAACCTCTCAGATGCTCTCAGAGAAAAAGCTTTTCTTTCAGACTAAGTTGCGGTTGACGTAGAACACTAGCAGGAGTGAAAGATTTTCTGGGCATCGGGGCAGCCCGTTCTCCTTGGATTTGTGTGCAGAATGCATTTTATCCAAACTGGAAAATAGATCCCAGCTCTGTTCTATTCATCATTCTTACTTCATCAGGCCAGAAGATTCTGTGAAAAGTAGCCTGTGGACCTTGAAGACAGCGCATGTGAACCAGATGAGAGGTGATAGAGAAGTTGAGGGAGAGAAGAAAGAGCATGAGGCTGAAACCAGAAAGTATTTCTCCACGTGATCATGGAAGATTGCAGGAGCCACTTGGTACTATCAAACCAGCCCAACTTGGCACTGGTGCCACCTTGGGTCTGGGAGCCATGTTGCATATCGTGCATTTTAAGGAGCCAGCTGGCCACACCCAGCCATATGCCCCCAAACACAAACCAAGGCCCTTTTCTCTGGCAAACAAAACTCAGCTGCCCTGCTTCTGGATGGCAGATTGCAGGAACCACTTGGTACTATCAAACCAGCCCAACTTGGCACTGGTGCCACCATGGGTCTGGTCACCATCCTGCCTATTGTAGCTTTTCAGGAGCCAGCCGGTCACTCTCAGCCATAGGCCCCCAAACACAAACCTCGGCCCGTTTCCCTGGCAAACAAAAGTAAGCTGCCCCGCTTCTGGATGGCAGATTGCAGGAGCTACTTAGTACTATCAAATCAGCCCGACTTGGCACAGGTGCCACCTTGGATCTGGGAACCATCCTGTGTATCGTGGATTTTCAGGGGCCACCCAGCCACTCTCAGCCATATGCCCCCAAAAACAAACCACAGACCTTTTCTCTGGCAAACAAAACTCAACTGCCCCTCTTCTGGATGGCAAATTTTAGGACGCACTTTGTACTACGAAAACCGCCCGACGTGGCACTGGTGCCACCTTGTGTCAGGGAACCATCCTGCATATCGAGCTTTTTAAGGAGCCAGCCGGCCAGGCCCAGCCATATACCCCCAAAAACAAACCACGGACCATTTCTCATGGAAACAAAACTCAGCTGCCCCGCGTCTGGATGGCAGATTGCAGGAGCCACTTTGCACCATCAAACCAGCCCGACTTGGCACTGGTGCCACCTTGGGTCTGGGAACCATCCTGCGTATGGTGGATTCTAAGGAGCCAGCCGGCCACTCCCAGCCACAGGCCCCCAACAAAAACCACGGCCCTTTTTTCTGGCAAACAAAACTTAGCTGCCTCACTTCTGGATGGCAGATTGCAGGAGCCACTTGGTGTAATCAAACCAGCCCGACTTGGCACTGGTGCCACCTTGGGTCTGGGAACCATCCTGCGTATCGTGGATTCTAAGGAGCCAGCCGGCCACTCCCAGCCACAGGCCCCCAAACAAAATCAACGGCGCTGTTCCCTGGAAAACAAAACACGCCTGCCAACTTTTTGATGGAGTTTGCAGGAGCCACTTGGTACTATCAAACCAGCCCGACTTGGCACTGGTGCCACCTTGGGTCTGGGAAACATCCTGCGTATCGTGGATTCTTAGGAGCCAGCCGGCCACTCCTAGCCACAGGCCCCCAGACAAAAACCTAGGCCTATTTCTCTGGCAAACAAAAGTAAGCTGCCCCGCTTCTGGATGGCAGATTGCAGGAGACACTTGGCACTATCAAACCAGCCCAACTTGGCACTGGTGCCACCTTGGATCTGGGAACCATGCTGTGTATCGTGGATATTCAGGGGCCAGCCGGCCACTCTCAGCCATATGTCCCCAAACAGAAACCTCGGCCCGTTTCTCTGGCAAACAAAACTCAACTGCCCCGCTTCTGGATGGCAGATTGCAGGAGCCACTTTGCACCATCAAACCAGCCCGACTTGGCACTGGTGCCACCTTGCATCTGGGAACCATGCTGCCTAGCGTGGATTTTCAGGAGCCAGCCGGCCACTCTCAGCCATAGGCCCCCAAACAAAACCCACGGCCCGTTTCCCTGGCAAACAAAATTAAGCTGCCCCGCTTCTGGATGGCAGATTGCAGGAACCACTTGGTAGTATCAAACCAGCCCGACTTGGCACTGGTGCCACCTTGGGTCTGGGAACCATCCTGCGTATTGTGGGTTCAAAGGAGCCAGCCGGCCACTCCCAGCCACAGGCCCCCAAATACAAACAACGGCGCTTTTCCCTGGAAAACAAAACTCGCCTGACAACTTTTTGATGGCAGATTGCAGGAGCCACTTGGTACTATCAAACCAGCCCAACTTGGCACTGGTGCCACCATGGGTCTGGTCACCATCCTGCCTATTGTAGCTTTTCAGGAGCCAGCCGGTCACTCCCAGCCATAGGTCCCCAGTCACAAACCTCGGCCCGTTTCCCTGGCAAACAAAAGTAAGCTGCCCCGCTTCTGGATGGCAGATTGCAGGAGCCACTTGGTACTATCAAACCAGCCCAACTTGGCACTGGTGCCACCTCTGGTCTGGGAACCATGCTGCGCAACACAGATTCTACGGCGCCAGTCGGCCACTCCCAGCCACAAGCTCCCAAACACAAACAACGGCGCTATTCTCTGGCAAACAAAACTCCACTGCCCCTCTTCTGGATGGCAAATTGCAGGACGCACTTGGTACTATAAAAACAGCCCGACTTGGCACTGGTGCCACCTTGGGTCTGGGAACCATCCTGCGTATGGTGGATTCTAAGGAGCCAGCCGGCCACTCCCAGCCACAGGCCCCCAACAAAAACCACGGCCCTTTTTTCTGGCAAACAAAACTTAGCTGCCTCACTTCTGGATGGCAGATTGCAGGAGCCACTTGGTGTAATCAAACCAGCCCGACTTGGCACTGGTGTCACCTTGGGTCTGGGAACCATCCTGCGTATCGTGGATTCTAAGGAGCCAGCCGGCCACTCCCAGCCACAGGCCCCCAAACAAAATCAACGGCGCTGTTCCCTGGAAAACAAAACACGCCTGCCAACATTTTGATGGAGTTTGCAGGAGCCACTTGGTACTATCAAACCAGCCCGACTTGGCACTGGTGCCACCTTGGGTCTGGGAAACATCCTGCGTATCGTGGATTCTTAGGAGCCAGCCGGCCACTCCTAGCCACAGGCCCCCAGACAAAAACCTAGGCCTATTTCTCTGGCAAACAAAAGTAAGCTGCCCCGCTTCTGGATGGCAGATTGCAGGAGACACTTGGCACTATCAAACCAGCCCAACTTGGCACTGGTGCCACCTTGGATCTGGGAACCATGCTGTGTATCGTGGATATTCAGGGGCCAGCCGGCCACTCTCAGCCATATGTCCCCAAACAGAAACCTCGGCCCGTTTCTCTGGCAAACAAAACTCAACTGCCCCGCTTCTGGATGGCAGATTGCAGGAGCCACTTTGCACCATCAAACCAGCCCGACTTGGCACTGGTGCCACCTTGCATCTGGGAACCATGCTGCCTAGCGTGGATTTTCAGGAGCCAGCCGGCCACTCTCAGCCATAGGCCCCCAAACAAAACCCACGGCCCGTTTCCCTGGCAAACAAAATTAAGCTGCCCCGCTTCTGGATGGCAGATTGCAGGAACCACTTGGTAGTATCAAACCAGCCCGACTTGGCACTGGTGCCACCTTGGGTCTGGGAACCATCCTGCGTATTGTGGGTTCAAAGGAGCCAGCCGGCCACTCCCAGCCACAGGCCCCCAAATACAAACAACGGCGCTTTTCCCTGGAAAACAAAACTCGCCTGACAACTTTTTGATGGCAGATTGCAGGAGCCACTTGGTACTATCAAACCAGCCCAACTTGGCACTGGTGCCACCATGGGTCTGGTCACCATCCTGCCTATTGTAGCTTTTCAGGAGCCAGCCGGTCACTCCCAGCCATAGGTCCCCAGTCACAAACCTCGGCCCGTTTCCCTGGCAAACAAAATTAAGCTGCCCCGCTTCTGGATGGCAGATTGCAGGAGCCACTTGGTACTATCAAACCAGCCCAACTTGGCACTGGTGCCACCTCTGGTCTGGGAACCATGCTGCGCAACACAGATTCTACGGCGCCAGTCGGCCACTCCCAGCCACAAGCTCCCAAACACAAACAACGGCGCTATTCTCTGGCAAACAAAACTCCACTGCCCCTCTTCTGGATGGCAAATTGCAGGACGCACTTGGTACTATAAAAACAGCCCGACTTGGCACTGGTGCCACCTTGGGTCTGGGAACCATCCTGCGTATCGATCTTTTTAATGAGACAGCCGGCCACTCCCAGCCATATGCCCCCAAACACAACCCACGGCCCTTTTCTCTGGCAAACAAAACTCAACTGCACCGCTTCTGGATGGCAGATTGCAGGAGCCACTTGGTACTATCAAACCAGCCCGACTTGGCACTGGTGCCACCTTGGGTCTGGGAACCATCCTGCGTATGGTGGATTCTAAGGAGCCAGCCGGCCACTCCCAGCCACAGGCCCCCAACAAAAACCACGGCCCTTTTTTCTGGCAAACAAAACTTAGCTGCCTCACTTCTGGATGGCAGATTGCAGGAGCCACTTGGTGTAATCAAACCAGCCCGACTTGGCACTGGTGCCACCTTGGGTCTGGGAACCATCCTGCGTATCGTGGATTCTAAGGAGCCAGCCGGCCACTCCCAGCCACAGGCCCCCAAACAAAATCAACGGCGCTGTTCCCTGGAAAACAAAACACGCCTGCCAACTTTTTGATGGAGTTTGCAGGAGCCACTTGGTACTATCAAACCAGCCCGACTTGGCACTGGTGCCACCTTGGGTCTGGGAAACATCCTGCGTATCGTGGATTCTTAGGAGCCAGCCGGCCACTCCTAGCCACAGGCCCCCAGACAAAAACCAAGGCCTATTTCTCTGGCAAACAAAAGTAAGCTGCCCCGCTTCTGGATGGCAGATTGCAGGAGACACTTGGTACTATCAAACCAGCCCAACTTGGCACTGGTGCCACCTTGGATCTGGGAACCATGCTGTGTATCGTGGATATTCAGGGGCCAGCCGGCCACTCTCAGCCATATGTCCCCAAACAGAAACCTCGGCCCGTTTCTCTGGCAAACAAAACTCAACTGCCCCTCTTCTGGATGGCAAATTGCAGGATGAACTTGATACTAAAACCGCAGGCCGACTTGGTAGTGGTGACACCTTGGACCTGGGAACCATCATGCGTATCGAGCATTTTAAGGAGCCAGCCGGCCACTCCCAGCAATATGCCCCCAAAAACAATCCACGGAATTTTTCTCTGGCAAACAAAAATCAGCTGCCCCGCTTCTGGATGGCAGATTGCAGGAGCCACTTTGCACCATCAAACCAGCCCGACTTGGCACTGGTGCCACCTTGCATCTGGGAACCATGCTGCCTAGCGTGGATTTTCAGGAGCCAGCCGGCCACTCTCAGCCATAGGCCCCCAAACAAAACCCACGGCCCGTTTCCCTGGCAAACAAAATTAAGCTGCCCCGCTTCTGGATGGCAGATTGCAGGACGCACTTGGTAGTATCAAACCAGCCCGACTTGGCACTGGTGCCACCTTGGGTCTGGGAACCATCCTGCGTATTGTGGGTTCAAAGGAGCCAGCCGGCCACTCCCAGCCACAGGCCCCCAAATACAAACAACGGCGCTTTTCCCTGGAAAACAAAACTCGCCTGACAACTTTTTGATGGCAGATTGCAGGAGCCACTTGGTACTATCAAACCAGCCCAACTTGGCACTGGTGCCACCTCTGGTCTGGGAACCATGCTGCGTAACACAGATTCTAAGGCGCCAGTTGGCCACTCCCAGCCACAAGCCCCCAAACACAAACAACGGCGCTATTCTCTGGCAAACAAAACTCCACTGCCCCTCTTCTGGATGGCAAATTGCAGGACGCACTTGGTACTATAAAAACAGCCCGACTTGGCACTGGTGCCACCTTGGGTCTGGGAACCATCCTGCGTATCGATCTTTTTAATGAGACAGCCGGCCACTCCCAGCCATATGCCCCCAAACACAACCCACGGCCCTTTTCTCTGGCAAACAAAACTCAACTGCACCGCTTCTGGATGGCAGATTGCAGGAGCCACTTGGTGCTATCAAACCAGCCCGACTTGGCACTGGTGCCACCTTGGGTCTGGGAACCATCCAGCCTATCGTGGATTTTAAGGAGCCAGCCGGCTACTCCCAGCCACAGGCCCCCAACAAAAACCACGGCCCTTTTTTCTGGCAAACAAAACTTAGCTGCCTCACTTATGGATGGCAGATTGCAGGAGCCACTTGGTGTAATCAAACCAGCCCGACTTGGCACTGGTGCCACCTTGGGTCTGGGAACCATCCTGCGTATCGTGGATTCTAAGGAGCCAGCCGGCCACTCCCAGCCACAGGTCCCCAAACAAAATCAACGGCGCTGTTCCCTGGAAAACAAAACACGTCTGCCAACATTTTGATGGAGTTTGCAGGAGCCACTTGGTACTATCAAACCAGCCCGACTTGGCACTGGTGCCACCTTGGGTCTGGGAAACATCCTGCGTATCGTGGATTCTAAGGAGCCAGCCGGCCACTCCTAGCCACAGGCCCCCAGACAAAAACCTAGGCCTATTTCTCTGGCAAACAAAAGTAAGCTGCCCCGCTTCTGGATGGCAGATTGCAGGAGACACTTGGGACTATCAAACCAGCCCAACTTGGCACTGGTGCCACCTTGGATCTGGGAACCATGCTGTGTATCGTGGATATTCAGGGGCCAGCCGGCCACTCTCAGCCATATGTCCCCAAACAGAAACCTCGGCCCGTTTCTCTGGCAAACAAAACTCAACTGCCCCTCTTCTGGATGGCAAATTGCAAGATGAACTTGATACTAAAACCGCAGGCCGACTTGGTAGTGGTGACACCTTGGGCCTGGGAACCATCATGCGTATCGAGCATTTTAAGGAGCCAGCCGGCCACTCCCAGCAATATGCCCCCAAAAACAATCCACGGAATTTTTCTCTGGCAAACAAAAATCAGCTGCCCCGCTTCTGGATGGCAGATTGCAGGAGCCACTTTGCACCATCAAACCAGCCCGACTTGGCACTGGTGCCACCTTGCATCTGGGAACCATGCTGCCTAGCGTGGATTTTCAGGAGCCAGCCGGCCACTCTCAGCCATAGGCCCCCATACAAAACCCACGGCCCGTTTCCCTGGCAAACAAAATTAAGCTGCCCCGCTTCTGGATGGCAGATTGCAGGACGCACTTGGTAGTATCAAACCAGCCCGACTTGGCACTGGTGCCACCTTGGGTCTGGGAACCATGCTGCGTATCATGGATTTTCAGGAGCCAGCCGTCCACTGCCAGCCACAGGCCCCGAAACACAAACAACAGCCTTTTTCTCTGGCAAACAAAATTCAGCTGCCCCGCTTCTGGATGGCAGATTGCAGGAACCACTTGGTACTAACAAACCAGCCCGACTTGGCACTGGTGCCACCTTGGGTCTGGGAACCATCCTGCGTATCGTGGATTCTAAGGAGCCAGCTGGCCACTCCCAGCCACAGGCCCCAAAACACACACAACGGTGCTTTTCCCTGGAAAACAAAACTCGCCTGCCAAACATTTGATGGCAGATTGCAGGAGCCACTTGGTACTATCAAACCAGCCCAACTTGGCACTGGTGCCACCATGGGTCTGGTCACCATCCTGCCTATCGTAGCTTTTCAGGTGCCAGCCAGCCACCCCCAGCCAGAGGCCCCTAGACAAATATTTCGGCCCGTTTCCCTGGCAAACAAAAGTAAGCTACCCCGCTTCTGGATGGCAGATTGCAGGAGCCACTTTGCACCATCAAACCAGCCCAACTTGGCACTGGTGCCACCTCTGGTCTGGGAACCATCCTGCGTATCGTGGGTTCTAAGGAGCCAGCTGGCCACTCCCAGCCACAGGCCCCCAAACACAAACAACGGCGCTTTTCCCTGGAAAACAAAACTCGCCTGCCAACTTTTTGATGGCAGATTGCCGGAGCCACTTGGTACTATCAAACCAGCCCAACTTGGCACTGGTGCCACCATGGGTCTGGTCACCATCCTGCCTATCGTAGCTTTTCAGGAGCCAGCCGGTCACTCCCAGCCATAGGCCCCCAGACACAAACCTCGGCCCGTTTCCCTGGCAAACAAAAGTAAGCTGCCCCGCTTCGGCATGGCAGATTGCAGGAGCTATTTAGTACTATCAAACCAGCCCGACTTGGCACTGGTGACACCTCTGGTCTGGGAACCATCCTGCCTATCGTGGATTTTCAGGGGCCAGCCGGCCACTCTCAGAAATATGCCCCCAAAAACAAACCACGGCCCTTTTCTCTGGCAAACAAAACTCAACTGCCCCTCTTCTGGATGGCAAATTTTAGGACGCACTTTGTACTACGAAAACCGCCCGACGTGGCACTGGTGCCACCTTGTGTCAGGGAACCATCCTGCATATCGAGCTTTTTAAGGAGCCAGCCGGCCACGCCCAGCCATATACCCCCAAAAACAAACCACGGACCATTTCTCATGGAAACAAAAATCCGCTGCCCCGCGTCTGGATGGCAGATTGCAGGAGCCACTTTGCAACATCAAACCGGCCCGACTTGGCACTGGTGCCACCTTGGGTCTGGGAACAATCCTGCATATCGTGGATTCTAAGGAGCCAGCCGACCACTCCCAGCCACAGGCCCCCAAACACAAACAACGGCGCTTTTCCCTGGAAAACAAAACTCGCCTGCCAGCTTTTTGATGGCAGATTGCAGGAGCCACTTGGTACTATCAAATCATCCCAACTTGGCACTGGTGCCACTATGGGTCTGGGAACCATCCTGCCTATTGTAGCATTTCAGGAGCCAGCCGGTCACTCCCAGCCATAGGCCCCCAGACACAAACCTCGGACCGTTTCCCTGGCAAACAAAATTAAGCTGCCCCAATTCTGGATGGCAGATTGCAGGAACCACTTGGTAGTGTCAAACCAGACCGACTTGGCACTGGTGCCACCTTGGGTCTGGGAACCATCCTGCGTATCGTGGATTCTAAGCAGCCACCCGGCCACTCTGAGCCACAGGCGCCCAAACACAAACAACGGCGCTTTTCCCTGGAAAACAAAACTCGCCTGCCAAATTTTTGATGGCAGATTGCAGGAGCCACTTGGTACTATCAAACCAGCCCAACTTGGTACTGGTGCCACCATGGGTCTGGTCACCATCCTGCCTATCGTAGCTTTTCAGGAGCCAGCCGGTCACTCCCAGCCATAGGCCCCCAGACAAATATCTCGGCCCGTTTCCCTGGCAAACAAAAGTAAGCTGCCCCGCTTCTGGATGGCAGATTGCAGGAGACACTTGGCACTATCAAACCAGCCCAACTTGGCACTGGTGCCACCTTGGCTCTGGGAACCATCCTGCCTATCGTGGATTTTCAGGGGCCAGCCGGCCACTCTCAGCCATATGCCCCCAAACACATACCACGGCCCTTTGCTCTGGCAAACAAAACTCAACTGCCCCTCTTCTGGATGGCAAATTGCAGGACGCACTTGGTACTACGAAAACAGCCTGACTTGGCAGTGATGCCACCTTGGGTCAGGGAACAATCCTGCGTATCGATCTTTTTAAGGAGCCAGCCGGCCACGTCCAGCCATATACCCCCAAAAAAAAACCACGGAACTTTTCTCCAGCAAACAAAAATCCGCTGCCCCGCGTCTGAATGGCAGATTTCAGGAGCTATTTAGTATTATCAAACCAGCCCGACTTGGCACTGGTGCCACCCTGAGTCTGGTAACCATCCTGCCTATCGTAGCTTTTCAGTAGCCAGCCGGTCACTCCCAGCCATAGGCCCCCAGACACAAACCTCGGCCCGTTTCCCTGGGAAACAAAAGTAAGCTGACCCGCTTCTGGATGGCAGATTGCAGGAGCCACTTGGTACTATCAAACCAGCCCAACTTGACACTGGTGCCACCTTGGCTCTGGGAACCATCCTGCGTATCCTGGGTTCAAAGGAGGCAGCCGGCCACTCCCAGCCACATGCCTCTAAACAAGATCAACGGCGCTTTTCCCTGGAAAACAAAAGTCGCCTGACAGCTTTTTGATGGCAGATTGCAGGAGCCACTTGGTACTATCAAACCAGCCCAACTTGGCACTGGTGCCACCATGGGTCTGGTCACCATCCTGCCTATCGTAGCTTTTCAGGAGCCAGCCGCTCACTCCCAGCCATAGGCCCCCAGACAAATATCTCGGCCCGTTTCCCTGGCAAACAAAAGTAAGCAGCCCCGCTTCTGGATGGCAGATTGCAGGAGCCACATGGTACTATCAAACCAGGCCAACATGGCACTGGTGCCACCTCAGGTCTGGGACCCATCCTGCGTATCGTGGATTCTAAGGAGACAGCTGGCCACTCCCAGCCACAGGCCCCCAAACACAAACAACGGTGCTTTTCCCTGGAAAACAAAACTCGCCTGCCAACTTTTTGATGGCAGATTGCAGGAGCCACTTGGTACTATCAAACCACCCCAACTTGGCAACAAGTTGTTCCTGCAATCTGACATCCAGAAGCGGGGCAGCTTACTTTTGTTTGCCAGGGAAATGGACCGTTGTTTGTGTTTGGAGGCGTATGGCTGGGAGTGGCCGACTGGCTCCTTAAAATCCACGATACGCAGCATGGTTCCCAGACCAGAGGTGGCACCAGTGCCAAGTCGGGCTGGTTTGATAGTACAAAGTGGCTCCTGCAATCTGCCATCCAGAAGCGGGGCAGCTTACTTTTGTTTACCAGGGAAACGGGCCGGGCTTTCTGTCTCGGGGCCTATGGCTGGGAGTGACCGGCTGGCTCCTGAAAAGCTACGATAGGCAGGATGGTGACCAGACCCATGGTGGCACCAGTGCCAAGTTGGGCTGGTTTGATAGTACCAAGTGGCTCCTGCAATCTGCCATCAAAAAGTTGGCAGGCGAGTTTTGTTTTCCAGGGAAAAGCGCCATTGTTTGTGTTTGGGGACCTGTGGTTGGGAGTGCCCGGCTGGCTCCTTAGAAACCACGATACGCAGCATGGTTACCAGACAAGAGGTGCCACCAGTGCCAAGTTGTGCTGGTTTGATACTGCCAAGTGGTTCCTGCAATCTGCCATCCAGAAACGGGGCAGCTTACTTTTGTTTGCCACGGAAACGGGCCGTTGTTTGTGTTTGGGGGCCTGTTGCTGGGCGTGGCCGACTGGCTCCTTAGAATCCACGATACGCAGGATGGGTCCCAGACCAGAGGTGGCACCAGTGCCAAGTCGGGCTGGTTTGATAGTACAAAGTGGCTCCTGCAATCTGCCATCCAGAAGCGGGGCAGCTTACTTTTGTTTGCCAGGGAAACGGGCCGAGGTTTGTGACTGGGGACCTATGGCTGGGAGTGACCGGCTGGCTCCTGAAAAGTTACGATAGGCAGGATGGTGACCAGACCCATGGTGGCACCAGTGCCAAGTTGGGCTGGTTTGATAGTACCAAGTGGCTCCTGTAATCTGCCATCAAATAGTTGGTAGGCGAGTTTTGTTTTCCAGGGAAAAGCGCCGTTGTTTGTGTTTGGGGGCCTGTGGTAGGGAGTGGCCGGCTGGCTAATTAGAATCCACGATACGCAGGATGGTTCCCAGACCAGAGGTGGCACCAGCGCCAAGACGGGCTAGTTTGATGGTGCAAAGTGGCTCCTGCAATCTGCCATCCAGAAGCGGGGTAGCTTACTTTTGTTTGCCAGGGAAACGGGCCGAGGTATTTGTCTGGGGGCCTATGGCGGGGAGTGACCGGCTGGCTCCTGAAAAGCTAAGATAGGCAGGATGGTGACCAGACCCATGGTGGCACCAGTGCCAAGTTGGGCTGATTTGATAAAACCAAGTGGCTCCTGCAATCTGCCATCAAAAAGTTGGCAGGAGAGTTTTGTTTTCCAGGGAAAAGCGCCGTTGTTTGAGTTTGGGGGCCTGTGGCTGGGAGTGGCCTGCTGGCTCCTTAGAATCCACGATACGCAGCATGGTATCCAGACCCAAGGTGGCACCAGTGCCAAGTTTTGCTGGTTTGATAGTACCAAGTGGTTCCTGCAATCTGCCATCCAGAAGCAGGGCAGCTTACTTTTGTTTGCCAGGGAAACGGGCCGAGGTTTTTGTCTGGGGGCCTATGGCTGGGAGTGACCGGCTGGCTCCTGAAAAGCTACGATAGGCAGGATGGTGACCAGACCCATGGTGGCACCAGTGCCAAGTTGGGCTGATTTGATAGTACCAAGTGGCTCCTGCAATTTGCCGTCAAAATTTGGCAGGCGAGTTTTTATTTTCCAGGGAAAAGCGCCGTTGTTTGTGTTTGGGGGCCTGTGGCTGGGAGTGGCCGGCTGGCTGCTTAGAATCCACGATACGCAGGATGGTTCCCAGACCCAAGGTGGCACCAGTGCCAAGTCGGGCTGGTTTGATGGTGCAAAGTGGCTCCTGCAATCTGCCATCCAGAAGCGGGGCAGCTTACTTTTGTTTGCCAGGGAAACGGGCCGAGCTTTGTGTCAGGGGGCCTATGGCTGGGAGTGACCGGCTGGCTCCTGAAAAGCTACGATAGGCAGGATGGTGACCAGACCCATGGTGGCACCAGTGCCATGTTCGGCTGATTTCATAGTACCAAGTGGCTCCTGCAATCTGCCATCAAAAAGTCGGCAGGCGAGTTTTGTTTTCCAGGGAAAAGCGCCGTTGTTTTTGTCTGCGGGCCTGTGGCTGGAGTGGCCAGCTGGCTCCTTAGAATCCACGATACGCAGCATGGTTCCCAGACCCAAGGTGGCACCAGTGCCAAGTTGGGCTGGTTTGATAGTACCAAGTGGTTCCTGCAATCTGCCATCAAAAAGTTGGCAGGCGAGTTTTGTTTTCCAGGGAAAAGCGTCGTTGTTTGTGTTTGGGGGCCTGTGGCTGGGAGTGGCCGGCTGGCTCCTTAGAATCCACGATACGCAGGATGGTTCCCAGACCCAAGGTGGCACCAGTCCCAAGTTGGGCTGGTTTGATAGTACCAAGTGTTTCCTGCAATCTGCCATCCAGAAGCGGGGCAGCTTACTTTTGTTTGCCAGGGAAACGGGCCGAGGTATTTGTCTGGGGGCCTATGGCTGGGAGTGACCGGCTGGCTCCTGAAAGGCTACGATAGGCAGGATTTTGACCAGACCCATGGTGGCACCAGTGCCAAGTTGGGCTGGTTTGATAGTACCAAGTGGCTCCTGCAATCTGCCATCAAAAAGTTGGCAGGCGAGTTTGTTATCCAGGGAAAAGCGCCGTTGTTTTTGTTTGGGGGCCTGTGGCTGGGAGTGGCCGGATGGCTAATTAGAATCCACGATACGCAGCATGGTTCCCAGACCTGAGGTGGCACCAGTGCCAAGTTGGGCTGGTTTGATACTACCAAGTGGCTCCTGCAATCTGCCATCCAGAAGCGGGGCAGCTTACTTTTGTTTGCCAGGGAAACGGGCCGAGCTTTGTGTCTGGGGGCCTATGGCTGGGAGTGACCGGCTGGCTCCTGAAAAGCTACGATAGGCAGGATGGTGACCAGACCCATGGTGGCACCAGTGCCATGTTCGGCTGATTTCATAGTACCAAGTGGCTCCTGCAATCTGCCATCAAAAAGTTGGCAGGCGAGTTTTGTTTTCCAGGGAAAAGCGCCGTTGTTTTTGTCTGCGGGCCTGTGGCTGGAGTGGCCGGCTGGCTCCTTAGAATCCACAATACGCAGCATGGTTCCCAGACCCAAGGTGGCACCAGTGCCAAGTTGGGCTGGTTTGATAGTACCAAGTGGTTCCTGCAATCTGCCATCAAAAAGTTGTCAGGCGAGTTTTGTTTTCCAGGGAAAAGCGCCGTTGTTTTTGTTTGGGGGCCTGTGGCTGGGAGTGGCCGGCTGGCTCCTTAGGATCCACGATACCCAGGATGGTACCCAGACCAGAGGTGGCACCAGTACCAAGTCGGGCTGGTTTGATAATAACAAGTGGATCCTGCAATCTGCCATCCAGAAGCGGGGCAGCTTACTTTTGTTTGCCAGGAAAATCATCCGAGCTTTGTGTCTGGGGGCCTATGGCTGGGAGTGACAGGCTGGCTCCTGAAAAGCTACGATAGGCAGGATGGTGACCAGACCCATGGGGGCACCAGTGCCAAGTTGGGCTGGTTTGATAGTACCAAGTGGCTCCTGCAATCTGCCATCAAAATGTTGGCAGGCGAGTTTTGTTTTCCAGTGAAAAGCGCCGTTGTGTGTGTTTTGGGGCCTGTGGCTGGGAGTGGCCAGCTGGCTCCTTAGAATCCACGATACGCAGGATGGTTCCCAGACCCAAGGTGGCACCAGTGCCAAGTCGGGCTGGTTTGTTAGTACCAAGTGGTTCCTGCAATCTGCCATCCAGAAGCGGGGCAGCTGAATTTTGTTTGCCAGAGAAAAAGGCTGTTGTTTGTGTTTCGGGGCCTGTGGCTGGCAGTGGACGGCTGGCTCCTGAAAATCCATGATACGCAGCATGGTTCCCAGACCCAAGGTGGCACCAGTGCCAAGTCGGGCTGGTTTCATAGTACCCAGTGGCTCCTGCAATCTGCCATCCAGAAGAGGGGCAGTTGAATTTTGTTTTCCAGAGAAAAGGGCCGTGGTTTGTGTTTGGGGCCTATGGCTGAGAGTGACCGGCTGGCTCCTGAAAAGCTACGATAGGCAGGATGGTGACCAGACCGATGGTGGCACCAGTGCCAAGTCGGGCTGCTTTGATAATACTAAATAGCTCCTGCAATCTGCCATCCAGATGCGGGGCAGCGGATTTTTGCTTGCTGGAGAAAAGTTCCGTGGGTTTTTTTTGGGGGTATATGGCTGGACGTTGCCGGCTGACTCCTTAAAAACATCGATACGCAGGATGGTTCCCTGACCCAAGGTGGCATCACTGCCAAGTCGGGCTGTTTTCGTAGTACCAAGTGGCTCCTGCAATTTGCCATCCAGAAGAGGGGCAGTTGAGTTTTGTTTACCAGAGAAAAGGGCCGTGGTTTGTGTTTTGGGGCATATGGCTGAGAGTGGCCGGCTGGCGCCTGAAAATCCACGATAGGCAGGATGGTTCCCAGAGCCAAGGTGGCACCAGTGCCATGTTGGCCTGGTTTGATAGTACCATGTGGCTCCTGCAATCTGCCATCCAGAAGCGGGGCAGCTTACTTTTGTTTGCCAGGGAAACGGGCCGAGGTATTTGTCTGGGGGCCTATGGCTGGGAGTGACCGGCTGGCTCCTGAAAAGCTACGATAGGCAGGATGGTGACCAGACCCATGGTGGCACCAGTGCCAAGTTGGGCTGGTTTGATAGTACCAAGTGGCTCCTGCAATCTGCCATCAAAAAGTTGGCAGGCGAGTTTTGTTTTCCATGGTAACGCGCCGTTGTTTTTGTTTAGAGGCCTGTGGCTGGGAGTGTCCGCCTGTCCTCTTAGAATCTACTTTACGCAGCATGGTTCCCAGAGCCAAGGTGGCACCAGTCCCAAGTTGGGCTGGTTTGATAGTAGCAAGTGGTTCCTGCAATCTGCCATCCAGAAGAGGGGCAGCTTACTTTTGTTTGCCAGGGAAACGGGCCGAGGTATTTCTCTGGGGGCCTATGGCAGGGAGTGACCGGCCGGCTCCTGAAAAGCTAAGATAGGCAGGATGTTTACCAGACCCATGATGGCACCTGTGCCAAGTCGGGCTAATTTGATACTACAAAGTGGCTCCTGCAATCTGCCATCCAGAATCGGGGGTGCTTACTTTTGTTTTCCAGGGAAACGGGCCGAGGTTTGTGACTGGGGGTTTATGGCTGGGAGTGACCGGCTGGCTCCTGAAAAGCTACGATAGGCAGGATGGTGACCAGACCCATGGTGGCACCAGTGCCAAGTTGGGCTGGTTTGATAGTACCAAGTGGCTCCTGCAATCTGTCATCAAAATGTTGGCAGGCGAGTTTTGTTTTCCAGGGAAAAGCGCCGTTGTTTGTGTTTGGGCGCCTGTGGCACGGAGTGGCCGGGTGGCTGCTTAGAATCCACGATACGCAGGATGGTTCCCAGACCCAAGGTGGCACCAGTGCCAAGTCGGGCTGTTTTGACACTACCAAGTGGCTCCTGCAATCTGCCATCCAGAATCGGGGCAGCTTAATTTTGTTTGCCAGGGAAACGGGCCGAGGTTTGTGATGGGGGCCTATGGCTGGGAGTGACCGGCTGGCTCCTGAAATGGTACAATTGGCAGGATGGTTCCCAGACCCATAGTGGCACCAGTGCCAAGTTGGGATGATTTGATAGTACCAAGTGGCTCCTGCAATCTGCCATCAAAAAGTTGGCAGGCGAGTTTTGTTTTCCAGGGAAAAGCGCCGTTGTTTGTATTTGGGGGCCTGTGGCTGGGAGTGGCCGCCTGGCGCCTTAGAATCTACGTTACGCAGCATGGTTCCCAGACCCAAAGTGGCACCAGTGTCAAGTTGGGCTGGTTTGATAGTACCAAGTGGCTCCTGCAATCTGCCATCCAGAAGCGGGGTAGCTTACTTTTGTTTGCCAGGGAAACGGGCAGAGCTTTCTGTCTGGGGGCCTATGGTTGGGAGTAACCGGCTGGCTCCTGAAAAGCTACGATAGGCAGGATGGTTCCCAGATCCAAGATGGCACCAGTGCCAAGTCGGGGTGGTTTGATGGTGCAACGTGGCTCCTGCAATCTGCCATCCTGACGCGGGGCAGCGGATTTTTGTTTCCAAGAGAAATGGTCCGTGGTTTGTTTTTGGGGCTATATGGCTGGGCGTGGCCTGCTGGCTCCTTAAAAAGCTACGATAGGCAGGATGGTTCCCTGACCCAAGGTGGCACCAGTGCCAAGTCGGGCGGTTTTCGTAGTACAAAGTGCGTCCTAAAATTTGCCATCCAGAAGAGGGGCAGTTGAGTTTTGTTTACCAGAGAAAAGGGCCGTGGTTTGTTTTTGGGGGCATATGGCTGATAGTGGCCGTCTGGCGCCTGAAAATCCACGATAGGCAGGATGGTTCCCAGACCAGAGGTGGCACCAGTGCCAAGTCGGGCTGGTTTGATAGTACTAAATAGCACCTGCAATCTGCCATGCAGAAGCGGGGCAGCTTACTTTTGTTTGCCAGGGAAACGGGCCGAGGTTTGTGTCTGGGGGCCTATGGCTGGGAGTGACCGCCTGGCTCCTGAAAAGCTACGATAGGCAGGATGGTTACCAGACCCATGGTGGCACCAGTGCCAAGTTGGGCTGGTTTGATAGTACCAAGTGGCTCCTGCAATCTGCCATCAAAAAGTTGTCAGGCGAGTTTTGTTTTCCAGGGAAAAGCGCCGTTGTTTTTGTTTGGGGGACTGTTGGTGGGAGTGGCCGGCTGGCTCCTTAGAACACACGATACGCAGGATGGTTCCCAGACCCAAGGTGGCACCAGTGCCACGTCGGGCTGGTTTGATGGTGAAAAGTGGCTCCTGCAATCTGCCATCCTGAAGCGGGGTAGCTTACTTTTGTGTGCCAGGGAAACGGGCCGAGGTTTATGACTGGGGGCCTAGGGCTAGGAGTGACCGGCTGGCTCCTGAAAAGCAACAATAGGCAGGATGGTTCCCAGACCCAAGGTGGCACCAGTGCCAAGTTGGGCTGGTTTGATGGTACCAACTGGCTCCTGCAATCTGCCATCTAAAAGTTGTCAGGCGAGTTTTGTTTTCCAGGGAAAAGCGCCGTTGATTTTGTTTGGAGGCCTGTGGCTGGCAGTGGCTGCCTGTCGTCTTAGAATCCGGGTTACGCAGCATGGTTCCCAGACCCAAGGTGGCACCAGTGCCAAGTCGGGCTGGTTTGATACTACCAAGTTCGTCCTGCAATCTGCCATCCAGAAGCGGGGCAGCTTACTTTTGTTTGCCAGGGAAACGGGCCGTGGGTTTTGTTTGGGGGCATATAGCTGAGAGTGGCCGGCTGGCCCCTGAAAATCCACGCTAGGCAGCATGGTTCCAGGATGCAAGGTGGCACCAGTGCCAAGTCGGGCTGGTTTGATGGGTCAAAGTGGCTCCTGCAATCTGCCATCCAGAAGCGGGGCAACTGATTTTTGTTTGCCAGAGAAAAATTCCGTGGATTGTTTTTGGGGGCATATTGCTGGGACTGGCCGGCTGGCTCCTTAAAATGCTCGATACGCATGATGGTTCCCAGGCCCAAGGTGTCACCACTACCAAGTCGGCCTGCGGTTTTAGTATCAAGTTCATCTTGCAATTTGCCATCCAGAAGAGGGGCAGTTGAGTTTTGTTTGCCAGAGAAACGGGCCGAGGTTTCTGTTTGGGGGCATATGGCTGAGAGTGGCCGGCTGGCCCCTGAAAATCCACGATACACAGCATGGTTCCCAGATCCAAGGTGGCACCAGTGCCAAGTTGGGCTGGTTTGATAGTCCCAAGTGTCTCCTGCAATCTGCCATCCAGAAGCGGGGCAGCTTACTTTTGTTTGCCAGAGAAATAGGCCTAGGTTTTTGTTTGGGGGCCTGTGGCTAGGAGTGGCCGGCTGGCTCCTAAGAATCCACGATTCGCAGGATGTTTACCAGACCCATGGTGGCACCAGTGCCAAGTTGGGCTGGTTTGATAGTACCAAGTGGCTCCTGCAAACTCCATCAAAAAGTTGGCAGGCG
The DNA here is from genome assembly GCF_035770615.1 of Melospiza melodia melodia. Classification (NCBI taxonomy): domain Eukaryota; kingdom Metazoa; phylum Chordata; class Aves; order Passeriformes; family Passerellidae; genus Melospiza; species Melospiza melodia. The sequence goes on from NC_086197.1 coordinate 41,898,304, forward strand.
TGTTTTGTTTTCCAGGGAACAGCGCCGTTGATTTTGTTTGGGGGCCTGTGGCTGGGAGTGGCCGGCTGGCTCCTTAGAATCCACGATACGCAGGATGGTTCCCAGACCCAAGGTGGCACCAGTGCCAAGTCGGGCTGGTTTGATTACACCAAGTGACTCCTGCAATCTGCCATCCAGAAGTGAGGCAGCTAAGTTTTGTTTGCGAGAAAAAAGGGCCGTGGTTTTTGTTGGGGGCCTGTGGCTGGGAGTAGCCGGCTGGCTCCTTAAAATCCACGATAGGCAGGATGGTTCCCAGACCCAAGGTGGCACCAGTGCCAAGTCGGGCTGGTTTGATAGTACCAAGTGGCTCCTGCAATCTGCCATCCAGAAGCAGGGCAGCTGAGTTTTGTTTGCCAGAGAAAAAGGCTGTGGTTTTTGTTTGGGGGCCTGTGGCTGGCAGTGGCCGGCTGGCTCCTGAAAATCCACGATACGCAGCATGGTTCCCAGACCCAAGGTGGCACCAGTACAAAGTGGGGCTCTTTTGACAGTGTCAAGTGCCTCCTGCAATCTCCCATCCAGAAGCGGGGCAGCTGAGTTTTTTTTGCCAGGGAAACGGACCTTTGTTTTTGATTGGGGTCTGTGGCCGAGAGTGGTCGGCTGTCTCCTGACAATCCACAATACGCAGGATGGTTCCCAGACCAAAGGTGGCACCAGTGCCAAGTCGGGCTGGTTTGATAGTACCAAGTGTCTCCTGCACTCTGCCATCCAGAAGCGGGGCAGCTGAGTTTTGTTTGCCAGAGAAAAGGGCCGTGGGTTGTGTTTGGGGGCATATGGCTGGGAGTGGCCACCTGGCTCCTTAAAATGCACGATACGCCGCATGGTAACCAGACGCAAGGTGGCACCAGTGCCAAGTCGGGCTGTTTTTGTAGTACCCAGTGGCTCCTGCAATTTGCCATCCAGAAGCGGGGCAGCTAAATTTTGTTTGCTAGAGAAAAGGGCTGTGGTTTGTGTTTGGGGGCCTATGGCCGAGAGTGGTAGGCTGGCCCCTGAAAATCAACGATAGGCAGGATGGTTCCCAGATACAAGGTGGCACCAGTGCCAAGTAAGGCTGGTTGTATGGTTCAAAGTGACTCCTGCAATCTGCCATCCAGAAGCGGGACAGCTGAGTTTTTTTTGCCAGAGAAAAGGTCCGTGGTTTCTTTTTGGGGCATACGGCTGGGAATTGCCGGCTGGCTCCTTAAAATGCTCGATACGCAGGATGGTTCCCAGAGCCAAGGTGGCACCACTGCCAAGTCGGGCTCTTTTTGTAGTACCAAGTGCGTCCTGCAATTTGCCATCCAGAAGAGGGGCAGTTGAGTTTTGTTTGCCAGAGAAAAGGGCCGAGGTTTGTGTTTGGGAGCATATGGCTGGGAATGACCGGCTGGCCCCTGAAAATCCACGATACGCCGGATGGTTCCCAGATCCAAGATGGTACCATTACCAAGTCGGGCTGCTTTGATAGTCCCAAGTGGCTCCTGCAAACTGCCATCCAGAAGCGGGGCAGCTGAGTTTTGTTTGCCAGGGAAATGGGCCGTTGTTTGTGTTTGGGGGCCTGTGGCTGGGAGTGTTCGGCTGGTTCCTGAATATGTACGATACGCAGGATTGTTCCCAGATCCAAGGTGGCAGCAGTGCCATGTTGTGCTGGTGTGATAGTCCCAAGTGGCTCCTGCAATCTGCCATCCAGAAGTGGGGCAGCTGATTTTTGTTTGCCAGAGAAAAGGTCCGTGGTTTGTGTTTGGGGGCATATGGCTGAGAGTGGCCGGCTGGCCCCTGAAAATCCACGATACACAGGATGGTTCCCAGATCCAAGGTGGCACCTGTGCCAAGTCGGGCTGATTTGATAGTACTAAGTAGCTCCTGCAATCTGCCATCCAGAAGCGGGGCAGCTTACTTTTGTTTGCCAGGGAAACGGGCCGAGGTTTCTGTTTGGGGGCCTATGGCTGGGAGTGACCGGCTGGCTCCTGAAAAGCTACAATAGGCAGGATGGTTCCCAGAGCCAAGGTGGCACCAGTGCCAAGTTGGGCTGGTTTGATAGTACCAAGTGGCTCCTGCAATCTGCCATCCAGAAGCAGGGCAGCTGAGTTTTGTTTGCCAGAGAAAAGGGCTTGGTTTGTGTTTGGGGGCATATGGCTGTGTGTGGCCAGCTGGCTCCTTAAAATGCACGATATGCAACATGGCTCCCAGACCCATAGTGGCACCAGTGCCAAGTCGGGCTGGTTTGATAGTACCAAGTGGCTCCTGCAATCTTCCATGATCACGTGGAGAAATACTTTCTGGTTTCAGCCATATGCTCTTTCTTCTCTCCCTCAACTTCTCTATCACCTCTCATCTGGTTCACATGCGCTGTCTTCAAGGTCCACAGGCTACTTTTCACAGAATCTTCTGGCCTGATGAAGTAAGAATGATGAATAGAACAGAGCTGGGATCTATTTTCCAGTTTGGATAAAATGCATTCTGCACACAAATCCAAGGAGAACGTGCTGCCCCAATGCCCAGAAAATCTTTCACTCCTGCTAGTGTTCTACGTCAACCGCAACTTAGTCTGAAAGAAAAGCTTTTTCTCTGAGAGCATCTGAGAGGTTTGCATGAAGCACTGATATCTGACATATGCAATTTTGAATAGGAGAGGAAAAAGAAAATGGCAAGGAGTTTTTAATTTTAGTGGTTTCAATTTTAATTTCCGTGCACTTTTTCAAAACTTGTCAGCTCAAATGCCCATCAACATCTTTTAGTCATCTGTAAGTCAGTATTCATATAAAATGTGCTTCAAATCCAAAGAATTTCAAATTTGCACTCCAAGCTTCTATGCCTAGATTTATGATTTCCTACACATATTAGATGAAAGGAAGGCCTTTTTTACTGTGGGAGTGCTGGAACACTGGAACAGGTTGCCCAGAGAAGTTGTGGGTGTCCCATCCCTGAAAGTATTCAAGGTCACCTTGGACGGGGCTTGGAGCAGCAACAAAGGAGAAGCTTGATGGTAGAGAAACAAAGTTGGACTATAGAAGAAACTCGGATTGAAGTATAGGATCAAGTTTTCTCTCAGCTCTTGGGGTAAATTCAAAGTTGTACAAAATGACATTTATCTGTGCTATTCACTACTGTAACAGAAAGTTTCATGAAAACTGTACAGAAGATAGTAAATTTTAAAAGAGATAAGAATTACAGCATAAAATCCATGGGATAGGTTACAACATGAGACACTCTCTAAGAGAAAATCTCTTTGTTTCAGCACTTCATCGGGGTAAGATTTCATGAAGTGCCAAAGAAGGCGGCAAAATATCATTCGGGACATTATTTACTGGAATTCAGCCTGGCCATTAGTAGGAACTGCCTTTGAACATATCATGTAGATATACCACACACGCTTTCCCTTCACTGAAAAATTACTGTTTACAACAAATAAGCAATTGACGATCAAAATTGATTGAAAGCATCTTAAACATGTCAAGTATTTCATTGTAGATGATCTGTGATCCAAATGCTTCTTCCACCTTCGAGAGGGACAGAAGAATTCTTCCATATCATGATGGTTTAAAATTGTATCAACCAATGTTTTCTGCTGAAAAGATATCATCTATTTTTTTCTATTTTTGGAAGAAAATATTCCTAGACATACAACAGGTGAGAACTAAGTAATTTTAAAGAAACAAATGAAATGAAAATATTCTGTAAATAGAATGAAATGAAAAGCTGTGTTTTAAATAGGAGCTAAATATTAAACAGAATTTTTGTACCAGGCATTTGAATTACTGCACCAGCTCTTTTGCCCATCAAGAGAGGCATTTAGCATTTCAGTCTTTTCCAAGGTGTTCATGATCTGCTATGCTGATCTCTGTGTGTGCCTAGGTGTGTGTGGAGGGGGGGGCATATGAAGGGGAGTGTGTATGTTTGCTTTACAATTGTTGTGGCAGATTCATGCCTCAGCTCCACATTTTGTTTTAAAAAGGTCACACCGAGTGGATATGAAGTTTACTATCAACAAGAGATCGATTCCCAAATCATCCATTTGACTCTCCCTTATAAATCATGTGCTTTGTTGCATATTTTATCAAATATACTTTCAAGCCAGATGGAGGAAGGAGGATGTGGGAATCCCTCCACCATCTTGCAACTTTTATGTAAGTAGGTTTTCAAGAAAATCATCATTTCTCTTTTAAATATGTCTGGAACAGGCATGATGGTAGTGTCAACCTGTTGGAGTTTTTGTTGCTGGAAGAAGTTGTACAAAAGGATTGGTTTTTACATTGACCAGTTACTGAATCAAGCGCAGGAATACATTGGAAATTTAGCTGGGGGTTCCTTTTCCCAGCAGACTACTTCTAGAACGAGCTTGTACACTGAAGCTGACTCTTTTGCTCTCTTTTTGTTTCTTTCCTATTTTCTTGGCTTCTTTGCCACTATCTAGACAATTTTGGAACTTTGTTCCCAACTAAAATGGTTTCAATAGTCTGATTGTGATCATACATTTTTACAAGGAATTTTTAAAATCTTTCCTCGAGTCCAGAAAGTCAAGGACTTAGATCTTTTTCTTCCCTTATCAATATTGCCATGAAATTGATAAATAAAGACCAACTCTTTATTTTTGTTTTTAACCCACGTAGATAATTCCCATCCATTAATCCATTTTGTGGACCAATAGCTGCCATTCTGATGGAAGCTGTCACTTCTTAACAATAGGCATTCTGTGACTATGTTGACTGCACTTTGGGTGAAGATCCTAACTGGTCTTAGATATACATAGGGAGAAATTTGCTCAGCCAGTGTCAGTCTTAAGCATGCGTATCAGAAGATCTTTCTAGAGCTGGGAATTTTCCCATGAAAGGGATTCAGTTAGGGAAGAGACACTTGTGCCAGAGTTTTACATTCTTCTTGAACACTGCTTAAGGAACTTAGATGCCATGTCCATTTGGATCTCTGTCTGCACAGAACTTTGTCATGCCAGCGCTTTGAAATGCATCTTGAAGAGAATTCACTAGCACAGAATGAAAGAGAGTGGAAGGGGTTGGTGGGGCTAACCAGGCCCAACCCCCCTGCCTAAACCAGGATACCTAGAGCCTCTTGCCCAGGATTCTATCTGGGTGTACTTTTAATGTCTTCGAAGATCCAGGCTCCACAATCTTTCTGGGCAGTCTGTGCCGTGGTTCAGTCACCCTGACAGTAAAGAAACATTTACTGATGTTCAAAGGCAATCTCCTGTATTTCAGTGTGTGCCCACTGCCTCTTGTCTTTTCCCTCAGCATCACTGAAAAGACACTGATTCCCTCCCCTTTGCACTATTGCTTCCATATGTATGTGTGATGCCATGTAGAGGTATGTCAAAAACCTCCCTGAAGCCCAGGCAGATAATATTCCCTTCATCTACCAGTCAAGTTGATTCATCAGAGGAGTTTAAAGTGATGTTCAGCATGAAATTCCCCTGAAAAATCATGCTAACTACATTATTTGGTCATCTGTCATGTGCCTGGCAAGGATTTCCAGGAAGAGCTGCTTCATCAACTTCCTGGGGATAAAAAAGAGGCTGGCTGGTTTGTACTATGGCGAGTCCTCTTAATTGCCTTTTTTGAAGATGGGTGTCATTTGCTAACATCCACTCTTTTGCTCCTCTTCTCATCTACACCTCGGCAAAAAGCTTTTCCACTATGTCTGGCTAGGAAAAACTGTGCCAGCACAGAAAACATCTCCCATCGTGTTCTAGAAGTTGCACGGATGTCTGCCAAGTGTTTGGCAGGAAGAAAAGAAAAGTTGTCCAAAACAGCTTCCAATCGAATGTTCCTGTGATTGGAAAAGTCAGGAGAGTGCAAAGGTACTGTTTTCTATCAGTTGGCAAGGTGCGCACACAATCCCAGTGTTGTACAGCTTGCTTCTTCACCTTCCCGAAGCTGCCGCTCTCGCCGGCTCCCGGAACCGAAGAAGCGGCTTCTTCGCGCAAAGACGATTGTGCCGCTCACAGGGCTCTCCTTAGCGCGGCTTCTGCCGAAAGACGCCCGGCAGCGGCTCTTACCTCCGGAGAGCATCCTACCTTCGTCTTTCGCGTCTTTTGTAGCCTACATCTTAGCAAAACGCTTTTCCACTATGTCTGGCTAGGAAAAACTGTGCCAGCCCAGAAAACATCTCCCATCGTGTTCTAGAAGTTGCACGGATGTCTGCCAAGTGTTTGGCAGGAAGAAAAGAAAAGTTGTCCAAAACAGCTTCCAATCGAATGTTCCTGTGATTGGAAAAGTCAGGAGAGTGCAAAGGTACTGTTTTCTATCAGTTGGCAAGGTGCGCACACAATCCCAGTGTTGTACAGCTTGCTTCTTCACCTTCCCGAAGCTGCCGCTCTCGCCGGCTGCCGGAGCCCAAGAAGCGGCTTCTTCGCACAAAGACGATTGTGCCGCTCACAGTGCTCTCCTTAGCGCGGCTTCTGCCGAAAGACGCCCGGCAGCGGCTCTTACCTCCGGAGAGCATCCTACCTTCGTCTTTCGCGTCTTTTGTAGTCTACATCTTAGCAAAACGCTTTTCCACTATGTCTGGCTAGGAAAAACTGTGCCAGCACAGAAAACATCTCCCATCGTGTTCTAGAAGTTGCACGGATGTCTGCCAAGTGTTTGGCAGGAAGAAAAGAAAAGTTGTCCAAAACAGCTTCCAATCGAATGTTCCTGTGATTGGAAAAGTCAGGAGAGTGCAAAGGTACTGTTTTCTATCAGTTGGCAAGGTGCGCACACAATCCCAGTGTTGTACAGCTTGCTTCTTCACCTTCCCGAAGCTGCCGCTCTCGCCGGCTCCCGGAGCCCAAGAAGCGGCTTCTTCGCGCAAAGACGATTGTGCCGCTCACAGGGCTCTCCTTAGCGCGGCTTCTGCCGAAAGACGCCCGGCAGCGGCTCTTACCTCCGGAGAGCATCCTACCTTCGTCTTTCGCGTCTTATGTAGTCTACACCTCGGCAAAAAGCTTTTCCACTATGTCTGGCTAGGAAAAACTGTGCCAGCACAGAAAACATCTCCCATCGTGTTCTAGAAGTTGCACGGATGTCTGCCAAGTGTTTGGCAGGAAGAAAAGAAAAGTTGTCCAAAACAGCTTCCAATCGAATGTTCCTGTGATTGGAAAAGTCAGGAGAGTGCAAAGGTACTGTTTTCTATCAGTTGGCAAGGTGCGCACACAATCCCAGTGTTGTACAGCTTGTTTCTTCACCTTCCCGAAGCTGCCGCTCTCGCCGGCTCCCGGAACCGAAGAAGCGGCTTCTTCGCGCAAAGACGATTGTGCCGCTCACAGGGCTCTCCTTAGCGCGGCTTCTGCCGAAAGACGCCCGGCAGCGGCTCTTACCTCCGGAGAGCATCCTACCTTCGTCTTTCGCGTCTTTTGTAGTCTACATCTTAGCAAAACGCTTTTCCACTATGTCTGGCTAGGAAAAACTGTGCCAGCCCAGAAAACATCTCCCATCGTGTTCTAGAAGTTGCACGGATGTCTGCCAAGTGTTTGGCAGGAAGAAAAGAAAAGTTGTCCAAAACAGCTTCCAATCGAATGTTCCTGTGATTGGAAAAGTCAGGAGAGTGCAAAGGTACTGTTTTCTATCAGTTGGCAAGGTGCGCACACAATCCCAGTGTTGTACAGCTTGCTTCTTCACCTTCCCGAAGCTGCCGCTCTCGCCGGCTCCCGGAGCCCAAGAAGCGGCTTCTTCGCGCAAAGACGATTGTGCCGCTCACAGTGCTCTCCTTAGCGCGGCTTCTGCCGAAAGACGCCCGGCAGCGGCTCTTACCTCCGGAGAGCATCCTACCTTCGTCTTTCGCGTCTTTTGTAGTCTACATCTTAGCAAAACGCTTTTCCACTATGTCTGGCTAGGAAAAACTGTGCCAGCACAGAAAACATCTCCCATCGTGTTCTAGAAGTTGCACGGATGTCTGCCAAGTGTTTGGCAGGAAGAAAAGAAAAGTTGTCCAAAACAGCTTCCAATCGAATGTTCCTGTGATTGGAAAAGTCAGGGGAGTGCAAAGGTACTGTTTTCTATCAGTTGGCAAGGTGCGCACACAATCCCAGTGTTGTACAGCTTGCTTCTTCACCTTCCCGAAGCTGCCGCTCTCGCCGGCTGCCGGAGCCCAAGAAGCGGCTTCTTCGCGCAAAGACGATTGTGCCGCTCACAGGGCTCTCCTTAGCGCGGCTTCTGCCGAAAGACGCCCGGCAGCGGCTCTTACCTCGGGAGAGCATCCTACCTTCGTCTTCCGCGTCTTTTGTAGTCTACACCTCGGCAAAACGCTTTTCCACTATGTCTGGCTAGGAAAAACTGTGCCAGCACAGAAAACATCTCCCATCGTGTTCTAGAAGTTGCACGGATGTCTGCCAAGTGTTTGGCAGGAAGAAAAGAAAAGTTGTTCAAAACAGCTTCCAATCGAATGTTCATGTGATTGGAAAAGTCAGGAGAGTGCAAAGGTACTGTTTTCTATCAGTTGGCAAGGTGCGCACACAATCCCAGTGTTGTACAGCTTGCTTCTTCACCTTCCCGAAGCTGCCGCTCTCGCCGGCTGCCGGAGCCCAAGAAGCGGCTTCTTCGCGCAAAGACGATTGTGCCGCTCACAGTGCTCTCCTTAGCGCGGCTTCTGCCGAAAGACGCCCGGCAGCGGCTCTTACCTCCGGAGAGCATCCTACCTTCGTCTTTCGCGTCTTTTGTAGTCTACATCTTAGCAAAACGCTTTTCCACTATGTCTGGCTAGGAAAAACTGTGCCAGCACAGAAAACATCTCCCATCGTGTTCTAGAAGTTGCACGGATGTCTGCCAAGTGTTTGGCAGGAAGAAAAGAAAAGTTGTCCAAAACAGCTTCCAATCGAATGTTCCTGTGATTGGAAAAGTCAGGAGAGTGCAAAGGTACTGTTTTCTATCAGTTGGCAAAGTGCGCACACAATCCCAGTGTTGTACAGCTTGCTTCTTCACCTTCCCGAAGCTGCCGCTCTCGCCGGCTGCCGGAACCGAAGAATCGGCTTGTTCGCGCAAAGACGATTGTGCCGCTCACAGGGCTCTCCTTAGCGCGGCTTCTGCCGAAAGACGCCCGGCAGCGGCTCTTAACTCCGGAGAGCATCCTACCTTCGTCTTTCGCGTCTTATGTAGTCTACATCTTAGCAAAACGCTTTTCCACTATGTCTGGCTAGGAAAAACCGTGCCAGCCCAGAAAACATCTCCCATCGTTTTCTAGAAGTTGCAGATATGTCTGCCAAGTGTTTGGCAGGAAGAAAAGAAAAGTTGTCCAAAACAGCTTCCAATCGAATGTTCCTGTGATTGGAAGAGTCAGGAGAGTGCAAAGGTACTGTTTTCTATCAGTTGGCAAGGTGCGCACACAATCCCAGTGTTGTACAGCTTGCTTCTTCACCTTCCCGAAGCTGCCACTCTCAGGAGGTAAGAGCCGCTGCCGGGCGTCTTTCGGCAGAAGCCGCGCTAAGGGGAGCACTGTGAGCGGCACCATCGTCTTTGCGCGAAGAACCCGCTTCTTGGGCTCCGGCAGCCGGCGAGAGCGGCAGCTTCGGGAAGGTGAAGAAGCAAGCTGTACAACACTGGGATTGTGTGCGCACCTTGCCAACTGATAGAAAACAGTACCTTTGCACTCTCCTGACTTTTCCAATCACAGGAACATTCGATTGGAAGCTGTTTTGGACAACTTTTCTTTTCTTCCTGCCAAACACTTGGCAGACATCCGTGCAACTTCTAGAACACGATGGGAGATGTTTTCTGTGCTGGCACAGTTTTTCCTAGCCAGACATAGTGGAAAAGCGTTTTGCTAAGATGTAGACTACAAAAGACGCGAAAGACGAAGGTAGGATGCTCTCCGGAGGTAAGAGCCGCTGCCGGGCGTCTTTCGGCAGAAGCCGCGCTAAGGAGAGCCCTGTGAGCGGCACAATCGTCTTTGCGCGAAGAAGCCGCTTCTTGGGCTCCGGCAGCCGGCGAGAGCGGCAGCTTCGGGAAGGTGAAGAAGCAAGCTGTACAACACTGGGATTGTGTGCGCACCTTGCCAACTGATAGAAAACAGTACCTTTGCACTCTCCTGACTTTTCCAATCACAGGAACATTCGATTGGAAGCTGTTTTGGACAACTTTTCTTTTCTTCCTGCCAAACACTTGGCAGACATCCGTGCAACTTCTAGAACACGATGGGAGATGTTTTCTGTGCTGGCACAGTTTTTCCTAGCCAGACATAGTGGAAAAGCGTTTTGCCGAGGTGTAGACTACATAAGACGCGAAAGACGAAGGTAGGATGCTCTCCGGAGGTAAGAGCCGCTGCCGGGCGTCTTTCGGCAGAAGCCGCGCTAAGGAGAGCACTGTGAGCGGCACAATCGTCTTTGCGCGAAGAAGCCGCTTCTTCGGTTCCGGGAGCCGGCGAGAGCGGCAGCTTCGGGAAGGTGAAGAAGCAAGCTGTACAACACTGGGATTGTGTGCGCACCTTGCCAACTGATAGAAAACAGTACCTTTGCACTCTCCTGACTTTTCCAATCACAGGAACATTCGATTGGAAGCTGTTTTGGACAACTTTTCTTTTCTTCCTGCCAAACACTTGGCAGACATCCGTGCAACTTCTAGAACACGATGGGAGATGTTTTCTGTGCTGGCACAGTTTTTCCTAGCCAGACATAGTGGAAAAGCTTTTTGCCGAGGTGTAGACTACATAAGACGCGAAAGACGAAGGTAGGATGCTCTCCGGAGGTAAGAGCCGCTGCCGGGCGTCTTTCGGCAGAAGCCGCGCTAAGGAGAGCACTGTGAGCGGCACAATCGTCTTTGCGCGAAGAAGCCGCTTCTTGGGCTCCGGCAGCCGGCGAGAGCGGCAGCTTCGGGAAGGTGAAGAAGCAAGCTGTACAACACTGGGATTGTGTGCGCACCTTGCCAACTGATAGAAAACAGTACCTTTGCACTCTCCTGACTTTTCCAATCACAGGAACATTCGATTGGAAGCTGTTTTGGACAACTTTTCTTTTCTTCCTGCCAAACACTTGGCAGACATCCGTGCAACTTCTAGAACACGATGGGAGATGTTTTCTGTGCTGGCACAGTTTTTCCTAGCCAGACATAGTGGAAAAGCGTTTTGCTAAGATGTAGACTACAAAAGACGCGAAAGACGAAGGTAGGATGCTCTCCGGAGGTAAGAGCCGCTGCCGGGCGTCTTTCGGCAGAAGCCGCGCTAAGGAGAGCACTGTGAGCGGCACAATCGTCTTTGTGCGAAGAAGCCGCTTCTTGGGCTCCGGCAGCCGGCGAGAGCGGCAGCTTCGGGAAGGTGAAGAAGCAAGCTGTACAACACTGGGATTGTGTGCGCACCTTGCCAACTGATAGAAAACAGTACCTTTGCACTCTCCTGACTTTTCCAATCACAGGAACATTCGATTGGAAGCTGTTTTGGACAACTTTTCTTTTCTTCCTGCCAAACACTTGGCAGACATCCGTGCAACTTCTAGAACACGATGGGAGATGTTTTCTGGGCTGGCACAGTTTTTCCTAGCCAGACATAGTGGAAAAGCGTTTTGCTAAGATGTAGACTACAAAAGACGCGAAAGACGAAGGTAGGATGCTCTCCGGAGGTAAGAGCCGCTGCCGGGCGTCTTTCGGCAGAAGCCGCGCTAAGGAGAGCCCTGTGAGCGGCACAATCGTCTTTGCGCGAAGAAGCCGCTTCTTCGGTTCCGGGAGCCGGCGAGAGCGGCAGCTTCGGGAAGGTGAAGAAGCAAGCTGTACAACACTGGGATTGTGTGCGCACCTTGCCAACTGATAGAAAACAGTACCTTTGCACTCTCCTGACTTTTCCAATCACAGGAACATTCGATTGGAAGCTGTTTTGGACAACTTTTCTTTTCTTCCTGCCAAACACTTGGCAGACATCCGTGCAACTTCGAGAACACGATGGGAGATGTTTTCTGTGCTGGCACAGTTTTTCCTAGCCAGACATAGTGGAGAAGCGTTTTGCTAAGATGTAGACTACAAAAGACGCGAAAGACGAAGGTAGGATGCTCTCCGGAGGTAAGAGCCGCTGCCGGGCGTCTTTCGGCAGAAGCCGCGCTAAGGAGAGCACTGTGAGCGGCACAATCGTCTTTGCGCGAAGAAGCCGCCTGGAAATCCTTGCCAGGCACATGACAGATGACCAAATAATGTAGTTAGCATGATTTTTCAGGGGAATTTCATGCTGAACATCACTTTAAACTCCTCTGATGAATCAACTTGACTGGTAGATGAAGGGAATATTATCTGCCTGGGCTTCAGGGAGGTTTTTGACATACCTCTACATGGCATCACACATACATATGGAAGCAATAGTGCAAAGGGGAGGGAATCAGTGTCTTTTCAGTGATGCTGAGGGAAAAGACAAGAGGCAGTGGGCACACACTGAAATACAGGAGATTGCCTTTGAACATCAGTAAATGTTTCTTTACTGTCAGGGTGACTGAACCACGGCACAGACTGCCCAGAAAGATTGTGGAGCCTGGATCTTCGAAGACATTAAAAGTACACCCAGATAGAATCCTGGGCAAGAGGCTCTAGGTATCCTGGTTTAGGCAGGGGGGTTGGGCCTGGTTAGCCCCACCAACCCCTTCCACTCTCTTTCATTCTGTGCTAGTGAATTCTCTTCAAGATGCATTTCAAAGCGCTGGCATGACAAAGTTCTGTGCAGACAGAGATCCAAATGGACATGGCATCTAAGTTCCTTAAGCAGTGTTCAAGAAGAATGTAAAACTCTGGCACAAGTGTCTCTTCCCTAACTGAATCCCTTTCATGGGAAAATTCCCAGCTCTAGAAAGATCTTCTGATACGCATGCTTAAGACTGACACTGGCTGAGCAAATTTCTCCCTATGTATATCTAAGACCAGTTAGGATCTTCACCCAAAGTGCAGTCAACATAGTCACAGAATGCCTATTGTTAAGAAGTGACAGCTTCCATCAGAATGGCAGCTATTGGTCCACAAAATGGATTAATGGATGGGAATTATCTACGTGGGTTAAAAACAAAAATAAAGAGTTGGTCTTTATTTATCAATTTCATGGCAATATTGATAAGGGAAGAAAAAGATCTAAGTCCTTGACTTTCTGGACTCGAGGAAAGATTTTAAAAATTCCTTGTAAAAATGTATGATCACAATCAGACTATTGAAACCATTTTAGTTGGGAACAAAGTTCCAAAATTGTCTAGATAGTGGCAAAGAAGCCAAGAAAATAGGAAAGAAACAAAAAGAGAGCAAAAGAGTCAGCTTCAGTGTACAAGCTCGTTCTAGAAGTAGTCTGCTGGGAAAAGGAACCCCCAGCTAAATTTCCAATGTATTCCTGCGCTTGATTCAGTAACTGGTCAATGTAAAAACCAATCCTTTTGTACAACTTCTTCCAGCAACAAAAACTCCAACAGGTTGACACTACCATCATGCCTGTTCCAGACATATTTAAAAGAGAAATGATGATTTTCTTGAAAACCTACTTACATAAAAGTTGCAAGATGGTGGAGGGATTCCCACATCCTCCTTCCTCCATCTGGCTTGAAAGTATATTTGATAAATATGCAACAAAGCACATGATTTATAAGGGAGAGTCAAATGGATGATTTGGGAATCGATCTCTTGTTGATAGTAAACTTCATATCCACTCGGTGTGACCTTTTTAAAACAAAATGTGGAGCTGAGGCATGAATCTGCCACAACAATTGCAAAGCAAACATACACACTCCCCTTCATATGCCCCCCCCTCCACACACACCTAGGCACACACAGAGATCAGCATAGCAGATCATGAACACCTTGGAAAAGACTGAAATGCTAAATGCCTCTCTTGATGGGCAAAAGAGCTGGTGCAGTAATTCAAATGCCTGGTACAAAAATTCTGTTTAATATTTAGCTCCTATTTAAAACACAGCTTTTCATTTCATTCTATTTACAGAATATTTTCATTTCATTTGTTTCTTTAAAATTACTTAGTTCTCACCTGTTGTATGTCTAGGAATATTTTCTTCCAAAAATAGAAAAAAATAGATGATATCTTTTCAGCAGAAAACATTGGTTGATACAATTTTAAACCATCATGATATGGAAGAATTCTTCTGTCCCTCTCGAAGGTGGAAGAAGCATTTGGATCACAGATCATCTACAATGAAATACTTGACATGTTTAAGATGCTTTCAATCAATTTTGATCGTCAATTGCTTATTTGTTGTAAACAGTAATTTTTCAGTGAAGGGAAAGCGTGTGTGGTATATCTACATGATATGTTCAAAGGCAGTTCCTACTAATGGCCAGGCTGAATTCCAGTAAATAATGTCCCGAATGATATTTTGCCGCCTTCTTTGGCACTTCATGAAATCTTACCCCGATGAAGTGCTGAAACAAAGAGATTTTCTCTTAGAGAGTGTCTCATGTTGTAACCTATCCCATGGATTTTATGCTGTAATTCTTATCTCTTTTAAAATTTACTATCTTCTGTACAGTTTTCATGAAACTTTCTGTTACAGTAGTGAATAGCACAGATAAATGTCATTTTGTACAACTTTGAATTTACCCCAAGAGCTGAGAGAAAACTTGATCCTATACTTCAATCCGAGTTTCTTCTATAGTCCAACTTTGTTTCTCTACCATCAAGCTTCTCCTTTGTTGCTGCTCCAAGCCCCGTCCAAGGTGACCTTGAATACTTTCAGGGATGGGACACCCACAACTTCTCTGGGCAACCTGTTCCAGTGTTCCAGCACTCCCACAGTAAAAAAGGCCTTCCTTTCATCTAATATGTGTAGGAAATCATAAATCTAGGCATAGAAGCTTGGAGTGCAAATTTGAAATTCTTTGGATTTGAAGCACATTTTATATGAATACTGACTTACAGATGACTAAAAGATGTTGATGGGCATTTGAGCTGACAAGTTTTGAAAAAGTGCACGGAAATTAAAATTGAAACCACTAAAATTAAAAACTCCTTGCCATTTTCTTTTTCCTCTCCTATTCAAAATTGCATATGTCAGATATCAGTGCTTCATGCAAACCTCTCAGATGCTCTCAGAGAAAAAGCTTTTCTTTCAGACTAAGTTGCGGTTGACGTAGAACACTAGCAGGAGTGAAAGATTTTCTGGGCATTGGGGCAGCACGTTCTCCTTGGATTTGTGTGCAGAATGCATTTTATCCAAACTGGAAAATAGATCCCAGCTCTGTTCTATTCATCATTCTTACTTCATCAGGCCAGAAGATTCTGTGAAAAGTAGCCTGTGGACCTTGAAGACAGCGCATGTGAACCAGATGAGAGGTGATAGAGAAGTTGAGGGAGAGAAGAAAGAGCATATGGCTGAAACCAGAAAGTATTTCTCCACGTGATCATGGAAGATTGCAGGAGCCACTTGGTACTATCAAACCAGCCCGACTTGGCACTGGTGCCACTATGGGTCTGGGAGCCATGTTGCATATCGTGCATTTTAAGGAGCCAGCTGGCCACACACAGCCATATGCCCCCAAACACAAACCAAGCCCTTTTCTCTGGCAAACAAAACTCAGCTGCCCTGCTTCTAGATGGCAGATTGCAGGAGCCACTTGGTACTATCAAACCAGCCCAACTTGGCACTGGTGCCACCTTGGCTCTGGGAACCATCCTGCCTATTGTAGCTTTTCAGGAGCCAGCCGGTCACTCCCAGCCATAGGCCCCCAAACAGAAACCTCGGCCCGTTTCCCTGGCAAACAAAAGTAAGCTGCCCCGCTTCTGGATGGCAGATTGCAGGAGCTACTTAGTACTATCAAATCAGCCCGACTTGGCACAGGTGCCACCTTGGATCTGGGAACCATCCTGTGTATCGTGGATTTTCAGGGGCCAGCCGGCCACTCTCAGCCATATGCCCCCAAACACAAACCACGGACCTTTTCTCTGGCAAACAAAAATCAGCTGCCCCACTTCTGGATGGCAGATTGCAGGAGCCACTTGGGACTATCACACCAGCACAACATGGCACTGCTGCCACCTTGGATCTGGGAACAATCCTGCGTATCGTACATATTCAGGAACCAGCCGAACACTCCAAGCCACAGGCCCCCAAACACAAACAACGGCCCATTTCCCTGGCAAACAAAACTCAGCTGCCCCGCTTCTGGTGTGGCAGTTTGCAGGAGCCACTTGGGACTATCAAAGCAGCCCGACTTGGTAATGGTACCATCTTGGATCTGGGAACCATCCGGCGTATCGTGGATTTTCAGGGGCCAGCCGGTCATTCCCAGCCATATGCTCCCAAACACAAACCTCGGCCCTTTTCTCTGGCAAACAAAACTCAACTGCCCCTCTTCTGGATGGCAAATTGCAGGACGCACTTGGTACTACAAAAAGAGCCCGACTTGGCAGTGGTGCCACCTTGGCTCTGGGAACCATCCTGCGTATCGAGCATTTTAAGGAGCCAGCCGGCAATTCCCAGCCGTATGCCCCAAAAAGAAACCACGGACCTTTTCTCTGGCAAAAAAAACTCAGCTGTCCCGCTTCTGGATGGCAGATTGCAGGAGTCACTTTGAACCATACAACCAGCCTTACTTGGCACTGGTGCCACCTTGTATCTGGGAACCATCCTGCCTATCGTTGATTTTCAGGGGCCAGCCTACCACTCTCGGCCATAGGCCCCCAAACACAAACCACAGCCCTTTTCTCTAGCAAACAAAATTTAGCTGCCCCGCTTCTGGATGGCAAATTGCAGGAGCCACTGGGTACTACAAAAACAGCCCGACTTGGCACTGGTGCCACCTTGCGTCTGGTTACCATGCGGCGTATCGTGCATTTTAAGGAGCCAGGTGGCCACTCCCAGCCATATGCCCCCAAACACAACCCACGGCCCTTTTCTCTGGCAAACAAAACTCAGCTGCCCCGCTTCTGGATGGCAGAGTGCAGGAGACACTTGGTACTATCAAACCAGCCCGACTTGGCACTGGTGCCACCTTTGGTCTGGGAACCATCCTGCGTATTGTGGATTGTCAGGAGACAGCCGACCACTCTCGGCCACAGACCCCAATCAAAAACAAAGGTCCGTTTCCCTGGCAAAAAAAACTCAGCTGCCCCGCTTCTGGATGGGAGATTGCAGGAGGCACTTGACACTGTCAAAAGAGCCCCACTTTGTACTGGTGCCACCTTGGGTCTGGGAACCATGCTGCGTATCGTGGATTTTCAGGAGCCAGCCGGCCACTGCCAGCCACAGGCCCCCAAACAAAAACCACAGCCTTTTTCTCTGGCAAACAAAACTCAGCTGCCCTGCTTCTGGATGGCAGATTGCAGGAGCCACTTGGTACTATCAAACCAGCCCGACTTGGCACTGGTGCCACCTTGGGTCTGGGAACCATCCTGCCTATCGTGGATTTTAAGGAGCCAGCCGGCTACTCCCAGCCACAGGCCCCCAACAAAAACCACGGCCCTTTTTTCTCGCAAACAAAACTTAGCTGCCTCACTTCTGGATGGCAGATTGCAGGAGTCACTTGGTGTAATCAAACCAGCCCGACTTGGCACTGGTGCCACCTTGGGTCTGGGAACCATCCTGCGTATCGTGGATTCTAAGGAGCCAGCCGGCCACTCCCAGCCACAGGCCCCCAAACAAAATCAACGGCGCTGTTCCCTGGAAAACAAAACACGCCTGCCAACTTTTTGATGGAGTTTGCAGGAGCCACTTGGTACTATCAAACCAGCCCAACTTGGCACTGGTGCCACCATGGGTCTGGTAAACATCCTGCGAATCGTGGATTCTTAGGAGCCAGCCGGCCACTCCTAGCCACAGGCCCCCAAACAAAAACCTAGGCCTATTTCTCTGGCAAACAAAAGTAAGCTGCCCCGCTTCTGGATGGCAGATTGCAGGAGACACTTGGGACTATCAAACCACTGGTGCCACCTTGGATCTGGGAACCATGCTGTGTATCGTGGATTTTCAGGGGCCAGCCGGCCACTCTCAGCCATATGCCCCCAAACAGAAACCTCGGCCCGTTTCTCTGGCAAACAAAACTCAACTGCCCCTCTTCTGGATGGCAAATTGCAAGATGAACTTGATACTAAAACCGCAGGCCGACTTGGTAGTGGTGACACCTTGGGCCTGGGAACCATCATGCGTATCGAGCATTTTAAGGAGCCAGCCGGCCAGTCCCAGCAATATGCCCCCAAAAACAATCCACGGAATTTTTCTCTGGCAAACAAAAATCAGTTGCCCCGCTTCTGGATGGCAGATTGCAGGAGCCACTTTGACCCATCAAACCAGCCCGACTTGGCACTGGTGCCACCTTGCATCCTGGAACCATGCTGCCTAGCGTGGATTTTCAGGGGCCAGCCGGCCACTCTCAGCTATATGCCCCCAAACAAAACCCACGGCCCGTTTCCCTGGCAAACAAAAGTAAGCTGCCCCGCTTCTGGATGGCAGATTGCAGGACGAACTTGGTAGTATCAAACCAGCCCGACTTGGCACTGGTGCCACCTTGGCTCTGGGAACCATGCTGCGTAACCCGGATTCTAAGACGACAGGCAGCCACTGCCAGCCACAGGCCTCCAAACAAAATCAACGGCGCTTTTCCCTGGAAAACAAAACTCGCCTGACAACTTTTAGATGGCAGATTGCAGGAGCCAGTTGGTACCATCAAACAGCCCAACTTGGCACTGGTGCCACCTTGGGTCTGGGAACCATCCTGCCTATTGTTGCTTTTCAGGAGCCAGCCGGTCACTCCTAGCCCTAGGCCCCCAGTCATAAACCTCGGCCCGTTTCCCTGGCACACAAAAGTAAGCTACCCCGCTTCAGGATGGCAGATTGCAGGAGCCACTTTTCACCATCAAACCAGCCCGACGTGGCACTGGTGCCACCTTGGGTCTGGGAACCATCCTGCGTATCGTGTGTTCTAAGGAGCCAGCCGGCCACTCCCACCAACAGTCCCCCAAACACAAACAACGGCGCTTTTCCCTGGAAAACAAAACTCGCCTGACAACTTTTTGATGGCAGATTGCAGGAGCCACTTGGTACTATCAAACCAGCCCAACTTGGCACTGGTGCCACCATGGGTCTGGTAACCATCCTGCCTATCGTAGCTTTTCAGGAGCCAGGCGGTCACTCCCAGCCATAGGCCCCAGACACAAACCTCGGCCGTTTCCCTGGCAAACAAAAGTAAGCTGCCCCGCTTCTGCATGGCAGATTGCAGGTGCTATTTAGTACTATCAAACCAGCCCGACTTGGCACTGTGCCACTCTGGTCTGGGAACCATCCTGCCTATCGTGGATTTTCAGGCGCCAGACGGCCACTATCAGCCATATGCCCCCAAAAACAAACCACGGCCCTTTTCTCTGGTAAACAAAACTCAACTGCCCCCTCTTCTGGATGGCAAATTTTAGGACGCACTTTGTACTACGAAAACCGCCCGACTTGGCACTGGTGCCACCTTGTGTCAGGGAACCATCCTGCCTATCGTAGCTTTTTAAGGAGCCAGCATGCCACGCCCAGCCATATAGCCCCAAAAACAAACCACGGACCATTTTCTCTTGGAAACAAAAATCCGCTGCCCCGCGTCAGGATGGCAGATTGCAGGAGCCACGTTGCACCATCAAACCACCCCGACTTGGCACTGGTGCCATCTTGATCTGGGAACCATCCTGCCTATCGTAGCTTTTCAGGAGCCAGCCGGTTACTCCCAACCATAGGCCCCCAGACAGAAAGCTCTGCCCGTTTCCCTGGCAAACAAAAGTAAGCTACCCCGCTTCTGGATGGCAGATTGCAGGAGCCACTTGGTACTATCAAACCAGCCCCAACTTGACCCTGACAGGTGCCACTTTGGGTCTGGGAACCATGCTGCGTAACGTAGATTCTAAGGCGCCAGGCGGCCACTCCCAGCCACAGGCCCCCAAATACAAACAACGGCGCTTTTCCCTGGAAAACAAAACTCGCCTGCCAACTTTTTGATGGCAGATTGCAGGAGCCACTTGGTACTATCAAATCATCCCAACTTGGCACTGGTGCCACTATGGTCTGGGAACCATCCTGCCAATTGTACCATTTCAGGAGCCAGCCGGTCACTCCCAGCCATAGGCCCCCATCACAAACCTCGGCCCGTTTCCCTGGCAAACAAAATTAAGCTGCCCCGATTCTGGATGGCAGATTGCAGGAGCCACTTGGTAGTGTCAAAACAGCCCGACTTGGCACTGGTGCCACCTTGGGTCTGGGAACCATCCTGCGTATCGTGGATTCTAAGCAGCCACCCGGCCACTCCGTGCCACAGGCGCCCAAACACAAACAACGGCGCTTTTCCCTGGAAAACAAAACTCGCCTGCCAACATTTTGATGACAGATTGCAGGAGCCACTTGGTACTATCAAACCAGCCCAACTTGGCACTGGTGCCACCATGGGTCTGGTCACCATCCTGCCTATCGTAGCTTTTCAGGAGCAGCCGGTCACTCCCAGCCATAAACCCCCAGTCACAAACCTCGGACCGTTTCCCTGGAAAACAAAAGTAAGCACCCCCGATTCTGGATGGCAGATTGCAGGAGCCACTTTGTAGTATCAAATTAGCCCGACTTGGCACAGGTGCCATCATGGGTCTGGTAAACATCCTGCCTATCTTAGCTTTTCAGGAGCCGGCCGGTCACTCCCTGCCATAGGCCCCCTAGAGAAATACCTCGGCCCGTTTCCCTGGCAAACAAAAGTAAGCTGCCCCTCTTCTGGATGGCAGATTGCAGGAACCACTTGCTACTATCAAACCAGCCCAACTTGGGACTGGTGCCACCTTGGCTCTGGGAACCATGCTGCGTAAAGTAGATTCTAAGAGGACAGGCGGACACTCCCAGCCACAGGCCTCTAAACAAAAACAACGGCGCGTTACCCTGGAAAACAAAACTCGCCTGCCAACTTTTTGATGGCAGATTGCAGGAGCCACTTGGTACTATCAAACCAGCCCAACTTGGCACTGGTGCCACCATGGGTCTGGTCACCATCCTGCCTATCGTAGCTTTTCAGGAGCCAGCCGGCACTCCCAGCCATAGGCCCCCAGACAAATACCTCGGCCCGTTTCCCTGGCAAACAAAAGTAAGCTGCCCGCTTCTGGATGGCAGATTGCAGGAGCCACATGGTACTATCAAACCAGGCCAACATGGCACTGGTGCCACCTTGGCTCTGGGAACCATCCTGCCTATCGTGGATTTTCAGGCGCCAGCCGGCCACTCTCAGCCATAGGCCCCAAAACACAAACCACGGCCCTTTTCTCTGGTAAACAAAACTCAAACTGCCCCCTCTTCTCTGGATGGCAAATTGCAGGAGCCACTTGGTACTACGAAAACAGCCCGACTTGGCAGTGATGCCACCTTGGGTCAGGGAAACCATCCTGCGTATCGATGTTTTTAAGGAGTCAGCGGCAACGTCCAGCCATATACCCCCAAAAAAAACCCACGGAACTTTTCTCCAGCAAGCAAAAATCCGCTGCCCCGCATCTGGATGGCAGATTGCAGGAGCTATTTAGTATTATCAAAGCAGCCCGACTTGGCACTGGTGCCACCATCGGTCTGGTCACCATCCTGCCTATCGTAGCTTTCAGGAGCCAGCCGGTCACTCTCAGCCATAGGCCCCAAACACAAACCACGGCCCTTTTCTCTGGAAAACAAAATTCAACTGCCCCTCTTCTGGATGGCAGATTGCAGAGCACTGGGTACTATGAAACAGCCCGACTTGGCACTGGTGCCACCTTGGGTCTGGGAACCATGCTGCGTATCATGGATTTTCAGGAGCAGCCGTCCACTGCCAGCCACAGGCCCCGAAACACAAACAACAGCCTTTTTCTCTGGCAAACAAAATTCAGCTGCCCCGCTTCTGGATGGCAGATTGCAGGAAACCACTTGGTACTAACAAACCAGCCCGACTTGGCACTGGTGCCACCTTGGGTCTGGGAACCATCCTGCGTATCGTGGATTCTAAGGAGCCAGCTGGCCACTCCCAGCCACAGGCCCCAAAACACACACAACGGCGCTTTTCACTGGAAAACAAAAACTCGCCTGCCAACATTTTGATGGCAGATTGCAGGAGCCACTTGGTACTATCAAACCAGCCCAACTTGGCACTGGTGCCACATGGGTCTGGTCACCATCCTGCCTATCGTAGCTTTCAGGAGCCAGCCTGTCACTTCCCAGCCATAGGCCCCCAGACACAAAGCTCGGATGATTTTCCTGGCAAACAAAAGTAAGCTGCCCGCTTCTGGATGGCAGATTGCAGGATCCACTTGTTATTATCAAACCAGCCCGACTTGGTACTGGTGCCACCTCTGGTCTGGGTACCATCCTGGGTATCGTGGATCCTAAGGAGCCAGCCGTCCACTCCCAGCCACAGGCCCCCAAACAAAAACAACGGCGATTTTCCCTGGAAAACAAAACTCGCCTGACAACTTTTTGATGGCAGATTGCAGGAACCACTTGGTACTATCAAACCAGCCCAACTTGGCACTGGTGCCACCTTGGGTCTGGGAACCATGCTGCGTATTGTGGATTCTAAGGAGCCAGCCGGCCACTCCAGCCACAGGCCCGCAGACAAAAACAACGGCGCTTTTCCCTGGAAAACAAAACTCGCCTGCCAACTTTTTGATGGCAGATTGCAGGAGCACTTGTACTATGAAATCAGCCGAACATGCACTGGTGCCACCATGGGTCTGGTCACCATCCTGCCTATCGTAGCTTTTCAGGAGCCAGCCGGTCACTCCAGCCATAGGCCCCCAGACACAAAGCTCGGCCCGTTTCCCTGGCAAACAAAAGTAAGCTGCCCCGCTTCTGGATGGCAGATTGCAGGACGCACTTGGTAGTATCAAACCAGCCCAACTTGGCACTGGTGCCACCTCAGGTCTGGGAACCATGCTGCGTATCGTGGATTCTAATTAGCCATCCGGCCACTCCCAGCCACAGGCCCCCAAAAAAAAACAACGGCGCTTTTCCTGGATAACAAACTCGCCTGCCAACTTTTTTGATTGGCAGATTGCAGGAGCCACTTGGTACTATCAAACCAGCCCACTTGGCACTGGTGCCACCATGGGTCTGGTCACCAATCCTGCCTATCGTAGCCTTTCAGGAGCCAGCCGGTCACTCCCAGCCATAGGCCCCCAGACAAATACCTCGGCCCGTTTCCCTGGCAAACAAAAGTAAGCTGCCCCGCTTCTGGGTGGCAGATTGCAGGAAACACTTGGTACTATCAAACCAGCCCAACTTGGGACTGGTGCCACCTTGGGTCTGGGAACCATCCTGCGTATCGTGGATTCTAAGGAGCCAGCCGGCCACTCCCAGCCACAGGCCCCCAAACACAAACAACGACGCTTTTCCCTGGAAAACAAAACTCGCCTGCCAACTTTTTGATGGCAGATTGCAGGAACCACTTGGTACTATCAAACCAGCCCAACTTGGCACTGGTGCCACCTTGGGTCTGGGAACCATGCTGCGTATCGTGCATTCTAAGGAGCCAGCTGGCCACTCCAGCCACAGGCCCGCAGACAAAAACAACGGCGCTTTTCCCTGGAAAACAAAACTCGCCTGCCGACTTTTTGATGGCAGATTGCAGGAGCCACTTGGTACTATGAAATCAGCCGAACATGGCACTGGTGCCACCATGGGTCTGGTCACCATCCTGCCTATCGTAGCTTTTCAGGAGCCAGCCGGTCACTCCCAGCCATAGGCCCCCTAACACAAAGCTCGGCCCGTTTCCCTGGCAAACAAAAGTAAGCTGCCCCGCTTCTGGATGGCAGATTGCAGGAGCCACTTTGCACCATCAAACCAGCCCGACTTGGCACTGGTGCCACCTTGGGTCTGGGAACCATCCTGCGTATCGTGGATTCTAAGCAGCCAGCCGGCCACTCCCAGCCACAGGCCCCCAAACACAAACAACGGCGCTTTTCCCTGGAAAATAAAAACTCGCCTGCCAAATTTTGACGGCAAATTGCAGGAGCCACTTGGTACTATCAAATCAGCCCAACTTGGCACTGGTGCCACCATGGGTCTGGTCACCATCCTGCCTATCGTAGCTTTTCAGGAGCCAGCCGGTCACTCCCAGCCATAGGCCCCCAGACAAAAACCTCGGCCCGTTTCCCTGGCAAACAAAAGTAAGCTGCCCTGCTTCTGGATGGCAGATTGCAGGAACCACTTGGTGCTATCAAACCAGCAAAACTTGGCACTAGGTGCCACCTTGGGTCTGGATACCATGCTGCGTATCGTGGATTCTAAGGAGCCAGCAGGCCACTCCCAGCCACAGGCCCCCAAACTCAAACAACGGCGCTTTTCCCTGGAAAACAAAACTCTCCTGCCAACTTTTTGATGGCAGATTGCAGGAGCCACTTGGTTTTATCAAATCAGCCCAACTTGGCACTGGTGCCACCATGGGTCTGGTCACCATCCTGCCTATCTTAGCTTTTCAGGAGCCAGCCGGTCACTCCCCGCCATAGGCCCCCAGACAAATACCTCGGCCCGTTTCCCTGGCAAACAAAAGTAAGCTACCCCGCTTCTGGATGGCAGATTGCAGGAGCCACTTTGCACCATCAAACTAGCCCGTCTTGGCGCTGGTGCCACCTCTGGTCTGGGAACCATCCTGCGTATCGTGGATTCTAATTAGCCAGCCGGCCACTCCCTACCACAGGCCCCCAAACACAAACAACGGCGCTTTTCCCTGGAAAACAAAACTCGCCTACCAACTATTTGATGGCAGATTACAGGAGCCACTTGGTACTATCAAACCAGCCCAACTTGGCACTGGTGCCACCATGGGTCTGGTCACAATCCTGCCTATCGTAACTTTTCAGGAGCCAGCCGGTCACTCCCAGCCATAGGTCCCCAGTCACAAACCTCGGCCCGTTTCCCTGGCAAACAAAAGTAAGCTGCCCCGCTTCTGGATGGCAGATTGCAGGAGCCACTTGGTACTATCAAACCAGCCCGACTTGGCACTGGTGCCACCTCTGGTCTGGGACCCATCCTGCGTATCGTGGATTCTAAGGAGCCAGTCGGCCACGCCCAGCAACAGGCCCCCAAACACAAACAACGGCCCGTTTCCGTGGCAAACAAAAGTAAGCTGCCCCGTTTCTGGATGGCAGATTGCAGGAACCACTTGGCAGTATCAAACCAGCACAACTTGGCACTGGTGGCACCTCTTGTCTGGTAACCATGCTGCGTATCGTGGTTTCTAAGGAGCCAGCCGGGCACTCCCAACCACAGGTCCCCAAACACAAACAATGGCGCTTTTCCCTGGAAAACAAAACTCGCCTGCCAACTTTTTGATGGCAGATTGCAGGAGCCACTTGGTACTATCAAACCAGCCCAACTTGGCACTGGTGCCACCATGGGTCTGGTCACCATCCTGCCTATCGTAGCTTTTCAGGAGCCAGCCGGTCACTCCCAGCCATAGGCCCCGAGACAGAAAGCCCGGCCCGTTTCCCTGGTAAACAAAAGTAAGCTGCCCCGCTTCTGGATGGCAGATTGCAGGAGCCACTTTGTACTATCAAACCAGCCCGACTTGGCACTGGTGCCACCTCTGGTCTGGGAACCATGCTGCGTATCGTGGATTTTAAGGAGCCAGTCGGCCACTCCCAGCCATACGCCTCCAAACACAAACAACGGTCCATTTCCCTGGCAAACAAAAGTAAGCTGCCCCGCTTCTGGATGTCAGATTGCAGGAACAACTTGTTGCCAAGTTGGGGTGGTTTGATAGTACCAAGTGGCTCCTGCAATCTGCCATCAAAAAGTTGGCAGGCGAGTTTTGTTTTCCAGGGAAAAGCACCGTTGTTTGTGTTTGGGGGCCTGTGGCTGGGAGTGGCCAGCTGTCTCCTTAGAATCCACGATACGCAGGATGGGTCCCAGACCAGAGGTGGCACCAGTGCCATGTTGGCCTGGTTTGATAGTACCATGTGGCTCCTGCAATCTGCCATCCAGAAGCGGGGCTGCTTACTTTTGTTTGCCAGGGAAACGGGCCGAGATATTTGTCTGGGGGCCTATGGCTGGGAGTGAGCGGCTGGCTCCTGAAAAGCTACGATAGGCAGGATGGTGACCAGACCCATGGTGGCACCAGTGCCAAGTTGGGCTGGTTTGATAGTACCAAGTGGCTCCTGCAATCTGCCATCAAAAAGCTGTCAGGCGACTTTTGTTTTCCAGGGAAAAGCGCCGTTGTTCTTGTTTAGAGGCATGTGGCTGGGAGTGGCCGGCTGCCTCCTTTGAACCCAGGATACGCAGGATGGTTCCCAGAGCCAAGGTGGCACCAGTGCCAAGTTGGGCTGGTTTGATAGTACCAAGTGGCTCCTGCAATCTGCCATCCAGAAGCGGGTCAGCTTACTTTTGTTTCCCAGGGAAACGGGCCGAGGTTTGTGTCTGGGGGCCTATGGCTGGGAGTGACCGGCTGGCTACTGAAAAGCTACGATAGGCAGGATGGTTACCAGACTCAGGGTGGCACCAGTGCCAAGTCGGGCTGGTTTGATAATACTAAATAGCTCCTGAAATCTGCCATTCAGACGCGGGGCAGCGGATTTTTGTTTGCTGGAGAAAAGTTCCGTGGTTTTTTTTTGGGGGTATATGGCTGGACGTGGCCGGCTGGCTCCTTAAAAAGATCGATACGCAGGATTGTTCCCTGACCCAAGGTGGCATCACTGCCAAGTCGGGCTGTTTTCGTAGTACCAAGTGCGTCCTGCAATTTGCCATCCAGAAGAGGGGCAGTTGAGTTTTGTTTGCCAGAGCAAAGGGCCGTGGTATGTGTTTGGGGGCATATGGCTGAGAGTGGCCGGCTGGCCCCTGAAAATCCACGATAGGCAGGATGGTTCCCAGAGCCAAGGTGGCACCAGTGCCAAGTTGGGCTGGTTTGATAGTGCCAAGTGTCTCCTGCAATCTGCCATCCAGAAGCGGGGCAGCTTACTTTTGTTTGCCAGGGAAACGGGCCGAGATATTTGTCTGGGGGCCTATGGCTGGGAGTGACCGGCTGGCTCCTGAAAAGCTACGATAGGCAGGATGGTGACCAGACCCATGGTGGCACCAGTACCAAGTTGGGCTGGTTTGATAGTACCAAGTGGCTCCTGCAATCTGCCATCAAAAATTTGGCAGGCGAGTTTTGTTTTCCAGGGAAAAGCGCCGTTGTTTGTGTTTGGGCGCCTGTGGCTCAGAGTGGCCGGGTGGCTGCTTAGAATCCACGATACGCAGGATGGTTCCCAGACCCAAGGTGGCACCAGTGCCAAGTCGGTCTGGTTTGACACTACCAAGTGGTTCCTGCAATCTGCCATCCAGAATTGGGGCAGCTTAATTTTGTTTGCCAGGGAAACGGTCCGAGGTTTGTGTCTGGGGGCCTATGGCTGGGAGTGACCGGCTGGCTCCTGAAATGCTACAATAGGCAGGATGGTTCCCAGACCCATAGTGGCACCAGTGCCAAGTTGGGATGATTTGATAGTACCAAGTGGCTCCTGCAATCTGCCATCAAAAAGCTGGCAGGCGAGTTTTGTTTTCCAGGGAAAAGCGCCGTTGTTTGTGTTTGGGGGCCTGTGGCTGGGAGTGGCCGGCTGGCTCCTTAGAATCCACGATATGCAGGATTGTTCCCAGACCCAAGGTGGCACCAGTGCCAAGTCGGGCCGGTTTGATGTTGCAAAGTGGCTCCTGCAATCTGCCATCCAGACGCGGGGCAGCGGATTTTTGTTTCCATGAGAAATGGTCCGTGGTTTGTTTTTGGGGGTATATGGCTGGGCGTGGCCGGCTGGCTCCTTAAAAAGCTCGATATGCAGGATGGTTCCCTGACACAAGGTGGCACCAGTGCCACGTCGGGCGGTTTTCGTAGTACAAAGTGCGTCCTAAAATTTGCCATCCAGAAGAGGGGCAGTTGAGTTTTGTTTGCCAGAGAAAAGGGCCGTGGTTTGTTTTTGGGGGCATATGGCTGAGAGTGGCCGGCTGGCCCCTGAAAATCCACGATAGGCAGGATGGTTCCCAGACCAGAGGTGTCACCAGTGCCAAGTCGGGGTGGTTTGATAGTACTAAATAGCTCCTGCAATCTGCCATGCCGAAGCGGGGCAGCTTACTTTTGTTTGCCAGGGAAACGGGCCGAGGTTTGTGTCTGGGGGCCTATGGCTGGGAGTGACCGGCTGGCTCCTGAAAAGCTACGATAGGCAGGATGGTGACCAGACCCATGGTGGCACCAGTGCCAAGTTGGGCTGGTTTGATAGTACCAAGTGGCTCCGGCAATCTGCCATCAAAAAGTTGGCAGGCGAGTTTTGTTTTCCAGGGAAAAGCGCCGTTGTTTGTGTTTGGGGGCCTGTGGCTGGGAGTGGCCAGCTGGCTCCTTAGAACCCACGATACGCAGGATGGTTCCCAGACCAGAGGTGGCACCAGTGCCAAGTTGGGCTGGTTTGATGGTGCAAAGTGGCTCCTGCAATCTGCCATCCAGAAGCGGGGTAGCTTACTTTTGTTTGCCAGGGAAACGGGCCGAAATATTTGTCTAGGGGCCTCTGGCTGGGGGTGGCTGGCTGGCACCTGAAAAGCTACGATAGGCAGGATGGTGACCAGACCCATGGTGGCACCAGTGCCAAGTTGGGCTGGTTTGATAGTACCAAGTGGCTCCTGCAATCTGCCATCAAATGTTTGGCAGGCGAGTTTTGTTTTCCAGGGAAAAGCACCGTTGTTTGTGTTTTGGGGCCTGTGGCTGGGAGTGGCCAGCTGGCTCCTTAGAATCCACGATACGCAGGATGGTTCCCAGACCCAAGGTGGCACCAGTGCCAAGTCGGGCTGGTTTGTTAGTACCAAGTGGTTCCTGCAATCTGCCATCCAGAAGCGGGGCAGCTGAATTTTGTTTGCCAGAGAAAAAGGCTGTTGTTTGTGTTTCGGGGCCTGTGGCTGGCAGTGGACGGCTGGCTCCTGAAAATCCATGATACGCAGCATGGTTCCCAGACCCAAGGTGGCACCAGTGCCAAGTCGGGCTGGTTTGATACTACCAAGTGCGTCCTGCAATCTGCCATCCAGAAGCGGGGCAGCTTAATTTTGTTTGCCAGGGAAACGGGCCGTGGGTTTTGTATGGGGGCCTATGGCTGAGAGTGGCCGGCTGGCTCCTGAAAATCCACGCTAGGCAGCATGGTTCCCAGATGCAAGGTGGCACCAGTGCCAAGTCGGGCTGGTTTGATGGTGCAAAGTGGCTCCTGCAATCTGCCATCCAGAAGCGGGGCAGCTGATTTTTGTTTGCCAGAGAAAAATTCCGTGGATTGTTTTTGGGGGCATATTGCTGGGAGTGGCCGGCTGGCTCCTTAAAATGCTCGATACGCATGATGGTTCCCAGGCCCAAGGTGTCACCACTACCAAGTCGGCCTGCGGTTTTAGTATCAAGTTCATCTTGCAATTTGCCATCCAGAAGAGGGGCAGTTGAGTTTTGTTTGCCAGAGAAACGGGCCGAGGTTTCTGTTTGGGGACATATGGCTGAGAGTGGCCGGCTGGCCCCTGAATATCCACGATACACAGCATGGTTCCCAGATCCAAGGTGGCACCAGTGCCAAGTTGGGCTGGTTTGATAGTCCCAAGTGTCTCCTGCAATCTGCCATCCAGAAGCGGGGCAGCTTACTTTTGTTTGCCAGAGAAATAGGCCTAGGTTTTTGTCTGGGGGCCTGTGGCTAGGAGTGGCCGGCTGGCTCCTTAGAATCCACGATACGCAGGATGTTTCCCAGACCCAAGGTGGCACCAGTGCCAAGTTGGGCTGGTTTGATAGTACCAAGTGGCTCCTGCAAACTCCATCAAAATGTTGGCAGACGTGTTTTGTTTTCCAGGGAACAGCGCCGTTGATTTTGTTTGGGGACCTGTGGCTGGGAGTGGCCGGCTGGCTCCTTAGAATCCACGATACGCAGGATGGTTCCCAGACCCAAGGTGGCACCAGTGCCAAGTCGGGCTGGTTTGATTACACCAAGTGGCTCCTGCAATCTGCCATCCATAAGTGAGGCAGCTAAGTTTTGTTTGCCAGAAAAAAGGGCCGTGGTTTTTGTTGGGGGCCTGTGGCTGGGAGTAGCCGGCTGGCTCCTTAAAATCCACGATAGGCTGGATGGTTCCCAGACCCAAGGTGGCACCAGTGCCAAGTCGGGCTGGTTTGATAGCACCAAGTGGCTCCTGCAATCTGCCATCCAGAAGCGGTGCAGTTGAGTTTTGTTTGCCAGAGAAAAGGGCCGTGGGTTGTGTTTGGGGGCATATGGCTGGGAGTGGCCGGCTGTCTCATTAAAAAGATCGATACGCAGGATGGTTCCCAGACCCAAGGTGGCACCAGTGCCAAGTCGGGCTGTTTTTATAGTACCAAGTGCGTCCTGCAATTTGCCATCCAGAAGAGGGGCAGTGGAGTTTTGTTTGCCAGAGAATAGCGCCGTTGTTTGTGTTTGGGGGCTTGTGGCTGGGAGTGGCCAACTGGCGCCTTAGAATCTGTGTTACGCAGCATGGTTCCCAGACCAGAGGTGGCACCAGTGCCAAGTTGGGCTGGTTTGATAGTACCAAGTGGCTCCTGCAATCTGCCATCAAAAAGTTGTCAGGCGAGTTTTGTTTTCCAGGGAAAAGCGCCGTTGTTTGTATTTGGGGGCCTGTGACTGGGAGTGGCCGGCTGGCTCCTTTGAACCCACAATACGCAGGATGGTTCCCAGACCCAAGGTGGCACCAGTGCCAAGTCGGGCTGGTTTGATACTACCAAGTGCGTCCTGCAATCTGCCATCCAGAAGCGGGGCAGCTTAATTTTGTTTGCCAGGGAAACGGGCCGTGGGTTTTGTTTGGGGGCCTATGGCTGAGAGTGGCCGGCTGGCTCCTGAAAATCCACGCTAGGCAGCATGGTTCCCAGATGCAAGGTGGCACCAGTGCCAAGTCGGGCTGGTTTGATGGTGCAAAGTGGCTCCTGCAATCTGCCATCCAGAAGCGGGGCAGCTGATTTTTGTTTGCCAGAGAAAAATTCCGTGGATTGTTTTTGGGGGCATATTGCTGGGAGTGGCCGGCTGGCTCCTTAAAATGCTCGATACGCATGATGGTTCCCAGGTCCAAGGTGTCACCACTACCAAGTCGGCCTGCGGTTTTAGTATCAAGTTCATCCTGCAATTTGCCATCCAGAAGAGGGGCAGTTGAGTTTTGTTTGCCAGAGAAACGGGCCGAGGTTTCTGTTTGGGGACATATGGCTGAGAGTGGCCGGCTGGCCCCTGAATATCCACGATACACAGCATGGTTCCCAGATCCAAGGTGGCACCAGTGCCAAGTTGGGCTGGTTTGATAGTACCAAGTGTCTCCTGCAATCTGCCATCCAGAAGCGGGGCAGCTTACTTTTGTTTGCCAGAGAAATAGGCCTTGGTTTTTGTCTGGGGGCCTGTGGCTAGGAGTGGCCGGCTGGCTCCTAAGAATCCACGATACGCAGGATGTTTCCCAGACCCAAGGTGGCACCAGTGCCAAGTCGGGCTGGTTTGATAGTACCAAGTGGCTCCTGCAAACTCCATCAAAAAGTTGGCAGGCGTGTTTTGTTTTCCAGGGAACAGCGCCGTTGATTTTGTTTGGGGGCCTGTGGCTGGGAGTGGCCGGCTGGCTCCTTAGAATCCACGATACGCAGGATGGTTCCCAGACCCAAGGTGGCACCAGTGCCAAGTCGGGCTGGTTTGATTACACCAAGTGGCTCCTGCAATCTGCCATCCAGAAGTGAGGCAGCTAAGTTTTGTTTGCCAGAAAAAAGGGCCGTGGTTTTTGTTGGGGGCCTGTGGCTGGGAGTGGCCGGCTGGCTCCTTAGAATCCACCATACGCAGGATGGTTCCCAGACCCAAGGTGGCACCAGTGCCAAGTCGGGCTGGTTTGATAGTACCAAGTGGCTCCTGCAATCTGCCATCCAGAAGCGGTGCAGTTGAGTTTTGTTTGCCAGAGAAAAGGGCCGTGGGTTGTGTTTGGGGGCATATGGCTGGGAGTGGCCGGCTGTCTCATTAAAAAGATCGATACGCAGGATGGTTCCCAGACCCAAGGTGGCACCAGTGCCAAGTCGGGCTGTTTTTATAGTACCAAGTGCGTCCTGCAATTTGCCATCCAGAAGAGGGGCAGTGGAGTTTTGTTTGCCAGAGAATAGCGCCGTTGTTTGTGTTTGGGAGCTTGTGGCTGGGAGTGGCCGACTGGCGCCGTAGAATCTGTGTTGCGCAGCATGGTTCCCAGACCAGAGGTGGCACCAGTGCCAAGTTGGGCTGGTTTGATAGTACCAAGTGGCTCCTGCAATCTGCCATCCAGAAGCGGGGCAGCTTACTTTTGTTTGCCAGGGAAACGGGCCGAGGTTTGTGACTGGGGACCTATGGCTGGGAGTGACCGGCTGGCTCCTGAAAAGCTACAATAGGCAGGATGGTGACCAGACCCATGGTGGCACCAGTGCCAAGTTGGGCTGGTTTGATAGTACCAAGTGGTTCCTGCAATCTGCCATCCAGAAGCGGGGCAGCTGAATTTTGTTTGCCAGAGAAAAAGGCTGTTGTTTGTGTTTCGGGGCCTGTGGCTGGCAGTGGACGGCTGGCTCCTGAAAATCCATGATACGCAGCATGGTTCCCAGACCCAAGGTGGCACCAGTGCCAAGTCGGGCTGGTTTGATACTACCAAGTGCGTCCTGCAATCTGCCATCCAGAAGCGGGGCAGCTTAATTTTGTTTGCCAGGGAAACGGGCCGTGGGTTTTGTATGGGGGCCTATGGCTGAGAGTGGCCGGCTGGCTCCTGAAAATCCACGCTAGGCAGCATGGTTCCCAGATGCAAGGTGGCACCAGTGCCAAGTCGGGCTGGTTTGATGGTGCAAAGTGGCTCCTGCAATCTGCCATCCAGAAGCGGGGCAGCTGATTTTTGTTTGCCAGAGAAAAATTCCGTGGATTGTTTTTGGGGGCATATTGCTGGGAGTGGCCGGCTGGCTCCTTAAAATGCTCGATACGCATGATGGTTCCCAGGCCCAAGGTGTCACCACTACCAAGTCGGCCTGCGGTTTTAGTATCAAGTTCATCTTGCAATTTGCCATCCAGAAGAGGGGCAGTTGAGTTTTGTTTGCCAGAGAAACGGGCCGAGGTTTCTGTTTGGGGACATATGGCTGAGAGTGGCCGGCTGGCCCCTGAATATCCACGATACACAGCATGGTTCCCAGATCCAAGGTGGCACCAGTGCCAAGTTGGGCTGGTTTGATAGTCCCAAGTGTCTCCTGCAATCTGCCATCCAGAAGCGGGGCAGCTTACTTTTGTTTGCCAGAGAAATAGGCCTAGGTTTTTGTCTGGGGGCCTGTGGCTAGGAGTGGCCGGCTGGCTCCTTAGAATCCACGATACGCAGGATGTTTCCCAGACCCAAGGTGGCACCAGTGCCAAGTTGGGCTGGTTTGATAGTACCAAGTGGCTCCTGCAAACTCCATCAAAATGTTGGCAGACGTGTTTTGTTTTCCAGGGAACAGCGCCGTTGATTTTGTTTGGGGACCTGTGGCTGGGAGTGGCCGGCTGGCTCCTTAGAATCCACGATACGCAGGATGGTTCCCAGACCCAAGGTGGCACCAGTGCCAAGTCGGGCTGGTTTGATTACACCAAGTGGCTCCTGCAATCTGCCATCCATAAGTGAGGCAGCTAAGTTTTGTTTGCCAGAAAAAAGGGCCGTGGTTTTTGTTGGGGGCCTGTGGCTGGGAGTAGCCGGCTGGCTCCTTAAAATCCACGATAGGCTGGATGGTTCCCAGACCCAAGGTGGCACCAGTGCCAAGTCGGGCTGGTTTGATAGCACCAAGTGGCTCCTGCAATCTGCCATCCAGAAGCGGTGCAGTTGAGTTTTGTTTGCCAGAGAAAAGGGCCGTGGGTTGTGTTTGGGGGCATATGGCTGGGAGTGGCCGGCTGTCTCATTAAAAAGATCGATACGCAGGATGGTTCCCAGACCCAAGGTGGCACCAGTGCCAAGTCGGGCTGTTTTTATAGTACCAAGTGCGTCCTGCAATTTGCCATCCAGAAGAGGGGCAGTGGAGTTTTGTTTGCCAGAGAATAGCGCCGTTGTTTGTGTTTGGGGGCTTGTGGCTGGGAGTGGCCAACTGGCGCCTTAGAATCTGTGTTACGCAGCATGGTTCCCAGACCAGAGGTGGCACCAGTGCCAAGTTGGGCTGGTTTGATAGTACCAAGTGGCTCCTGCAATCTGCCATCAAAAAGTTGTCAGGCGAGTTTTGTTTTCCAGGGAAAAGCGCCGTTGTTTGTATTTGGGGGCCTGTGACTGGGAGTGGCCGGCTGGCTCCTTTGAACCCACAATACGCAGGATGGTTCCCAGACCCAAGGTGGCACCAGTGCCAAGTCGGGCTGGTTTGATACTACCAAGTGCGTCCTGCAATCTGCCATCCAGAAGCGGGGCAGCTTAATTTTGTTTGCCAGGGAAACGGGCCGTGGGTTTTGTTTGGGGGCCTATGGCTGAGAGTGGCCGGCTGGCTCCTGAAAATCCACGCTAGGCAGCATGGTTCCCAGATGCAAGGTGGCACCAGTGCCAAGTCGGGCTGGTTTGATGGTGCAAAGTGGCTCCTGCAATCTGCCATCCAGAAGCGGGGCAGCTGATTTTTGTTTGCCAGAGAAAAATTCCGTGGATTGTTTTTGGGGGCATATTGCTGGGAGTGGCCGGCTGGCTCCTTAAAATGCTCGATACGCATGATGGTTCCCAGGTCCAAGGTGTCACCACTACCAAGTCGGCCTGCGGTTTTAGTATCAAGTTCATCCTGCAATTTGCCATCCAGAAGAGGGGCAGTTGAGTTTTGTTTGCCAGAGAAACGGGCCGAGGTTTCTGTTTGGGGACATATGGCTGAGAGTGGCCGGCTGGCCCCTGAATATCCACGATACACAGCATGGTTCCCAGATCCAAGGTGGCACCAGTGCCAAGTTGGGCTGGTTTGATAGTACCAAGTGTCTCCTGCAATCTGCCATCCAGAAGCGGGGCAGCTTACTTTTGTTTGCCAGAGAAATAGGCCTTGGTTTTTGTCTGGGGGCCTGTGGCTAGGAGTGGCCGGCTGGCTCCTAAGAATCCACGATACGCAGGATGTTTCCCAGACCCAAGGTGGCACCAGTGCCAAGTCGGGCTGGTTTGATAGTACCAAGTGGCTCCTGCAAACTCCATCAAAAAGTTGGCAGGCGTGTTTTGTTTTCCAGGGAACAGCGCCGTTGATTTTGTTTGGGGGCCTGTGGCTGGGAGTGGCCGGCTGGCTCCTTAGAATCCACGATACGCAGGATGGTTCCCAGACCCAAGGTGGCACCAGTGCCAAGTCGGGCTGGTTTGATTACACCAAGTGGCTCCTGCAATCTGCCATCCAGAAGTGAGGCAGCTAAGTTTTGTTTGCCAGAAAAAAGGGCCGTGGTTTTTGTTGGGGGCCTGTGGCTGGGAGTGGCCGGCTGGCTCCTTAGAATCCACCATACGCAGGATGGTTCCCAGACCCAAGGTGGCACCAGTGCCAAGTCGGGCTGGTTTGATAGTACCAAGTGGCTCCTGCAATCTGCCATCCAGAAGCGGTGCAGTTGAGTTTTGTTTGCCAGAGAAAAGGGCCGTGGGTTGTGTTTGGGGGCATATGGCTGGGAGTGGCCGGCTGTCTCATTAAAAAGATCGATACGCAGGATGGTTCCCAGACCCAAGGTGGCACCAGTGCCAAGTCGGGCTGTTTTTATAGTACCAAGTGCGTCCTGCAATTTGCCATCCAGAAGAGGGGCAGTGGAGTTTTGTTTGCCAGAGAATAGCGCCGTTGTTTGTGTTTGGGAGCTTGTGGCTGGGAGTGGCCGACTGGCGCCGTAGAATCTGTGTTGCGCAGCATGGTTCCCAGACCAGAGGTGGCACCAGTGCCAAGTTGGGCTGGTTTGATAGTACCAAGTGGCTCCTGCAATCTGCCATCCAGAAGCGGGGCAGCTTACTTTTGTTTGCCAGGGAAACGGGCCGAGGTTTGTGACTGGGGACCTATGGCTGGGAGTGACCGGCTGGCTCCTGAAAAGCTACAATAGGCAGGATGGTGACCAGACCAGAGGTGGCACCAGTGCCAAGTTGGGCTGGTTTGATAGTACCAAGTGGCTCCTGCAATCTGCCATCAAAAAGTTGTCAGGCGAGTTTTGTTTTCCAGGGAAAAGCGCCGTTGTTTGTATTTGGGGGCCTGTGGCTGGGAGTGGCCGGCTGGCTCCTTTGAACCCACAATACGCAGGATGGTTCCCAGACCCAAGGTGGCACCAGTGCCAAGTCGGGCTGGTTTGATACTACCAAGTGGTTCCTGCAATCTGCCATCCAGAAGCGGGGCAGCTTAATTTTGTTTGCCAGGGAAACGGGCCGTGGGTTTTGTTTGGGGGCCTATGGCTGAGAGTGGCCGGCTGGCTCCTGAAAATCCACGCTAGGCAGCATGGTTCCCAGATGCAAGGTGGCACCAGTGCCAAGTCGGGCTGGTTTGATGGTGCAAAGTGGCTCCTGCAATCTGCCATCCAGAAGCGGGGCAGTTGAGTTTTGTTTGCCAGAGAAACGGGCCGAGGTTTCTGTTTGGGGACATATGGCTGAGAGTGGCCGGCTGGCCCCTGAATATCCACGATACACAGCATGGTTCCCAGATCCAAGGTGGCACCAGTGCCAAGTTGGGCTGGTTTGATAGTGCCAAGTGTCTCCTGCAATCTGCCATCCAGAAGCGGGGCAGCTTACTTTTGTTTGCCAGAGAAATAGGCCTAGGTTTTTGTCTGGGGGCCTGTGGCTAGGAGTGGCCGGCTGGCTCCTAAGAATCCACGATACGCAGGATGTTTCCCAGACCCAAGGTGGCACCAGTGCCAAGTCGGGCTGGTTTGATAGTACCAAGTGGCTCCTGCAAACTCCATCAAAATGTTGGCAGGCGTGTTTTGTTTTCCAGGGAACAGCGCCGTTGATTTTGTTTGGGGGCCTGTGGCTGGGAGTGGCCGGCTGGCTCCTTAGAATCCACGATACGCAGGATGGTTCCCAGACCCAAGGTGACACCAGTGCCAAGTCGGGCTGGTTTGATTACACCAAGTGGCTCCTGCAATCTGCCATCCAGAAGTGAGGCAGCTAAGTTTTGTTTGCCAGAAAAAAGGGCCGTGGTTTTTGTTGGGGGCCTGTGGCTGGGAGTGGCCGGCTGGCTCCTTAGAATCCACCATACGCAGGATGGTTCCCAGACCCAAGGTGGCACCAGTGCCAAGTCGGGCTGTTTTTATAGTACCAAGTGCGTCCTGCAATTTGCCATCCAGAAGAGGGGCAGTGGAGTTTTGTTTGCCAGAGAATAGCGCCGTTGTTTGTGTTTGGGAGCTTGTGGCTGGGAGTGGCCGACTGGCGCCGTAGAATCTGTGTTGCGCAGCATGGTTCCCAGACCAGAGGTGGCACCAGTGCCAAGTTGGGCTGGTTTGATAGTACCAAGTGGCTCCTGCAATCTGCCATCCAGAAGCGGGGCAGCTTACTTTTGTTTGCCAGGGAAACGGGCCGAGGTTTGTGACTGGGGACCTATGGCTGGGAGTGACCGGCTGGCTCCTGAAAAGCTACAATAGGCAGGATGGTGACCAGACCCATGGTGGCACCAGTGCCAAGTTGGGCTGGTTTGATAGTACCAAGTGGCTCCTGCAATCTGCCATCAAAAAGTTGTCAGGCGAGTTTTGTTTTCCAGGGAAAAGCGCCGTTGTTTGTATTTGGGGGCCTGTGGCTGGGAGTGGCCGGCTGGCTCCTTTGAACCCACAATACGCAGGATGGTTCCCAGACCCAAGGTGGCACCAGTGCCAAGTCGGGCTGGTTTGATACTACCAAGTGGTTCCTGCAATCTGCCATCCAGAAGCGGGGCAGCTTAATTTTGTTTGCCAGGGAAACGGGCCGTGGGTTTTGTTTGGGGGCCTATGGCTGAGAGTGGCCGGCTGGCTCCTGAAAATCCACGCTAGGCAGCATGGTTCCCAGATGCAAGGTGGCACCAGTGCCAAGTCGGGCTGGTTTGATGGTGCAAAGTGGCTCCTGCAATCTGCCATCCAGAAGCGGGGCAGTTGAGTTTTGTTTGCCAGAGAAACGGGCCGAGGTTTCTGTTTGGGGACATATGGCTGAGAGTGGCCGGCTGGCCCCTGAATATCCACGATACACAGCATGGTTCCCAGATCCAAGGTGGCACCAGTGCCAAGTTGGGCTGGTTTGATAGTGCCAAGTGTCTCCTGCAATCTGCCATCCAGAAGCGGGGCAGCTTACTTTTGTTTGCCAGAGAAATAGGCCTAGGTTTTTGTCTGGGGGCCTGTGGCTAGGAGTGGCCGGCTGGCTCCTAAGAATCCACGATACGCAGGATGTTTCCCAGACCCAAGGTGGCACCAGTGCCAAGTCGGGCTGGTTTGATAGTACCAAGTGGCTCCTGCAAACTCCATCAAAATGTTGGCAGGCGTGTTTTGTTTTCCAGGGAACAGCGCCGTTGATTTTGTTTGGGGGCCTGTGGCTGGGAGTGGCCGGCTGGCTCCTTAGAATCCACGATACGCAGGATGGTTCCCAGACCCAAGGTGGCACCAGTGCCAAGTCGGGCTGGTTTGATTACACCAAGTGGCTCCTGCAATCTGCCATCCAGAAGTGAGGCAGCTAAGTTTTGTTTGCCAGAAAAAAGGGCCGTGGTTTTTGTTGGGGGCCTGTGGCTGGGAGTGGCCGGCTGGCTCCTTAGAATCCACCATACGCAGGATGGTTCCCAGACCCAAGGTGGCACCAGTGCCAAGTCGGGCTGGTTTGATAGTCCCAAGTGGCTCCTGCAATCTGCCATTCAGAAGCGGGACAGCTGAGTTTTGTTTGCCAGGGAAATGGGCCGTTGTTTGTGTTTGGGGGCCTGTGGCTGGGAGTGTTCGGCTGGTTCCTGATTATGTACGATACGCAGGATTGTTCCCAGACCCAAGGTGGCACCAGTGCCAAGTCGGGCTGGTTTGATGGTGCAAAGTGGCTCCTGCAATCTGCCATCCAGACGCGGGGCAGCGGATTTTTGTTTCCATGAGAAATGGTCCGTGGTTTGTTTTTGGGGGTATATGGCTGGGCCTGGCCGGCTGGCTCCTTAAAAAGCTCGATATGCAGGATGGTTCCCTGACACAAGGTGGCACCAGTGCCACGTCGGGCGGTTTTCGTAGTACAAAGTGCGTCCTAAAATTTGCCATCCAGAAGAGGGGCAGTTGAGTTTTGTTTGCCAGAGAAAAGGTCTGTGGTTTGTTTTTGGGGGCATATGGCTGAGAGTGGCTGGGTGGCCCCTGAAAATCCACGATACACAGGATGGTTCCCAGATCCAAGGTGGCACCTGTGCCAAGTCGGGCTGATTTGATAGTACTAAGTAGCTCCTGCAATCTGCCATCCAGAAGCGGGGCAGCTTACTTTTGTTTGCCAGGGAAACGGGCCGAGGTTTGTGTTTGGGGGCCTATGGCTGAGAGTGACCGGCTGGCTCCTGAAAAGCTACATGAGGCAGGATGGTGACCAGACCCATGGTGGCACCAGTGCCAAGTTGGGCTGGTTTGATAGTACCAAGTGGTTCCTGCAATCTGCCATCCAGAAGCAGGGCAGCTGAGTTTTGTTTGCCAGAGAAAAGGGCCTTGGTTTGTGTTTGGGGGCATATGGCTGGGTGTGGCCAGCTGGCTCCTTAAAATGCACGATATGCAACATGGCTCCCAGACCCAAGGTGGCACCAGTGCCAAGTTGGGCTGGTTTGATAGTACCAAGTGGCTCCTGCAATCTTCCATGATCACGTGGAGAAATACTTTCTGGTTTCAGCCTCATGCTCTTTCTTCTCTCCCTCAACTTCTCTATCACCTCTCATCTGGTTCACATGCGCTGTCTTCAAGGTCCACAGGCTACTTTTCACAGAATCTTCTGGCCTGATGAAGTAAGAATGATGAATAGAACAGAGCTGGGATCTATTTTCCAGTTTGGATAAAATGCATTCTGCACACAAATCCAAGGAGAACGGGCTGCCCCGATGCCCAGAAAATCTTTCACTCCTGCTAGTGTTCTACGTCAACCGCAACTTAGTCTGAAAGAAAAGCTTTTTCTCTGAGAGCATCTGAGAGGTTTGCATGAAGCACTGATATCTGACATATGCAATTTTGAATAGGAGAGGAAAAAGAAAATGGCAAGGAGTTTTTAATTTTAGTGGTTTCAATTTTAATTTCCGTGCACTTTTTCAAAACTTGTCAGCTCAAATGCCCATCAACATCTTTTAGTCATCTGTAAGTCAGTATTCATATAAAATGTGCTTCAAATCCAAAGAATTTCAAATTTGCACTCCAAGCTTCTATGCCTAGATTTATGATTTCCTACACATATTAGATGAAAGGAAGGCCTTTTTTACTGTGGGAGTGCTGGAACACTGGAACAGGTTGCCCAGAGAAGTTGTGGGTGTCCCATCCCTGAAAGTATTCAAGGTCACCTTGGACGGGGCTTGGAGCAGCAACAAAGGAGAAGCTTGATGGTAGAGAAACAAAGTCGGACTATAGAAGAAACTCGGATTGAAGTATAGGATCAAGTTTTCTCTCAGCTCTTGGGGTAAATTCAAAGTTGTACAAAATGACATTTATCTGTGCTATTCACTACTGTAACAGAAAGTTTCATGAAAACTGTACAGAAGATAGTAAATTTTAAAAGAGATAAGAATTACAGCATAAAATCCATGGGATAGGTTACAACATGAGACACTCTCTAAGAGAAAATCTCTTTGTTTCAGCACTTCATCGGGGTAAGATTTCATGAAGTGCCAAAGAAGGCGGCAAAATATCATTCGGGACATTATTTACTGGAATTCAGCCTGGCCATTAGTAGGAACTGCCTTTGAACATATCATGTAGATATACCACACACACTTTCCCTTCACTGAAAAATTACTGTTTACAACAAATAAGCAATTGACGATCAAAATTGATTGAAAGCATCTTAAACATGTCAAGTATTTCATTGTAGATGATCTGTGATCCAAATGCTTCTTCCACCTTCGAGAGGGACAGAAGAATTCTTCCATATCATGATGGTTTAAAATTGTATCAACCAATGTTTTCTGCTGAAAAGATATCATCTATTTTTTTCTATTTTTGGAAGAAAATATTCCTAGACATACAACAGGTGAGAACTAAGTAATTTTAAAGAAACAAATGAAATGAAAATATTCTGTAAATAGAATGAAATGAAAAGCTGTGTTTTAAATAGGAGCTAAATATTAAACAGAATTTTTGTACCAGGCATTTGAATTACTGCACCAGCTCTTTTGCCCATCAAGAGAGGCATTTAGCATTTCAGTCTTTTCCAAGGTGTTCATGATCTGCTATGCTGATCTCTGTGTGTGCCTAGGTGTGTGTGGAGGGGGGGGCATATGAAGGGGAGTGTGTATGTTTGCTTTACAATTGTTGTGGCAGATTCATGCCTCAGCTCCACATTTTGTTTTAAAAAGGTCACACCGAGTGGATATGAAGTTTACTATCAACAAGAGATCGATTCCCAAATCATCCATTTGACTCTCCCTTATAAATCATGTGCTTTGTTGCATATTTTATCAAATATACTTTCAAGCCAGATGGAGGAAGGAGGATGTGGGAATCCCTCCACCATCTTGCAACTTTTATGTAAGTAGGTTTTCAAGAAAATCATCATTTCTCTTTTAAATATGTCTGGAACAGGCATGATGGTAGTGTCAACCTGTTGGAGTTTTTGTTGCTGGAAGAAGTTGTACAAAAGGATTGGTTTTTACATTGACCAGTTACTGAATCAAGCGCAGGAATACATTGGAAATTTAGCTGGGGGTTCCTTTTCCCAGCAGACTACTTCTAGAACGAGCTTGTACACTGAAGCTGACTCTTTTGCTCTCTTTTTGTTTCTTTCCTATTTTCTTGGCTTCTTTGCCACTATCTAGACAATTTTGGAACTTTGTTCCCAACTAAAATGGTTTCAATAGTCTGATTGTGATCATACATTTTTACAAGGAATTTTTAAAATCTTTCCTCGAGTCCAGAAAGTCAAGGACTTAGATCTTTTTCTTCCCTTATCAATATTGCCATGAAATTGATAAATAAAGACCAACTCTTTATTTTTGTTTTTAACCCACGTAGATAATTCCCATCCATTAATCCATTTTGTGGACCAATAGCTGCCATTCTGATGGAAGCTGTCACTTCTTAACAATAGGCATTCTGTGACTATGTTGACTGC
The DNA here is from genome assembly GCF_035770615.1 of Melospiza melodia melodia. Classification (NCBI taxonomy): domain Eukaryota; kingdom Metazoa; phylum Chordata; class Aves; order Passeriformes; family Passerellidae; genus Melospiza; species Melospiza melodia. The sequence goes on from NC_086197.1 coordinate 41,940,314, forward strand.
ACTTTGGGTGAAGATCCTAACTGGTCTTAGATATACATAGGGAGAAATTTGCTCAGCCAGTGTCAGTCTTAAGCATGCGTATCAGAAGATCTTTCTAGAGCTGGGAATTTTCCCATGAAAGGGATTCAGTTAGGGAAGAGACACTTGTGCCAGAGTTTTACATTCTTCTTGAACACTGCTTAAGGAACTTAGATGCCATGTCCATTTGGATCTCTGTCTGCACAGAACTTTGTCATGCCAGCGCTTTGAAATGCATCTTGAAGAGAATTCACTAGCACAGAATGAAAGAGAGTGGAAGGGGTTGGTGGGGCTAACCAGGCCCAACCCCCCTGCCTAAACCAGGATACCTAGAGCCTCTTGCCCAGGATTCTATCTGGGTGTACTTTTAATGTCTTCAAAGATCCAGGCTCCACAATCTTTCTGGGCAGTCTGTGCCGTGGTTCAGTCACCCTGACAGTAAAGAAACATTTACTGATGTTCAAAGGCAATCTCCTGTATTTCAGTGTGTGCCCACTGCCTCTTGTCTTTTCCCTCAGCATCACTGAAAAGACACTGATTCCCTCCCCTTTGCACTATTGCTTCCATATGTATGTGTGATGCCATGTAGAGGTATGTCAAAAACCTCCCTGAAGCCCAGGCAGATAATATTCCCTTCATCTACCAGTCAAGTTGATTCATCAGAGGAGTTTAAAGTGATGTTCAGCATGAAATTCCCCTGAAAAATCATGCTAACTACATTATTTGGTCATCTGTCATGTGCCTGGCAAGGATTTCCAGGAAGAGCTGCTTCATCAACTTCCTGGGGATAAAAAAGAGGCTGGCTGGTTTGTACTATGGCAAGTCCTCTTAATTGCCTTTTTTGAAGATGGGTGTCATTTGCCAACATCCACTCTTTAGCTCCTCTTCTCATCTACACCTCGGCAAAAAGCTTTTCCACTATGTCTGGCTAGGAAAAACTGTGCCAGCACAGAAAACATCTCCCATCGTGTTCTCGAAGTTGCACGGATGTCTGCCAAGTGTTTGGCAGGAAGAAAAGAAAAGTTGTCCAAAACAGCTTCCAATCGAATGTTCATGTGATTGGAAAAGTCAGGAGAGTGCAAAGGTACTGTTTTCTATCAGTTGGCAAAGTGCGCACACAATCCCAGTGTTGTACAGCTTGCTTCTTCACCTTCCCGAAGCTGCCGCTCTCGCCGGCTGCCGGAGCCCAAGAAGCGGCTTCTTCGCGCAAAGACGATTGTGCCGCTCACAGGGCTCTCCTTAGCGCGGCTTCTGCCGAAAGACGCCCGGCAGCGGCTCTTACCTCCGGAGAGCATCCTACCTTCGTCTTTCGCGTCTTTTGTAGTCTACATCTTAGCAAAACGCTTTTCCACTATGTCTGGCTAGGAAAAACTGTGCCAGCACAGAAAACATCTCCCATCGTGTTCTAGAAGTTGCACGGATGTCTGCCAAGTGTTTGGCAGGAAGAAAAGAAAAGTTGTCCAAAACAGCTTCCAATCGAATGTTCCTGTGATTGGAAAAGTCAGGAGAGTGCAAAGGTACTGTTTTCTATCAGTTGGCAAGGTGCGCACACAATCCCAGTGTTGTACAGCTTGCTTCTTCACCTTCCCGAAGCTGCCGCTCTCGCCGGCTGCCGGAGCCCAAGAAGCGGCTTCTTCGCGCAAAGACGATTGTGCCGCTCACAGTGCTCTCCTTAGCGCGGCTTCTGCCGAAAGACGCCCGGCAGCGGCTCTTACCTCCGGAGAGCATCCTACCTTCGTCTTTCGCGTCTTTTGTAGTCTACATCTTAGCAAAACGCTTTTCCACTATGTCTGGCTAGGAAAAACTGTGCCAGCACAGAAAACATCTCCCATCGTGTTCTAGAAGTTGCACGGATGTCTGCCAAGTGTTTGGCAGGAAGAAAAGAAAAGTTGTCCAAAACAGCTTCCAATCGAATGTTCCTGTGATTGGAAAAGTCAGGAGAGTGCAAAGGTACTGTTTTCTATCAGTTGGCAAGGTGCGCACACAATCCCAGTGTTGTACAGCTTGCTTCTTCACCTTCCCGAAGCTGCCGCTCTCGCCGGCTGCCGGAGCCCAAGAAGCGGCTTCTTCGCGCAAAGACGATTGTGCCGCTCACAGGGCTCTCCTTAGCGCGACTTCTGCCGAAAGACGCCCGGCAGCGGCTCTTACCTCCGGAGAGCATCCTACCTTCGTCTTTCGCGTCTTTTGTAGTCTACATCTTAGCAAAACGCTTTTCCACTATGTCTGGCTAGGAAAAACTGTGCCAGCACAGAAAACATCTCCCATCGTGTTCTAGAAGTTGCACGGATGTCTGCCAAGTGTTTGGCAGGAAGAAAAGAAAAGTTGTCCAAAACAGCTTCCAATCGAATGTTCCTGTGATTGGAAAAGTCAGGAGAGTGCAAAGGTACTGTTTTCTATCAGTTGGCAAGGTGCGCACACAATCCCAGTGTTGTACAGCTTGCTTCTTCACCTTCCCGAAGCTGCCGCTCTCGCCGGCTGCCGGAGCCCAAGAAGCGGCTTCTTCGCGCAAAGACGATTGTGCCGCTCACAGTGCTCTCCTTAGCGCGGCTTCTGCCGAAAGACGCCCGGCAGCGGCTCTTACCTCCGGAGAGCATCCTACCTTCGTCTTTCGCGTCTTTTGTAGTCTACATCTTAGCAAAACGCTTTTCCACTATGTCTGGCTAGGAAAAACTGTGCCAGCACAGAAAACATCTCCCATCGTGTTCTAGAAGTTGCACGGATGTCTGCCAAGTGTTTGGCAGGAAGAAAAGAAAAGTTGTCCAAAACAGCTTCCAATCGAATGTTCCTGTGATTGGAAAAGTCAGGAGAGTGCAAAGGTACTGTTTTCTATCAGTTGGCAAGGTGCGCACACAATCCCAGTGTTGTACAGCTTGCTTCTTCACCTTCCCGAAGCTGCCGCTCTCGCCGGCTCCCGGAACCGAAGAATCGGCTTCTTCGCGCAAAGACGATTGTGCCGCTCACAGGGCTCTCCTTAGCGCGGCTTCTGCCGAAAGACGCCCGGCAGCGGCTCTTAACTCCGGAGAGCATCCTACCTTCGTCTTTCGCGTCTTATGTAGTCTACATCTTAGCAAAACGCTTTTCCACTATGTCTGGCTAGGAAAAACCGTGCCAGCCCAGAAAACATCTCCCATCGTTTTCTAGAATTTGCAGATATGTCTGCCAAGTGTTTGGGAGGAAGAAAAGAAAAGTTGTCCAAAACAGCTTCCAATCGAATGTTCCTGTGATTGGAAGAGTCAGGAGAGTGCAAAGGTACTGTTTTCTATCAGTTGGCAAGGTGCGCACACAATCCCAGTGTTGTACAGCTTGCTTCTTCACCTTCCCGAAGCTGCCACTCTCAGGAGGTAAGAGCCGCTGCCGGGCGTCTTTCGGCAGAAGCCGCGCTAAGGAGAGCCCTGTGAGCGGCACAATCGTCTTTGCGCGAAGAAGCCGCTTCTTGGGCTCCGGCAGCCGGCGAGAGCGGCAGCTTCGGGAAGGTGAAGAAGCAAGCTGTACAACACTGGGATTGTGTGCGCACCTTGCCAACTGATAGAAAACAGTACCTTTGCACTCTCCTGACTTTTCCAATCACAGGAACATTCGATTGGAAGCTGTTTTGGACAACTTTTCTTTTCTTCCTGCCAAACACTTGGCAGACATCCGTGCAACTTCGAGAACACGATGGGAGATGTTTTCTGTGCTGGCACAGTTTTTCCTAGCCAGACATAGTGGAAAAGCGTTTTGCTAAGATGTAGACTACAAAAGACGCGAAAGACGAAGGTAGGATGCTCTCCGGAGGTAAGAGCCGCTGCCGGGCGTCTTTCGGCAGAAGCCGCGCTAAGGAGAGCACTGTGAGCGGCACAATCGTCTTTGCGCGAAGAAGCCGCTTCTTGGGCTCCGGCAGCCGGCGAGAGCGGCAGCTTCGGGAAGGTGAAGAAGCAAGCTGTACAACACTGGGATTGTGTGCGCACCTTGCCAACTGATAGAAAACAGTACCTTTGCACTCTCCTGACTTTTCCAATCACAGGAACATTCGATTGGAAGCTGTTTTGGACAACTTTTCTTTTCTTCCTGCCAAACACTTGGCAGACATCCGTGCAACTTCTAGAACACGATGGGAGATGTTTTCTGTGCTGGCACAGTTTTTCCTAGCCAGACATAGTGGAAAAGCGTTTTGCTAAGATGTAGACTACAAAAGACGCGAAAGACGAAGGTAGGATGCTCTCCGGAGGTAAGAGCCGCTGCCGGGCGTCTTTCGGCAGAAGCCGCGCTAAGGAGAGCACTGTGAGCGGCACAATCGTCTTTGCGCGAAGAAGCCGCTTCTTGGGCTCCGGCAGCCGGCGAGAGCGGCAGCTTCGGGAAGGTGAAGAAGCAAGCTGTACAACACTGGGATTGTGTGCGCACCTTGCCAACTGATAGAAAACAGTACCTTTGCACTCTCCTGACTTTTCCAATCACAGGAACATTCGATTGGAAGCTGTTTTGGACAACTTTTCTTTTCTTCCTGCCAAACACTTGGCAGACATCCGTGCAACTTCTAGAACACGATGGGAGATGTTTTCTGTGCTGGCACAGTTTTTCCTAGCCAGACATAGTGGAAAAGCTTTTTGCCGAGGTGTAGACTACATAAGACGCGAAAGACGAAGGTAGGATGCTCTCCGGAGGTAAGAGCCGCTGCCGGGCGTCTTTCGGCAGAAGCCGCGCTAAGGAGAGCACTGTGAGCGGCACAATCGTCTTTGCGCGAAGAAGCCGCTTCTTGGGCTCCGGCAGCCGGCGAGAGCGGCAGCTTCGGGAAGGTGAAGAAGCAAGCTGTACAACACTGGGATTGTGTGCGCACCTTGCCAACTGATAGAAAACAGTACCTTTGCACTCTCCTGACTTTTCCAATCACAGGAACATTCGATTGGAAGCTGTTTTGGACAACTTTTCTTTTCTTCCTGCCAAACACTTGGCAGACATCCGTGCAACTTCTAGAACACGATGGGAGATGTTTTCTGTGCTGGCACAGTTTTTCCTAGCCAGACATAGTGGAAAAGCTTTTTGCCGAGGTGTAGACTACATAAGACGCGAAAGACGAAGGTAGGATGCTCTCCGGAGGTAAGAGCCGCTGCCGGGCGTCTTTCGGCAGAAGCCGCGCTAAGGAGAGCCCTGTGAGCGGCACAATCGTCTTTGCGCGAAGAAGCCGCTTCTTGGGCTCCGGCAGCCGGCGAGAGCGGCAGCTTCGGGAAGGTGAAGAAGCAAGCTGTACAACACTGGGATTGTGTGCGCACTTTGCCAACTGATAGAAAACAGTACCTTTGCACTCTCCTGACTTTTCCAATCACATGAACATTCGATTGGAAGCTGTTTTGGACAACTTTTCTTTTCTTCCTGCCAAACACTTGGCAGACATCCGTGCAACTTCGAGAACACGATGGGAGATGTTTTCTGTGCTGGCACAGTTTTTCCTAGCCAGACATAGTGGAAAAGCGTTTTGCCGAGGTGTAGATGAGAAGAGGAGCTAAAGACGAAGGTAGGATGCTCTCCGGAGGTAAGAGCCGCTGCCGGGCGTCTTTCGGCAGAAGCCGCGCTAAGGAGAGCACTGTGAGCGGCACAATCGTCTTTGCGCGAAGAAGCCGCTTCTTGGGCTCCGGCAGCCGGCGAGAGCGGCAGCTTCGGGAAGGTGAAGAAGCAAGCTGTACAACACTGGGATTGTGTGCGCACCTTGCCAACTGATAGAAAACAGTACCTTTGCACTCTCCTGACTTTTCCAATCACAGGAACATTCGATTGGAAGCTGTTTTGGACAACTTTTCTTTTCTTCCTGCCAAACACTTGGCAGACATCCGTGCAACTTCTAGAACACGATGGGAGATGTTTTCTGTGCTGGCACAGTTTTTCCTAGCCAGACATAGTGGAAAAGCTTTTTGCCGAGGTGTAGATGAGAAGAGGAGCTAAAGAGTGGATGTTAGCAAATGACACCCATCTTCAAAAAAGGCAATTAAGAGGACTCGCCATAGTACAAACCAGCCAGCCTCTTTTTTATCCCCAGGAAGTTGATGAAGCAGCTCTTCCTGGAAATCCTTGCCAGGCACATGACAGATGACCAAATAATGTAGTTAGCATGATTTTTCAGGGGAATTTCATGCTGAACATCACTTTAAACTCCTCTGATGAATCAACTTGACTGGTAGATGAAGGGAATATTATCTGCCTGGGCTTCAGGGAGGTTTTTGACATACCTCTACATGGCATCACACATACATATGGAAGCAATAGTGCAAAGGGGAGGGAATCAGTGTCTTTTCAGTGATGCTGAGGGAAAAGACAAGAGGCAGTGGGCACACACTGAAATACAGGAGATTGCCTTTGAACATCAGTAAATGTTTCTTTACTGTCAGGGTGACTGAACCACGGCACAGACTGCCCAGAAAGATTGTGGAGCCTGGATCTTTGAAGACATTAAAAGTACACCCAGATAGAATCCTGGGCAAGAGGCTCTAGGTATCCTGGTTTAGGCAGGGGGGTTGGGCCTGGTTAGCCCCACCAACCCCTTCCACTCTCTTTCATTCTGTGCTAGTGAATTCTCTTCAAGATGCATTTCAAAGCACTGGCATGACAAAGTTCTGTGCAGACAGAGATCCAAATGGACATGGCATCTAAGTTCCTTAAGCAGTGTTCAAGAAGAATGTAAAACTCTGGCACAAGTGTCTCTTCCCTAACTGAATCCCTTTCATGGGAAAATTCCCAGCTCTAGAAAGATCTTCTGATACGCATGCTTAAGACTGACACTGGCTGAGCAAATTTCTCCCTATGTATATCTAAGACCAGTTAGGATCTTCACCCAAAGTGCAGTCAACATAGTCACAGAATGCCTATTGTTAAGAAGTGACAGCTTCCATCAGAATGGCAGCTATTGGTCCACAAAATGGATTAATGGATGGGAATTATCTACGTGGGTTAAAAACAAAAATAAAGAGTTGGTCTTTATTTATCAATTTCATGGCAATATTGATAAGGGAAGAAAAAGATCTAAGTCCTTGACTTTCTGGACTCGAGGAAAGATTTTAAAAATTCCTTGTAAAAATGTATGATCACAATCAGACTATTGAAACCATTTTAGTTGGGAACAAAGTTCCAAAATTGTCTAGATAGTGGCAAAGAAGCCAAGAAAATAGGAAAGAAACAAAAAGAGAGCAAAAGAGTCAGCTTCAGTGTACAAGCTCGTTCTAGAAGTAGTCTGCTGGGAAAAGGAACCCCCAGCTAAATTTCCAATGTATTCCTGCGCTTGATTCAGTAACTGGTCAATGTAAAAACCAATCCTTTTGTACAACTTCTTCCAGCAACAAAAACTCCAACAGGTTGACACTACCATCATGCCTGTTCCAGACATATTTAAAAGAGAAATGATGATTTTCTTGAAAACCTACTTACATAAAAGTTGCAAGATGGTGGAGGGATTCCCACATCCTCCTTCCTCCATCTGGCTTGAAAGTATATTTGATAAAATATGCAACAAAGCACATGATTTATAAGGGAGAGTCAAATGGATGATTTGGGAATCGATCTCTTGTTGATAGTAAACTTCATATCCACTCGGTGTGACCTTTTTAAAACAAAATGTGGAGCTGAGGCATGAATCTGCCACAACAATTGTAAAGCAAACATACACACTCCCCTTCATATGCCCCCCCCTCCACACACACCTAGGCACACACAGAGATCAGCATAGCAGATCATGAACACCTTGGAAAAGACTGAAATGCTAAATGCCTCTCTTGATGGGCAAAAGAGCTGGTGCAGTAATTCAAATGCCTGGTACAAAAATTCTGTTTAATATTTAGCTCCTATTTAAAACACAGCTTTTCATTTCATTCTATTTACAGAATATTTTCATTTCATTTGTTTCTTTAAAATTACTTAGTTCTCACCTGTTGTATGTCTAGGAATATTTTCTTCCAAAAATAGAAAAAAATAGATGATATCTTTTCAGCAGAAAACATTGGTTGATACAATTTTAAACCATCATGATATGGAAGAATTCTTCTGTCCCTCTCGAAGGTGGAAGAAGCATTTGGATCACAGATCATCTACAATGAAATACTTGACATGTTTAAGATGCTTTCAATCAATTTTGATCGTCAATTGCTTATTTGTTGTAAACAGTAATTTTTCAGTGAAGGGAAAGTGTGTGTGGTATATCTACATGATATGTTCAAAGGCAGTTCCTACTAATGGCCAGGCTGAATTCCAGTAAATAATGTCCCGAATGATATTTTGCCGCCTTCTTTGGCACTTCATGAAATCTTACCCCGATGAAGTGCTGAAACAAAGAGATTTTCTCTTAGAGAGTGTCTCATGTTGTAACCTATCCCATGGATTTTATGCTGTAATTCTTATCTCTTTTAAAATTTACTATCTTCTGTACAGTTTTCATGAAACTTTCTGTTACAGTAGTGAATAGCACAGATAAATGTCATTTTGTACAACTTTGAATTTACCCCAAGAGCTGAGAGAAAACTTGATCCTATACTTCAATCCGAGTTTCTTCTATAGTCCAACTTTGTTTCTCTACCATCAAGCTTCTCCTTTGTTGCTGCTCCAAGCCCCGTCCAAGGTGACCTTGAATACTTTCAGGGATGGGACACCCACAACTTCTCTGGGCAACCTGTTCCAGTGTTCCAGCACTCCCACAGTAAAAAAGGCCTTCCTTTCATCTAATATGTGTAGGAAATCATAAATCTAGGCATAGAAGCTTGGAGTGCAAATTTGAAATTCTTTGGATTTGAAGCACATTTTATATGAATACTGACTTACAGATGACTAAAAGATGTTGATGGGCATTTGAGCTGACAAGTTTTGAAAAAGTGCACGGAAATTAAAATTGAAACCACTAAAATTAAAAACTCCTTGCCATTTTCTTTTTCCTCTCCTATTCAAAATTGCATATGTCAGATATCAGTGCTTCATGCAAACCTCTCAGATGCTCTCAGAGAAAAAGCTTTTCTTTCAGACTAAGTTGCGGTTGACGTAGAACACTAGCAGGAGTGAAAGATTTTCTGGGCATCGGGGCAGCCCGTTCTCCTTGGATTTGTGTGCAGAATGCATTTTATCCAAACTGGAAAATAGATCCCAGCTCTGTTCTATTCATCATTCTTACTTCATCAGGCCAGAAGATTCTGTGAAAAGTAGCCTGTGGACCTTGAAGACAGCGCATGTGAACCAGATGAGAGGTGATAGAGAAGTTGAGGGAGAGAAGAAAGAGCATGAGGCTGAAACCAGAAAGTATTTCTCCACGTGATCATGGAAGATTGCAGGAGCCACTTGGTACTATCAAACCAGCCCAACTTGGCACTGGTGCCACCTTGGGTCTGGGAGCCATGTTGCATATCGTGCATTTTAAGGAGCCAGCTGGCCACACCCAGCCATATGCCCCCAAACACAAACCAAGGCCCTTTTCTCTGGCAAACAAAACTCAGCTGCCCTGCTTCTGGATGGCAGATTGCAGGAACCACTTGGTACTATCAAACCAGCCCAACTTGGCACTGGTGCCACCATGGGTCTGGTCACCATCCTGCCTATTGTAGCTTTTCAGGAGCCAGCCGGTCACTCTCAGCCATAGGCCCCCAAACACAAACCTCGGCCCGTTTCCCTGGCAAACAAAAGTAAGCTGCCCCGCTTCTGGATGGCAGATTGCAGGAGCTACTTAGTACTATCAAATCAGCCCGACTTGGCACAGGTGCCACCTTGGATCTGGGAACCATCCTGTGTATCGTGGATTTTCAGGGGCCACCCAGCCACTCTCAGCCATATGCCCCCAAAAACAAACCACGGACCTTTTCTCTGGCAAACAAAACTCAACTGCCCCTCTTCTGGATGGCAAATTTTAGGACGCACTTTGTACTACGAAAACCGCCCGACGTGGCACTGGTGCCACCTTGTGTCAGGGAACCATCCTGCATATCGAGCTTTTTAAGGAGCCAGCCGGCCAGGCCCAGCCATATACCCCCAAAAACAAACCACGGACCATTTCTCATGGAAACAAAAATCCGCTGCCCCGCGTCTGGATGGCAGATTGCAGGAGCCACTTTGCACCATCAAACCAGCCCGACTTGGCACTGGTGCCACCTTGGGTCTGGGAACAATCCTGCGTATCGTACATATTCAGGAACCAGCCGAACACTCCCAGCCACAGGCCCCCAAACACAAACAACGGCCCATTTCCCTGGCAAACAAAACTCAGCTGCCCCGCTTCTGGATGGCAGTTTGCAGGAGCCACTTGGGACTATCAAACCAGCCCGACTTGGCACTGGTGCCACCTTGGGTCTGGGAACCATCCTGCGTATCGATCTTTTTAATGAGACAGCCGGCCACTCCCAGCCATATGCCCCCAAACACAACCCACGGCCCTTTTCTCTGGTAAACAAAACTCAACTGCACCGCTTCTGGATGGCAGATTGCAGGAGCCACTTGGTACTATCAAACCAGCCCGACTTGGCACTGGTGCCACCTTGGGTCTGGGAACCATCCAGCCTATCGTGGATTTTAAGGAGCCAGCCGGCTACTCCCAGCCACAGGCCCCCAACAAAAACCACGGCCCTTTTTTCTGGCAAACAAAACTTAGCTGCCTCACTTCTGGATGGCAGATTGCAGGAGCCACTTGGTGTAATCAAACCAGCCCGACTTGGCACTGGTGCCACCTTGGGTCTGGGAACCATCCTGCGTATCGTGGATTCTAAGGAGCCAGCCGGCCACTCCCAGCCACAGGTCCCCAAACAAAATCAACGGCGCTGTTCCCTGGAAAACAAAACACGTCTGCCAACATTTTGATGGAGTTTGCAGGAGCCACTTGGTACTATCAAACCAGCCCGACTTGGCACTGGTGCCACCTTGGGTCTGGGAAACATCCTGCGTATCGTGGATTCTAAGGAGCCAGCCGGCCACTCCTAGCCACAGGCCCCCAGACAAAAACCTAGGCCCGTTTCCCTGGCAAACAAAAGTAAGCTGCCCCGCTTCTGGATGGCAGATTGCAGGAGACACTTGGGACTATCAAACCAGCCCAACTTGGCACTGGTGCCACCTTGGATCTGGGAACCATGCTGTGTATCGTGGATATTCAGGGGCCAGCCGGCCACTCTCAGCCATATGTCCCCAAACAGAAACCTCGGCCCGTTTCTCTGGCAAACAAAACTCAACTGCCCCTCTTCTGGATGGCAAATTGCAGGATGAACTTGATACTAAAACCGCAGGCCGACTTGGTAGTGGTGACACCTTGGGCCTGGGAACCATCATGCGTATCGAGCATTTTAAGGAGCCAGCCGGCCACTCCCAGCAATATGCCCCCAAAAACAATCCACGGAATTTTTCTCTGGCAAACAAAAATCAGCTGCCCCGCTTCTGGATGGCAGATTGCAGGAGCCACTTTGCACCATCAAACCAGCCCGACTTGGCACTGGTGCCACCTTGCATCTGGGAACCATGCTGCCTAGCGTGGATTTTCAGGAGCCAGCCGGCCACTCTCAGCCATAGGCCCCCATACAAAACCCACGGCCCGTTTCCCTGGCAAACAAAATTAAGCTGCCCCGCTTCTGGATGGCAGATTGCAGGACGCACTTGGTAGTATCAAACCAGCCCGACTTGGCACTGGTGCCACCTTGGGTCTGGGAACCATGCTGCGTATCATGGATTTTCAGGAGCCAGCCGTCCACTGCCAGCCACAGGCCCCGAAACACAAACAACAGCCTTTTTCTCTGGCAAACAAAATTCAGCTGCCCCGCTTCTGGATGGCAGATTGCAGGAACCACTTGGTACTAACAAACCAGCCCGACTTGGCACTGGTGCCACCTTGGGTCTGGGAACCATCCTGCGTATCGTGGATTCTAAGGAGCCAGCTGGCCACTCCCAGCCACAGGCCCCCAAACACAAACAACGGTGCTTTTCCCTGGAAAACAAAACTCGCCTGCCAAACATTTGATGGCAGATTGCAGGAGCCACTTGGTACTATCAAACCAGCCCAACTTGGCACTGGTGCCACCATGGGTCTGGTCACCATCCTGCCTATCGTAGCTTTTCAGGTGCCAGCCAGCCACCCCCAGCCAGAGGCGCCTAGACAAATATTTCGGCCCGTTTCCCTGGCAAACAAAAGTAAGCTACCCCGCTTCTGGATGGCAGATTGCAGGAGCCACTTTGCACCATCAAACCAGCCCAACTTGGCACTGGTGCCACCTCTGGTCTGGGAACCATCCTGCGTATCGTGGCTTCTAAGGAGCCAGCTGGCCACTCCCAGCCACAGGCCCCCAAACACAAACAACGGCGCTTTTCCCTGGAAAACAAAACTCGCCTGCCAACTTTTTGATGGCAGATTGCCGGAGCCACTTGGTACTATCAAACCAGCCCAACTTGGCACTGGTGCCACCATGGGTCTGGTCACCATCCTGCCTATCGTAGCTTTTCAGGAGCCAGTCGGTCACTCCCAGCCATAGGCCCCCAGACACAAACCTCGGCCCGTTTCCCTGGCAAACAAAAGTAAGCTGCCCCGCTTCTGCATGGCAGATTGAAGGAGCTATTTAGTACTATCAAACCAGCCCGACTTGGCACTGGTGACACCTCTGGTCTGGGAACCATCCTGCCTATCGTGGATTTTCAGGGGCCAGCCGGCCACTCTCAGCCATATGCCCCCAAAAACAAACCACGGACCTTTTCTCTGGCAAACAAAACTCAACTGCCCCTCTTCTGGATGGCAAATTTTAGGACGCACTTTGTACTACGAAAACCGCCCGACGTGGCACTGGTGCCACCTTGTGTCAGGGAACCATCCTGCATATCGAGCTTTTTAAGGGGCCAGCCGGCCACGCCCAGCCATATACCCCCAAAAACAAACCACGGACCATTTCTCATGGAAACAAAAATCCGCTGCCCCGCGTCTGGATGGCAGATTGCAGGAGCCACTTTGCACCATCAAACCAGCCCGACTTGGCACTGGTGCCACCTTGGGTCTGGGAACAATCCTGCATATCGTGGATTCTAAGGAGCCAGCCGGCCACTCCCAGCCACAGGCCCCCAAACACAAACAACGGCGCTTTTCCCTGGAAAACAAAACTCGCCTGCCAGCTTTTTGATGGCAGATTGCAGGAGCCACTTGGTACTATCAAATCATCCCAACTTGGCACTGGTGCCACTATGGGTCTGGGAACCATCCTGCCTATTGTAGCATTTCATGAGCCAGCCGGTCACTCCCAGCCATAGTCCCCCAGACACAAACCTCGGACCGTTTCCCTGGCAAACAAAATTTGGCTGCCCCGATTCTGGATGGCAGATTGCAGGAGCCACATGGTAGTGTCAAACCAGCCCGACTTGGCACTGGTGCCACCTTGGGTCTGGGAACCATCCTGCGTATCGTGGATTCTAAGCAGCCACCCGGCCACTCCCAGCCACAGGCGCCCAAACACAAACAACGGCGCTTTTCCCTGGAAAACAAAACTCGCTTGCCAACATTTTGATGGCAGATTGCAGGAGCCACTTGGTGCTATCAAACCAGCCCAACTTGGCACTGGTGCCACCATGGGTCTGGTCACCATCCTGCCTATCGTAGCTTTTCAGGAGCCAGCCGGTCACTCCCAGCCATAGACCCCCAGACACAAACCTCGGCCCGTTTCCCTGGAAAACAAAAGTAATCTGCCCCGATTCTGGATGGCAGATTGCAGGAGCCACTTGGTACTATCAAATCAGCCCAACTTGGCACTGGTGCCACCATGGGTCTGGTAAACATCCTGCCTATCGTAGCTTCTCAGGAGCCAGCCGGTCACTCCCTGCCATAGGCCCCCAGACACAAACCTCGGCCCGTTTCCCTGGCAAACAAAAGTAAACTGCCCCGCTTTTGGATGGCAGATTGCAGGATGCATTTGGTACTATCAAACCTGCCCGACTTGGCCCTCGTGCAACCTTGGCTCTGGGAACCATGCTGCGTAACGTAGATTCTACGAGGACAGGCGGCCATTCCCAGCCACAGGCCTCTAAACAAAAACAACGGCGCTTTTCCCTGGAAAACAAAACTCGCCTGCCAAATTTTTGATGGCAGATTGCAGGAGCCACTTGGTACTATCAAACCAGCCCAACTTGGTACTGGTGCCACCATGGGTCTGGTAACCATCCTGCCTATCGTAGCTTTTCAGGAGCCAGCCGGTCACTCCCACCCATAGGCCCCCAGACAAATATCTCGGCCCGTTTCCCTGGCAAACAAAAGTAAGCTGCCCCGCTTCTGGATGGCAGATTACAGCAGCCACATGGTACTATCAAACCAGGCCAACATGGCACTGGTGCCACCTTGGCTCTGGGAACCATCCTGCCTATCGTGGATTTTCAGGGGCCAGCCGGCCACTATCAGCCATATGCCCCCAAACACATACCACGGCCCTTTGCTCTGGCAAACAAAACTCAACTGCCCCTCTTCTGGATGGCAAATTGCAGGACGCACTTGGTACTACGAAAACAGCCCGACTTGGCAGTGATGCCACCTTGGGTCAGGGAACAATCCTGCGTATCGATCTTTTTAAGGAGCCAGCCGGCCACGTCCAGCCATATACCCCCAAAAACAAACCACGGAACTTTTCTCCAGCAAACAAAAATCCGCTGCCCCGCGTCTGAATGGCAGATTTCAGGAGCTATTTAGTATTATCAAACCAGCCCGACTTGGCACTGGTGCCACCATGAGTCTGGTAACCATCCTGCCTATCGTAGCTTTTCAGTAGCCAGCCGGTCACTCCCAGCCATAGGCCCCCAGACACAAACCTCGGCCCGTTTCCCTGGGAAACAAAAGTAAGCTGACCCGCTTCTGGATGGCAGATTGCAGGAGCCACTTGGTACTATCAAACCAGCCCAACTTGGCACTGGTGCCACCTTGGCTCTGGGAACCATCCTGCGTATCCTGGGTTCAAAGGAGGCAGCCGGCCACTCCCAGCCACAGGCCTCTAAACAAGAACAACGGCGCTTTTCCCTGGAAAACAAAAGTCGCCTGACAACTTTTTGATGGCAGATTGCAGGAGCCACTTGGTACTATCAAACCAGCCCAACTTGGCACTGGTGCCACCATGGGTCTGGTCACCATCCTGCCTATCGTAGCTTTTCAGGAGCCAGCCGCTCACTCCCAGCCATAGGCCCCCAGACAAATATCTCGGCCCGTTTCCCTGGCAAACAAAAGTAAGCAGCCCCGCTTCTGGATGGCAGATTGCAGGAGCCACATGGTACTATCAAACCAGGCCAACATGGCACTGGTGCCACCTCTGGTCTGGGAACCATCCTGCGTATCGTGGATTCTAAGGAGCCAGCTGGCCACTCCCAGCCACAGGCCCCCAAACACAAACAACGGTGCTTTTCCCTGGAAAACAAAACTCGCCTGCCAAACATTTGATGGCAGATTGCAGGAGCCACTTGGTACTATCAAACCAGCCCAACTTGGCACTGGTGCCACCATGGGTCTGGTCACCATCCTGCCTATCGTAGCTTTTCAGGTGCCAGCCAGCCACCCCCAGCCAGAGGCCCCTAGACAAATATTTCGGCCCGTTTCCCTGGCAAACAAAAGTAAGCTACCCCGCTTCTGGATGGCAGATTGCAGGAGCCACTTTGCACCATCAAACCAGCCCAACTTGGCACTGGTGCCACCTCTGGTCTGGGAACCATCCTGCGTATCGTGGCTTCTAAGGAGCCAGCTGGCCACTCCCAGCCACAGGCCCCCAAACACAAACAACGGCGCTTTTCCCTGGAAAACAAAACTCGCCTGCCAACTTTTTGATGGCAGATTGCCGGAGCCACTTGGTACTATCAAACCAGCCCAACTTGGCACTGGTGCCACCATGGGTCTGGTCACCATCCTGCCTATCGTAGCTTTTCAGGAGCCAGTCGGTCACTCCCAGCCATAGGCCCCCAGACACAAACCTCGGCCCGTTTCCCTGGCAAACAAAAGTAAGCTGCCCCGCTTCTGCATGGCAGATTGAAGGAGCTATTTAGTACTATCAAACCAGCCCGACTTGGCACTGGTGACACCTCTGGTCTGGGAACCATCCTGCCTATCGTGGATTTTCAGGGGCCAGACGGCCACTCTCAGCCATATGCCCCCAAAAACAAACCACGGACCTTTTCTCTGGTAAACAAAACTCAACTGCCCCTCTTCTGGATGGCAAATTTTAGGACGCACTTTGTACTACGAAAACCGCCCGACGTGGCACTGGTGCCACCTTGTGTCAGGGAACCATCCTGCATATCGAGCTTTTTAAGGGGCCAGCCGGCCACGCCCAGCCATATACCCCCAAAAACAAACCACGGACCATTTCTCATGGAAACAAAAATCCGCTGCCCCGCGTCTGGATGGCAGATTGCAGGAGCCACTTTGCACCATCAAACCAGCCCGACTTGGCACTGGTGCCACCTTGGGTCTGGGAACAATCCTGCATATCGTGGATTCTAAGGAGCCAGCCGGCCACTCCCAGCCACAGGCCCCCAAACACAAACAACGGCGCTTTTCCCTGGAAAACAAAACTCGCCTGCCAGCTTTTTGATGGCAGATTGCAGGAGCCACTTGGTACTATCAAATCATCCCAACTTGGCACTGGTGCCACTATGGGTCTGGGAACCATCCTGCCTATTGTAGCATTTCAGGAGCCAGCCGGTCACTCCCAGCCATAGTCCCCCAGACACAAACCTCGGACCGTTTCCCTGGCAAACAAAATTTGGCTGCCCCGATTCTGGATGGCAGATTGCAGGAGCAACATGGTAGTGTCAAACCAGCCCGACTTGGCACTGGTGCCACCTTGGGTCTGGGAACCATCCTGCGTATCGTGGATTCTAAGCAGCCACCCGGCCACTCTGAGCCACAGGCGCCCAAACACAAACAACGGCGCTTTTCCCTGGAAAACAAAACTCGCTTGCCAACATTTTGATGGCAGATTGCAGGAGCCACTTGGTGCTATCAAACCAGCCCAACTTGGCACTGGTGCCACCATGGGTCTGGTCACCATCCTGCCTATCGTAGCTTTTCAGGAGCCAGCCGGTCACTCCCAGCCATAGACCCCCAGACACAAACCTCGGCCCGTTTCCCTGGAAAACAAAAGTAATCTGCCCCGATTCTGGATGGCAGATTGCAGGAGCCACTTGGTACTATCAAATCAGCCCAACTTGGCACTGGTGCCACCATGGGTCTGGTAAACATCCTGCCTATCGTAGCTTCTCAGGAGCCAGCCGGTCACTCCCTGCCATAGGCCCCCAGACACAAACCTCGGCCCGTTTCCCTGGCAAACAAAAGTAAACTGCCCCGCTTTTGGATGGCAGATTGCAGGATGCATTTGGTACTATCAAACCTGCCCGACTTGGCCCTCGTGCAACCTTGGCTCTGGGAACCATGCTGCGTAACGTAGATTCTACGAGGACAGGCGGCCATTCCCAGTCACATGCCTCTAAACAAAAACAACGGCGCTTTTCCCTGGAAAACAAAACTCGCCTGCCAAATTTTTGATGGCAGATTGCAGGAGCCACTTGGTACTATCAAACCAGCCCAACTTGGTACTGGTGCCACCATGGGTCTGGTAACCATCCTGCCTATCGTAGCTTTTCAGGAGCCCGCCGGTCACTCCCACCCATAGGCCCCCAGACAAATATCTCGGCCCGTTTCCCTGGCAAACAAAAGTAAGCTGCCCCGCTTCTGGATGGCAGATTACAGCAGCCACATGGTACTATCAAACCAGGCCAACATGGCACTGGTGCCACCTTGGCTCTGGGAACCATCCTGCCTATCGTGGATTTTCAGGGGCCAGCCGGCCACTCTCAGCCATATGCCCCCAAACACATACCACGGCCCTTTGCTCTGGCAAACAAAACTCAACTGCCCCTCTTCTGGATGGCAAATTGCAGGACGCACTTGGTACTACGAAAACAGCCCGACTTGGCAGTGATGCCACCTTGGGTCAGGGAACAATCCTGCGTATCGATCTTTTTAAGGAGCCAGCAGTCCACGTCCAGCCATATACCCCCAAAAACAAACCACGGAACTTTTCTCCAGCAAACAAAAATCCACTGCCCCGCGTCTGAATGGCAGATTTCAGGAGCTATTTAGTATTATCAAACCAGCCTGACTTGGCACTGGTGCCACCATGAGTCTGGAAACCATCCTGCCTATCGTAGCTTTTCAGTAGCCAGCCGGTCACTCCCAGCCATAGGCCCCCAGACACAAACCTCGGCCCGTTTCCCTGGGAAACAAAAGTAAGCTGACCCGCTTCTGGATGGCAGATTGCAGGAGCCACTTGGTACTATCAAACCAGCCCAACTTGGCACTGGTGCCACCTTGGCTCTGGGAACCATCCTGCGTATCCTGGGTTCAAAGGAGGCAGCCGGCCACTCCCAGCCACAGGCCTCTAAACAAGAACAACGGCGCTTTTCCCTGGAAAACAAAAGTCGCCTGACAACTTTTTGATGGCAGATTGCAGGAGCCACTTGGTACTATCAAACCAGCCCAACTTGGCACTGGTGCCACCATGGGTCTGGTCACCATCCTGCCTATCGTAGCTTTTCAGGAGCCAGCCGCTCACTCCCAGCCATAGGCCCCCAGACAAATATCTCGGCCCGTTTCCCTGGCAAACAAAAGTAAGCAGCCCCGCTTCTGGATGGCAGATTGCAGGAGCCACATGGTACTATCAAACCAGGCCAACATGGCACTGGTGCCACCTCTGGTCTGGGAACCATCCTGCGTATCGTGGATTCTAAGGAGCCAGCTGGCCACTCCCAGCCACAGGCCCCCAAACACAAACAACGGTGCTTTTCCCTGGAAAACAAAACTCACCTGCCAACTTTTTGATGGCAGATTGCAGGAGCCACTTGGTACTATCAAACCAGCCCAACTTGGCACTGGTGCCACCATGGGTCTGGTCACCATCCTGCCTATCGTAGCTTTTCAGGAGCCAGCCGGTCACTCCCAGCCATAGGCCCCCAGACACAAAGCTCTACCCGTTTCCCTGGCAAACAAAAGTAAGCTACCCCGCTTCTGGATGGCAGATTGCAGGAGTCACTTTGCACCATCAAACCAGCCCGACTTGGGACTGGTGCCACCTCTGGTCTGGGACCCATCCTGCGTATCGTGGATTCTAAGGAGACAGCTGGCCACTCCCAGCCACAGGCCCCCAAACACAAACAACGGCGCTTTTCCCTGGAAAACAAAACTCGCTTGCCAACTTTTTGATGGCAGATTGCAGGAGCCACTTGGTACTATCAAACCACCCCAACTTGGCAACAAGTGGTTCCTGCAATCTGACATCCAGAAGCGGGGCAGCTTACTTTTGTTTGCCAGGGAAATGGACCGTTGTTTGTGTTTGGAGGCGTATGGCTGGGAGTGGCCGACTGGCTCCTTAAAATCCACGATACGCAGCATGGTTCCCAGACCAGAGGTGGCACCAGTGCCAAGTCGGGCTGGTTTGATAGTACAAAGTGGCTCCTGCAATCTGCCATCCAGAAGCGGGGCAGCTTACTTTTGTTTGCCAGGGAAACGGGCCGGGCTTTCTGTCTCGGGGCCTATGGCAGGGAGTGACCGGCTGGCTCCTGAAAAGCTACGATAGGCAGGATGGTGACCAGACCCATGGTGGCACCAGTGGCAAGTTGGGCTGGTTTGATAGTACCAAGTGGCTCCTGCAATCTGCCATCAAAAAGTTGGCAGGCGAGTTTTGTTTTCCAGGGAAAAGCGCCATTGTTTGTGTTTGGGGACCTGTGGTTGGGAGTGCCCGGCTGGCTCCTTAGAAACCACGATACGCAGCATGGTTACCAGACAAGAGGTGCCACCAGTGCCAAGTTGTGCTGGTTTGATACTACCAAGTGGTTCCTGCAATCTGCCATCCAGAAGCGGGGCAGCTTACTTTTGTTTGCCACGGAAACGGGCCGTTGTTTGTGTTTGGGGGCCTGTGGCTGGGAGTGGCCGACTGGCTCCTTAGAATCCATGATACGCAGGATGGGTCTCAGACCAGAGGTGGCACCAGTGCCAAGTCGGGCTGGTTTGATAGTACCAAGTGGCTCCTGCAATCTGCCATCCAGAAGCGGGGCAGCTTACTTTTGTTTGCCAGGGAAACGGGCCGAGGTTTGTGACTGGGGACCTATGGCTGGGAGTGACCGGCTGGCTCCTGAAAAGTTACGATAGGCAGGATTGTGACCAGACCCATGGTGGCACCAGTGCCAAGTTGGGCTGGTTTGATAGTACCAAGTGGCTCCTGTAATCTGCCATCAAATAGTTGGTAGGCGAGTTTTGTTTTCCAGGGAAAAGCGCCGTTGTTTGTGTTTGGGTGCCTGTGGTAGGGAGTGGCCGGCTGGCTAATTAGAATCCACGATACGCAGGATGGTTCCCAGACCAGAGGTGGCACCAGTGCCAAGACGGGCTAGTTTGATGGTACAAAGTGGCTCCTGCAATCTGCCATCCAGAAGCGGGGTAGCTTACTTTTGTTTGCCAGGGAAACGGGCCGAGGTTTTTCTCTGGGGGCCTATGGCGGGGAGTGACCGGCTGGCTCCTGAAAAGATAAGATAGGCAGGATGGTGACCAGACCCATGGTGGCACCAGTGCCAAGTTGGGCTGATTTGATAAAACCAAGTGGCTCCTGCAATCTGCCATCAAAAAGTTGGCAGGAGAGTTTTGTTTTCCAGGGAAAAGCGCCGTTGTTTGTGTTTGGGGTCCTGTGGCTGGGAGTGGCCGGCTGGCTCCTTAGAATCCACGATACGCAGCATGGAATCCAGACCCAAGGTGGCACCAGTGCCAAGTTTTGCTGGTTTGATAGTACCAAGTGGTTCCTGCAATCTGCCATCCAGAAGCAGGGCAGCTTACTTTTGTTTGCCAGGGAAACGGGCCGAGGTTTGTGTCTGGGGGCCTATGGCTGGGAGTGACCGGCTGGCTCCTGAAAAGCTACGATAGGCAGGATGGTGACCAGACCCATGGTGGCACCAGTCCCAAGTTGGGCTGGTTGGATAGTACCAAGTGGCTCCTGCAATCTGCCGTCAAAATTTGGCAGGCGAGTTTTTATTTTCCAGGGAAAAGCGCCGTTGTTTGTGTTTGGGGGCCTGTGGCTGGGAGTGGCCGGCTGGCTGCTTAGAATCCACGATACGCAGGATGGTTCCCAGACCCAAGGTGGCACCAGTGCCAAGTCGGGCTAGTATGATGGTGCAAAGTGGCTCCTGCAATCTGCCATCCAGAAGCGGGGCAGCTTACTTTTGTTTGCCAGGGAAAAGGTCCGAGCTTTGTGTCTCGGGGCCTATGGCTGGGAGTGACCGGCTGGCTCCTGAAAAGCTACGATAGGCAGGATGGTGACCAGACCCATGGTGGCACCAGTGCCAAGTTGGGCTGGTTTGATAGTACCAAGTGGCTCCTGCAATCTGCCATCAAAAAGTCGGCAGGCGAGTTTTGTTTTCCAGGGAAAAGCGCCGTTGTTTGTGTCTGCGGGCCTGTGGCTGGAGTGACCGGCTGGCTCCTTAGAATCCACGATACGCAGCATGGTTCCCAGACCCAAGGTGGCACCAGTGCCAAGTCGGGCTGGTTTGATAGTACCAAGTGGTTCCTGCAATCTGCCATCAAAAAGTTGGCAGGCGAGTTTTGTTTTCCAGGGAAAAGCGTCGTTGTTTGTGTTTGGGGGCCTGTGGCTGGGAGTGGCCGGCTGGCTCCTTAGAATCCACGATACGCAGGATGGTTCCCAGACCCAAGGTGGCACCAGTCCCAAGTTGGGCTGGTTTGATAGTACCAAGTGGTTCCTGCAATCTGCCATCCAGAAGCGGGGCAGCTTACTTTTGTTTGCCAGGGAAACGGGCCGAGCTTTGTGTCTGGGGGCCTATGGCTGGGAGTGACCGGCTGGCTCCTGAAAGGCTACGATAGGCAGGATGGTGACCAGACCCATGGTGGCACCAGTGCCAAGTTGGGCTGGTTTGATAGTACCAAGTGGCTCCTGCAATCTGCCATCAAAAACTTGGCAGGCGAGTTTTGTTTCCCTGGGAAAAGCGCCGTTGTTTGTGTTTGGGGGCCTGTGGCTGGGAGTGGCCGGCTGGCTAATTAGAATCCACGACAGGCAGGATGGTTCCCAGACCAGAGGTGACACCAGTGCCAAGTCGGGCTAGTTTGATGGTGAAAAGTGGCTCCTGCAATCTGCCATCCAGAAGCGGGTCAACTTACTTTTGTTTGCCAGGGAAAAGGGCCGAGGTTTTTGTCTGGGGGCCTATGGCTGGGAGTGACCGGCTGTCTCCTGAAAAGCTACGATAGGCAGGATGGTGACCAGACCCATGGTGGCACCAGTGCCAAGTTGGGCTGGTTTCATAGTACCAAGTGGCTCCTGCAATCTGCCATCAAAAAGTTGGCAGGCGAGTTTGTTATCCAGGGAAAAGCGCCGTTGTTTTTGTTTGGGGGCCTGTGGCTGGGAGTGGACGGATGGCTAATTAGAATCCACGATACGCAGCATGGTTCCCAGACCTGAGGTGGCACCAGTGCCAAGTTGGGCTGGTTTGATACTACCAAGTGCGTCCTGCAATCTGCCATCCAGAAGCGGGGCAGCTTACTTTTGTTTGCCAGGGAAACGGGCCGAGGTTTTGTCTGGGGGCCTATGGCAGGGAGTGACCGGCTGGCTCCTGAAAAACTACGATAGGCAGGATGGTGACCAGACCCATGGTGGCACCAGTGCCAAGTTGGGCTGGTTTGATAGTACCAAGTGGCTCCTGCAATCTGCCATCAAAATGTTGGCAGGCGAGTTTTGTTTTCCATGGAAAAGCGCCGTTGTTTGTGTTTGGGGGCCTGTGGCTGGGAGTGGCCGGCTGGCTCCTTAGAATCCAAAATACGCAGGATGGTTCCCAGACCTGAGGTGGCACCAGTGCCAAGTTGGGCTGGTTTGATTGTAGCAAATGGTTCCTGCAATCTACCATCCAGAAGCGGGGCAGCTTACTTTTGTTTGCCAGGGAAACGGGCCGAGCTTTGTGTCTGGGGGCCTATGGCTGGGAGTGACCGGCTGGCTCCTGAAAAGCTACGATAGGCAGGATGGTGACCAGACCCATGGTGGCACCAGTGCCATGTTCGGCTGATTTCATAGTACCAAGTGGCTCCTGCAATCTGCCATCAAAATGTTGGCAGGCGAGTTTTGTTTTCCAGGGAAAAGCGCCGTTGTTTGTGTCTGCGGGCCTGTGGCTGGAGTGGCCGGCTGGCTCCTTAGAATCCACAATACGCAGCATGGTTCCCAGACCCAAGGTGGCACCAGTGCCAAGTTGGGCTGGTTTGATAGTACCAAGTGGTTCCTGCAATCTGCCATCAAAAAGTTGTCAGGCGAGTTTTGTTTTCCAGGGAAAATCGCCGTTGTTTTTGTTTGGGGGCCTGTGGCTGGGAGTGGCCGGCTGGCTCCTTAGAACACACGATACGCAGGATGGTTCCCAGACCCAAGGTGGCACCAGTACCAAGTCGGGCTGGTTTGATAATAACAAGTGGATCCTGCAATCTGCCATCCAGAAGCGGGGCAGCTTACTTTTGTTTGCCAGGGAAACGGGCCGAGCTTTTTGTCTGGGGGCCTATGGCTGGGAGTGACCGGCTGGCTCCTGAAAAGCTACGATAGGCAGGATGGTGACCAGACCCATGGTGGCACCAGTGCCAAGTTGGGCTGGTTTGATAGTACCAAGTGGCTCCTGCAATCTGCCATCAAAAAGTTGGCAGGCGAGTTTTGTTTTCCAGGGAAAAGCGCCGTTGTGTGTGTTTTGGGGCCTGTGGCTGGGAGTGGCCAGCTGGCTCCTTAGAATCCACGATACGCAGGATGGTTCCCAGACCCAAGGTGGCACCAGTGCCAAGTCGGGCTGGTTTGTTAGTACCAAGTGGTTCCTGCAATCTGCCATCCAGAAGCGGGGCAGCTGAATTTTGTTTGCCAGAGAAAAAGGCTGTTGTTTGTGTTTCGGGGCCTGTGGCTGGCAGTGGATGGCTGGCTCCTGAAAATCCATGATACGCAGCATGGTTCCCAGACCCAAGGTGGCACCAGTGCCAAGTCGGGCTGGTTTCATAGTACCCAGTGGCTCCTGCAATCTGCCATCCAGAAGAGGGGCAGTTGAATTTTGTTTTCCAGAGAAAAGGGCCGTGGTTTGTGTTTGGGGCCTATGGCTGAGAGTGACCGGCTGGCTCCTGAAAAGCTACGATAGGCAGGATGGTGACCAGACCGATGGTGGCACCAGTGCCAAGTCAGGCTGGTTTGATAATACTAAATAGCTCCTGCAATCTGCCATCCAGACGCGGGGCAGCGGATTTTTGCTTGCTGGAGAAAAGTTCCGTGGGTTTTTTTTGGGGGTATATGGCTGGACGTTGCCGGCTGACTCCTTAAAAACATCGATACGCAGGATGGTTCCCTGACCCAAGGTGGCATCACTGCCAAGTCGGGCTGTTTTCGTAGTACCAAGTGGCTCCTGCAATTTGCCATCCAGAAGAGGGGCAGTTGAGTTTTGTTTACCAGAGAAAAGGGCCGTGGTTTGTGTTTTGGGGCATATGGCTGAGAGTGGCCGGCTGGCGCCTGAAAATCCACGATAGGCAGGATGGTTCCCAGAGCCAAGGTGGCACCAGTGCCAAGTCGGGCTGTTTTGACACTAAAAAGTGGTTCCTGCAATCTGCCATCCAGAAGAGGGGCAGCTTACTTTTGTTTGCCAGGGAAACGGGCCGAGGTATTTCTCTGGGGGCCTATGGCAGGGAGTGACCGGCCGGCTCCTGAAAAGCTAAGATAGGCAGGATGTTTACCAGACCCATGATGGCACCAGTGCCAAGTTGGGCTAATTTGATACTACCAAGTGGCTCCTGCAATCTGCCATCCAGAATCGGGGGTGCTTACTTTTGTTTTCCAGGGAAACGGGCCGAGGTTTGTGTCTGGGGGTTTATGGCTGGGAGTGACCGGCTGGCTCCTGAAAAGCTACGATAGGCAGGATGGTGACCAGACCCATGGTGGCACCAGTGCCAAGTTGGGCTGGTTTGATAGTACCAAGTGGCTCCTGCAATCTGCCATCAAAATGTTGGCAGGCGAGTTTTGTTTTCCAGGGAAAAGCGCCGTTGTTTGTGTTTGGGCGCCTGTGGCACGGAGTGGCCGGGTGGCTGCTTAGAATCCACGATACGCAGGATGGTTCCCAGACCCAAGGTGGCACCAGTGCCAAGTCGGGCTGTTTTGACACTACCAAGTGGCTCCTGCAATCTGCCATCCAGAATCGGGGCAGCTTAATTTTGTTTGCCAGGGAAACGGTCCGAGGTTTGTGATGGGGGCCTATGGCTGGGAGTGACCGGCTGGCTCCTGAAATGGTACATTTGGCAGGATGGTTCCCAGACCCATAATGGCACCAGTGCCAAGTTGGGATGATTTGATAGTACCAAGTGGCTCCTGCAATCTGCCATCAAAAAGCTGGCAGGCGAGTTTTGTTTTCCAGGGAAAAGCGCCGTTGTTTGTATTTGGGGGCCTGTGGCTGGGAGTGGCCGCCTGGCGCCTTAGAATCTACGTTACGCAGCATGGTTCCCAGACCCAAAGTGGCACCAGTGTCAAGTTGGGCTGGTTTGATAGTACCAAGTGGCTCCTGCAATCTGCCATCCAGAAGCGGGGTAGCTTACTTTTGTTTGCCAGGGAAACGGGCAGAGCTTTCTGTCTGGGGGCCTATGGTTGGGAGTAACCGGCTGGCTCCTGAAAAGCTACGATAGGCAGGATGGTTCCCAGATCCAAGATGGCACCAGTGCCAAGTCGGGGTGGTTTGATGGTGCAACGTGGCTCCTGCAATCTGCCATCCTGACGCGGGGCAGCGGATTTTTGTTTCCAAGAGAAATGGTCCGTGGTTTGTTTTTGGGCCTATATGGCTGGGCGTGGCCTGCTGGCTCCTTAAAAAGCTACGATAGGCAGGATGGTTCCCTGACCCAAGGTGGCACCAGTGCCAAGTCGGGCGGTTTTCGTAGTACAAAGTGCGTCCTAAAATTTGCCATCCAGAAGAGGGGCAGTTGAGTTTTGTTTACCAGAGAAAAGGGCCGTGGTTTGTTTTTGGGGGCATATGGCTGATAGTGGCCGTCTGGCGCCTGAAAATCCACGATAGGCAGGATGGTGACCAGACCAGAGGTGGCACCAGTGCCAAGTCGGGCTGGTTTGATAGTACTAAATAGCACCTGCAATCTGCCATGCAGAAGCGGGGCAGCTTACTTTTGTTTGCCAGGGAAACGGGCCGAGGTTTGTGTCTGGGGGCCTATGGCTGGGAGTGACCGCCTGGCTCCTGAAAAGCTACGATAGGCAGGATGGTTACCAGACCCATGGTGGCACCAGTGCCAAGTTGGGCTGGTTTGATAGTACCAAGTGGCTCCTGCAATCTGCCATCAAAAAGTTGTCAGGCGAGTTTTGTTTTCCAGGGAAAAGCGCCGTTGTTTGTGTTTGGGGGACTGTTGGTGGGAGTGGCCAGCTGGCTCCTTAGAACACACGATACGCAGGATGGTTCCCAGACCCAAGGTGGCACCAGTGCCACGTCGGGCTGGTTTGATGGTGAAAAGTGGCTCCTGCAATCTGCCATCCTGAAGCGGGGTAGCTTACTTTTGTGTGCCAGGGAAACGGGCCGAGGTTTATGACTGGGGGCCTAGGGCTAGGAGTGACCGGCTGGCTCCTGAAAAGCAACAATAGGCAGGATGGTTCCCAGACCCAAGGTGGCACCAGTGCCAAGTTGGGCTGGTTTGATGGTACCAACTGGCTCCTGCAATCTGCCATCTAAAAGTTGTCAGGCGAGTTTTGTTTTCCAGGGAAAAGCGCCGTTGATTTTGTTTGGAGGCCTGTGGCTGGCAGTGGCTGCCTGTCGTCTTAGAATCCGGGTTACGCAGCATGGTTCCCAGAGCCAAGGTGGCACCAGTGCCAAGTTGGGCTGATTTGATGGTGCAAAGTGGCTCCTGCAATCTGCCATCCAGAAGTGCGGTAGCTTACTTTTGTGTGCCCGGGAAACAGGCCGAGCTTTGTGTCTGGGGGCCTATGGCTGGGAGTGACCGGCTGGCTCCTGAAAAGCTACGATAGGCAGGATGGTGACCAGACCCATGGTGGCACCAGTGCCAAGTTGGGCTGGTTTGATAGTACCAAGTGGCTCCTGCAATCTGCCATCAAAAAGTTGGCAGGCGAGTTTTGTTTTCCAGGGAAAAGCGCCGTTGTGTGTGTTTTGGGGCCTGTGGCTGGGAGTGGCCAGCTGGCTCCTTAGAATCCACGATACGCAGGATGGTTCCCAGACCCAAGGTGGCACCAGTGCCAAGTCGGGCTGGTTTGTTAGTACCAAGTGGTTCCTGCAATCTGCCATCCAGAAGCGGGGCAGCTGAATTTTGTTTGCCAGAGAAAAAGGCTGTTGTTTGTGTTTCGGGGCCTGTGGCTGGCAGTGGACGGCTGGCTCCTGAAAATCCTTGATACGCAGCATGGTTCCCAGACCCAAGGTGGCACCAGTGCCAAGTAGGGCTGGTTTCATAGTACCCAGTGGCTCCTGCAATCTGCCATCCAGAAGAGGGGCAGTTGAGTTTTGTTTTCCAGAGAAAAGGGCCGTGGTTTGTGTTTGGGGCCTATGGCTGAGAGTGACCGGCTGGCTCCTGAAAAGCTACGATAGGCAGGATGGTGACCAGACCCATGGTGGCACCAGTGCCAAGTCGGGCTGGTTTGATAATACTAAATAGCTCCTGCAATCTGCCATCCAGACGCGGGGCAGCGGATTTTTGCTTGCTGGAGAAAAGTTCCGTGGGTTTTTTTTGGGGGTATATGGCTGGACGTTGCCGGCTGACTCCTTAAAAACATCGATACGCAGGATGGTTCCCTGACCCAAGGTGGCATCACTGCCAAGTCGGGCTGTTTTCGTAGTACCAAGTGCGTCCTGCAATTTCCCATCCAGAAGAGGGGCAGTTGAGTTTTGTTTACCAGAGAAAAGGGCCGTGGTTTGTGTTTGGGGGCATATGGCTGAGAGTGGCCGGCTGGCGCCTGAAAATCCACGATAGGCAGGATGGTTCCCAGAGCCAAGGTGGCACCAGTGCCATGTTGGCCTGGTTTGATAGTACCATGTGGCTCCTGCAATCTGCCATCCAGAAGCGGGGCAGCTTACATTTGTTTGCCAGGGAAACGGGCCGAGGTATTTGTCTGGGGGCCTATGGCTGGGAGTGACCGCCTGGCTCCTGAAAAGCTACGATAGGCAGGATGGTGACCAGACCCATGGTGGCACCAGTGCCAAGTTGGGCTGGTTTGATAGTACCAAGTGGCTCCTGCAATCTGCCATCCAGAAGCGGGGTAGCTTACTTTTGTTTGCCAGGGAAACGGGCAGAGCTTTCTGTCTGGGGGCTATGGTTGGGAGTAACCGGCTGGCTCCTGAAAAGCTACGATAGGCAGGATGGTTCCCAGATCCAAGATGGCACCAGTGCCAAGTCGGGGTGGTTTGATGGTGCAAAGTGGCTCCTGCAATCTGCCATCCTGACGCGGGGCAGCGGATTTTTGTTTCCAAGAGAAATGGTCCGTGGTTTGTTTTTGGGGCTATATGGCTGGGCGTGGCCTGCTGGCTCCTTAAATAGCTATGATAGGCAGGATGGTTCCCTGACCCAAGGTGGCACCAGTGCCAAGTCGGGCGGTATTCGTAGTACAAAGTGCGTCCTAAAATTTGCCATCCAGAAGAGGGGCAGTTGAGTTTTGTTTACCAGAGAAAAGGGCCGTGGTTTGTTTTTGGGGGCATATGGCTGATAGTGGCCGTCTGGCCCCTGAAAATCCACGATAGGCAGGATGGTGACCAGACCAGAGGTGGCACCAGTGCCAAGTCGGTCTGGTTTGATAGTACTAAATAGCGCCTGCAATCTGCCATGCAGAAGCGGGGCAGCTTACTTTTGTTTGCCAGGGAAACGGGCCGAGGTTTGTGTCTGGGGGCCTATGGCTGGGAGTGACCGGCTGGCTCCTGAAAAGCTACGATAGGCAGGATGGTTACCAGACCCATGGTGGCACCAGTGCCAAGTTGGGCTGGTTTGATAGTACCAAGTGGCTCCTGCAATCTGCCATCAAAAAGTTGGCAGGCCAGTTTTGTTTTCCAGGGAAAAGCGCCGTTGTTTGTGTTTGGGGGACTGTGGGTGGGAGTGGCCGGCTGGCTCCTTAGAACACACGATACGCAGGATGGTTCCCAGACCCAAGGTGGCACCAGTGCCACGTCGGGCTGGTTTATTGGTGAAAAGTGGCTCCTGCAATCTGCCATCCTGAAGCGGGGTAGCTTACATTTGTGTGCCAGGGAAACGGGCCGAGGTTTATGACTGGGGGCCTAGGGCTAGAAGTGACCGGCTGGCTCCTGAAAAGCAACAATAGGCAGGATGGTTCCCAGACCCAAGGTGGCACCAGTGCCAAGTTGGGCTGGTTTGATGGTACCAACTGGCTCCTGCAATCTGCCATCTAAAAGTTGTCAGGCGAGTTTTGTTTTCCAGGGAAAAGCGCCGTTGATTTTGTTTGGAGGCCTGTGGCTGGCAGTGGCTGCCTGTCGTCTTAGAATCCGGGTTACGCAGCATGGTTCCCAGAGCCAAGGTGGCACCAGTGTCAAGTTGGGCTGGTTTGATAGTACCAAGTGGCTCCTGCAATCTGCCATCCAGAAGCGGGGCAGCTTACTTTTGTTTGCCAGGGAAACGGGCCGAGGTATTTGTCTGGGGACCTATGGCTGGGAGTGACCGGCTGGCTCCTGAAAAGCTACGATAGGCAGGATGGTTCCCTGACCCAAGGTGGCACCAGTGCCAAGTCGGGCGGTTTTCGTAGTACAAAGTGCGTCCTAAAATTTGCCATCCAGAAGAGGGGCAGTTGAGTTTTGTTTACCAGAGAAAAGCCCGTGGTTTGTTTTTGGGGGCATATGGCTGATAGTGGCCGTCTGGCGCCTGAAAATCCACGATAGGCAGGATGGTTCCCAGACCAGAGGTGGCACCAGTGCCAAGTCGGGCTGGTTTGATAGTACTAAATAGCACCTGCAATCTGCCATGCAGAAGCGGGGCAGCTTACTTTTGTTTGCCAGGGAAACGGGCCGAGGTTTGTGTCTGGGGGCCTATGGCTGGGAGTGACCGCCTGGCTCCTGAAAAGCTACGATAGGCAGGATGGTGACCAGACCCATGGTGGCACCAGTGCCAAGTTGGGCTGGTTTGATAGTACCAAGTGGCTCCTGCAATCTGCCATCAAAAAGTTGGCAGGCCAGTTTTGTTTTCCAGGGAAAAGCGCCGTTGTTTGTGTTTGGAGGACAGTGGCTGGGAGTGGCCGGCTGGCTCCTTAGAACACACGATACGCAGGATGGTTCCCAGACCCAAGGTGGCACCAGTGCCAAGTCGGGCTGGTTTGATGGTGAAAAGTGGCTCCTGCAATCTGCCATCCTGAAGCGGGGTAGCTTACATTTGTGTGCCAGGGAAACGGGCCGAGGTTTATGACTGGGGGCCTAGGGCTAGAAGTGACCGGCTGGCTCCTGAAAAGCAACAATAGGCAGGATGGTTCCCAGACCCAAGGTGGCACCAGTGCCAAGTTGGGCTGGTTTGATGGTACCAACTGGCTCCTGCAATCTGCCATCTAAAAGTTGTCAGGCGAGTTTTGTTTTCCAGGGAAAAGCGCCGTTGATTTTGTTTGGAGGCCTGTGGCTGGCAGTGGCTGCCTGTCGTCTTAGAATCCGGGTTACGCAGCATGGTTCCCAGAGCCAAGGTGGCACCAGTGTCAAGTTGGGCTGGTTTGATAGTACCAAGTGGCTCCTGCAATCTGCCATCCAGAAGCGGGGCAGCTTACTTTTGTTTGCCAGGGAAACGGGCCGAGGTATTTGTCTGGGGACCTATGGCTGGGAGTGACCGGCTGGCTCCTGAAAAGCTACGATAGGCAGGATGGTTCCCTGACCCAAGGTGGCACCAGTGCCAAGTCGGGCGGTTTTCGTAGTACAAAGTGCGTCCTAAAATTTGCCATCCAGAAGAGGGGCAGTTGAGTTTTGTTTACCAGAGAAAAGCCCGTGGTTTGTTTTTGGGGGCATATGGCTGATAGTGGCCGTCTGGCCCCTGAAAATCCACGATAGGCAGGATGGTTCCCAGACCAGAGGTGGCACCAGTGCCAAGTCGGGCTGGTTTGATAGTACTAAATAGCACCTGCAATCTGCCATGCAGAAGCGGGGCAGCTTACTTTTGTTTGCCAGGGAAACGGGCCGAGGTTTGTGTCTGGGGGCCTATGGCTGGGAGTGACCGCCTGGCTCCTGAAAAGCTACGATAGGCAGGATGGTGACCAGACCCATGGTGGCACCAGTGCCAAGTTGGGCTGGTTTGATAGTACCAAGTGGCTCCTGCAATCTGCCATCAAAAAGTTGGCAGGCGAGTTTTGTTTTCCAGGGAAAAGCGCCGTTGTTTGTGTTTGGGGGACTGTGGCTGGGAGTGGCCGGCTGGCTCCTTAGAACACACGATACGCAGGATGGTTCCCAGACCCAAGTTGGCACCAGTGCCAAGTCGGGCTGGTTTGATGGTGAAAAGTGGCTCCTGCAATCTGCCATCCTGAAGCGGGGTAGCTTACATTTGTGTGCCAGGGAAACGGGCCGAGGTATATGACTGGGGGCCTAGGGCTAGAAGTGACCGGCTGGCTCCTGAAAAGCAACAATAGGCAGGATGGTTCCCAGACCCAAGGTGGCACCAGTGCCAAGTTGGGCTGGTTTGATGGTACCAACTGGCTCCTGCAATCTGCCATCTAAAAGTTGTCAGGCGAGTTTTGTTTTCCAGGGAAAAGCGCCGTTGATTTTGTTTGGAGGCCTGTGGCTGGCAGTGGCTGCCTGTCGTCTTAGAATCCGGGTTACGCAGCATGGTTCCCAGAGCCAAGGTGGCACCAGTGTCAAGTTGGGCTGGTTTGATAGTACCAAGTGGCTCCTGCAATCTGCCATCCAGAAGCGGGGCAGCTTACTTTTGTTTGCCAGGGAAACGGGCCGAGGTATTTGTCTGGGGACCTATGGCTGGGAGTGACCGGCTGGCTCCTGAAAAGCTACGATAGGCAGGATGGTGACCAGACCCATGGTGGCACCAGTGCCAAGTTGGGCTGGTTTGATAGTACCAAGTGGCTCCTGCAATCTGCCATCAAAAAGTTGGCAGGCGAGTTTTGTTTTCCAGGGAAAAGCGCCGTTGTGTGTATTTTGGGGCCTGTGGCTGGGAGTGGCCAGCTGGCTCCTTAGAATCCACGATACGCAGGATGGTTCCCAGACCCAAGGTGGCACCAGTGCCAAGTCGGGCTGGTTTGTTAGTACCAAGTGGTTCCTGCAATCTGCCATCCAGAAGCGGGGCAGCTGAATTTTGTTTGCCAGAGAAAAAGGCTGTTGTTTGTGTTTCGGGGCCTGTGGCTGGCAGTGGACGGCTGGCTCCTGAAAATCCATGATACGCAGCATGGTTCCCAGACCCAAGGTGGCACCAGTGCCAAGTAGGGCTAGTTTCATAGTACCCACTGGCTCCTGCAATCTGCCATCCAGAAGAGGGGCAGTTGAGTTTTGTTTTCCAGAGAAAAGGGCCGTGGTTTGTGTTTGGGGCCTATGGCTGAGAGTGACCGGCTGGCCCCTGAAAATCCACGATAGGAAGGATGGTTCCCAGATCCAAGGTGGCAGCAGTGCCATGTTGTGCTGGTGTGATAGTCCCAAGTGGCTCCTGCAATCTGCCATCCAGAAGTGGGGCAGCTGAATTTTGTTTGCCAGAGAAAAAGGCCTAGGTTTTTGTTTGGGGGCCTATGGCTGGGAGTGGCCGGCTGGCTCCTGAAAATCCATGATACGCAGCATGGTTCCCAGACCCAAGGTGGCACCAGTGCCAAGTGGGGCTGGTTTCACAGTGTCAAGTGCCTCCTGCAATCTCCCATCCAGAAGCGGGGCAGCTGAGTTTTGTTTGCCTGTGAAACGGGCCGTTGTTTTTGATTGGGGTCTGTGGCCGAGAATGTTCAGCTGGCTCCTGACAATCCACAATACGCAGGATGGTTCCCAGACCCAAGGTGGCACCAGTGCCAAGTCTTGCTGGTTTGATAGTACCAAGTGGCTCCTGCAATCTGCCATCCAGAAGCGGTGCAGCTGAGTTTTGTTTGCCAGAGGAAAGGGCCGTGGGTTGTGTTTGGGGGCATATGGCTGGGAGTGGCCGGCTGTCTCATTAAAAAGATCGATACGCAGGATGGTTCCCAGACCCAAGGTGGCACCAGTGCCAAGTCGGGCTGTTTTTATAGTACCAAGTGCGTCCTGCAATTTGCCATCCAGAAGAGGGGCAGTTGAGTTTTGTTTGCCAGAGAAAAGCGCCGTTGTTTGTGTTTGGGGGCTTGTGGCTGGGAGTGGCCGACTGGCGCCTTAGAATCTGCGATACGCAGCATGGTTCCCAGACCCAAGGTGGCACCAGTGCCAAGTTGGGCTGGTTTGATAGTACCAAGTGGCTCCTGCAATCTGCCATCCAGAAGCGGGGCAGCTTACTTTTGTTTGCCAGGGAAACGGGCCGAGGTTTGTGTTTGGGGGCCTATGGCTGGGAGTGACCGGCTGGCTCCTGGAAAGCTACAATAGGCAGGATGGTGACCAGACCCATGGTGGCACCAGTGCCAAGTTGGGCTGGTTTGATAGTACCAAGTTGCTCCTGCAATCTGCCATCAAAAAGTTGGCAGGCGAGTTTTGTTTTCCAGGGAAAAGCGCCGTTGTTTGTGTTTGGGGGCCTGTGGCTGGGAGTGGCCGGCTGGCTCCTTAGAATCCACGATACGCAGGATGGTTCCCAGACCCAAGGTGGCACCAGTGCCAAGTCGGGCTGGTTTGATACTACCAAGTGGTTCCTGCAATCTGCCATCCAGAAGCAGGGCAGCTTACTTTTGTTTGCCAGGGAAACGGGCCGTGGGTTTTGTTTGGGGGCATATAGCTGAGAGTGGCCCGCTGGCCCCTGAAAATCCACGCTAGGCAGCATGGTTCCCAGATGCAAGGTGGCACCAGTGCCAAGTCGGGCTGGTTTGATGGTGCAAAGTGGCTCCTGCAATCTGCCATCCAGAAGCGGGGCAGCTGATTTTTGTTTGCCAGAGAAAAATTCCGTGGATTGTTTTTGGGGGCATATTGCTGGGAGTGGCCGGCTGGCTCCTTAAAATGCTCGATACGCATGATGGTTCCCAGGCCCAAGGTGTCACCACTACCAAGTCGGCCTGCGGTTTTAGTATCAAGTTCATCCTGCAATTTGCCATCCAGAAGAGGGGCAGTTGAGTTTTGTTTGCCAGAGAAACGGGCCGAGGTTTCTGTTTGGGGACATATGGCTGAGAGTGGCCGGCTGGCCCCTGAAAATCCACGATACACAACATGGTTCCCAGATCCAAGGTGGCACCAGTGCCAAGTTGGGCTGGTTTGATAGTCCCAAGTGTCTCCTGCAATCTGCCATCCAGAAGCGGGGCAGCTTACTTTTGTTTGCCAGAGAAATAGGCCTAGGTTTTTGTTTGGGGGCCTGTGGCTAGGAGTGGCCTGCTGGCTCCTAAGAATCCACGATACGCAGGATGTTTACCAGACCCATGGTGGCACCAGTGCCAAGTTGGGCTGGTTTGATAGTACCAAGTGGCTCCTGCAAACTCCATCAAAAAGTTGGCAGGCGTGTTTTGTTTTCCAGGGAACAGCGCCGTTGATTTTGTTTGGGGGCCTGTGGCTGGGAGTGGCCGGCTGGCTCCTTAGAATCCACGATACGCAGGATGGTTCCCAGACCCAAGGTGACACCAGTGCCAAGTCGGGCTGGTTTGATTACACCAAGTGGCTCCTGCAATCTGCCATCCAGAAGTGAGGCAGCTAAGTTTTGTTTGCCAGAAAAAAGGGACGTGGTTTTTGTTAGGGGCCTGTGGCTGGGAGTAGCCGGCTGGCTCCTTAAAATCCACGATAGGCTGGATGGTTCCCAGACCCAAGGTGGCACCAGTGCCAAGTCGGGCTGGTTTGATAATACCAAGTGGCTCCTGCAATCTGCCATCCAGAAGCGGGGCAGCTTACTTTTGTTTGCCAGGGAAACGGGCCGAGGTTTGTGTCTCGGGGCCTATGGCAGGGAGTGACCGGCTGGCTCCTGAAAAGCTACGATAGGCAGGATGGTGACCAGACCCATGGTGGCACCAGTGGCAAGTTGGGCTGGTTTGATAGTACCAAGTGGCTCCTGCAATCTGCCATCAAAAAGTTGGCAGGCGAGGTTGTTTTCCAGGGAAAAGCGCCGTTGTGTGTGTTTTGGGGCCTGTGGCTGGGAGTGGCCAGCTGGCTCCTTAGAATCCACGATACGCAGGATGGTTCCCAGACCCAAGGTGGCACCAGTGCCAAGTCAGGCTGGTTTGATAGCACCAAGTGGCTCCTGCAATCTGCCATCCAGAAGCGGGGCAGCTTACTTTTGTTTTCCAGGGAAACGGACCGAGGTTTTTTTCTGGGGGCCTATGGCTGGGAGTGACCGGCTGGCTCCTGAAAAGCTACGATAGGCAGGATGGTGACCAGACCCATGGTGGCACCAGTGCCAAGTTGGGCTGGTTTGATAGTACCAAGTGGCTCCTGCAATCTGCCATCAAAAAGTTGGCAGGCGAGTTTTGTTTTCCAGGGAAAAGCGCCGTTGTGTGTATTTTGGGGCCTGTGGCTGGGAGTGGCCAGCTGGCTCCTTAGAATCCACGATACGCAGGATGGTTCCCAGACCCAAGGTGGCACCAGTGCCAAGTCGGGCTGGTTTGTTAGTACCAAGTGGTTCCTGCAATCTGCCATCCAGAAGCGGGGCAGCTGAATTTTGTTTGCCAGAGAAAAAGGATGTTGTTTGTGTTTCGAGGCCTGTGGCTGGCAGTGGACGGCTGGCTCCTGAAAATCCATGATACGCAGCATGGTTCCCAGACCCAAGGTGGCACCAGTGCCAAGTAGGGCTGGTTTCATAGTACCCAGTGGCTCCTGCAATCTGCCATCCAGAAGAGGGGCAGTTGAGTTTTGTTTTCCAGAGAAAAGGGCCGTGGTTTGTGTTTGGGGCCTATGGCTGAGAGTGACCGGCTGGCCCCTGAAAATCCACCATAGGAAGGATGATTCCCAGATCCAAGGTGGCACCAGTGCCATGTTGTGCTGGTGTGATAGTCCCAAGTGGCTCCTGCAATCTGCCATCCAGAAGCGGGGCAGCTGAATTTTGTTTGCCAGAGAAAAAGGCTGTGGTTTTTGTTTGGGGGCCTGTGGCTGGGAGTGGCCGGCTGGCTCCTGAAAATCCATGATACGCAGCATGGTTCCCAGACCCAAGGTGGCACCAGTGCCAAGTGGGGCTGGTTTCACAGTGTCAAGTGCCTCCTGCAATCTCCCATCCAGAAGCGGGGCATCTGAGTTTTGTTTGCCTGTGAAACGGGCCGTTGTTTTTGATTGGGGTCTGTGGCCGAGAGTGTCCAGCTGGCTCCTGACAATCCACAATACGCAGGATGGTTCCCAGACCCAAGGTGGCACCCGTGCCAAGTCGTGCTGGTTTGATAGTACCAAGTGCGTCCTGCAATTTGCCATCCAGAAGAGGGGCAGTTGAGTTTTGTTTGCCAGAGAAAAGCGCCGTTGTTTGTGTTTGGGGTCTTGTGGCTGGGAGTGGCCGACTGGCGCCTTAGAATCTGCGATACGCAGCATGGTTCCCAGACCCAAGGTGGCACCAGTGCCAAGTCGGGCTGGTTTGATAGTACCAAGTGGCTCCTGCAATCTGCCATCCAGAAGCGGGGCAGCTTACTTTTGTTTGCCAGGGAAACGGGCCGAGGTTTGTGTTTGGGGGCCTATGGCTGGGAGTGACCGGCTGGCTCCTGGAAAGCTACAATAGGCAGGATGCTTACCAGACCCATGGTGGCACCAGTGCCAAGTTGGGCTGGTTTGATAGTACCAAGTTGCTCCTGCAATCTGCCATCAAAAAGTTGACAGGCGAGTTTTGTTTTCCAGGGAAAAGCGCCGTTGTTTGTATTTGGGGGCCTGTGGATGGGAGTGGCCGGCTGGCTCCTTAGAACACACGATACGCAGGATGGTTCCCAGACCCAAGGTGGCACCAGTACCAAGTCGGGCTGGTTTGATAATAACAAGTGGATCCTGCAATCTGCCATCCAGAAGCGGGGCAGCTTACTTTTGTTTGCCAGGGAAACGGGCCGAGCTTTGTGTCTGGGGGCCTATGGCTGGGAGTGACCGGCTGGCTCCTGAAAAGCTACGATAGGCAGGATGGTGACCAGACCCATGGTGGCACCAGTGCCAAGTTGGGCTGGTTTGATAGTACCAAGTGGCTCCTGCAATCTGCCATCAAAAAGTTGGCAGGCGAGTTTTGTTTTCCAGGGAAAAGCGCCGTTGTGTGTGTTTTGGGGCCTGTGGCTGGGAGTGGCCAGCTGGCTCCTTAGAATCCACGATACGCAGGATGGTTCCCAGACCCAAGGTGGCACCAGTGCCAAGTCGGGCTGGTTTGTTAGTACCAAGTGGTTCCTGCAATCTGCCATCCAGAAGCGGGGCAGCTGAATTTTGTTTGCCAGAGAAAAAGGCTGTTGTTTGTGTTTCGGGGCCTGTGGCTGGCAGTGGATGGCTGGCTCCTGAAAATCCATGATACGCAGCATGGTTCCCAGACCCAAGGTGGCACCAGTGCCAAGTCGGGCTGGTTTCATAGTACCCAGTGGCTCCTGCAATCTGCCATCCAGAAGAGGGGCAGTTGAATTTTGTTTTCCAGAGAAAAGGGCCGTGGTTTGTGTTTGGGGCCTATGGCTGAGAGTGACCGGCTGGCTCCTGAAAAGCTACGATAGGCAGGATGGTGACCAGACCGATGGTGGCACCAGTGCCAAGTCGGGCTGGTTTGATAATACTAAATAGCTCCTGCAATCTGCCATCCAGACGCGGGGCAGCGGATTTTTGCTTGCTGGAGAAAAGTTCCTTGGGTTTTTTTTGGGGGTATATGGCTGGACGTTGCCGGCTGACTCCTTAAAAACATCGATACGCAGGATGGTTCCCTGACCCAAGGTGGCATCACTGCCAAGTCGGGCTGTTTTCGTAGTACCAAGTGGCTCCTGCAATTTGCCATCCAGAAGAG
Source organism: Melospiza melodia melodia (assembly GCF_035770615.1). Lineage (NCBI taxonomy): Eukaryota > Metazoa > Chordata > Aves > Passeriformes > Passerellidae > Melospiza > Melospiza melodia. Next base: position 41,978,262 of record NC_086197.1, read on the forward strand.
GGGCAGTTGAGTTTTGTTTACCAGAGAAAAGGGCCGTGGTTTGTGTTTTGGGGCATATGGCTGAGAGTGGCCGGCTGGCGCCTGAAAATCCACGATAGGCAGGATGGTTCCCAGAGCCAAGGTGGCACCAGTGCCATGTTGGCCTGGTTTGATAGTACCATGTGGCTCCTGCAATCTGCCATCCAGAAGCGGGGCAGCTTACTTTTGTTTGCCAGGGAAACGGGCCGAGGTATTTGTCTGGGGGCCTATGGCTGGGAGTGACCGGCTGGCTCCTGAAAAGCTACGATAGGCAGGATGGTGACCAGACCCATGGTGGCACCAGTGCCAAGTTGGGCTGGTTTGATAGTACCAAGTGGCTCCTGCAATCTGCCATCAAAAAGTTGGCAGGCGAGTTTTGTTTTCCAGGGTAACGCGCCGTTGTTTTTGTTTAGAGGCCTGTGGCTGGGAGTGTCCGCCTGTCCTCTTAGAATCTACGTTACGCAGCATGGTTCCCAGAGCCAAGGTGGCACCAGTGCCAAGTTGGGCTGGTTTGATAGTAGCAAGTGGTTCCTGCAATCTGCCATCCAGAAGAGGGGCAGCTTACTTTTGTTTGCCAGGGAAACGGGCCGAGGTATTTCTCTGGGGGCCTATGGCAGGGAGTGACCGGCCGGCTCCTGAAAAGCTAAGAGAGGCAGGATGTTTACCAGACCCATGATGGCACCAGTGCCAAGTTGGGCTAATTTGATACTACCAAGTGGCTCCTGCAATCTGCCATCCAGAATCGGGGGTGCTTACTTTTGTTTTCCAGGGAAACGGGCCGAGGTTTGTGTCTGGGGGTTTATGGCTGGGAGTGACCGGCTGGCTCCTGAAAAGCTACGATAGGCAGGATGGTGACCAGACCCATGGTGGCACCAGTGCCAAGTTGGGCTGGTTTGATAGTACCAAGTGGCTCCTGCAATCTGCCATCAAAATGTTGGCAGGCGAGTTTTGTTTTCCAGGGAAAAGCGCCGTTGTTTGTGTTTGGGCGCCTGTGGCTGGGAGTGGCCGGGTGGCTGCTTAGAATCCACGATACGCAGGATGGTTCCCAGACCCAAGGTGGCACCAGTGCCAAGTCGGGCTGTTTTGACACTACCAAGTGGCTCCTGCAATCTGCCATCCAGAATCGGGGCAGCTTAATTTTGTTTGCCAGGGAAACGGTCCGAGGTTTGTGATGGGGGCCTATGGCTGGGAGTGACCGGCTGGCTCCTGAAATGGTACATTTGGCAGGATGGTTCCCAGACCCATAGTGGCACCAGTGCCAAGTTGGGATGATTTGATAGTACCAAGTGGCTCCTGCAATCTGCCATCAAAAAGCTGGCAGGCGAGTTTTGTTTTCCAGGGAAAAGCGCCGTTGTTTGTATTTGGGGGCCTGTGGCTGGGAGTGGCCGCCTGGCGCCTTAGAATCTACGTTACGCAGCATGGTTCCCAGACCCAAAGTGGCACCAGTGTCAAGTTGGGCTGGTTTGATAGTACCAAGTGGCTCCTGCAATCTGCCATCCAGAAGCGGGGTAGCTTACTTTTGTTTGCCAGGGAAACGGGCAGAGCTTTCTGTCTGGGGGCCTATGGTAGGGAGTAACCGGCTGGCTCCTGAAAAGCTACGATAGGCAGGATGGTTCCCAGATCCAAGATGGCACCAGTGCCAAGTCGGGGTGGTTTGATGGTGCAACGTGGCTCCTGCAATCTGCCATCCTGACGCGGGGCAGCGGATTTTTGTTTCCAAGAGAAATGGTCCGTGGTTTGTTTTTGGGGCTATATGGCTGGGCGTGGCCTGCTGGCTCCTTAAAAAGCTACGATAGGCAGGATGGTTCCCTGACCCAAGGTGGCACCAGTGCCAAGTCGGGCGGTTTTCGTAGTACAAAGTGCGTCCTAAAATTTGCCATCCAGAAGAGGGGCAGTTGAGTTTTGTTTACCAGAGAAAAGGGCCGTGGTTTGTTTTTGGGGGCATATGGCTGATAGTGGCCGTCTGGCGCCTGAAAATCCACGATAGGCAGGATGGTTCCCAGACCAGAGGTGGCACCAGTGCCAAGTCGGTCTGGTTTGATAGTACTAAATAGCACCTGCAATCTGCCATGCAGAAGCGGGGCAGCTTACTTTTGTTTGCCAGGGAAACGGGCCGAGGTTTGTGTCTGGGGGCCTATGGCTGGGAGTGACCGCCTGGCTCCTGAAAAGCTACGATAGGCAGGATGGTTACCAGACCCATGGTGGCACCAGTGCCAAGTTGGGCTGGTTTGATAGTACCAAGTGGCTCCTGCAATCTGCCATCAAAAAGCTGGCAGGCGAGTTTTGTTTTCCAGGGAAAAGCGCCGTTGTGTGTGTTTTGGGGCCTGTGGCTGGGAGTGGCCAGCTGGCTCCTTAGAATCCACGATACGCAGGATGGTTCCCAGACCCGAGGTGGCACCAGTGCCAAGTCGGGCTGGTTTGTTAGTACCAAGTGGTTCCTGCAATCTGCCATCCAGAAGCGGGGCAGCTGAATTTTGTTTGCCAGAGAAAAAGGCTGTTGTTTGTGTTTCGGGGCCTGTGGCTGGCAGTGGACGTCTGGCTCCTGAAAATCCATGATACGCAGCATGGTTCCCAGACCCAAGGTGGCACCAGTGCCAAGTAGGGCTGGTTTCATAGTACCCAGTGGCTCCTGCAATCTGCCATCCAGAAGAGGGGCAGTTGAGTTTTGTTTTCCAGGGAAAAGCGCCGTTGTTTGTGTTTGGGGGACTGTGGCTGGGAGTGGCCAGCTGGCTCCTTAGAACACACGATACGCAGGATGGTTCCCAGACCCAAGGTGGCACCAGTGCCAAGTCGGGCTGGTTTGATGGTGAAAAGTGGCTCCTGCAATCTGCCATCCTGAAGCGGGGTAGCTTACATTTGTGTGCCAGGGAAACGGGCCGAGGTTTATGACTGGGGGCCTAGGGCTAGAAGTGACCGGCTGGCTCCTGAAAAGCAACAATAGGCAGGATGGTTCCCAGACCCAAGGTGGCACCAGTGCCAAGTTGGGCTGGTTTGATGGTACCAACTGGCTCCTGCAATCTGCCATCTAAAAGTTGTCAGGCGAGTTTTGTTTTCCAGGGAAAAGCGCCGTTGATTTTGTTTGGAGGCCTGTGGCTGGCAGTGGCTGCCTGTCGTCTTAGAATCCGGGTTACGCAGCATGGTTCCCAGAGCCAAGGTGGCACCAGTGTCAAGTTGGGCTGGTTTGATAGTACCAAGTGGCTCCTGCAATCTGCCATCCAGAAGCGGGGCAGCTTACTTTTGTTTGCCAGGGAAACGGGCCGAGGTATTTGTCTGGGGACCTATGGCTGGGAGTGACCGGCTGGCTCCTGAAAAGCTACGATAGGCAGGATGGTGACCAGACCCATGGTGGCACCAGTGCCAAGTTGGGCTGGTTTGATAGTACCAAGTGGCTCCTGCAATCTGCCATCAAAAAGTTGGCAGGTCAGTTTTGTTTTCCAGGGAAAAGCGCCGTTGTTTGTGTTTGGGGGACTGTGGCTGGGAGTGGCCGGCTGGCTCCTTAGAACACAGGATACGCAGGATGGTTCCCAGACCCAAGGTGGCACCAGTGCCAAGTCGGGCTGGTTTGATAGCACCAAGTGGCTCCTGCAACCTGCCATCCAGAAGCGGGGCAGCTTACTTTTGTTTTCCAGGGAAACGGACCGAGGTTTTTTTCTGGGGGCCTATGGCTGGGAGTGACCGGCTGGCTCCTGAAAAGCTACGATAGGCAGGATGGTGACCAGACCCATGGTGGCACCAGTGCCAAGTTGGGCTGGTTTGATAGTACCAAGTGGCTCCTGCAATCTGCCATCAAAAAGTTGGCAGGCGAGTTTTGTTTTCCAGGGAAAAGCGCCGTTGTGTGTATTTTGGGGCCTGTGGCTGGGAGTGGCCAGCTGGCTCCTGAAAATCCATGATACGCAGCATGGTTCCCAGACCCAAGGTGGCACCAGTGCCAAGTTGGGCTAGTTTCATAGTACCCACTGGCTCCTGCAATCTGCCATCCAGAAGAGGGGCAGTTGAGTTTTGTTTTCCAGAGAAAAGGGCCGTGGTTTGTGTTTGGGGCCTATGGCTGAGAGTGACCGGCTGGCCCCTGAAAATCCACGATAGGAAGGATGGTTCCCAGATCCAAGGTGGCAGCAGTGCCATGTTGTGCTGGTGTGATAGTCCCAAGTGGCTCCTGCAATCTGCCATCCAGAAGTGGGGCAGCTGAATTTTGTTTGCCAGAGAAAAAGGCTGTGGTTTTTGTTTGGGGGCCTATGGCTGGGAGTGGCCGGCTGGCTCCTGAAAATCCATGATACGCAGCATGGTTCCCAGACCCAAGGTGGCACCAGTGCCAAGTGGGGCTGGTTTCACAGTGTCAAGTGCCTCCTGCAATCTCCCATCCAGAAGCGGGGCAGCTGAGTTTTGTTTGCCTGTGAAACGGGCCGTTGTTTTTGATTGGGGTCTGTGGCCGAGAATGTTCAGCTGGCTCCTGACAATCCACAATACGCAGGATGGTTCCCAGACCCAAGGTGGCACCAGTGCCAAGTCTTGCTGGTTTGATAGTACCAAGTGGCTCCTGCAATCTGCCATCCAGAAGCGGTGCAGCTGAGTTTTCTTTGCCAGAGGAAAGGGCCGTGGGTTGTGTTTGGGGGCATATGGCTGGGAGTGGCCGGCTGTCTCATTAAAAAGATCGATACGCAGGATGGTTCCCAGACCCAAGGTGGCACCAGTGCCAAGTCGTGCTGGTTTGATACTACCAAGTGGTTCCTGCAATCTGCCATCCAGAAGCAGGGCAGCTTACTTTTGTTTGCCAGGGAAACGGGCCGTGGGTTTTGTTTGGGGGCATATAGCTGAGAGTGGCCCGCTGGCCCCTGAAAATCCACGCTAGGCAGCATGGTTCCCAGATGCAAGGTGGCACCAGTGCCAAGTCGGGCTGGTTTGATGGTGCAAAGTGGCTCCTGCAATCTGCCATCCAGAAGCGGGGCAGCTGATTTTTGTTTGCCAGAGAAAAATTCCGTGGATTGTTTTTGGGGGCATATTGCTGGGAGTGGCCGGCTGGCTCCTTAAAATGCTCGATACGCATGATGGTTCCCAGGCCCAAGGTGTCACCACTACCAAGTCGGCCTGCGGTTTTAGTATCAAGTTCATCCTGCAATTTGCCATCCAGAAGAGGGGCAGTTGAGTTTTGTTTGCCAGAGAAACGGGCCGAGGTTTCTGTTTGGGGACATATGGCTGAGAGTGGCCGGCTGGCCCCTGAAAATCCACGATACACAACATGGTTCCCAGATCCAAGGTGGCACCAGTGCCAAGTTGGGCTGGTTTGATAGTCCCAAGTGTCTCCTGCAATCTGCCATCCAGAAGCGGGGCAGCTTACTTTTGTTTGCCAGAGAAATAGGCCTAGGTTTTTGTTTGGGGGCCTGTGGCTAGGAGTGGCCTGCTGGCTCCTAAGAATCCACGATACGCAGGATGTTTACCAGACCCATGGTGGCACCAGTGCCAAGTTGGGCTGGTTTGATAGTACCAAGTGGCTCCTGCAAACTCCATCAAAAAGTTGGCAGGCGTGTTTTGTTTTCCAGGGAACAGCGCCGTTGATTTTGTTTGGGGGCCTGTGGCTGGGAGTGGCCGGCTGGCTCCTTAGAATCCACGATACGCAGGATGGTTCCCAGACCCAAGGTGACACCAGTGCCAAGTCGGGCTGGTTTGATTACACCAAGTGGCTCCTGCAATCTGCCATCCAGAAGTGAGGCAGCTAAGTTTTGTTTGCCAGAAAAAAGGGCCGTGGTTTTTGTTGGGGGCCTGTGGCTGGGAGTAGCCGGCTGGCTCCTTAAAATCCACGATAGGCTGGATGGTTCCCAGACCAGAGGTGGCACCAGTGCCAAGTCGGGCTGGTTTGATAGTACCAAGTGGCTCCTGCAATCTGCCATCCAGAAGCGGGGCAGCTTACTTTTGTTTGCCAGGGAAACGGGCCGAGGTTTGTGTCTCGGGGCCTATGGCAGGGAGTGACCGGCTGGCTCCTGAAAAGCTACGATAGGCAGGATGGTGACCAGACCCATGGTGGCACCAGTGGCAAGTTGGGCTGGTTTGATAGTACCAAGTGGCTCCTGCAATCTGCCATCAAAAAGTTGGCAGGCGAGGTTGTTTTCCAGGGAAAAGCGCCGTTGTGTGTGTTTTGGGGCCTGTGGCTGGGAGTGGCCAGCTGGCTCCTTAGAATCCACGATACGCAGGATGGTTCCCAGACCCAAGGTGGCACCAGTGCCAAGTCAGGCTGGTTTGATAGCACCAAGTGGCTCCTGCAATCTGCCATCCAGAAGCGGGGCAGCTGAATTTTGTTTGCCAGAGAAAAAGGCTGTTGTTTGTGTTTCGGGGCCTGTGGCTGGCAGTGGACGGCTGGCTCCTGAAAATCCATGATACGCAGCATGGTTCCCAGACCCAAGGTGGCACCAGTGCCAAGTAGGGCTGGTTTCATAGTACCCAGTGGCTCCTGCAATCTGCCATCCAGAAGAGGGGCAGTTGAGTTTTGTTTTCCAGAGAAAAGGGCCGTGGTTTGTGTTTGGGGCCTATGGCTGAGAGTGACCGGCTGGCCCCTGAAAATCCACGATAGGAAGGATGATTCCCAGATCCAAGGTGGCACCAGTGCCATGTTGTGCTGGTGTGATAGTCCCAAGTGGCTCCTGCAATCTGCCATCCAGAAGCGGGGCAGCTGAATTTTGTTTGCCAGAGAAAAAGGCTGTGGTTTTTGTTTGGGGGCCTATGGCTGGGAGTGGCCGGCTGGCTCCTGAAAATCCATGATACGCAGCATGGTTCCCAGACCCAAGGTGGCACCAGTGCCAAGTGGGGCTGGTTTCACAGTGTCAAGTGCCTCCTGCAATCTCCCATCCAGAAGCGGGGCAGCTGAGTTTTGTTTGCCTGTGAAACGGGCCGTTGTTTTTGATTGGGGTCTGTGGCCGAGAGTGTCCAGCTGGCTCCTGACAATCCACAATACGCAGGATGGTTCCCAGACCCAAGGTGGCACCCGTGCCAAGTCGTGCTGGTTTGATAGTACCAAGTGCGTCCTGCAATTTGCCATCCAGAAGAGGGGCAGTTGAGTTTTGTTTGCCAGAGAAAAGCGCCGTTGTTTGTGTTTGGGGTCTTGTGGCTGGGAGTGGCCGACTGGCGCCTTAGAATCTGCGATACGCAGCATGGTTCCCAGACCCAAGGTGGCACCAGTGCCAAGTCGGGCTGGTTTGATAGTACCAAGTGGCTCCTGCAATCTGCCATCCAGAAGCGGGGCAGCTTACTTTTGTTTGCCAGGGAAACGGGCCGAGGTTTGTGTTTGGGGGCCTATGGCTGGGAGTGACCGGCTGGCTCCTGGAAAGCTACAATAGGCAGGATGCTTACCAGACCCATGGTGGCACCAGTGCCAAGTTGGGCTGGTTTGATAGTACCAAGTTGCTCCTGCAATCTGCCATCAAAAAGTTGGCAGGCGAGTTTTGTTTTCCAGGGAAAAGCGCCGTTGTTTGTATTTGGGGGCCTGTGGCTGGGAGTGGCCGGCTGGCTCCTTAGAATCCACGATACGCAGGATGGTTCCCAGACCCAAGGTGGCACCAGTGCCAAGTCGGGCTGGTTTGATACTACCAAGTGGTTCCTGCAATCTGCCATCCAGAAGCGGGGCAGCTTACTTTTGTTTGCCAGAGAAAAATTCCGTGGATTGTTTTTGGGGGCATATTGCTGGGAGTGGCCGGCTGGCTCCTTAAAATGCTCGATACGCATGATGGTTCCCAGGCCCAAGGTGTCACCACTACCAAGTCGGCCTGCGGTTTTAGTATCAAGTTCATCTTGCAATTTGCCATCCAGAAGAGGGGCAGTTGAGTTTTGTTTGCCAGAGAAACGGGCCGAGGTTTCTGTTTGGGGGCATATGGCTGAGAGTGGCCGGCTGGCCCCTGAAAATCCACGATACACAGCATGGTTCCCAGATCCAAGGTGGCACCAGTGCCAAGTTGGGCTGGTTTGATAGTCCCAAGTGTCTCCTGCAATCTGCCATCCAGAAGCGGGGCAGCTTACTTTTGTTTGCCAGAGAAATAGGCCTAGGTTTTTGTTTGGGGGCCTGTGGCTAGGAGTGGCCGGCTGGCTCCTAAGAATCCACGATACGCAGGATGTTTACCAGACCCATGGTGGCACCAGTGCCAAGTTGGGCTGGTTTGATAGTACCAAGTGGCTCCTGCAAACTCCATCAAAAAGTTGGCAGGCGTGTTTTGTTTTCCAGGGAACAGCGCCGTTGATTTTGTTTGGGGGCCTGTGGCTGGGAGTGGCCGGCTGGCTCCTTAGAATCCACGATACGCAGGATGGTTCCCAGACCCAAGGTGGCACCAGTGCCAAGTCGGGCTGGTTTGATTACACCAAGTGACTCCTGCAATCTGCCATCCAGAAGTGAGGCAGCTAAGTTTTGTTTGCGAGAAAAAAGGGCCGTGGTTTTTGTTGGGGGCCTGTGGCTGGGAGTAGCCGGCTGGCTCCTTAAAATCCACGATAGGCAGGATGGTTCCCAGACCCAAGGTGGCACCAGTGCCAAGTCGGGCTGGTTTGATAGTACCAAGTGGCTCCTGCAATCTGCCATCCAGAAGCAGGGCAGCTGAGTTTTGTTTGCCAGAGAAAAAGGCTGTGGTTTTTGTTTGGGGGCCTGTGGCTGGCAGTGGCCGGCTGGCTCCTGAAAATCCACGATACGCAGCATGGTTCCCAGACCCAAGGTGGCACCAGTACAAAGTGGGGCTCTTTTGACAGTGTCAAGTGCCTCCTGCAATCTCCCATCCAGAAGCGGGGCAGCTGAGTTTTGTTTGCCAGGGAAACGGACCTTTGTTTTTGATTGGGGTCTGTGGCCGAGAGTGGTCGGCTGTCTCCTGACAATCCACAATACGCAGGATGGTTCCCAGACCAAAGGTGGCACCAGTGCCAAGTCGGGCTGGTTTGATAGTACCAAGTGTCTCCTGCAATCTGCCATCCAGAAGCGGGGCAGCTGAGTTTTGTTTGCCAGAGAAAAGGGCCGTGGGTTGTGTTTGGGGGCATATGGCTGGGAGTGGCCACCTGGCTCCTTAAAATGCACGATACGCCGCATGGTAACCAGACGCAAGGTGGCACCTGTGCCAAGTCGGGCTGTTTTTGTAGTACCCAGTGGCTCCTGCAATTTGCCATCCAGAAGCGGGGCAGCTAAATTTTGTTTGCTAGAGAAAAGGGCTGTGGTTTGTGTTTGGGGGCCTATGGCCGAGAGTGGTAGGCTGGCCCCTGAAAATCAACGATAGGCAGGATGGTTCCCAGATACAAGGTGGCACCAGTGCCAAGTAAGGCTGGTTGTATGGTTCAAAGTGACTCCTGCAATCTGCCATCCAGAAGCGGGACAGCTGAGTTTTTTTTGCCAGAGAAAAGGTCCGTGGTTTCTTTTTGGGGCATACGGCTGGGAATTTCCGGCTGGCTCCTTAAAATGCTCGATACGCAGGATGGTTCCCAGAGCCAAGGTGGCACCACTGCCAAGTCGGGCTCTTTTTGTAGTACCAAGTGCGTCCTGCAATTTGCCATCCAGAAGAGGGGCAGTTGAGTTTTGTTTGCCAGAGAAAAGGGCCGAGGTTTGTGTTTGGGAGCATATGGCTGGGAATGACCGGCTGGCCCCTGAAAATCCACGATACGCCGGATGGTTCCCAGATCCAAGATGGTACCATTACCAAGTCGGGCTGCTTTGATAGTCCCAAGTGGCTCCTGCAAACTGCCACACCAGAAGCGGGGCAGCTGAGTTTTGTTTGCCAGGGAAATGGGCCGTTGTTTGTGTTTGGGGGCCTGTGGCTGGGAGTGTTCGGCTGGTTCCTGAATATGTACGATACGCAGGATTGTTCCCAGATCCAAGGTGGCAGCAGTGCCATGTTGTGCTGGTGTGATAGTCCCAAGTGGCTCCTGCAATCTGCCATCAAGAAGTGGGGCAGCTGATTTTTGTTTGCCAGAGAAAAGGTCCGTGGTTTGTGTTTGGGGGCATATGGCTGAGAGTGGCCGGCTGGCCCCTGAAAATCCACGATACACAGGATGGTTCCCAGATCCAAGGTGGCACCTGTGCCAAGTCGGGCTGATTTGATAGTACTAAGTAGCTCCTGCAATCTGCCATCCAGAAGCGGGGCAGCTTACTTTTGTTTGCCAGGGAAACGGGCCGAGGTTTCTGTTTGGGGGCCTATGGCTGGGAGTGACCGGCTGGCTCCTGAAAAGCTACAATAGGCAGGATGGTTCCCAGAGCCAAGGTGGCACCAGTGCCAAGTTGGGCTGGTTTGATAGTACCAAGTGGCTCCTGCAATCTGCCATCCAGAAGCAGGGCAGCTGAGTTTTGTTTGCCAGAGAAAAGGGCTTGGTTTGTGTTTGGGGGCATATGGCTGTGTGTGGCCAGCTGGCTCCTTAAAATGCACGATATGCAACATGGCTCCCAGACCCATAGTGGCACCAGTGCCAAGTCGGGCTGGTTTGATAGTACCAAGTGGCTCCTGCAATCTTCCATGATCACGTGGAGAAATACTTTCTGGTTTCAGCCTCATGCTCTTTCTTCTCTCCCTCAACTTCTCTATCACCTCTCATCTGGTTCACATGCGCTGTCTTCAAGGTCCACAGGCTACTTTTCACAGAATCTTCTGGCCTGATGAAGTAAGAATGATGAATAGAACAGAGCTGGGATCTATTTTCCAGTTTGGATAAAATGCATTCTGCACACAAATCCAAGGAGAACGTGCTGCCCCAATGCCCAGAAAATCTTTCACTCCTGCTAGTGTTCTACGTCAACCGCAACTTAGTCTGAAAGAAAAGCTTTTTCTCTGAGAGCATCTGAGAGGTTTGCATGAAGCACTGATATCTGACATATGCAATTTTGAATAGGAGAGGAAAAAGAAAATGGCAAGGAGTTTTTAATTTTAGTGGTTTCAATTTTAATTTCCGTGCACTTTTTCAAAACTTGTCAGCTCAAATGCCCATCAACATCTTTTAGTCATCTGTAAGTCAGTATTCATATAAAATGTGCTTCAAATCCAAAGAATTTCAAATTTGCACTCCAAGCTTCTATGCCTAGATTTATGATTTCCTACACATATTAGATGAAAGGAAGGCCTTTTTTACTGTGGGAGTGCTGGAACACTGGAACAGGTTGCCCAGAGAAGTTGTGGGTGTCCCATCCCTGAAAGTATTCAAGGTCACCTTGGACGGGGCTTGGAGCAGCAACAAAGGAGAAGCTTGATGGTAGAGAAACAAAGTTGGACTATAGAAGAAACTCGGATTGAAGTATAGGATCAAGTTTTCTCTCAGCTCTTGGGGTAAATTCAAAGTTGTACAAAATGACATTTATCTGTGCTATTCACTACTGTAACAGAAAGTTTCATGAAAACTGTACAGAAGATAGTAAATTTTAAAAGAGATAAGAATTACAGCATAAAATCCATGGGATAGGTTACAACATGAGACACTCTCTAAGAGAAAATCTCTTTGTTTCAGCACTTCATCGGGGTAAGATTTCATGAAGTGCCAAAGAAGGCGGCAAAATATCATTCGGGACATTATTTACTGGAATTCAGCCTGGCCATTAGTAGGAACTGCCTTTGAACATATCATGTAGATATACCACACACACTTTCCCTTCACTGAAAAATTACTGTTTACAACAAATAAGCAATTGACGATCAAAATTGATTGAAAGCATCTTAAACATGTCAAGTATTTCATTGTAGATGATCTGTGATCCAAATGCTTCTTCCACCTTCGAGAGGGACAGAAGAATTCTTCCATATCATGATGGTTTAAAATTGTATCAACCAATGTTTTCTGCTGAAAAGATATCATCTATTTTTTTCTATTTTTGGAAGAAAATATTCCTAGACATACAACAGGTGAGAACTAAGTAATTTTAAAGAAACAAATGAAATGAAAATATTCTGTAAATAGAATGAAATGAAAAGCTGTGTTTTAAATAGGAGCTAAATATTAAACAGAATTTTTGTACCAGGCATTTGAATTACTGCACCAGCTCTTTTGCCCATCAAGAGAGGCATTTAGCATTTCAGTCTTTTCCAAGGTGTTCATGATCTGCTATGCTGATCTCTGTGTGTGCCTAGGTGTGTGTGGAGGGGGGGGCATATGAAGGGGAGTGTGTATGTTTGCTTTACAATTGTTGTGGCAGATTCATGCCTCAGCTCCACATTTTGTTTTAAAAAGGTCACACCGAGTGGATATGAAGTTTACTATCAACAAGAGATCGATTCCCAAATCATCCATTTGACTCTCCCTTATAAATCATGTGCTTTGTTGCATATTTTATCAAATATACTTTCAAGCCAGATGGAGGAAGGAGGATGTGGGAATCCCTCCACCATCTTGCAACTTTTATGTAAGTAGGTTTTCAAGAAAATCATCATTTCTCTTTTAAATATGTCTGGAACAGGCATGATGGTAGTGTCAACCTGTTGGAGTTTTTGTTGCTGGAAGAAGTTGTACAAAAGGATTGGTTTTTACATTGACCAGTTACTGAATCAAGCGCAGGAATACATTGGAAATTTAGCTGGGGGTTCCTTTTCCCAGCAGACTACTTCTAGAACGAGCTTGTACACTGAAGCTGACTCTTTTGCTCTCTTTTTGTTTCTTTCCTATTTTCTTGGCTTCTTTGCCACTATCTAGACAATTTTGGAACTTTGTTCCCAACTAAAATGGTTTCAATAGTCTGATTGTGATCATACATTTTTACAAGGAATTTTTAAAATCTTTCCTCGAGTCCAGAAAGTCAAGGACTTAGATCTTTTTCTTCCCTTATCAATATTGCCATGAAATTGATAAATAAAGACCAACTCTTTATTTTTGTTTTTAACCCACGTAGATAATTCCCATCCATTAATCCATTTTGTGGACCAATAGCTGCCATTCTGTTGGAAGCTGTCACTTCTTAACAATAGGCATTCTGTGACTATGTTGACTGCACTTTGGGTGAAGATCCTAACTGGTCTTAGATATACATAGGGAGAAATTTGCTCAGCCAGTGTCAGTCTTAAGCATGCGTATCAGAAGATCTTTCTAGAGCTGGGAATTTTCCCATGAAAGGGATTCAGTTAGGGAAGAGACACTTGTGCCAGAGTTTTACATTCTTCTTGAACACTGCTTAAGGAACTTAGATGCCATGTCCATTTGGATCTCTGTCTGCACAGAACTTTGTCATGCCAGCGCTTTGAAATGCATCTTGAAGAGAATTCACTAGCACAGAATGAAAGAGAGTGGAAGGGGTTGGTGGGGCTAACCAGGCCCAACCCCCCTGCCTAAACCAGGATACCTAGAGCCTCTTGCCCAGGATTCTATCTGGGTGTACTTTTAATGTCTTCGAAGATCCAGGCTCCACAATCTTTCTGGGCAGTCTGTGCCGTGGTTCAGTCACCCTGACAGTAAAGAAACATTTACTGATGTTCAAAGGCAATCTCCTGTATTTCAGTGTGTGCCCACTGCCTCTTGTCTTTTCCCTCAGCATCACTGAAAAGACACTGATTCCCTCCCCTTTGCACTATTGCTTCCATATGTATGTGTGATGCCATGTAGAGGTATGTCAAAAACCTCCCTGAAGCCCAGGCAGATAATATTCCCTTCATCTACCAGTCAAGTTGATTCATCAGAGGAGTTTAAAGTGATGTCCAGCATGAAATTCCCCTGAAAAATCATGCTAACTACATTATTTGGTCATCTGTCATGTGCCTGGCAAGGATTTCCAGGAAGAGCTGCTTCATCAACTTCCTGGGGATAAAAAAGAGGCTGGCTGGTTTGTACTATGGCGAGTCCTCTTAATTGCCTTTTTTGAAGATGGGTGTCATTTGCTAACATCCACTCTTTAGCTCCTCTTCTCATCTACACCTCGGCAAAACGCTTTTCCACTATGTCTGGCTAGGAAAAACTGTGCCAGCACAGAAAACATCTCCCATCGTGTTCTAGAAGTTGCACGGATGTCTGCCAAGTGTTTGGCAGGAAGAAAAGAAAAGTTGTCCAAAACAGCTTCCAATCGAATGTTCCTGTGATTGGAAAAGTCAGGAGAGTGCAAAGGTACTGTTTTCTATCAGTTGGCAAGGTGCGCACACAATCCCAGTGTTGTACAGCTTGCTTCTTCACCTTCCCGAAGCTGCCGCTCTCGCCGGCTGCCGGAGCCCAAGAAGCGGCTTCTTCGCGCAAAGACGATTGTGCCGCTCACAGTGCTCTCCTTAGCGCGGCTTCTGCCGAAAGACGCCCGGCAGCGGCTCTTACCTCCGGAGAGCATCCTACCTTCGTCTTTCGCGTCTTTTGTAGTCTACATCTTAGCAAAACGCTTCTCCACTATGTCTGGCTAGGAAAAACTGTGCCAGCACAGAAAACATCTCCCATCGTGTTCTAGAAGTTGCACGGATGTCTGCCAAGTGTTTGGCAGGAAGAAAAGAAAAGTTGTCCAAAACAGCTTCCAATCGAATGTTCCTGTGATTGGAAAAGTCAGGAGAGTGCAAAGGTACTGTTTTCTATCAGTTGGCAAGGTGCGCACACAATCCCAGTGTTGTACAGCTTGCTTCTTCACCTTCCCGAAGCTGCCGCTCTCGCCGGCTCCCGGAACCGAAGAAGCGGCTTCTTCGCGCAAAGACGATTGTGCCGCTCACAGTGCTCTCCTTAGCGCGGCTTCTGCCGAAAGACGCCCGGCAGCGGCTCTTACCTCCGGAGAGCATCCTACCTTCGTCTTTCGCGTCTTTTGTAGTCTACATCTTAGCAAAACGCTTTTCCACTATGTCTGGCTAGGAAAAACTGTGCCAGCACAGAAAACATCTCCCATCGTGTTCTAGAAGTTGCACGGATGTCTGCCAAGTGTTTGGCAGGAAGAAAAGAAAAGTTGTCCAAAACAGCTTCCAATCGAATGTTCCTGTGATTGGAAAAGTCAGGAGAGTGCAAAGGTACTGTTTTCTATCAGTTGGCAAGGTGCGCACACAATCCCAGTGTTGTACAGCTTGCTTCTTCACCTTCCCGAAGCTGCCGCTCTCGCCGGCTGCCGGAGCCCAAGAAGCGGCTTCTTCGCGCAAAGACGATTGTGCCGCTCACAGTGCTCTCCTTAGCGCGGCTTCTGCCGAAAGACGCCCGGCAGCGGCTCTTACCTCCGGAGAGCATCCTACCTTCGTCTTTCGCGTCTTTTGTAGTCTACATCTTAGCAAAACGCTTTTCCACTATGTCTGGCTAGGAAAAACTGTGCCAGCACAGAAAACATCTCCCATCGTGTTCTAGAAGTTGCACGGATGTCTGCCAAGTGTTTGGCAGGAAGAAAAGAAAAGTTGTCCAAAACAGCTTCCAATCGAATGTTCCTGTGATTGGAAAAGTCAGGAGAGTGCAAAGGTACTGTTTTCTATCAGTTGGCAAGGTGCGCACACAATCCCAGTGTTGTACAGCTTGCTTCTTCACCTTCCCGAAGCTGCCGCTCTCGCCGGCTCCCGGAACCGAAGAAGCGGCTTCTTCGCGCAAAGACGATTGTGCCGCTCACAGTGCTCTCCTTAGCGCGGCTTCTGCCGAAAGACGCCCGGCAGCGGCTCTTACCTCCGGAGAGCATCCTACCTTCGTCTTTCGCGTCTTATGTAGTCTACACCTCGGCAAAAAGCTTTTCCACTATGTCTGGCTAGGAAAAACTGTGCCAGCACAGAAAACATCTCCCATCGTGTTCTAGAAGTTGCACGGATGTCTGCCAAGTGTTTGGCAGGAAGAAAAGAAAAGTTGTCCAAAACAGCTTCCAATCGAATGTTCCTGTGATTGGAAAAGTCAGGAGAGTGCAAAGGTACTGTTTTCTATCAGTTGGCAAGGTGCGCACACAATCCCAGTGTTGTACAGCTTGCTTCTTCACCTTCCCGAAGCTGCCGCTCTCGCCGGCTCCCGGAACCGAAGAAGCGGCTTCTTCGCGCAAAGACGATTGTGCCGCTCACAGTGCTCTCCTTAGCGCGGCTTCTGCCGAAAGACGCCCGGCAGCGGCTCTTACCTCCGGAGAGCATCCTACCTTCGTCTTTCGCGTCTTATGTAGTCTACACCTCGGCAAAACGCTTTTCCACTATGTCTGGCTAGGAAAAACTGTGCCAGCACAGAAAACATCTCCCATCGTGTTCTAGAAGTTGCACGGATGTCTGCCAAGTGTTTGGCAGGAAGAAAAGAAAAGTTGTCCAAAACAGCTTCCAATCGAATGTTCCTGTGATTGGAAAAGTCAGGAGAGTGCAAAGGTACTGTTTTCTATCAGTTGGCAAGGTGCGCACACAATCCCAGTGTTGTACAGCTTGCTTCTTCACCTTCCCGAAGCTGCCGCTCTCGCCGGCTGCCGGAGCCCAAGAAGCGGCTTCTTCGCGCAAAGACGATTGTGCCGCTCACAGTGCTCTCCTTAGCGCGGCTTCTGCCGAAAGACGCCCGGCAGCGGCTCTTACCTCCGGAGAGCATCCTACCTTCGTCTTTCGCGTCTTTTGTAGTCTACATCTTAGCAAAACGCTTTTCCACTATGTCTGGCTAGGAAAAACTGTGCCAGCACAGAAAACATCTCCCATCGTGTTCTAGAAGTTGCACGGATGTCTGCCAAGTGTTTGGCAGGAAGAAAAGAAAAGTTGTCCAAAACAGCTTCCAATCGAATGTTCCTGTGATTGGAAAAGTCAGGAGAGTGCAAAGGTACTGTTTTCTATCAGTTGGCAAGGTGCGCACACAATCCCAGTGTTGTACAGCTTGCTTCTTCACCTTCCCGAAGCTGCCGCTCTCGCCGGCTGCCGGAGCCCAAGAAGCGGCTTCTTCGCGCAAAGACGATTGTGCCGCTCACAGGGCTCCCCTTAGCGCGGCTTCTGCCGAAAGACGCCCGGCAGCGGCTCTTACCTCCTGAGAGTGGCAGCTTCGGGAAGGTGAAGAAGCAAGCTGTACAACACTGGGATTGTGTGCGCACCTTGCCAACTGATAGAAAACAGTACCTTTGCACTCTCCTGACTTTTCCAATCACAGGAACATTCGATTGGAAGCTGTTTTGGACAACTTTTCTTTTCTTCCTGCCAAACACTTGGCAGACATCCGTGCAACTTCCAGAACACGATGGGAGATGTTTTCTGTGCTGGCACAGTTTTTCCTAGCCAGACATAGTGGAAAAGCGTTTTGCTAAGATGTAGACTACAAAAGACGCGAAAGACGAAGGTAGGATGCTCTCCGGAGGTAAGAGCCGCTGCCGGGCGTCTTTCGGCAGAAGCCGCGCTAAGGAGAGCACTGTGAGCGGCACAATCGTCTTTGCGCGAAGAAGCCGCTTCTTGGGCTCCGGCAGCCGGCGAGAGCGGCAGCTTCGGGAAGGTGAAGAAGCAAGCTGTACAACACTGGGATTGTGTGCGCACCTTGCCAACTGATAGAAAACAGTACCTTTGCACTCTCCTGACTTTTCCAATCACATGAACATTCGATTGGAAGCCGTTTTGAACAACTTTTCTTTTCTTCCTGCCAAACACTTGGCAGACATCCGTGCAACTTCTAGAACACGATGGGAGATGTTTTCTGTGCTGGCACAGTTTTTCCTAGCCAGACATAGTGGAAAAGCGTTTTGCCGAGGTGTAGATGAGAAGAGGAGCGAAAGACGAAGGTAGGATGCTCTCCGGAGGTACGAGCCGCTGCCGGGCGTCTTTCGGCAGAAGCCGCGCTAAGGAGAGCCCTGTGAGCGGCACAATCGTCTTTGCGCGAAGAAGCCGCTTCTTGGGCTCCGGCAGCCGGCGAGAGCGGCAGCTTCGGGAAGGTGAAGAAGCAAGCTGTACAACACTGGGATTGTGTGCGCACCTTGCCAACTGATAGAAAACAGTACCTTTGCACTCTCCTGACTTTTCCAATCACAGGAACATTCGATTGGAAGCTGTTTTGGACAACTTTTCTTTTCTTCCTGCCAAACACTTGGCAGACATCCGTGCAACTTCTAGAACACGATGGGAGATGTTTTCTGTGCTGGCACAGTTTTTCCTAGCCAGACATAGTGGAAAAGCGTTTTGCTAAGATGTAGACGGCAACAGAGGCTAAAGAGTGGATGTTAGCAAATGACACCCATCTTCAAAAAAGGCAATTAAGAGGACTCGCCATAGTACAAACCAGCCAGCCTCTTTTTTATCCCCAGGAAGTTGATGAAGCAGCTCTTCCTGGAAATCCTTGCCAGGCACATGACAGATGACCAAATAATGTAGTTAGCATGATTTTTCAGGGGAATTTCATGCTGAACATCACTTTAAACTCCTCTGATGAATCAACTTGACTGGTAGATGAAGGGAATATTATCTGCCTGGGCTTCAGGGAGGTTTTTGACATACCTCTACATGGCATCACACATACATATGGAAGCAATAGTGCAAAGGGGAGGGAATCAGTGTCTTTTCAGTGATGCTGAGGGAAAAGACAAGAGGCAGTGGGCACACACTGAAATACAGGAGATTGCCTTTGAACATCAGTAAATGTTTCTTTACTGTCAGGGTGACTGAACCACGGCACAGACTGCCCAGAAAGATTGTGGAGCCTGGATCTTTGAAGACATTAAAAGTACACCCAGATAGAATCCTGGGCAAGAGGCTCTAGGTATCCTGGTTTAGGCAGGGGGGTTGGGCCTGGTTAGCCCCACCAACCCCTTCCACTCTCTTTCATTCTGTGCTAGTGAATTCTCTTCAAGATGCATTTCAAAGCGCTGGCATGACAAAGTTCTGTGCAGACAGAGATCCAAATGGACATGGCATCTAAGTTCCTTAAGCAGTGTTCAAGAAGAATGTAAAACTCTGGCACAAGTGTCTCTTCCCTAACTGAATCCCTTTCATGGGAAAATTCCCAGCTCTAGAAAGATCTTCTGATACGCATGCTTAAGACTGACACTGGCTGAGCAAATTTCTCCCTATGTATATCTAAGACCAGTTAGGATCTTCACCCAAAGTGCAGTCAACATAGTCACAGAATGCCTATTGTTAAGAAGTGACAGCTTCCAACAGAATGGCAGCTATTGGTCCACAAAATGGATTAATGGATGGGAATTATCTACGTGGGTTAAAAACAAAAATAAAGAGTTGGTCTTTATTTATCAATTTCATGGCAATATTGATAAGGGAAGAAAAAGATCTAAGTCCTTGACTTTCTGGACTCGAGGAAAGATTTTAAAAATTCCTTGTAAAAATGTATGATCACAATCAGACTATTGAAACCATTTTAGTTGGGAACAAAGTTCCAAAATTGTCTAGATAGTGGCAAAGAAGCCAAGAAAATAGGAAAGAAACAAAAAGAGAGCAAAAGAGTCAGCTTCAGTGTACAAGCTCGTTCTAGAAGTAGTCTGCTGGGAAAAGGAACCCCCAGCTAAATTTCCAATGTATTCCTGCGCTTGATTCAGTAACTGGTCAATGTAAAAACCAATCCTTTTGTACAACTTCTTCCAGCAACAAAAACTCCAACAGGTTGACACTACCATCATGCCTGTTCCAGACATATTTAAAAGAGAAATGATGATTTTCTTGAAAACCTACTTACATAAAAGTTGCAAGATGGTGGAGGGATTCCCACATCCTCCTTCCTCCATCTGGCTTGAAAGTATATTTGATAAAATATGCAACAAAGCACATGATTTATAAGGGAGAGTCAAATGGATGATTTGGGAATCGATCTCTTGTTGATAGTAAACTTCATATCCACTCGGTGTGACCTTTTTAAAACAAAATGTGGAGCTGAGGCATGAATCTGCCACAACAATTGTAAAGCAAACATACACACTCCCCTTCATATGCCCCCCCCTCCACACACACCTAGGCACACACAGAGATCAGCATAGCAGATCATGAACACCTTGGAAAAGACTGAAATGCTAAATGCCTCTCTTGATGGGCAAAAGAGCTGGTGCAGTAATTCAAATGCCTGGTACAAAAATTCTGTTTAATATTTAGCTCCTATTTAAAACACAGCTTTTCATTTCATTCTATTTACAGAATATTTTCATTTCATTTGTTTCTTTAAAATTACTTAGTTCTCACCTGTTGTATGTCTAGGAATATTTTCTTCCAAAAATAGAAAAAAATAGATGATATCTTTTCAGCAGAAAACATTGGTTGATACAATTTTAAACCATCATGATATGGAAGAATTCTTCTGTCCCTCTCGAAGGTGGAAGAAGCATTTGGATCACAGATCATCTACAATGAAATACTTGACATGTTTAAGATGCTTTCAATCAATTTTGATCGTCAATTGCTTATTTGTTGTAAACAGTAATTTTTCAGTGAAGGGAAAGCGTGTGTGGTATATCTACATGATATGTTCAAAGGCAGTTCCTACTAATGGCCAGGCTGAATTCCAGTAAATAATGTCCCGAATGATATTTTGCCGCCTTCTTTGGCACTTCATGAAATCTTACCCCGATGAAGTGCTGAAACAAAGAGATTTTCTCTTAGAGAGTGTCTCATGTTGTAACCTATCCCATGGATTTTATGCTGTAATTCTTATCTCTTTTAAAATTTACTATCTTCTGTACAGTTTTCATGAAACTTTCTGTTACAGTAGTGAATAGCACAGATAAATGTCATTTTGTACAACTTTGAATTTACCCCAAGAGCTGAGAGAAAACTTGATCCTATACTTCAATCCGAGTTTCTTCTATAGTCCAACTTTGTTTCTCTACCATCAAGCTTCTCCTTTGTTGCTGCTCCAAGCCCCGTCCAAGGTGACCTTGAATACTTTCAGGGATGGGACACCCACAACTTCTCTGGGCAACCTGTTCCAGTGTTCCAGCACTCCCACAGTAAAAAAGGCCTTCCTTTCATCTAATATGTGTAGGAAATCATAAATCTAGGCATAGAAGCTTGGAGTGCAAATTTGAAATTCTTTGGATTTGAAGCACATTTTATATGAATACTGACTTACAGATGACTAAAAGATGTTGATGGGCATTTGAGCTGACAAGTTTTGAAAAAGTGCACGGAAATTAAAATTGAAACCACTAAAATTAAAAACTCCTTGCCATTTTCTTTTTCCTCTCCTATTCAAAATTGCATATGTCAGATATCAGTGCTTCATGCAAACCTCTCAGATGCTCTCAGAGAAAAAGCTTTTCTTTCAGACTAAGTTGCGGTTGACGTAGAACACTAGCAGGAGTGAAAGATTTTCTGGGCATCGGGGCAGCACGTTCTCCTTGGATTTGTGTGCAGAATGCATTTTATCCAAACTGGAAAATAGATCCCAGCTCTGTTCTATTCATCATTCTTACTTCATCAGGCCAGAAGATTCTGTGAAAAGTAGCCTGTGGACCTTGAAGACAGCGCATGTGAACCAGATGAGAGGTGATAGAGAAGTTGAGGGAGAGAAGAAAGAGCATGAGGCTGAAACCAGAAAGTATTTCTCCACGTGATCATGGAAGATTGCAGGAGCCACTTGGTACTATCAAACCAGCCCAACTTGGCACTGGTGCCACCTTGGGTCTGGGAGCCATGTTGCATATCGTGCATTTTAAGGAGCCAGCTGGCCACACGCAGCCATATGCCCCCAAACACAAACCAAGGCCCTTTTCTCTGGCAAACAAAACTCAGCTGCCCTGCTTCTGGATGGCAGATTGCAGGAACCACTTGGTACTATCAAACCAGCCCAACTTGGCACTGGTGCCACCATGGGTCTGGTCACCATCCTGCCTATTGTAGCTTTTCAGGAGCCAGCCGGTCACTCTCAGCCATAGGCCCCCAAACACAAACCTCGGCCCGTTTCCCTGGCAAACAAAAGTAAGCTGCCCCGCTTCTGGATGGCAGATTGCAGGAGCTACTTAGTACTATCAAATCAGCCCGACTTGGCACAGGTGCCACCTTGGATCTGGGAACCATCCTGTGTATCGTGGATTTTCAGGGGCCACCCAGCCACTCTCAGCCATATGCCCCCAAAAACAAACCACGGACCTTTTCTCTGGCAAACAAAACTCAACTGCCCCTCTTCTGGATGGCAAATTTTAGGACGCACTTTGTACTACGAAAACCGCCCGACGTGGCACTGGTGCCACCTTGTGTCAGGGAACCATCCTGCATATCGAGCTTTTTAAGGAGCCAGCCGGCCAGGCCCAGCCATATACCCCCAAAAACAAACCACGGACCATTTCTCATGGAAACAAAAATCCGCTGCCCCGCGTCTGGATGGCAGATTGCAGGAGCCACTTTGCACCATCAAACCAGCCCGACTTGGCACTGGTGCCACCTTGGGTCTGGGAACAATCCTGCGTATCGTACATATTCAGGAACCAGCCGAACACTCCCAGCCACAGGCCCCCAAACACAAACAACGGCCCATTTCCCTGGCAAACAAAACTCAGCTGCCCCGCTTCTGGATGGCAGTTTGCAGGAGCCACTTGGGACTATCAAACCAGCCCGACTTGGCACTGGTGCCACCTTGGGTCTGGGAACCATCCTGCGTATGGTGGATTCTAAGGAGCCAGCCGGCCACTCCCAGCCACAGGCCCCCAACAAAAACCACGGCCCTTTTTTCTGGCAAACAAAACTTAGCTGCCTCACTTCTGGATGGCAGATTGCAGGAGCCACTTGGTGTAATCAAACCAGCCCGACTTGGCACTGGTGCCACCTTGGGTCTGGGAACCATCCTGCGTATCGTGGATTCTAAGGAGCCAGCCGGCCACTCCCAGCCACAGGCCCCCAAACAAAATCAACGGCGCTGTTCCCTGGAAAACAAAACACGCCTGCCAACTTTTTGATGGAGTTTGCAGGAGCCACTTGGTACTATCAAACCAGCCCGACTTGGCACTGGTGTCACCTTGGGTCTGGGAAACATCCTGCGTATCGTGGATTCTTAGGAGCCAGCCGGCCACTCCTAGCCACAGGCCCCCAGACAAAAACCTAGGCCTATTTCTCTGGCAAACAAAAGTAAGCTGCCCCGCTTCTGGATGGCAGATTGCAGGAGCCACTTGGTACTATCAAACCAGCCCAACTTGGCACTGGTGCCACCTTGGCTCTGGGAACCATCCTGCCTATTGTAGCTTTTCAGGAGCCAGCCGGTCACTCCCAGCCATAGGCCCCCAAACAGAAACCTCGGCCCGTTTCCCTGGCAAACAAAAGTAAGCTGCCCCGCTTCTGGATGGCAGATTGCAGGAGCTACTTAGTACTATCAAATCAGCCCGACTTGGCACAGGTGCCACCTTGGATCTGGGAACCATCCTGTGTATCGTGGATTTTCAGGGGCCAGCCGGCCACTCTCAGCCATATGCCCCCAAACACAAACCACGGACCTTTTCTCTGGCAAACAAAAATCAGCTGCCCCACTTCTGGATGGCAGATTGCAGGAGCCACTTGGGACTATCACACCAGCACAACATGGCACTGCTGCCACCTTGGATCTGGGAACAATCCTGCGTATCGTACATATTCAGGAACCAGCCGAACACTCCCAGCCACAGGCCCCCAAACACAAACAACGGCCCATTTCCCTGGCAAACAAAACTCAGCTGCCCCGCTTCTGGTGTGGCAGTTTGCAGGAGCCACTTGGGACTATCAAAGCAGCCCGACTTGGTAATGGTACCATCTTGGATCTGGGAACCATCCGGCGTATCGTGGATTTTCAGGGGCCAGCCGGTCATTCCCAGCCATATGCTCCCAAACACAAACCTCGGCCCTTTTCTCTGGCAAACAAAACTCAACTGCCCCTCTTCTGGATGGCAAATTGCAGGACGCACTTGGTACTACAAAAAGAGCCCGACTTGGCAGTGGTGCCACCTTGGCTCTGGGAACCATCCTGCGTATCGAGCATTTTAAGGAGCCAGCCGGCAATTCCCAGCCGTATGCCCCAAAAAGAAACCACGGACCTTTTCTCTGGCAAAAAAAACTCAGCTGTCCCGCTTCTGGATGGCAGATTGCAGGAGTCACTTTGAACCATACAACCAGCCTTACTTGGCACTGGTGCCACCTTGGATCTGGGAACCATCCTGCCTATCGTTGATTTTCAGGGGCCAGCCTACCACTCTCGGCCATAGGCCCCCAAACACAAACCACAGCCCTTTTCTCTAGCAAACAAAATTTAGCTGCCCCGCTTCTGGATGGCAAATTGCAGGAGCCACTGGGTACTACAAAAACAGCCCGACTTGGCACTGGTGCCACCTTGCGTCTGGTTACCATGCGGCGTATCGTGCATTTTAAGGAGCCAGGTGGCCACTCCCAGCCATATGCCCCCAAACACAACCCACGGCCCTTTTCTCTGGCAAACAAAACTCAGCTGCCCCGCTTCTGGATGGCAGATTGCAGGAACCACTTGGTACTATCAAACCAGCCCGACTTGGCACTGGTGCCACCTTTGGTCTGGGAACCATCCTGCGTATTGTGGATTGTCAGGAGACAGCCGACCACTCTCGGCCACAGACCCCAATCAAAAACAAAGGTCCGTTTCCCTGGCAAAAAAAACTCAGCTGTCCCGCTTCTGGATGGGAGATTGCAGGAGGCACTTGACACTGTCAAACGAGCCCCACTTTGTACTGGTGCCACCTTGGGTCTGGGAACCATGCTGCGTATCGTGGATTTTCAGGAGCCAGCCGGCCACTGCCAGACACAGGCCCCCAAACAAAAACCACAGCCTTTTTCTCTGGCAATAAAAACTCAGCTGCCCCGCTTCTGGATGGCAGATTGCAGGAGCCACTTGGTACTATCAAACCAGCCCGACTTGGCACTGGTGCCACCTTGGGTCTGGGAACCATCCTGCCTATCGTGGATTTTAAGGAGCCAGCCGGCTACTCCCAGCCACAGGCCCCCAACAAAAACCACGGCCCTTTTTTCTCGCAAACAAAACTTAGCTGCCTCACTTCTGGATGGCAGATTGCAGGAGTCACTTGGTGTAATCAAACCAGCCCGACTTGGCACTGGTGCCACCTTGGGTCTGGGAACCATCCTGCGTATCGTGGATTCTAAGGAGCCAGCCGGCCACTCCCAGCCACAGGCCCCCAAACAAAATCAACGGCGCTGTTCCCTGGAAAACAAAACACGCCTGCCAACTTTTTGATGGAGTTTGCAGGAGCCACTTGGTACTATCAAACCAGCCCAACTTGGCACTGGTGCCACCATGGGTCTGGTAAACATCCTGCGTATCGTGGATTCTTAGGAGCCAGCCGGCCACTCCTAGCCACAGGCCCCCAAACAAAAACCTAGGCCTATTTCTCTGGCAAACAAAAGTAAGCTGCCCCGCTTCTGGATGGCAGATTGCAGGAGACACTTGGGACTATCAAACCAGCCCAACTTGGCACTGGTGCCACCTTGGATCTGGGAACCATGCTGTGTATCGTGGATTTTCAGGGGCCAGCCGGCCACTCTCAGCCATATGCCCCCAAACAGAAACCTCGGCCCGTTTCTCTGGCAAACAAAACTCAACTGCCCCTCTTCTGGATGGCAAATTGCAAGATGAACTTGATACTAAAACCGCAGGCCGACTTGGTAGTGGTGACACCTTGGGCCTGGGAACCATCATGCGTATCGAGCATTTTAAGGAGCCAGCCGGCCACTCCCAGCAATATGCCCCCAAAAACAATCCACGGAATTTTTCTCTGGCAAACAAAAATCAGCTGCCCCGCTTCTGGATGGCAGATTGCAGGAGCCACTTTGACCCATCAAACCAGCCCGACTTGGCACTGGTGCCACCTTGCATCCTGGAACCATGCTGCCTAGCGTGGATTTTCAGGGGCCAGCCGGCCACTCTCAGCTATATGCCCCCAAACAAAACCCACGGCCCGTTTCCCTGGCAAACAAAAGTAAGCTGCCCCGCTTCTGGATGGCAGATTGCAGGAACCACTTGGTAGTATCAAACCAGCCCGACTTGGCACTGGTGCCACCTTGGGTCTGGGAACCATCCTGCGTATCGTGGATTCTAAGGAGCCAGCCGGCCACTCCCAGCCACAGGCCCCCAAATACAAACAACGGCGCTTTTCCCTGGAAAACAAAACTCGCCTGCCAACTTTTTGATGGCAGATTGCAGGAGCAACTTGGTACTATCAAACCAGCCCAACTTGGCACTGGTGCCACCATGGGTCTGGTAACCATCCTGCCTATTGTAGCTTTCCAGGAGCCAGCCGGTCACTCCCAGCCATAGGCCCCCAGTCACAATCCTCGGCCCGTTTCCCTGGCAAACAAAAGTAAGCTGCCCCGCTTCTGGATGGCAGATTGCAGGAGCCACTTGGTACTATCAAACCAGCCCAACTTGGCACTGGTGCCACCTTGGGTCTGGGAACCATGCTGCGTATCGCAGATTCTAAGGCGCCAGTCGGCCACTCCCAGCCACAAGACCCCAAACACAAACAACGGCGCTTTTCTCTGGCAAACAAAACTCAACTGCCCCTCTTCTGGATGGCAAATTGCAGGTCGCACTTGGTACTATCAAACCAGCACGACTTGGCACTGGTGCCACCTTGGGTCTGGGAACCATCCTGCGTATTGTGGATTGTCAGGAGGCAGCTGGACACTCTCGGCCACAGACCCCAATCAAAAACAACGGCCCGTTTCACAGGCAAACAAAACTCAGCTGCCCCGCTTCTGGATGGGAGATTGCAGGAGGCACTAGACACTGTGAAACCAGCCCCACTTGGCACTGGTGCCACCTTGGGTCTGGGAACCATGCTGCGTATCATGGATTTTCAGGAGCCAGCCGGCCACTCCCAGCCATAGGCCCCCAAACAAAAACCACAGCCTTTTTCTCTGGCAAACAAAATTCAGCTGCCCCGCTTCTGGATGGCAGATTGCAGGAGCCACTTGGGACTATCACACCAGCACAACATGGCACTGCTGCCACCTTGGATCTGGGAATCATCCTTCCTATCGTGGATTTTCAGGGGCCAGCCGGTCACTCTCAGCCATAGGCCCCAAACACAAACCACGGCCCTTTTCTCTGGAAAACAAAACTCAACTGCCCCTCTTCTGGATGGCAGATTGCAGGAGCCACTGGGTACTATGAAACCAGCCCTACTTGGCACTGGTGCCACCTTGGGTCTGGGAACCATGCTGCGTATCATGGATTTTCAGGAGCCAGCCGTCCACTGCCAGCCACAGGCCCCGAAACACAAACAACAGCCTTTTTCTCTGGCAAACAAAATTCAGCTGCCCCGCTTCTGGATGGCAGATTGCAGGAACCACTTGGTACTAACAAACCAGCCCGACTTGGCACTGGTGCCACCTTGGGTCTGGGAACCATCCTGCGTATCGTGGATTCTAAGGAGCCAGCTGGCCACTCCCAGCCACAGGCCCCAAAACACACACAACGGCGCTTTTCCCTGGAAAACAAAACTCGCCTGCCAACATTTTGATGGCAGATTGCAGGAGCCACTTGGTACTATCAAACCAGCCCAACTTGCCACTGGTGCCACCATGGGTCTGGTCACCATCCTGCCTATCGTAGCTTTTCAGGAGCCAGCCGGTCACTCCCTGCCATAGGCCCCGAGACACAAAGCTCGGCCCGTTTCCCTGGCAAACAAAAGTAAGCTGCCCCGCTTCTGGATGGCAGATTGCAGGAGCCACTTGGTACTATCAAACCAGCCCGACTTGGCACTGGTACCACCTTGGGTCTGGGAACCATCCTGCCTATCGTGGATTTTAAGGAGCCAGCCGGCTACTCCCCGCCACAGGCCCCCAACAAAAACCACGGCCCTTTTTTCTGGCAAACAAAACTTAGCTGCCTCACTTATGGATGGCAGATTGCAGGAGCCACTTGGTGTAATCAAACCAGCCCGACTTGGCACTGGTGTCACCTTGGGTCTGGGAACCATCCTGCGTATCGTGGATTCTAAGGAGCCAGCCGGCCACTCCCAGCCACAGGCCCCCAAACAAAATCAACGGCGCTGTTCCCTGGAAAACAAAACACGCCTGCCAACTTTTTGATGGCAGATTGCAGGAGCCACTTGGTACTATCAAACCAGCCCAACTTGGCACTGGTGCCACCATGGGTCTGGTAAACATCCTGCGTATCGTGGATTCTTAGGAGCCAGCCGGCCACTCCTAGCCACAGGCCCCCAAACAAAAACCTAGGCCTATTTCTCTGGCAAACAAAAGTAAGCTGCCCCGCTTCTGGATGGCAGATTGCAGGAGACACTTGGGACTATCAAACCAGCCCAACTTGGCACTGGTGCCACCTTGGATCTGGGAACCATGCTGTGTATCGTGGATTTTCAGGGGCCAGCCGGCCACTCTCAGCCATATGCCCCCAAACAGAAACCTCGGCCCGTTTCTCTGGCAAACAAAACTCAACTGCCCCTCTTCTGGATGGCAAATTGCAAGATGAACTTGATACTAAAACCGCAGGCCGACTTGGTAGTGGTGACACCTTGGGCCTGGGAACCATCATGCGTATCGAGCATTTTAAGGAGCCAGCCGGCCACTCCCAGCAATATGCCCCCAAAAACAATCCACGGAATTTTTCTCTGGCAAACAAAAATCAGCTGCCCCGCTTCTGGATGGCAGATTGCAGGAGCCACTTTGACCCATCAAACCAGCCCGACTTGGCACTGGTGCCACCTTGCATCCTGGAACCATGCTGCCTAGCGTGGATTTTCAGGGGCCAGCCGGCCACTCTCAGCTATATGCCCCCAAACAAAACCCACGGCCCGTTTCCCTGGCAAACAAAAGTAAGCTGCCCCGCTTCTGGATGGCAGATTGCAGGAACCACTTGGTAGTATCAAACCAGCCCGACTTGGCACTGGTGCCACCTTGGGTCTGGGAACCATCCTGCGTATCGTGGATTCTAAGGAGCCAGCCGGCCACTCCCAGCCACAGGCCCCCAAATACAAACAACGGCGCTTTTCCCTGGAAAACAAAACTCGCCTGCCAACTTTTTGATGGCAGATTGCAGGAGCAACTTGGTACTATCAAACCAGCCCAACTTGGCACTGGTGCCACCATGGGTCTGGTAACCATCCTGCCTATTGTAGCTTTCCAGGAGCCAGCCGGTCACTCCCAGCCATAGGCCCCCAGTCACAAACCTCGGCCCGTTTCCCTGGCAAACAAAAGTAAGCTGCCCCGCTTCTGGATGGCAGATTGCAGGAGCCACTTGGTACTATCAAACCAGCCCAACTTGGCACTGGTGCCACCTTGGGTCTGGGAACCATGCTGCGTATCGCAGATTCTAAGGCGCCAGTCGGCCACTCCCAGCCACAAGACCCCAAACACAAACAACGGCGCTTTTCTCTGGCAAACAAAACTCAACTGCCCCTCTTCTGGATGGCAAATTGCAGGTCGCACTTGGTACTATCAAACCAGCACGACTTGGCACTGGTGCCACCTTGGGTCTGGGAACCATCCTGCGTATTGTGGATTGTCAGGAGGCAGCTGGACACTCTCGGCCACAGACCCCAATCAAAAACAACGGCCTGTTTCACAGGCAAACAAAACTCAGCTGCCCCGCTTCTGGATGGGAGATTGCAGGAGGCACTTGACACTGTGAAACCAGCCCCACTTGGCACTGGTGCCACCTTGGGTCTGGGAACCATGCTGCGTATCATGGATTTTCAGGAGCCAGCCGGCCACTCCCAGCCATAGGCCCCCAAACAAAAACCACAGCCTTTTTCTCTGGCAAACAAAATTCAGCTGCCCCGCTTCTGGATGGCAGATTGCAGGAGCCACTTGGGACTATCACACCAGCACAACATGGCACTGGTGCCACCTTGGATCTGGGAATCATCCTTCCTATCGTGGATTTTCAGGGGCCAGCCGGTCACTCTCAGCCATAGGCCCCAAACACAAACCACGGCCCTTTTCTCTGGAAAACAAAACTCAACTGCCCCTCTTCTGGATGGCAGATTGCAGGAGCCACTGGGTACTATGAAACCAGCCCTACTTGGCACTGGTGCCACCTTGGGTCTGGGAACCATGCTGCGTATCATGGATTTTCAGGAGCCAGCCGTCCACTGCCAGCCACAGGCCCCGAAACACAAACAACAGCCTTTTTCTCTGGCAAAAAAAATTCAGCTGCCCCGCTTCTGGATGGCAGATTGCAGGAACCACTTGGTACTAACAAACCAGCCCGACTTGGCACTGGTGCCACCTTGGGTCTGGGAACCATCCTGCGTATCGTGGATTCTAAGGAGCCAGCTGGCCACTCCCAGCCACAGGCCCCAAAACACACACAACGGCGCTTTTCCCTGGAAAACAAAACTCGCCTGCCAACTTTTTGATGGCAGATTGCAGGAGCCACTTGGTACTATCAAACCAGCCCAACTTGGCACTGGTGCCACCATGGGTCTGGTCACCATCCTGCCTATCGTAGCTTTTCAGGAGCCAGCCGGTCACTCCCTGCCATAGGCCCCGAGACACAAAGCTCGGCCCGTTTCCCTGGCAAACAAAAGTAAGCTGCCCCGCTTCTGGATGGCAGATTGCAGGAGCCACTTGGTACTATCAAACCAGCCCGACTTGGCACTGGTACCACCTTGGGTCTGGGAACCATCCTGCCTATCGTGGATTTTAAGGAGCCAGCCGGCTACTCCCCGCCACAGGCCCCAACAAAAACCACGGCCCTTTTTTCTGGCAAACAAAACTTAGCTGCCTCACTTATGGATGGCAGATTGCAGGAGCCACTTGGTGTAATCAAACCAGCCCGACTTGGCACTGGTGTCACCTTGGGTCTGGGAACCATCCTGCGTATCGTGGATTCTAAGGAGCCAGCCGGCCACTCCCAGCCACAGGCCCCCAAACAAAATCAACGGCGCTGTTCCCTGGAAAACAAAACACGCCTGCCAACTTTTTGATGGAGTTTGCAGGAGCCACTTGGTACTATCAAACCAGCCCAACTTGGCACTGGTGCCACCATGGGTCTGGTAAACATCCTGCGTATCGTGGATTCTTAGGAGCCAGCAGGCCACTCCTAGCCACAGGCCCCCAAACAAAAACCTAGGCCTATTTCTCTGGCAAACAAAAGTAAGCTGCCCCGCTTCTGGATGGCAGATTGCAGGAGACACTTGGGACTATCAAACCAGCCCAACTTGGCACTGGTGCCACCTTGGATCTGGGAACCATGTTGTGTATCGTGGATTTTCAGAGGCCAGCCGGCCACTCTCAGCCATATGTCCCCAAACAGAAACCTCGGCCCGTTTCTCTGGCAAACAAAACTCAACTGCCCCTCTTCTGGATGGCAAATTGCAGGATGAACTTGATACTAAAACCGCAGGCCGACTTGGTAGTGGTGACACCTTGGGCCTGGGAACCATCATGCGTATCGAGCATTTTAAGGAGCCAGCCGGCCACTCCCAGCAATATGCCCCCAAAAACAATCCACGGAATTTTTCTCTGGCAAACAAAAATCAGCTGCCCCGCTTCTGGATGGCAGATTGCAGGAGCCACTTTGCACCATCAAACCAGCCCGACTTGGCACTGGTGCCACCTTGCATCTGGGAACCATGCTGCCTAGCGTGGATTTTCAGGGGCCAGCGGGCCACTCTCAGCTATATGCCCCCAAACAAAACCCACGGCCCGTTTCCCTGGCAAACAAAAGTAAGCTGCCCCGCTTCTGGATGGCAGATTGCAGGAACCACTTGGTAGTATCAAACCAGCCCGACTTGGCACTGGTGCCACCTTGGGTCTGGGAACCATCCTGCGTATCGTGGATTCTAAGGAGCCAGCCGGCCACTCCCAGCCACAGGCCCCCAAACACAAACAACGGCGCTTTTCCCTGGAAAACAAAACTCGCCTGCCAACTTTTTGATGGCAGATTGCAGGAGCAACTTGGTACTATCAAACCAGCCCAACTTGGCACTGGTGCCACCATGGGTCTGGTCACCATCCTGCCTATTGTAGCTTTCCAGGAGCCAGCCGGTCACTCCCAGCCATAGGCCCCCAAACACAAACCTCGGCCCGTTTCCCTGGCAAACAAAAGTAAGCTGCCCCGCTTCTGGATGGCAGATTGCAGGAGCCACTTGGTACTATCAAACCAGCCCAACTTGGAACTGGTGCCACCTTGGGTCTGGGAACCATGCTGCGTATCGCAGATTCTAAGGCGCCAGTCGGCCACTCCCAGCCACAAGCCCCGAAACACAAACAACGGCGCTTTTCTCTGGCAAACAAAACTCAACTGCCCCTCTTCTGGATGGCAAATTGCAGGACGCACTTGGTACTATCAAAACAGCCCGACTTGGCACTGGTGCCACCTTGGGTCTGGGAACCATCCTGCGTATCGATCTTTTTAATGAGACAGCCGGCCACTCCCAGCCATATGCCCCCAAACACAACCCACGGCCCTTTCCTCTGGCAAACAACACTCAGCTGCACCGCTTCTGGATGGCAGATTGCAGGAGCCACTTGGTACTATCAAACCAGCAAGACTTGGCACTGGTGCCACCTTGGGTCTGGGAACCATCCTGCGTATTGTGGATTGTCAGGAGCCAGCTGAACATTCTCGGCCACAGACCCCAATCAAAAACAACGGCCCGTTTCACAGGCAAACAAAACTCAGCTGCCCCGCTTCTGGATGGGAGATTGCAGGAGGCACTTGACACTGTGAAACCAGCCCCACTTGGCACTGGTGCCACCTTGGGTCTGGGAACCATGCTGCGTATCATGGATTTTCAGGAGCCAGCCGGCCACTCCCAGCCATAGGCCCCCAAACACAAACCACAGCCTTTTTCTCTGGCAAACAAAATTCAGCTGCCCCACTTCTGGATGGCAGATTGCAGGAGCCACTTGGGACTATCACACCAGCACAACATGGCACTGCTGCCACCTTGGATCTGGGAACCATCCTTCCTATCGTGGATTTTCAGGGGCCAGCCGGTCACTCTCAGGCATAGGCCCCAAACACAAACCACGGCCCTTTTCTCTGGAAAACAAAACTCAACTGCCCCTCTTCTGGATGGCAGATTGCAGGAGCCACTGGGTACTATGAAACTAGCCCTACTTGGCACTGGTGCCACCTTGGGTCTGGGAACCATGCTGCGTATCATGGATTTTCAGGAGCCAGCCGTCCACTGCCAGCCACAGGCCCCGAAACACAAACAACAGCCTTTTTCTCTGGCAAACAAAATTCAGCTGCCCCGCTTCTGGATGGCAGATTGCAGGAACCACTTGGTACTAACAAACCAGCCCGACTTGGCACTGGTGCCACCTTGGGTCTGGGAACCATCCTGCGTATCGTGGATTTTCAGGGGCCAGCCGGCCACTCTCAGCCATATGCCCCCAAACAGAAACCTCGGCCCGTTTCTCTGGCAAACAAAACTCAGCTGCCCCTCTTCTGGATGGCAAATTGCAAGATGAACTTGATACTAAAACCGCAGGCCGACTTGGTAGTGGTGACACCTTGGGCCTGGGAACCATCATGCGTATCGAGCATTTTAAGGAGCCAGCCGGCCACTCCCAGCAATATGCCCCCAAAAACAATCCACGGAATTTTTCTCTGGCAAACAAAAATCAGCTGCCCCGCTTCTGGATGGCAGATTGCAGGAGCCACTTTGACCCATCAAACCAGCCCGACTTGGCACTGGTGCCACCTTGCATCCTGGAACCATGCTGCCTAGCGTGGATTTTCAGGGGCCAGCCGGCCACTCTCAGCTATATGCCCCCAAACAAAACCCACGGCCCGTTTCCCTGGCAAACAAAAGTAAGCTGCCCCGCTTCTGGATGGCAGATTGCAGGAACCACTTGGTAGTATCAAACCAGCCCGACTTGGCACTGGTGCCACCTTGGGTCTGGGAACCATCCTGCGTATCGTGGATTCTAAGGAGCCAGCCGGCCACTCCCAGCCACAGGCCCCCAAATACAAACAACGGCGCTTTTCCCTGGAAAACAAAACTCGCCTGCCAACTTTTTGATGGCAGATTGCAGGAGCAACTTGGTACTATCAAACCAGCCCAACTTGGCACTGGTGCCACCATGGGTCTGGTAACCATCCTGCCTATTGTAGCTTTCCAGGAGCCAGCCGGTCACTCCCAGCCATAGGCCCCCAGTCACAAACCTCGGCCCGTTTCCCTGGCAAACAAAAGTAAGCTGCCCCGCTTCTGGATGGCAGATTGCAGGAGCCACTTGGTACTATCAAACCAGCCCAACTTGGCACTGGTGCCACCTTGGGTCTGGGAACCATGCTGCGTATCGCAGATTCTAAGGCGCCAGTCGGCCACTCCCAGCCACAAGACCCCAAACACAAACAACGGCGCTTTTCTCTGGCAAACAAAACTCAACTGCCCCTCTTCTGGATGGCAAATTGCAGGTCGCACTTGGTACTATCAAACCAGCACGACTTGGCACTGGTGCCACCTTGGGTCTGGGAACCATCCTGCGTATTGTGGATTGTCAGGAGGCAGCTGGACACTCTCGGCCACAGACCCCAATCAAAAACAACGGCCCGTTTCACTGGCAAACAAAACTCAGCTGCCCCGCTTCTGGATGGGAGATTGCAGGAGGCACTTGACACTGTGAAACCAGCCCCACTTGGCACTGGTGCCACCTTGGGTCTGGGAACCATGCTGCGTATCATGGATTTTCAGGAGCCAGCCGGCCACTCCCAGCCATAGGCCCCCAAACAAAAACCACAGCCTTTTTCTCTGGCAAACAAAATTCAGCTTCCCCGCTTCTGGATGGCAGATTGCAGGAGCCACTTGGGACTATCACACCAGCACAACATGGCACTGGTGCCACCTTGGATCTGGGAATCATCCTTCCTATCGTGGATTTTCAGGGGCCAGCCGGTCACTCTCAGCCATAGGCCCCAAACACAAACCACGGCCCTTTTCTCTGGAAAACAAAACTCAACTGCCCCTCTTCTGGATGGCAGATTGCAGGAGCCACTGGGTACTATGAAACCAGCCCTACTTGGCACTGGTGCCACCTTGGGTCTGGGAACCATGCTGCGTATCATGGATTTTCAGGAGCCAGCCGTCCACTGCCAGCCACAGGCCCCGAAACACAAACAACAGCCTTTTTCTCTGGCAAACAAAATTCAGCTGCCCCGCTTCTGGATGGCAGATTGCAGGAACCACTTGGTACTAACAAACCAGCCCGACTTGGCACTGGTGCCACCTTGGGTCTGGGAACCATCCTGCGTATCGTGGATTCTAAGGAGCCAGCTGGCCACTCCCAGCCACAGGCCCCAAAACACACACAACGGCGCTTTTCCCTGGAAAACAAAACTCGCCTGCCAACTTTTTGATGGCAGATTGCAGGAGCCACTTGGTACTATCAAACCAGCCCAACTTGCCACTGGTGCCACCATGGGTCTGGTCACCATCCTGCCTATCGTAGCTTTTCAGGAGCCAGCCGGTCACTCCCTGCCATAGGCCCCGAGACACAAAGCTCGGCCCGTTTCCCTGGCAAACAAAAGTAAGCTGCCCCGCTTCTGGATGGCAGATTGCAGGAGCCACTTGGTACTATCAAACCAGCCCGACTTGGCACTGGTACCACCTTGGGTCTGGGAACCATCCTGCCTATCGTGGATTTTAAGGAGCCAGCCGGCTACTCCCCGCCACAGGCCCCCAACAAAAACCACGGCCCTTTTTTCTGGCAAACAAAACTTAGCTGCCTCACTTATGGATGGCAGATTGCAGGAGCCACTTGGTGTAATCAAACCAGCCCGACTTGGCACTGGTGTCACCTTGGGTCTGGGAACCATCCTGCGTATCGTGGATTCTAAGGAGCCAGCCGGCCACTCCCAGCCACAGGCCCCCAAACAAAATCAACGGCGCTGTTCCCTGGAAAACAAAACACGCCTGCCAACTTTTTGATGGAGTTTGCAGGAGCCACTTGGTACTATCAAACCAGCCCAACTTGGCACTGGTGCCACCATGGGTCTGGTAAACATCCTGCGTATCGTGGATTCTTAGGAGCCAGCAGGCCACTCCTAGCCACAGGCCCCCAAACAAAAACCTAGGCCTATTTCTCTGGCAAACAAAAGTAAGCTGCCCCGCTTCTGGATGGCAGATTGCAGGAGACACTTGGGACTATCAAACCAGCCCAACTTGGCACTGGTGCCACCTTGGATCTGGGAACCATGTTGTGTATCGTGGATTTTCAGAGGCCAGCCGGCCACTCTCAGCCATATGTCCCCAAACAGAAACCTCGGCCCGTTTCTCTGGCAAACAAAACTCAACTGCCCCTCTTCTGGATGGCAAATTGCAGGATGAACTTGATACTAAAACCGCAGGCCGACTTGGTAGTGGTGACACCTTGGGCCTGGGAACCATCATGCGTATCGAGCATTTTAAGGAGCCAGCCGGCCACTCCCAGCAATATGCCCCCAAAAACAATCCACGGAATTTTTCTCTGGCAAACAAAAATCAGCTGCCCCGCTTCTGGATGGCAGATTGCAGGAGCCACTTTGCACCATCAAACCAGCCCGACTTGGCACTGGTGCCACCTTGCATCTGGGAACCATGCTGCCTAGCGTGGATTTTCAGGGGCCAGCGGGCCACTCTCAGCTATATGCCCCCAAACAAAACCCACGGCCCGTTTCCCTGGCAAACAAAAGTAAGCTGCCCTGCTTCTGGATGGCAGATTGCAGGAACCACTTGGTAGTATCAAACCAGCCCGACTTGGCACTGGTGCCACCTTGGGTCTGGGAACCATCCTGCGTATCGTGGATTCTAAGGAGCCAGCCGGCCACTCCCAGCCACAGGCCCCCAAACACAAACAACGGCGCTTTTCCCTGGAAAACAAAACTCGCCTGCCAACATTTTGATGGCAGATTGCAGGAGCAACTTGGTACTATCAAACCAGCCCAACTTGGCACTGGTGCCACCATGGGTCTGGTCACCATCCTGCCTATTGTAGCTTTCCAGGAGCCAGCCGGTCACTCCCAGCCATAGGCCCCCAAACACAAACCTCGGCCCGTTTCCCTGGCAAACAAAAGTAAGCTGCCCCGCTTCTGGATGGCAGATTGCAGGAGCCACTTGGTACTATCAAACCAGCCCATCTTGGAACTGGTGCCACCTTGGGTCTGGGAACCATGCTGCGTATCGCAGATTCTAAGGCGCCAGTCGGCCACTCCCAGCCACAAGCCCCCAAACACAAACAACGGCGCTTTTCTCTGGCAAACAAAACTCAACTGCCCCTCTTCTGGATGGCAAATTGCAGGACGCACTTGGTACTATAAAAACAGCCCGACTTGGCACTGGTGCCACCTTGGGTCTGGGAACCATCCTGCGTATCGATCTTTTTAATGAGACAGCCGGCCACTCCCAGCCATATGCCCCCAAACACAACCCACGGCCCTTTCCTCTGGCAAACAAAACTCAGCTGCACCGCTTCTGGATGGCAGATTGCAGGAGCCACTTGGTACTATCAAACCAGCAAGACTTGGCACTGGTGCCACCTTGGGTCTGGGAACCATCCTGCATATTGTGGATTGTCAGGAGCCAGCTGAACATTCTCGGCCACAGACCCCAATCAAAAACAACGGCCCGTTTCACAGGCAAACAAAACTCAGCTGCCCCGCTTCTGGATGGGAGATTGCAGGAGGCACTTGACACTGTGAAACCAGCCCCACTTGGCACTGGTGCCACCTTGGGTCTGGGAACCATGCTGCGTATCATGGATTTTCAGGAGCCAGCCGGCCACTCCCAGCCATAGGCCCCCAAACAAAAACCACAGCCTTTTTCTCTGGCAAACAAAATTCAGCTGCCCCACTTCTGGATGTCAGATTGCAGGAGCCACTTGGGACTATCACACCAGCACAACATGGCACTGCTGCCACCTTGGATCTGGGAACCATCCTTCCTATCGTGGATTTTCAGGGGCCAGCCGGTCACTCTCAGCCATAGGCCCCAAACACAAACCACGGCCCTTTTCTCTGGAAAACAAAACTCAACTGCCCCTCTTCTGGATGGCAGATTGCAGGAGCCACTGGGTACTATGAAACTAGCCCTACTTGGCACTGGTGCCACCTTGGGTCTGGGAACCATGCTGCGTATCATGGATTTTCAGGAGCCAGCCGTCCACTGCCAGCCACAGGCCCCGAAACACAAACAACAGCCTTTTTCTCTGGCAAACAAAATTCAGCTGCCCCGCTTCTGGATGGCAGATTGCAGGAACCACTTGGTACTAACAAACCAGCCCGACTTGGCACTGGTGCCACCTTGAGTCTGGGAACCATCCTGCGTATCGTGGATTCTAAGGAGCCAGCTGGCCACTCCCAGCCACAGGCCCCAAAATACACACAACGGCGCTTTTCCCTGGAAAACAAAACTCGCCTGCCAACTTTTTGATGGCAGATTGCAGGAGCCACTTGGTACTATCAAACCAGCCCAACTTGGCACTGGTGCCACCATGGGTCTGGTCACCATCCTGCCTATCTTAGCTTTTCAGGAGCCAGCCGGTCACTCCCCGCCATAGGCCCCCAGACAAATACCTCGGCCCGTTTCCCTGGCAAACAAAAGTAAGCTACCCCGCTTCTGGATGGCAGATTGCAGGAGCCACTTTGCACCATCAAACTAGCCCGTCTTGGCGCTGGTGCCACCTCTGGTCTGGGAACCATCCTGCGTATCGTGGATTCTAATTAGCCAGCCGGCCACTCCCTACCACAGGCCCCCAAACACAAACAACGGCGCTTTTCCCTGGAAAACAAAACTCGCCTACCAACTATTTGATGGCAGATTACAGGAGCCACTTGGTACTATCAAACCAGCCCAACTTGGCACTGGTGCCACCATGGGTCTGGTCACCATCCTGCCTATCGTAGCTTTTCAGGAGCCAGCCGGTCACTCCCAGCCATAGGCCCCGAGACAGAAAGCCCGGCCCGTTTCCCTGGCAAACAAAAGTAAGCTGCCCCGCTTCTGGATGGCAGATTGCAGGAGCCACTTTGTACTATCAAACCAGCCCGACTTGGCACTGGTGCCACCTCTGGTCTGGGAACCATGCTGCGTATCGTGGATTTTAAGGAGCCAGTCGGCCACTCCCAGCCATACGCCTCCAAACACAAACAACGGTCCATTTCCCTGGCAAACAAAAGTAAGCTGCCCCGCTTCTGGATGTCAGATTGCAGGAACCACTTGTTGCCAAGTTGGGGTGGTTTGATAGTACCAAGTGGCTCCTGCAATCTGCCATCAAAAAGTTGGCAGGTGAGTTTTGTTTTCCAGGGAAAAGCACCGTTGTTTGTGTTTGGGGGCCTGTGGCTGGGAGTGGCCAGCTGTCTCCTTAGAATCCACGATACGCAGGATGGGTCCCAGACCAGAGGTGGCACCAGTGCCATGTTGGCCTGGTTTGATAGTACCATGTGGCTCCTGCAATCTGCCATCCAGAAGCGGGGCTGCTTACTTTTGTTTGCCAGGGAAACGGGCCGAGATATTTGTCTGGGGGCCTATGGCTGGGAGTGAGCGGCTGGCTCCTGAAAAGCTACGATAGGCAGGATGGTGACCAGACCCATGGTGGCACCAGTGCCAAGTTGGGCTGGTTTGATAGTACCAAGTGGCTCCTGCAATCTGCCATCAAAAAGCTGTCAGGCGACTTTTGTTTTCCAGGGAAAAGCGCCGTTGTTCTTGTTTAGAGGCATGTGGCTGGGAGTGGCCGGCTGCCTCCTTTGAACCCAGGATACGCAGGATGGTTCCCAGAGCCAAGGTGGCACCAGTGCCAAGTTGGGCTGGTTTGATAGTACCAAGTGGCTCCTGCAATCTGCCATCCAGAAGCGGGTCAGCTTACTTTTGTTTCCCAGGGAAACGGGCCGAGGTTTGTGTCTGGGGGCCTATGGCTGGGAGTGACCGGCTGGCTACTGAAAAGCTACGATAGGCAGGATGGTGACCAGACCCATGGTGGCACCAGTGCCAAGTTGGGCTGGTTTGATAGTACCAAGTGGCTCCTGCAATCTGCCATCAAAAATTTGGCAGGCGAGTTTTGTTTTCCAGGGAAAAGCGCCGTTGTTTGTGTTTGGGCGCCTGTGGCTCAGAGTGGCCGGGTGGCTGCTTAGAATCCACGATACGCAGGATGGTTCCCAGACCCAAGGTGGCACCAGTGCCAAGTCGGTCTGGTTTGACACTACCAAGTGGTTCCTGCAATCTGCCATCCAGAATTGGGGCAGCTTAATTTTGTTTGCCAGGGAAACGGTCCGAGGTTTGTGTCTGGGGGCCTATGGCTGGGAGTGACCGGCTGGCTCCTGAAATGCTACAATAGGCAGGATGGTTCCCAGACCCATAGTGGCACCAGTGCCAAGTTGGGATGATTTGATAGTACCAAGTGGCTCCTGCAATCTGCCATCAAAAAGCTGGCAGGCGAGTTTTGTTTTCCAGGGAAAAGCGCCGTTGTTTGTGTTTGGGGGCCTGTGGCTGGGAGTGGCCGGCTGGCTCCTTAGAATCCACGATATGCAGGATTGTTCCCAGACCCAAGGTGGCACCAGTGCCAAGTCGGGCCGGTTTGATGGTGCAAAGTGGCTCCTGCAATCTGCCATCCAGACGCGGGGCAGCGGATTTTTGTTTCCATGAGAAATGGTCCGTGGTTTGTTTTTGGGGGTATATGGCTGGGCGTGGCCGGCTGGCTCCTTAAAAAGCTCGATATGCAGGATGGTTCCCTGACACAAGGTGGCACCAGTGCCACGTCGGGCGGTTTTCGTAGTACAAAGTGCGTCCTAAAATTTGCCATCCACAAGAGGGGCAGTTGAGTTTTGTTTGCCAGAGAAAAGGGCCGTGGTTTGTTTTTGGAGGCATATGGCTGAGAGTGGCCGGCTGGCCCCTGAAAATCCACGATAGGCAGGATGGTTCCCAGACCAGAGGTGGCACCAGTGCCAAGTCGGGCTGGTTTGATAGTACTAAATAGCTCCTGCAATCTGCCATGCCGAAGCGGGGCTGCTTACTTTTGTTTGCCAGGGAAACGGGCCGAGGTTTGTGTCTGGGGGCCTATGGCTGGGAGTGACCGGCTGGCTCCTGAAAAGCTACGATAGGCAGGATGGTGACCAGACCCATGGTGGCACCAGTGCCAAGTTGGGCTGGTTTGATAGTACCAAGTGGCTCCGGCAATCTGCCATCAAAAAGTTGGCAGGCGAGTTTTGTTTTCCAGGGAAAAGCGCCGTTGTTTGTGTTTGGGGGCCTGTGGCTGGGAGTGGCCAGCTGGCTCCTTAGAACCCACGATACGCAGGATGGTTCCCAGACCAGAGGTGGCACCAGTGCCAAGTTGGGCTGGTTTGATGGTGCAAAGTGGCTCCTGCAATCTGCCATCCAGAAGCGGGGTAGCTTACTTTTGTTTGCCAGGGAAACGGGCCGAAATATTTGTCTAGGGGCCTCTGGCTGGGGGTGGCTGGCTGGCACCTGAAAAGCTACGATAGGCTGGATGGTGACCAGACCCATGGTGGCACCAGTGCCAAGTTGGGCTGGTTTGATAGTACCAAGTGGCTCCTGCAATCTGCCATCAAATGTTTGGCAGGCGAGTTTTGTTTTCCAGGGAAAAGCACCGTTGTGTGTGTTTTGGGGCCTGTGGCTGGGAGTGGCCAGCTGGCTCCTTAGAATCCACGATACGCAGGATGGTTCCCAGACCCAAGGTGGCACCAGTGCCAAGTCGGGCTGGTTTGTTAGTACCAAGTGGTTCCTGCAATCTGCCATCCAGAAGCGGGGCAGCTGAATTTTGTTTGCCAGAGAAAAAGGCTGTTGTTTGTGTTTCGGGGCCTGTGGCTGGCAGTGGACGGCTGGCTCCTGAAAATCCATGATACGCAGCATGGTTCCCAGACCCAAGGTGGCACCAGTGCCAAGTCGGGCTGGTTTGATACTACCAAGTGCGTCCTGCAATCTGCCATCCAGAAGCGGGGCAGCTTAATTTTGTTTGCCAGGGAAACGGGCCGAGGTTTGTGACTGGGGACCTATGGCTGGGAGTGACCGGCTGGCTCCTGAAAAGCTACGATAGGCAGGATGGTGACCAGACCCATGGTGGCACCAGTGCCAAGTTGGGCTGGTTTGATAGTACCAAGTGGCTCCTGCAATCTGCCATCAAAAAGTTGTCAGGCGAGTTTTGTTTTCCAGGGAAAAGCGCCGTTGTTTGTATTTGGGGGCCTGTGGCTGGGAGTGGCCGGCTGGCTCCTTTGAACCCACAATACGCAGGATGGTTCCCAGACCCAAGGTGGCACCAGTGCCAAGTCGGGCTGGTTTGATACTACCAAGTGGTTCCTGCAATCTGCCATCCAGAAGTGGGGCAGCTTAATTTTGTTTGCCAGGGAAACGGGCCGTGGGTTTTGTTTGGGGGCCTATGGCTGAGAGTGGCCGGCTGGCTCCTGAAAATCCACGCTAGGCAGCATGGTTCCCAGATGCAAGGTGGCACCAGTGCCAAGTCGGGCTGGTTTGATGGTGCAAAGTGGCTCCTGCAATCTGCCATCCAGAAGCGGGGCAGTTGAGTTTTGTTTGCCAGAGAAACGGGCCGAGGTTTCTGTTTGGGGACATATGGCTGAGAGTGGCCGGTTGGCCCCTGAATATCCACGATACACAGCATGGTTCCCAGATCCAAGGTGGCACCAGTGCCAAGTTGGGCTGGTTTGATAGTGCCAAGTGTCTCCTGCAATCTGCCATCCAGAAGCGGGGCAGCTTACTTTTGTTTGCCAGAGAAATAGGCCTAGGTTTTTGTCTGGGGGCCTGTGGCTAGGAGTGGCCGGCTGGCTCCTAAGAATCCACGATACGCAGGATGTTTCCCAGACCCAAGGTGGCACCAGTGCCAAGTCGGGCTGGTTTGATAGTACCAAGTGGCTCCTGCAAACTCCATCAAAATGTTGGCAGGCGTGTTTTGTTTTCCAGGGAACAGCGCCGTTGATTTTGTTTGGGGGCCTGTGGCTGGGAGTGGCCGGCTGGCTCCTTAGAATCCACGATACGCAGGATGGTTCCCAGACCCAAGGTGGCACCAGTGCCAAGTCGGGCTGGTTTGATTACAGCAAGTGGCTCCTGCAATCTGCCATCCAGAAGTGAGGCAGCTAAGTTTTGTTTGCCAGAAAAAAGGGCCGTGGTTTTTGTTGGGGGCCTGTGGCTGGGAGTGGCCGGCTGGCTCCTTAGAATCCACCATACGCAGGATGGTTCCCAGACCCAAGGTGGCACCAGTGCCAAGTCGGGCTGGTTTGATAGTCCCAAGTGGCTCCTGCAATCTGCCATCCAGAAGCGGGGCAGCTGAGTTTTGTTTGCCAGGGAAATGGGCCGTTGTTTGTGTTTGGGGGCCTGTGGCTGGGAGTGTTCGGCTGGTTCCTGAAT
Source organism: Melospiza melodia melodia (assembly GCF_035770615.1). Classification (NCBI taxonomy): domain Eukaryota; kingdom Metazoa; phylum Chordata; class Aves; order Passeriformes; family Passerellidae; genus Melospiza; species Melospiza melodia. Next base: position 42,021,307 of record NC_086197.1, read on the forward strand.
ATGTACGATACGCAGGATTGTTCCCAGACCCAAGGTGGCACCAGTGCCAAGTCGGGCTGGTTTGATGGTGCAAAGTGGCTCCTGCAATCTGCCATCCAGACGCGGGGCAGCGGATTTTTGTTTCCATGAGAAATGGTCCGTGGTTTGTTTTTGGGGGTATATGGCTGGGCCTGGCCGGCTGGCTCCTTAAAAAGCTCGATATGCAGGATGGTTCCCTGACACAAGGTGGCACCAGTGCCACGTCGGGCGGTTTTCGTAGTACAAAGTGCGTCCTAAAATTTGCCATCCAGAAGAGGGGCAGTTGAGTTTTGTTTGCCAGAGAAAAGGTCCGTGGTTTGTTTTTGGGGGCATATGGCTGAGAGTGGCTGGGTGGCCCCTGAAAATCCACGATACACAGGATGGTTCCCAGATCCAAGGTGGCACCTGTGCCAAGTCGGGCTGATTTGATAGTACTAAGTAGCTCCTGCAATCTGCCATCCAGAAGCGGGGCAGCTTACTTTTGTTTGCCAGGGAAACGGGCCGAGGTTTGTGTTTGGGGGCCTATGGCTGAGAGTGACCGGCTGGCTCCTGAAAAGCTACAATAGGCAGGATGGTGACCAGACCCATGGTGGCACCAGTGCCAAGTTGGGCTGGTTTGATAGTACCAAGTGGTTCCTGCAATCTGCCATCCAGAAGCAGGGCAGCTGAGTTTTGTTTGCCAGAGAAAAGGGCCTTGGTTTGTGTTTGGGGGCATATGGCTGGGTGTGGCCAGCTGGCTCCTTAAAATGCACGATATGCAACATGGCTCCCAGACCCAAGGTGGCACCAGTGCCAAGTTGGGCTGGTTTGATAGTACCAAGTGGCTCCTGCAATCTTCCATGATCACGTGGAGAAATACTTTCTGGTTTCAGCCTCATGCTCTTTCTTCTCTCCCTCAACTTCTCTATCACCTCTCATCTGGTTCACATGCGCTGTCTTCAAGGTCCACAGGCTACTTTTCACAGAATCTTCTGGCCTGATGAAGTAAGAATGATGAATAGAACACAGCTGGGATCTATTTTCCAGTTTGGATAAAATGCATTCTGCACACAAATCCAAGGAGAACGTGCTGCCCCGATGCCCAGAAAATCTTTCACTCCTGCTAGTGTTCTACGTCAACCGCAACTTAGTCTGAAAGAAAAGCTTTTTCTCTGAGAGCATCTGAGAGGTTTGCATGAAGCACTGATATCTGACATATGCAATTTTGAATAGGAGAGGAAAAAGAAAATGGCAAGGAGTTTTTAATTTTAGTGGTTTCAATTTTAATTTCCGTGCACTTTTTCAAAACTTGTCAGCTCAAATGCCCATCAACATCTTTTAGTCATCTGTAAGTCAGTATTCATATAAAATGTGCTTCAAATCCAAAGAATTTCAAATTTGCACTCCAAGCTTCTATGCCTAGATTTATGATTTCCTACACATATTAGATGAAAGGAAGGCCTTTTTTACTGTGGGAGTGCTGGAACACTGGAACAGGTTGCCCAGAGAAGTTGTGGGTGTCCCATCCCTGAAAGTATTCAAGGTCACCTTGGACGGGGCTTGGAGCAGCAACAAAGGAGAAGCTTGATGGTAGAGAAACAAAGTCGGACTATAGAAGAAACTCGGATTGAAGTATAGGATCAAGTTTTCTCTCAGCTCTTGGGGTAAATTCAAAGTTGTACAAAATGACATTTATCTGTGCTATTCACTACTGTAACAGAAAGTTTCATGAAAACTGTACAGAAGATAGTAAATTTTAAAAGAGATAAGAATTACAGCATAAAATCCATGGGATAGGTTACAACATGAGACACTCTCTAAGAGAAAATCTATTTGTTTCAGCACTTCATCGGGGTAAGATTTCATGAAGTGCCAAAGAAGGCGGCAAAATATCATTCGGGACATTATTTACTGGAATTCAGCCTGGCCATTAGTAGGAACTGCCTTTGAACATATCATGTAGATATACCACACACACTTTCCCTTCACTGAAAAATTACTGTTTACAACAAATAAGCAATTGACGATCAAAATTGATTGAAAGCATCTTAAACATGTCAAGTATTTCATTGTAGATGATCTGTGATCCAAATGCTTCTTCCACCTTCGAGAGGGACAGAAGAATTCTTCCATATCATGATGGTTTAAAATTGTATCAACCAATGTTTTCTGCTGAAAAGATATCATCTATTTTTTTCTATTTTTGGAAGAAAATATTCCTAGACATACAACAGGTGAGAACTAAGTAATTTTAAAGAAACAAATGAAATGAAAATATTCTGTAAATAGAATGAAATGAAAAGCTGTGTTTTAAATAGGAGCTAAATATTAAACAGAATTTTTGTACCAGGCATTTGAATTACTGCACCAGCTCTTTTGCCCATCAAGAGAGGCATTTAGCATTTCAGTCTTTTCCAAGGTGTTCATGATCTGCTATGCTGATCTCTGTGTGTGCCTAGGTGTGTGTGGAGGGGGGGGCATATGAAGGGGAGTGTGTATGTTTGCTTTACAATTGTTGTGGCAGATTCATGCCTCAGCTCCACATTTTGTTTTAAAAAGGTCACACCGAGTGGATATGAAGTTTACTATCAACAAGAGATCGATTCCCAAATCATCCATTTGACTCTCCCTTATAAATCATGTGCTTTGTTGCATATTTTATCAAATATACTTTCAAGCCAGATGGAGGAAGGAGGATGTGGGAATCCCTCCACCATCTTGCAACTTTTATGTAAGTAGGTTTTCAAGAAAATCATCATTTCTCTTTTAAATATGTCTGGAACAGGCATGATGGTAGTGTCAACCTGTTGGAGTTTTTGTTGCTGGAAGAAGTTGTACAAAAGGATTGGTTTTTACATTGACCAGTTACTGAATCAAGCGCAGGAATACATTGGAAATTTAGCTGGGGGTTCCTTTTCCCAGCAGACTACTTCTAGAACGAGCTTGTACACTGAAGCTGACTCTTTTGCTCTCTTTTTGTTTCTTTCCTATTTTCTTGGCTTCTTTGCCACTATCTAGACAATTTTGGAACTTTGTTCCCAACTAAAATGGTTTCAATAGTCTGATTGTGATCATACATTTTTACAAGGAATTTTTAAAATCTTTCCTCGAGTCCAGAAAGTCAAGGACTTAGATCTTTTTCTTCCCTTATCAATATTGCCATGAAATTGATAAATAAAGACCAACTCTTTATTTTTGTTTTTAACCCACGTAGATAATTCCCATCCATTAATCCATTTTGTGGACCAATAGCTGCCATTCTGATGGAAGCTGTCACTTCTTAACAATAGGCATTCTGTGACTATGTTGACTGCACTTTGGGTGAAGATCCTAACTGGTCTTAGATATACATAGGGAGAAATTTGCTCAGCCAGTGTCAGTCTTAAGCATGCGTATCAGAAGATCTTTCTAGAGCTGGGAATTTTCCCATGAAAGGGATTCAGTTAGGGAAGAGACACTTGTGCCAGAGTTTTACATTCTTCTTGAACACTGCTTAAGGAACTTAGATGCCATGTCCATTTGGATCTCTGTCTGCACAGAACTTTGTCATGCCAGCGCTTTGAAATGCATCTTGAAGAGAATTCACTAGCACAGAATGAAAGAGAGTGGAAGGGGTTGGTGGGGCTAACCAGGCCCAACCCCCCTGCCTAAACCAGGATACCTAGAGCCTCTTGCCCAGGATTCTATCTGGGTGTACTTTTAATGTCTTCAAAGATCCAGGCTCCACAATCTTTCTGGGCAGTCTGTGCCGTGGTTCAGTCACCCTGACAGTAAAGAAACATTTACTGATGTTCAAAGGCAATCTCCTGTATTTCAGTGTGTGCCCACTGCCTCTTGTCTTTTCCCTCAGCATCACTGAAAAGACACTGATTCCCTCCCCTTTGCACTATTGCTTCCATATGTATGTGTGATGCCATGTAGAGGTATGTCAAAAACCTCCCTGAAGCCCAGGCAGATAATATTCCCTTCATCTACCAGTCAAGTTGATTCATCAGAGGAGTTTAAAGTGATGTTCAGCATGAAATTCCCCTGAAAAATCATGCTAACTACATTATTTGGTCATCTGTCATGTGCCTGGCAAGGATTTCCAGGAAGAGCTGCTTCATCAACTTCCTGGGGATAAAAAAGAGGCTGGCTGGTTTGTACTATGGCGAGTCCTCTTAATTGCCTTTTTTGAAGATGGGTGTCATTTGCCAACATCCACTCTTTAGCTCCTCTTCTAATCTACACCTCGGCAAAAAGCTTTTCCACTATGTCTGGCTAGGAAAAACTGTGCCAGCACAGAAAACATCTCCCATCGTGTTCTCGAAGTTGCACGGATGTCTGCCAAGTGTTTGGCAGGAAGAAAAGAAAAGTTGTCCAAAACAGCTTCCAATCGAATGTTCATGTGATTGGAAAAGTCAGGAGAGTGCAAAGGTACTGTTTTCTATCAGTTGGCAAAGTGCGCACACAATCCCAGTGTTGTACAGCTTGCTTCTTCACCTTCCCGAAGCTGCCGCTCTCGCCGGCTGCCGGAGCCCAAGAAGCGGCTTCTTCGCGCAAAGACGATTGTGCCGCTCACAGGGCTCTCCTTAGCGCGGCTTCTGCCGAAAGACGCCCGGCAGCGGCTCTTACCTCCGGAGAGCATCCTACCTTCGTCTTTCGCGTCTTTTGTAGTCTACATCTTAGCAAAACGCTTTTCCACTATGTCTGGCTAGGAAAAACTGTGCCAGCACAGAAAACATCTCCCATCGTGTTCTAGAAGTTGCACGGATGTCTGCCAAGTGTTTGGCAGGAAGAAAAGAAAAGTTGTCCAAAACAGCTTCCAATCGAATGTTCCTGTGATTGGAAAAGTCAGGAGAGTGCAAAGGTACTGTTTTCTATCAGTTGGCAAGGTGCGCACACAATCCCAGTGTTGTACAGCTTGCTTCTTCACCTTCCCGAAGCTGCCGCTCTCGCCGGCTCCCGGAACCGAAGAAGCGGCTTCTTCGCGCAAAGACGATTGTGCCGCTCACAGGGCTCTCCTTAGCGCGGCTTCTGCCGAAAGACGCCCGGCAGCGGCTCTTACCTCCGGAGAGCATCCTACCTTCGTCTTTCGCGTCTTTTGTAGTCTACATCTTAGCAAAACGCTTTTCCACTATGTCTGGCTAGGAAAAACTGTGCCAGCACAGAAAACATCTCCCATCGTGTTCTAGAAGTTGCACGGATGTCTGCCAAGTGTTTGGCAGGAAGAAAAGAAAAGTTGTCCAAAACAGCTTCCAATCGAATGTTCCTGTGATTGGAAAAGTCAGGAGAGTGCAAAGGTACTGTTTTCTATCAGTTGGCAAGGTGCGCACACAATCCCAGTGTTGTACAGCTTGCTTCTTCACCTTCCCGAAGCTGCCGCTCTCGCCGGCTGCCGGAGCCCAAGAAGCGGCTTCTTCGCGCAAAGACGATTGTGCCGCTCACAGGGCTCTCCTTAGCGCGGCTTCTGCCGAAAGACGCCCGGCAGCGGCTCTTACCTCCGGAGAGCATCCTACCTTCGTCTTTCGCGTCTTTTGTAGTCTACATCTTAGCAAAACGCTTTTCCACTATGTCTGGCTAGGAAAAACTGTGCCAGCACAGAAAACATCTCCCATCGTGTTCTAGAAGTTGCACGGATGTCTGCCAAGTGTTTGGCAGGAAGAAAAGAAAAGTTGTCCAAAACAGCTTCCAATCGAATGTTCCTGTGATTGGAAAAGTCAGGAGAGTGCAAAGGTACTGTTTTCTATCAGTTGGCAAGGTGCGCACACAATCCCAGTGTTGTACAGCTTGCTTCTTCACCTTCCCGAAGCTGCCGCTCTCGCCGGCTCCCGGAACCGAAGAATCGGCTTCTTCGCGCAAAGACGATTGTGCCGCTCACAGGGCTCTCCTTAGCGCGGCTTCTGCCGAAAGACGCCCGGCAGCGGCTCTTAACTCCGGAGAGCATCCTACCTTCGTCTTTCGCGTCTTATGTAGTCTACATCTTAGCAAAACGCTTTTCCACTATGTCTGGCTAGGAAAAACCGTGCCAGCCCAGAAAACATCTCCCATCGTTTTCTAGAAGTTGCAGATATGTCTGCCAAGTGTTTGGGAGGAAGAAAAGAAAAGTTGTCCAAAACAGCTTCCAATCGAATGTTCCTGTGATTGGAAGAGTCAGGAGAGTGCAAAGGTACTGTTTTCTATCAGTTGGCAAGGTGCGCACACAATCCCAGTGTTGTACAGCTTGCTTCTTCACCTTCCCGAAGCTGCCACTCTCAGGAGGTAAGAGCCGCTGCCGGGCGTCTTTCGGCAGAAGCCGCGCTATGGGGAGCACTGTGAGCGGCACAATCGTCTTTGCGCGAAGAAGCCGCTTCTTGGGCTCCGGCAGCCGGCGAGAGCGGCAGCTTCGGGAAGGTGAAGAAGCAAGCTGTACAACACTGGGATTGTGTGCGCACCTTGCCAACTGATAGAAAACAGTACCTTTGCACTCTCCTGACTTTTCCAATCACAGGAACATTCGATTGGAAGCTGTTTTGGACAACTTTTCTTTTCTTCCTGCCAAACACTTGGCAGACATCCGTGCAACTTCTAGAACACGATGGGAGATGTTTTCTGTGCTGGCACAGTTTTTCCTAGCCAGACATAGTGGAAAAGCTTTTTGCCGAGGTGTAGACTACATAAGACGCGAAAGACGAAGGTAGGATGCTCTCCGGAGGTAAGAGTCGCTGCCGGGCGTCTTTCGGCAGAAGCCGCGCTAAGGAGAGCACTGTGAGCGGCACAATCGTCTTTGCGCGAAGAAGCCGCTTCTTGGGCTCCGGCAGCCGGCGAGAGCGGCAGCTTCGGGAAGGTGAAGAAGCAAGCTGTACAACACTGGGATTGTGTGCGCACCTTGCCAACTGATAGAAAACAGTACCTTTGCACTCTCCTGACTTTTCCAATCACAGGAACATTCGATTGGAAGCTGTTTTGGACAACTTTTCTTTTCTTCCTGCCAAACACTTGGCAGACATCCGTGCAACTTCTAGAACACGATGGGAGATGTTTTCTGTGCTGGCACAGTTTTTCCTAGCCAGACATAGTGGAAAAGCGTTTTGCTAAGATGTAGACTACAAAAGACGCGAAAGACGAAGGTAGGATGCTCTCCGGAGGTAAGAGCCGCTGCCGGGCGTCTTTCGGCAGAAGCCGCGCTAAGGAGAGCACTGTGAGCGGCACAATCGTCTTTGCGCGAAGAAGCCGCTTCTTGGGCTCCGGCAGCCGGCGAGAGCGGCAGCTTCGGGAAGGTGAAGAAGCAAGCTGTACAACACTGGGATTGTGTGCGCACCTTGCCAACTGATAGAAAACAGTACCTTTGCACTCTCCTGACTTTTCCAATCACAGGAACATTCGATTGGAAGCTGTTTTGGACAACTTTTCTTTTCTTCCTGCCAAACACTTGGCAGACATCCGTGCAACTTCTAGAACACGATGGGAGATGTTTTCTGTGCTGGCACAGTTTTTCCTAGCCAGACATAGTGGAAAAGCTTTTTGCCGAGGTGTAGACTACATAAGACGCGAAAGACGAAGGTAGGATGCTCTCCGGAGGTAAGAGCCGCTGCCGGGCGTCTTTCGGCAGAAGCCGCGCTAAGGAGAGCACTGTGAGCGGCACAATCGTCTTTGCGCGAAGAAGCCGCTTCTTCGGTTCCGGGAGCCGGCGAGAGCGGCAGCTTCGGGAAGGTGAAGAAGCAAGCTGTACAACACTGGGATTGTGTGCGCACCTTGCCAACTGATAGAAAACAGTACCTTTGCACTCTCCTGACTTTTCCAATCACAGGAACATTCGATTGGAAGCTGTTTTGGACAACTTTTCTTTTCTTCCTGCCAAACACTTGGCAGACATCCGTGCAACTTCTAGAACACGATGGGAGATGTTTTCTGTGCTGGCACAGTTTTTCCTAGCCAGACATAGTGGAAAAGCGTTTTGCTAAGATGTAGACTACAAAAGACGCGAAAGACGAAGGTAGGATGCTCTCCGGAGGTAAGAGCCGCTGCCGGGCGTCTTTCGGCAGAAGCCGCGCTAAGGAGAGCACTGTGAGCGGCACAATCGTCTTTGCGCGAAGAAGCCGCTTCTTGGGCTCCGGCAGCCGGCGAGAGCGGCAGCTTCGGGAAGGTGAAGAAGCAAGCTGTACAACACTGGGATTGTGTGCGCACCTTGCCAACTGATAGAAAACAGTACCTTTGCACTCTCCTGACTTTTCCAATCACAGGAACATTCGATTGGAAGCTGTTTTGGACAACTTTTCTTTTCTTCCTGCCAAACACTTGGCAGACATCCGTGCAACTTCGAGAACACGATGGGAGATGTTTTCTGTGCTGGCACAGTTTTTCCTAGCCAGACATAGTGGAAAAGCGTTTTGCCGAGGTGTAGATGAGAAGAGGAGCTAAAGACGAAGGTAGGATGCTCTCCGGAGGTAAGAGCCGCTGCCGGGCGTCTTTCGGCAGAAGCCGCGCTAAGGAGAGCACTGTGAGCGGCACAATCGTCTTTGCGCGAAGAAGCCGCTTCTTGGGCTCCGGCAGCCGGCGAGAGCGGCAGCTTCGGGAAGGTGAAGAAGCAAGCTGTACAACACTGGGATTGTGTGCGCACCTTGCCAACTGATAGAAAACAGTACCTTTGCACTCTCCTGACTTTTCCAATCACAGGAACATTCGATTGGAAGCTGTTTTGGACAACTTTTCTTTTCTTCCTGCCAAACACTTGGCAGACATCCGTGCAACTTCTAGAACACGATGGGAGATGTTTTCTGTGCTGGCACAGTTTTTCCTAGCCAGACATAGTGGAAAAGCTTTTTGCCGAGGTGTAGATGAGAAGAGGAGCTAAAGAGTGGATGTTAGCAAATGACACCCATCTTCAAAAAAGGCAATTAAGAGGACTCGCCATAGTACAAACCAGCCAGCCTCTTTTTTATCCCCAGGAAGTTGATGAAGCAGCTCTTCCTGGAAATCCTTGCCAGGCACATGACAGATGACCAAATAATGTAGTTAGCATGATTTTTCAGGGGAATTTCATGCTGAACATCACTTTAAACTCCTCTGATGAATCAACTTGACTGGTAGATGAAGGGAATATTATCTGCCTGGGCTTCAGGGAGGTTTTTGACATACCTCTACATGGCATCACACATACATATGGAAGCAATAGTGCAAAGGGGAGGGAATCAGTGTCTTTTCAGTGATGCTGAGGGAAAAGACAAGAGGCAGTGGGCACACACTGAAATACAGGAGATTGCCTTTGAACATCAGTAAATGTTTCTTTACTGTCAGGGTGACTGAACCACGGCACAGACTGCCCAGAAAGATTGTGGAGCCTGGATCTTTGAAGACATTAAAAGTACACCCAGATAGAATCCTGGGCAAGAGGCTCTAGGTATCCTGGTTTAGGCAGGGGGGTTGGGCCTGGTTAGCCCCACCAACCCCTTCCACTCTCTTTCATTCTGTGCTAGTGAATTCTCTTCAAGATGCATTTCAAAGCGCTGGCATGACAAAGTTCTGTGCAGACAGAGATCCAAATGGACATGGCATCTAAGTTCCTTAAGCAGTGTTCAAGAAGAATGTAAAACTCTGGCACAAGTGTCTCTTCCCTAACTGAATCCCTTTCATGGGAAAATTCCCAGCTCTAGAAAGATCTTCTGATACGCATGCTTAAGACTGACACTGGCTGAGCAAATTTCTCCCTATGTATATCTAAGACCAGTTAGGATCTTCACCCAAAGTGCAGTCAACATAGTCACAGAATGCCTATTGTTAAGAAGTGACAGCTTCCATCAGAATGGCAGCTATTGGTCCACAAAATGGATTAATGGATGGGAATTATCTACGTGGGTTAAAAACAAAAATAAAGAGTTGGTCTTTATTTATCAATTTCATGGCAATATTGATAAGGGAAGAAAAAGATCTAAGTCCTTGACTTTCTGGACTCGAGGAAAGATTTTAAAAATTCCTTGTAAAAATGTATGATCACAATCAGACTATTGAAACCATTTTAGTTGGGAACAAAGTTCCAAAATTGTCTAGATAGTGGCAAAGAAGCCAAGAAAATAGGAAAGAAACAAAAAGAGAGCAAAAGAGTCAGCTTCAGTGTACAAGCTCGTTCTAGAAGTAGTCTGCTGGGAAAAGGAACCCCCAGCTAAATTTCCAATGTATTCCTGCGCTTGATTCAGTAACTGGTCAATGTAAAAACCAATCCTTTTGTACAACTTCTTCCAGCAACAAAAACTCCAACAGGTTGACACTACCATCATGCCTGTTCCAGACATATTTAAAAGAGAAATGATGATTTTCTTGAAAACCTACTTACATAAAAGTTGCAAGATGGTGGAGGGATTCCCACATCCTCCTTCCTCCATCTGGCTTGAAAGTATATTTGATAAAATATGCAACAAAGCACATGATTTATAAGGGAGAGTCAAATGGATGATTTGGGAATCGATCTCTTGTTGATAGTAAACTTCATATCCACTCGGTGTGACCTTTTTAAAACAAAATGTGGAGCTGAGGCATGAATCTGCCACAACAATTGTAAAGCAAACATACACACTCCCCTTCATATGCCCCCCCCTCCACACACACCTAGGCACACACAGAGATCAGCATAGCAGATCATGAACACCTTGGAAAAGACTGAAATGCTAAATGCCTCTCTTGATGGGCAAAAGAGCTGGTGCAGTAATTCAAATGCCTGGTACAAAAATTCTGTTTAATATTTAGCTCCTATTTAAAACACAGCTTTTCATTTCATTCTATTTACAGAATATTTTCATTTCATTTGTTTCTTTAAAATTACTTAGTTCTCACCTGTTGTATGTCTAGGAATATTTTCTTCCAAAAATAGAAAAAAATAGATGATATCTTTTCAGCAGAAAACATTGGTTGATACAATTTTAAACCATCATGATATGGAAGAATTCTTCTGTCCCTCTCGAAGGTGGAAGAAGCATTTGGATCACAGATCATCTACAATGAAATACTTGACATGTTTAAGATGCTTTCAATCAATTTTGATCGTCAATTGCTTATTTGTTGTAAACAGTAATTTTTCAGTGAAGGGAAAGTGTGTGTGGTATATCTACATGATATGTTCAAAGGCAGTTCCTACTAATGGCCAGGCTGAATTCCAGTAAATAATGTCCCGAATGATATTTTGCCGCCTTCTTTGGCACTTCATGAAATCTTACCCCGATGAAGTGCTGAAACAAAGAGATTTTCTCTTAGAGAGTGTCTCATGTTGTAACCTATCCCATGGATTTTATGCTGTAATTCTTATCTCTTTTAAAATTTACTATCTTCTGTACAGTTTTCATGAAACTTTCTGTTACAGTAGTGAATAGCACAGATAAATGTCATTTTGTACAACTTTGAATTTACCCCAAGAGCTGAGAGAAAACTTGATCCTATACTTCAATCCGAGTTTCTTCTATAGTCCAACTTTGTTTCTCTACCATCAAGCTTCTCCTTTGTTGCTGCTCCAAGCCCCGTCCAAGGTGACCTTGAATACTTTCAGGGATGGGACACCCACAACTTCTCTGGGCAACCTGTTCCAGTGTTCCAGCACTCCCACAGTAAAAAAGGCCTTCCTTTCATCTAATATGTGTAGGAAATCATAAATCTAGGCATAGAAGCTTGGAGTGCAAATTTGAAATTCTTTGGATTTGAAGCACATTTTATATGAATACTGACTTACAGATGACTAAAAGATGTTGATGGGCATTTGAGCTGACAAGTTTTGAAAAAGTGCACGGAAATTAAAATTGAAACCACTAAAATTAAAAACTCCTTGCCATTTTCTTTTTCCTCTCCTATTCAAAATTGCATATGTCAGATATCAGTGCTTCATGCAAACCTCTCAGATGCTCTCAGAGAAAAAGCTTTTCTTTCAGACTAAGTTGCGGTTGACGTAGAACACTAGCAGGAGTGAAAGATTTTCTGGGCATCGGGGCAGCCCGTTCTCCTTGGATTTGTGTGCAGAATGCATTTTATCCAAACTGGAAAATAGATCCCAGCTCTGTTCTATTCATCATTCTTACTTCATCAGGCCAGAAGATTCTGTGAAAAGTAGCCTGTGGACCTTGAAGACAGCGCATGTGAACCAGATGAGAGGTGATAGAGAAGTTGAGGGAGAGAAGAAAGAGCATGAGGCTGAAACCAGAAAGTATTTCTCCACGTGATCATGGAAGATTGCAGGAGCCACTTGGTACTATCAAACCAGCCCAACTTGGCACTGGTGCCACCTTGGGTCTGGGAGCCATGTTGCATATCGTGCATTTTAAGGAGCCAGCTGGCCACACCCAGCCATATGCCCCCAAACACAAACCAAGGCCCTTTTCTCTGGCAAACAAAACTCAGCTGCCCTGCTTCTGGATGGCAGATTGCAGGAACCACTTGGTACTATCAAACCAGCCCAACTTGGCACTGGTGCCACCATGGGTCTGGTCACCATCCTGCCTATTGTAGCTTTTCAGGAGCCAGCCGGTCACTCTCAGCCATAGGCCCCCAAACACAAACCTCGGCCCGTTTCCCTGGCAAACAAAAGTAAGCTGCCCCGCTTCTGGATGGCAGATTGCAGGAGCTACTTAGTACTATCAAACCAGCCCAACTTGGCACTGGTGCCACCTTGGATCTGGGAACCATGCTGTGTATCGTGGATATTCAGGGGCCAGCCGGCCACTCTCAGCCATATGTCCCCAAACAGAAACCTCGGCCCGTTTCTCTGGCAAACAAAACTCAACTGCCCCTCTTCTGGATGGCAAATTGCAGGATGAACTTGATACTAAAACCGCAGGCCGACTTGGTAGTGGTGACACCTTGGACCTGGGAACCATCATGCGTATCGAGCATTTTAAGGAGCCAGCCGGCCACTCCCAGCAATATGCCCCCAAAAACAATCCACGGAATTTTTCTCTGGCAAACAAAAATCAGCTGCCCCGCTTCTGGATGGCAGATTGCAGGAGCCACTTTGCACCATCAAACCAGCCCGACTTGGCACTGGTGCCACCTTGCATCTGGGAACCATGCTGCCTAGCGTGGATTTTCAGGAGCCAGCCGGCCACTCTCAGCCATAGGCCCCCATACAAAACCCACGGCCCGTTTCCCTGGCAAACAAAAGTAAGCTGCCCTGCTTCTGGATGGCAGATTGCAGGACGCACTTGGTAGTATCAAACCAGCCCGACTTGGCACTGGTGCCACCTTGGGTCTGGGAACCATCCTGCGTATCGTGGATTCTAAGGAGCCAGCCGGCCACTCCCAGCCACAGGCCCCCAAACACAAACAACGGCGCTTTTCCCTGGAAAACAAAACTCGCCTGCCAACTTTTTGATGGCAGATTGCAGGAGCAACTTGGTACTATCAAACCAGCCCAACTTGGCACTGGTGCCACCATGGGTCTGGTCACCATCCTGCCTATTGTAGCTTTCCAGGAGCCAGCCGGTCACTCCCAGCCATAGGCCCCCAAACACAAACCTCGGCCCGTTTCCCTGGCAAACAAAAGTAAGCTGCCCCGCTTCTGGATGGCAGATTGCAGGAGCCACTTGGTACTATCAAACCAGCCCAACTTGGCACTGGTGCCACCTTGGGTCTGGGAACCATGCTGCGTATCGCAGATTCTAAGGCGCCAGTCGGCCACTCCCAGCCACAAGCCCCCAAACACAAACAACGGCGCTTTTCTCTGGCAAACAAAACTCAACTGCCCCTCTTCTGGATGGCAAATTGCAGGACGCACTTGGTACTATCAAAACAGCCCGACTTGGCACTGGTGCCACCTTGGGTCTGGGAACCATCCTGCGTATCGATCTTTTTAATGAGACAGCCGGCCACTCCCAGCCATATGCCCCCAAACACAACCCACGGCCCTTTCCTCTGGCAAACAAAACTCAGCTGCACCGCTTCTGGATGGCAGATTGCAGGAGCCACTTGGTACTATCAAACCAGCAAGACTTGGCACTGGTGCCACCTTGGGTCTGGGAACCATCCTGCGTATTGTGGATTGTCAGGAGCCAGCTGAACATTCTCGGCCACAGACCCCAATCAAAAACAACGGCCCGTTTCACAGGCAAACAAAACTCAGCTGCCCCGCTTCTGGATGGGAGATTGCAGGAGGCACTTGACACTGTGAAACCAGCCCCACTTGGCACTGGTGCCACCTTGGGTCTGGGAACCATGCTGCGTATCATGGATTTTCAGGAGCCAGCCGGCCACTCCCAGCCATAGGCCCCCAAACAAAAACCACAGCCTTTTACTCTGGCAAACAAAATTCAGCTGCCCCACTTCTGGATGGCAGATTGCAGGAGCCACTTGGGACTATCACACCAGCACAACATGGCACTGCTGCCACCTTGGATATGGGAACCATCCTTCCTATCGTGGATTTTCAGGGGCCAGCCAGTCACTCTCAGGCATAGGCCCCAAACACAAACCACGGCCCTTTTCTCTGGAAAACAAAACTCAACTGCCCCTCTTCTGGATGGCAGATTGCAGGAGCCACTGGGTACTATGAAACTAGCCCTACTTGGCACTGGTGCCACCTTGGGTCTGGGAACCATGCTGCGTATCATGGATTTTCAGGAGCCAGCCGTCCACTGCCAGCCACAGGCCCCGAAACACAAACAACAGCCTTTTTCTCTGGCAAACAAAATTCAGCTGCCCCGCTTCTGGATGGCAGATTGCAGGAACCACTTGGTACTAACAAACCAGCCCGACTTGGCACTGGTGCCACCTTGGGTCTGGGAACCATCCTGCGTATTGTGGATTTTCAGGGGCCAGCCGGCCACTCTCAGCCATATGCCCCCAAACAGAAACCTCGGCCCGTTTCTCTGGCAAACAAAACTCAACTGCCCCTCTTCTGGATGGCAAATTTCAATATGAACTTGATACTAAAACCGCAGGCCGACTTGGTAGTGGTGACACCTTGGGCCTGGGAACCATCATGCGTATCGAGCATTTTAAGGAGCCAGCCGGCCACTCCCAGCAATATGCCCCCAAAAACAATCCACGGAATTTTTCTCTGGCAAACAAAAATCAGCTGCCCCGCTTCTGGATGGCAGATTGCAGGAGCCACTTTGACCCATCAAACCAGCCCGACTTGGCACTGGTGCCACCTTGCATCCTGGAACCATGCTGCCTAGCGTGGATTTTCAGGGGCCAGCGGGCCACTCTCAGCTATATGCCCCCAAACAAAACCCAGGGCCCGTTTCCCTGGCAAACAAAAGTAAGCTGCCCCGCTTCTGGATGGCAGATTGCAGGAACCACTTGGTAGTATCAAACCAGCCCGACTTGGCACTGGTGCCACCTTGGGTCTGGGAACCATCCTGCGTATCGTGGATTCTAAGGAGCCAGCCGGCCACTCCCAGCCACAGGCCCCCAAATACAAACAACGGCGCTTTTCCCTGGAAAACAAAACTCGCCTGCCAACTTTTTGATGGCAGATTGCAGGAGCAACTTGGTACTATCAAACCAGCCCAACTTGGCACTGGTGCCACCATGGGTCTGGTAACCATCCTGCCTATTGTAGCTTTCCAGGAGCCAGCCGGTCACTCCCAGCCATAGGCCCCCAGTCACAAACCTCGGCCCGTTTCCCTGGCAAACAAAAGTAAGCTGCCCCGCTTCTGGATGGCAGATTGCAGGAGCCACTTGGTACTATCAAACCAGCCCAACTTGGCACTGGTGCCACCTTGGGTCTGGGAACCATGCTGCGTATCGCAGATTCTAAGGCGCCAGTCGGCCACTCCCAGCCACAAGACCCCAAACACAAACAACGGCGCTTTTCTCTGGCAAACAAAACTCAACTGCCCCTCTTCTGGATGGCAAATTGCAGGTCGCACTTGGTACTATCAAACCAGCACGACTTGGCACTGGTGCCACCTTGGGTCTGGGAACCATCCTGCGTATTGTGGATTGTCAGGAGGCAGCTGGACACTCTCGGCCACAGACCCCAATCAAAAACAACGGCCCGTTTCACAGGCAAACAAAACTCAGCTGCCCCGCTTCTGGATGGGAGATTGCAGGAGGCACTTGACACTGTGAAACCAGCCCCACTTGGCACTGGTGCCACCTTGGGTCTGGGAACCATGCTGCGTATCATGGATTTTCAGGAGCCAGCCGGCCACTCCCAGCCATAGGCCCCCAAACAAAAACCACAGCCTTTTTCTCTGGCAAACAAAATTCAGCTGCCCCGCTTCTGGATGGCAGATTGCAGGAGCCACTTGGGACTATCACACCAGCACAACATGGCACTGGTGCCACCTTGGATCTGGGAATCATCCTTCCTATCGTGGATTTTCAGGGGCCAGCCGGTCACTCTCAGCCATAGGCCCCAAACACCAACCACGGCCCTTTTCTCTGGAAAACAAAACTCAACTGCCCCTCTTCTGGATGGCAGATTGCAGGAGCCACTGGGTACTATGAAACCAGCCCTACTTGGCACTGGTGCCACCTTGGGTCTGGGAACCATGCTGCGTATCATGGATTTTCAGGAGCCAGCCGTCCACTGCCAGCCACAGGCCCCGAAACACAAACAACAGCCTTTTTCTCTGGCAAACAAAATTCAGCTGCCCCGCTTCTGGATGGCAGATTGCAGGAACCACTTGGTACTAACAAACCAGCCCGACTTGGCACTGGTGCCACCTTGGGTCTGGGAACCATCCTGCGTATCGTGGATTCTAAGGAGCCAGCTGGCCACTCCCAGCCACAGGCCCCAAAACACACACAACGGCGCTTTTCCCTGGAAAACAAAACTCGCCTGCCAACTTTTTGATGGCAGATTGCAGGAGCCACTTGGTACTATCAAACCAGCCCAACTTGGCACTGGTGCCACCATGGGTCTGGTCACCATCCTGCCTATCGTAGCTTTTCAGGAGCCAGCCGGTCACTCCCTGCCATAGGCCCCGAGACACAAAGCTCGGCCCGTTTCCCTGGCAAACAAAAGTAAGCTGCCCCGCTTCTGGATGGCAGATTGCAGGAGCCACTTGGTACTATCAAACCAGCCCGACTTGGCACTGGTACCACCTTGGGTCTGGGAACCATCCTGCCTATCGTGGATTTTAAGGAGCCAGCCGGCTACTCCCCGCCACAGGCCCCCAACAAAAACCACGGCCCTTTTTTCTGGCAAACAAAACTTAGCTGCCTCACTTATGGATGGCAGATTGCAGGAGCCACTTGGTGTAATCAAACCAGCCCGACTTGGCACTGGTGTCACCTTGGGTCTGGGAACCATCCTGCGTATCGTGGATTCTAAGGAGCCAGCCGGCCACTCCCAGCCACAGGCCCCCAAACAAAATCAACGGCGCTGTTCCCTGGAAAACAAAACACGCCTGCCAACTTTTTGATGGAGTTTGCAGGAGCCACTTGGTACTATCAAACCAGCCCAACTTGGCACTGGTGCCACCATGGGTCTGGGAAACATCCTGCGTATCGTGGATTCTTAGGAGCCAGCCGGCCACTCCTAGCCACAGGCCCCCAAACAAAAACCTAGGCCTATTTCTCTGGCAAACAAAAGTAAGCTGCCCCGCTTCTGGATGGCAGATTGCAGGAGACACTTGGGACTATCAAACCAGCCCAACTTGGCACTGGTGCCACCTTGGATCTGGGAACCATGCTGTGTATCGTGGATTTTCAGGGGCCAGCCGGCCACTCTCAGCCATATGCCCCCAAACAGAAACCTCGGCCCGTTTCTCTGGCAAACAAAACTCAACTGCCCCTCTTCTGGATGGCAAATTGCAAGATGAACTTGATACTAAAACCGCAGGCCGACTTGGTAGTGGTGACACCTTGGGCCTGGGAACCATCATGCGTATCGAGCATTTTAAGGAGCCAGCCGGCCACTCCCAGCAATATGCCCCCAAAAACAATCCACGGAATTTTTCTCTGGCAAACAAAAATCAGCTGCCCCGCTTCTGGATGGCAGATTGCAGGAGCCACTTTGACCCATCAAACCAGCCCGACTTGGCACTGGTGCCACCTTGCATCCTGGAACCATGCTGCCTAGCGTGGATTTTCAGGGGCCAGCCGGCCACTCTCAGCTATATGCCCCCAAACAAAACCCACGGCCCGTTTCCCTGGCAAACAAAAGTAAGCTGCCCCGCTTCTGGATGGCAGATTGCAGGAACCACTTGGTAGTATCAAACCAGCAAAACTTGGCACTGGTGCCACCTTGGGTCTGGGAACCATCCTGCGTATCGTGGATTCTAAGGAGCCAGCCGGCCACTCCCAGCCACAGGCCCCCAAATACAAACAACGGCGCTTTTCCCTGGAAAACAAAACTCGCCTGCCAACTTTTTGATGGCAGATTGCAGGAGCAACTTGGTACTATCAAACCAGCCCAACTTGGCACTGGTGCCACCATGGGTCTGGTAACCATCCTGCCTATTGTAGCTTTCCAGGAGCCAGCCGGTCACTCCCAGCCATAGGCCCCCAGTCACAAACCTCGGCCCGTTTCCCTGGCAAACAAAAGTAAGCTGCCCCGCTTCTGGATGGCAGATTGCAGGAGCCACTTGGTACTATCAAACCAGCCCAACTTGGCACTGGTGCCACCTTGGGTCTGGGAACCATGCTGCGTATCGCAGATTCTAAGGCGCCAGTCGGCCACTCCCAGCCACAAGACCCCAAACACAAACAACGGCGCTTTTCTCTGGCAAACAAAACTCAACTGCCCCTCTTCTGGATGGCAAATTGCAGGTCGCACTTGGTACTATCAAACCAGCACGACTTGGCACTGGTGCCACCTTGGGTCTGGGAACCATCCTGCGTATTGTGGATTGTCAGGAGGCAGCTGGACACTCTCGGCCACAGACCCCAATCAAAAACAACGGCCCGTTTCACAGGCAAACAAAACTCAGCTGCCCCGCTTCTGGATGGGAGATTGCAGGAGGCACTTGACACTGTGAAACCAGCCCCACTTGGCACTGGTGCCACCTTGGGTCTGGGAACCATGCTGCGTATCATGGATTTTCAGGAGCCAGCCGGCCACTCCCAGCCATAGGCCCCCAAACAAAAACCACAGCCTTTTTCTCTGGCAAACAAAATTCAGCTGCCCCGCTTCTGGATGGCAGATTGCAGGAGCCACTTGGGACTATCACACCAGCACAACATGGCACTGGTGCCACCTTGGATCTGGGAATCATCCTTCCTATCGTGGATTTTCAGGGGCCAGCCGGTCACTCTCAGCCATAGGCCCCAAACACAAACCACGGCCCTTTTCTCTGGAAAACAAAACTCAACTGCCCCTCTTCTGGATGGCAGATTGCAGGAGCCACTGGGTACTATGAAACCAGCCCTACTTGGCACTGGTGCCACCTTGGGTCTGGGAACCATGCTGCGTATCATGGATTTTCAGGAGCCAGCCGTCCACTGCCAGCCACAGGCCCCGAAACACAAACAACAGCCTTTTTCTCTGGCAAACAAAATTCAGCTGCCCCGCTTCTGGATGGCAGATTGCAGGAACCACTTGGTACTAACAAACCAGCCCGACTTGGCACTGGTGCCACCTTGGGTCTGGGAACCATCCTGCGTATCGTGGATTCTAAGGAGCCAGCTGGCCACTCCCAGCCACAGGCCCCAAAACACACACAACGGCGCTTTTCCCTGGAAAACAAAACTCGCCTGCCAACTTTTTGATGGCAGATTGCAGGAGCCACTTGGTACTATCAAACCAGCCCAACTTGGCACTGGTGCCACCATGGGTCTGGTCACCATCCTGCCTATCGTAGCTTTTCAGGAGCCAGCCGGTCACTCCCTGCCATAGGCCCCGAGACACAAAGCTCGGCCCGTTTCCCTGGCAAACAAAAGTAAGCTGCCCCGCTTCTGGATGGCAGATTGCAGGAGCCACTTGGTACTATCAAACCAGCCCGACTTGGCACTGGTACCACCTTGGGTCTGGGAACCATCCTGCCTATCGTGGATTTTAAGGAGCCAGCCGGCTACTCCCCGCCACAGGCCCCCAACAAAAACCACGGCCCTTTTTTCTGGCAAACAAAACTTAGCTGCCTCACTTATGGATGGCAGATTGCAGGAGCCACTTGGTGTAATCAAACCAGCCCGACTTGGCACTGGTGTCACCTTGGGTCTGGGAACCATCCTGCGTATCGTGGATTCTAAGGAGCCAGCCGGCCACTCCCAGCCACAGGCCCCCAAACAAAATCAACGGCGCTGTTCCCTGGAAAACAAAACACGCCTGCCAACTTTTTGATGGAGTTTGCAGGAGCCACTTGGTACTATCAAACCAGCCCAACTTGGCACTGGTGCCACCATGGGTCTGGGAAACATCCTGCGTATCGTGGATTCTTAGGAGCCAGCAGGCCACTCCTAGCCACAGGCCCCCAAACAAAAACCTAGGCCTATTTCTCTGGCAAACAAAAGTAAGCTGCCCCGCTTCTGGATGGCAGATTGCAGGAGACACTTCGGACTATCAAACCAGCCCAACTTGGCACTGGTGCCACCTTGGATCTGGGAACCATGTTGTGTATCGTGGATTTTCAGAGGCCAGCCGGCCACTCTCAGCCATATGTCCCCAAACAGAAACCTCGGCCCGTTTCTCTGGCAAACAAAACTCAACTGCCCCTCTTCTGGATGGCAAATTGCAGGATGAACTTGATACTAAAACCGCAGGCCGACTTGGTAGTGGTGACACCTTGGGCCTGGGAACCATCATGCGTATCGAGCATTTTAAGGAGCCAGCCGGCCACTCCCAGCAATATGCCCCCAAAAACAATCCACGGAATTTTTCTCTGGCAAACAAAAATCAGCTGCCCCGCTTCTGGATGGCAGATTGCAGGAGCCACTTTGCACCATCAAACCAGCCCGACTTGGCACTGGTGCCACCTTGCATCTGGGAACCATGCTGCCTAGCGTGGATTTTCAGGGGCCAGCGGGCCACTCTCAGCTATATGCCCCCAAACAAAACCCACGGCCCGTTTCCCTGGCAAACAAAAGTAAGCTGCCCTGCTTCTGGATGGCAGATTGCAGGAACCACTTGGTAGTATCAAACCAGCCCGACTTGGCACTGGTGCCACCTTGGGTCTGGGAACCATCCTGCGTATCGTGGATTCTAAGGAGCCAGCCGGCCACTCCCAGCCACAGGCCCCCAAACACAAACAACGGCGCTTTTCCCTGGAAAACAAAACTCGCCTGCCAACTTTTTGATGGCAGATTGCAGGAGCAACTTGGTACTATCAAACCAGCCCAACTTGGCACTGGTGCCACCATGGGTCTGGTCACCATCCTGCCTATTGTAGCTTTCCAGGAGCCAGCCGGTCACTCCCAGCCATAGGCCCCCAAACACAAACCTCGGCCCGTTTCCCTGGCAAACAAAAGTAAGCTGCCCCGCTTCTGGATGGCAGATTGCAGGAGCCACTTGGTACTATCAAACCAGCCCACCTTGGAACTGGTGCCACCTTGGGTCTGGGAACCATGCTGCGTATCGCAGATTCTAAGGCGCCAGTCGGCCACTCCCAGCCACAAGCCCCCAAACACAAACAACGGCGCTTTTCTCTGGCAAACAAAACTCAACTGCCCCTCTTCTGGAAGGCAAATTGCAGGACGCACTTGGTACTATAAAAACAGCCCGACTTGGCACTGGTGCCACCTTGGGTCTGGGAACCATCCTGCGTATCGATCTTTTTAATGAGACAGCCGGCCACTCCCAGCCATATGCCCCCAAACACAACCCACGGCCCTTTCCTCTGGCAAACAAAACTCAGCTGCACCGCTTCTGGATGGCAGATTGCAGGAGCCACTTGGTACTATCAAACCAGCAAGACTTGGCACTGGTGCCACCTTGGGTCTGGGAACCATCCTGCATATTGTGGATTGTCAGGAGCCAGCTGAACATTCTCGGCCACAGACCCCAATCAAAAACAACGGCCCGTTTCACAGGCAAACAAAACTCAGCTGCCCCGCTTCTGGATGGGAGATTGCAGGAGGCACTTGACACTGTGAAACCAGCCCCACTTGGCACTGGTGCCACCTTGGGTCTGGGAACCATGCTGCGTATCATGGATTTTCAGGAGCCAGCCGGCCACTCCCAGCCATAGGCCCCCAAACCAAAACCACAGCCTTTTTCTCTGGCAAACAAAATTCAGCTGCCCCACTTCTGGATGGCAGATTGCAGGAGCCACTTGGGACTATCACACCAGCACAACATTGCACTGCTGCCACCTTGGATCTGGGAACCATCCTTCCCATCGTGGATTTTCAGGGGCCAGCCGGTCACTCTCAGCCATAGGCCCCAAACACAAACCACGGCCCTTTTCTCTGAAAAACAAAACTCAACTGCCCCTCTTCTGGATGGCAGATTGCAGGAGCCACTGGGTACTATGAAACTAGCCCTACTTGGCACTGGTGCCACCTTGGGTCTGGGAACCATGCTGCGTATCATGGATTTTCAGGAGCCAGCCGTCCACTGCCAGCCACAGGCCCCGAAACACAAACAACAGCCTTTTTCTCTGGCAAACAAAATTCAGCTGCCCCGCTTCTGGATGGCAGATTGCAGGAACCACTTGGTACTAACAAACCAGCCCGACTTGGCACTGGTGCCACCTTGAGTCTGGGAACCATCCTGCGTATCGTGGATTCTAAGGAGCCAGCTGGCCACTCCCAGCCACAGGCCCCAAAATACACACAACGGCGCTTTTCCCTGGAAAACAAAACTCGTCTGCCAACTTTTTGATGGCAGATTGCAGGAGCCACTTGGTACTATCAAACCAGCCCAACTTGGCACTGGTGCCACCATGGGTCTGGTCACCATCCTGCCTATCGTAGCTTTTCAGGAGCCAGGCGGTCACTCCCAGCCATAGGCCCCCAGAAAAAAACCTCGGTCCGTTTCCCTGGAAAACAAAAGTAAGCTGCCCCGCTTCTGGATGGCAGATTGCAGGAGCCACTTGGTGCTATCAAACCAGCCCGACTTGGCACTGGTGCCACCTTGGGTCTGGGAACCATCCTGCGTATCCTGTGTTCTAAGGAGCCAGCCGGCCACTCCCAGCCACAGTCCCCCAAACAGAAACAACGGCGCTTTTCCCTGGAAAACAAAACTGACCTGGCAAGTTTTTGATGGCAGATTGCAGGAGACACTTGGTACTATCAAACCAGCCCAACTTGGCACTGGTGCCACCATGGGTCTGGTCACCATCCTGCCTATCGTACCCTTCAGGAGCCAGGCGGTCACTCCCAGCCATAGGTCCCCAGACAAAAAGCTCGGCCCGTTTCCCTGGCAAACAAAAGTAAGCTGCCCCGCTTCTGGATGGCAGATTGCAGGAGCCACTTGGTACAATCAAACCAGCCCAACTTGACACTGGTGCCACCTTGGCTCTGGGAACCATGCTGCGTAACCCGGATTGTAAGACGACAGGCAGCCACTGCCAGCCACAGGCCTCCAAACAAAATCAACGGCGCTTTTCCCTGGAAAACAAAACTCGCCTGACAACTTTTAGATGGCAGATTGCAGGAGCCAGTTGGTACCATCAAACCAGCCCAACTTGGCACTGGTGCCACCTTGGGTCTGGGAACCATCCTGCCTATTGTTGCTTTTCAGGAGCCAGCCGGTCACTTCTAGCCCTAGGCCCCCAGTCATAAACCTCGGCCCGTTTCCCTGGCACACAAATGTAAGCTACCCCGCTTCAGGATGGCAGATTGCAGGAGCCACTTTTCACCATCAAACCAGCCCGACGTGGCACTGGTGCCACCTTGGGTCTGGGAACCATCCTGCGTATCGTGTGTTCTAAGGAGCCAGCCGGCCACTCCCACCAACAGTCCCCCAAACACAAACATCGGCGCTTTTCCCTGGAAAACAAAACTGGCCTGCCAACTTTTTGATGGCAGATTGCAGGAGCCACTTGGTACTATCAAACCAGCCCAACTTGGCACTGGTGCCACCATGGGTCTGGTCACCATCCTGCCTATCGTAGCTTTTCAGGAGCCAGGCGGTCACTCCCAGCCATAGGCCCCCAGACACAAACCTCGGCCCGTTTCCCTGGCAAACAAAAGTAAGCTGCCCCGCTTCTGCATGGCAGATTGCAGGTGCTATTTAGTACTATCAAACCAGCCCAACTTGGCACTGGTGCCACCTCTGGTCTGGGAACCATCCTGCCTATCGTGGATTTTTAGGGGCCAGACGGCCACTATCAGCCATATGCCCCCAAAAACAAACCACGGCCCTTTTCTCTGGTAAACAAAACTCAACTGCCCCTCTTCTGGATGGCAAATTTTAGGACGCACTTTGTACTACGAAAACCGCCCGACTTGGCACTGGTGCCACCTTGGGTCAGGGAACCATCCTGCCTATCGTAGCTTTTCAGGAGCCAGCCGGTCACTCCCAGCCATAGGTCCCCAGACAAATACCTCGGCCCGTTTCCCTGGCAAACAAAAGTAAGCTGCCCCGCTTCTGGATGGCAGATTGCAGGAGCCACTTGGTACTATCAAACCAGCCCAACTTGACACTGGTGCCACCTTGGCTCTGGGAACCATGCTGCGTAACCCGGATTCTAAGACGACAGGCAGCCACTGCCAGCCACAGGCCTCCAAACAAAATCAACGGCGCTTTTCCCTGGAAAACAAAACTCGCCTGACAACTTTTAGATGGCAGATTGCAGGAGCCAGTTGGTACCATCAAACCAGCCCAACTTGGCACTGGTGCCACCTTGGGTCTGGGAACCATCCTGCCTATTGTTGCTTTTCAGGAGCCAGCCGGTCACTTCTAGCCCTAGGCCCCCAGTCATAAACCTCGGCCCGTTTCCCTGGCACACAAATGTAAGCTACCCCGCTTCAGGATGGCAGATTGCAGGAGCCACTTTTCACCATCAAACCAGCCCGACGTGGCACTGGTGCCACCTTGGGTCTGGGAACCATCCTGCGTATCGTGTGTTCTAAGGAGCCAGCCGGTCACTCCCAGCCACAGTCCCCCAAACACAAACAACGGCGCTTTTCCCTGGAAAACAAAACTGGCCTGCCAACTTTTTGATGGCAGATTGCAGGAGCCACTTGGTACTATCAAACCAGCCCAACTTGGCACTGGTGCCACCATGGGTCTGGTAACCATCCTGCCTATCGTAGCTTTTCAGGAGCCAGGCGGTCACTCCCAGCCATAGGCCCCCAGACACAAACCTCGGCCCGTTTCCCTGGCAAACAAAAGTAAGCTGCCCCGCTTCTGCATGGCAGATTGCAGGTGCTATTTAGTACTATCAAACCAGCCCGACTTGGCACTGGTGCCACCTCTGGTCTGGGAACCATCCTGCCTATCGTGGATTTTCAGGCACCAGACGGCCACTATCAGCCATATGCCCCCAAAAACAAACCACGGCCCTTTTCTCTGGTAAACAAAACTCAACTGCCCCTCTTCTGGATGGCAAATTTTAGGACGCACTTTGTACTACGAATACCGCCCGACTTGGCACTGGTGCCACCTTGGGTCAGGGAACCATCCTGCCTATCGTAGCTTTTTAAGGAGCCAGCAGGCCACGCCCAGCCATATAGCCCCAAAAACAAACCACGGACCATTTCTCTTGGAAACAAAAATCCGCTGCCCCGCGTCAGGATGGCAGATTGCAGGAGCCACTTTGCACCATCAAACCACCCCGACTTGGCACTGGTGCCATCTTGGATCTGGGAACCATCCTGCCTATCGTAGCTTTTCAGGAGCCAGGCGGTCACTCCCAGCCATAGGCCCCCAGACAAATACCTCGGCCCGTTTCCCTGGCAAACAAATGTAAGCTGCCCCGCTTCTGGATGGCAGATTGCAGGAGCCACATGGTACTATCAAACCAGGCCAACATGGCACTGGTGCCACCTTGGCTCTGGGAACCATCCTGCCTATCGTGGATTTTCAGGCGCCAGCCGGCCACTCTCAGCCATATGCCCCCAAACACAAACCACGGCCCTTTTCTCTGGTAAACAAAACTCAACTGCCCCTCTTCTGGATGGCAAATTGCAGGACGCACTTGGTACTACGAAAACAGCCCGACTTGGCAGTGATGCCACCTTGGGTCAGGGAACCATCCTGCGTATCGATGTTTTTAAGGAGTCAGCCGGCAACGTCCAGCCATATACCCCCAAAAAAAACCCACGGAACTTTTCTCCAGCAAGCAAAAATCCGCTGCCCCGCGTCTGGATGGCAGATTGCAGGAGCTATTTAGTACTATCAAACCAGCCCGACTTGGCACTGGTGCCACCATGGGTCTGGTCACCATCCTGCCTATCGTAGCTTTTCAGGAGCCAGCCGGTCACTCTCAGCCATAGGCCCCAAACACAAACCACGGCCCTTTTCTCTGGAAAACAAAACTCAACTGCCCCTCTTCTGGATGGCAGATTGCAGGAGCCACTAGGTACTATGAAACCAGCCCTACTTGGCACTGGTGCCACCTTGGGTCTGGGAACCATGCTGCGTATCATGGATTTTCAGGAGCCAGCCGTCCACTGCCAGCCACAGGCCCCGAAACACAAACAACAGCCTTTTTCTCTGGCAAACAAAATTCAGCTGCCCCGCTTCTGGATGGCAGATTGCAGGAACCACTTGGTACTAACAAACCAGCCCGACTTGGCACTGGTGCCACCTTGGGTCTGGGAACCATCCTGCGTATCGTGGATTCTAAGGAGCCAGCTGGCCACTCCCAGCCACAGGCCCCAAAACACACACAACGGCGCTTTTCCCTGGAAAACAAAACTCGCCTGCCAAGTTTTTGATGGCAGATTGCAGGAGCCACTTGGTACTATCAAACCAGCCCAACTTGGCACTGGTGCCACCATGGGTCTGGTCACCATCCTGCCTATCGTAGCTTTTCAGGAGCCAGCCGGTCACTCCCAGCCATAGGCCCCCAGACACAAACCTCGGCCTGTTTCCCTGGCACACAAAAGAAAGCTACCGCACTTCTGGATGGCAGATTGCAGGAGCCACTTTGCACCATCAAACCAGCCCAACTTGGCACTGGTGCCACCTTGGCTCTGGGAACCATTCTGCGTAACCCGGATTCTAAGACGACAGGCAGCCACTGCCAGCCACAGGCCTCCAAACAAAAACAACGGCGCTTTTCCCTGGAAAAGAAAACTCGCCTGCCAGCTTTTTGATGGCAGATTGCAGGAGCCACTTGGTACTATCAAATCATCCCAACTTGGCACTGGTGCCATTATGGGTCTGGGAACCATCCTGCCAATTGTACCATTTCAGGAGCCAGCCGGTCACTCCCAGCCATAGGCCCCCATCACAAACCTCGGACCGTTTCCCTGGCAAACAAAATTAAGCTGCCCCGATTCTGGATGGCAGATTGCAGGAGCCACTTGGTAGTGTCAAAACAGCCCGACTTGGCACTGGTGCCACCTTGGGTCTGGGAACCATCCTGCGTATCGTGGATTCTAAGCAGCCACCCGGCCACTCCGTGCCACAGGCGCCCAAACACAAACAACGGCGCTTTTCCCTTGAAAACAAAACTCGCCTGCCAACATTTTGATGGCAGATTGCAGGAGCCACTTGGTACTATCAAACCAGCCCATCTTGGCACTGGTGCCACCATGGGTCTGGTCACCATCCTGCCTATCGTAGCTTTTCAGGAGCCAGCCGGTCACTCCCAGCCATAAACCCCCAGACACAAACCTCGGCCCGTTTCCCTGGAAAACAAAAGTAAGCACCCCCGATTCTGGATGGCAGATTGCAGGAGCCACTTGGTAGTATCAAATTAGCCCAACTTGGCACTGGTGCCATCATGGGTCTGGTAAACATCCTGCCTATCTTAGCTTTTCAGGAGCCGGCCTGTCACTCCCTGCCATAGGCCCCCAGAGAAATACCTCGGCCCGTTTCCCTGGCAAACAAAAGTAAGCTGCCCCTCTTCTGGATGGCAGATTGCAGGAACCACTTGCTACTATCAAACCAGCCCAACTTGGCACTGGTGCCACCTTGGCTCTGGGAACCATGCTGCGTAACGTAGATTCTAAGAGGACAGGCGGACACTCCCAGCCACAGGCCTCTAAACAAAAACAACGGCGCGTTACCCTGGAAAACAAAACTCGCCTGCCAACTTTTTGATGGCAGATTGCAGGAGCCACTTGGTACTATCAAACCTGCCCAACTTGGCACTGGTGCCACCATGGGTCTGGTCACCATCCTGCCTATCGTAGCTTTTCAGGAGCCAGCCGGTCACTCCCAGCCATAGGCCCCCAGACAAATACCTCGGCCCGTTTCCCTGGCAAACAAAAGTAAGCTGCCCCGCTTCTGGATGGCAGATTGCAGGAGCCACATGGTACTATCAAACCAGGCCAACATGGCACTGGTGCCACCTTGGCTCTGGGAACCATCCTGCCTATCGTGGATTTTCAGGCGCCAGCCGGCCACTCTCAGCCATATGCCCCAAAACACAAACCACGGCCCTTTTCTCTGGTAAACAAAACTCAACTTCCCCTCTTCTGGATGGCAAATTGCAGGAGCCACTTGGTACTACGAAAACAGCCCGACTTGGCAGTGATGCCACCTTGGGTCAGGGAACCATCCTGCGTATCGATGTTTTTAAGGAGTCAGCCGGCAACGTCCAGCCATATACCCCCAAAAACACCCACGGAACTTTTCTCCAGCAAGCAAAAATCCGCTGCCCCGCGTCTGGATGGCAGATTGCAGGAGCTATTTAGTATTATCAAACCAGCCCGACTTGGCACTGGTGCCACCATCGGTCTGGGCACCATCCTGCCTATCGTAGCTTTTCAGGAGCCAGCCGGTCACTCTCAGCCATAGGCCCCAAACACAAACCACGGCCCTTTTCTCTGGAAAACAAAATTCAACTGCCCCTCTTCTGGATGGCAGATTGCAGGAGCTACTGGGTACTATGAAACCAGCCCGACTTGGCACTGGTGCCACCTTGGGTCTGGGAACCATGCTGCGTATCATGGATTTTCAGGAGCCAGCCGTCCACTGCCAGCCACAGGCCCCGAAACACAAACAACAGCCTTTTTCTCTGGCAAACAAAATTCAGCTGCCCCGCTTCTGGATGGCAGATTGCAGGAACCACTTGGTACTAACAAACCAGCCCGACTTGGCACTGGTGCCACCTTGGGTCTGGGAACCATCCTGCGTATCGTGGATTCTAAGG
Organism: Melospiza melodia melodia; assembly: GCF_035770615.1. Lineage (NCBI taxonomy): Eukaryota > Metazoa > Chordata > Aves > Passeriformes > Passerellidae > Melospiza > Melospiza melodia. The sequence continues at coordinate 42,050,337 of NC_086197.1, forward strand.
AGCCAGCTGGCCACTCCCAGCCACAGGCCCCAAAACACACACAACGGCGCTTTTCACTGGAAAACAAAACTCGCCTGCCAACTTTTTGATGGCAGATTGCAGGAGCCACTTGGTACTATCAAACCAGCCCAACTTGGCACTGGTGCCACCATGGGTCTGGTCACCATCCTGCCTATCGTAGCTTTTCAGGAGCCAGCCGGTCACTCCCAGCCATAGGCCCCCAGACACAAAGCTCGGACCGTTTCCCTGGCAAACAAAAGTAAGCTGCCCTGCGTCTGGATGGCAGATTGCAGGATCCACTTGTTATTATCAAACCAGCCCGACTTGGTACTGGTGCCACCTCTGGTCTGGGTACCATCCTGGGTATCGTGGATCCTAAGGAGCCAGCCGGCCACTCCCAGCCACAGGCCCCCAAACAAAAACAACGGCGATTTTCCCTGGAAAACAAAACTCGCCTGACAACTTTTTGATGGCAGATTGCAGGAACCACTTGGTACTATTAAACCAGCCCAACTTGGCACTGGTGCCACCTTGGGTCTGGGAACCATGCTGCGTATTGTGGATTCTAAGGAGCCAGCCGGCCACTCCAGCCACAGGCCCGCAGACACAAACAACGGCGCTTTTCCCTGGAAAACAAAACTCGCCTGCCAACATTTTGATGGCAGATTGCAGGAGCCACTTGGTACTATGAAATCAGCCGAACATGGCACTGGTGCCACCATGGGTCTGGTCACCATCCTGCCTATCGTAGCTTTTCAGGAGCCAGCCGGTCACTCCCAGCCATAGGCCCCCAGACACAAAGCTCGGCCCGTTTCCCTGGCAAACAGAAGTAAGCTGCCCCGCTTCTGGATGGTAGATTGCAGGAACCATTTGCTACAATCAAACCAGCCCAACTTGGCACTGGTGCCACCTCAGGTCTGGGAACCATCCTGCGTATTTTGGATTCTAAGGAGCCAGCCGGCCACTCCCAGCCACAGGCCCCCAAACACAAACAACGGCGCTTTTCCCTGGAAAACAAAACTCGCCTGCCAACATTTTGATGGCAGATTGCAGGAGCCACTTGGTACTATCAAACCAGCCCAACTTGGCACTGGTGCCACCATGGGTCTGGTCACCATCCTGCCTATCGTAGTTTCTCAGGAGCCAGCCGGTCACTCCCTGCCATAGGCCCCCAGACAAAACCTCGGCCCGTTTCCCTGGCAAACAAAAGTAAGCTGCCCCGCTTCTGGATGGCAGATTGCAGGACGCACTTGGTAGTATCAAACCAGCCCAACTTGGCACTGGTGCCACCTCTGGTCTGGGAACCATGCTGCTTATCGTGGATTCTAATTAGCCATCCGGCCACTCCCAGCCACAGGCCCCCAAACAAAAACAACGGCGCTTTTCCCTGGATAACAAACTCGCCTGCCAACTTTTTGATGGCAGATTGCAGGAGCCACTTGGTACTATCAAACCAGCCCAACTTGGCACTGGTGCCACCATGGGTCTGGTCACCATCCTGCCTATCGTAGCTTTTCAGGAGACAGCCGGTCACTCCCAGCCATAGGCCCCCAGACAAAAACCTCGGCCCTTTTCCCTGGCAAACAAAAGTAAGTTAACCCGCTTCTGGATGGCAGATTGCAGGAGCCACTTTTCACCATCAAACTAGCCCGACTTGGCACTGGTGTCACCTCTGGTCTGGGAACCATCCTGCCTGTCGTGGATTCTAATTAGCCAGCCGGCCACTCCCAGCCACAGGCCCCCAAACACAAACAACGGCGCTTTTCCCTGGAAAATAAAAATTCGCCTGCCAAATTTTGACGGCAGATTGCAGGAGCCACTTGGTACTATCAAATCAGCCCAACTTGGGACTGGTGCCACCATGGGTCTGGGAACCATGCTGCGTATCGTGGATTCTAAGGAGCCAGCCGGCCACTCCAGCCACAGGCCCGCAGACAAAAACAACGGCGCTTTTCCCTGGAAAACAAAACTCGCCTGCCGACTATTTGATGGCAGATTGCAGGAGCAACTTGGTACTATGAAATCAGCCGAACATGGCACTGGTGCCACCATGGGTCTGGTCACCATCCTGCCTATCGTAGCTTTTCAGGAGCCAGCCGGTCACTCCCAGCCATAGGCCCCCTGACACAAAGCTCGGCCCGTTTCCCTGGCAAACAAAAGTAAGCTGCCCCGCTTCTGGATGGCAGATTGCAGGACGCACTTGGTACTATAAAACCAGCCCGACTTGGCACTGGTGCCACCTCAGGTCTGGGAACCATCCTGCGTATCGTGGATTCTAAGGAGCCAGCCGGCCACTCCCAGCCACAGGCCCCCAAACACAAACAACGGCGCTTTTCCCTGGAAAACAAAACTCGCCTGCCGACATTTTGATGGCAGATTGCAGGAGCCACTTGGTACTATCAAACCAGCCCAACTTGCCACTGGTGCCACCATGGGTCTGGTCACCATCCTGCCTATCGTAGCTTTTCAGGAGCCAGCCGGTCACTCCCAGCCATAGGCCCCGAGACACAAAGCTCGGACCGTTTCCCTGACAAACAAAAGTAAGTTATCCCGCTTCTGGATGGCAGATTGCAGGAGCCACTTTGCACCATCATACTAGCCCGACTTGGCACTGGTGCCACCTTGGGTCTGGGAACCATCCTGCGTATCGTGGATTCTAAGCAGCCAGCCGGCCACTCCCAGCCACAGGCCCCCAAACACAAACAACGGCGCTTTTCCCTGGAAAATAAAAACTCGCCTGCCAAATTTTGACGGCAGATTGCAGGAGCCACTTGGTACTATCAAATCAGCCCAACTTGGGACTGGTGCCACCATGGGTCTGGTCACCATCCTGCCTATCGTAGCTTTTCAGGAGCCAGCCGGTCACTCCCAGCCATAGGCCCCCAGACAAAAACCTCGGCCCGTTTCCCTGGCAAACAAAAGTAAGCTGCCCTGCTTCTGGATGGCAGATTGCAGGAACCACTTGGTACTATCAAACCAGCAAAACTTGGCACTGGTGCCACCTTGGGTCTGGATACCATGCTGCGTATCGTGGATTCTAAGGAGCCAGCCGGCCACTCCCAGCCACAGGCCCCCAAACACAAACAACGGCGCTTTTCCCTGGAAAACAAAACTCTCCTGCCAACTTTTTGATGGCAGATTGCAGGAGCCACTTGGTTTTATCAAATCAGCCCAACTTGGCACTGGTGCCACCATGGGTCTGGTCACCATCCTGCCTATCTTAGCTTTTCAGGAGCCAGCCGGTCACTCCCCGCCATAGGCCCCCAGACAAAAAGCTCGGCCCTTTTCCCTGGCAAACAAAAGTAAGCTACCCCGCTTCTGGATGGCAGATTGCAGGAGCCACTTTGCACCATCAAACTAGCCCGTCTTGGCACTGGTGCCACCTCTGGTCTGGGAACCATCCTGCGTATCGTGGATTCTAATTAGCCAGCCGGCCACTCCCTACCACAGGCCCCCAAACACAAACAACGGCGCTTTTCCCTGGAAAACAAAACTCGCCTACCAACTATTTGATGGCAGATTACAGGAGCCACTTGGTACTATCAAACCAGCCCAACTTGGCACTGGTGCCACCATGGGTCTGGTCACAATCCTGCCTATCGTAACTTTTCAGGAGCCAGCCGGTCACTCCCAGCCATAGGTCCCCAGTCACAAACCTCGGCCCGTTTCCCTGGCAAACAAAAGTAAGCTGCCCCGCTTCTGGATGGCAGATTGCAGGAGCCACTTTGTACTATCAAACCAGCCCGACTTGGCACTGGTGCCACCTCTGGTCTGGGACCCATCCTGCGTATCGTGTATTCTAAGGAGCCAGTCGGCCACTCCCAGCCACAGGCCCCCAAACACAAACAACGGCCCGTTTCCGTGGCAAACAAAAGTAAGCTGCCCCGTTTCTGGATGGCAGATTGCAGGAACCACTTGGCAGTATCAAACCAGCACAACTTGGCACTGGTGGCACCTCTTGTCTGGTAACCATGCTGCGTATCGTGGTTTCTAAGGAGCCAGCCGGGCACTCCCAACCACAGGTCCCCAAACACAAACAATGGCGCTTTTCCCTGGAAAACAAAACTCGCCTGCCAACTTTTTGATGGCAGATTGCAGGAGCCACTTGGTACTATCAAACCAGCCCAACTTGGCACTGGTGCCACCATGGGTCTGGTCACCATCCTGCCTATCGTAGCTTTTCAGGAGCCAGCCGGTCACTCCCAGCCATAGGCCCCGAGACAGAAAGCCCGGCCCGTTTCCCTGGCAAACAAAAGTAAGCTGCCCCGCTTCTGGATGGCAGATTGCAGGAGCCACTTTGTACTATCAAACCAGCCCGACTTGGCACTGGTGCCACCTCTGGTCTGGGAACCATGCTGCGTATCGTGGATTTTAAGGAGCCATTCGGCCACTCCCAGCCATACGCCTCCAAACACAAACAACGGTCCATTTCCCTGGCAAACAATAGTAAGCTGCCCTGCTTCTGGATGTCAGATTGCAGGAACCACTTGTTGCCAAGTTGGGGTGGTTTGATAGTACCAAGTGGCTCCTGCAATCTGCCATCAAAAAGTTGGCAAGCGAGTTTTGTTTTCCAGGGAAAAGCGCCGTTGTTTGTGTTTGGGGGCCTGTGGCTGGGAGTGGCCAGCTGTCTCCTTAGAATCCACGATACGCAGGATGGGTCCCAGACCAGAGGTGGCACCAGTGCCAAGTCGGGCTGGTTTGATGGTGCAAAGTGACTCCTGCAATCTGCCATCCAGAAGCGGGGTAGCTTACTTTTGTTTGCCAGGGAAACGGGTAGAGCTTTGTGTCTGGGGGCCTATGGCTGGGAGTGACCGGCTGGCTCCTTAAAAAGATCGATACGCAGGATTGTTCCCTGACCCAAGGTGGCATCACTGCCAAGTCGGGCTGTTTTCGTAGTACCAAGTGCGTCCTGCAATTTGCCATCCAGAAGAGGGGCAGTTGAGTTTTGTTTGCCAGAGCAAAGGGCCGTGGTATGTGTTTGGGGGCATATGGCTGAGAGTGGCCGGCTGGCGCCTGAAAATCCACGATAGGCAGGATGGTTCCCAGAGCCAAGGTGGCACCAGTGCCATGTTGGCCTGGTTTGATAGTACCATGTGGCTGCTGTAATCTGCCATCCAGAAGCGGGGCAGCTTACTTTTGTTTGCCAGGGAAACGGGCCGAGATATTTGTCTGGGGGCCTATGGCTGGGAGTGACCGGCTGGCTCCTGAAAAGCTACGATAGGCAGGATGGTGACCAGACCCATGGTGGCACCAGTACCAAGTTGGGCTGGTTTGATAGTACCAAGTGGCTCCTGCAATCTGCCATCAAAAATTTGGCAGGCGAGTTTTGTTTTCCAGGGAAAAGCGCCGTTGTTTGTGTTTGGGGGCCTGTGGCTCAGAGTGGCCGGGTGGCTCCTTAGAATCCACGATACGCAGGATGGTTCCGAGACCCAAGGTGGCACCAGTGCCAAGTCGGGCTGGTTTGATAGCACCAAGTGGCTCCTGCAATCTGCCATCCAGAATCGGGGCAGCTTAATTTTGTTTGCCAGGGAAACGGTCCGAGGTTTGTGTCTGGGGGCCTATGGCTGGGAGTGACCGGCTGGCTCCTGAAATGCTACAATAGGCAGGATGGTTCCCAGACCTATAGTGGCACCAGTTCCAAGTTGGGATGATTTGATAGTACCAAGTGGCTCCTGCAATCTGCCATCAAAAAGCTGGCAGGCGAGTTTTGTTTTCCAGGGAAAAGCGCCGTTGTTTGTGTTTGGGGGCCTGTGGCTGGGAGTGGCCGGCTGGCTCCTTAGAATCCACGATATGCAGGATTGTTCCCAGACCCAAGGTGGCACCAGTGCCAAGTCGGGCTGGTTTGATGGTGCAAAGTGGCTCCTGCAATCTGCCATCCAGACGCGGGGCAGCGGATTTTTGTTTCCATGAGAAATGGTCCGTGGTTTGTTTTTGGGGGTATATGGCTGGGCGTGGCCGGCTGGCTCCTTAAAAAGCTCGATATGCAGGATGGTTCCCAGACCCAAGGTGGCACCAGTGCCACGTCGGGCGGTTTTCGTAGTACAAAGTGCGTCCTAAAATTTGCCATCCAGAAGAGGGGCAGTTGAGTTTTGTTTGCCAGAGAAAAGGGCCGTGGTTTGTTTTTGGGGGCATATGGCTGAGAGTGGCCGGCTGGCCCCTGAAAATCCACGATAGGCAGGATGGTTCCCAGACCAGAGGTGTCACCAGTGCCAAGTCGGGCTGGTTTGATAGTACTAAATAGCTCCTGCAATCTGCCATGCCGAAGCGGGGCAGCTTACTTTTGTTTGCCAGGGAAACGGGCCGAGGTTTGTGTCTGGGGGCCTATGGCTGGGAGTGACCGGCTGGCTCCTGAAAAGCTACGATAGGCAGGATGGTGACCAGACCCATGGTGGCACCAGTGCCAAGTTGGGCTGGTTTGATAGTACCAAGTGGCTCCGGCAATCTGCCATCAAAAAGTTGGCAGGCGAGTTTTGTTTTCCAGGGAAAAGCGCCGTTGTTTGTGTTTGGGGGCCTGTGGCTGGGAGTGGCGAGCTGGCTCCTTAGAACCCACGATACGCAGGATGGTTCCCAGACCAGAGGTGGCACCAGTGCCAAGTTGGGCTGGTTTGATGGTGCAAAGTGGCTCCTGCAATCTGCCATCCAGAAGCGGGGTAGCTTACTTTTGTTTGCCAGGGAAACGGGCCGAAATATTTGTCTAGGGGCCTCTGGCTGGGGGTGGCTGGCTGGCACCTGAAAAGCTACGATAGGCAGGATGGTGACCAGACCCAAGGTGGCACCAGTGCCAAGTTGGGCTGGTTTGATAGTCCCAAGTGGCTCCTGCAATCTGCCATCAAATGTTTGGCAGGCGAGTTTTGTTTTCCAGGGAAAAGCACCGTTGTGTGTGTTTTGGGGCCTGTGGCTGGGAGTGGCCAGCTGGCTCCTTAGAATCCACGATACGCAGGATGGTTCCCAGACCCAAGGTGGCACCAGTGCCAAGTCGGGCTGGGTTGTTAGTACCAAGTGGTTCCTGCAATCTGCCATCCAGAAGCGGGGCAGCTGAATTTTGTTTGCCAGAGAAAAAGGCTGTTGTTTGTGTTTCGGGGCCTGTGGCTGGCAGTGGACGGCTGGCTCCTGAAAATCCATGATACGCAGCATGGTTCCCAGACCCAAGGTGGCACCAGTGCCAAGTCGGGCTGGTTTGATACTACCAAGTGCGTCCTGCAATCTGCCATCCAGAAGCGAGGCAGCTTAATTTTGTTTGCCAGGGAAACGGGCCGTGGGTTTTGTATGGGGGCCTATGGCTGAGAGTGGCCGGCTGGCTCCTGAAAATCCACGCTAGGCAGCATGGTTCCCAGATGCAAGGTGGCACCAGTGCCAAGTCGGGCTGGTTTGATGGTGCAAAGTGGCTCCTGCAATCTGCCATCCAGAAGCGGGGCAGCTGATTTTTGTTTGCCAGAGAAAAATTCCGTGGATTGTTTTTGGGGGCATATTGCTGGGAGTGGCCGGCTGGCTCCTTAAAATGCTCGATACGCATGATGGTTCCCAGGCCCAAGGTGTCACCACTACCAAGTCGGCCTGCGGTTTTAGTATCATGTTCATCCTGCAATTTGCCATCCAGAAGAGGGGCAGTTGAGTTTTGTTTGCCAGAGAAACGGGCCGAGGTTTCTGTTTGGGGACATATGGCTGAGAGTGGCCGGCTGGCCCCTGAATATCCACGATACACAGCATGGTTCCCAGATCCAAGGTGGCACCAGTGCCAAGTTGGGCTGGTTTGATAGTCCCAAGTGTCTCCTGCAATCTGCCATCCAGAAGCGGGGCAGCTTACTTTTGTTTGCCAGAGAAATAGGCCTAGGTTTTTGTCTGGGGGCCTGTGGCTAGGAGTGGCCGGCTGGCTCCTTAGAATCCACGATACGCAGGATGTTTCCCAGACCCAAGGTGGCACCAGTGCCAAGTCGGGCTGGTTTGATAGTACCAAGTGGCTCCTGCAAACTCCATCAAAATGTTGGCAGACGTGTTTTGTTTTCCAGGGAACAGCGCCGTTGATTTTGTTTGGGGGCCTGTGGCTGGGAGTGGCCGGCTGGCTCCTTAGAATCCACGATATGCAGGATGGTTCCCAGACCCAAGGTGGCACCAGTGCCAAGTCGGGCTGGTTTGATTACACCAAGTGGCTCCTGCAATCTGCCATCCAGAAGTGAGGCAGCTAAGTTTTGTTTGCCAGAAAAAAGGGCCGTGGTTTATGTTGGGGGCCTGTGGCTGGGAGTAGCCGGCTGGCTCCTTAAAATCCACGATAGGCTGGATGGTTCCCAGACCCAAGGTGGCACTAGTGCCAAGTCGGGCTGGTTTGATAGTACCAAGTGGCTCCTGCAATCTGCCATCCAGAAGCGGTGCAGTTGAGTTTTGTTTGCCAGAGAAAAGGGCCGTGGGTTGTGTTTGGGGGCATATGGCTGGGAGTGGCCGGCTGTCTCATTAAAAAGATCGATACGCAGGATGGTTCCCAGACCCAAGGTGGCACCAGTGCCAAGTCGGGCTGTTTTTATAGTACCAAGTGCGTCCTGCAATTTGCCATCCAGAAGAGGGGCAGTGGAGTTTTGTTTGCCAGAGAATAGCGCCGTTGTTTGTGTTTGGGGGCTTGTGGCTGGGAGTGGCCGACTGGCGCCTTAGAATCTGTGTTACGCCGCATGGTTCCCAGACCAGAGGTGGCACCAGTGCCAAGTTGGGCTGGTTTGATAGTACCAAGTGGCTCCTGCAATCTGCCATCCAGAAGCGGGGCAGCTTACTTTTGTTTTCCAGGGAAACGGGCCGAGGTTTGTGACTGGGGACCTATGGCTGGGAGTGACCGGCTGGCTCCTGAAAAGCTACGATAGGCAGGATGGTGACCAGACCCATGGTGGCACCAGTGCCAAGTTGGGCTGGTTTGATAGTACCAAGTGGCTCTGGCAATCTGCCATCAAAAAGTTGTCAGGCGAGTTTTGTTTTCCAGGGAAAAGCGCCGTTGTTTGTATTTGGGGGCCTGTGGCTGGGAGTGGCCGGCTGGCTCCTTTGAACCCACAATACGCAGCATGGTTCCCAGACCCAAGGTGGCACCAGTGCCAAGTCGGGCTGGTTTGATACTACCAAGTGCGTCCTGCAATCTGCCATCCAGAAGCGGGGCAGCTTAATTTTGTTTGCCAGGGAAACGGGCCGTGGGTTTTGTTTGGGGGCCTATGGCTGAGAGTGGCCGGCTGGCTCCTGAAAATCCACGCTAGGCAGCATGGTTCCCAGATGCAAGGTGGCACCAGTGCCAAGTCGGGCTGGTTTGATGGTGCAAAGTGGCTCCTGCAATCTGCCATCCAGAAGCGGGGCAGCTGATTTTTGTTTGCCAGAGAAAAATTCCGTGGATTGTTTTTGGGGGCATATTGCTGGGAGTGGCCGGCTGGCTCCTTAAAATGCTCGATACGCATGATGGTTCCCAGGCCCAAGGTGTCACCACTACCAAGTCGGCCTGCGGTTTTAGTATCAAGTTCATCCTGCAATTTGCCATCCAGAAGAGGGGCAGTTGAGTTTTGTTTGCCAGAGAAACGGGCCGAGGTTTCTGTTTGGGGACATATGGCTGAGAGTGGCCGGCTGGCCCCTGAATATCCACGATACACAGCATGGTTCCCAGATCCAAGGTGGCACCAGTGCCAAGTTGGGCTGGTTTGATAGTACCAAGTGTCTCCTGCAATCTGCCATCCAGAAGCGGGGCAGCTTACTTTTGTTTGCCAGAGAAATAGGCCTAGGTTTTTGTCTGGGGGCCTGTGGCTAGGAGTGGCCGGCTGGCTCCTAAGAATCCACGATACGCAGGATGTTTCCCAGACCCAAGGTGGCACCAGTGCCAAGTCGGGCTGGTTTGATAGTACCAAGTGGCTCCTGCAAACTCCATCAAAAAGTTGGCAGGCGTGTTTTGTTTTCCAGGGAACAGCGCCGTTGATTTTGTTTGGGGACCTGTGGCTGGGAGTGGCCGGCTGGCTCCTTAGAATCCACGATACGCAGGATGGTTCCCAGACCCAAGGTGGCACCAGTGCCAAGTCGGGCTGGTTTGATTACACCAAGTGGCTCCTGCAATCTGCCATCCAGAAGTGAGGCAGCTAAGTTTTGTTTGCCAGAAAAAAGGGCCGTGGTTTTTGTTGGGGGCCTGTGGCTGGGAGTGGCCGGCTGGCTCCTTAGAATCCACCATACGCAGGATGGTTCCCAGACCCAAGGTGGCACCAGTGCCAAGTCGGGCTGGTTTGATAGTCCCAAGTGGCTCCTGCAAACTGCCATCCAGAAGCGGGGCAGCTGAGTTTTGTTTGCCAGGGAAATGGGCCGTTGTTTGTGTTTGGGGGCCTGTGGCTGGGAGTGTTCGGCTGGTTCCTGAATATGTACGATACGCAGGATTGTTCCCAGACCCAAGGTGGCACCAGTGCCAAGTCGGGCTGGTTTGATGGTGCAAAGTGGCTCCTGCAATCTGCCATCCAGACGCGGGGCAGCGGATTTTTTTTTCCATGAGAAATGGTCCGTGGTTTGTTTTTGGGGGTATATGGCTGGGCCTGGCCGGCTGGCTCCTTAAAAAGCTCGATATGCAGGATGGTTCCCTGACACAAGGTGGCACCAGTGCCACGTCGGGCGGTTTTCGTAGTACAAAGTGCGTCCTAAAATTTGCCATCCAGAAGAGGGGCAGTTGAGTTTTGTTTGCCAGAGAAAAGGGCCGTGGTTTGTTTTTGGGGGCATATGGCTGAGAGTGGCTGGCTGGCCCCTGAAAATCCACGATACACAGGATGGTTCCCAGATCCAAGGTGGCACCTGTGCCAAGTCGGGCTGATTTGATAGTACTAAGTAGCTCCTGCAATCTGCCATCCAGAAGCGGGGCAGCTTACTTTTGTTTGCCAGGGAAACGGGCCGAGGTTTGTGTTTGGGGGCCTATGGCTGAGAGTGACCGGCTGGCTCCTGAAAAGCTACAATAGGCAGGATGGTGACCAGACCCATGGTGGCACCAGTGCCAAGTTGGGCTGGTTTGATAGTACCAAGTGGTTCCTGCAATCTGCCATCCAGAAGCAGGGCAGCTGAGTTTTGTTTGCCAGAGAAAAGGGCCTTGGTTTGTGTTTGGGGGCATATGGCTGGGTGTGGCCAGCTGGCTCCTTAAAATGCACGATATGCAACATGGCTCCCAGACCCAAGGTGGCACCAGTGCCAAGTTGGGCTGGTTTGATAGTACCAAGTGGCTCCTGCAATCTTCCATGATCACGTGGAGAAATACTTTCTGGTTTCAGCCTCATGCTCTTTCTTCTCTCCCTCAACTTCTCTATCACCTCTCATCTGGTTCACATGCGCTGTCTTCAAGGTCCACAGGCTACTTTTCACAGAATCTTCTGGCCTGATGAAGTAAGAATGATGAATAGAACAGAGCTGGGATCTATTTTCCAGTTTGGATAAAATGCATTCTGCACACAAATCCAAGGAGAACGGGCTGCCCCGATGCCCAGAAAATCTTTCACTCCTGCTAGTGTTCTACGTCAACCGCAACTTAGTCTGAAAGAAAAGCTTTTTCTCTGAGAGCATCTGAGAGGTTTGCATGAAGCACTGATATCTGACATATGCAATTTTGAATAGGAGAGGAAAAAGAAAATGGCAAGGAGTTTTTAATTTTAGTGGTTTCAATTTTAATTTCCATGCACTTTTTCAAAACTTGTCAGCTCAAATGCCCATCAACATCTTTTAGTCATCTGTAAGTCAGTATTCATATAAAATGTGCTTCAAATCCAAAGAATTTCAAATTTGCACTCCAAGCTTCTATGCCTAGATTTATGATTTCCTACACATATTAGATGAAAGGAAGGCCTTTTTTACTGTGGGAGTGCTGGAACACTGGAACAGGTTGCCCAGAGAAGTTGTGGGTGTCCCATCCCTGAAAGTATTCAAGGTCACCTTGGACGGGGCTTGGAGCAGCAACAAAGGAGAAGCTTGATGGTAGAGAAACAAAGTCGGACTATAGAAGAAACTCGGATTGAAGTATAGGATCAAGTTTTCTCTCAGCTCTTGGGGTAAATTCAAAGTTGTACAAAATGACATTTATCTGTGCTATTCACTACTGTAACAGAAAGTTTCATGAAAACTGTACAGAAGATAGTAAATTTTAAAAGAGATAAGAATTACAGCATAAAATCCATGGGATAGGTTACAACATGAGACACTCTCTAAGAGAAAATCTCTTTGTTTCAGCACTTCATCGGGGTAAGATTTCATGAAGTGCCAAAGAAGGCGGCAAAATATCATTCGGGACATTATTTACTGGAATTCAGCCTGGCCATTAGTAGGAACTGCCTTTGAACATATCATGTAGATATACCACACACACTTTCCCTTCACTGAAAAATTACTGTTTACAACAAATAAGCAATTGACGATCAAAATTGATTGAAAGCATCTTAAACATGTCAAGTATTTCATTGTAGATGATCTGTGATCCAAATGCTTCTTCCACCTTCGAGAGGGACAGAAGAATTCTTCCATATCATGATGGTTTAAAATTGTATCAACCAATGTTTTCTGCTGAAAAGATATCATCTATTTTTTTCTATTTTTGGAAGAAAATATTCCTAGACATACAACAGGTGAGAACTAAGTAATTTTAAAGAAACAAATGAAATGAAAATATTCTGTAAATAGAATGAAATGAAAAGCTGTGTTTTAAATAGGAGCTAAATATTAAACAGAATTTTTGTACCAGGCATTTGAATTACTGCACCAGCTCTTTTGCCCATCAAGAGAGGCATTTAGCATTTCAGTCTTTTCCAAGGTGTTCATGATCTGCTATGCTGATCTCTGTGTGTGCCTAGGTGTGTGTGGAGGGGGGGGCATATGAAGGGGAGTGTGTATGTTTGCTTTACAATTGTTGTGGCAGATTCATGCCTCAGCTCCACATTTTGTTTTAAAAAGGTCACACCAAGTGGATATGAAGTTTACTATCAACAAGAGATCGATTCCCAAATCATCCATTTGACTCTCCCTTATAAATCATGTGCTTTGTTGCATATTTTATCAAATATACTTTCAAGCCAGATGGAGGAAGGAGGATGTGGGAATCCCTCCACCATCTTGCAACTTTTATGTAAGTAGGTTTTCAAGAAAATCATCATTTCTCTTTTAAATATGTCTGGAACAGGCATGATGGTAGTGTCAACCTGTTGGAGTTTTTGTTGCTGGAAGAAGTTGTACAAAAGGATTGGTTTTTACATTGACCAGTTACTGAATCAAGCGCAGGAATACATTGGAAATTTAGCTGGGGGTTCCTTTTCCCAGCAGACTACTTCTAGAACGAGCTTGTACACTGAAGCTGACTCTTTTGCTCTCTTTTTGTTTCTTTCCTATTTTCTTGGCTTCTTTGCCACTATCTAGACAATTTTGGAACTTTGTTCCCAACTAAAATGGTTTCAATAGTCTGATTGTGATCATACATTTTTACAAGGAATTTTTAAAATCTTTCCTCGAGTCCAGAAAGTCAAGGACTTAGATCTTTTTCTTCCCTTATCAATATTGCCATGAAATTGATAAATAAAGACCAACTCTTTATTTTTGTTTTTAACCCACGTAGATAATTCCCATCCATTAATCCATTTTGTGGACCAATAGCTGCCATTCTGATGGAAGCTGTCACTTCTTAACAATAGGCATTCTGTGACTATGTTGACTGCACTTTGGGTGAAGATCCTAACTGGTCTTAGATATACATAGGGAGAAATTTGCTCAGCCAGTGTCAGTCTTAAGCATGCGTATCAGAAGATCTTTCTAGAGCTGGGAATTTTCCCATGAAAGGGATTCAGTTAGGGAAGAGACACTTGTGCCAGAGTTTTACATTCTTCTTGAACACTGCTTAAGGAACTTAGATGCCATGTCCATTTGGATCTCTGTCTGCACAGAACTTTGTCATGCCAGCGCTTTGAAATGCATCTTGAAGAGAATTCACTAGCACAGAATGAAAGAGAGTGGAAGGGGTTGGTGGGGCTAACCAGGCCCAACCCCCCTGCCTAAACCAGGATACCTAGAGCCTCTTGCCCAGGATTCTATCTGGGTGTACTTTTAATGTCTTCAAAGATCCAGGCTCCACAATCTTTCTGGGCAGTCTGTGCCGTGGTTCAGTCACCCTGACAGTAAAGAAACATTTACTGATGTTCAAAGGCAATCTCCTGTATTTCAGTGTGTGCCCACTGCCTCTTGTCTTTTCCCTCAGCATCACTGAAAAGACACTGATTCCCTCCCCTTTGCACTATTGCTTCCATATGTATGTGTGATGCCATGTAGAGGTATGTCAAAAACCTCCCTGAAGCCCAGGCAGATAATATTCCCTTCATCTACCAGTCAAGTTGATTCATCAGAGGAGTTTAAAGTGATGTTCAGCATGAAATTCCCCTGAAAAATCATGCTAACTACATTATTTGGTCATCTGTCATGTGCCTGGCAAGGATTTCCAGGAAGAGCTGCTTCATCAACTTCCTGGGGATAAAAAAGAGGCTGGCTGGTTTGTACTATGGCGAGTCCTCTTAATTGCCTTTTTTGAAGATGGGTGTCATTTGCTAACATCCACTCTTTAGCTCCTCTTCTCATCTACACCTCGGCAAAAAGCTTTTCCACTATGTCTGGCTAGGAAAAACTGTGCCAGCACAGAAAACATCTCCCATCGTGTTCTAGAAGTTGCACGGATGTCTGCCAAGTGTTTGGCAGGAAGAAAAGAAAAGTTGTCCAAAACAGCTTCCAATCGAATGTTCCTGTGATTGGAAAAGTCAGGAGAGTGCAAAGGTACTGTTTTCTATCAGTTGGCAAGGTGCGCACACAATCCCAGTGTTGTACAGCTTGCTTCTTCACCTTCCCGAAGCTGCCGCTCTCGCCGGCTGCCGGAGCCCAAGAAGCGGCTTCTTCGCGCAAAGACGATTGTGCCGCTCACAGTGCTCTCCTTAGCGCGGCTTCTGCCGAAAGACGCCCGGCAGCGGCTCTTACCTCCGGAGAGCATCCTACCTTCGTCTTTAGCTCCTCTTCTCATCTACACCTCGGCAAAACGCTTTTCCACTATGTCTGGCTAGGAAAAACTGTGCCAGCACAGAAAACATCTCCCATCGTGTTCTAGAAGTTGCACGGATGTCTGCCAAGTGTTTGGCAGGAAGAAAAGAAAAGTTGTCCAAAACAGCTTCCAATCGAATGTTCCTGTGATTGGAAAAGTCAGGAGAGTGCAAAGGTACTGTTTTCTATCAGTTGGCAAGGTGCGCACACAATCCCAGTGTTGTACAGCTTGCTTCTTCACCTTCCCGAAGCTGCCGCTCTCGCCGGCTGCCGGAGCCCAAGAAGCGGCTTCTTCGCGCAAAGACGATTGTGCCGCTCACAGTGCTCTCCTTAGCGCGGCTTCTGCCGAAAGACGCCCGGCAGCGGCTCTTACCTCCGGAGAGCATCCTACCTTCGTCTTTCGCGTCTTTTGTAGTCTACATCTTAGCAAAACGCTTTTCCACTATGTCTGGCTAGGAAAAACTGTGCCAGCACAGAAAACATCTCCCATCGTGTTCTAGAAGTTGCACGGATGTCTGCCAAGTGTTTGGCAGGAAGAAAAGAAAAGTTGTCCAAAACAGCTTCCAATCGAATGTTCCTGTGATTGGAAAAGTCAGGAGAGTGCAAAGGTACTGTTTTCTATCAGTTGGCAAGGTGCGCACACAATCCC
Source organism: Melospiza melodia melodia (assembly GCF_035770615.1). Classification (NCBI taxonomy): domain Eukaryota; kingdom Metazoa; phylum Chordata; class Aves; order Passeriformes; family Passerellidae; genus Melospiza; species Melospiza melodia. The sequence goes on from NC_086197.1 coordinate 42,066,013, forward strand.
AGTGTTGTACAGCTTGCTTCTTCACCTTCCCGAAGCTGCCGCTCTCGCCGGCTCCCGGAACCGAAGAAGCGGCTTCTTCGCGCAGAGACGATTGTGCCGCTCACAGGGCTCTCCTTAGCGCGGCTTCTGCCGAAAGACGCCCGGCAGCGGCTCTTACCTCCGGAGAGCATCCTACCTTCGTCTTTCGCGTCTTTTGTAGTCTACATCTTAGCAAAACGCTTTTCCACTATGTCTGGCTAGGAAAAACTGTGCCAGCACAGAAAACATCTCCCATCGTGTTCTAGAAGTTGCACGGATGTCTGCCAAGTGTTTGGCAGGAAGAAAAGAAAAGTTGTCCAAAACAGCTTCCAATCGAATGTTCCTGTGATTGGAAAAGTCAGGAGAGTGCAAAGGTACTGTTTTCTATCAGTTGGCAAGGTGCGCACACAATCCCAGTGTTGTACAGCTTGCTTCTTCACCTTCCCGAAGCTGCTGCTCTCGCCGGCTGCCGGAGCCCAAGAAGCGGCTTCTTCGCGCAAAGACGATTGTGCCGCTCACAGTGCTCCCCTTAGCGCGGCTTCTGCCCAAAGAAGGCAGCGGCTCTTACCTCCTGAGAGTGGCAGCTTCGGGAAGGTGAAGAAGCAAGCTGTACAACACTGGGATTGTGTGCGCACCTTGCCAACTGATAGAAAACAGTACCTTTGCACTCTCCTGACTCTTCCAATCACAGGAACATTCGATTGGAAGCTGTTTTGGACAACTTTTCTTTTCTTCCTGCCAAACACTTGGCAGACATATCTGCAACTTCTAGAAAACGATGGGAGATGTTTTCTGGGCTGGCACGGTTTTTCCTAGCCAGACATAGTGGAAAAGCGTTTTGCTAAGATGTAGACTACATAAGACGCGAAAGACGAAGGTATGATGCTCTCCGGAGGTAAGAGCCGCTGCCGGGCGTCTCTCGGCAGAAGCCGCGCTAAGGGGAGCCCTGTGAGCGGCACAATCGTCTTTGCGCGAAGAAGCCGCTTCTTGGGCTCCGGCAGCCGGCGAGAGCGGCAGCTTCGGGAAGGTGAAGAAGCAAGCTGTACAACACTGGGATTGTGTGCGCACCTTGCCAACTGATAGAAAACAGTACCTTTGCACTCTCCTGACTTTTCCAATCACAGGAACATTCGATTGGAAGCTGTTTTGGACAACTTTTCTTTTCTTCCTGCCAAACACTTGGCAGACATCCGTGCAACTTCTAGAACACGATGGGAGATGTTTTCTGTGCTGGCACAGTTTTTCCTAGCCAGACATAGTGGAAAAGCGTTTTGCTAAGATGTAGACTACAAAAGACGCGAAAGACGAAGGTAGGATGCTCTCCGGAGGTAAGAGCCGCTGCCGGGCGTCTTTCGGCAGAAGCCGCGCTAAGGAGAGCACTGTGAGCGGCACAATCGTCTTTGCGCGAAGAAGCCGCTTCTTGGGCTCCGGCAGCCGGCGAGAGCGGCAGCTTCGGGAAGGTGAAGAAGCAAGCTGTACAACACTGGGATTGTGTGCGCACCTTGCCAACTGATAGAAAACAGTACCTTTGCACTCTCCTGACTTTTCCAATCACAGGAACATTCGATTGGAAGCTGTTTTGGACAACTTTTCTTTTCTTCCTGCCAAACACTTGGCAGACATCCGTGCAACTTCTAGAACACGATGGGAGATGTTTTCTGTGCTGGCACAGTTTTTCCTAGCCAGACATAGTGGAAAAGCGTTTTGCTAAGATGTAGACTACAAAAGACGCGAAAGACGAAGGTAGGATGCTCTCCGGAGGTAAGAGCCGCTGCCGGGCGTCTTTCGGCAGAAGCCGCGCTAAGGAGAGCACTGTGAGTGGCACAATCGTCTTTGCGCGAAGAAGCCGCTTCTTGGGCTCCGGCAGCCGGCGAGAGCGGCAGCTTCGGGAAGGTGAAGAAGCAAGCTGTACAACACTGGGATTGTGTGCGCACCTTGCCAACTGATAGAAAACAGTACCTTTGCACTCTCCTGACTTTTCCAATCACAGGAACATTCGATTGGAAGCTGTTTTGGACAACTTTTCTTTTCTTCCTGCCAAACACTTGGCAGACATCCGTGCAACTTCTAGAACACGATGGGAGATGTTTTCTGTGCTGGCACAGTTTTTCCTAGCCAGACATAGTGGAAAAGCTTTTTGCCGAGGTGTAGACTACATAAGACGCGAAAGACGAAGGTAGGATGCTCTCCGGAGGTAAGAGCCGCTGCCGGGCGTCTTTCGGCAGAAGCCGCGCTAAGGAGAGCACTGTGAGCGGCACAATCGTCTTTGCGCGAAGAAGCCGCTTCTTGGGCTCCGGCAGCCGGCGAGAGCGGCAGCTTCGGGAAGGTGAAGAAGCAAGCTGTACAACACTGGGATTGTGTGCGCACCTTGCCAACTGATAGAAAACAGTACCTTTGCACTCTCCTGACTTTTCCAATCACAGGAACATTCGATTGGAAGCTGTTTTGGACAACTTTTCTTTTCTTCCTGCCAAACACTTGGCAGACATCCGTGCAACTTCTAGAACACGATGGGAGATGTTTTCTGTGCTGGCACAGTTTTTCCTAGCCAGACATAGTGGAAAAGCGTTTTGCTAAGATGTAGACTACAAAAGACGCGAAAGACGAAGGTAGGATGCTCTCCGGAGGTAAGAGCCGCTGCCGGGCGTCTTTCGGCAGAAGCCGCGCTAAGGAGAGCACTGTGAGCGGCACAATCGTCTTTGCGCGAAGAAGCCGCTTCTTCGGTTCCGGGAGCCGGCGAGAGCGGCAGCTTCGGGAAGGTGAAGAAGCAAGCTGTACAACACTGGGATTGTGTGCGCACCTTGCCAACTGATAGAAAACAGTACCTTTGCACTCTCCTGACTTTTCCAATCACAGGAACATTCGATTGGAAGCTGTTTTGGACAACTTTTCTTCCTGCCAAACACTTGGCAGACATCCGTGCAACTTCTAGAACACGATGGGAGATGTTTTCTGTGCTGGCACAGTTTTTCCTAGCCAGACATAGTGGAGAAGCGTTTTGCTAAGATGTAGACTACAAAAGACGCGAAAGACGAAGGTAGGATGCTCTCCGGAGGTAAGAGCCGCTGCCGGGCGTCTTTCGGCAGAAGCCGCGCTAAGGAGAGCACTGTGAGCGGCACAATCGTCTTTGCGCGAAGAAGCCGCTTCTTGGGCTCCGGCAGCCGGCGAGAGCGGCAGCTTCGGGAAGGTGAAGAAGCAAGCTGTACAACACTGGGATTGTGTGCGCACCTTGCCAACTGATAGAAAACAGTACCTTTGCACTCTCCTGACTTTTCCAATCACAGGAACATTCGATTGGAAGCTGTTTTGGACAACTTTTCTTTTCTTCCTGCCAAACACTTGGCAGACATCCGTGCAACTTCGAGAACACGATGGGAGATGTTTTCTGTGCTGGCACAGTTTTTCCTAGCCAGACATAGTGGAAAAGCGTTTTGCCGAGGTGTAGATGAGAAGAGGAGCTAAAGACGAAGGTAGGATGCTCTCCGGAGGTAAGAGCCGCTGCCGGGCGTCTTTCGGCAGAAGCCGCGCTAAGGAGAGCACTGTGAGCGGCACAATCGTCTTTGCGCGAAGAAGCCGCTTCTTGGGCTCCGGCAGCCGGCGAGAGCGGCAGCTTCGGGAAGGTGAAGAAGCAAGCTGTACAACACTGGGATTGTGTGCGCACCTTGCCAACTGATAGAAAACAGTACCTTTGCACTCTCCTGACTTTTCCAATCACAGGAACATTCGATTGGAAGCTGTTTTGGACAACTTTTCTTTTCTTCCTGCCAAACACTTGGCAGACATCCGTGCAACTTCTAGAACACGATGGGAGATGTTTTCTGTGCTGGCACAGTTTTTCCTAGCCAGACATAGTGGAAAACCGTTTTGCCGAGGTGTAGATGAGAAGAGGAGCTAAAGAGTGGATGTTAGCAAATGACACCCATCTTCAAAAAAGGCAATTAAGAGGACTCGCCATAGTACAAACCAGCCAGCCTCTTTTTTATCCCCAGGAAGTTGATGAAGCAGCTCTTCCTGGAAATCCTTGCCAGGCACATGACAGATGACCAAATAATGTAGTTAGCATGATTTTTCAGGGGAATTTCATGCTGAACATCACTTTAAACTCCTCTGATGAATCAACTTGACTGGTAGATGAAGGGAATATTATCTGCCTGGGCTTCAGGGAGGTTTTTGACATACCTCTACATGGCATCACACATACATATGGAAGCAATAGTGCAAAGGGGAGGGAATCAGTGTCTTTTCAGTGATGCTGAGGGAAAAGACAAGAGGCAGTGGGCACACACTGAAATACAGGAGATTGCCTTTGAACATCAGTAAATGTTTCTTTACTGTCAGGGTGACTGAACCACGGCACAGACTGCCCAGAAAGATTGTGGAGCCTGGATCTTTGAAGACATTAAAAGTACACCCAGATAGAATCCTGGGCAAGAGGCTCTAGGTATCCTGGTTTAGGCAGGGGGGTTGGGCCTGGTTAGCCCCACCAACCCCTTCCACTCTCTTTCATTCTGTGCTAGTGAATTCTCTTCAAGATGCATTTCAAAGCGCTGGCATGACAAAGTTCTGTGCAGACAGAGATCCAAATGGACATGGCATCTAAGTTCCTTAAGCAGTGTTCAAGAAGAATGTAAAACTCTGGCACAAGTGTCTCTTCCCTAACTGAATCCCTTTCATGGGAAAATTCCCAGCTCTAGAAAGATCTTCTGATACGCATGCTTAAGACTGACACTGGCTGAGCAAATTTCTCCCTATGTATATCTAAGACCAGTTAGGATCTTCACCCAAAGTGCAGTCAACATAGTCACAGAATGCCTATTGTTAAGAAGTGACAGCTTCCATCAGAATGGCAGCTATTGGTCCACAAAATGGATTAATGGATGGGAATTATCTACGTGGGTTAAAAACAAAAATAAAGAGTTGGTCTTTATTTATCAATTTCATGGCAATATTGATAAGGGAAGAAAAAGATCTAAGTCCTTGACTTTCTGGACTCGAGGAAAGATTTTAAAAATTCCTTGTAAAAATGTATGATCACAATCAGACTATTGAAACCATTTTAGTTGGGAACAAAGTTCCAAAATTGTCTAGATAGTGGCAAAGAAGCCAAGAAAATAGGAAAGAAACAAAAAGAGAGCAAAAGAGTCAGCTTCAGTGTACAAGCTCGTTCTAGAAGTAGTCTGCTGGGAAAAGGAACCCCCAGCTAAATTTCCAATGTATTCCTGCGCTTGATTCAGTAACTGGTCAATGTAAAAACCAATCCTTTTTTACAACTTCTTCCAGCAACAAAAACTCCAACAGGTTGACACTACCATCATGCCTGTTCCAGACATATTTAAAAGAGAAATGATGATTTTCTTGAAAACCTACTTACATAAAAGTTGCAAGATGGTGGAGGGATTCCCACATCCTCCTTCCTCCATCTGGCTTGAAAGTATATTTGATAAAATATGCAACAAAGCACATGATTTATAAGGGAGAGTCAAATGGATGATTTGGGAATCGATCTCTTGTTGATAGTAAACTTCATATCCACTCGGTGTGACCTTTTTAAAACAAAATGTGGAGCTGAGGCATGAATCTGCCACAACAATTGTAAAGCAAACATACACACTCCCCTTCATATGCCCCCCCCTCCACACACACCTAGGCACACACAGAGATCAGCATAGCAGATCATGAACACCTTGGAAAAGACTGAAATGCTAAATGCCTCTCTTGATGGGCAAAAGAGCTGGTGCAGTAATTCAAATGCCTGGTACAAAAATTCTGTTTAATATTTAGCTCCTATTTAAAACACAGCTTTTCATTTCATTCTATTTACAGAATATTTTCATTTCATTTGTTTCTTTAAAATTACTTAGTTCTCACCTGTTGTATGTCTAGGAATATTTTCTTCCAAAAATAGAAAAAAATAGATGATATCTTTTCAGCAGAAAACATTGGTTGATACAATTTTAAACCATCATGATATGGAAGAATTCTTCTGTCCCTCTCGAAGGTGGAAGAAGCATTTGGATCACAGATCATCTACAATGAAATACTTGACATGTTTAAGATGCTTTCAATCAATTTTGATCGTCAATTGCTTATTTGTTGTAAACAGTAATTTTTCAGTGAAGGGAAAGTGTGTGTGGTATATCTACATGATATGTTCAAAGGCAGTTCCTACTAATGGCCAGGCTGAATTCCAGTAAATAATGTCCCGAATGATATTTTGCCGCCTTCTTTGGCACTTCATGAAATCTTACCCCGATGAAGTGCTGAAACAAAGAGATTTTCTCTTAGAGAGTGTCTCATGTTGTAACCTATCCCATGGATTTTATGCTGTAATTCTTATCTCTTTTAAAATTTACTATCTTCTGTACAGTTTTCATGAAACTTTCTGTTACAGTAGTGAATAGCACAGATAAATGTCATTTTGTACAACTTTGAATTTACCCCAAGAGCTGAGAGAAAACTTGATCCTATACTTCAATCCGAGTTTCTTCTATAGTCCAACTTTGTTTCTCTACCATCAAGCTTCTCCTTTGTTGCTGCTCCAAGCCCCGTCCAAGGTGACCTTGAATACTTTCAGGGATGGGACACCCACAACTTCTCTGGGCAACATGTTCCAGTGTTCCAGCACTCCCACAGTAAAAAAGGCCTTCCTTTCATCTAATATGTGTAGGAAATCATAAATCTAGGCATAGAAGCTTGGAGTGCAAATTTGAAATTCTTTGGATTTGAAGCACATTTTATATGAATACTGACTTACAGATGACTAAAAGATGTTGATGGGCATTTGAGCTGACAAGTTTTGAAAAAGTGCACGGAAATTAAAATTGAAACCACTAAAATTAAAAACTCCTTGCCATTTTCTTTTTCCTCTCCTATTCAAAATTGCATATGTCAGATATCAGTGCTTCATGCAAACCTCTCAGATGCTCTCAGAGAAAAAGCTTTTCTTTCAGACTAAGTTGCGGTTGACGTAGAACACTAGCAGGAGTGAAAGATTTTCTGGGCATCGGGGCAGCACGTTCTCCTTGGATTTGTGTGCAGAATGCATTTTATCCAAACTGGAAAATAGATCCCAGCTCTGTTCTATTCATCATTCTTACTTCATCAGGCCAGAAGATTCTGTGAAAAGTAGCCTGTGGACCTTGAAGACAGCGCATGTGAACCAGATGAGAGGTGATAGAGAAGTTGAGGGAGAGAAGAAAGAGCATGAGGCTGAAACCAGAAAGTATTTCTCCACGTGATCATGGAAGATTGCAGGAGCCACTTGGTACTATCAAACCAGCCCAACTTGGCACTGGTGCCACCTTGGGTCTGGGAGCCATGTTGCATATCGTGCATTTTAAGGAGCCAGCTGGCCACACCCAGCCATATGCCCCCAAACACAAACCAAGGCCCTTTTCTCTGGCAAACAAAACTCAGCTGCCCTGCTTCTGGATGGCAGATTGCAGGAACCACTTGGTACTATCAAACCAGCCCAACTTGGCACTGGTGCCACCATGGGTCTGGTCACCATCCTGCCTATTGTAGCTTTTCAGGAGCCAGCCGGTCACTCTCAGCCATAGGCCCCCAAACACAAACCTCGGCCCGTTTCCCTGGCAAACAAAAGTAAGCTGCCCCGCTTCTGGATGGCAGATTGCAGGAGCTACTTAGTACTATCAAATCAGCCCGACTTGGCACAGGTGCCACCTTGGATCTGGGAACCATCCTGTGTATCGTGGATTTTCAGGGGCCAGCCAGCCACTCTCAGCCATATGCCCCCAAAAACAAACCACGGCCCTTTTCTCTGGCAAACAAAACTCAACTGCCCCTCTTCTGGATGGCAAATTTTAGGATGCACTTTGTACTACGAAAACCGCCCGACGTGGCACTGGTGCCACCTTGTGTCAGGGAACCATCCTGCATATCGAGCTTTTTAAGGAGCCAGCCGGCCAGGCCCAGCCATATACCCCCAAAAACAAACCACGGACCATTTCTCATGGAAACAAAAATCCGCTGCCCCGCGTCTGGATGGCAGATTGCAGGAGCCACTTTGCACCATCAAACCAGCCCGACTTGGCACTGGTGCCACCTTGGGTCTGGGAACAATCCTGCGTATCGTACATATTCAGGAACCAGCCGAACACTCCCAGCCACAGGCCCCCAAACACAAACAACGGCCCATTTCCCTGGCAAACAAAACTCAGCTGCCCCTCTTCTGGATGGCAAATTGCAGGACGCACTTGGTACTATAAAAACAGCCCGACTTGGCACTGGTGCCACCTTGGGTCTGGGAACCATCCTGCGTATCGATCTTTTTAATGAGACAGCCGGCCACTCCCAGCCATATGCCCCCAAACACAACCCACGGCCCTTTTCTCTGGCAAACAAAACTCAACTGCACCGCTTCTGGATGGCAGATTGCAGGAGCCACTTGGTACTATCAAACCAGCCCGACTTGGCACTGGTGCCACCTTGGGTCTGGGAACCATCCTGCGTATGGTGGATTCTAAGGAGCCAGCCGGCCACTCCCAGCCACAGGCCCCCAACAAAAACCACGGCCCTTTTTTCTGGCAAACAAAACTTAGCTGCCTCACTTCTGGATGGCAGATTGCAGGAGCCACTTGGTGTAATCAAACCAGCCCGACTTGGCACTGGTGCCACCTTGGGTCTGGGAACCATCCTGCGTATCGTGGATTCTAAGGAGCCAGCCGGCCACTCCCAGCCACAGGCCCCCAAACAAAATCAACGGCGCTGTTCCCTGGAAAACAAAACACGCCTGCCAACTTTTTGATGGAGTTTGCAGGAGCCACTTGGTACTATCAAACCAGCCCGACTTGGCACTGGTGCCACCTTGGGTCTGGGAAACATCCTGCGTATCGTGGATTCTTAGGAGCCAGCCGGCCACTCCTAGCCACAGGCCCCCAGACAAAAACCTAGGCCTATTTCTCTGGCAAACAAAAGTAAGCTGCCCCGCTTCTGGATGGCAGATTGCAGGAGACACTTGGGACTATCAAACCAGCCCAACTTGGCACTGGTGCCACCTTGGATCTGGGAACCATGCTGTGTATCGTGGATATTCAGGGGCCAGCCGGCCACTCTCAGCCATATGTCCCCAAACAGAAACCTCGGCCCGTTTCTCTGGCAAACAAAACTCAACTGCCCCTCTTCTGGATGGCAAATTGCAGGATGAACTTGATACTAAAACCGCAGGCCGACTTGGTAGTGGTGACACCTTGGACCTGGGAACCATCATGCGTATCGAGCATTTTAAGGAGCCAGCCGGCCACTCCCAGCAATATGCCCCCAAAAACAATCCACGGAATTTTTCTCTGGCAAACAAAAATCAGCTGCCCCGCTTCTGGATGGCAGATTGCAGGAGCCACTTTGCACCATCAAACCAGCCCGACTTGGCACTGGTGCCACCTTGCATCTGGGAACCATGCTGCCTAGCGTGGATTTTCAGGAGCCAGCCGGCCACTCTCAGCCATAGGCCCCCAAACAAAACCCACGGCCCGTTTCCCTGGCAAACAAAATTAAGCTGCCCCGCTTCTGGATGGCAGATTGCAGGACGCACTTGGTAGTATCAAACCAGCCCGACTTGGCACTGGTGCCACCTTGGGTCTGGGAACCATCCTGCGTATCGTGGGTTCAAAGGAGCCAGCCGGCCACTCCCAGCCACAGGCCCCCAAATACAAACAACGGCGCTTTTCCCTGGAAAACAAAACTCGCCTGACAACTTTTTGATGGCAGATTGCAGGAGACACTTGGTACTATCAAACCAGCCCAACTTGGCACTGGTGCCACCATGGGTCTGGTCACCATCCTGCCTATCGTAGCTTTTCAGGAGCCAGCCGGTCACTCCCAGCCATAGGTCCCCAGTCACAAACCTCGGCCCGTTTCCCTGGCAAACAAAAGTAAGCTGCCCCACTTCTGGAGCGCAGATTGCAGGAGCCACTTGGTACTATCAAACCAGCCCAACTTGGCACTGGTGCCACCTCTGGTCTGGGAACCATGCTGCGTAACACAGATTCTAAGGCGCCAGTCGGCCACTCCCAGCCACAAGCCCCCAAACACAAACAACGGCGCTATTCTCTGGCAAACAAAACTCCACTGCCCCTCTTCTGGATGGCAAATTGCAGGACGCACTTGGTACTATAAAAACAGCCCGACTTGGCACTGGTGCCACCTTGGGTCTGGGAACCATCCTGCGTATCGATCTTTTTAATGAGACAGCCGGCCACTCCCAGCCATATGCCCCCAAACACAACCCACGGCCCTTTTCTCTGGCAAACAAAACTCAACTGCACCGCTTCTGGATGGCAGATTGCAGGAGCCACTTGGTACTATCAAACCAGCCCGACTTGGCACTAGTGCCACCTTGGGTCTGGGAACCATCCAGCCTATCGTGGATTTTAAGGAGCCAGCCGGCTACTCCCAGCCACAGGCCCCCAACAAAAACCACGGCCCTTTTTTCTGGCAAACAAAACTTAGCTGCCTCACTTCTGGATGGCAGATTGCAGGAGCCACTTGGTGTAATCAAACCAGCCCGACTTGACACTGGTGCCACCTTGGGTCTGGGAACCATCCTGCGTATCGTGGATTCTAAGGAGCCAGCCGGCCACTCCCAGCCACAGGTCCCCAAACAAAATCAACGGCGCTGTTCCCTGGAAAACAAAACACGTCTGCCAACATTTTGATGGAGTTTGCAGGAGCCACTTGGTACTATCAAACCAGCCCGACTTGGCACTGGTGCCACCTTGGGTCTGGGAAACATCCTGCGTATCGTGGATTCTAAGGAGCCAGCCGGCCACTCCTAGCCACAGGCCCCCAGACAAAAACCTAGGCCTATTTCTCTGGCAAACAAAAGTAAGCTGCCCCGCTTCTGGATGGCAGATTGCAGGAGACACTTGGGACTATCAAACCAGCCCAACTTGGCACTGGTGCCACCTTGGATCTGGGAACCATGCTGTGTATCGTGGATATTCAGGGGCCAGCCGGCCACTCTCAGCCATATGTCCCCAAACAGAAACCTCGGCCCGTTTCTCTGGCAAACAAAACTCCACTGCCCCTCTTCTGGATGGCAAATTGCAGGATGAACTTGATACTAAAACCGCAGGCCGACTTGGTAGTGGTGACACCTTGGGCCTGGGAACCATCATGCGTATCGAGCATTTTAAGGAGCCAGCCGGCCACTCCCAGCAATATGCCCCCAAAAACAATCCACGGAATTTTTCTCTGGCAAACAAAAATCAGCTGCCCCGCTTCTGGATGGCAGATTGCAGGAGCCACTTTGCACCATCAAACCAGCCCGACTTGGCACTGGTGCCACCTTGCATCTGGGAACCATGCTGCCTAGCGTGGATTTTCAGGAGCCAGCCGGCCACTCTCAGCCATAGGCCCCCATACAAAACCCACGGCCCGTTTCCCTGGCAAACAAAATTAAGCTGCCTCGCTTCTGGATGGCAGATTGCAGGACGCACTTGGTAGTATCAAACCAGCCCGACTTGGCACTGGTGCCACCTTGGGTCTGGGAACCATGCTGCGTATCATGGATTTTCAGGAGCCAGCCGTCCACTGCCAGCCACAGGCCCCGAAACACAAACAACAGCCTTTTTCTCTGGCAAACAAAATTCAGCTGCCCCGCTTCTGGATGGCAGATTGCAGGAACCACTTGGTACTAACAACCCAGCCCGACTTGGCACTGGTGCCACCTTGGGTCTGGGAACCATCCTGCGTATCGTGGATTCTAAGGAGCCAGCTGGCCACTCCCAGCCACAGGCCCCAAAACACACACAACGGTGCTTTTCCCTGGAAAACAAAACTCGCCTGCCAAACATTTGATGGCAGATTGCAGGAGCCACTTGGTACTATCAAACCAGCCCAACTTGGCACTGGTGCCACCATGGGTCTGGTCACCATCCTGCCTATCGTAGCTTTTCAGGTGCCAGCCAGCCACCCCCAGCCAGAGGCCCCTAGACAAATATTTCGGCCCGTTTCCCTGGCAAACAAAAGTAAGCTACCCCGCTTCTGGATGGCAGATTGCAGGAGCCACTTTGCACCATCAAACCAGCCCAACTTGGCACTGGTGCCACCTCTGGTCTGGGAACCATCCTGCGTATCGTGGGTTCTAAGGAGCCAGCTCGCCACTCCCAGCCACAGGCCCCCAAACACAAACAACGGCGCTTTTCCCTGGAAAACAAAACTCGCCTGCCAACTTTTTGATGGCAGATTGCCGGAGCCACTTGGTACTATCAAACCAGCCCAACTTGGTACTGGTGCCACCATGGGTCTGGTCACCATCCTGCCTATCGTAGCTTTTCAGGAGCCAGCCGGTCACTCCCAGCCATAGGCCCCCAGACAAAAACCTCGGCCCGTTTCCCTGGCAAGCAAAAGTAAGCTGCCCCGCTTCGGCATGGCAGATTGCAGGAGCTATTTAGTACTATCAAACCAGCCCGACTTGGCACTGGTGACACCTCTGGTCTGGGAACCATCCTGCCTATCGTGGATTTTCAGGGGCCAGCCGGCCACTCTCAGCCATATGCCCCCAAAAACAAACCACGGCCCTTTTCTCTGGCAAACAAAACTCAACTGCCCCTCTTCTGGATGGCAAATTTTAGGACGCACTTTGTACTACGAAAACCGCCCGACGTGGCACTGGTGCCACCTTGTGTCAGGGAACCATCCTGCATATCGAGCTTTTTAAGGAGCCAGCCGGCCACGCCCAGCCATATACCCCCAAAAACAAACCACGGACCATTTCTCATGGAAACAAAAATCCGCTGCCCCGCGTCTGGATGGCAGATTGCAGGAGCCACTTTGCACCATCAAACCAGCCCGACTTGGCACTGGTGCCACCTTGGGTCTGGGAACAATCCTGCATATCGTGGATTCTAAGGAGCCAGCCGGCCACTCCCAGCCACAGGCCCCCAAACACAAACAACGGCGCTTTTCCCTGGAAAACAAAACTCGCCTGCCAGCTTTTTGATGGCAGATTGCAGGAGCCACTTGGTACTATCAAATCATCCCAACTTGGCACTGGTGCCACTATGGGTCTGGGAACCATCCTGCCTATTGTAGCATTTCAGGAGCCAGCCGGTCACTCCCAGCCATAGGCCCCCAGACACAAACCTCGGACCGTTTCCCTGGCAAACAAAATTAAGCTGCCCCGATTCTGGATGGCAGATTGCAGGAGCCACTTGGTAGTGTCAAACCAGCCCGACTTGGCACTGGTGCCACCTTGGGTCTGGGAACCATCCTGCGTATCGTGGATTCTAAGCAGCCACCCGGCCACTCTGAGCCACAGGCCCCCAAACACAAACAACGGCGCTTTTCCCTGGAAAACAAAACTCGCCTGCCAAATTTTTGATGGCAGATTGCAGGAGCCACTTGGTACTATCAAACCAGCCCAACTTGGTACTGGTGCCACCATGGGTCTGGTCACCATCCTGCCTATCGTAGCTTTTCAGGAGCCAGCCGGTCACTCCCAGCCATAGGCCCCCAGACAAATATCTCGGCCCGTTTCCCTGGCAAACAAAAGTAAGCTGCCCCGCTTCTGGATGGCAGATTACAGCAGCCACATGGTACTATCAAACCAGGCCAACATGGCACTGGTGCCACCTTGGCTCTGGGAACCATCCTGCCTATCGTGGATTTTCAGGGGCCAGCCGGCCACTCTCAGCCATATGCCCCCAAACACATACCACGGCCCTTTGCTCTGGCAAACAAAACTCAACTGCCCCTCTTCTGGATGGCAAATTGCAGGACGCACTTGGTACTACGAAAACAGCCCGACTTGGCAGTGATGCCACCTTGGGTCAGGGAACAATCCTGCGTATCGATCTTTTTAAGGAGCCAGCCGGTCACTCCCAGCCATAGGCCCCCAGACACAAAGCTCTACCCGTTTCCCTGGCAAACAAAAGTAAGCTACCCCGCTTCTGGATGGCAGATTGCAGGGGTCACTTTGCACCATCAAACCAGCCCGACTTGGCACTGGTGCCACCTCTGGTCTGGGACCCATCCTGCGTATCGTGGATTCTAAGGAGACAGCTGGCCACTCCCAGCCACAGGCCCCCAAACACAAACAACGGCGCTTTTCCCTGGAAAACAAAACTCGCTTGCCAACTTTTTGATGGCAGATTGCAGGAGCCACTTGGTACTATCAAACCACCCCAACTTGGCAACAAGTGGTTCCTGCAATCTGACATCCAGAAGCGGGGCAGCTTACTTTTTTTTGCCAGGGAAATGGACCGTTGTTTGTGTTTGGAGGCGTATGGCTGGGAGTGGCTGACTGGCTCCTTAAAATCCACGATACGCAGCATGGTTCCCAGACCAGAGGTGGCACCAGTGCCAAGTCGGGCTGGTTTGATAGTACAAAGTGGCTCCTGCAATCTGCCATCCAGAAGCGGGGCAGCTTACTTTTGTTTGCCAGGGAAACGGGCCGGGCTTTCTGTCTCGGGGCCTATGGCTGGGAGTGACCGGCTGGCTCCTGAAAAGCTACGATAGGCAGGATGGTGACCAGACCCATGGTGGCACCAGTGCCAAGTTGGGCTGGTTTGATAGTACCAAGTGGCTCCTGCAATCTGCCATCAAAAAGTTGGCAGGCGAGTTTTGTTTTCCAGGGAAAAGCGCCATTGTTTGTGTTTGGGGACCTGTGGTTGGGAGTGCCCGGCTGGCTCCTTAGAAACCACGATACGCAGCATGGTTACCAGACAAGAGGTGCCACCAGTGCCAAGTTGTGCTGGTTTGATACTGCCAAGTGGTTCCTGCAATCTGCCATCCAGAAGCGGGGCAGCTTACTTTTGTTTGCCACGGAAACGGGCCGTTGTTTGTGTTTGGGGGCCTGTGGCTGGGAGTGGCCGACTGGCTCCTTAGAATCCACGATACGCAGGATGGGTCCCAGACCAGAGGTGGCACCAGTGCCAAGTCGGGCTGGTTTGATAGTACCAAGTGGCTCCTGCAATCTGCCATCCAGAAGCGGGGCAGCTTACTTTTGTTTGCCAGGGAAACGGGCCGAGGTTTGTGACTGGGGACCTATGGCTGGGAGTGACCGGCTGGCTCCTGAAAAGCTACGATAGGCAGGATGGTGACCAGACCCATGGTGGCACCAGTGCCAAGTCGGGCTGGTTTGATAATACTAAATAGCTCCTGCAATCTGCCATCCAGACGCGGGGCAGCGGATTTTTGCTTGCTGGAGAAAAGTTCCGTGGGTGTTTTTGGGGGTATATGGCTGGACGTTGCCGGCTGACTCCTTAAAAACATCGATACGCAGGATGGTTCCCTGACCCAAGGTGGCATCACTGCCAAGTCGGGCTGTTTTCGTAGTACCAAGTGGCTCCTGCAATTTGCCATCCAGAAGAGGGGCAGTTGAGTTTTGTTTACCAGAGAAAAGTGCCGTGGTTTGTGTTTTGGGGCATATGGCTGAGAGTGGCCGGCTGGCGCCTGAAAATCCACGATAGGCAGGATGGTTCCCAGACCAGAGGTGGCACCAGTGCCATGTTGGCCTGGTTTGATAGTACCATGTGGCTCCTGCAATCTGCCATCCAGAAGCGGGGCAGCTTACTTTTGTTTGCCAGGGAAACGGGCCGAGGTATTTGTCTGGGGGCCTATGGCTGGGAGTGACCGGCTGGCTCCTGAAAAGCTACGATAGGCAGGATGGTGACCAGACCCATGGTGGCACCAGTGCCAAGTTGGGCTGGTTTGATAGTACCAAGTGGCTCCTGCAATCTGCCATCAAAAAGTTGGCAGGCGAGTTTTGTTTTCCAGGGTAACGCGCCGTTGTTTTGGTTAGAGGCCTGTGGCTGGGAGTGTCCGCCTGTCCTCTTAGAATCTACGTTACGCAGCATGGTTCCCAGAGCCAAGGTGGCACCAGTGCCAAGTTGGGCTGGTTTGATAGTAGCAAGTGGTTCCTGCAATCTGCCATCCAGAAGAGGGGCAGCTTTCTTTTGTTTGCCAGGGAAACGGGCCGAGGTATTTCTCTGGGGGCCTATGGCAGGGAGTGACAGGCCGGCTCCTGAAAAGCTAAGATAGGCAGGATGTTTACCAGACCCATGATGGCACCAGTGCCAAGTTGGGCTAATTTGATACTACCAAGTGGCTCCTGCAATCTGCCATCCAGAATCGGGGGTGCTTACTTTTGTTTTCCAGGGAAACGGGCCGAGGTTTGTGTCTGGGGGTTTATGGCTGGGAGTGACCGGCTGGCTCCTGAAAAGCTACGATAGGCAGGATGGTGACCAGACCCATGGTGGCACCAGTGCCAAGATGGTCTGGTTTGATAGTACCAAGTGGCTCCTGCAATCTGCCATCAAAATGTTGGCAGGCGAGTTTTGTTTTCAAGGGAAAAGCGCCGTTGTTTGTGTTTGGGCGCCTGTGGCACGGAGTGGCCGGGTGGCTGCTTAGAATCCACGATACGCAGGATGGTTCCCAGACCCATGGTGGCACCAGTGCCAAGTCGGGCTGTTTTGACACTACCAAGTGGCTCCTGCAATCTGCCATCCAGAATCGGGGCAGCTTACTTTTGTTTGCCAGGGAAACGGTCCGAGGTTTGTGATGGGGGCCTATGGCTGGGAGTGACCGGCTGGCTCCTGAAATGGTACAATTGGCAGGATGGTTCCCAGACTCATAATGGCACCAGTGCCAAGTTGGGATGATTTGATAGTACCAAGTGGCTCCTGCAATCTGCCATCAAAAAGCTGGCAGGCGAGTTTTCTTTTCCAGGGAAAAGCGCCGTTGATTTTGTTTGGAGGCCTGTGGCTGGCAGTGGCTGCCTGTCGTCTTAGAATCCGGGTTACGCAGAATGGTTCCCAGAGCCAAGGTGGCACCAGTGCCAAGTTGGGCTGGTTTGATGGTGCAAAGTGGCTCCTGCAATCTGCCATCCAGAAGTGCGGTAGCTTACTTTTGTGTGCCAGGGAAACAGGCCGAGGTTTGTGTCTGGGGGCCTATGGCTGGGAGTGACCGGCTGGCTCCTGAAAAGCTACGATAGGCAGGATGGTGACCAGACCCATGGTGGCACCAGTGCCAAGTTGGGCTGGTTTGATAGTACCAAGTGGCTCCTGCAATCTGCCATCAAAAAGTTGGCAGGCGAGTTTTGTTTTCCAGGGAAAAGCGCCGTTGTGTGTGTTTTGGGGCCTGTGGCTGGGAGTGGCCAGCTGGCTCCTTAGAATCCACGATACGCAGGATGGTTCCCAGACCCAAGGTGGCACCAGTGCCAAGTCGGGCTGGTTTGTTAGTACCAAGTGGTTCCTGCAATCTGCCATCCAGAAGCGGGGCAGCTGAATTTTGTTTGCCAGAGAAAAAGGCTGTTGTTTGTGTTTCGGGGCCTGTGGCTGGCAGTGGACGGCTGGCTCCTGAAAATCCATGATACGCAGCATGGTTCCCAGACCCAAGGTGGCACCAGTGCCAAGTAGGGCTGGTTTCATAGTACCTAGTGGCTCCTGCAATCTGCCATCCAGAAGAGGGGCAGTTGAGTTTTGTTTTCCAGAGAAAAGGGCCGTGGTTTGTGTTTGGGGCCTATGGCTGAGAGTGACCGGCTGGCTCCTGAAAAGCTACAATAGGCAGGATGGTGACCAGACCCATGGTGGCACCAGTGCCAAGTCGGGCTGGTTTGATAATACTAAATAGCTCCTGCAATCTGCCATCCAGACGCGGGGCACCGGATTTTTGCTTGCTGGAGAAAAGTTCCGTGGGTTTTTTTTGGGGGTATATGGCTGGACCTTGCCGGCTGACTCCTTAAAAACATCGATACGCAGGATGGTTCCCTGACCCAAGGTGGCATCACTGCCAAGTCGGGCTGTTTTCGTAGTACCAAGTGCGTCCTGCAATTTGCCATCCAGAAGAGGGGCAGTTGAGTTTTGTTTACCAGAGAAAAGGGCCGTGGTTTGTGTTTGGGGGCATATGGCTGAGAGTGGCCGGCTGGCGCCTGAAAATCCACGATAGGCAGGATGGTTCCCAGAGCCAAGGTGGCACCAGTGCCATGTTGGCCTGGTTTGATAGTACCATGTGGCTCCTGCAATCTGCCATCCAGAAGCGGGGCAGCTTACATTTGTTTGCCAGGGAAACGGGCCGAGGTATTTGTCTGGGGGCCTATGGCTGGGAGTGACCGCCTGGCTCCTGAAAAGCTACGATAGGCAGGATGGTGACCAGACCCATGGTGGCACCAGTGCCAAGTTGGGCTGGTTTGATAGTACCAAGTGGCTCCTGCAATCTGCCATCCAGAAGCGGGGTAGCTTACTTTTGTTTGCCAGGGAAACGGGCAGAGCTTTCTGTCTGGGGGCCTATGGTTGGGAGTAACCGGCTGGCTCCTGAAAAGCTACGATAGGCAGGATGGTTCCCAGATCCAAGATGGCACCAGTGCAAAGTCGGGGTGGTTTGATGGTGCAAAGTGGCTCCTGCAATCTGCCATCCTGACGCGGGGCAGCGGATTTTTGTTTCCAAGAGAAATGGTCCGTGGTTTGTTTTTGGGGCTATATGGCTGGGCGTGGCCTGCTGGCTCCTTAAAAAGCTACGATAGGCAGGATGGTTCCCTGACCCAAGGTGGCACCAGTGCCAAGTCGGGCGGTATTCGTAGTACAAAGTGCGTCCTAAAATTTGCCATCCAGAAGAGGGGCAGTTGAGTTTTGTTTACCAGAGAAAAGGGCCGTGGTTTGTTTTTGGGGGCATATGGCTGATAGTGGCCGTCTGGCGCCTGAAAATCCACGATAGGCAGGATGGTTCCCAGACCAGAGGTGGCACCAGTGCCAAGTCGGGCTGGTTTGATAGTACTAAATAGCACCTGCAATCTGCCATGCAGAAGCGGGGCAGCTTACTTTTGTTTGCCAGGGAAACGGGCCGAGGTTTGTGTCTGGGGGCCTATGGCTGGGAGTGACCGCCTGGCTCCTGAAAAGCTACGATAGGCAGGATGGTTACCAGACCCATGGTGGCACCAGTGCCAAGTTGGGCTGGTTTGATAGTACCAAGTGGCTCCTGCAATCTGCCATCAAAAAGTTGGCAGGCCAGTTTTGTTTTCCAGGGAAAAGCGCCGTTGTTTGTGTTTGGGGGACTGTGGCTGGGAGTGACCGGCTGGCTCCTTAGAACACACGATACGCAGGATGGTTCCCAGACCCAAGGTGGCACCAGTGCCACGTCGGGCTGGTTTGATGGTGAAAAGTGGCTCCTGCAATCTGCCATCCTGAAGCGGGGTAGCTTACATTTGTGTGCCAGGGAAACGGGCCGAGGTTTATGACTGGGGGCCTAGGGCTAGAAGTGACCGGCTGGCTCCTGAAAAGCAACAATAGGCAGGATGGTTCCCAGACCCAAGGTGGCACCAGTGCCAAGTTGGGCTGGTTTGATGGTACCAACTGGCTCCTGCAATCTGCCATCTAAAAGTTGTCAGGCGAGTTTTGTTTTCCAGGGAAAAGCGCCGTTGATTTTGTTTGGAGGCCTGTGGCTGGCAGTGGCTGCCTGTCGTCTTACAATCCGGGTTACGCAGCATGGTTCCCAGAGCCAAGGTGGCACCAGTGTCAAGTTGGGCTGGTTTGATAGTACCAAGTGGCTCCTGCAATCTGCCATCCAGAAGCGGGGCAGCTTACTTTTGTTTGCCAGGGAAACGGGCCGAGGTATTTGTCTGGGGACCTATGGCTGGGAGTGACCGGCTGGCTCCTGAAAAGCTACGATAGGCAGGATGGTTCCCTGACCCAAGGTGGCACCAGTGCCAAGTCGGGCGGTTTTCGTAGTACAAAGTGCGTCCTAAAATTTGCCATCCAGAAGAGGGGCAGTTGAGTTTTGTTTACCAGAGAAAAGGGCCGTGGTTTGTTTTTGGGGGCATATGGCTGATAGTGGCCGTCTGGCGCCTGAAAATCCACGATAGGCAGGATGGTTCCCAGACCAGAGGTGGCACCAGTGCCAAGTTGGGCTGGTTTGATAGTACTAAATAGCACCTGCAATCTGCCATGCAGAAGCGGGGCAGCTTACTTTTGTTTGCCAGGGAAACGGGCCGAGGTTTGTGTCTGGGGGCCTATGGCTGGGAGTGACCGCCTGGCTCCTGAAAAGCTACGATAGGCAGGATGGTGACCAGACCCATGGTGGCACCAGTGGCAAGTTGGGCTGGTTTGATAGTACCAAGTGGCTCCTGCAATCTGCCATCAAAAAGTTGTCAGGCGAGTTTTGTTTTCCAGGGAAAAGCGCCGTTGTTTGTGTTTGGGGGACTGTTGGTGGGAGTGGCTGGCTGGCTCCTTAGAACACACGATAAGCAGGATGGTTCCCAGACCCAAGGTGGCACCAGTGCCAAGTCGGGCTGGTTTGATAGCACCAAGTGGCTCCTGCAATCTGCCATCCAGAAGCGGGGCAGCTTACTTTTGTTTTCCAGGGAAACGGACCGAGGTTTTTTTCTGGGGGCCTATGGCTGGGAGTGACCGGCTGGCTCCTGAAAAGCTACGATAGGCAGGATGGTGACCAGACCCATGGTGGCACCAGTGCCAAGTTGGGCTGGTTTGATAGTACCAAGTGGCTCCTGCAATCTGCCATCAAAAAGTTGTCAGGCGAGTTTTGTTTTCCAGGGAAAAGCGCCGTTGTTTGTGTTTGGGGGACTGTTGGTGGGAGTGGCTGGCTGGCTCCTTAGAACACACGATACGCAGGATGGTTCCCAGACCCAAGGTGGCACCAGTGCCAAGTCGGGCTGGTTTGATAGCACCAAGTGGCTCCTGCAATCTGCCATCCAGAAGCGGGGCAGCTTACTTTTGTTTTCCAGGGAAACGGACCGAGGTTTTTTTCTGGGGGCCTATGGCTGGGAGTGACCGGCTGGCTCCTGAAAAGCTACGATAGGCAGGATGGTGACCAGACCCATGGTGGCACCAGTGCCAAGTTGGGCTGGTTTGATAGTACCAAGTGGCTCCTGCAATCTGCCATCAAAAAGTTGTCAGGCGAGTTTTGTTTTCCAGGGAAAAGCGCCGTTGTGTGTATTTTGGGGCCTGTGGCTGGGAGTGGCCAGCTGGCTCCTTAGAATCCACGATACGCAGGATGGTTCCCAGACTCAAGGTGGCACCAGTGCCAAGTCGGGCTGGTTTGTTAGTACCAAGTGGTTCCTGCAATCTGCCATCCAGAAGCGGGGCAGCTGAATTTTGTTTGCCAGAGAAAAAGGCTGTTGTTTGTGTTTCGGGGCCTGTGGCTGGCAGTGGACGGCTGGCTCCTGAAAATCCATGATACGCAGCATGGTTCCCAGACCCAAGGTGGCACCAGTGCCAAGTAGGGCTAGTTTCATAGTACCCAGTGGCTCCTGCAATCTGCCATCCAGAAGAGGGGCAGTTGAGTTTTGTTTTCCAGAGAAAAGGGCCGTGGTTTGTGTTTGGGGCCTATGGCTGAAAGTGACCGGCTGGCCCCTGAAAATCCACGATAGGAAGGATGGTTCCCAGATCCAAGGTGGCAGCAGTGCCATGTTGTGCTGGTGTGATAGTCCCAAGTGGCTCCTGCAATCTGCCATCCAGAAGTGGGGCAGCTGAATTTTGTTTGCCAGAGAAAAAGGCTGTGGTTTTTGTTTGGGGGCCTATGGCTGTGAGTGGCCGGCTGGCTCCTGAAAATCCATGATACGCAGCATGGTTCCCAGACCCAAGGTGGCACCAGTGCCAAGTGGGGCTGGTTTCACAGTGTCAAGTGCCTCCTGCAATCTCCCATCCAGAAGCGGGGCAGCTGAGTTTTGTTTGCCTGTGAAACGGGCCGTTGTTTTTGATTGGGGTCTGTGGCCGAGAATGTTCAGCTGGCTCCTGACAATCCACAATATGCAGGATGGTTCCCAGACCCAAGGTGGCACCAGTGCCAAGTCTTGCTGGTTTGATAGTACCAAGTGGCTCCTGCAATCTGCCATCCAGAAGCGGTGCAGCTGAGTTTTGTTTGCCAGAGGAAAGGGCCGTGGGTTGTGTTTGGGGGCATATGGCTGGGAGTGGCCGGCTGTCTCATTAAAAAGATCGATACGCAGGATGGTTCCCAGACCCAAGGTGGCACCAGTGCCAAGTCGGGCTGTTTTTATAGTACCAAGTGCGTCCTGCAATTTGCCATCCAGAAGAGGGGCAGTTGAGTTTTGTTTGCCAGAGAAAAGCGCCGTTGTTTGTGTTTGGGGGCTTGTGGCTGGGAGTGGCCGACTGGCGCCTTAGAATCTGCGATACGCAGCATGGTTCCCAGACCCAAGGTGGCACCAGTGCCAAGTTGGGCTGGTTTGATAGTACCAAGTGGCTCCTGCAATCTGCCATCCAGAAGCGGGGCAGCTTACTTTTGTTTGCCAGGGAAACGGGCCGAGGTTTGTGTTTGGCGGCCTATGGCTGGGAGTGACCGGCTGGCTCCTGGAAAGCTACAATAGGCAGGATGGTGACCAGACCCATGGTGGCACCAGTGCCAAGTTGGGCTGGTTTGATAGTACCAAGTTGCTCCTGCAATCTGCGATCAAAAAGTTGGCAGGCGAGTTTTGTTTTCCAGGGAAAAGCGCCGTTGTTTGTGTTTGGGGGCCTGTGGCTGGGAGTGGCCGGCTGGCTCCTTAGAATCCACGATACGCAGGATGGTTCCCAGACCCAAGGTGGCACCAGTGCCAAGTCGGGCTGGTTTGATACTACCAAGTGGTTCCTGCAATCTGCCATCCAGAAGCAGGGCAGCTTACTTTTGTTTGCCAGGGAAACGGGCCGTGGGTTTTGTTTGGGGGCATATAGCTGAGAGTGGCCCGCTGGCCCCTGAAAATCCACGCTAGGCAGCATGGTTCCCAGATGCAAGGTGGCACCAGTGCCAAGTCGGGCTGGTTTGATGGGTCAAAGTGGCTCCTGCAATCTGCCATCCAGAAGCGGGGCAGCTGATTTTTGTTTGCCAGAGAAAAATTCCGTGGATTGTTTTTGGGGGCATATTGCTGGGAGTGGCCGGCTGGCTCCTTAAAATGCTCGATACGCATGATGGTTCCCAGGCCCAAGGTGTCACCACTACCAAGTCGGCCTGCGGTTTTAGTATCAAGTTCATCCTGCAATTTGCCATCCAGAAGAGGGGCAGTTGAGTTTTGTTTGCCAGAGAAACGGGCCGAGGTTTCTGTTTGGGGACATATGGCTGAGAGTGGCCGGCTGGCCTCTGAAAATCCACGATACACAACATGGTTCCCAGATCCAAGGTGGCACCAGTGCCAAGTTGGGCTGGTTTGATAGTCCCAAGTGTCTCCTGCAATCTGCCATCCAGAAGCGGGGCAGCTTACTTTTGTTTGCCAGAGAAATAGGCCTAGGTTTTGGTTTGGGGGCCTGTGGCTAGGAGTGGCCTGCTGGCTCCTAAGAATCCACGATACGCAGGATGTTTACCAGACCCATGGTGGCACCAGTGCCAAGTTGGGCTGGTTTGATAGTACCAAGTGGCTCCTGCAAACTCCATCAAAAAGTTGGCAGGCGTGTTTTGTTTTCCAGGGAACAGCGCCGTTGATTTTGTTTGGGGGCGTGTGGCTGGGAGTGGCCGGCTGGCTCCTTAGAATCCACGATACGCAGGATGGTTCCCAGACCCAAGGTGACACCAGTGCCAAGTCGGGCTGGTTTGATTACACCAAGTGGCTCCTGCAATCTGCCATCCATAAGTGAGGCAGCTAAGTTTTGTTTGCCAGAAAAAAGGGCCGTGGTTTTTGTTGGGGGCCTGTGGCGGGGAGTAGCCGGCTGGCTCCTTAAAATCCACGATAGGCAGGATGGTTCCCAGACCCAAGGTGGTACCAGTGCCAAGTCGGGCTGGTTTGATAGTACCAAGTGGCTCCTGCAATCTGCCATCCAGAAGCGGGGCAGCTTACTTTTGTTTGCCAGGGAAACGGGCCGAGCTTTGTGTCTCGGGGCCTATGGCAGGGAGTGACCGGCTGGCTCCTGAAAAGCTACGATAAGCAGGATGGTGACCAGACCCATGGTGGCACCAGTGGCAAGTTGGGCTGGTTTGATAGTACCAAGTGGCTCCTGCAATCTGCCATCAAAAAGTTGGCAGGCGAGTTTTGTTTTCCAGGGAAAAGCGCCGTTGTGTGTGTTTTGGGGCCTGTGGCTGGGAGTGGCCAGCTGGCTCCTTAGAATCCACGATACGCAGGATGGTTCCCAGACCCAAGGTGGCACCAGTGCCAAGTCGGGCTGGTTTGTTAGTACCAAGTGGTTCCTGCAATCTGCCATCCAGAAGCGGGGCAGCTGAATTTTGTTTGCCAGAGAAAAAGGCTGTTGTTTGTGTTTCGGGGCCTGTGGCTGGCAGTGGACGGCTGGCTCCTGAAAATCCATGATACGCAGCATGGTTCCCAGACCCAAGGTGGCACCAGTGCCAAGTAGGGCTGGTTTCATAGTACCCAGTGGCTCCTGCAATCTGCCATCCAGAAGAGGGGCAGTTGAGTTTTGTTTTCCAGAGAAAAGGGCCGTGGTTTGTGTTTGGGGCCTATGGCTGAGAGTGACCGGCTGGCCCCTGAAAATCCACGATAGGAAGGATGATTCCCAGATCCAAGGTGGCACCAGTGCCATGTTGTGCTGGTGTGATAGTCCCAAGTGGCTCCTGCAATCTGCCATCCAGAAGCGGGGCAGCTTACTTTTGTTTGCCAGAGAAAAAGGCTGTGGTTTTTGTTTGGGGGCCTATGGCTGGGAGTGGCCGGCTGGCTCCTGAAAATCCATGATACGCAGCATGGTTCCCAGACCCAAGGTGGCACCAGTGCCAAGTGGGGCTGGTTTCACAGTGTCAAGTGCCTCCTGCAATCTCCCATCCAGAAGCGGGGCAGCTGAGTTTTGTTTGCCTGTGAAACGGGCCGTTGTTTTTGATTGGGGTCTGTGGCCGAGAGTGTCCAGCTGCCTCCTGACAATCCACAATACGCAGGATGGTTCCCAGACCCAAGGTGGCACCAGTGCCAAGTCGTGCTGGTTTGATAGTACCAAGTGCGACCTGCAATTTGCCATCCAGAAGAGGGGCAGTTGAGTTTTGTTTGCCAGAGAAAAGCGCCGTTGTTTGTGTTTGGGGTCTTGTGGCTGGGAGTGGCCGACTGGCGCCTTAGAATCTGCGATACGCAGCATGGTTCCCAGACCCAAGGTGGCACCAGTGCCAAGTTGGGCTGGTTTGATAGTACCAAGTGGCTCCTGCAATCTGCCATCCAGAAGCGGGGCAGCTTACTTTTGTTTGCCAGGGAAACGGGCCGAGGTTTGTGACTGGGGGCCTATGGCTGGGAGTGACCGGCTGGCTCCTGGAAAGCTACAATAGGCAGGATGGTTACCAGACCCATGGTGGCACCAGTGCCAAGTTGGGCTGGTTTGATAGTACCAAGTTGCTCCTGCAATCTGCCATCAAAAAGTTGGCAGGCGAGTTTTGTTTTCCAGGGAAAAGCGCCGTTGTTTGTATTTGGGGGCCTGTGGCTGGGAGTGGCCGGCTGGCTCCTTAGAATCCACGATACGCAGGATGGTTCCCAGACCCAAGGTGGCACCAGTGCCAAGTCGGGCTGGTTTGATACTACCAAGTGGTTCCTGCAATCTGCCATCCAGAAGCGGGGCAGCTTACTTTTGTTTGCCAGGGAAACGGGCCGTGGGTTTTGTTTGGGGGCATATAGCTGAGAGTGGCCGGCTGGCCCCTGAAAATCCACGCTAGGCAGCATGGTTCCAGGATGCAAGGTGGCACCAGTGCCAAGTCGGGCTGGTTTGATGGGTCAAAGTGGCTCCTGCAATCTGCCATCCAGAAGCGGGGCAGCTGATTTTTGTTTGCCAGAGAAAAATTCCGTGGATTGTTTTTGGGGGCATATTGCTGGGAGTGGCCGGCTGGCTCCTTAAAATGCTCGATACGCATGATGGTTCCCAGGCCCAAGGTGTCACCACTACCAAGTCGGCCTGCGGTTTTAGTATCAAGTTCATCTTGCAATTTGCCATCCAGAAGAGGGGCAGTTGAGTTTTGTTTGCCAGAGAAACGGGCCGAGGTTTCTGTTTGGGGGCATATGGCTGAGAGTGGCCGGCTGGCCCCTGAAAATCCACGATACGCAGGATGGTTCCCAGACCCAAGGTGGCACCAGTGCCAAGTCGGGCTGGTTTGTTAGTACCAAGTGGTTCCTGCAATCTGCCATCCAGAAGCGGGGCAGCTGAATTTTGTTTGCCAGAGAAAAAGGCTGTTGTTTGTGTTTCGGGGCCTGTGGCTGGCAGTGGAGGGCTGGCTCCTGAAAATCCATGATACGCAGCATGGTTCCCAGACCCAAGGTGGCACCAGTGCCAAGTGGGGCTGGTTTCACAGTGTCAAGTGCCTCCTGCAATCTCCCATCCAGAAGCGGGGCAGCTGAGTTTTGTTTGCCTGTGAAACGGGCCGTTGTTTTTGATTGGGGTCTGTGGCCGAGAATGTTCAGCTGGCTCCTGACAATCCACAATATGCAGGATGGTTCCCAGACCCAAGGTGGCACCAGTGCCAAGTCTTGCTGGTTTGATAGTACCAAGTGGCTCCTGCAATCTGCCATCCAGAAGCGGTGCAGCTGAGTTTTGTTTGCCAGAGGAAAGGGCCGTGGGTTGTGTTTGGGGGCATATGGCTGGGAGTGGCCGGCTGTCTCATTAAAAAGATCGATACGCAGGATGGTTCCCAGACCCAAGGTGGCACCAGTGCCAAGTCGGGCTGTTTTTATAGTACCAAGTGCGTCCTGCAATTTGCCATCCAGAAGAGGGGCAGTTGAGTTTTGTTTGCCAGAGAAAAGCGCCGTTGTTTGTGTTTGGGGGCTTGTGGCTGGGAGTGGCCGACTGGCGCCTTAGAATCTGCGATACGCAGCATGGTTCCCAGACCCAAGGTGGCACCAGTTCCAAGTTGGGCTGGTTTGATAGTACCAAGTGGCTCCTGCAATCTGCCATCCAGAAGCGGGGCAGCTTACTTTTGTTTGCCAGGGAAACGGGCCGAGGTTTGTGTTTGGGGGCCTATGGCTGGGAGTGACCGGCTGGCTCCTGGAAAGCTACAATAGGCAGGATGGTGACCAGACCCATGGTGGCACCAGTGCCAAGTTGGGCTGGTTTGATAGTACCAAGTTGCTCCTGCAATCTGCCATCAAAAAGTTGGCAGGCGAGTTTTGTTTTCCAGGGAAAAGCGCCGTTGTTTGTGTTTGGGGGCCTGTGGCTGGGAGTGGCCGGCTGGCTCCTTAGAATCCACGATACGCAGGATGGTTCCCAGACCCAAGGTGGCACCAGTGCCATGTCGGGCTGGTTTGATACTACCAAGTGGTTCCTGCAATCTGCCATCCAGAAGCAGGGCAGCTTACTTTTGTTTGCCAGGGAAACGGGCCGTGGGTTTTGTTTGGGGGCATATAGCTGAGAGTGGCCCGCTGGCCCCTGAAAATCCACGCTAGGCAGCATGGTTCCCAGATGCAAGGTGGCACCAGTGCCAAGTCGGGCTGGTTTGATGGTGCAAAGTGGCTCCTGCAATCTGCCATCCAGAAGCGGGGCAGCTGATTTTTGTTTGCCAGAGAAAAATTCCGTGGATTGTTTTTGGGGGCATATTGCTGGGAGTGGCCGGCTGGCTCCTTAAAATGCTCGATACGCATGATGGTTCCCAGGCCCAAGGTGTCACCACTACCAAGTCGGCCTGCGGTTTTAGTATCAAGTTCATCCTGCAATTTGCCATCCAGAAGAGGGGCAGTTGAGTTTTGTTTGCCAGAGAAACGGGCCGAGGTTTCTGTTTGGGGACATATGGCTGAGAGTGGCCGGCTGGCCTCTGAAAATCCACGATACACAACATGGTTCCCAGATCCAAGGTGGCACCAGTGCCAAGTTGGGCTGGTTTGATAGTCCCAAGTGTCTCCTGCAATCTGCCATCCAGAAGCGGGGCAGCTTACTTTTGTTTGCCAGAGAAATAGGCCTAGGTTTTTGTTTGGGGGCCTGTGGCTAGGAGTGGCCTGCTGGCTCCTAAGAATCCATGATACGCAGGATGTTTACCAGACCCATGGTGGCACCAGTGCCAAGTTGGGCTGGTTTGATAGTACCAAGTGGCTCCTGCAAACTCCATCAAAAAGTTGGCAGGCGAGTTTTGTTTTCCAGGGAACAGCGCCGTTGATTTTGTTTGGGGGCCTGTGGCTGGGAGTGGCCGGCTGGCTCCTTAGAATCCACGATAGGCAGGATGGTTCCCAGACCCAAGGTGGTACCAGTGCCAAGTCGGGCTGGTTTGATAGTACCAAGTGGCTCCTGCAATCTGCCATCCAGAAGCGGGGCAGCTTACTTTTGTTTGCCAGGGAAACGGGCCGAGCTTTGTGTCTCGGGGCCTATGGCAGGGAGTGACCGGCTGGCTCCTGAAAAGCTACGATAGGCAGGATGGTGACCAGACCCATGGTGGCACCAGTGCCAAGTTGGGCTGGTTTGATAGTACCAAGTGGCTCCTGCAATCTGCCATCAAAAAGTTGGCAGGCGAGTTTTGTTTTCCAGGGAAAAGCGCCGTTGTGTGTGTTTTGGGGCCTGTGGCTGGGAGTGGCCAGCTGGCTCCTTAGAATCCACGATACGCAGGATGGTTCCCAGACCCAAGGTGGCACCAGTGCCAAGTCGGGCTGGTTTGTTAGTACCAAGTGGTTCCTGCAATCTGCCATCCAGAAGCGGGGCAGCTGAATTTTGTTTGCCAGAGAAAAAGGCTGTTGTTTGTGTTTCGGGGCCTGTGGCTGGCAGTGGACGGCTGGCTCCTGAAAATCCATGATACGCAGCATGGTTCCCAGACCCAAGGTGGCACCAGTGCCAAGTAGGGCTGGTTTCATAGTACCCAGTGGCTCCTGCAATCTGCCATCCAGAAGAGGGGCAGTTGAGTTTTGTTTTCCAGAGAAAAGGGCCGTGGTTTGTGTTTGGGGCCTATGGCTGAGAGTGACCGGCTGGCCCCTGAAAATCCACGATAGGAAGGATGATTCCCAGATCCAAGGTGGCACCAGTGCCATGTTGTGCTGGTGTGATAGTCCCAAGTGGCTCCTGCAATCTGCCATCCAGAAGCGGGGCAGCTTACTTTTGTTTGCCAGAGAAAAAGGCTGTGGTTTTTGTTTGGGGGCCTATGGCTGGGAGTGGCCGGCTGGCTCCTGAAAATCCATGATACGCAGCATGGTTCCCAGACCCAAGGTGGCACCAGTGCCAAGTGGGGCTGGTTTCACAGTGTCAAGTGCCTCCTGCAATCTCCCATCCAGAAGCGGGGCAGCTGAGTTTTGTTTGCCTGTGAAACGGGCCGTTGTTTTTGATTGGGGTCTGTGGCCGAGAGTGTCCAGCTGCCTCCTGACAATCCACAATACGCAGGATGGTTCCCAGACCCAAGGTGGCACCAGTGCCAAGTCGTGCTGGTTTGATAGTACCAAGTGCGACCTGCAATTTGCCATCCAGAAGAGGGGCAGTTGAGTTTTGTTTGCCAGAGAAAAGCGCCGTTGTTTGTGTTTGGGGTCTTGTGGCTGGGAGTGGCCGACTGGCGCCTTAGAATCTGCGATACGCAGCATGGTTCCCAGACCCAAGGTGGCACCAGTGCCAAGTTGGGCTGGTTTGATAGTACCAAGTGGCTCCTGCAATCTGCCATCCAGAAGCGGGGCAGCTTACTTTTGTTTGCCAGGGAAACGGGCCGAGGTTTGTGACTGGGGGCCTATGGCTGGGAGTGACCGGCTGGCTCCTGGAAAGCTACAATAGGCAGGATGGTTACCAGACCCATGGTGGCACCAGTGCCAAGTTGGGCTGGTTTGATAGTACCAAGTTGCTCCTGCAATCTGCCATCAAAAAGTTGGCAGGCGAGTTTTGTTTTCCAGGGAAAAGCGCCGTTGTTTGTATTTGGGGGCCTGTGGCTGGGAGTGGCCGGCTGGCTCCTTAGAATCCACGATACGCAGGATGGTTCCCAGACCCAAGGTGGCACCAGTGCCAAGTCGGGCTGGTTTGATACTACCAAGTGGTTCCTGCAATCTGCCATCCAGAAGCGGGGCAGCTTACTTTTGTTTGCCAGGGAAACGGGCCGTGGGTTTTGTTTGGGGGCATATAGCTGAGAGTGGCCGGCTGGCCCCTGAAAATCCACGCTAGGCAGCATGGTTCCAGGATGCAAGGTGGCACCAGTGCCAAGTCGGGCTGGTTTGATGGGTCAAAGTGGCTCCTGCAATCTGCCATCCAGAAGCGGGGCAGCTGATTTTTGTTTGCCAGAGAAAAATTCCGTGGATTGTTTTTGGGGGCATATTGCTGGGAGTGGCCGGCTGGCTCCTTAAAATGCTCGATACGCATGATGGTTCCCAGGCCCAAGGTGTCACCACTACCAAGTCGGCCTGCGGTTTTAGTATCAAGTTCATCTTGCAATTTGCCATCCAGAAGAGGGGCAGTTGAGTTTTGTTTGCCAGAGAAACGGGCCGAGGTTTCTGTTTGGGGGCATATGGCTGAGAGTGGCCGGCTGGCCCCTGAAAATCCACGATACACAGCATGGTTCCCAGATCCAAGGTGGCACCAGTGCCAAGTTGGGCTGGTTTGATAGTCCCAAGTGTCTCCTGCAATCTGCCATCCAGAAGCGGGGCAGCTTACTTTTGTTTGCCAGAGAAATAGGCCTAGGTTTTTGTTTGGGGGCCTGTGGCTAGGAGTGGCCGGCTGGCTCCTAAGAATCCACGATACGCAGGATGTTTACCAGACCCATGGTGGCACCAGTGCCAAGTTGGGCTGGTTTGATAGTACCAAGTGGCTCCTGCAAACTCCATCAAAAAGTTGGCAGGCGTGTTTTGTTTTCCAGGGAACAGCGCCGTTGATTTTGTTTGGGGGCCTGTGGCTGGGAGTGGCCGGTTGGCTCCTTAGAATCCACGATACGCAGGATGGTTCCCAGACCCAAGGTGGCACCAGTGCCAAGTCGGGCTGGTTTGATTACACCAAGTGACTCCTGCAATCTGCCATCCAGAAGTGAGGCAGCTAAGTTTTGTTTGCGAGAAAAAAGGGCCGTGGTTTTTGTTGGGGGCCTGTGGCGGGGAGTAGCCGGCTGGCTCCTTAAAATCCACGATAGGCAGGATGGTTCCCAGACCCAAGGTGGTACCAGTGCCAAGTCGGGCTGGTTTGATAGTACCAAGTGGCTCCTGCAATCTGCCATCCAGAAGCGGGGCAGCTTACTTTTGTTTGCCAGGGAAACGGGCCGAGCTTTGTGTCTCGGGGCCTATGGCAGGGAGTGACCGGCTGGCTCCTGAAAAGCTACGATAGGCAGGATGGTGACCAGACCCATGGTGGCACCAGTGGCAAGTTGGGCTGGTTTGATAGTACCAAGTGGCTCCTGCAATCTGCCATCAAAAAGTTGGCAGGCGAGTTTTGTTTTCCAGGGAAAAGCGCCGTTGTGTGTGTTTTGGGGCCTGTGGCTGGGAGTGGCCAGCTGGCTCCTTAGAATCCACGATACGCAGGATGGTTCCCAGACCCAAGGTGGCACCAGTGCCAAGTCGGGCTGGTTTGTTAGTACCAAGTGGTTCCTGCAATCTGCCATCCAGAAGCGGGGCAGCTGAATTTTGTTTGCCAGAGAAAAAGGCTGTTGTTTGTGTTTCGGGGCCTGTGGCTGGCAGTGGACGGCTGGCTCCTGAAAATCCATGATACGCAGCATGGTTCCCAGACCCAAGGTGGCACCAGTGCCAAGTAGGGCTGGTTTCATAGTACCCAGTGGCTCCTGCAATCTGCCATCCAGAAGAGGGGCAGTTGAGTTTTGTTTTCCAGAGAAAAGGGCCGTGGTTTGTGTTTGGGGCCTATGGCTGAGAGTGACCGGCTGGCCCCTGAAAATCCACGATAGGAAGGATGATTCCCAGATCCAAGGTGGCACCAGTGCCATGTTGTGCTGGTGTGATAGTCCCAAGTGGCTCCTGCAATCTGCCATCCAGAAGCGGGGCAGCTTACTTTTGTTTGCCAGAGAAAAAGGCTGTGGTTTTTGTTTGGGGGCCTATGGCTGGGAGTGGCCGGCTGGCTCCTGAAAATCCATGATACGCAGCATGGTTCCCAGACCCAAGGTGGCACCAATGCCAAGTGGGGCTGATTTCACAGTGTCAAGTGCCTCCTGCAATCTCCCATCCAGAAGCGGGGCAGCTGAGTTTTGTTTGCCTGTGAAACGGGCCGTTGTTTTTGATTGGGGTCTGTGGCCGAGAGTGTCCAGCTGCCTCCTGACAATCCACAATACGCAGGATGGTTCCCAGACCCAAGGTGGCACCAGTGCCAAGTCGTGCTGGTTTGATAGTACCAAGTGCGACCTGCAATTTGCCATCCAGAAGAGGGGCAGTTGAGTTTTGTTTGCCAGAGAAAAGCGCCGTTGTTTGTGTTTGGGGTCTTGTGGCTGGGAGTGGCCGACTGGCGCCTTAGAATCTGCGATACGCAGCATGGTTCCCAGACCCAAGGTGTCACCAGTGCCAAGTTGGGCTGGTTTGATAGTACCAAGTGGCTCCTGCAATCTGCCATCCAGAAGCGGGGCAGCTTACTTTTGTTTGCCAGGGAAACGGGCCGAGGTTTGTGTTTGGGGGCCTATGGCTGGGAGTGACCGGCTGGCTCCTGGAAAGCTACAATAGGCAGGATGGTTACCAGACCCATGGTGGCACCAGTGCCAAGTTGGGCTGGTTTGATAGTACCAAGTTGCTCCTGCAATCTGCCATCAAAAAGTTGGCAGGCGAGTTTTGTTTTCCAGGGAAAAGCGCCGTTGTTTGTATTTGGGGGCCTGTGGCTGGGAGTGGCCGGCTGGCTCCTTACAATCCACGATACGCAGGATGGTTCCCAGACCCAAGGTGGCACCAGTGCCAAGTCGGGCTGGTTTGATACTACCAAGTGGTTC
The DNA here is from genome assembly GCF_035770615.1 of Melospiza melodia melodia. Taxonomy (NCBI): domain Eukaryota; kingdom Metazoa; phylum Chordata; class Aves; order Passeriformes; family Passerellidae; genus Melospiza; species Melospiza melodia. The sequence continues at coordinate 42,098,686 of NC_086197.1, forward strand.
CTGCAATCTGCCATCCAGAAGCGGGGCAGCTTACTTTTGTTTGCCAGGGAAACGGGCCGTGGGTTTTGTTTGGGGGCATATAGCTGAGAGTGGCCGGCTGGCCCCTGAAAATCCACGCTAGGCAACATGGTTCCAGGATGCAAGGTGGCACCAGTGCCAAGTCGGGCTGGTTTGATGGGTCAAAGTGGCTCCTGCAATCTGCCATCCAGAAGCGGGGCAGCTGATTTTTGTTTGCCAGAGAAAAATTCCGTGGATTGTTTTTGGGGGCATATTGCTGGGAGTGGCCGGCTGGCTCCTTAAAATGCTCGATACGCATGATGGTTCCCAGGCCCAAGGTGTCACCACTACCAAGTCGGCCTGCGGTTTTAGTATCAAGTTCATCTTGCAATTTGCCATCCAGAAGAGGGGCAGTTGAGTTTTGTTTGCCAGAGAAACGGGCCGAGGTTTCTGTTTGGGGGCATATGGCTGAGAGTGGCCGGCTGGCCCCTGAAAATCCACGATACACAGCATGGTTCCCAGATCCAAGGTGGCACCAGTGCCAAGTTGGGCTGGTTTGATAGTCCCAAGTGTCTCCTGCAATCTGCCATCCAGAAGCGGGGCAGCTTACTTTTGTTTGCCAGAGAAATAGGCCTAGGTTTTTGTTTGGGGGCCTGTGGCTAGGAGTGGCCGGCTGGCTCCTAAGAATCCACGATACGCAGGATGTTTACCAGACCCATGGTGGCACCAGTGCCAAGTTGGGCTGGTTTGATAGTACCAAGTGGCTCCTGCAAACTCCATCAAAAAGTTGGCAGGCGTGTTTTGTTTTCCAGGGAACAGCGCCGTTGATTTTGTTTGGGGGCCTGTGGCTGGGAGTGGCCGGCTGGCTCCTTAGAATCCACGATACGCAGGATGGTTCCCAGACCCAAGGTGGCACCAGTGCCAAGTCGGGCTGGTTTGATTACACCAAGTGACTCCTGCAATCTGCCATCCAGAAGTGAGGCAGCTAAGTTTTGTTTGCGAGAAAAAAGGGCCGTGGTTTTTGTTGGGGGCCTGTGGCTGGGAGTAGCCGGCTGGCTCCTTAAAATCCACGATAGGCAGGATGGTTCCCAGACCCAAGGTGGCACCAGTGCCAAGTCGGGCTGGTTTGATAGTACCAAGTGGCTCCTGCAATCTGCCATCCAGAAGCGGGGCAGCTGAGTTTTTATTGCCAGAGAAAAAGGCTGTGGTTTTTGTTTGGGGGCCTGTGGCTGGCAGTGGCCGGCTGGCTCCTGAAAATCCACGATACGCAGCATGGTTCCCAGACCCAAGGTGGCACCAGTACAAAGTGGGGCTCGTTTGACAGTGTCAAGTGCCTCCTGCAATCTCCCATCCAGAAGCGGGACAGCTGAGTTTTTTTTGCCAGGGAAACGGACCTTTGTTTTTGATTGGGGTCTGTGGCCGAGAGTGGTCGGCTGTCTCCTGACAATCCACAATACGCAGGATGGTTCCCAGACCAAAGGTGGCACCAGTGCCAAGTCGGGCTGGTTTGATAGTACCAAGTGGTTCCTGCAATCTGCCATCCAGAAGCGGGGCAGCTGAGTTTTGTTTGCCAGAGAAAAGGGCCGTGGGTTGTGTTTGGGGGCATATGGCTGGGAGTGGCCACCTGGCTCCTTAAAATGCACGATACGCCGCATGGTAACCAGACGCAAGGTGGCACCAGTGCCAAGTCGGGCTGTTTTTGTAGTACCCAGTGGCTCCTGCAATTTGCCATCCAGAAGCGGGGCAGCTAAATTTTGTTTGCTAGAGAAAAGGGCTGTGGTTTGTGTTTGGGGGCCTATGGCCGAGAGTGGTAGGCTGGCCCCTGAAAATCAACGATAGGCAGGATGGTTCCCAGATCCAAGGTGGCACCAGTGCCAAGTAAGGCTGGTTGTATGGTTCAAAGTGACTCCTGCAATCTGCCATCCAGAAGCGGGACAGCTGAGTTTTTTTTGCCAGAGAAAAGGTCCGTGGTTTCTTTTTGGGGCATACGGCTGGGAATTGCCGGCTGGCTCCTTAAAATGCTCGATACGCAGGATGGTTCCCAGAGCCAAGGTGGCACCACTGCCAAGTCGGGCTCTTTTTGTAGTACCAAGTGCGTCCTGCAATTTGCCATCCAGAAGAGGGGCAGTTGAGTTTTGTTTGCCAGAGAAAAGGGCCGAGGTTTGTGTTTGGGAGCATATGGCTGGGAATGACCGGCTGGCCCCTGAAAATCCACGATACGCCGGATGGTTCCCAGATCCAAGATGGTACCATTACCAAGTCGGGCTGCTTTGATAGTCCCAAGTGGCTCCTGCAAACTGCCACACCAGAAGCGGGGCAGCTGAGTTTTGTTTGCCAGGGAAATGGGCCGTTGTTTGTGTTTGGGGGCCTGTGGCTGGGAGTGTTCGGCTGGTTCCTGAATATGTACGATACGCAGGATTGTTCCCAGATCCAAGGTGGCAGCAGTGCCATGTTGTGCTGGTGTGATAGTCCCAAGTGGCTCCTGCAATCTGCCATCCAGAAGTGGGGCAGCTGATTTTTGTTTGCCAGAGAACAGGTCCGTGGTTTGTGTTTGGGGGCATATGGCTGAGAGTGGCCGGCTGGCCCCTGAAAATCCACGATACACAGGATGGTTCCCAGATCCAAGGTGGCACCTGTGCCAAGTCGGGCTGATTTGATAGTACTAAGTAGCTCCTGCAATCTGCCATCCAGAAGCGGGGCAGCTTACTTTTGTTTGCCAGGGAAACGGGCCGAGGTTTCTGTTTGGGGGCCTATGGCTGGGAGTGACCGGCTGGCTCCTGAAAAGCTACAATAGGCAGGATGGTTCCCAGAGCCAAGGTGGCACCAGTGCCAAGTTGGGCTGGTTTGATAGTACCAAGTGGCTCCTGCAATCTGCCATCCAGAAGCGGGGCAGCTTACTTTTGTTTGCCAGAGAAATAGGCCTAGGTTTTTGTCTGGGGGCCTGTGGCTAGGAGTGGCCGGCTGGCTCCTAAGAATCCACGATACGCAGGATGTTTCCCAGACCCAAGGTGACACCAGTGCCAAGTCGGGCTGGTTTGATAGTACCAAGTGGCTCCTGCAAACTCCATCAAAAAGTTGGCAGGCGTGTTTTGTTTTCCAGGGAACAGCGCCGTTGATTTTGTTTGGGGGCCTGTGGCTGGGAGTGGCCGGCTGGCTCCTTAGAATCCACGATACGCAGGATGGTTCCCAGACCCAAGGTGGCACCAGTGCCAAGTCGGGCTGGTTTGATTACACCAAGTGGCTCCTGCAATCTGCCATCCAGAAGTGAGGCAGCTAAGTTTTGTTTGCCAGAAAAAAGGGCCGTGGTTTTTGTTGGGGGCCTGTGGCTGGGAGTGGCCGGCTGGCTCCTTAGAATCCACCATACGCAGGATGGTTCCCAGACCCAAGGTGGCACCAGTGCCAAGTCGGGCTGGTTTGATAGTCCCAAGTGGCTCCTGCAAACTGCCATCCAGAAGCGGGGCAGCTGAGTTTTGTTTGCCAGGGAAATGGGCCGTTGTTTGTGTTTGGGGGCCTGTGGCTGGGAGTGTTCGGCTGGTTCCTGAATATGTACGATACGCAGGATTGTTCCCAGACCCAAGGTGGCACCAGTGCCAAGTCGGGCTGGTTTGATGGTGCAAAGTGGCTCCTGCAATCTGCCATCCAGACGCGGGGCAGCGGATTTTTTTTTCCATGAGAAATGGTCCGTGGTTTGTTTTTGGGGGTATATGGCTGGGCCTGGCCGGCTGGCTCCTTAAAAAGATCGATATGCAGGATGGTTCCCTGACACAAGGTGGCACCAGTGCCACGTCGGGCGGTTTTCGTAGTACAAAGTGCGTCCTAAAATTTGCCATCCAGAAGAGGGGCAGTTGAGTTTTGTTTGCCAGAGAAAAGGTCCGTGGTTTGTTTTTGGGGGCATATGGCTGAGAGTGGCTGGCTGGCCCCTGAAAATCCACGATACACAGGATGGTTCCCAGATCCAAGGTGGCACCTGTGCCAAGTCGGGCTGATTTGATAGTACTAAGTAGCTCCTGCAATCTGCCATCCAGAAGCGGGGCAGCTTACTTTTGTTTGCCAGGGAAACGGGCCGAGGTTTGTGTTTGGGGGCCTATGGCTGAGAGTGACCGGCTGGCTCCTGAAAAGCTACAATAGGCAGGATGGTGACCAGACCCATGGTGGCACCAGTGCCAAGTTGGGCTGGTTTGATAGTACCAAGTGGTTCCTGCAATCTGCCATCCAGAAGCAGGGCAGCTGAGTTTTGTTTGCCAGAGAAAAGGGCCTTGGTTTGTGTTTGGGGGCATATGGCTGGGTGTGGCCAGCTGGCTCCTTAAAATGCACGATATGCAACATGGCTCCCAGACCCAAGGTGGCACCAGTGCCAAGTTGGGCTGGTTTGATAGTACCAAGTGGCTCCTGCAATCTTCCATGATCACGTGGAGAAATACTTTCTGGTTTCAGCCTCATGCTCTTTCTTCTCTCCCTCAACTTCTCTATCACCTCTCATCTGGTTCACATGCGCTGTCTTCAAGGTCCACAGGCTACTTTTCACAGAATCTTCTGGCCTGATGAAGTAAGAATGATGAATAGAACAGAGCTGGGATCTATTTTCCAGTTTGGATAAAATGCATTCTGCACACAAATCCAAGGATAACGTGCTGCCCCGATGCCCATAAAATCTTTCACTCCTGCTAGTGTTCTACGTCAACCGCAACTTAGTCTGAAAGAAAAGCTTTTTCTCTGAGAGCATCTGAGAGGTTTGCATGAAGCACTGATATCTGACATATGCAATTTTGAATAGGAGAGGAAAAAGAAAATGGCAAGGAGTTTTTAATTTTAGTGGTTTCAATTTTAATTTCCGTGCACTTTTTCAAAACTTGTCAGCTCAAATGCCCATCAACATCTTTTAGTCATCTGTAAGTCAGTATTCATATAAAATGTGCTTCAAATCCAAAGAATTTCAAATTTGCACTCCAAGCTTCTATGCCTAGATTTATGATTTCCTACACATATTAGATGAAAGGAAGGCCTTTTTTACTGTGGGAGTGCTGGAACACTGGAACAGGTTGCCCAGAGAAGTTGTGGGTGTCCCATCCCTGAAAGTATTCAAGGTCACCTTGGACGGGGCTTGGAGCAGCAACAAAGGAGAAGCTTGATGGTAGAGAAACAAAGTTGGACTATAGAAGAAACTCGGATTGAAGTATAGGATCAAGTTTTCTCTCAGCTCTTGGGGTAAATTCAAAGTTGTACAAAATGACATTTATCTGTGCTATTCACTACTGTAACAGAAAGTTTCATGAAAACTGTACAGAAGATAGTAAATTTTAAAAGAGATAAGAATTACAGCATAAAATCCATGGGATAGGTTACAACATGAGACACTCTCTAAGAGAAAATCTCTTTGTTTCAGCACTTCATCGGGGTAAGATTTCATGAAGTGCCAAAGAAGGCGGCAAAATATCATTCGGGACATTATTTACTGGAATTCAGCCTGGCCATTAGTAGGAACTGCCTTTGAACATATCATGTAGATATACCACACACGCTTTCCCTTCACTGAAAAATTACTGTTTACAACAAATAAGCAATTGACGATCAAAATTGATTGAAAGCATCTTAAACATGTCAAGTATTTCATTGTAGATGATCTGTGATCCAAATGCTTCTTCCACCTTCGAGAGGGACAGAAGAATTCTTCCATATCATGATGGTTTAAAATTGTATCAACCAATGTTTTCTGCTGAAAAGATATCATCTATTTTTTTCTATTTTTGGAAGAAAATATTCCTAGACATACAACAGGTGAGAACTAAGTAATTTTAAAGAAACAAATGAAATGAAAATATTCTGTAAATAGAATGAAATGAAAAGCTGTGTTTTAAATAGGAGCTAAATATTAAACAGAATTTTTGTACCAGGCATTTGAATTACTGCACCAGCTCTTTTGCCCATCAAGAGAGGCATTTAGCATTTCAGTCTTTTCCAAGGTGTTCATGATCTGCTATGCTGATCTCTGTGTGTGCCTAGGTGTGTGTGGAGGGGGGGGCATATGAAGGGGAGTGTGTATGTTTGCTTTACAATTGTTGTGGCAGATTCATGCCTCAGCTCCACATTTTGTTTTAAAAAGGTCACACCGAGTGGATATGAAGTTTACTATCAACAAGAGATCGATTCCCAAATCATCCATTTGACTCTCCCTTATAAATCATGTGCTTTGTTGCATATTTTATCAAATATACTTTCAAGCCAGATGGAGGAAGGAGGATGTGGGAATCCCTCCACCATCTTGCAACTTTTATGTAAGTAGGTTTTCAAGAAAATCATCATTTCTCTTTTAAATATGTCTGGAACAGGCATGATGGTAGTGTCAACCTGTTGGAGTTTTTGTTGCTGGAAGAAGTTGTACAAAAGGATTGGTTTTTACATTGACCAGTTACTGAATCAAGCGCAGGAATACATTGGAAATTTAGCTGGGGGTTCCTTTTCCCAGCAGACTACTTCTAGAACGAGCTTGTACACTGAAGCTGACTCTTTTGCTCTCTTTTTGTTTCTTTCCTATTTTCTTGGCTTCTTTGCCACTATCTAGACAATTTTGGAACTTTGTTCCCAACTAAAATGGTTTCAATAGTCTGATTGTGATCATACATTTTTACAAGGAATTTTTAAAATCTTTCCTCGAGTCCAGAAAGTCAAGGACTTAGATCTTTTTCTTCCCTTATCAATATTGCCATGAAATTGATAAATAAAGACCAACTCTTTATTTTTGTTTTTAACCCACGTAGATAATTCCCATCCATTAATCCATTTTGTGGACCAATAGCTGCCATTCTGATGGAAGCTGTCACTTCTTAACAATAGGCATTCTGTGACTATGTTGACTGCACTTTGGGTGAAGATCCTAACTGGTCTTAGATATACATAGGGAGAAATTTGCTCAGCCAGTGTCAGTCTTAAGCATGCGTATCAGAAGATCTTTCTAGAGCTGGGAATTTTCCCATGAAAGGGATTCAGTTAGGGAAGAGACACTTGTGCCAGAGTTTTACATTCTTCTTGAACACTGCTTAAGGAACTTAGATGCCATGTCCATTTGGATCTCTGTCTGCACAGAACTTTGTCATGCCAGCGCTTTGAAATGCATCTTGAAGAGAATTCACTAGCACAGAATGAAAGAGAGTGGAAGGGGTTGGTGGGGCTAACCAGGCCCAACCCCCCTGCCTAAACCAGGATACCTAGAGCCTCTTGCCCAGGATTCTATCTGGGTGTACTTTTAATGTCTTCAAAGATCCAGGCTCCACAATCTTTCTGGGCAGTCTGTGCCGTGGTTCAGTCACCCTGACAGTAAAGAAACATTTACTGATGTTCAAAGGCAATCTCCTGTATTTCAGTGTGTGCCCACTGCCTCTTGTCTTTTCCCTCAGCATCACTGAAAAGACACTGATTCCCTCCCCTTTGCACTATTGCTTCCATATGTATGTGTGATGCCATGTAGAGGTATGTCAAAAACCTCCCTGAAGCCCAGGCAGATAATATTCCCTTCATCTACCAGTCAAGTTGATTCATCAGAGGAGTTTAAAGTGATGTTCAGCATGAAATTCCCCTGAAAAATCATGCTAACTACATTATTTGGTCATCTGTCATGTGCCTGGCAAGGATTTCCAGGAAGAGCTGCTTCATCAACTTCCTGGGGATAAAAAAGAGGCTGGCTGGTTTGTACTATGGCGAGTCCTCTTAATTGCCTTTTTTGAAGATGGGTGTCATTTGCTAACATCCACTCTTTAGCCTCTGTTGCCGTCTACATCTTAGCAAAACGCTTTTCCACTATGTCTGGCTAGGAAAAACTGTGCCAGCACAGAAAACATCTCCCATCGTGTTCTAGAAGTTGCACGGATGTCTGCCAAGTGTTTGGCAGGAAGAAAAGAAAAGTTGTCCAAAACAGCTTCCAATCGAATGTTCCTGTGATTGGAAAAGTCAGGAGAGTGCAAAGGTACTGTTTTCTATCAGTTGGCAAGGTGCGCACACAATCCCAGTGTTGTACAGCTTGCTTCTTCACCTTCCCGAAGCTGCCGCTCTCGCCGGCTGCCGGAGCCCAAGAAGCGGCTTCTTCGCGCAAAGACGATTGTGCCGCTCACAGTGCTCTCCTTAGCGCGGCTTCTGCCGAAAGACGCCCGGCAGCGGCTCTTACCTCCGGAGAGCATCCTACCTTCGTCTTTCGCGTCTTTTGTAGTCTACATCTTAGCAAAACGCTTTTCCACTATGTCTGGCTAGGAAAAACTGTGCCAGCACAGAAAACATCTCCCATCGTGTTCTAGAAGTTGCACGGATGTCTGCCAAGTGTTTGGCAGGAAGAAAAGAAAAGTTGTCCAAAACAGCTTCCAATCGAATGTTCCTGTGATTGGAAAAGTCAGGAGAGTGCAAAGGTACTGTTTTCTATCAGTTGGCAAGGTGCGCACACAATCCCAGTGTTGTACAGCTTGCTTCTTCACCTTCCCGAAGCTGCCGCTCTCGCCGGCTGCCGGAGCCCAAGAAGCGGCTTCTTCGCGCAAAGACGATTGTGCCGCTCACAGGGCTCTCCTTAGCGCGGCTTCTGCCGAAAGACGCCCGGCAGCGGCTCTTACCTCCGGAGAGCATCCTACCTTCGTCTTTCGCGTCTTTTGTAGTCTACACCTCGGCAAAACGCTTTTCCACTATGTCTGGCTAGGAAAAACTGTGCCAGCACAGAAAACATCTCCCATCGTGTTCTAGAAGTTGCACGGATGTCTGCCAAGTGTTTGGCAGGAAGAAAAGAAAAGTTGTCCAAAACAGCTTCCAATCGAATGTTCCTGTGATTGGAAATGTCAGGAGAGTGCAAAGGTACTGTTTTCTATCAGTTGGCAAGGTGCGCACACAATCCCAGTGTTGTACAGCTTGCTTCTTCACCTTCCCGAAGCTGCCACTCTCAGGAGGTAAGAGCCGCTGCCGGGCGTCTTTCGGCAGAAGCCGCGCTAAGGGGAGCCCTGTGAGCGGCACAATCGTCTTTGCGCGAAGAAGCCGCTTCTTGGGCTCCGGCAGCCGGCGAGAGCGGCAGCTTCGGGAAGGTGAAGAAGCAAGCTGTACAACACTGGGATTGTGTGCGCACCTTGCCAACTGATAGAAAACAGTACCTTTGCACTCTCCTGACTTTTCCAATCACAGGAACATTCGATTGGAAGCTGTTTTGGACAACTTTTCTTTTCTTCCTGCCAAACACTTGGCAGACATCCGTGCAACTTCTAGAACACGATGGGAGATGTTTTCTGTGCTGGCACAGTTTTTCCTAGCCAGACATAGTGGAAAAGCTTTTTGCCGAGGTGTAGACTACATAAGACGCGAAAGACGAAGGTAGGATGCTCTCCGGAGGTAAGAGCCGCTGCCGGGCGTCTTTCGGCAGAAGCCGCGCTAAGGAGGGCACTGTGAGCGGCACAATCGTCTTTGCGCGAAGAAGCCGCTTCTTGGGCTCCGGCAGCCGGCGAGAGCGGCAGCTTCGGGAAGGTGAAGAAGCAAGCTGTACAACACTGGGATTGTGTGCGCACCTTGCCAACTGATAGAAAACAGTACCTTTGCACTCTCCTGACTTTTCCAATCACAGGAACATTCGATTGGAAGCTGTTTTGGACAACTTTTCTTTTCTTCCTGCCAAACACTTGGCAGACATCCGTGCAACTTCTAGAACACGATGGGAGATGTTTTCTGTGCTGGCACAGTTTTTCCTAGCCAGACATAGTGGAAAAGCGTTTTGCTAAGATGTAGACTACAAAAGACGCGAAAGACGAAGGTAGGATGCTCTCCGGAGGTAAGAGCCGCTGCCGGGCGTCTTTCGGCAGAAGCCGCGCTAAGGAGAGCACTGTGAGCGGCACAATCGTCTTTGCGCGAAGAAGCCGCTTCTTGGGCTCCGGCAGCCGGCGAGAGCGGCAGCTTCGGGAAGGTGAAGAAGCAAGCTGTACAACACTGGGATTGTGTGCGCACCTTGCCAACTGATAGAAAACAGTACCTTTGCACTCTCCTGACTTTTCCAATCACAGGAACATTCGATTGGAAGCTGTTTTGGACAACTTTTCTTTTCTTCCTGCCAAACACTTGGCAGACATCCGTGCAACTTCTAGAACACGATGGGAGATGTTTTCTGTGCTGGCACAGTTTTTCCTAGCCAGACATAGTGGAAAAGCTTTTTGCCGAGGTGTAGACTACATAAGACGCGAAAGACGAAGGTAGGATGCTCTCCGGAGGTAAGAGCCGCTGCCGGGCGTCTTTCGGCAGAAGCCGCGCTAAGGAGAGCACTGTGAGCGGCACAATCGTCTTTGCGCGAAGAAGCCGCTTCTTGGGCTCCGGCAGCCGGCGAGAGCGGCAGCTTCGGGAAGGTGAAGAAGCAAGCTGTACAACACTGGGATTGTGTGCGCACCTTGCCAACTGATAGAAAACAGTACCTTTGCACTCTCCTGACATTTCCAATCACAGGAACATTCGATTGGAAGCTGTTTTGGACAACTTTTCTTTTCTTCCTGCCAAACACTTGGCAGACATCCGTGCAACTTCTAGAACACGATGGGAGATGTTTTCTGTGCTGGCACAGTTTTTCCTAGCCAGACATAGTGGAAAAGCTTGTTGCCGAGGTGTAGACTACATAAGACGCGAAAGACGAAGGTAGGATGCTCTCCGGAGGTAAGAGCCGCTGCCGGGCGTCTTTCGGCAGAAGCCGCGCTAAGGAGAGCCCTGTGAGCGGCACAATCGTCTTTGCGCGAAGAAGCCGCTTCTTGGGCTCCGGCAGCCGGCGAGAGCGGCAGCTTCGGGAAGGTGAAGAAGCAAGCTGTACAACACTGGGATTGTGTGCGCACCTTGCCAACTGATAGAAAACAGTACCTTTGCACTCTCCTGACTTTTCCAATCACAGGAACATTCGATTGGAAGCTGTTTTGGACAACTTTTCTTTTCTTCCTGCCAAACACTTGGCAGACATCCGTGCAACTTCTAGAACACGATGGGAGATGTTTTCTGTGCTGGCACAGTTTTTCCTAGCCAGACATAGTGGAAAAGCGTTTTGCTAAGATGTAGACTACAAAAGACGCGAAAGACGAAGGTAGGATGCTCTCCGGAGGTAAGAGCCGCTGCCGGGCGTCTTTCGGCAGAAGCCGCGCTAAGGAGAGCACTGTGAGCGGCACAATCGTCTTTGCGCGAAGAAGCCGCTTCTTGGGCTCCGGCAGCCGGCGAGAGCGGCAGCTTCGGGAAGGTGAAGAAGCAAGCTGTACAACACTGGGATTGTGTGCGCACCTTGCCAACTGATAGAAAACAGTACCTTTGCACTCTCCTGACTTTTCCAATCACAGGAACATTCGATTGGAAGCTGTTTTGGACAACTTTTCTTTTCTTCCTGCCAAACACTTGGCAGACATCCGTGCAACTTCTAGAACACGATGGGAGATGTTTTCTGTGCTGGCACAGTTTTTCCTAGCCAGACATAGTGGAAAAGCGTTTTGCTAAGATGTAGACTACAAAAGACGCGAAAGACGAAGGTAGGATGCTCTCCGGAGGTAAGAGCCGCTGCCGGGCGTCTTTCGGCAGAAGCCGCGCTAAGGAGAGCCCTGTGAGCGGCACAATCGTCTTTGCGCGAAGAAGCCGCTTCTTGGGCTCCGGCAGCCGGCGAGAGCGGCAGCTTCGGGAAGGTGAAGAAGCAAGCTGTACAACACTGGGATTGTGTGCGCACCTTGCCAACTGATAGAAAACAGTACCTTTGCACTCTCCTGACTTTTCCAATCACAGGAACATTCGATTGGAAGCTGTTTTGGACAACTTTTCTTTTCTTCCTGCCAAACACTTGGCAGACATCCGTGCAACTTCTAGAACACGATGGGAGATGTTTTCTGTGCTGGCACAGTTTTTCCTAGCCAGACATAATGAGAAGCGTTTTGCTAAGATGTAGACTACAAAAGACGCGAAAGACGAAGGTAGGATGCTCTCCGGAGGTAAGAGCCGCTGCCGGGCGTCTTTCGGCAGAAGCCGCGCTAAGGAGAGCACTGTGAGCGGCACAATCGTCTTTGCGCGAAGAAGCCGCTTCTTCGGTTCCGGGAGCCGGCGAGAGCGGCAGCTTCGGGAAGGTGAAGAAGCAAGCTGTACAACACTGGGATTGTGTGCGCACCTTGCCAACTGATAGAAAACAGTACCTTTGCACTCTCCTGACTTTTCCAATCACATGAACATTCGATTGGAAGCTGTTTTGGACAACTTTTCTTTTCTTCCTGCCAAACACTTGGCAGACATCCGTGCAACTTCTAGAACACGATGGGAGATGTTTTCTGTGCTGGCACAGTTTTTCCTAGCCAGACATAGTGGAAAAGCGTTTTGCCGAGGTGTAGATGAGAAGAGGAGCTAAAGACGAAGGTAGGATGCTCTCCGGAGGTAAGAGCCGCTGCCGGGCGTCTTTCGGCAGAAGCCGCGCTAAGGAGAGCACTGTGAGCGGCACAATCGTCTTTGCGCGAAGAAGCCGCTTCTTGGGCTCCGGCAGCCGGCGAGAGCGGCAGCTTCGGGAAGGTGAAGAAGCAAGCTGTACAACACTGGGATTGTGTGCGCACCTTGCCAACTGATAGAAAACAGTACCTTTGCACTCTCCTGACTTTTCCAATCACAGGAACATTCGATTGGAAGCTGTTTTGGACAACTTTTCTTTTCTTCCTGCCAAACACTTGGCAGACATCCGTGCAACTTCTAGAACACGATGGGAGATGTTTTCTGTGCTGGCACAGTTTTTCCTAGCCAGACATAGTGGAAAAGCTTTTTGCCGAGGTGTAGATGAGAAGAGGAGCTAAAGAGTGGATGTTAGCAAATGACACCCATCTTCAAAAAAGGCAATTAAGAGGACTCGCCATAGTACAAACCAGCCAGCCTCTTTTTTATCCCCAGGAAGTTGATGAAGCAGCTCTTCCTGGAAATCCTTGCCAGGCACATGACAGATGACCAAATAATGTAGTTAGCATGATTTTTCAGGGGAATTTCATGCTGAACATCACTTTAAACTCCTCTGATGAATCAACTTGACTGGTAGATGAAGGGAATATTATCTGCCTGGGCTTCAGGGAGGTTTTTGACATACCTCTACATGGCATCACACATACATATGGAAGCAATAGTGCAAAGGGGAGGGAATCAGTGTCTTTTCAGTGATGCTGAGGGAAAAGACAAGAGGCAGTGGGCACACACTGAAATACAGGAGATTGCCTTTGAACATCAGTAAATGTTTCTTTACTGTCAGGGTGACTGAACCACGGCACAGACTGCCCAGAAAGATTGTGGAGCCTGGATCTTTGAAGACATTAAAAGTACACCCAGATAGAATCCTGGGCAAGAGGCTCTAGGTATCCTGGTTTAGGCAGGGGGGTTGGGCCTGGTTAGCCCCACCAACCCCTTCCACTCTCTTTCATTCTGTGCTAGTGAATTCTCTTCAAGATGCATTTCAAAGCGCTGGCATGACAAAGTTCTGTGCAGACAGAGATCCAAATGGACATGGCATCTAAGTTCCTTAAGCAGTGTTCAAGAAGAATGTAAAACTCTGGCACAAGTGTCTCTTCCCTAACTGAATCCCTTTCATGGGAAAATTCCCAGCTCTAGAAAGATCTTCTGATACGCATGCTTAAGACTGACACTGGCTGAGCAAATTTCTCCCTATGTATATCTAAGACCAGTTAGGATCTTCACCCAAAGTGCAGTCAACATAGTCACAGAATGCCTGTTGTTAAGAAGTGACAGCTTCCATCAGAATGGCAGCTATTGGTCCACAAAATGGATTAATGGATGGGAATTATCTACGTGGGTTAAAAACAAAAATAAAGAGTTGGTCTTTATTTATCAATTTCATGGCAATATTGATAAGGGAAGAAAAAGATCTAAGTCCTTGACTTTCTGGACTCGAGGAAAGATTTTAAAAATTCCTTGTAAAAATGTATGATCACAATCAGACTATTGAAACCATTTTAGTTGGGAACAAAGTTCCAAAATTGTCTAGATAGTGGCAAAGAAGCCAAGAAAATAGGAAAGAAACAAAAAGAGAGCAAAAGAGTCAGCTTCAGTGTACAAGCTCGTTCTAGAAGTAGTCTGCTGGGAAAAGGAACCCCCAGCTAAATTTCCAATGTATTCCTGCGCTTGATTCAGTAACTGGTCAATGTAAAAACCAATCCTTTTGTACAACTTCTTCCAGCAACAAAAACTCCAACAGGTTGACACTACCATCATGCCTGTTCCAGACATATTTAAAAGAGAAATGATGATTTTCTTGAAAACCTACTTACATAAAAGTTGCAAGATGGTGGAGGGATTCCCACATCCTCCTTCCTCCATCTGGCTTGAAAGTATATTTGATAAAATATGCAACAAAGCACATGATTTATAAGGGAGAGTCAAATGGATGATTTGGGAATCGATCTCTTGTTGATAGTAAACTTCATATCCACTCGGTGTGACCTTTTTAAAACAAAATGTGGAGCTGAGGCATGAATCTGCCACAACAATTGTAAAGCAAACATACACACTCCCCTTCATATGCCCCCCCCTCCACACACACCTAGGCACACACAGAGATCAGCATAGCAGATCATGAACACCTTGGAAAAGACTGAAATGCTAAATGCCTCTCTTGATGGGCAAAAGAGCTGGTGCAGTAATTCAAATGCCTGGTACAAAAATTCTGTTTAATATTTAGCTCCTATTTAAAACACAGCTTTTCATTTCATTCTATTTACAGAATATTTTCATTTCATTTGTTTCTTTAAAATTACTTAGTTCTCACCTGTTGTATGTCTAGGAATATTTTCTTCCAAAAATAGAAAAAAATAGATGATATCTTTTCAGCAGAAAACATTGGTTGATACAATTTTAAACCATCATGATATGGAAGAATTCTTCTGTCCCTCTCGAAGGTGGAAGAAGCATTTGGATCACAGATCATCTACAATGAAATACTTGACATGTTTAAGATGCTTTCAATCAATTTTGATCGTCAATTGCTTATTTGTTGTAAACAGTAATTTTTCAGTGAAGGGAAAGTGTGTGTGGTATATCTACATGATATGTTCAAAGGCAGTTCCTACTAATGGCCAGGCTGAATTCCAGTAAATAATGTCCCGAATGATATTTTGCCGCCTTCTTTGGCACTTCATGAAATCTTACCCCGATGAAGTGCTGAAACAAAGAGATTTTCTCTTAGAGAGTGTCTCATGTTGTAACCTATCCCATGGATTTTATGCTGTAATTCTTATCTCTTTTAAAATTTACTATCTTCTGTACAGTTTTCATGAAACTTTCTGTTACAGTAGTGAATAGCACAGATAAATGTCATTTTGTACAACTTTGAATTTACCCCAAGAGCTGAGAGAAAACTTGATCCTATACTTCAATCCGAGTTTCTTCTATAGTCCAACTTTGTTTCTCTACCATCAAGCTTCTCCTTTGTTGCTGCTCCAAGCCCCGTCCAAGGTGACCTTGAATACTTTCAGGGATGGGACACCCACAACTTCTCTGGGCAACCTGTTCCAGTGTTCCAGCACTCCCACAGTAAAAAAGGCCTTCCTTTCATCTAATATGTGTAGGAAATCATAAATCTAGGCATAGAAGCTTGGAGTGCAAATTTGAAATTCTTTGGATTTGAAGCACATTTTATATGAATACTGACTTACAGATGACTAAAAGATGTTGATGGGCATTTGAGCTGACAAGTTTTGAAAAAGTGCACGGAAATTAAAATTGAAACCACTAAAATTAAAAACTCCTTGCCATTTTCTTTTTCCTCTCCTATTCAAAATTGCATATGTCAGATATCAGTGCTTCATGCAAACCTCTCAGATGCTCTCAGAGAAAAAGCTTTTCTTTCAGACTAAGTTGCGGTTGACGTAGAACACTAGCAGGAGTGAAAGATTTTCTGGGCATCGGGGCAGCCCGTTCTCCTTGGATTTGTGTGCAGAATGCATTTTATCCAAACTGGAAAATAGATCCCAGCTCTGTTCTATTCATCATTCTTACTTCATCAGGCCAGAAGATTCTGTGAAAAGTAGCCTGTGGACCTTGAAGACAGCGCATGTGAACCAGATGAGAGGTGATAGAGAAGTTGAGGGAGAGAAGAAAGAGCATGAGGCTGAAACCAGAAAGTATTTCTCCACGTGATCATGGAAGATTGCAGGAGCCACTTGGTACTATCAAACCAGCCCAACTTGGCACTGGTGCCACCTTGGGTCTGGGAGCCATGTTGCATATCGTGCATTTTAAGGAGCCAGCTGGCCACACCCAGCCATATGCCCCCAAACACAAACCAAGGCCCTTTTCTCTGGCAAACAAAACTCAGCTGCCCTGCTTCTGGATGGCAGATTGCAGGAACCACTTGGTACTATCAAACCAGCCCAACTTGGCACTGGTGCCACCATGGGTCTGGGAACCATCCTGCCTATTGTAGCTTTTCAGGAGCCAGCCGGTCACTCCCAGCCATAGGCCCCCAAACAGAAACCTCGGCCCGTTTCCCTGGCAAACAAAAGTAAGCTGCCCCGCTTCTGGATGGCAGATTGCAGGAGCTACTTAGTACTATCAAATCAGCCCGACTTGGCACAGGTGCCACCTTGGATCTGGGAACCATCCTGTGTATCGTGGATTTTCAGGGGCCAGCCGGCCACTCTCAGCCATATGCCCCCAAACACAAACCACGGACCTTTTCTCTGGCAAACAAAAATCAGCTGCCCCACTTCTGGATGGCAGATTGCAGGAGACACTTGGGACTATCACACCAGCACAACATGGCACTGCTGCCACCTTGGATCTGGGAACAATCCTGCGTATCGTACATATTCAGGAACCAGCCGAACACTCCCAGCCACAGGCCCCCAAACACAAACAACGGCCCATTTCCCTGGCAAACAAAACTCAGCTGCCCCGCTTCTGGTGTGGCAGTTTGCAGGAGCCACTTGGGACTATCAAAGCAGCCCGACTTGGTAATGGTACCATCTTGGATCTGGGAACCATCCGGCGTATCTTGGATTTTCAGGGGCCAGCCGGTCATTCCCAGCCATATGCTCCCAAACACAAACCTCGGCCCTTTTCTCTGGCAAACAAAACTCAACTGCCCCTCTTCTGGATGGCAAATTGCAGGACGCACTTGGTACTACAAAAAGAGCCCGACTTGGCAGTGGTGCCACCTTGGCTCTGGGAACCATCCTGCGTATCGAGCATTTTAAGGAGCCAGCCGGCAATTCCCAGCCGTATGCCCCAAAAAGAAACCACGGACCTTTTCTCTGGCAAAAAAAACTCAGCTGTCCCGCTTCTGGATGGCAGATTGCAGGAGTCACTTTGAACCATACAACCAGCCTTACTTGGCACTGGTGCCACCTTGTATCTGGGAACCATCCTGCCTATCGTTGATTTTCAGGGGCCAGCCTACCACTCTCGGCCATAGGCCCCCAAACACAAACCACAGCCCTTTTCTCTAGCAAACAAAATTTAGCTGCCCCGCTTCTGGATGGCAAATTGCAGGAGCCACTGGGTACTACAAAAACAGCCCGACTTGGCACAGGTGCCACCTTGCGTCTGGTTACCATGCGGCGTATCGTGCATTTTAAGGAGCCAGGTGGCCACTCCCAGCCATATGCCCCCAAACACAACCCACGGCCCTTTTCTCTGGCAAACAAAACTCAGCTGCCCCGCTTCTGGATGGCAGAGTGCAGGAGACACTTGGTACTATCAAACCAGCCCGACTTGGCACTGGTGCCACCTTTGGTCTGGGAACCATCCTGCGTATTGTGGATTGTCAGGAGACAGCCGACCACTCTCGGCCACAGACCCCAATCAAAAACAAAGGTCCGTTTCCCTGGCAAAAAAAACTCAGCTGCCCCGCTTCTGGATGGGAGATTGCAGGAGGCACTTGACACTGTCAAAAGAGCCCCACTTTGTACTGGTGCCACCTTGGGTCTGGGAACCATGCTGCGTATCGTGGATTTTCAGGAGCCAGCCGGCCACTGCCAGCCACAGGCCCCCAAACAAAAACCACAGCCTTTTTCTCTGGCAAACAAAACTCAGCTGCCCTGCTTCTGGATGGCAGATTGCAGGAGCCACTTGGTACTATCAAACCAGCACAACATGGCACTGCTGCCACCTTGGATCTGGGAACCATCCTTCCTATCGTGGATTTTCAGGGGCCAGCCGGTCACTCTCAGCCATAGGCCCCAAACACAAACCACGGCCCTTTTCTCTGGAAAACAAAACTCAACTGCCCCTCTTCTGGATGGCAGATTGCAGGAGCCAGTGGGTACTATGAAACTAGCCCTACTTGGCACTGGTGCCACCTTGGGTCTGGGAACCATGCTGCGTATCATGGATTTTCAGGAGCCAGCCGTCCACTGCCAGCCACAGGCCCCGAAACACAAACAACAGCCTTTTTCTCTGGCAAACAAAATTCAGCTGCCCCGCTTCTGGATGGCAGATTGCAGGAACCACTTGGTACTAACAAACCAGCCCGACTTGGCACTGGTGCCACCTTGGGTCTGGGAACCATCCTGCGTATCGTGGATTCTAAGGAGCCAGCTGGCCACTCCCAGCCACAGGCCCCAAAATACACACAACGGCGCTTTTCCCTGGAAAACAAAACTGGCCTGCCAACTTTTTGATGGCAGATTGCAGGAGCCACTTGGTACTATCAAACCAGCCCAACTTGGCACTGGTGCCACCATGGGTCTGGTCACCATCCTGCCTATCGTAGCTTTTCAGGAGCCAGCCGGTCACTCCCAGCCATAGGCCCCCAGAAAAAAACCTCGGTCCTTTTCCCTGGAAAACAAAAGTAAGCTGCCCCGCTTCTGCATGGCAGATTGCAGGAGCCACTTGGTGCTATCAAACCAGCCCGACTTGGCACTGGTGCCACCTTGGGTCTGGGAACCATCCTGCGTATCCTGTGTTCTAAGGAGCCAGCCGGCCACTCCCAGCCACAGTCCCCCAAACAAAAACAACGGCGCTTTTCCCTGGAAAACAAAACTGACCTGCCAACTTTTTGATGGCAGATTGCAGGAGCCACTTGGTACTATCAAACCAGCCCAACTTGGCACTGGTGCCACCATGGGTCTGGTCACCATCCTGCCTATCGTAGCTTTTCAGGAGCCAGCCGGTCACTCCCAGCCATAGGTACCCAGACAAATACCTCGGCCCGTTTCCCTGGCAAACAAAAGTAAGCTGCCCCGCTTCTGGATGGCAGATTGCAGGAGCCACTTGGTACTATCAAACCAGCCCAACTTGACACTGGTGCCACCTTGGCTCTGGGAACCATGCTGCGTAACCCGGATTCTAAGACGACAGGCAGCCACTGCCAGCCACAGGCCTCCAAACAAAATCAACGGCGCTTTTCCCTGGAAAACAAAACTCGCCTGACAACTTTTAGATGGCAGATTGCAGGAGCCAGTTGGTACCATCAAACCAGCCCAACTTGGCACTGGTGCCACCTTGGGTCTGGGAACCATCCTGCCTATTGTTGCTTTTCAGGAGCCAGCCGGTCACTTCTAGCCCTAGGCCCCCAGTCATATACCTCGGCCCGTTTCCCTGGCACACAAATGTAAGCTACCCCGCTTCAGGATGGCAGATTGCAGGAGCCACTTTTCACCATCAAACCAGCCCGACTTGGCACTGGTGCCACCTTGGGTCTGGGAACCATCCTGCGTATCGTGTGTTCTAAGGAGCCAGCCGGCCACTCCCAGCCACAGTCCCCCAAACACAAACAACGGCGCTTTTCCCTGGAAAACAAAACTGGCCTGCCAACTTTTTGATGGCAGATTGCAGGAGCCACTTGGTACTATCAAACCAGCCCAACTTGGCACTGGTGCCACCATGGGTCTGGTCACCATCCTGCCTATCGTAGCTTTTCAGGAGCCAGGCGGTCACTCCCAGCCATAGGCCCCCAGACACAAACCTCGGCCCGTTTCCCTGGCAAACAAAAGTAAGCTGCCCCGCTTCTGCATGGCAGATTGCAGGTGCTATTTAGTACTATCAAACCAGCCCGACTTGGCACTGGTGCCACCTCTGGTCTGGGAACCATCCTGCCTATCGTGGATTTTCAGGGGCCAGACGGCCACTATCAGCCATATGCCCCCAAAAACAAACCACGGGCTTTTCTCTGGTAAACAAAACTCAACTGCCCCTCTTCTGGATGGCAAATTTTAGGACGCACTTTGTACTACGAAAACCGCCCGACTTGGCACTGGTGCCACCTTGGGTCAGGGAACCATCCTGCCTATCGTAGCTTTTCAGGAGCCAGCCGGTCACTCCCAGCCATAGGTCCCCAGACAAATACCTCGGCCCGTTTCCCTGGCAAACAAAAGTAAGCTGCCCCGCTTCTGGATGGCAGATTGCAGGAGCCACTTGGTACTATCAAACCAGCCCAACTTGACACTGGTGCCACCTTGGCTCTGGGAACCATGCTGCGTAACCCGGATTCTAAGACGACAGGCAGCCACTGCCAGCCACAGGCCTCCAAACAAAATCAACGGCGCTTTTCCCTGGAAAACAAAACTCGCCTGACAACTTTTAGATGGCAGATTGCAGGAGCCAGTTGGTACCATCAAACCAGCCCAACTTGGCACTGGTGCCACCTTGGGTCTGGGAACCATCCTGCCTATTGTAGCTTTTCAGGAGCCAGCCGGTCACTTCTAGCCCTAGGCCCCCAGGCATAAACCTCGGCCCGTTTCCCTGGCAGACAAATGTAAGCTACCCCGCTTCAGGATGGCAGATTGCAGGAGCCACTTTTCACCATCAAACCAGCCCGACTTGGCACTGGTGCCACCTTGGGTCTGGGAACCATCCTGCGTATCGTGTGTTCTAAGGAGCCAGCCGGCCACTCCCAGCCACAGTCCTCCAAACACAAACAACGGCGCTTTTCCCTGGAAAACAAAACTGGCCTGCCAACTTTTTGATGGCAGATTGCAGGAGCCACTTGGTACTATCAAACCAGCCCAACTTGGCACTGGTGCCACCTTGGGTCTGGTAACCATCCTGCCTATCGTAGCTTTTCAGGAGCCAGCCGGTCACTCCCAGCCATAGGCCCCCAGACACAAACCTCGGCCCGTTTCCCTGGCAAACAAAAGTAAGCTGCCCCGCTTCTGCATGGCAGATTGCAGGCGCTATTTAGTACTATCAAACCAGACCGACTTGGCACTGGTGCCACCTCTGGTCTGGTCACCATCCTGCCTATCGTGGATTTTCAGGGGCCAGACGGCCACTATCAGCCATATGCCCCCAAAAACAAACCACGGCCCTTTTCTCTGGTAAACAAAACTCAACTGCCCCTCTTCTGGATGGCAAATTTTAGGACGCACTTTGTACTACGAATACCGCCCGACTTGGCACTGGTGCCACCTTGGGTCAGGGAACCATCCTGCCTATCGTAGCTATTTAAGGAGCCAGCAGGCCACGCCCAGCCATATAGCCCCAAAAACAAACCACGGACCATTTCTCTTGGAAACAAAAATCCGCTGCCCCGCGTCAGGATGGCAGATTGCAGGAGCCACTTTGCACCATCAAACCACCCCAACTTGGCACTGGTGCCACCATGGGTCTGGTCACCATCCTGCCTATCGTAGCTTTTCAGGAGCCAGGCGGTCACTCCCAGCCATAGGCCCCCAGACAAATACCTCGGCCCGTTTCCCTGGCAAACAAATGTAAGTTGCCCCGCTTCTGGATGGCAGATTGCAGGATGCATTTGGTACTATCAAACCAGGCCAACATGGCACTGGTGCCACCTTGGCTCTGGGAACCATCCTGCCTATCGTGGATTTTCAGGCGCCAGCCGGCCACTCTCAGCCATATGCCCCCAAACACAAACCACGGCCCTTTTCTCTGGTAAACAAAACTCAACTGCCCCTCTTCTGGATGGCAAATTGCAGGACGCACTTGGTACTACGAAAACAGCCCGACTTGGCAGTGATGCCACCTTGGGTCAGGGAACCATCATGCGTATCGATGTTTTTAAGGAGTCAGCCGGCAACGTCCAGCCATATACCCCCAAAAAAAACCCACGGAACTTTTCTCCAGCAAGCAAAAATCCGCTGCCCCGCGTCTGGATGGCAGATTGCAGGAGCTATTTAGTATTATCAAACCAGCCCGACTTGGCACTGGTGCCACCATGGGTCTGGTCACCATCCTGCCTATCGTAGCTTTTCAGGAGCCAGCCGGTCACTCTCAGCCATAGGCCCCAAACACAAACCACGGCCCTTTTCTCTGGAAAACAAAACTCAACTGCCCCTCTTCTGGATGGCAGATTGCAGGAGCCACTGGGTACTATGAAACCAGCCCTACTTGGCACTGGTGCCACCTTGGGTCTGGGAACCATGCTGCGTATCATGGATTTTCAGGAGCCAGCCGTCCACTGCCAGCCACAGGCCCCGAAACACAAACAACAGCCTTTTTCTCTGGCAAACAAAATTCAGCTGCCCCGCTTCTGGATGGCAGATTGCAGGAACCACTTGGTACTAACAAACCAGCCCGACTTGGCACTGGTGCCACCTTGGGTCTGGGAACCATCCTGCGTATCGTGGATTCTAAGGAGCCAGCTGGCCACTCCCAGCCACAGGCCCCAAAACACAAACAACGGCGCTTTTCCCTGGAAAACAAAACTCGCCTGCCAACTTTTTGATGGCAGATTGCAGGAGCCACTTGGTACTATCAAACCAGCCCAACTTGGCACTGGTGCCACCATGGGTCTGGTCACCATCCTGCCTATCGTAGCTTTTCAGGAGCCAGCCGGTCACTTCTAGCCCTAGGCCCCAGGCATAAACCTCGGCCCGTTTCCCTGGCAGACAAATGTAAGCTACCCCGCTTCAGGATGGCAGATTGCAGGAGCCACTTTTCACCATCAAACCAGCCCGACTTGGCACTGGTGCCACCTTGGGTCTGGGAACCATCCTGCGTATCGTGTGTTCTAAGGAGCCAGCCGGCCACTCCCAGCCACAGTCCTCCAAACACAAACAACGGCGCTTTTCCCTGGAAAACAAAACTGGCCTGCCAACTTTTTGATGGCAGATTGCAGGAGCCACTTGGTACTATCAAACCAGCCCAACTTGGCACTGGTGCCACCTTGGGTCTGGTAACCATCCTGCCTATCGTAGCTTTTCAGGAGCCAGCCGGTCACTCCCAGCCATAGGCCCCCAGACACAAACCTCGGCCCGTTTCCCTGGCAAACAAAAGTAAGCTGCCCCGCTTCTGCATGGCAGATTGCAGGCGCTATTTAGTACTATCAAACCAGACCGACTTGGCACTGGTGCCACCTCTGGTCTGGTCACCATCCTGCCTATCGTGGATTTTCAGGGGCCAGACGGCCACTATCAGCCATATGCCCCCAAAAACAAACCACGGCCCTTTTCTCTGGTAAACAAAACTCAACTGCCCCTCTTCTGGATGGCAAATTTTAGGACGCACTTTGTACTACGAAAACCGCCCGACTTGGCACTGGTGCCACCTTGGGTCAGGGAACCATCCTGCCTATCGTAGCTATTTAAGGAGCCAGCAGGCCACGCCCAGCCATATAGCCCCAAAAACAAACCACGGACCATTTCTCTTGGAAACAAAAATCCGCTGCCCCGCGTCAGGATGGCAGATTGCAGGAGCCACTTTGCACCATCAAACCACCCCAACTTGGCACTGGTGCCACCATGGGTCTGGTCACCATCCTGCCTATCGTAGCTTTTCAGGAGCCAGGCGGTCACTCCCAGCCATAGGCCCCCAGACAAATACCTCGGCCCGTTTCCCTGGCAAACAAATGTAAGTTGCCCCGCTTCTGGATGGCAGATTGCAGGAGCCACATGGTACTATCAAACCAGGCCAACATGGCACTGGTGCCACCTTGGCTCTGGGAACCATCCTGCCTATCGTGGATTTTCAGGCGCCAGCCGGCCACTCTCAGCCATATGCCCCCAAACACAAACCACGGCCCTTTTCTCTGGTAAACAAAACTCAACTGCCCCTCTTCTGGATGGCAAATTGCAGGACGCACTTGGTACTACGAAAACAGCCCGACTTGGCAGTGATGCCACCTTGGGTCAGGGAACCATCATGCGTATCGATGTTTTTAAGGAGTCAGCCGGCAACGTCCAGCCATATACCCCCAAAAAAAACCCACGGAACTTTTCTCCAGCAAGCAAAAATCCGCTGCCCCGCGTCTGGATGGCAGATTGCAGGAGCTATTTAGTATTATCAAACCAGCCCGACTTGGCACTGGTGCCACCATGGGTCTGGTCACCATCCTGCCTATCGTAGCTTTTCAGGAGCCAGCCGGTCACTCTCAGCCATAGGCCCCAAACACAAACCACGGCCCTTTTCTCTGGAAAACAAAACTCAACTGCCCCTCTTCTGGATGGCAGATTGCAGGAGCCACTGGGTACTATGAAACCAGCCCTACTTGGCACTGGTGCCACCTTGGGTCTGGGAACCATGCTGCGTATCATGGATTTTCAGGAGCCAGCCGTCCACTGCCAGCCACAGGCCCCGAAACACAAACAACAGCCTTTTTCTCTGGCAAACAAAATTCAGCTGCCCCGCTTCTGGATGGCAGATTGCAGGAACCACTTGGTACTAACAAACCAGCCCGACTTGGCACTGGTGCCACCTTGGGTCTGGGAACCATCCTGCGTATCGTGGATTCTAAGGAGCCAGCTGGCCACTCCCAGCCACAGGCCCCAAAACACAAACAACGGCGCTTTTCCCTGGAAAACAAAACTCGCCTGCCAACTTTTTGATGGCAGATTGCAGGAGCCACTTGGTACTATCAAACCAGCCCAACTTGGCACTGGTGCCACCATGGGTCTGGTCACCATCCTGCCTATCGTAGCTTTTCAGGAGCCAGCCGGTCACTCCCAGCCATAGGCCCCCAGACACAAAGCTCGGCCTGTTTCCCTGGCACACAAAAGTAAGCTACCGCACTTCTGGATGGCAGATTGCAGGAGCCACTTTGCACCATCAAACCAGCCCAACTTGGCACTGGTGCCACCTTGGCTCTGGGAACCATGCTGCGTAACCCGGATTCTAAGACGACAGGCAGCCACTGCCAGCCACAGGCCTCCAAACAAAATCAACGGCGCTTTTCCCTGGAAAACAAAACTCGCCTGACAACTTTTAGATGGCAGATTGCAGGAGCCAGTTGGTACCATCAAACCAGCCCAACTTGGCACTGGTGCCACCATGGGTCTGGGAACCATCCTGCCTATTGTTGCTTTTCAGGAGCCAGCCGGTCACTCCTAGCCCTAGGCCCCCAGTCATAAACCTCGGCCCGTTTCCCTGGCACACAAAAGTAAGCTACCCCGCTTCAGGATGGCAGATTGCAGGAGCCACTTTTCACCATCAAACCAGCCCGACGTGGCACTGGTGCCACCTTGGGTCTGGGAACCATCCTGCGTATCCTGTGTTCTAAGGAGCCAGCCGGCCACTCCCACCAACAGTCCCCCAAACACAAACAACGGCGCTTTTCCCTGGAAAACAAAACTCGCCTGAAAACTTTTTGATGGCAGATTGCAGGAGCCACTTGGTACTATCAAACCAGCCCAACTTGGCACTGGTGCCACCATGGGTCTGGTAACCATCCTGCCTATCGTAGCTTTTCAGGAGCCAGGCGGTCACTCCCAGCCATAGGCCCCCAGACACAAACCTCGGCCCGTTTCCCTGGCAAACAAAAGTAAGCTGCCCCGCTTCTGCATGGCAGATTGCAGGTGCTATTTAGTACTATCAAACCAGCCCGACTTGGCACTGGTGCCACCTCTGGTCTGGTCACCATCCTGCCTATCGTGGATTTTCAGGCGCCAGACGGCCACTATCAGCCATATGCCCCCAAAAACAAACCACGGCCCTTTTCTCTGGTAAACAAAACTCAACTGCCCCTCTTCTGGATGGCAAATTTTAGGACGCACTTTGTACTACGAAAACCGCCCGACTTGGCACTGGTGCCACCTTGGGTCAGGGAACCATCCTGCCTATCGTAGCTATTTAAGGAGCCAGCAGGCCACGCCCAGCCATATAGCCCCAAAAACAAACCACGGACCATTTCTCTTGGAAACAAAAATCCGCTGCCCCGCGTCAGGATGGCAGATTGCAGGAGCCACGTTGCACCATCAAACCACCCCGACTTGGCACTGGTGCCATCTTGGATCTGGGAACCATCCTGCCTATCGTAGCTTTTCAGGAGCCAGCCGGTTACTCCCAACCATAGGCCCCCAGACAGAAAACTCTGCCCGTTTCCCTGGCAAACAAAAGTAAGCTACCCCGCTTCTGGATGGCAGATTGCAGGAGCCACTTGGTACTATCAAACCAGCCCAACTTGACACTGGTGCCACTTTGGGTCTGGGAACCATGCTGCGTAACGTAGATTCTAAGGCGCCAGGCGGCCACTCCCAGCCACAGGCCCCCAAATACAAACAACGGCGCTTTTCCCTGGAAAACAAAACTCGCCTGCCAGCTTTTTGATGGCAGATTGCAGGAGCCACTTGGTACTATCAAATCATCCCAACTTGGCACTGGTGCCATTATGGGTCTGGGAACCATCCTGCCAAATGTACCATTTCAGGAGCCAGCCGGTCACTCCCAGCCATAGGCCCCCATCACAAACCTCGGACCGTTTCCCTGGCAAACAAAATTAAGCTGCCCCGATTCTGGATGGCAGATTGCAGGAGCCACTTGGTAGTGTCAAAACAGCCCGACTTGGCACTGGTGCCACCTTGGGTCTGGGAACCATCCTGCGTATCGTGGATTCTAAGCAGCCACCCGGCCACTCCGTGCCACAGGCGCCCAAACACAAACAAGTGCGCTTTTCCCTGGAAAACAAAACTCGCCTGCCAACATTTTGATGGCAGATTGCAGGAGCCACTTGGTACTATCAAACCAGCCCAACTTGGCACTGGTGCCACCATGGGTCTGGTCACCATCCTGCCTATCGTAGCTTTTCAGGAGCCAGCCGGTCACTCCCAGCCATAAACCCCCAGACACAAACCTCGGCCCGTTTCCCTGGAAAACAAAAGTAAGCACCCCCGATTCTGGATGGCAGATTGCAGGAGCCACTTGGTAGTATCAAATTAGCCCAACTTGGCACTGGTGCCATCATGGGTCTGGTAAACATCCTGCCTATCTTAGCTTTTCAGGAGCCGGCCGGTCACTCCCTGCCATAGGCCCCCAGAGAAATACCTCGGCCCGTTTCCCTGGCAAACAAAAGTAAGCTGCCCCTCTTCTGGATGGCAGATTGCAGGAACCACTTGCTACTATCAAACCAGCCCAACTTGGCACTGGTGCCACCTTGGCTCTGGGAACCATGCTGCGTAACGTAGATTCTAAGAGGACAGCCGGACACTCCCAGCCACAGGCCTCTAAACAAAAACAACGGCGCGTTACCCTGGAAAACAAAACTCGCCTGCCAACTTTTTGATGGCAGATTGCAGGAGCCACTTGGTACTATCAAACCAGCCCTACTTGGCACTGGTGCCACCATGGGTCTGGTCACCATCCTGCCTATCGTAGCTTTTCAGGAGCCAGCCGGTCACTCCCAGCCATAGGCCCCCAGACAAATACCTCGGCCCGTTTCCCTGGCAAACAAAAGTAAGCTGCCCCGCTTCTGGATGGAAGATTGCAGGAGCCACATGGTACTATCAAACCAGGCCAACATGGCACTGGTGCCACCTTGGCTCTGGGAACCATCCTGCCTATCGTGGATTTTCAGGCGCCAGCCGGCCACTCTCAGCCATATGCCCCAAAACACAAACCACGGCCCTTTTCTCTGGTAAACAAAACTCAACTGCCCCTCTTCTGGATGGCAAATTGCAGGAGCCACTTGGTACTACGAAAACAGCCCGACTTGGCAGTGATGCCACCTTGGGTCAGGGAACCATCCTGCGTATCGATGTTTTTAAGGAGTCAGCCGGCAACGTCCAGCCATATACCCCCAAAAAAAACCCACGGAACTTTTCTCCAGCAAGCAAAAATCCGCTGCCCCGCGTCTGGATGGCAGATTGCAGGAGCTATTTAGTATTATCAAACCAGCCCGACTTGGCACTGGTGCCACCATCGGTCTGGTCACCATCCTGCCTATCGTAGCTTTTCAGGAGCCAGCCGGTCACTCTCAGCCATAGGCCCCAAACACAAACCACGGCCCTTTTCTCTGGAAAACAAAATTCAACTGCCCCTCTTCTGGATGGCAGATTGCAGGAACCACTTGGTACTAACAAACCAGCCCGACTTGGCACTGGTGCCACCTTGGGTCTGGGAACCATCCTGCGTATCGTGGATTCTAAGGAGCCAGCTGGCCACTCCCAGCCACAGGCCCCAAAACACACACAACGGCGCTTTTCCCTGGAAAACAAAACTCGCCTGCCAACTTTTTGATGGCAGATTGCAGGAGCCACTTGGTACTATCAAACCAGCCCAACTTGGCACTGGTGCCACCATGGGTCTGGTCACCATCCTGCCTATCGTAGCTTTTCAGGAGCCAGCCGGTCACTCCCAGCCATAGGCCCCCAGACACAAAGCTCGGCCCGTTTCCCTGGCAAACAAAAGTAAGCTGCCCCGCTTCTGGATGGCAGATTGCAGGATCCACTTGTTATTATCAAACCAGCCCGACTTGGTACTGGTGCCACCTTGGGTCTGGGAACCATCCTGCGTATAGTGTGTTCTAAGGAGCCAGCCGGCCACTCCCAGCCACAGGCCCCCAAACAAAAACAACGGCGATTTTCCCTGGAAAACAAAACTCGCCTGACAACTTTTTGATGGCAGATTGCAGGAACCACTTGGTACTATCAAACCAGCCCAACTTGGCACTGGTGCCACCTTGGGTCTGGGAACCATGCTGCGTATTGTGGATTCTAAGGAGCCAGCCGGCCACTCCAGCCACAGGCCCGCAGACACAAACAACGGCGCTTTTCCCTGGAAAACAAAACTTGCCTGCCAACATTTTGATGGCAGATTGCAGGAGCCACTTGGTACTATGAAATCAGCCGAACATGGCACTGGTGCCACCATGGGTCTGGTCACCATCCTGCCTATCGTAGCTTTTCAGGAGCCAGCCGGTCACTCCCAGCCATAGGCCCCCAGACACAAAGCTCGGCCCGTTTCCCTGGCAAACAAAAGTAAGCTGCCCCGCTTCTGGATGGTAGATTGCAGGAACCATTTGCTACAATCAAACCAGCCCAACTTGGCACTGGTGCCACCTCAGGTCTGGGAGCCATCCTGCGTATTTTGGATTCTAAGGAGCCAGCCGGCCACTCCCAGCCACAGGCCCCCAAACACAAACAACGGCGCTTTTCCATGGAAAACAAAACTCGCCTGCCAACATTTTGATGGCAGATTGCAGGAGCCACTTGGTACTATCAAACCAGCCCAACTTGGCACTGGTGCCACCATGGGTCTGGTCACCATCCTGCCTATCGTAGTTTTTCAGGAGCCAGCCGGTCACTCCCTGCCATAGGCCCCCAGACAAAACCTCGGCCCGTTTCCCTGGCAAACAAAAGTAAGCTGCCCCGCTTCTGGATGGCAGATTGCAGGACGCACTTGGTAGTATCAAACCAGCCCAACTTGGCACTGGTGCCACCTCAGGTCTGGGAACCATGCTGCGTATCGTGGATTCTAATTAGCCATCCGTCCACTCCCAGCCACAGGCCCCCAAACAAAAACAACGGCGCTTTTCCCTGGATAACAAACTCGCCTGCCAACTTTTTGATGGCAGATTGCAGGAGCCACTTGGTACTATGAAACCAGCCCAACTTGGCACTGGTGCCACCATGGGTCTGGTCAACATCCTGCCTATCGTAGCTTTTCAGGAGACAGCCGGTCACTCCCAGCCATAGGCCCCCAGACAAAAACCTCGGCCCTTTTCCCTGGCAAACAAAAGTAAGTTAACCCGCTTCTGGATGGCAGATTGCAGGAGCCACTTTTCGCCATCAAACTAGCCCGACTTGGCACTGGTGTCACCTCTGGTCTGGGAACCATCCTGCCTGTCGTGGATTCTAATTAGCCAGCCGGCCACTCCCAGCCACAGGCCCCCAAACACAAACAACGGCGCTTTTCCCTGGGAAACAAAACTCGCCTGCCAAGTTTTTGATGGCAGATTGCAGGAGCCACTTGGTACTATCAAACCAGCCCAACTTGGCACTGGTGCCACCATGGGTCTGGTAAACATCCTGCCTATCGTAGCCTTTCAGGAGCCAGCCGGTCACTCCCAGCCATAGGCCCCCAGACACAAAGCTCGGCCCGTTTCCCTGGCAAACAAAAGTAAGCTGCCCCGCTTCTGGATGGCAGATTGCAGGAACCACTTGGTACTATCAAACCAGCCCGACTTGGCACTGGTGCCACCTTGGGTCTGGGAACCATCCTGCGTATCGTGGATTCTAAGGAGCCAGCCGGCCACTCCCAGCCACAGGCCCCCAAACACAAACAACGACGCTTTTCCCTGGAAAACAAAACTCGCCTGCCAACTTTTTGATGGCAGATTGCAGGAACCACTTGGTACTATCAAACCAGCCCGACTTGGCACTGGTGCCACCTTGGGTCTGGGAACCATGCTGCGTATCGTGGATTCTAAGGAGCCAGCCGGTCACTCCAGCCACAGGCCCGCAGACACAAACAACGGCGCTTTTCCCTGGAAAACAAAACTCGCCTGCCGACTTTTTGATGGCAGATTGCAGGAGCCACTTGGTACTATCAAACCAGCCCAACTTGGCACTGGTGCCACCATGGGTCTGGTCACCATCCTGCCTATCGTAGCTTTTCAGGAGCCAGCCGGTCACTCCCAGCCATAGGCCCCGAGACACAAAGCTCGGACCTTTTCCCTGGCAAACAAAAGTAAGCTGCCCCGCTTCTGGATGGCAGATTGCAGGAGCCACTTTGCACCATCATACTAGCCCGACTTGGCACTGGTGCCACCTTGGGTCTGGGAACCATCCTGCGTATCGTGGATTCTAAGCAGCCAGCCGGCCACTCCCAGCCACAGGCCCCCAAACACAAACAACGGCGCTTTTCCCTGGAAAATAAAAACTCGCCTGCCAAATTTTGACGGCAGATTGCAGGAGCCACTTGGTACTATCAAACCAGCCCAACTTGGGACTGGTGCCACCATGGGTCTGGTCACCATCCTGCCTATCGTAGCTTTTAAGGAGCCAGCCGGTCACTCCCAGCCATAGGCCCCCAGACAAAAACCTCGGCCCGTTTCCCTGGCAAACAAAAGTAAGCTGCCCTGCTTCTGGATGGCAGATTGCAGGAACCACTTGGTACTATCAAACCAGCAAAACTTGGCACTGGTGCCACCTTGGGTCTGGATACCATGCTGCGTATCGTGGATTCTAAGGAGCCAGCCGGCCACTCCCAGCCACAGGACCCCAAACACAAACAACGGCGCTTTTCCCTGGAAAACAAAACTCTCCTGCCAACTTTTTGATGGCAGATTGCAGGAGCCACTTGGTTTTATCAAATCAGCCCAACTTGGCACTGGTGCCACCATGGGTCTGGTCACCATCCTGCCTATCTTATCTTTTCAGGAGCCAGCCGGTCACTCCCCGCCATAGGCCCCCAGAGAAAAACCTCGGCCCATTTCCCTGGCAAACAAAAGTAAGCTACCCCGCTCCTGGATGGCAGATTTCAGGAGCCACTTTGTACCATCAAACTAGCCCGTCTTGGCACTGGTGCCACCTCTGGTCTGGGAACCATCCTGCGTATCGTGGATTCTAATTAGCCAGCCGGCCACTCCCTACCACAGGCACCCAAACACAAACAACGGCGCTTTTCCCTGGAAAACAAAACTCGCCTACCAACTATTTGATGGCAGATTACAGGAGCCACTTGGTACTATCAAACCAGCCCAACTTGGCACTAGTGCCACCATGGGTCTGGTCACAATCCTGCCTATCGTAACTTTTCAGGAGCCAGCCGGTCACTCCCAGCCATAGGTCCCCAGTCACAAACCTCGGCCCGTTTCCCTGGCAAACAAAAGTAAGCTGACCCGCTTCTGGATGGCAGATTGCAGGAGCCACTTGGTACTATCAAACCAGCCCGACTTGGCACTGGTGCCACCTCTGGTCTGGGACCCATCCTGCGTATCATGGATTCTAAGGAGCCAGCCGGCCACTCCCAGCCACAGGCCCCCAAACACAAACAACGGCCCGTTTCCGTGGCAAACAAAAGTAAGCTGCCCCGCTTCTGGATGGCAGATTGCAGGAACCACTTGGTAGTATCAAACCAGCACAACTTGGCACTGGTGCCACCTCTTGTCTGGTAACCATGCTGCGTATCGTGGTTTCTAAGGAGCCAGCCGGGCACTCCCAACCACAGGTCCCCAAACACAAACAATGGCGCTTTTCCCTGGAAAACAAAACTCGCCTGCCAACTTTTTGATGGCAGATTGCAGGAGCCACTTGGTACTATCAAACCAGCCCAACTTGGCACTGGTGCCACCATGGGTCTGGTCACCATCCTGCCTATCGTAGCTTTTCAGGAGCCAGCCGGTCACTCTCAGCCATAGGCCCCGAGACAGAAAGCCCGGCCCGTTTCCCTGGCAAACAAAAGTAAGCTGCCCCGCTTCTGGATGGCAGATTGCAGGAGCCACTTTGTACTATCAAACCAGCCCGACTTGGCACTAGTGCCACCTCTGGTCTGGGAACCATGCTGCGTATCGTGGATTTTAAGGAGCCAGTCGGCCACTCCCAGCCATACGCCTCCAAACACAAACAACGGTCCATTTCCCTGGCAAACAAAAGTAAGCTGCCCCGCTTCTGGATGTCATATTGCAGGAACCACTTGTTGCCAAGTTGGGGTGGTTTGATAGTACCAAGTGGCTCGTGTAATCTGCCATCAAAAAGTTGGCAAGCGAGTTTTGTTTTCCAGGGAAAAGCGCCGTTGTTTGTGTTTGGGGGCCTGTGGCTGGGAGTGGCCAGCTGTCTCCTTAGAATCCACGATACGCAGGATGGGTCCCAGACCAGAGGTGGCACCAGTGCCAAGTCGGGCTGGTTTGATGGTGCAAAGTGACTCCTGCAATCTGCCATCCAGAAGCGGGGTAGCTTACTTTTGTTTGCCAGGGAAACGGGTAGAGCTTTTTGTCTGGGGGCCTATGGCTGGGAGTGACCGGCTGGCTCCTGAAAAGCTACGATAGGCAGGATGGTGACCAGACCCATGGTGGCACCAGTGCCAAGTTGGGCTGGTTTGATAGTACCAAGTGGCTCCTGCAATCTGCCATCCAGAAGCGGGTCAGCTTACTTTTGTTTCCCAGGGAAACGGGCCGAGGTTTGTGTCTGGGGGCCTATGGCTGGGAGTGACCGGCTGGCTACTGAAAAGCTACGATAGGCAGGATGGTTACCAGACTCATGGTGGCACCAGTGCCAAGTCGGGCTGGTTTGATAATACTAAATAGCTCCTGAAATCTGCCATTCAGACGCGGGGCAGCGGATTTTTGTTTGCTGGAGAAAAGTTCCGTGGTTTGTTTTTGGGGGTATATGGCTGGACGTGGCCGGCTGGCTCCTTAAAAAGATCGATACGCAGGATTGTTCCCTGACCCAAGGTGGCATCACTGCCAAGTCGGGCTGTTTTCGTAGTACCAAGTGCGTCCTGCAATTTGCCATCCAGAAGAGGGGCAGTTGAGTTTTGTTTGCCAGAGCAAAGGGCCGTGGTATGTGTTTGGGGGCATATGGCTGAGAGTGGCCGGCTGGCCCCTGAAAATCCACGATAGGCAGGATGGTTCCCAGAGCCAAGGTGGCACCAGTGCCATGTTGGCCTGGTTTGATAGTACCATGTGGCTGCTGTAATCTGCCATCCAGAAGCGGGGCAGCTTACTTTTGTTTGCCAGGGAAACGGGCCGAGATATTTGTCTGGGGGCCTATGGGTGGGAGTGACCGGCTGGCTCCTGAAAAGCTACGATAGGCAGGATGGTTACCAGACCCATGGTGGCACCAGTACCAAGTTGGGCTGGTTTGATAGTACCAAGTGGCTCCTGCAATCTGCCATCAAAAATTTGGCAGGCGAGTTTTGTTTTCCAGGGAAAAGCGCCGTTGTTTTTGTTTAGAGGCCTGTGGCTGGGAATGGCCGCCTGTCCTCGTAGAATCTACGTTACGCAGCATGGTTCCCAGAGCCAAGGTTGCACGAGGGCCAAGTCGGGCAGGTTTGATAGTACCAAATGCATCCTGCAATCTGCCATCCAAAAGCGGGGCAGTTTACTTTTGTTTGCCAGGGAAACGGGCCGAGGTTTGTGTCTGGGGGCCTATGGCAGGGAGTGACCGGCTGGCTCCTGAGAAGCTACGATAGGCAGGATGTTTACCAGACCCATGGTGGCACCAGTGCCAAGTTGGGCTGATTTGATAGTACCAAGTGGCTCCTGCAATCTGCCATCCAGAATCGGGGCAGATTACTTTTGTTTTCCAGGGAAACGGGCCGAGGTTTGTGTCTGGGGGTCTATGGCTGGGAGTGACCGGCTGGCTCCTGAAAAGCTACGATAGGCAGGATGGTGACCAGACCCATGGTGGCACCAGTGCCAAGTTGGGCTGGTTTGATAGCACCAAGTGGCTCCTGCAATCTGCCATCAAAATGTTGGCAAGCGAGTTTTGTTTTCCAGGGAAAAGCGCCGTTGTTTGTGTTTGGGCGCCTGTGGCTCAGAGTGGCCGGGTGGCTGCTTAGAATCCACGATACGCAGGATGGTTCCCAGACCCAAGGTGGCACCAGTGCCAAGTCGGGCTGGTTTGACACTACCATGTGGCTCCTGCAATCTGCCATCCAGAATCGGGGCAGCCAAATTTTGTTTGCCAGGGAAACGGTCCGAGGTTTGTGTCTGGGGGACTATGGCTGGGAGTGACCGGCTGGCTCCTGAAATGCTACAATAGGCAGGATGGTTCCCAGACCCATAGTGGCACCAGTGCCAAGTTGGGATGATTTGATAGTACCAAGTGGCTCCTGCAATCTGCCATCAAAAAGCTGGCAGGCGAGTTTTGTTTTCCAGGGAAAAGCGCCGTTGTTTGTGTTTGGGGGCCTGTGGCTGGGAGTGGCCGGCTGGCTCCTTAGAATCCACGATATGCAGGATTGTTCCCAGACCCAAGGTGGCACCAGTGCCAAGTCGGGCTGGTTTGATGGTGCAAAGTGGCTCCTGCAATCTGCCATCCAGACGCGGGGCAGCGGATTTTTGTTTCCATGAGAAATGGTCCGTGGTTTGTTTTTGGGGGTATATGGCTGGGCGTGGCCGGCTGGCCCCTTAAAAAGCTCGATATGCAGGATGGTTCCCTGACACAAGGTGGCACCAGTGCCACGTCGGGCGGTTTTCGTAGTACAAAGTGCGTCCTAAAATTTGCCATCCAGAAGAGGGGCAGTTGAGTTTTGTTTGCCAGAGAAAAGGTCCGTGGTTTGTTTTTGGGGGCATATGGCTGAGAGTGGCCGGCTGGCCCCTGAAAATCCACGATAGGCAGGATGGTTCCCAGACCAGAGGTGTCACCAGTGCCAAGTCGGGCTGGTTTGATAGTACTAAATAGCTCCTTCAATCTGCCATGCAGAAGCGGGGCAGCTTACTTTTGTTTGCCAGGGAAACGGGCCGAGGTTTGTGTCTGGGGGCCTATGGCTGGGAGTGACCGCCTGGCTCCTGAAAAGCTACGATAGGCAGGATGGTGACCAGACCCATGGTGGCACCAGTGCCAAGTTGGGCTGGTTTGATAGTACCAAGTGGCTCCGGCAATCTGCCATCAAAAACTTGGCAGGCGAGTTTTGTTTTCCAGGGAAAAGCGCCGTTGTTTGTGTTTGGGGGCCTGTGGCTGGGAGTGGCCAGCTGGCTCCTTAGAAGCCACGATAGGCAGGATGGTTCCCAGACCAGAGGTGGCACCAGTGCCAAGTTGGGCTGGTTTGATGGTGCAAAGTGGCTCCTGCAATCTGCCATCCAGAAGCGGGGTAGCTTACTTTTGTTTGCCAGGGAAACGGGCCGAAATATTTGTCTAGGGGCCTCTGGCTGGGGGTGGCTGGCTGGCACCTGAAAAGCTACGATAGGCAGGATGGTGACCAGACCCATGGTGGCACCAGTGCCAAGTTGGGCTGGTTTGATAGTACCAAGTGGCTCCTGCAATCTGCCATCAAATGTTTGGCAGGCGAGTTTTGTTTTCCAGGGAAAAGCACCGTTGTTTGTGTTTGGGGGCCTGTGGCTGGGAGTGGCCAGCTGGCTCCTTAGAATCCACGATACGCAGGATGGTTCCCAGACCAGAGGTGGCACCAGTGCCATGTTGGCCTGGTTTGATAGTACCATGTGGCTCCTGCAATCTGCCATCCAGAAGCGGGGCTGCTTACTTTTGTTTGCCAGGGAAACGGGCCGAGATATTTGTCTGGGGGCCTATGGCTGGGAGTGAGCGGCTGGCTCCTGAAAAGCTACGATAGGCAGGATGGTGACCAGACCCATGGTGGCACCAGTGCCAAGTTGGGCTGGTTTGATAGTACCAAGTGGCTCCTGCAATCTGCCATCAAAAAGTTGTCAGGCGACTTTTGTTTTCCAGGGAAAAGCGCCGTTGTTCTTGTTTAGAGGCCTGTGGCTGGGAGTGGCCGGCTGCCTCCTTTGAACCCAGGATACGCAGGATGGTTCCCAGAGCCAAGGTGGCACCAGTGCCAAGTTGGGCTGGTTTGATAGTACCAAGTGGCTCCTGCAATCTGCCATCCAGAAGCGGGTCAGCTTACTTTTGTTTCCCAGGGAAACGGGCCGAGGTTTGTGTCTGGGGGCCTATGGCTGGGAGTGACCGGCTGGCTACTGAAAAGCTACGATAGGCAGGATGGTTACCAGACTCATGGTGGCACCAGTGCCAAGTCGGGCTGGTTTGATAATACTAAATAGCTCCTGAAATCTGCCATTCAGACGCGGGGCAGCGGATTTTTGTTTGCTGGAGAAAAGTTCCGTGGTTTGTTTTTGGGGGTATATGGCTGGACGTGGCCGGCTGGCTCCTTAAAAAGATCGATACGCAGGATTGTTCCCTTACCCAAGGTGGCATCACTGCCAAGTCGGGCTGTTTTCGTAGTACCAAGTGCGTCCTGCAATTTGCCATCCAGAAGAGGGGCAGTTGAGTTTTGTTTGCCAGAGCAAAGGGCCGTGGTATGTGTTTGGGGGCATATGGCTGAGAGTGGCCGGCTGGCCCCTGAAAATCCACGATAGGCAGGATGGTTCCCAGAGCCAAGGTGGCACCAGTGCCATGTTGGCCTGGTTTGATAGTACCATGTGGCTGCTGTAATCTGCCATCCAGAAGCGGGGCAGCTTACTTTTGTTTGCCAGGGAAACGGGCCGAGATATTTGTCTGGGGGCCTATGGGTGGGAGTGACCGGCTGGCTCCTGAAAAGCTACGATAGGCAGGATGGTTACCAGACCCATGGTGGCACCAGTACCAAGTTGGGCTGGTTTGATAGTACCAAGTGGCTCCTGCAATCTGCCATCAAAAATTTGGCAGGCGAGTTTTGTTTTCCAGGGAAAAGCGCCGTTGTTTTTGTTTAGAGGCCTGTGGCTGGGAATGGCCGCCTGTCCTCGTAGAATCTACGTTACGCAGCATGGTTCCCAGAGCCAAGGTTGCACGAGGGCCAAGTCGGGCAGGTTTGATAGTACCAAATGCATCCTGCAATCTGCCATCCAAAAGCGGGGCAGTTTACTTTTGTTTGCCAGGGAAACGGGCCGAGGTTTGTGTCTGGGGGCCTATGGCAGGGAGTGACCGGCTGGCTCCTGAGAAGCTACGATAGGCAGGATGTTTACCAGACCCATGGTGGCACCAGTGCCAAGTTGGGCTGATTTGATAGTACCAAGTGGCTCCTGCAATTTGCCATCCAGAATCGGGGCAGATTACTTTTGTTTTCCAGGGAAACGGGCCGAGGTTTGTGTCTGGGGGTCTATGGCTGGGAGTGACCGGCTGGCTCCTGAAAAGCTACGATAGGCAGGATGGTGACCAGACCCATGGTGGCACCAGTGCCAAGTTGGGCTGGTTTCATAGCACCAAGTGGCTCCTGCAATCTGCCATCAAAATGTTGGCAAGCGAGTTTTGTTTTCCAGGGAAAAGCGCCGTTGTTTGTGTTTGGGCGCCTGTGGCTCAGAGTGGCCGGGTGGCTGCTTAGAATCCACGATACGCAGGATGGTTCCCAGACCCAAGGTGGCACCAGTGCCAAGTCGGGCTGGTTTGACACTACCATGTGGCTCCTGCAATCTGCCATCCAGAATCGGGGCAGCCAAATTTTGTTTGCCAGGGAAACGGTCCGAGGTTTGTGTCTGGGGGACTATGGCTGGGAGTGACCGGCTGGCTCCTGAAATGCTACAATAGGCAGGATGGTTCCCAGACCCATAGTGGCACCAGTGCCAAGTTGGGATGATTTGATAGTACCAAGTGGCTCCTGCAATCTGCCATCAAAAAGCTGGCAGGCGAGTTTTGTTTTCCAGGGAAAAGCGCCGTTGTTTGTGTTTGGGGGCCTGTGGCTGGGAGTGGCCGGCTGGCTCCTTAGAATCCACGATATGCAGGATTGTTCCCAGACCCAAGGTGGCACCAGTGCCAAGTCGGGCTGGTTTGATGGTGCAAAGTGGCTCCTGCAATCTGCCATCCAGACGCGGGGCAGCGGATTTTTGTTTCCATGAGAAATGGTCCGTGGTTTGTTTTTGGGGGTATATGGCTGGGCGTGGCCGGCTGGCCCCTTAAAAAGCTCGATATGCAGGATGGTTCCCTGACACAAGGTGGCACCAGTGCCACGTCGGGCGGTTTTCGTAGTACAAAGTGCGTCCTAAAATTTGCCATCCAGAAGAGGGGCAGTTGAGTTTTGTTTGCCAGAGAAAAGGTCCGTGGTTTGTTTTTGGGGGCATATGGCTGAGAGTGGCCGGCTGGCCCCTGAAAATCCACGATAGGCAGGATGGTTCCCAGACCAGAGGTGTCACCAGTGCCAAGTCGGGCTGGTTTGATAGTACTAAATAGCTCCTTCAATCTGCCATGCAGAAGCGGGGCAGCTTACTTTTGTTTGCCAGGGAAACGGGCCGAGGTTTGTGTCTGGGGGCCTATGGCTGGGAGTGACCGACTGGCTCCTGAAAAGCTACGATAGGCAGGATGGTGACCAGACCCATGGTGGCACCAGTGCCAAGTTGGGCTGGTTTGATAGTACCAAGTGGCTCCGGCAATCTGCCATCAAAAAGTTGGCAGGCGAGTTTTGTTTTCCAGGGAAAAGCGCCGTTGTTTGTGTTTGGGGGCCTGTGGCTGGGAGTGGCCAGCTGGCTCCTTAGAAGCCACGATACGCAGGATGGTTCCCAGACCAGAGGTGGCACCAGTGCCAAGTTGGGCTGGTTTGATGGTGCAAAGTGGCTCCTGCAATCTGCCATCCAGAAGCGGGGTAGCTTACTTTTGTTTGCCAGGGAAACGGGCCGAAATATTTGTCTAGGGGCCTCTGGCTGGGGGTGGCTGGCTGGCACCTGAAAAGCTACGATAGGCAGGATGGTGACCAGACCCATGGTGGCACCAGTGCCAAGTTGGGCTGGTTTGATAGTACCAAGTGGCTCCTGCAATCTGCCATCAAATGTTTGGCAGGCGAGTTTTGTTTTCCAGGGAAAAGCACCGTTGTTTGTGTTTGGGGGCCTGTGGCTGGGAGTGGCCAGCTGGCTCCTTAGAATCCACGATACGCAGGATGGTTCCCAGACCCAAGGTGGCACCAGTGCCAAGTCGGGCTGGTTTGTTAGTACCAAGTGGTTCCTGCAATCTGCCATCCAGAAGCGGGGCAGCTGAATTTTGTTTGCCAGAGAAAAAGGCTGTTGTTTGTGTTTCGGGGCCTGTGGCTGGCAGTGGACGGCTGGCTCCTGAAAATCCATGATACGCAGCATGGTTCCCAGACCCAAGGTGGCACCAGTGCCAAGTCGGGCTGGTTTGATACTACCAAGTGCGTCCTGCAATCTGCCATCCAGAAGCGGGGCAGCTTAATTTTGTTTGCCAGGGAAACGGGCCGTGGGTTTTGTATGGGGGCCTATGGCTGAGAGTGGCCGGCTGGCTCCTGAAAATCCACGCTAGGCAGCATGGTTCCCAGATGCAAGGTGGCACCAGTGCCAAGTCGGGCTGGTTTGATGGTGCAAAGTGGCTCCTGCAATCTGCCATCCAGAAGCGGGGCAGCTGATTTTTGTTTGCCAGAGAAAAATTCCGTGGATTGTTTTTGGGGGCATATTGCTGGGAGTGGCCGGCTGGCTCCTTAAAATGCTCGATACGCATGATGGTTCCCAGGCCCAAGGTGTCACCACTACCAAGTCGGCCTGCGGTTTTAGTATCAAGTTCATCCTGCAATTTGCCATCCAGAAGAGGGGCAGTTGAGTTTTGTTTGCCAGAGAAACGGGCCGAGGTTTCTGTTTGGGGACATATGGCTGAGAGTGGCCGGCTGGCCCCTGAATATCCACGATACACAGCATGGTTCCCAGATCCAAGGTGGCACCAGTGCCAAGTTGGGCTGGTTTGATAGTCCCAAGTGTCTCCTGCAATCTGCCATCCAGAAGCGGGGCAGCTTACTTTTGTTTGCCAGAGAAATAGGCCTAGGTTTTTGTCTGGGGGCCTGTGGCTAGGAGTGGCCGGCTGGCTCCTTAGAATCCACGATACGCAGGATGTTTCCCAGACCCAAGGTGGCACCAGTGCCAAGTCGGGCTGGTTTGATAGTACCAAGTGGCTCCTGCAAACTCCATCAAAATGTTGGCAGACGTGTTTTGTTTTCCAGGGAACAGCGCCGTTGATTTTGTTTGGGGACCTGTGGCTGGGAGTGGCCGGCTGGCTCCTTAGAATCCACGATACGCAGGATGGTTCCCAGACCCAAGGTGGCACCAGTGCCAAGTCGGGCTGGTTTGATTACACCAAGTGGCTCCTGCAATCTGCCATCCAGAAGTGAGGCAGCTAAGTTTTGTTTGCCAGAAAAAAGGGCCGTGGTTTTTGTTGGGGGCCTGTGGCTGGGAGTAGCCGGCTGGCTCCTTAAAATCCACGATAGGCTGGATGGTTCCCAGACCCAAGGTGGCACCAGTGCCAAGTCGGGCTGGTTTGATAGTACCAAGTGGCTCCTGCAATCTGCCATCCAGAAGCGGTGCAGTTGAGTTTTGTTTACCAGAGAAAAGGGCCGTGGGTTGTGTTTGGGGGCATATGGCTGGGAGTGGCCGGCTGTCTCATTAAAAAGATCGATACGCAGGATGGTTCCCAGACCCAAGGTGGCACCAGTGCCAAGTCGGGCTGTTTTTATAGTACCAAGTGCGTCCTGCAATTTGCCATCCAGAAGAGGGGCAGTGGAGTTTTGTTTGCCAGAGAATAGCGCCGTTGTTTGTGTTTGGGGGCTTGTGGCTGGGAGTGGCCGACTGGCGCCTTAGAATCTGTGTTACGCAGCATGGTTCCCAGACCAGAGGTGGCACCAGTGCCAAGTTGGGCTGGTTTGATAGTACCAAGTGGCTCCTGCAATCTGCCATCCAGAAGTGGGGCAGCTTACTTTTGTTTGCCAGGGAAACGGGCCGAGGTTTGTGACTGGGGACCTATGGCTGGGAGTGAGCGGCTGGCTCCTGAAAAGCTACGATAGGCAGGATGGTGACCAGACCCATGGTGGCACCAGTGCCAAGTTGGGCTGGTTTGATAGTACCAAGTGGCTCCTGCAATCTGCCATCAAAAAGTTGTCAGGCGAGTTTTGTTTTCCAGGGAAAAGCGCCGTTGTTTGTATTTGGGGGCCTGTGGCTGGGAGTGGCCGGCTGGCTCCTTTGAACCCACGATACGCAGGATGGTTCCCAGACCCAAGGTGGCACCAGTGCCAAGTCGGGCTGGTTTGATACTACCAAGTGCGTCCTGCAATCTGCCATCCAGAAGCGGGGCAGCTTAATTTTGTTTGCCAGGGAAACGGGCCGTGGGTTTTGTATGGGGGCCTATGGCTGAGAGTGGCCGGCTGGCTCCTGAAAATCCACGCTAGGCAGCATGGTTCCCAGATGCAAGGTGGCACCAGTGCCAAGTCGGGCTGGTTTGATGGTGCAAAGTGGCTCCTGCAATCTGCCAT
This sequence comes from Melospiza melodia melodia, assembly GCF_035770615.1. Classification (NCBI taxonomy): domain Eukaryota; kingdom Metazoa; phylum Chordata; class Aves; order Passeriformes; family Passerellidae; genus Melospiza; species Melospiza melodia. Next base: position 42,140,623 of record NC_086197.1, read on the forward strand.
CCAGAAGCGGGGCAGCTGATTTTTGTTTGCCAGAGAAAAATTCCGTGGATTGTTTTTGGGGGCATATTGCTGGGAGTGGCCGGCTGGCTCCTTAAAATGCTCGATACGCATGATGGTTCCCAGGTCCAAGGTGTCACCACTACCAAGTCGGCCTGCGGTTTTAGTATCAAGTTCATCCTGCAATTTGCCATCCAGAAGAGGGGCAGTTGAGTTTTGTTTGCCAGAGAAACGGGCCGAGGTTTCTGTTTGGGGACATATGGCTGAGAGTGGCCGGCTGGCCCCTGAATATCCACGATACACAGCATGGTTCCCAGATCCAAGGTGGCACCAGTGCCAAGTTGGGCTGGTTTGATAGTACCAAGTGTCTCCTGCAATCTGCCATCCAGAAGCGGGGCAGCTTACTTTTGTTTGCCAGAGAAATAGGCCTAGGTTTTTGTCTGGGGGCCTGTGGCTAGGAGTGGCCGGCTGGCTCCTAAGAATCCACGATACGCAGGATGTTTCCCAGACCCAAGGTGGCACCAGTGCCAAGTCGGGCTGGTTTGATAGTACCAAGTGGCTCCTGCAAACTCCATCAAAAAGTTGGCAGGCGTGTTTTGTTTTCCAGGGAACAGCGCCGTTGATTTTGTTTGGGGGCCTGTGGCTGGGAGTGGCCGGCTGGCTCCTTAGAATCCACCATACGCAGGATGGTTCCCAGACCCAAGGTGGCACCAGTGCCAAGTCGGGCTGGTTTGATAGTACCAAGTGGCTCCTGCAATCTGCCATCCAGAAGCGGTGCAGTTGAGTTTTGTTTGCCAGAGAAAAGGGCCGTGGGTTGTGTTTGGGGGCATATGGCTGGGAGTGGCCGGCTGTCTCCTTAAAAAGACCGATACGCAGGATGGTTCCCAGACCCAAGGTGGCACCAGTGCCAAGTCGGGCTGGTTTGATAGTCCCAAGTGGCTCCTGCAAACTGCCATCCAGAAGCGGGGCAGCTGAGTTTTGTTTGCCAGGGAAATGTGCCGTTGTTTGTGTTTGGGGGCCTGTGGCTGGGAGTGTTCGGCTGGTTCCTGAATATGTACGATACGCAGGATTGTTCCCAGACCCAAGGTGGCACCAGTGCCAAGTCGGGCTGGTTTGATGGTGCAAAGTGGCTCCTGCAATCTGCCATCCAGACGCGGGGCAGCGGATTTTTGTTTCCATGAGAAATGGTCCGTGGTTTGTTTTTGGGGGTATATGGCTGGGCGTGGCCGGCTGGCCCCTTAAAAAGCTCGATATGCAGGATGGTTCCCTGACACAAGGTGGCACCAGTGCCACGTCGGGCGGTTTTCGTAGTACAAAGTGCGTCCTAAAATTTGCCATCCAGAAGAGGGGCAGTTGAGTTTTGTTTGCCAGAGAAAAGGTCCGTGGTTTGTTTTTGGGGGCATATGGCTGAGAGTGGCCGGCTGGCCCCTGAAAATCCACGATAGGCAGGATGGTTCCCAGACCAGAGGTGTCACCAGTGCCAAGTCGGGCTGGTTTGATAGTACTAAATAGCTCCTTCAATCTGCCATGCAGAAGCGGGGCAGCTTACTTTTGTTTGCCAGGGAAACGGGCCGAGGTTTGTGTCTGGGGGCCTATGGCTGGGAGTGACCGACTGGCTCCTGAAAAGCTACGATAGGCAGGATGGTGACCAGACCCATGGTGGCACCAGTGCCAAGTTGGGCTGGTTTGATAGTACCAAGTGGCTCCGGCAATCTGCCATCAAAAAGTTGGCAGGCGAGTTTTGTTTTCCAGGGAAAAGCGCCGTTGTTTGTGTTTGGGGGCCTGTGGCTGGGAGTGGCCAGCTGGCTCCTTAGAAGCCACGATACGCAGGATGGTTCCCAGACCAGAGGTGGCACCAGTGCCAAGTTGGGCTGGTTTGATGGTGCAAAGTGGCTCCTGCAATCTGCCATCCAGAAGCGGGGTAGCTTACTTTTGTTTGCCAGGGAAACGGGCCGAAATATTTGTCTAGGGGCCTCTGGCTGGGGGTGGCTGGCTGGCACCTGAAAAGCTACGATAGGCAGGATGGTGACCAGACCCATGGTGGCACCAGTGCCAAGTTGGGCTGGTTTGATAGTACCAAGTGGCTCCTGCAATCTGCCATCAAATGTTTGGCAGGCGAGTTTTGTTTTCCAGGGAAAAGCACCGTTGTTTGTGTTTGGGGGCCTGTGGCTGGGAGTGGCCAGCTGGCTCCTTAGAATCCACGATACGCAGGATGGTTCCCAGACCAGAGGTGGCACCAGTGCCATGTTGGCCTGGTTTGATAGTACCATGTGGCTCCTGCAATCTGCCATCCAGAAGCGGGGCTGCTTACTTTTGTTTGCCAGGGAAACGGGCCGAGATATTTGTCTGGGGGCCTATGGCTGGGAGTGAGCGGCTGGCTCCTGAAAAGCTACGATAGGCAGGATGGTGACCAGACCCATGGTGGCACCAGTGCCAAGTTGGGCTGGTTTGATAGTACCAAGTGGCTCCTGCAATCTGCCATCAAAAAGTTGTCAGGCGACTTTTGTTTTCCAGGGAAAAGCGCCGTTGTTCTTGTTTAGAGGCCTGTGGCTGGGAGTGGCCGGCTGCCTCCTTTGAACCCAGGATACGCAGGATGGTTCCCAGAGCCAAGGTGGCACCAGTGCCAAGTTGGGCTGGTTTGATAGTACCAAGTGGCTCCTGCAATCTGCCATCCAGAAGCGGGTCAGCTTACTTTTGTTTCCCAGGGAAACGGGCCGAGGTTTGTGTCTGGGGGCCTATGGCTGGGAGTGACCGGCTGGCTACTGAAAAGCTACGATAGGCAGGATGGTTACCAGACTCATGGTGGCACCAGTGCCAAGTCGGGCTGGTTTGATAATACTAAATAGCTCCTGAAATCTGCCATTCAGACGCGGGGCAGCGGATTTTTGTTTGCTGGAGAAAAGTTCCGTGGTTTGTTTTTGGGGGTATATGGCTGGACGTGGCCGGCTGGCTCCTTAAAAAGATCGATACGCAGGATTGTTCCCTTACCCAAGGTGGCATCACTGCCAAGTCGGGCTGTTTTCGTAGTACCAAGTGCGTCCTGCAATTTGCCATCCAGAAGAGGGGCAGTTGAGTTTTGTTTGCCAGAGCAAAGGGCCGTGGTATGTGTTTGGGGGCATATGGCTGAGAGTGGCCGGCTGGCCCCTGAAAATCCACGATAGGCAGGATGGTTCCCAGAGCCAAGGTGGCACCAGTGCCATGTTGGCCTGGTTTGATAGTACCATGTGGCTGCTGTAATCTGCCATCCAGAAGCGGGGCAGCTTACTTTTGTTTGCCAGGGAAACGGGCCGAGATATTTGTCTGGGGGCCTATGGGTGGGAGTGACCGGCTGGCTCCTGAAAAGCTACGATAGGCAGGATGGTTACCAGACCCATGGTGGCACCAGTACCAAGTTGGGCTGGTTTGATAGTACCAAGTGGCTCCTGCAATCTGCCATCAAAAATTTGGCAGGCGAGTTTTGTTTTCCAGGGAAAAGCGCCGTTGTTTTTGTTTAGAGGCCTGTGGCTGGGAATGGCCGCCTGTCCTCGTAGAATCTACGTTACGCAGCATGGTTCCCAGAGCCAAGGTTGCACGAGGGCCAAGTCGGGCAGGTTTGATAGTACCAAATGCATCCTGCAATCTGCCATCCAAAAGCGGGGCAGTTTACTTTTGTTTGCCAGGGAAACGGGCCGAGGTTTGTGTCTGGGGGCCTATGGCAGGGAGTGACCGGCTGGCTCCTGAGAAGCTACGATAGGCAGGATGTTTACCAGACCCATGGTGGCACCAGTGCCAAGTTGGGCTGATTTGATAGTACCAAGTGGCTCCTGCAATCTGCCATCCAGAATCGGGGCAGATTACTTTTGTTTTCCAGGGAAACGGGCCGAGGTTTGTGTCTGGGGGTCTATGGCTGGGAGTGACCGGCTGGCTCCTGAAAAGCTACGATAGGCAGGATGGTGACCAGACCCATGGTGGCACCAGTGCCAAGTTGGGCTGGTTTGATAGCACCAAGTGGCTCCTGCAATCTGCCATCAAAATGTTGGCAAGCGAGTTTTGTTTTCCAGGGAAAAGCGCCGTTGTTTGTGTTTGGGCGCCTGTGGCTCAGAGTGGCCGGGTGGCTGCTTAGAATCCACGATACGCAGGATGGTTCCCAGACCCAAGGTGGCACCAGTGCCAAGTCGGGCTGGTTTGACACTACCATGTGGCTCCTGCAATCTGCCATCCAGAATCGGGGCAGCCAAATTTTGTTTGCCAGGGAAACGGTCCGAGGTTTGTGTCTGGGGGACTATGGCTGGGAGTGACCGGCTGGCTCCTGAAATGCTACAATAGGCAGGATGGTTCCCAGACCCATAGTGGCACCAGTGCCAAGTTGGGATGATTTGATAGTACCAAGTGGCTCCTGCAATCTGCCATCAAAAAGCTGGCAGGCGAGTTTTGTTTTCCAGGGAAAAGCGCCGTTGTTTGTGTTTGGGGGCCTGTGGCTGGGAGTGGCCGGCTGGCTCCTTAGAATCCACGATATGCAGGATTGTTCCCAGACCCAAGGTGGCACCAGTGCCAAGTCGGGCTGGTTTGATGGTGCAAAGTGGCTCCTGCAATCTGCCATCCAGACGCGGGGCAGCGGATTTTTGTTTCCATGAGAAATGGTCCGTGGTTTGTTTTTGGGGGTATATGGCTGGGCGTGGCCGGCTGGCCCCTTAAAAAGCTCGATATGCAGGATGGTTCCCTGACACAAGGTGGCACCAGTGCCACGTCGGGCGGTTTTCGTAGTACAAAGTGCGTCCTAAAATTTGCCATCCAGAAGAGGGGCAGTTGAGTTTTGTTTGCCAGAGAAAAGGGCCGTGGTTTGTTTTGGGGGCATATGGCTGAGAGTGGCCGGCTGGCCCCTGAAAATCCACGATAGGCAGGATGGTTCCCAGACCAGAGGTGTCACCAGTGCCAAGTCGGGCTGGTTTGATAGTACTAAATAGCTCCTTCAATCTGCCATGCAGAAGCGGGGCAGCTTACTTTTGTTTGCCAGGGAAACGGGCCGAGGTTTGTGTCTGGGGGCCTATGGCTGGGAGTGACCGACTGGCTCCTGAAAAGCTACGATAGGCAGGATGGTGACCAGACCCATGGTGGCACCAGTGCCAAGTTGGGCTGGTTTGATAGTACCAAGTGGCTCCGGCAATCTGCCATCAAAAAGTTGGCAGGCGAGTTTTGTTTTCCAGGGAAAAGCGCCGTTGTTTGTGTTTGGGGGCCTGTGGCTGGGAGTGGCCAGCTGGCTCCTTAGAAGCCAGGATACGCAGGATGGTTCCCAGACCAGAGGTGGCACCAGTGCCAAGTTGGGCTGGTTTGATGGTGCAAAGTGGCTCCTGCAATCTGCCATCCAGAAGCGGGGTAGCTTACTTTTGTTTGCCAGGGAAACGGGCCGAAATATTTGTCTAGGGGCCTCTGGCTGGGGGTGGCTGGCTGGCACCTGAAAAGCTACGATAGGCAGGATGGTGACCAGACCCATGGTGGCACCAGTGCCAAGTTGGGCTGGTTTGATAGTACCAAGTGGCTCCTGCAATCTGCCATCAAATGTTTGGCAGGCGAGTTTTGTTTTCCAGGGAAAAGCACCGTTGTTTGTGTTTGGGGGCCTGTGGCTGGGAGTGGCCAGCTGGCTCCTTAGAATCCACGATACGCAGGATGGTTCCCAGACCCAAGGTGGCACCAGTGCCAAGTCGGGCTGGTTTGTTAGTACCAAGTGGTTCCTGCAATCTGCCATCCAGAAGCGGGGCAGCTGAATTTTGTTTGCCAGAGAAAAAGGCTGTTGTTTGTGTTTCGGGGCCTGTGGCTGGCAGTGGACGGCTGGCTCCTGAAAATCCATGATACGCAGCATGGTTCCCAGACCCAAGGTGGCACCAGTGCCACGTCGGGCTGGTTTGATACTACCAAGTGCGTCCTGCAATCTGCCATCCAGAAGCGGGGCAGCTTAATTTTGTTTGCCAGGGAAACGGGCCGTGGGTTTTGTATGGGGGCCTATGGCTGAGAGTGGCCGGCTGGCTCCTGAAAATCCACGCTAGGCAGCATGGTTCCCAGATGCAAGGTGGCACCAGTGCCAAGTCGGGCTGGTTTGATGGTGCAAAGTGGCTCCTGCAATCTGCCATCCAGAAGCGGGGCAGCTGATTTTTGTTTGCCAGAGAAAAATTCCGTGGATTGTTTTTGGGGGCATATTGCTGGGAGTGGCCGGCTGGCTCCTTAAAATGCTCGATACGCATGATGGTTCCCAGGCCCAAGGTGTCACCACTACCAAGTCGGCCTGCGGTTTTAGTATCAAGTTCATCCTGCAATTTGCCATCCAGAAGAGGGGCAGTTGAGTTTTGTTTGCCAGAGAAACGGGCCGAGGTTTCTGTTTGGGGACATATGGCTGAGAGTGGCCGGCTGGCCCCTGAATATCCACGATACACAGCATGGTTCCCAGATCCAAGGTGGCACCAGTGCCAAGTTGGGCTGGTTTGATAGTCCCAAGTGTCTCCTGCAATCTGCCATCCAGAAGCGGGGCAGCTTACTTTTGTTTGCCAGAGAAATAGGCCTAGGTTTTTGTCTGGGGGCCTGTGGCTAGGAGTGGCCGGCTGGCTCCTTAGAATCCACGATACGCAGGATGTTTCCCAGACCCAAGGTGGCACCAGTGCCAAGTCGGGCTGGTTTGATAGTACCAAGTGGCTCCTGCAAACTCCATCAAAATGTTGGCAGACGTGTTTTGTTTTCCAGGGAACAGCGCCGTTGATTTTGTTTGGGGACCTGTGGCTGGGAGTGGCCGGCTGGCTCCTTAGAATCCACGATACGCAGGATGGTTCCCAGACCCAAGGTGGCACCAGTGCCAAGTCGGGCTGGTTTGATTACACCAAGTGGCTCCTGCAATCTGCCATCCAGAAGTGAGGCAGCTAAGTTTTGTTTGCCAGAAAAAAGGGCCGTGGTTTTTGTTGGGGGCCTGTGGCTGGGAGTAGCCGGCTGGCTCCTTAAAATCCACGATAGGCTGGATGGTTCCCAGACCCAAGGTGGCACCAGTGCCAAGTCGGGCTGGTTTGATAGTACCAAGTGGCTCCTGCAATCTGCCATCCAGAAGCGGTGCAGTTGAGTTTTGTTTACCAGAGAAAAGGGCCGTGGGTTGTGTTTGGGGGCATATGGCTGGGAGTGGCCGGCTGTCTCATTAAAAAGATCGATACGCAGGATGGTTCCCAGACCCAAGGTGGCACCAGTGCCAAGTCGGGCTGTTTTTATAGTACCAAGTGCGTCCTGCAATTTGCCATCCAGAAGAGGGGCAGTGGAGTTTTGTTTGCCAGAGAATAGCGCCGTTGTTTGTGTTTGGGGGCTTGTGGCTGGGAGTGGCCGACTGGCGCCTTAGAATCTGTGTTACGCAGCATGGTTCCCAGACCAGAGGTGGCACCAGTGCCAAGTTGGGCTGGTTTGATAGTACCAAGTGGCTCCTGCAATCTGCCATCCAGAAGTGGGGCAGCTTACTTTTGTTTGCCAGGGAAACGGGCCGAGGTTTGTGACTGGGGACCTATGGCTGGGAGTGACCGGCTGGCTCCTGAAAAGCTACGATAGGCAGGATGGTGACCAGACCCATGGTGGCACCAGTGCCAAGTTGGGCTGGTTTGATAGTACCAAGTGGCTCCTGCAATCTGCCATCAAAAAGTTGTCAGGCGAGTTTTGTTTTCCAGGGAAAAGCGCCGTTGTTTGTGTTTGGGGGCCTGTGGCTGGGAGTGGCCAGCTGGCTCCTTAGAAGCCACGATACGCAGGATGGTTCCCAGACCAGAGGTGGCACCAGTGCCAAGTTGGGCTGGTTTGATGGTGCAAAGTGGCTCCTGCAATCTGCCATCCAGAAGCGGGGTAGCTTACTTTTGTTTGCCAGGGAAACGGGCCGAAATATTTGTCTAGGGGCCTCTGGCTGGGGGTGGCTGGCTGGCACCTGAAAAGCTACGATAGGCAGGATGGTGACCAGACCCATGGTGGCACCAGTGCCAAGTTGGGCTGGTTTGATAGTACCAAGTGGCTCCTGCAATCTGCCATCAAATGTTTGGCAGGCGAGTTTTGTTTTCCAGGGAAAAGCACCGTTGTTTGTGTTTGGGGGCCTGTGGCTGGGAGTGGCCAGCTGGCTCCTTAGAATCCACGATACGCAGGATGGTTCCCAGACCAGAGGTGGCACCAGTGCCATGTTGGCCTGGTTTGATAGTACCATGTGGCTCCTGCAATCTGCCATCCAGAAGCGGGGCTGCTTACTTTTGTTTGCCAGGGAAACGGGCCGAGATATTTGTCTGGGGGCCTATGGCTGGGAGTGAGCGGCTGGCTCCTGAAAAGCTACGATAGGCAGGATGGTGACCAGACCCATGGTGGCACCAGTGCCAAGTTGGGCTGGTTTGATAGTACCAAGTGGCTCCTGCAATCTGCCATCAAAAAGTTGTCAGGCGACTTTTGTTTTCCAGGGAAAAGCGCCGTTGTTCTTGTTTAGAGGCCTGTGGCTGGGAGTGGCCGGCTGCCTCCTTTGAACCCAGGATACGCAGGATGGTTCCCAGAGCCAAGGTGGCACCAGTGCCAAGTTGGGCTGGTTTGATAGTACCAAGTGGCTCCTGCAATCTGCCATCCAGAAGCGGGTCAGCTTACTTTTGTTTCCCAGGGAAACGGGCCGAGGTTTGTGTCTGGGGGCCTATGGCTGGGAGTGACCGGCTGGCTACTGAAAAGCTACGATAGGCAGGATGGTTACCAGACTCATGGTGGCACCAGTGCCAAGTCGGGCTGGTTTGATAATACTAAATAGCTCCTGAAATCTGCCATTCAGACGCGGGGCAGCGGATTTTTGTTTGCTGGAGAAAAGTTCCGTGGTTTGTTTTTGGGGGTATATGGCTGGACGTGGCCGGCTGGCTCCTTAAAAAGATCGATACGCAGGATTGTTCCCTTACCCAAGGTGGCATCACTGCCAAGTCGGGCTGTTTTCGTAGTACCAAGTGCGTCCTGCAATTTGCCATCCAGAAGAGGGGCAGTTGAGTTTTGTTTGCCAGAGCAAAGGGCCGTGGTATGTGTTTGGGGGCATATGGCTGAGAGTGGCCGGCTGGCCCCTGAAAATCCACGATAGGCAGGATGGTTCCCAGAGCCAAGGTGGCACCAGTGCCATGTTGGCCTGGTTTGATAGTACCATGTGGCTGCTGTAATCTGCCATCCAGAAGCGGGGCAGCTTACTTTTGTTTGCCAGGGAAACGGGCCGAGATATTTGTCTGGGGGCCTATGGGTGGGAGTGACCGGCTGGCTCCTGAAAAGCTACGATAGGCAGGATGGTTACCAGACCCATGGTGGCACCAGTACCAAGTTGGGCTGGTTTGATAGTACCAAGTGGCTCCTGCAATCTGCCATCAAAAATTTGGCAGGCGAGTTTTGTTTTCCAGGGAAAAGCGCCGTTGTTTTTGTTTAGAGGCCTGTGGCTGGGAATGGCCGCCTGTCCTCGTAGAATCTACGTTACGCAGCATGGTTCCCAGAGCCAAGGTTGCACGAGGGCCAAGTCGGGCAGGTTTGATAGTACCAAATGCATCCTGCAATCTGCCATCCAAAAGCGGGGCAGTTTACTTTTGTTTGCCAGGGAAACGGGCCGAGGTTTGTGTCTGGGGGCCTATGGCAGGGAGTGACCGGCTGGCTCCTGAGAAGCTACGATAGGCAGGATGTTTACCAGACCCATGGTGGCACCAGTGCCAAGTTGGGCTGATTTGATAGTACCAAGTGGCTCCTGCAATCTGCCATCCAGAATCGGGGCAGATTACTTTTGTTTTCCAGGGAAACGGGCCGAGGTTTGTGTCTGGGGGTCTATGGCTGGGAGTGACCGGCTGGCTCCTGAAAAGCTACGATAGGCAGGATGGTGACCAGACCCATGGTGGCACCAGTGCCAAGTTGGGCTGGTTTGATAGCACCAAGTGGCTCCTGCAATCTGCCATCAAAATGTTGGCAAGCGAGTTTTGTTTTCCAGGGAAAAGCGCCGTTGTTTGTGTTTGGGCGCCTGTGGCTCAGAGTGGCCGGGTGGCTGCTTAGAATCCACGATACGCAGGATGGTTCCCAGACCCAAGGTGGCACCAGTGCCAAGTCGGGCTGGTTTGACACTACCATGTGGCTCCTGCAATCTGCCATCCAGAATCGGGGCAGCCAAATTTTGTTTGCCAGGGAAACGGTCCGAGGTTTGTGTCTGGGGGACTATGGCTGGGAGTGACCGGCTGGCTCCTGAAATGCTACAATAGGCAGGATGGTTCCCAGACCCATAGTGGCACCAGTGCCAAGTTGGGATGATTTGATAGTACCAAGTGGCTCCTGCAATCTGCCATCAAAAAGCTGGCAGGCGAGTTTTGTTTTCCAGGGAAAAGCGCCGTTGTTTGTGTTTGGGGGCCTGTGGCTGGGAGTGGCCGGCTGGCTCCTTAGAATCCACGATATGCAGGATTGTTCCCAGACCCAAGGTGGCACCAGTGCCAAGTCGGGCTGGTTTGATGGTGCAAAGTGGCTCCTGCAATCTGCCATCCAGACGCGGGGCAGCGGATTTTTGTTTCCATGAGAAATGGTCCGTGGTTTGTTTTTGGGGGTATATGGCTGGGCGTGGCCGGCTGGCCCCTTAAAAAGCTCGATATGCAGGATGGTTCCCTGACACAAGGTGGCACCAGTGCCACGTCGGGCGGTTTTCGTAGTACAAAGTGCGTCCTAAAATTTGCCATCCAGAAGAGGGGCAGTTGAGTTTTGTTTGCCAGAGAAAAGGGCCGTGGTTTGTTTTGGGGGCATATGGCTGAGAGTGGCCGGCTGGCCCCTGAAAATCCACGATAGGCAGGATGGTTCCCAGACCAGAGGTGTCACCAGTGCCAAGTCGGGCTGGTTTGATAGTACTAAATAGCTCCTTCAATCTGCCATGCAGAAGCGGGGCAGCTTACTTTTGTTTGCCAGGGAAACGGGCCGAGGTTTGTGTCTGGGGGCCTATGGCTGGGAGTGACCGACTGGCTCCTGAAAAGCTACGATAGGCAGGATGGTGACCAGACCCATGGTGGCACCAGTGCCAAGTTGGGCTGGTTTGATAGTACCAAGTGGCTCCGGCAATCTGCCATCAAAAAGTTGGCAGGCGAGTTTTGTTTTCCAGGGAAAAGCGCCGTTGTTTGTGTTTGGGGGCCTGTGGCTGGGAGTGGCCAGCTGGCTCCTTAGAAGCCAGGATACGCAGGATGGTTCCCAGACCAGAGGTGGCACCAGTGCCAAGTTGGGCTGGTTTGATGGTGCAAAGTGGCTCCTGCAATCTGCCATCCAGAAGCGGGGTAGCTTACTTTTGTTTGCCAGGGAAACGGGCCGAAATATTTGTCTAGGGGCCTCTGGCTGGGGGTGGCTGGCTGGCACCTGAAAAGCTACGATAGGCAGGATGGTGACCAGACCCATGGTGGCACCAGTGCCAAGTTGGGCTGGTTTGATAGTACCAAGTGGCTCCTGCAATCTGCCATCAAATGTTTGGCAGGCGAGTTTTGTTTTCCAGGGAAAAGCACCGTTGTTTGTGTTTGGGGGCCTGTGGCTGGGAGTGGCCAGCTGGCTCCTTAGAATCCACGATACGCAGGATGGTTCCCAGACCCAAGGTGGCACCAGTGCCAAGTCGGGCTGGTTTGTTAGTACCAAGTGGTTCCTGCAATCTGCCATCCAGAAGCGGGGCAGCTGAATTTTGTTTGCCAGAGAAAAAGGCTGTTGTTTGTGTTTCGGGGCCTGTGGCTGGCAGTGGACGGCTGGCTCCTGAAAATCCATGATACGCAGCATGGTTCCCAGACCCAAGGTGGCACCAGTGCCACGTCGGGCTGGTTTGATACTACCAAGTGCGTCCTGCAATCTGCCATCCAGAAGCGGGGCAGCTTAATTTTGTTTGCCAGGGAAACGGGCCGTGGGTTTTGTATGGGGGCCTATGGCTGAGAGTGGCCGGCTGGCTCCTGAAAATCCACGCTAGGCAGCATGGTTCCCAGATGCAAGGTGGCACCAGTGCCAAGTCGGGCTGGTTTGATGGTGCAAAGTGGCTCCTGCAATCTGCCATCCAGAAGCGGGGCAGCTGATTTTTGTTTGCCAGAGAAAAATTCCGTGGATTGTTTTTGGGGGCATATTGCTGGGAGTGGCCGGCTGGCTCCTTAAAATGCTCGATACGCATGATGGTTCCCAGGCCCAAGGTGTCACCACTACCAAGTCGGCCTGCGGTTTTAGTATCAAGTTCATCCTGCAATTTGCCATCCAGAAGAGGGGCAGTTGAGTTTTGTTTGCCAGAGAAACGGGCCGAGGTTTCTGTTTGGGGACATATGGCTGAGAGTGGCCGGCTGGCCCCTGAATATCCACGATACACAGCATGGTTCCCAGATCCAAGGTGGCACCAGTGCCAAGTTGGGCTGGTTTGATAGTCCCAAGTGTCTCCTGCAATCTGCCATCCAGAAGCGGGGCAGCTTACTTTTGTTTGCCAGAGAAATAGGCCTAGGTTTTTGTCTGGGGGCCTGTGGCTAGGAGTGGCCGGCTGGCTCCTTAGAATCCACGATACGCAGGATGTTTCCCAGACCCAAGGTGGCACCAGTGCCAAGTCGGGCTGGTTTGATAGTACCAAGTGGCTCCTGCAAACTCCATCAAAATGTTGGCAGACGTGTTTTGTTTTCCAGGGAACAGCGCCGTTGATTTTGTTTGGGGACCTGTGGCTGGGAGTGGCCGGCTGGCTCCTTAGAATCCACGATACGCAGGATGGTTCCCAGACCCAAGGTGGCACCAGTGCCAAGTCGGGCTGGTTTGATTACACCAAGTGGCTCCTGCAATCTGCCATCCAGAAGTGAGGCAGCTAAGTTTTGTTTGCCAGAAAAAAGGGCCGTGGTTTTTGTTGGGGGCCTGTGGCTGGGAGTAGCCGGCTGGCTCCTTAAAATCCACGATAGGCTGGATGGTTCCCAGACCCAAGGTGGCACCAGTGCCAAGTCGGGCTGGTTTGATAGTACCAAGTGGCTCCTGCAATCTGCCATCCAGAAGCGGTGCAGTTGAGTTTTGTTTACCAGAGAAAAGGGCCGTGGGTTGTGTTTGGGGGCATATGGCTGGGAGTGGCCGGCTGTCTCATTAAAAAGATCGATACGCAGGATGGTTCCCAGACCCAAGGTGGCACCAGTGCCAAGTCGGGCTGTTTTTATAGTACCAAGTGCGTCCTGCAATTTGCCATCCAGAAGAGGGGCAGTGGAGTTTTGTTTGCCAGAGAATAGCGCCGTTGTTTGTGTTTGGGGGCTTGTGGCTGGGAGTGGCCGACTGGCGCCTTAGAATCTGTGTTACGCAGCATGGTTCCCAGACCAGAGGTGGCACCAGTGCCAAGTTGGGCTGGTTTGATAGTACCAAGTGGCTCCTGCAATCTGCCATCCAGAAGTGGGGCAGCTTACTTTTGTTTGCCAGGGAAACGGGCCGAGGTTTGTGACTGGGGACCTATGGCTGGGAGTGACCGGCTGGCTCCTGAAAAGCTACGATAGGCAGGATGGTGACCAGACCCATGGTGGCACCAGTGCCAAGTTGGGCTGGTTTGATAGTACCAAGTGGCTCCTGCAATCTGCCATCAAAAAGTTGTCAGGCGAGTTTTGTTTTCCAGGGAAAAGCGCCGTTGTTTGTATTTGGGGGCCTGTGGCTGGGAGTGGCCGGCTGGCTCCTTTGAACCCACAATACGCAGGATGGTTCCCAGACCCAAGGTGGCACCAGTGCCAAGTCGGGCTGGTTTGATACTACCAAGTGCGTCCTGCAATCTGCCATCCAGAAGCGGGGCAGCTTAATTTTGTTTGCCAGGGAAACGGGCCGTGGGTTTTGTTTGGGGGCCTATGGCTGAGAGTGGCCGGCTGGCTCCTGAAAATCCACGCTAGGCAGCATGGTTCCCAGATGCAAGGTGGCACCAGTGCCAAGTCGGGCTGGTTTGATGGTGCAAAGTGGCTCCTGCAATCTGCCATCCAGAAGCGGGGCAGCTGATTTTTGTTTGCCAGAGAAAAATTCCGTGGATTGTTTTTGGGGGCATATTGCTGGGAGTGGCCGGCTGGCTCCTTAAAATGCTCGATACGCATGATGGTTCCCAGGTCCAAGGTGTCACCACTACCAAGTCGGCCTGCGGTTTTAGTATCAAGTTCATCCTGCAATTTGCCATCCAGAAGAGGGGCAGTTGAGTTTTGTTTGCCAGAGAAACGGGCCGAGGTTTCTGTTTGGGGACATATGGCTGAGAGTGGCCGGCTGGCCCCTGAATATCCACGATACACAGCATGGTTCCCAGATCCAAGGTGGCACCAGTGCCAAGTCGGGCTGGTTTGATAGTACCAAGTGTCTCCTGCAATCTGCCATCCAGAAGCGGGGCAGCTTACTTTTGTTTGCCAGAGAAATAGGCCTAGGTTTTTGTCTGGGGGCCTGTGGCTAGGAGTGGCCGGCTGGCTCCTAAGAATCCACGATACGCAGGATGTTTCCCAGACCCAAGGTGGCACCAGTGCCAAGTCGGGCTGGTTTGATAGTACCAAGTGGCTCCTGCAAACTCCATCAAAAAGTTGGCAGGCGTGTTTTGTTTTCCAGGGAACAGCGCCGTTGATTTTGTTTGGGGGCCTGTGGCTGGGAGTGGCCGGCTGGCTCCTTAGAATCCACCATACGCAGGATGGTTCCCAGACCCAAGGTGGCACCAGTGCCAAGTCGGGCTGGTTTGATAGTACCAAGTGGCTCCTGCAATCTGCCATCCAGAAGCGGTGCAGTTGAGTTTTGTTTGCCAGAGAAAAGGGCCGTGGGTTGTGTTTGGGGGCATATGGCTGGGAGTGGCCGGCTGTCTCATTAAAAAGATCGATACGCAGGATGGTTCCCAGACCCAAGGTGGCACCAGTGCCAAGTCGGGCTGGTTTGATAGTCCCAAGTGGCTCCTGCAAACTGCCATCCAGAAGCGGGGCAGCTGAGTTTTGTTTGCCAGGGAAATGGGCCGTTGTTTGTGTTTGGAGGCCTGTGGCTGGGAGTGTTCGGCTGGTTCCTGAATATGTACGATACGCAGGATTGTTCCCAGACCCAAGGTGGCACCAGTGCCAAGTCGGGCTGGTTTGATGGTGCAAAGTGGCTCCTGCAATCTGCCATCCAGACGCGGGGCAGCGGATTTTTGTTTCCATGAGAAATGGTCCGTGGTTTGTTTTTGGGGGTATATGGCTGGGCCTGGCCGGCTGGCTCCTTAAAAAGCTCGATATGCAGGATGGTTCCCTGACACAAGGTGGCACCAGTGCCACGTCGGGCGGTTTTCGTAGTACAAAGTGCGTCCTAAAATTTGCCATCCAGAAGAGGGGCAGTTGAGTTTTGTTTGCCAGAGAAAAGGTCCGTGGTTTGTTTTTGGGGGCATATGGCTGAGAGTGGCTGGGTGGCCCCTGAAAATCCACGATACACAGGATGGTTCCCAGATCCAAGGTGGCACCTGTGCCAAGTCGGGCTGATTTGATAGTACTAAGTAGCTCCTGCAATCTGCCATCCAGAAGCGGGGCAGCTTACTTTTGTTTGCCAGGGAAACGGGCCGAGGTTTGTGTTTGGGGGCCTATGGCTGAGAGTGACCGGCTGGCTCCTGAAAAGCTACAATAGGCAGGATGGTGACCAGACCCATGGTGGCACCAGTGCCAAGTTGGGCTGGTTTGATAGTACCAAGTGGTTCCTGCAATCTGCCATCCAGAAGCAGGGCAGCTGAGTTTTGTTTGCCAGAGAAAAGGGCCTTGGTTTGTGTTTGGGGGCATATGGCTGGGTGTGGCCAGCTGGCTCCTTAAAATGCACGATATGCAACATGGCTCCCAGACCCAAGGTGGCACCAGTGCCAAGTTGGGCTGGTTTGATAGTACCAAGTGGCTCCTGCAATCTTCCATGATCACGTGGAGAAATACTTTCTGGTTTCAGCCTCATGCTCTTTCTTCTCTCCCTCAACTTCTCTATCACCTCTCATCTGGTTCACATGCGCTGTCTTCAAGGTCCACAGGCTACTTTTCACAGAATCTTCTGGCCTGATGAAGTAAGAATGATGAATAGAACAGAGCTGGGATCTATTTTCCAGTTTGGATAAAATGCATTCTGCACACAAATCCAAGGAGAACGGGCTGCCCCGATGCCCAGAAAATCTTTCACTCCTGCTAGTGTTCTACGTCAACCGCAACTTAGTCTGAAAGAAAAGCTTTTTCTCTGAGAGCATCTGAGAGGTTTGCATGAAGCACTGATATCTGACATATGCAATTTTGAATAGGAGAGGAAAAAGAAAATGGCAAGGAGTTTTTAATTTTAGTGGTTTCAATTTTAATTTCCGTGCACTTTTTCAAAACTTGTCAGCTCAAATGCCCATCAACATCTTTTAGTCATCTGTAAGTCAGTATTCATATAAAATGTGCTTCAAATCCAAAGAATTTCAAATTTGCACTCCAAGCTTCTATGCCTAGATTTATGATTTCCTACACATATTAGATGAAAGGAAGGCCTTTTTTACTGTGGGAGTGCTGGAACACTGGAACAGGTTGCCCAGAGAAGTTGTGGGTGTCCCATCCCTGAAAGTATTCAAGGTCACCTTGGACGGGGCTTGGAGCAGCAACAAAGGAGAAGCTTGATGGTAGAGAAACAAAGTCGGACTATAGAAGAAACTCGGATTGAAGTATAGGATCAAGTTTTCTCTCAGCTCTTGGGGTAAATTCAAAGTTGTACAAAATGACATTTATCTGTGCTATTCACTACTGTAACAGAAAGTTTCATGAAAACTGTACAGAAGATAGTAAATTTTAAAAGAGATAAGAATTACAGCATAAAATCCATGGGATAGGTTACAACATGAGACACTCTCTAAGAGAAAATCTCTTTGTTTCAGCACTTCATCGGGGTAAGATTTCATGAAGTGCCAAAGAAGGCGGCAAAATATCATTCGGGACATTATTTACTGGAATTCAGCCTGGCCATTAGTAGGAACTGCCTTTGAACATATCATGTAGATATACCACACACACTTTCCCTTCACTGAAAAATTACTGTTTACAACAAATAAGCAATTGACGATCAAAATTGATTGAAAGCATCTTAAACATGTCAAGTATTTCATTGTAGATGATCTGTGATCCAAATGCTTCTTCCACCTTCGAGAGGGACAGAAGAATTCTTCCATATCATGATGGTTTAAAATTGTATCAACCAATGTTTTCTGCTGAAAAGATATCATCTATTTTTTTCTATTTTTGGAAGAAAATATTCCTAGACATACAACAGGTGAGAACTAAGTAATTTTAAAGAAACAAATGAAATGAAAATATTCTGTAAATAGAATGAAATGAAAAGCTGTGTTTTAAATAGGAGCTAAATATTAAACAGAATTTTTGTACCAGGCATTTGAATTACTGCACCAGCTCTTTTGCCCATCAAGAGAGGCATTTAGCATTTCAGTCTTTTCCAAGGTGTTCATGATCTGCTATGCTGATCTCTGTGTGTGCCTAGGTGTGTGTGGAGGGGGGGGCATATGAAGGGGAGTGTGTATGTTTGCTTTACAATTGTTGTGGCAGATTCATGCCTCAGCTCCACATTTTGTTTTAAAAAGGTCACACCGAGTGGATATGAAGTTTACTATCAACAAGAGATCGATTCCCAAATCATCCATTTGACTCTCCCTTATAAATCATGTGCTTTGTTGCATATTTTATCAAATATACTTTCAAGCCAGATGGAGGAAGGAGGATGTGGGAATCCCTCCACCATCTTGCAACTTTTATGTAAGTAGGTTTTCAAGAAAATCATCATTTCTCTTTTAAATATGTCTGGAACAGGCATGATGGTAGTGTCAACCTGTTGGAGTTTTTGTTGCTGGAAGAAGTTGTACAAAAGGATTGGTTTTTACATTGACCAGTTACTGAATCAAGCGCAGGAATACATTGGAAATTTAGCTGGGGGTTCCTTTTCCCAGCAGACTACTTCTAGAACGAGCTTGTACACTGAAGCTGACTCTTTTGCTCTCTTTTTGTTTCTTTCCTATTTTCTTGGCTTCTTTGCCACTATCTAGACAATTTTGGAACTTTGTTCCCAACTAAAATGGTTTCAATAGTCTGATTGTGATCATACATTTTTACAAGGAATTTTTAAAATCTTTCCTCGAGTCCAGAAAGTCAAGGACTTAGATCTTTTTCTTCCCTTATCAATATTGCCATGAAATTGATAAATAAAGACCAACTCTTTATTTTTGTTTTTAACCCACGTAGATAATTCCCATCCATTAATCCATTTTGTGGACCAATAGCTGCCATTCTGATGGAAGCTGTCACTTCTTAACAACAGGCATTCTGTGACTATGTTGACTGCACTTTGGGTGAAGATCCTAACTGGTCTTAGATATACATAGGGAGAAATTTGCTCAGCCAGTGTCAGTCTTAAGCATGCGTATCAGAAGATCTTTCTAGAGCTGGGAATTTTCCCATGAAAGGGATTCAGTTAGGGAAGAGACACTTGTGCCAGAGTTTTACATTCTTCTTGAACACTGCTTAAGGAACTTAGATGCCATGTCCATTTGGATCTCTGTCTGCACAGAACTTTGTCATGCCAGCGCTTTGAAATGCATCTTGAAGAGAATTCACTAGCACAGAATGAAAGAGAGTGGAAGGGGTTGGTGGGGCTAACCAGGCCCAACCCCCCTGCCTAAACCAGGATACCTAGAGCCTCTTGCCCAGGATTCTATCTGGGTGTACTTTTAATGTCTTCAAAGATCCAGGCTCCACAATCTTTCTGGGCAGTCTGTGCCGTGGTTCAGTCACCCTGACAGTAAAGAAACATTTACTGATGTTCAAAGGCAATCTCCTGTATTTCAGTGTGTGCCCACTGCCTCTTGTCTTTTCCCTCAGCATCACTGAAAAGACACTGATTCCCTCCCCTTTGCACTATTGCTTCCATATGTATGTGTGATGCCATGTAGAGGTATGTCAAAAACCTCCCTGAAGCCCAGGCAGATAATATTCCCTTCATCTACCAGTCAAGTTGATTCATCAGAGGAGTTTAAAGTGATGTTCAGCATGAAATTCCCCTGAAAAATCATGCTAACTACATTATTTGGTCATCTGTCATGTGCCTGGCAAGGATTTCCAGGAAGAGCTGCTTCATCAACTTCCTGGGGATAAAAAAGAGGCTGGCTGGTTTGTACTATGGCGAGTCCTCTTAATTGCCTTTTTTGAAGATGGGTGTCATTTGCTAACATCCACTCTTTAGCTCCTCTTCTCATCTACACCTCGGCAAAAAGCTTTTCCACTATGTCTGGCTAGGAAAAACTGTGCCAGCACAGAAAACATCTCCCATCGTGTTCTAGAAGTTGCACGGATGTCTGCCAAGTGTTTGGCAGGAAGAAAAGAAAAGTTGTCCAAAACAGCTTCCAATCGAATGTTCCTGTGATTGGAAAAGTCAGGAGAGTGCAAAGGTACTGTTTTCTATCAGTTGGCAAGGTGCGCACACAATCCCAGTGTTGTACAGCTTGCTTCTTCACCTTCCCGAAGCTGCCGCTCTCGCCGGCTGCCGGAGCCCAAGAAGCGGCTTCTTCGCGCAAAGACGATTGTGCCGCTCACAGGGCTCTCCTTAGCGCGGCTTCTGCCGAAAGACGCCCGGCAGCGGCTCTTACCTCCGGAGAGCATCCTACCTTCGTCTTTAGCTCCTCTTCTCATCTACACCTCGGCAAAACGCTTTTCCACTATGTCTGGCTAGGAAAAACTGTGCCAGCACAGAAAACATCTCCCATCGTGTTCTCGAAGTTGCACGGATGTCTGCCAAGTGTTTGGCAGGAAGAAAAGAAAAGTTGTCCAAAACAGCTTCCAATCGAATGTTCATGTGATTGGAAAAGTCAGGAGAGTGCAAAGGTACTGTTTTCTATCAGTTGGCAAAGTGCGCACACAATCCCAGTGTTGTACAGCTTGCTTCTTCACCTTCCCGAAGCTGCCGCTCTCGCCGGCTGCCGGAGCCCAAGAAGCGGCTTCTTCGCGCAAAGACGATTGTGCCGCTCACAGGGCTCTCCTTAGCGCGGCTTCTGCCGAAAGACGCCCGGCAGCGGCTCTTACCTCCGGAGAGCATCCTACCTTCGTCTTTCGCGTCTTTTGTAGTCTACATCTTAGCAAAACGCTTTTCCACTATGTCTGGCTAGGAAAAACTGTGCCAGCACAGAAAACATCTCCCATCGTGTTCTAGAAGTTGCACGGATGTCTGCCAAGTGTTTGGCAGGAAGAAAAGAAAAGTTGTCCAAAACAGCTTCCAATCGAATGTTCCTGTGATTGGAAAAGTCAGGAGAGTGCAAAGGTACTGTTTTCTATCAGTTGGCAAGGTGCGCACACAATCCCAGTGTTGTACAGCTTGCTTCTTCACCTTCCCGAAGCTGCCGCTCTCGCCGGCTGCCGGAGCCCAAGAAGCGGCTTCTTCGCGCAAAGACGATTGTGCCGCTCACAGTGCTCTCCTTAGCGCGGCTTCTGCCGAAAGACGCCCGGCAGCGGCTCTTACCTCCGGAGAGCATCCTACCTTCGTCTTTCGCGTCTTATGTCGTCTACACCTCGGCAAAAAGCTTTTCCACTATGTCTGGCTAGGAAAAACTGTGCCAGCACAGAAAACATCTCCCATCGTGTTCTAGAAGTTGCACGGATGTCTGCCAAGTGTTTGGCAGGAAGAAAAGAAAAGTTGTCCAAAACAGCTTCCAATCGAATGTTCCTGTGATTGGAAAAGTCAGGAGAGTGCAAAGGTACTGTTTTCTATCAGTTGGCAAGGTGCGCACACAATCCCAGTGTTGTACAGCTTGCTTCTTCACCTTCCCGAAGCTGCCGCTCTCGCCGGCTGCCGGAGCCCAAGAAGCGGCTTCTTCGCGCAAAGACGATTGTGCCGCTCACAGTGCTCTCCTTAGCGCGGCTTCTGCCGAAAGACGCCCGGCAGCGGCTCTTACCTCCGGAGAGCATCCTACCTTCGTCTTTCGCGTCTTATGTAGTCTACACCTCGGCAAAAAGCTTTTCCACTATGTCTGGCTAGGAAAAACTGTGCCAGCACAGAAAACATCTCCCATCGTGTTCTAGAAGTTGCACGGATGTCTGCCAAGTGTTTGGCAGGAAGAAAAGAAAAGTTGTCCAAAACAGCTTCCAATCGAATGTTCCTGTGATTGGAAAAGTCAGGAGAGTGCAAAGGTACTGTTTTCTATCAGTTGGCAAGGTGCGCACACAATCCCAGTGTTGTACAGCTTGCTTCTTCACCTTCCCGAAGCTGCCGCTCTCGCCGGCTGCCGGAGCCCAAGAAGCGGCTTCTTCGCGCAAAGACGATTGTGCCGCTCACAGGGCTCTCCTTAGCGCGGCTTCTGCCGAAAGACGCCCGGCAGCGGCTCTTACCTCCGGAGAGCATCCTACCTTCGTCTTTCGCGTCTTTTGTAGTCTACATCTTAGCAAAACGCTTTTCCACTATGTCTGGCTAGGAAAAACTGTGCCAGCACAGAAAACATCTCCCATCGTGTTCTAGAAGTTGCACGGATGTCTGCCAAGTGTTTGGCAGGAAGAAAAGAAAAGTTGTCCAAAACAGCTTCCAATCGAATGTTCCTGTGATTGGAAAAGTCAGGAGAGTGCAAAGGTACTGTTTTCTATCAGTTGGCAAGGTGCGCACACAATCCCAGTGTTGTACAGCTTGCTTCTTCACCTTCCCGAAGCTGCCGCTCTCGCCGGCTGCCGGAGCCCAAGAAGCGGCTTCTTCGCGCAAAGACGATTGTGCCGCTCACAGGGCTCTCCTTAGCGCGGCTTCTGCCGAAAGACGCCCGGCAGCGGCTCTTACCTCCTGAGAGTGGCAGCTTCGGGAAGGTGAAGAAGCAAGCTGTACAACACTGGGATTGTGTGCGCACCTTGCCAACTGATAGAAAACAGTACCTTTGCACTCTCCTGACTTTTCCAATCACAGGAACATTCGATTGGAAGCTGTTTTGGACAACTTTTCTTTTCTTCCTGCCAAACACTTGGCAGACATCCGTGCAACTTCTAGAACACGATGGGAGATGTTTTCTGTGCTGGCACAGTTTTTCCTAGCCAGACATAGTGGAAAAGCGTTTTGCTAAGATGTAGACTACAAAAGACGCGAAAGACGAAGGTAGGATGCTCTCCGGAGGTAAGAGCCGCTGCCGGGCGTCTTTCGGCAGAAGCCGCGCTAAGGAGAGCACTGTGAGCGGCACAATCGTCTTTGCGCGAAGAAGCCGCTTCTTGGGCTCCGGCAGCCGGCGAGAGCGGCAGCTTCGGGAAGGTGAAGAAGCAAGCTGTACAACACTGGGATTGTGTGCGCACCTTGCCAACTGATAGAAAACAGTACCTTTGCACTCTCCTGACTTTTCCAATCACAGGAACATTCGATTGGAAGCTGTTTTGGACAACTTTTCTTTTCTTCCTGCCAAACACTTGGCAGACATCCGTGCAACTTCTAGAACACGATGGGAGATGTTTTCTGTGCTGGCACAGTTTTTCCTAGCCAGACATAGTGGAAAAGCGTTTTGCTAAGATGTAGACTACAAAAGACGCGAAAGACGAAGGTAGGATGCTCTCCGGAGGTAAGAGCCGCTGCCGGGCGTCTTTCGGCAGAAGCCGCGCTAAGGAGAGCCCTGTGAGCGGCACAATCGTCTTTGCGCGAAGAAGCCGCTTCTTGGGCTCCGGCAGCCGGCGAGAGCGGCAGCTTCGGGAAGGTGAAGAAGCAAGCTGTACAACACTGGGATTGTGTGCGCACCTTGCCAACTGATAGAAAACAGTACCTTTGCACTCTCCTGACTTTTCCAATCACAGGAACATTCGATTGGAAGCTGTTTTGGACAACTTTTCTTTTCTTCCTGCCAAACACTTGGCAGACATCCGTGCAACTTCTAGAACACGATGGGAGATGTTTTCTGTGCTGGCACAGTTTTTCCTAGCCAGACATAGTGGAAAAGCGTTTTGCTAAGATGTAGACTACAAAAGACGCGAAAGACGAAGGTAGGATGCTCTCCGGAGGTAAGAGCCGCTGCCGGGCGTCTTTCGGCAGAAGCCGCGCTAAGGAGAGCACTGTGAGCGGCACAATCGTCTTTGCGCGAAGAAGCCGCTTCTTGGGCTCCGGCAGCCGGCGAGAGCGGCAGCTTCGGGAAGGTGAAGAAGCAAGCTGTACAACACTGGGATTGTGTGCGCACCTTGCCAACTGATAGAAAACAGTACCTTTGCACTCTCCTGACTTTTCCAATCACAGGAACATTCGATTGGAAGCTGTTTTGGACAACTTTTCTTTTCTTCCTGCCAAACACTTGGCAGACATCCGTGCAACTTCTAGAACACGATGGGAGATGTTTTCTGTGCTGGCACAGTTTTTCCTAGCCAGACATAGTGGAAAAGCTTTTTGCCGAGGTGTAGACTACATAAGACGCGAAAGACGAAGGTAGGATGCTCTCCGGAGGTAAGAGCCGCTGCCGGGCGTCTTTCGGCAGAAGCCGCGCTAAGGAGAGCACTGTGAGCGGCACAATCGTCTTTGCGCGAAGAAGCCGCTTCTTGGGCTCCGGCAGCCGGCGAGAGCGGCAGCTTCGGGAAGGTGAAGAAGCAAGCTGTACAACACTGGGATTGTGTGCGCACCTTGCCAACTGATAGAAAACAGTACCTTTGCACTCTCCTGACTTTTCCAATCACAGGAACATTCGATTGGAAGCTGTTTTGGACAACTTTTCTTTTCTTCCTGCCAAACACTTGGCAGACATCCGTGCAACTTCTAGAACACGATGGGAGATGTTTTCTGTGCTGGCACAGTTTTTCCTAGCCAGACATAGTGGAAAAGCGTTTTGCTAAGATGTAGACTACAAAAGACGCGAAAGACGAAGGTAGGATGCTCTCCGGAGGTAAGAGCCGCTGCCGGGCGTCTTTCGGCAGAAGCCGCGCTAAGGAGAGCCCTGTGAGCGGCACAATCGTCTTTGCGCGAAGAAGCCGCTTCTTCGGTTCCGGGAGCCGGCGAGAGCGGCAGCTTCGGGAAGGTGAAGAAGCAAGCTGTACAACACTGGGATTGTGTGCGCACCTTGCCAACTGATAGAAAACAGTACCTTTGCACTCTCCTGACTTTTCCAATCACAGGAACATTCGATTGGAAGCTGTTTTGGACAACTTTTCTTCCTGCCAAACACTTGGCAGACATCCGTGCAACTTCTAGAACACGATGGGAGATGTTTTCTGTGCTGGCACAGTTTTTCCTAGCCAGACATAGTGGAAAAGCGTTTTGCTAAGATGTAGACTACAAAAGACGCGAAAGACGAAGGTAGGATGCTCTCCGGAGGTAAGAGCCGCTGCCGGGCGTCTTTCGGCAGAAGCCGCGCTAAGGAGAGCCCTGTGAGCGGCACAATCGTCTTTGCGCGAAGAAGCCGCTTCTTGGGCTCCGGCAGCCGGCGAGAGCGGCAGCTTCGGGAAGGTGAAGAAGCAAGCTGTACAACACTGGGATTGTGTGCGCACTTTGCCAACTGATAGAAAACAGTACCTTTGCACTCTCCTGACTTTTCCAATCACATGAACATTCGATTGGAAGCTGTTTTGGACAACTTTTCTTTTCTTCCTGCCAAACACTTGGCAGACATCCGTGCAACTTCGAGAACACGATGGGAGATGTTTTCTGTGCTGGCACAGTTTTTCCTAGCCAGACATAGTGGAAAAGCGTTTTGCTAAGATGTAGACTACAAAAGACGCGAAAGACGAAGGTAGGATGCTCTCCGGAGGTAAGAGCCGCTGCCGGGCGTCTTTCGGCAGAAGCCGCGCTAAGGAGAGCACTGTGAGCGGCACAATCGTCTTTGCGCGAAGAAGCCGCTTCTTGGGCTCCGGCAGCCGGCGAGAGCGGCAGCTTCGGGAAGGTGAAGAAGCAAGCTGTACAACACTGGGATTGTGTGCGCACCTTGCCAACTGATAGAAAACAGTACCTTTGCACTCTCCTGACTTTTCCAATCACAGGAACATTCGATTGGAAGCTGTTTTGGACAACTTTTCTTTTCTTCCTGCCAAACACTTGGCAGACATCCGTGCAACTTCTAGAACACGATGGGAGATGTTTTCTGTGCTGGCACAGTTTTTCCTAGCCAGACATAGTGGAAAAGCTTTTTGCCGAGGTGTAGACTACATAAGACGCGAAAGACGAAGGTAGGATGCTCTCCGGAGGTAAGAGCCGCTGCCGGGCGTCTTTCGGCAGAAGCCGCGCTAAGGAGAGCACTGTGAGCGGCACAATCGTCTTTGCGCGAAGAAGCCGCTTCTTAGGCTCCGGCAGCCGGCGAGAGCGGCAGCTTCGGGAAGGTGAAGAAGCAAGCTGTACAACACTGGGATTGTGTGCGCACCTTGCCAACTGATAGAAAACAGTACCTTTGCACTCTCCTGACTTTTCCAATCACAGGAACATTCGATTGGAAGCTGTTTTGGACAACTTTTCTTTTCTTCCTGCCAAACACTTAGCAGACATCCGTGCAACTTCTAGAACACGATGGGAGATGTTTTCTGTGCTGGCACAGTTTTTCCTAGCCAGACATAGTGGAAAAGCGTTTTGCTAAGATGTAGACTACAAAAGACGCGAAAGACGAAGGTAGGATGCTCTCCGGAGGTAAGAGCCGCTGCCGGGCGTCTTTCGGCAGAAGCCGCGCTAAGGAGAGCCCTGTGAGCGGCACAATCGTCTTTGCGCGAAGAAGCCGCTTCTTCGGTTCCGGGAGCCGGCGAGAGCGGCAGCTTCGGGAAGGTGAAGAAGCAAGCTGTACAACACTGGGATTGTGTGCGCACCTTGCCAACTGATAGAAAACAGTACCTTTGCACTCTCCTGACTTTTCCAATCACAGGAACATTCGATTGGAAGCTGTTTTGGACAACTTTTCTTTTCTTCCTGCCAAACACTTGGCAGACATCCGTGCAACTTCTAGAACACGATGGGAGATGTTTTCTGTGCTGGCACAGTTTTTCCTAGCCAGACATAGTGGAAAAGCGTTTTGCTAAGATGTAGACTACAAAAGACGCGAAAGACGAAGGTAGGATGCTCTCCGGAGGTAAGAGCCGCTGCCGGGCGTCTTTCGGCAGAAGCCGCGCTAAGGAGAGCCCTGTGAGCGGCACAATCGTCTTTGCGCGAAGAAGCCGCTTCTTCGGTTCCGGGAGCCGGCGAGAGCGGCAGCTTCGGGAAGGTGAAGAAGCAAGCTGTACAACACTGGGATTGTGTGCGCACCTTGCCAACTGATAGAAAACAGTACCTTTGCACTCTCCTGACTTTTCCAATCACAGGAACATTCGATTGGAAGCTGTTTTGGACAACTTTTCTTCCTGCCAAACACTTGGCAGACATCCGTGCAACTTCTAGAACACGATGGGAGATGTTTTCTGTGCTGGCACAGTTTTTCCTAGCCAGACATAGTGGAAAAGCGTTTTGCTAAGATGTAGACTACAAAAGACGCGAAAGACGAAGGTAGGATGCTCTCCGGAGGTAAGAGCCGCTGCCGGGCGTCTTTCGGCAGAAGCCGCGCTAAGGAGAGCCCTGTGAGCGGCACAATCGTCTTTGCGCGAAGAAGCCGCTTCTTGGGCTCCGGCAGCCGGCGAGAGCGGCAGCTTCGGGAAGGTGAAGAAGCAAGCTGTACAACACTGGGATTGTGTGCGCACTTTGCCAACTGATAGAAAACAGTACCTTTGCACTCTCCTGACTTTTCCAATCACATGAACATTCGATTGGAAGCTGTTTTGGACAACTTTTCTTTTCTTCCTGCCAAACACTTGGCAGACATCCGTGCAACTTCGAGAACACGATGGGAGATGTTTTCTGTGCTGGCACAGTTTTTCCTAGCCAGACATAGTGGAAAAGCGTTTTGCTAAGATGTAGACTACAAAAGACGCGAAAGACGAAGGTAGGATGCTCTCCGGAGGTAAGAGCCGCTGCCGGGCGTCTTTCGGCAGAAGCCGCGCTAAGGAGAGCACTGTGAGCGGCACAATCGTCTTTGCGCGAAGAAGCCGCTTCTTGGGCTCCGGCAGCCGGCGAGAGCGGCAGCTTCGGGAAGGTGAAGAAGCAAGCTGTACAACACTGGGATTGTGTGCGCACCTTGCCAACTGATAGAAAACAGTACCTTTGCACTCTCCTGACTTTTCCAATCACAGGAACATTCGATTGGAAGCTGTTTTGGACAACTTTTCTTTTCTTCCTGCCAAACACTTGGCAGACATCCGTGCAACTTCTAGAACACGATGGGAGATGTTTTCTGTGCTGGCACAGTTTTTCCTAGCCAGACATAGTGGAAAAGCTTTTTGCCGAGGTGTAGACTACATAAGACGCGAAAGACGAAGGTAGGATGCTCTCCGGAGGTAAGAGCCGCTGCCGGGCGTCTTTCGGCAGAAGCCGCGCTAAGGAGAGCACTGTGAGCGGCACAATCGTCTTTGCGCGAAGAAGCCGCTTCTTAGGCTCCGGCAGCCGGCGAGAGCGGCAGCTTCGGGAAGGTGAAGAAGCAAGCTGTACAACACTGGGATTGTGTGCGCACCTTGCCAACTGATAGAAAACAGTACCTTTGCACTCTCCTGACTTTTCCAATCACAGGAACATTCGATTGGAAGCTGTTTTGGACAACTTTTCTTTTCTTCCTGCCAAACACTTAGCAGACATCCGTGCAACTTCTAGAACACGATGGGAGATGTTTTCTGTGCTGGCACAGTTTTTCCTAGCCAGACATAGTGGAAAAGCGTTTTGCTAAGATGTAGACTACAAAAGACGCGAAAGACGAAGGTAGGATGCTCTCCGGAGGTAAGAGCCGCTGCCGGGCGTCTTTCGGCAGAAGCCGCGCTAAGGAGAGCACTGTGAGCGGCACAATCGTCTTTGCGCGAAGAAGCCGCTTCTTAGGCTCCGGCAGCCGGCGAGAGCGGCAGCTTCGGGAAGGTGAAGAAGCAAGCTGTACAACACTGGGATTGTGTGCGCACCTTGCCAACTGATAGAAAACAGTACCTTTGCACTCTCCTGACTTTTCCAATCACAGGAACATTCGATTGGAAGCTGTTTTGGACAACTTTTCTTTTCTTCCTGCCAAACACTTAGCAGACATCCGTGCAACTTCTAGAACACGATGGGAGATGTTTTCTGTGCTGGCACAGTTTTTCCTAGCCAGACATAGTGGAAAAGCGTTTTGCTAAGATGTAGACTACAAAAGACGCGAAAGACGAAGGTAGGATGCTCTCCGGAGGTAAGAGCCGCTGCCGGGCGTCTTTCGGCAGAAGCCGCGCTAAGGAGAGCCCTGTGAGCGGCACAATCGTCTTTGCGCGAAGAAGCCGCTTCTTCGGTTCCGGGAGCCGGCGAGAGCGGCAGCTTCGGGAAGGTGAAGAAGCAAGCTGTACAACACTGGGATTGTGTGCGCACCTTGCCAACTGATAGAAAACAGTACCTTTGCACTCTCCTGACTTTTCCAATCACAGGAACATTCGATTGGAAGCTGTTTTGGACAACTTTTCTTTTCTTCCTGCCAAACACTTGGCAGACATCCGTGCAACTTCTAGAACACGATGGGAGATGTTTTCTGTGCTGGCACAGTTTTTCCTAGCCAGACATAGTGGAAAAGCGTTTTGCTAAGATGTAGACTACAAAAGACGCGAAAGACGAAGGTAGGATGCTCTCCGGAGGTAAGAGCCGCTGCCGGGCGTCTTTCGGCAGAAGCCGCGCTAAGGAGAGCCCTGTGAGCGGCACAATCGTCTTTGCGCGAAGAAGCCGCTTCTTGGGCTCCGGCAGCCGGCGAGAGCGGCAGCTTCGGGAAGGTGAAGAAGCAAGCTGTACAACACTGGGATTGTGTGCGCACTTTGCCAACTGATAGAAAACAGTACCTTTGCACTCTCCTGACTTTTCCAATCACATGAACATTCGATTGGAAGCTGTTTTGGACAACTTTTCTTTTCTTCCTGCCAAACACTTGGCAGACATCCGTGCAACTTCGAGAACACGATGGGAGATGTTTTCTGTGCTGGCACAGTTTTTCCTAGCCAGACATAGTGGAAAAGCGTTTTGCTAAGATGTAGACTACAAAAGACGCGAAAGACGAAGGTAGGATGCTCTCCGGAGGTAAGAGCCGCTGCCGGGCGTCTTTCGGCAGAAGCCGCGCTAAGGAGAGCACTGTGAGCGGCACAATCGTCTTTGCGCGAAGAAGCCGCTTCTTGGGCTCCGGCAGCCGGCGAGAGCGGCAGCTTCGGGAAGGTGAAGAAGCAAGCTGTACAACACTGGGATTGTGTGCGCACCTTGCCAACTGATAGAAAACAGTACCTTTGCACTCTCCTGACTTTTCCAATCACAGGAACATTCGATTGGAAGCTGTTTTGGACAACTTTTCTTTTCTTCCTGCCAAACACTTGGCAGACATCCGTGCAACTTCTAGAACACGATGGGAGATGTTTTCTGTGCTGGCACAGTTTTTCCTAGCCAGACATAGTGGAAAAGCTTTTTGCCGAGGTGTAGACTACATAAGACGCGAAAGACGAAGGTAGGATGCTCTCCGGAGGTAAGAGCCGCTGCCGGGCGTCTTTCGGCAGAAGCCGCGCTAAGGAGAGCACTGTGAGCGGCACAATCGTCTTTGCGCGAAGAAGCCGCTTCTTAGGCTCCGGCAGCCGGCGAGAGCGGCAGCTTCGGGAAGGTGAAGAAGCAAGCTGTACAACACTGGGATTGTGTGCGCACCTTGCCAACTGATAGAAAACAGTACCTTTGCACTCTCCTGACTTTTCCAATCACAGGAACATTCGATTGGAAGCTGTTTTGGACAACTTTTCTTTTCTTCCTGCCAAACACTTAGCAGACATCCGTGCAACTTCTAGAACACGATGGGAGATGTTTTCTGTGCTGGCACAGTTTTTCCTAGCCAGACATAGTGGAAAAGCGTTTTGCTAAGATGTAGACTACAAAAGACGCGAAAGACGAAGGTAGGATGCTCTCCGGAGGTAAGAGCCGCTGCCGGGCGTCTTTCGGCAGAAGCCGCGCTAAGGAGAGCCCTGTGAGCGGCACAATCGTCTTTGCGCGAAGAAGCCGCTTCTTCGGTTCCGGGAGCCGGCGAGAGCGGCAGCTTCGGGAAGGTGAAGAAGCAAGCTGTACAACACTGGGATTGTGTGCGCACCTTGCCAACTGATAGAAAACAGTACCTTTGCACTCTCCTGACTTTTCCAATCACAGGAACATTCGATTGGAAGCTGTTTTGGACAACTTTTCTTTTCTTCCTGCCAAACACTTGGCAGACATCCGTGCAACTTCTAGAACACGATGGGAGATGTTTTCTGTGCTGGCACAGTTTTTCCTAGCCAGACATAGTGGAAAAGCGTTTTGCTAAGATGTAGACTACAAAAGACGCGAAAGACGAAGGTAGGATGCTCTCCGGAGGTAAGAGCCGCTGCCGGGCGTCTTTCGGCAGAAGCCGCGCTAAGGAGAGCCCTGTGAGCGGCACAATCGTCTTTGCGCGAAGAAGCCGCTTCTTGGGCTCCGGCAGCCGGCGAGAGCGGCAGCTTCGGGAAGGTGAAGAAGCAAGCTGTACAACACTGGGATTGTGTGCGCACTTTGCCAACTGATAGAAAACAGTACCTTTGCACTCTCCTGACTTTTCCAATCACATGAACATTCGATTGGAAGCTGTTTTGGACAACTTTTCTTTTCTTCCTGCCAAACACTTGGCAGACATCCGTGCAACTTCGAGAACACGATGGGAGATGTTTTCTGTGCTGGCACAGTTTTTCCTAGCCAGACATAGCTTTTTGCCGAGGTGTAGATTAGAAGAGGAGCTAAAGAGTGGATGTTGGCAAATGACACCCATCTTCAAAAAAGGCAATTAAGAGGACTCGCCATAGTACAAACCAGCCAGCCTCTTTTTTATCCCCAGGAAGTTGATGAAGCAGCTCTTCCTGGAAATCCTTGCCAGGCACATGACAGATGACCAAATAATGTAGTTAGCATGATTTTTCAGGGGAATTTCATGCTGAACATCACTTTAAACTCCTCTGATGAATCAACTTGACTGGTAGATGAAGGGAATATTATCTGCCTGGGCTTCAGGGAGGTTTTTGACATACCTCTACATGGCATCACACATACATATGGAAGCAATAGTGCAAAGGGGAGGGAATCAGTGTCTTTTCAGTGATGCTGAGGGAAAAGACAAGAGGCAGTGGGCACACACTGAAATACAGGAGATTGCCTTTGAACATCAGTAAATGTTTCTTTACTGTCAGGGTGACTGAACCACGGCACAGACTGCCCAGAAAGATTGTGGAGCCTGGATCTTTGAAGACATTAAAAGTACACCCAGATAGAATCCTGGGCAAGAGGCTCTAGGTATCCTGGTTTAGGCAGGGGGGTTGGGCCTGGTTAGCCCCACCAACCCCTTCCACTCTCTTTCATTCTGTGCTAGTGAATTCTCTTCAAGATGCATTTCAAAGCGCTGGCATGACAAAGTTCTGTGCAGACAGAGATCCAAATGGACATGGCATCTAAGTTCCTTAAGCAGTGTTCAAGAAGAATGTAAAACTCTGGCACAAGTGTCTCTTCCCTAACTGAATCCCTTTCATGGGAAAATTCCCAGCTCTAGAAAGATCTTCTGATACGCATGCTTAAGACTGACACTGGCTGAGCAAATTTCTCCCTATGTATATCTAAGACCAGTTAGGATCTTCACCCAAAGTGCAGTCAACATAGTCACAGAATGCCTGTTGTTAAGAAGTGACAGCTTCCATCAGAATGGCAGCTATTGGTCCACAAAATGGATTAATGGATGGGAATTATCTACGTGGGTTAAAAACAAAAATAAAGAGTTGGTCTTTATTTATCAATTTCATGGCAATATTGATAAGGGAAGAAAAAGATCTAAGTCCTTGACTTTCTGGACTCGAGGAAAGATTTTAAAAATTCCTTGTAAAAATGTATGATCACAATCAGACTATTGAAACCATTTTAGTTGGGAACAAAGTTCCAAAATTGTCTAGATAGTGGCAAAGAAGCCAAGAAAATAGGAAAGAAACAAAAAGAGAGCAAAAGAGTCAGCTTCAGTGTACAAGCTCGTTCTAGAAGTAGTCTGCTGGGAAAAGGAACCCCCAGCTAAATTTCCAATGTATTCCTGCGCTTGATTCAGTAACTGGTCAATGTAAAAACCAATCCTTTTGTACAACTTCTTCCAGCAACAAAAACTCCAACAGGTTGACACTACCATCATGCCTGTTCCAGACATATTTAAAAGAGAAATGATGATTTTCTTGAAAACCTACTTACATAAAAGTTGCAAGATGGTGGAGGGATTCCCACATCCTCCTTCCTCCATCTGGCTTGAAAGTATATTTGATAAAATATGCAACAAAGCACATGATTTATAAGGGAGAGTCAAATGGATGATTTGGGAATCGATCTCTTGTTGATAGTAAACTTCATATCCACTCGGTGTGACCTTTTTAAAACAAAATGTGGAGCTGAGGCATGAATCTGCCACAACAATTGTAAAGCAAACATACACACTCCCCTTCATATGCCCCCCCCTCCACACACACCTAGGCACACACAGAGATCAGCATAGCAGATCATGAACACCTTGGAAAAGACTGAAATGCTAAATGCCTCTCTTGATGGGCAAAAGAGCTGGTGCAGTAATTCAAATGCCTGGTACAAAAATTCTGTTTAATATTTAGCTCCTATTTAAAACACAGCTTTTCATTTCATTCTATTTACAGAATATTTTCATTTCATTTGTTTCTTTAAAATTACTTAGTTCTCACCTGTTGTATGTCTAGGAATATTTTCTTCCAAAAATAGAAAAAAATAGATGATATCTTTTCAGCAGAAAACATTGGTTGATACAATTTTAAACCATCATGATATGGAAGAATTCTTCTGTCCCTCTCGAAGGTGGAAGAAGCATTTGGATCACAGATCATCTACAATGAAATACTTGACATGTTTAAGATGCTTTCAATCAATTTTGATCGTCAATTGCTTATTTGTTGTAAACAGTAATTTTTCAGTGAAGGGAAAGTGTGTGTGGTATATCTACATGATATGTTCAAAGGCAGTTCCTACTAATGGCCAGGCTGAATTCCAGTAAATAATGTCCCGAATGATATTTTGCCGCCTTCTTTGGCACTTCATGAAATCTTACCCCGATGAAGTGCTGAAACAAAGAGATTTTCTCTTAGAGAGTGTCTCATGTTGTAACCTATCCCATGGATTTTATGCTGTAATTCTTATCTCTTTTAAAATTTACTATCTTCTGTACAGTTTTCATGAAACTTTCTGTTACAGTAGTGAATAGCACAGATAAATGTCATTTTGTACAACTTTGAATTTACCCCAAGAGCTGAGAGAAAACTTGATCCTATACTTCAATCCGAGTTTCTTCTATAGTCCGACTTTGTTTCTCTACCATCAAGCTTCTCCTTTGTTGCTGCTCCAAGCCCCGTCCAAGGTGACCTTGAATACTTTCAGGGATGGGACACCCACAACTTCTCTGGGCAACCTGTTCCAGTGTTCCAGCACTCCCACAGTAAAAAAGGCCTTCCTTTCATCTAATATGTGTAGGAAATCATAAATCTAGGCATAGAAGCTTGGAGTGCAAATTTGAAATTCTTTGGATTTGAAGCACATTTTATATGAATACTGACTTACAGATGACTAAAAGATGTTGATGGGCATTTGAGCTGACAAGTTTTGAAAAAGTGCACGGAAATTAAAATTGAAACCACTAAAATTAAAAACTCCTTGCCATTTTCTTTTTCCTCTCCTATTCAAAATTGCATATGTCAGATATCAGTGCTTCATGCAAACCTCTCAGATGCTCTCAGAGAAAAAGCTTTTCTTTCAGACTAAGTTGCGGTTGACGTAGAACACTAGCAGGAGTGAAAGATTTTCTGGGCATCGGGGCAGCCCGTTCTCCTTGGATTTGTGTGCAGAATGCATTTTATCCAAACTGGAAAATAGATCCCAGCTCTGTTCTATTCATCATTCTTACTTCATCAGGCCAGAAGATTCTGTGAAAAGTAGCCTGTGGACCTTGAAGACAGCGCATGTGAACCAGATGAGAGGTGATAGAGAAGTTGAGGGAGAGAAGAAAGAGCATGAGGCTGAAACCAGAAAGTATTTCTCCACGTGATCATGGAAGATTGCAGGAGCCACTTGGTACTATCAAACCAGCCCAACTTGGCACTGGTGCCACCTTGGGTCTGGGAGCCATGTTGCATATCGTGCATTTTAAGGAGCCAGCTGGCCACACCCAGCCATATGCCCCCAAACACAAACCAAGGCCCTTTTCTCTGGCAAACAAAACTCAGCTGCCCTGCTTCTGGATGGCAGATTGCAGGAACCACTTGGTACTATCAAACCAGCCCAACTTGGCACTGGTGCCACCATGGGTCTGGTCACCATCCTGCCTATTGTAGCTTTTCAGGAGCCAGCCGGTCACTCTCAGCCATAGGCCCCCAAACACAAACCTCGGCCCGTTTCCCTGGCAAACAAAAGTAAGCTGCCCCGCTTCTGGATGGCAGATTGCAGGAGCTACTTAGTACTATCAAATCAGCCCGACTTGGCACAGGTGCCACCTTGGATCTGGGAACCATCCTGTGTATCGTGGATTTTCAGGGGCCACCCAGCCACTCTCAGCCATATGCCCCCAAAAACAAACCACGGCCCTTTTCTCTGGCAAACAAAACTCAACTGCCCCTCTTCTGGATGGCAAATTTTAGGACGCACTTTGTACTACGAAAACCGCCCGACGTGGCACTGGTGCCACCTTGTGTCAGGGAACCATCCTGCATATCGAGCTTTTTAAGGAGCCAGCCGGCCAGGCCCAGCCATATACCCCCAAAAACAAACCACGGACCATTTCTCATGGAAACAAAAATCCGCTGCCCCGCGTCTGGATGGCAGATTGCAGGAGCCACTTTGCACCATCAAACCAGCCCGACTTGGCACTGGTGCCACCTTGGGTCTGGGAACAATCCTGCGTATCGTACATAATCAGGAACCAGCCGAACACTCCCAGCCACAGGCCCCCAAACACAAACAACGGCCCATTTCCCTGGCAAACAAAACTCAGCTGCCCCGCTTCTGGATGGCAGATTGCAGGAGCCACTTGGGACTATCAAACCAGCCCGACTTGGCACTGGTGCCACCTTGGGTCTGGGAACCATCCTGCGTATGGTGGATTCTAAGGAGCCAGCCGGCCACTCCCAGCCACAGGCCCCCAACAAAAACCACGGCCCTTTTTTCTGGCAAACAAAACTTAGCTGCCTCACTTCTGGATGGCAGATTGCAGGAGCCACTTGGTGTAATCAAACCAGCCCGACTTGGCACTGGTGCCACCTTGGGTCTGGGAACCATCCTGCGTATCGTGGATTCTAAGGAGCCAGCCGGCCACTCCCAGCCACAGGCCCCCAAACAAAATCAACGGCGCTGTTCCCTGGAAAACAAAACACGCCTGCCAACATTTTGATGGAGTTTGCAGGAGCCACTTGGTACTATCAAACCAGCCCGACTTGGCACTGGTGCCACCTTGGGTCTGGGAAACATCCTGCGTATCGTGGATTCTTAGGAGCCAGCCGGCCACTCCTAGCCACAGGCCCCCAAACAAAAACCTAGGCCTATTTCTCTGGCAAACAAAAGTAAGCTGCCCCGCTTCTGGATGGCAGATTGCAGGAGACACTTTGCACCATCAAACCAGCCCGACTTGGCACTGGTGCCACCTTGGGTCTGGGAACCATCCTGCGTATTGTGGGTTCAAAGGAGCCAGCCGGCCACTCCCAGCCACAGGCCCCCAAATACAAACAACGGCGCTTTTCCCTGGAAAACAAAACTCGCCTGACAACTTTTTGATGGCAGATTGCAGGAGCCACTTGGTACTATCAAACCAGCCCAACTTGGCACTGGTGCCACCATGGGTCTGGTCACCATCCTGCCTATCGTAGCTTTTCAGGAGCCAGCCGGTCACTCCCAGCCATAGGTCCCCAGTCACAAACCTCGGCCCGTTTCCCTGGCAAACAAAAGTAAGCTGCCCCGCTTCTGGATGGCAGATTGCAGGAGCCACTTGGTACTATCAAACCAGCCCAATTTGGCACTGGTGCCACCTCTGGTCTGGGAACCATGCTGCGTAACACAGATTCTACGGCGCCAGTCGGCCACTCCCAGCCACAAGCTCCCAAACACAAACAACGGCGCTATTCTCTGGCAAACAAAACTCCACTGCCCCTCTTCTGGATGGCAAATTGCAGGACGCACTTGGTACTATAAAAACAGCCCGACTTGGCACTGGTGCCACCTTGGGTCTGGGAACCATCCTGCGTATCGATCTTTTTAATGAGACAGCCGGCCACTCCCAGCCATATGCCCCCAAACACAACCCACGGCCCTTTTCTCTGGCAAACAAAACTCAACTGCACCGCTTCTGGATGGCAGATTGCAGGAGCCACTTGGTACTATCAAACCAGCCCGACTTGGCACTGGTGCCACCTTGGGTCTGGGAACCATCCTGCGTATGGTGGATTCTAAGGAGCCAGCCGGCCACTCCCAGCCACAGGCCCCCAACAAAAACCACGGCCCTTTTTTCTGGCAAACAAAACTTAGCTGCCTCACTTCTGGATGGCAGATTGCAGGAGCCACTTGGTGTAATCAAACCAGCCCGACTTGGCACTGGTGCCACCTTGGGTCTGGGAACCATCCTGCGTATCGTGGATTCTAAGGAGCCAGCCGGCCACTCCCAGCCACAGGCCCCCAAACAAAATCAACGGCGCTGTTCCCTGGAAAACAAAACACGCCTGCCAACTTTTTGATGGAGTTTGCAGGAGCCACTTGGTACTATCAAACCAGCCCGACTTGGCACTGGTGCCACCTTGGGTCTGGGAAACATCCTGCGTATCGTGGATTCTTAGGAGCCAGCCGGCCACTCCTAGCCACAGGCCCCCAGACAAAAACCTAGGCCTATTTCTCTGGCAAACAAAAGTAAGCTGCCCCGCTTCTGCATGGCAGATTGCAGGAGACACTTGGTACTATCAAACCAGCCCAACTTGGCACTGGTGCCACCTTGGATCTGGGAACCATGCTGTGTATCGTGGATATTCGGGGGCCAGCCGGCCACTCTCAGCCATATGTCCCCAAACAGAAACCTCGGCCCGTTTCTCTGGCAAACAAAACTCAACTGCCCCTCTTCTGGATGGCAAATTGCAGGATGAACTTGATACTAAAACCGCAGGCCGACTTGGTAGTGGTGACACCTTGGACCTGGGAACCATCATGCGTATCGAGCATTTTAAGGAGCCAGCCGGCCACTCCCAGCAATATGCCCCCAAAAACAATCCACGGAATTTTTCTCTGGCAAACAAAAATCAGCTGCCCCGCTTCTGGATGGCAGATTGCAGGAGCCACTTTGCACCATCAAACCAGCCCGACTTGGCACTGGTGCCACCTTGCATCTGGGAACCATGCTGCCTAGCGTGGATTTTCAGGAGCCAGCCGGCCACTCTCAGCCATAGGCCCCCAAACAAAACCCACGGCCCGTTTCCCTGGCAAACAAAATTAAGCTGCCCCGCTTCTGGATGGCAGATTGCAGGACGCACTTGGTAGTATCAAACCAGCCCGACTTGGCACTGGTGCCACCTTGGGTCTGGGAACCATCCTGCGTATCGTGGGTTCAAAGGAGCCAGCCGACCACTCCCAGCCACAGGCCCCCAAATACAAACAACGGCGCTTTTCCCTGGAAAACAAAACTCGCCTGCCAACTTTTTGATGGCAGATTGCAGGAGCCACTTGGTACTATCAAACCAGCCCAACTTGGCACTGGTGCCACCTCTGGTCTGGGAACCATGCTGCGTAACACAGATTCTAAGGCGCCAGTTGGCCACTCCCAGCCACAAGCCCCCAAACACAAACAACGGCGCTATTCTCTGGCAAACAAAACTCCACTGCCCCTCTTCTGGATGGCAAATTGCAGGACGCACTTGGTACTATAAAAACAGCCCGACTTGGCACTGGTGCCACCTTGGGTCTGGGAACCATCCTGCGTATCGATCTTTTTAATGAGACAGCCGGCCACTCCCAGCCATATGCCCCCAAACACAACCCACGGCCCTTTTCTCTGGCAAACAAAACTCAACTGCACCGCTTCTGGATGGCAGATTGCAGGAGCCACTTGGTGCTATCAAACCAGCCCGACTTGGCACTGGTGCCACCTTGGGTCTGGGAACCATCCAGCCTATCGTGGATTTTAAGGAGCCAGCCGGCTACTCCCAGCCACAGGCCCCCAACAAAAACCACGGCCCTTTTTCCTGGCAAACAAAACTTAGCTGCCTCACTTATGGATGGCAGATTGCAGGAGCCACTTGGTACTATCAAACCAGCCCGACTTGGCACTGGTGCCACCTTGGGTCTGGGAACCATCCTGCGTATCGTGGATTCTAAGGAGCCAGCCGGCCACTCCCAGCCACAGGTCCCCAAACAAAATCAACGGCGCTGTTCCCTGGAAAACAAAACACGTCTGCCAACATTTTGATGGAGTTTGCAGGAGCCACTTGGTACTATCAAACCAGCCCGACTTGGCACTGGTGCCACCTTGGGTCTGGGAAACATCCTGCGTATCGTGGATTCTAAGGAGCCAGCCGGCCACTCCTAGCCACAGGCCCCCAGACAAAAACCTAGGCCTATTTCTCTGGCAAACAAAAGTAAGCTGCCCCGCTTCTGGATGGCAGATTGCAGGAGACACTTGGGACTATCAAACCAGCCCAACTTGGCACTGGTGCCACCTTGGATCTGGGAACCATGCTGTGTATCGTGGATATTCAGGGGCCAGCCGGCCACTCTCAGCCATATGTCCCCAAACAGAAACCTCGGCCCGTTTCTCTGGCAAACAAAACTCAACTGCCCCTCTTCTGGATGGCAAATTGCAGGATGAACTTGATACTAAAACCGCAGGCCGACTTGGTAGTGGTGACACCTTGGGCCTGGGAACCATCATGCGTATCGAGCATTTTAAGGAGCCAGCCGGCCACTCCCAGCAATATGCCCCCAAAAACAATCCACGGAATTTTTCTCTGGCAAACAAAAATCAGCTGCCCCGCTTCTGGATGGCAGATTGCAGGAGCCACTTTGCACCATCAAACCAGCCCGACTTGGCACTGGTGCCACCTTGCATCTGGGAACCATGCTGCCTAGCGTGGATTTTCAGGAGCCAGCCGGCCACTCTCAGCCATAGGCCCCCATACAAAACCCACGGCCCGTTTCCCTGGCAAACAAAATTAAGCTGCCCCGCTTCTGGATGGCAGATTGCAGGACGCACTTGGTAGTATCAAACCAGCCCGACTTGGCACTGGTGCCACCTTGGGTCTGGGAACCATGCTGCGTATCATGGATTTTCAGGAGCCAGCCGTCCACTGCCAGCCACAGGCCCCGAAACACAAACAACAGCCTTTTTCTCTGGCAAACAAAATTCAGCTGCCCCGCTTCTGGATGGCAGATTGCAGGAACCACTTGGTACTAACAAACCAGCCCGACTTGGCACTGGTGCCACCTTGGGTCTGGGAACCATCCTGCGTATCGTGGATTCTAAGGAGCCAGCTGGCCACTCCCAGCCACAGGCCCCAAAACACAAACAACGGTGCTTTTCCCTGGAAAACAAAACTCGCCTGCCAAACATTTGATGGCAGATTGCAGGAGCCACTTGGTACTATCAAACCAGCCCAACTTGGCACTGGTGCCACCATGGGTCTGGTCACCATCCTGCCTATCGTAGCTTTTCAGGTGCCAGCCAGCCACCCCCAGCC
This sequence comes from Melospiza melodia melodia, assembly GCF_035770615.1. Classification (NCBI taxonomy): domain Eukaryota; kingdom Metazoa; phylum Chordata; class Aves; order Passeriformes; family Passerellidae; genus Melospiza; species Melospiza melodia. The sequence goes on from NC_086197.1 coordinate 42,180,303, forward strand.
AGAGGCCCCTAGACAAATATTTCGGCCCGTTTCCCTGGCAAACAAAAGTAAGCTACCCCGCTTCTGGATGGCAGATTGCAGGAGCCACTTTGCACCATCAAACCAGCCCAACTTGGCACTGGTGCCACCTCTGGTCTGGGAACCATCCTGCGTATCGTGGGTTCTAAGGAGCCAGCTGGCCACGCCCAGCCACAGGCCCCCAAACACAAACAACGGCGCTTTTCCCTGGAAAACAAAACTCGCCTGCCAACTTTTTGATGGCAGATTGCCGGAGCCACTTGGTACTATCAAACCAGCCCAACTTGGCACTGGTGCCACCATGGGTCTGGTCACCATCCTGCCTATCGTAGCTTTTCAGGAGCCAGCCGGTCACTCCCAGCCATAGGCCCCCAGACACAAACCTCGGCCCGTTTCCCTGGCAAACAAAAGTAAGCTGCCCCGCTTCGGCATGGCAGATTGCAGGAGCTATTTAGTACTATCAAACCAGCCCGACTTGGCACTGGTGACACCTCTGGTCTGGGAACCATCCTGCCTATCGTGGATTTTCAGGGGCCAGCCGGCCACTCTCAGCCATATGCCCCCAAAAACAAACCACGGCCCTTTTCTCTGGCAAACAAAACTCAAATGCCCCTCTTCTGGATGGCAAATTTTAGGACGCACTTTGTACTACGAAAACCGCCCGACGTGGCACTGGTGCCACCTTGTGTCAGGGAACCATCCTGCATATCGAGCTTTTTAAGGAGCCAGCCGGCCAGGCCCAGCCATATACCCCCAAAAACAAACCACGGACCATTTCTCATGGAAACAAAAATCCGCTGCCCCGCGTCTGGATGGCAGATTGCAGGAGCCACTTTGCACCATCAAACCGGCCCGACTTGGCACTGGTGCCACCTTGGGTCTGGGAACAATCCTGCATATCGTGGATTCTAAGGAGCCAGCCGGCCACTCCCAGCCACAGGCCCCCAAACACAAACAACGGCGCTTTTCCCTGGAAAACAAAACTCGCCTGCCAGCTTTTTGATGGCAGATTGCAGGAGCCACTTGGTACTATCAAATCATCCCAACTTGGCACTGGTGCCACTATGGGTCTGGGAACCATCCTGCCTATTGTAGCATTTCAGGAGCCAGCCGGTCACTCCCAGCCATAGGCCCCCAGACACAAACCTCGGACCGTTTCCCTGGCAAACAAAATTAAGCTGCCCCAATTCTGGATGGCAGATTGCAGGAACCACTTGGTAGTGTCAAACCAGCCCGACTTGGCACTGGTGCCACCTTGGGTCTGGGAACCATCCTGCGTATCGTGGATTCTAAGCAGCCACCCGGCCACTCTGAGCCACAGGCGCCCAAACAAAAACAACGGCGCTTTTCCCTGGAAAACAAAACTCGCCTGCCAAATTTTTGATGGCAGATTGCAGGAGCCACTTGGTACTATCAAACCAGCCCAACTTGGTACTGGTGCCACCATGGGTCTGGTCACCATCCTGCCTATCGTAGCTTTTCAGGAGCCAGCCGGTCACTCCCAGCCATAGGCCCCCAGACAAATATTTCGGCCCGTTTCCCTGGCAAACAAAAGTAAGCTGCCCCGCTTCTGGATGGCAGATTACAGCAGCCACATGGTACTATCAAACCAGGCCAACATGGCACTGGTGCCACCTTGGCTCTGGGAACCATCCTGCCTATCGTGGATTTTCAGGGGCCAGCCGGCCACTCTCAGCCATATGCCCCCAAACACATACCACGGCCCTTTGCTCTGGCAAACAAAACTCAACTGCCCCTCTTCTGGATGGCAAATTGCAGGACGCACTTGGTACTACGAAAACAGCCCGACTTGGCAGTGATGCCACCTTGGGTCAGGGAACAATCCTGCGTATCGATCTTTTTAAGGAGCCAGCCGGCCACGTCCAGCCATATACCCCCAAAAAAAAAACCACGGAACTTTTCTCCAGCAAACAAAAATCCGCTGCCCCGCGTCTGAATGGCAGATTTCAGGAGCTATTTAGTATTATCAAACCAGCCCGACTTGGCACTGGTGCCACCATGAGTCTGGTAACCATCCTGCCTATCGTAGCTTTTCAGTAGCCAGCCGGTCACTCCCAGCCATAGGCCCCCAGACACAAACCTCGGCCCGTTTCCCTGGGAAACCAAAGTAAGCTGACCCGCTTCTGGATGGCAGATTGCAGGAGCCACTTGGTACTATCAAACCAGCCCAACTTGGCACTGGTGCCACCTTGGCTCTGGGAACCATCCTGCGTATCCTGGGTTCAAAGGAGGCAGCCGGCCACTCCCAGCCACATGCCTCTAAACAAGAACAACGGCGCTTTTCCCTGGAAAACAAAAGTCGCCTGACAGCTTTTTGATGGCAGATTGCAGGAGCCACTTGGTACTATCAAACCAGCCCAACTTGGCACTGGTGCCACCATGGGTCTGGTCACCATCCTGCCTATCGTAGCTTTTCAGGAGCCAGCCGCTCACTCCCAGCCATAGGCCCCCAGACAAATATCTCGGCCCGTTTCCCTGGCAAACAAAAGTAAGCAGCCCCGCTTCTGGATGGCAGATTGCAGGACGCACTTGGTAGTATCAAACCAGGCCAACATGGCACTGGTGCCACCTCTGGTCTGGGACCCATCCTGCGTATCGTGGATTCTAAGGAGACAGCTGGCCACTCCCAGCCACTGGCCCCCAAACACAAACAACGGTGCTTTTCCCTGGAAAACAAAACTCGCCTGCCAACTTTTTGATGGCAGATTGCAGGAGCCACTTGGTACTATCAAACCACCCCAACTTGGCAACAAGTGGTTCCTGCAATCTGACATCCAGAAGCGGGGCAGCTTACTTTTGTTTGCCAGGGAAATGGACCGTTGTTTGTGTTTGGAGGCGTATGGCTGGGAGTGGCCGACTGGCTCCTTAAAATCCACGATACGCAGCATGGTTCCCAGACCAGAGGTGGCACCAGTGCCAAGTCGGGCTGGTTTGATAGTACAAAGTGGCTCCTGCAATCTGCCATCCAGAAGCGGGGCAGCTTACTTTTGTTTGCCAGGGAAACGGGCCGGGCTTTCTGTCTCGGGGCCTATGGCTGGGAGTGACCGGCTGGCTCCTGAAAAGCTACGATAGGCAGGATGGTGACCAGACCCATGGTGGCACCAGTGCCAAGTTGGGCTGGTTTGATAGTACCAAGTGGCTCCTGCAATCTGCCATCAAAAAGTTGGCAGGCGAGTTTTGTTTTCCAGGGAAAAGCGCCATTGTTTGTGTTTGGGGACCTGTGGTTGGGAGTGCCCGGCTGGCTCCTTAGAAACCACGATACGCAGCATGGTTACCAGACAAGAGGTGCCACCAGTGCCAAGTTGTGCTGGTTTGATACTGCCAAGTGGTTCCTGCAATCTGCCATCCAGAAACGGGGCAGCTTACTTTTGTTTGCCACGGAAACGGGCCGTTGTTTGTGTTTGGGGGCCTGTGGCTGGGAGTGGCCGACTGGCTCCTTAGAATCCACGATACGCAGGATGGGTCCCAGACCAGAGGTGGCACCAGCGCCAAGACGGGCTAGTTTGATGGTGCAAAGTGGCTCCTGCAATCTGCCATCCAGAAGCGGGGTAGCTTACTTTTGTTTGCCAGGGAAACGGGCCGAGGTATTTGTCTGGGGGCCTATGGCGGGGAGTGACCGGCTGGCTCCTGAAAAGCTAAGATAGGCAGGATGGTGACCAGACCCATGGTGGCACCAGTGCCAAGTTGGGATGATTTGATAAAACCAAGTGGCTCCTGCAATCTGCCATCAAAAAGTTGGCAGGAGAGTTTTGTTTTCCAGGGAAAAGCGCCGTTGTTTGTGTTTGGGGGCCTGTGGCTGGGAGTGGCCTGCTGGCTCCTTAGAATCCACGATACGCAGCATGGTATCCAGACCCAAGGTGGCACCAGTGCCAAGTCGGGCTGGTTTGTTAGTACCAAGTGGTTCCTGCAATCTGCCATCCAGAAGCAGGGCAGCTTACTTTTGTTTGCCAGGGAAACGGGCCGAGGTTTTTGTCTGGGGGCCTATGGCTGGGAGTGACCGGCTGGCTCCTGAAAAGCTACGATAGGCAGGATGGTGACCAGACCCATGGTGGCACCAGTGCCAAGTTGGGCTGATTTGATAGTACCAAGTGGCTCCTGCAATCTGCCGTCAAAATTTGGCAGGCGAGTTTTTATTTTCCAGGGAAAAGCGCCGTTGTTTGTGTTTGGGGGCCTGTGGCTGGGAGTGGCCGGCTGGCTGCTTAGAATCCACGATACGCAGGATGGTTCCCAGACCCAAGGTGGCACCAGTGCCAAGTCGGGCTGGTTTGATGGTGCAAAGTGGCTCCTGCAATCTGCCATCCAGAAGCGGGGCAGCTTACTTTTGTTTGCCAGGGAAACGGGCCGAGCTTTGTGTCAGGGGGCCTATGGCTGGGAGTGACCGGCTGGCTCCTGAAAAGCTACGATAGGCAGGATGGTGACCAGACCCATGGTGGCACCAGTGCCATGTTCGGCTGATTTCATAGTACCAAGTGGCTCCTGCAATCTGCCATCAAAAAGTTGGCAGGCGAGTTTTGTTTTCCAGGGAAAAGCGCCGTTGTTTTTGTCTGCGGGCCTGTGGCTGGAGTGGCCAGCTGGTTCCTTAGAATCCACGATACGCAGCATGGTTCCCAGACCCAAGGTGGCACCAGTGCCAAGTTGGGCTGGTTTGATAGTACCAAGTGGTTCCTGCAATCTGCCATCAAAAAGTTGGCAGGCGAGTTTTGTTTTCCAGGGAAAAGCGTCGTTGTTTGTGTTTGGGGGCCTGTGGATGGGAGTGGCCGGCTGGCTCCTTAGAATCCACGATACGCAGGATGGTTCCCAGACCCAAGGTGGCACCAGTCCCAAGTTGGGCTGGTTTGATAGTACCAAGTGTTTCCTGCAATCTGCCATCCAGAAGCGGGGCAGCTTACTTTTGTTTGCCAGGGAAACGGGCCGAGGTATTTGTCTGGGGGCCTATGGCTGGGAGTGACCGGCTGGCTCCTGAAAGGCTACGATAGGCAGGATTGTGACCAGACCCATGGTGGCACCAGTGCCAAGTTGGGCTGGTTTGATAGTACCAAGTGGCTCCTGCAATCTGCCATCAAAAAGTTGGCAGGCGAGTTTGTTATCCAGGGAAAAGCGCCGTTGTTTTTGTTTGGGGGCCTGTGGCTGGGAGTGGCCGGATGGCTAATTAGAATCCACGATACGCAGCATGGTTCCCAGACCTGAGGTGGCACCAGTGCCAAGTTGGGCTGGTTTGATACTACCAAGTGCGTCCTGCAATCTGCCATCCAGAAGCGGGGCAGCTTACTTTTGTTTGCCAGGGAAACGGGCCGAGGTTTTGTCTGGGGGCCTATGGCAGGGAGTGACCGGCTGGCTCCTGAGAAACTACGATAGGCAGGATGGTGACCAGACCCATGGTGGCACCAGTGCCAAGTTGGGCTGGTTTGATAGTACCAAGTGGCTCCTGCAATCTGCCATCAAAATGTTGGCAGGCGAGTTTTGTTTTCCAGGGAAAAGCGCCGTTGTTTGTGTTTGGGGGCCTGTGGCTGGGAGTGGACGGATGGCTCCTTAGAATCCAAAATACGCAGGATGGTTCCCAGACCTGAGGTGGCACCAGTGCCAAGTTGGGCTGGTTTGATTGTAGCAAATGGTTCCTGCAATCTACCATCCAGAAGCGGGGCAGCTTACTTTTGTTTGCCAGGGAAACGGGCCGAGCTTTGTGTCTGGGGGCCTATGGCTGGGAGTGACCGGCTGGCTCCTGAAAAGCTACGATAGGCAGGATGGTGACCAGACCCATGGTGGCACCAGTGCCATGTTCGGCTGATTTCATAGTACCAAGTGGCTCCTGCAATCTGCCATCAAAAAGTTGGCAGGCGAGTTTTGTTTTCCAGGGAAAAGCGCCGTTGTTTGTGTCTGCGGGCCTGTGGCTGGAGTGGCCGGCTGGCTCCTTAGAATCCACAATACGCAGCATGGTTCCCAGACCCAAGGTGGCACCAGTGCCAAGTTGGGCTGGTTTGATAGTACCAAGTGGTTCCTGCAATCTGCCATCAAAAAGTTGTCAGGCGAGTTTTGTTTTCCAGGGAAAATCGCCGTTGTTTTTGTTTGGGGGCCTGTGGCTGGGAGTGGCCGGCTGGCTCCTTAGGATCCACGATACCCAGGATGGTACCCAGACCAGAGGTGGTACCAGTACCAAGTCGGGCTGGTTTGATAATAACAAGTGGATCCTGCAATCTGCCATCCAGAAGCGGGGCAGCTTACTTTTGTTTGCCAGGGAAACCATCCGAGCTTTGTGTCTGGGGGCCTATGGCTGGGAGTGACCGGCTGGCTCCTGAAAAGCTACGATAGGCAGGATGGTGACCAGACCCATGGTGGCACCAGTGCCAAGTTGGGCTGGTTTGATAGTACCAAGTGGCTCCTGCAATCTGCCATCAAAATGTTGGCAGGCGAGTTTTGTTTTCCAGTGAAACGCGCCGTTGTGTGTGTTTTGGGGCCTGTGGCTGGGAGTGGCCAGCTGGCTCCTTAGAATCCACGATACGCAGGATGGTTCCCAGACCCAAGGTGGCACCAGTGCCAAGTCGGGCTGGTTTGTTAGTACCAAGTGGTTCCTGCAATCTGCCATCCAGAAGCGGGGCAGCTGAATTTTGTTTGCCAGAGAAAAAGGCTGTTGTTTGTGTTTCGGGGCCTGTGGCTGGCAGTGGACGGCTGGCTCCTGAAAATCCATGATACGCAGCATGGTTCCCAGACCCAAGGTGGCACCAGTGCCAAGTCGGGCTGGTTTCATAGTACCCAGTGGCTCCTGCAATCTGCCATCCAGAAGAGGGGCAGTTGAATTTTGTTTTCCAGAGAAAAGGGCCGTGGTTTGTGTTTGGGGCCTATGGCTGAGAGTGACCGGCTGGCTCCTGAAAAGCTACGATAGGCAGGATGGTGACCAGACCGATGGTGGCACCAGTGCCAAGTCGGGCTGGTTTGATAATACTAAATAGCTCCTGCAATCTGCCATCCAGATGCGGGGCAGCGGATTTTTGCTTGCTGGAGAAAAGTTCCGTGGGTTTTTTTTGGGGGTATATGGCTGGACGTTGCCGGCTGACTCCTTAAAAACATCGATACGCAGGATGGTTCCCTGACCCAAGGTGGCATCACTGCCAAGTCGGGCTGTTTTCGTAGTACCAAGTGGCTCCTGCAATTTGCCATCCAGAAGAGGGGCAGTTGAGTTTTGTTTACCAGAGAAAAGGGCCGTGGTTTGTGTTTTGGGGCATATGGCTGAGAGTGGCCGGCTGGCGCCTGAAAATCCACGATAGGCAGGATGGTTCCCAGAGCCAAGGTGGCACCAGTGCCATGTTGGCCTGGTTTGATAGTACCATGTGGCTCCTGCAATCTGCCATCCAGAAGCGGGGCAGCTTACTTTTGTTTGCCAGGGAAACGGGCCGAGGTATTTGTCTGGGGGCCTATGGCTGGGAGTGACCGCCTGGCTCCTGAAAAGCTACGATAGGCAGGATGGTGACCAGACCCATGGTGGCACCAGTGCCAAGTTGGGCTGGTTTGATAGTACCAAGTGGCTCCTGCAATCTGCCATCAAAATCTTGGCAGGCGAGTTTTGTTTTCCAGGGTAACGCGCCGTTGTTTTTGTTTAGAGGCCTGTGGCTGGGAGTGTCCGCCTGTCCTCTTAGAATCTACTTTACGCAGCATGGTTCCCAGAGCCAAGGTGGCACCAGTGCCAAGTTGGGCTGGTTTGATAGTAGCAAGTGGTTCCTGCAATCTGCCATCCAGAAGAGGGGCAGCTTACTTTTGTTTGCCAGCGAAACGGGCCGAGGTATTTCTCTGGGGGCCTATGGCAGGGAGTGACCGGCCGGCTCCTGAAAAGCTAAGATAGGCAGGATGTTTACCAGACCCATGATGGCACCTGTGCCAAGTCGGGCTAATTTGATACTACAAAGTGGCTCCTGCAATCTGCCATCCAGAATCGGGGGTGCTTACTTTTGTTTTCCAGGGAAACAGGCCGAGGTTTGTGACTGGGGGTTTATGGCTGGGAGTGACCGGCTGGCTCCTGAAAAGCTACGATAGGCAGGATGGTGACCAGACCCATGGTGGCACCAGTGCCAAGTTGGGCTGGTTTGATAGTACCAAGTGGCTCCTGCAATCTGTCATCAAAATGTTGGCAGGCGAGTTTTGTTTTCCAGGGAAAAGCGCCGTTGTTTGTGTTTGGGCGCCTGTGGCACGGAGTGGCCGGGTGGCTGCTTAGAATCCACGATACGCAGGATGGTTCCCAGACCCAAGGTGGCACCAGTGCCAAGTCGGGCTGTTTTGACACTACCAAGTGGCTCCTGCAATCTGCCATCCAGAATCGGGGCAGCTTAATTTTGTTTGCCAGGGAAACGGGCCGAGGTTTGTGATGGGGGCCTATGGCTGGGAGTGACCGGCTGGCTCCTGAAATGGTACAATTGGCAGGATGGTTCCCAGACCCATAGTGGCACCAGTGCCAAGTTGGGATGATTTGATAGTACCAAGTGGCTCCTGCAATCTGCCATCAAAAAGCTGGCAGGCGAGTTTTGTTTTCCAGGGAAAAGCGCCGTTGTTTGTATTTGGGGGCCTGTGGCTGGGAGTGGCCGCCTGGCGCCTTAGAATCTACGTTACGCAGCATGGTTCCCAGACCCAAAGTGGCACCAGTGTCAAGTTGGGCTGGTTTGATAGTACCAAGTGGCTCCTGCAATCTGCCATCCAGAAGCGGGGTAGCTTACTTTTGTTTGCCAGGAAACGGGCAGAGCTTTCTGTCTGGGGGCCTATGGTTGGGAGTAACCGGCTGGCTCCTGAAAAGCTACGATAGGCAGGATGGTTCCCAGATCCAAGATGGCACCAGTGCCAAGTCGGGGTGGTTTGATGGTGCAACGTGGCTCCTGCAATCTGCCATCCTGACGCGGGGCAGCGGATTTTTGTTTCCAAGAGAAATGGTCCGTGGTTTGTTTTTGGGGCTATATGGCTGGGCGTGGCCTGCTGGCTCCTTAAAAAGCTACGATAGGCAGGATGGTTCCCTGACCCAAGGTGGCACCAGTGCCAAGTCGGGCGGTTTTCGTAGTACAAAGTGCGTCCTAAAATTTGCCATCCAGAAGAGGGGCAGTTGAGTTTTGTTTACCAGAGAAAAGGGCCGTGGTTTGTTTTTGGGGGCATATGGCTGATAGTGGCCGTCTGGCGCCTGAAAATCCACGATAGGCAGGATGGTTCCCAGACCAGAGGTGGCACCAGTGCCAAGTCGGGCTGGTTTGATAGTACTAAATAGCACCTGCAATCTGCCATGCAGAAGCGGGGCAGCTTACTTTTGTTTGCCAGGGAAACGGGCCGAGGTTTGTGTCTGGGGGCCTATGGCTGGGAGTGACCGCCTGGCTCCTGAAAAGCTACGATAGGCAGGATGGTTACCAGACCCATGGTGGCACCAGTGCCAAGTTGGGCTGGTTTGATAGTACCAAGTGGCTCCTGCAATCTGCCATCAAAAAGTTGTCAGGCGAGTTTTGTTTTCCAGGGAAAAGCGCCGTTGTTTGTGTTTGGGGGACTGTTGGTGGGAGTGGCCGGCTGGCTCCTTAGAACACACGATACGCAGGATGGTTCCCAGACCCAAGGTGGCACCAGTGCCACGTCGGGCTGGTTTGATGGTGAAAAGTGGCTCCTGCAATCTGCCATCCTGAAGCGGGGTAGCTTACTTTTGTGTGCCAGGGAAACGGGCCGAGGTTTATGACTGGGGGCCTAGGGCTAGGAGTGACCGGCTGGCTCCTGAAAAGCAACAATAGGCAGGATGGTTCCCAGACCCAAGGTGGCACCAGTGCCAAGTTGGGCTGGTTTGATGGTACCAACTGGCTCCTGCAATCTGCCATCTAAAAGTTGTCAGGCGAGTTTTGTTTTCCAGGGAAAAGCGCCGTTGATTTTGTTTGGAGGCCTGTGGCTGGCAGTGGCTGCCTGTCGTCTTAGAATCCGGGTTACGCAGCATGGTTCCCAGAGCCAAGGTGGCACCAGTGCCAAGTTGGGCTGGTTTGATGGTGCAAAGTGGCTCCTGCAATCTGCCATCCAGAAGTGCGGTAGCTTACTTTTGTGTGCCAGGGAAACAGGCCGAGGTTTGTGTCTGGGGGCCTATGGCTGGGAGTGACCGGCTGGCTCCTGAAAAGCTACGATAGGCAGGATGGTGACCAGACCCATGGTGGCACCAGTGCCAAGTTGGGCTGGTTTGATAGTACCAAGTGGCTCCTGCAATCTGCCATCAAAAAGTTGGCAGGCGAGTTTTGTTTTCCAGGGAAAAGCGCCGTTGTGTGTGTTTTGGGGCCTGTGGCTGGGAGTGGCCAGCTGGCTCCTTAGAATCCACGATACGCAGGATGGTTCCCAGACCCAAGGTGGCACCAGTGCCAAGTCGGGCTGGTTTGTTAGTACCAAGTGGTTCCTGCAATCTGCCATCCAGAAGCGGGGCAGCTGAATTTTGTTTGCCAGAGAAAAAGGCTGTTGTTTGTGTTTCGGGGCCTGTGGCTGGCAGTGGACGGCTGGCTCCTGAAAATCCATGATACGCAGCATGGTTCCCAGACCCAAGGTGGCACCAGTGCCAAGTAGGGCTGGTTTCATAGTACCCAGTGGCTCCTGCAATCTGCCATCCAGAAGAGGGGCAGTTGAGTTTTGTTTTCCAGAGAAAAGGGCCGTGGTTTGTGTTTGGGGCCTATGGCTGAGAGTGACCGGCTGGCTCCTGAAAAGCTACGATAGGCAGGATGGTGACCAGACCCATGGTGGCACCAGTGCCAAGTCGGGCTGGTTTGATAATAATAAATAGCTCCTGCAATCTGCCATCCAGACGCGGGGCAGCGGATTTTTGCTTGCTGGAGAAAAGTTCCGTGGGTTTTTTTTGGGGGTATATGGCTGGACGTTGCCGGCTGACTCCTTAAAAACATCGATACGCAGGATGGTTCCCTGACCCAAGGTGGCATCACTGCCAAGTCGGGCTGTTTTCGTAGTACCAAGTGGCTCCTGCAATTTGCCATCCAGAAGAGGGGCAGTTGAGTTTTGTTTACCAGAGAAAAGGGCCGTGGTTTGTGTTTTGGGGCATATGGCTGAGAGTGGCCGGCTGGCGCCTGAAAATCCACGATAGGCAGGATGGTTCCCAGAGCCAAGGTGGCACCAGTGCCATGTTGGCCTGGTTTGATAGTACCATGTGGCTCCTGCAATCTGCCATCCAGAAGCGGGGCAGCTTACTTTTGTTTGCCAGGGAAACGGGCCGAGGTATTTGTCTGGGGGCCTATGGCTGGGAGTGACCGCCTGGCTCCTGAAAAGCTACGATAGGCAGGATGGTGACCAGACCCATGGTGGCACCAGTGCCAAGTTGGGCTGGTTTGATAGTACCAAGTGGCTCCTGCAATCTGCCATCCAGAAGCGGGGTAGCTTACTTTTGTTTGCCAGGGAAACGGGCAGAGCTTTCTGTCTGGGGGCCTATGGTTGGGAGTAACCGGCTGGCTCCTGAAAAGCTACGATAGGCAGGATGGTTCCCAGATCCAAGATGGCACCAGTGCCAAGTCGGGGTGGTTTGATGGTGCAAAGTGGCTCCTGCAATCTGCCATCCTGACGTGGGGCAGCGGATTTTTGTTTCCAAGAGAAATGGTCCGTGGTTTGTTTTTGGGGCTATATGGCTGGGCGTGGCCTGCTGGCTCCTTAAAAAGCTACGATAGGCAGGATGGTTCCCTGACCCAAGGTGGCACCAGTGCCAAGTCGGGCGGTATTCGTAGTACAAAGTGCGTCCTAAAATTTGCCATCCAGAAGAGGGGCAGTTGAGTTTTGTTTACCAGAGAAAAGGGCCGTGGTTTGTTTTTGGGGGCATATGGCTGATAGTGGCCGTCTGGCGCCTGAAAATCCACGATAGGCAGGATGGTTCCCAGACCAGAGGTGGCACCAGTGCCAAGTCGGGCTGGTTTGATAGTACTAAATAGCACCTGCAATCTGCCATGCAGAAGCGGGGCAGCTTACTTTTGTTTGCCAGGGAAACGGGCCGAGGTTTGTGTCTGGGGGCCTATGGCTGGGAGTGACCGCCTGGCTCCTGAAAAGCTACGATAGGCAGGATGGTTACCAGACCCATGGTGGCACCAGTGCCAAGTTGGGCTGGTTTGATAGTACCAAGTGGCTCCTGCAATCTGCCATCAAAAAGTTGGCAGGCCAGTTTTGTTTTCCAGGGAAAAGCGCCGTTGTTTGTGTTTGGGGGACTGTGGCTGGCAGTGGACGGCTGGCTCCTTAGAACACACGATACGCAGGATGGTTCCCAGACCCAAGGTGGCACCAGTGCCACGTCGGGCTGGTTTGATGGTGAAAAGTGGCTCCTGCAATCTGCCATCCTGAAGCGGGGTAGCTTACATTTGTGTGCCAGGGAAACGGGCCGAGGTTTATGACTGGGGGCCTAGGGCTAGAAGTGACCGGCTGGCTCCTGAAGAGCAACAATAGGCAGGATGGTTCCCAGACCCAAGGTGGCACCAGTGCCAAGTTGGGCTGGTTTGATGGTACCAACTGGCTCCTGCAATCTGCCATCTAAAAGTTGTCAGGCGAGTTTTGTTTTCCAGGGAAAAGCGCCGTTGATTTTGTTTGGAGGCCTGTGGCTGGCAGTGGCTGCCTGTCGTCTTAGAATCCGGGTTACGCAGCATGGTTCCCAGAGCCAAGGTGGCACCAGTGTCAAGTTGGGCTGGTTTGATAGTACCAAGTGGCTCCTGCAATCTGCCATCCAGAAGCGGGGCAGCTTACTTTTGTTTGCCAGGGAAACGGGCCGAGGTATTTGTCTGGGGACCTATGGCTGGGAGTGACCGGCTGGCTCCTGAAAAGCTACGATAGGCAGGATGGTTCCCTGACCCAAGGTGGCACCAGTGCCAAGTCGGGCGGTTTTCGTAGTACAAAGTGCGTCCTAAAATTTGCCAACCAGAAGAGGGGCAGTTGAGTTTTGTTTACCAGAGAAAAGGGCCGTGGTTTGTTTTTGGGGGCATATGGCTGATAGTGGCCGTCTGGCCCCTGAAAATCCACGATAGGCAGGATGGTTCCCAGACCAGAGGTGGGACCAGTGCCAAGTCGGGCTGGTTTGATAGTACTAAATAGCACCTGCAATCTGCCATGCAGAAGCGGGGCAGCTTATTTTGTTTGCCAGGGAAACGGGCCGAGGTTTGTGTCTGGGGGCCTATGGCTGGGAGTGACCGCCTGGCTCCTGAAAAGCTACGATAGGCAGGATGGTTACCAGACCCATGGTGGCACCAGTGCCAAGTTGGGCTGGTTTGATAGTACCAAGTGGCTCCTGCAATCTGCCATCAAAAAGTTGGCAGGCCAGTTTTGTTTTCCAGGGAAAAGCGCCGTTGTTTGTGTTTGGGGGACTGTGGCTGGGAGTGGCCGGCTGGCTCCTTAGAACACACGATACGCAGGATGGTTCCCAGACCCAAGGTGGCACCAGTGCCACGTCGGGCTGATTTGATGGTGAAAAGTGGCTCCTGCAATCTGCCATCCTGAAGCGGGGTAGCTTACATTTGTGTGCCAGGGAAACGGGCCGAGGTTTATGACTGGGGGCCTAGGGCTAGAAGTGACCGCCTGGCTCCTGAAAAGCAACAATAGGCAGGATGGTTCCCAGACCCAAGGTGGCACCAGTGCCAAGTTGGGCTGGTTTGATGGTACCAACTGGCTCCTGCAATCTGCCATCTAAAAGTTGTCAGGCGAGTTTTGTTTTCCAGGGAAAAGCGCCGTTGATTTTGTTTGGAGGCCTGTGGCTGGCAGTGGCTGCCTGTCGTCTTAGAATCCGGGTTACGCAGCATGGTTCCCAGAGCCAAGGTGGCACCAGTGTCAAGTTGGGCTGGTTTGATTGTACCAAGTGGCTCCTGCAATCTGCCATCCAGAAGCGGGGCAGCTTACTTTTGTTTGCCAGGGAAACGGGCGGAGGTATTTTTCTGGGGACCTATGGCTGGGAGTGACCGGCTGGCTCCTGAAAAGCTACGATAGGCAGGATGGTGACCAGACCCATGGTGGCACCAGTGCCAAGTTGGGCTGGTTTGATAGTACCAAGTGGCTCCTGCAATTTGCCATCAAAAAGTTGGCAGGTCAGTTTTGTTTTCCAGGGAAAAGCGCCGTTGTTTCTGTTTGGGGGACTGTGGCTGGGAGTGGCCGGCTGGCTCCTTAGAACACAGGATACGCAGGATGGTTCCCAGACCCAAGGTGGCACCAGTGCCAAGTCGGGCTGGTTTGATAGCACTAAGTGGCTCCTGCAATCTGCCATCCAGAAGCGGGGCAGCTTACTTTTGTTTGCCAGGGAAACGGACCGAGGTTTTTTTCTGGGGGCCTATGCCTGGGAGTGACCGGCTGGCTCCTGAAAAGCTACGATAGGCAGGATGGTGACCAGACCCATGGTGGCACCAGTGCCAAGTTGGGCTGGTTTGATAGTACCAAGTGGCTCCTGCAATCTGCCATCAAAATGTTGGCAGGCGAGTTTTGTTTTCCAGGGAAAAGCGCCGTTGTGTGTATTTTGGGGCCTGTGGCTGGGAGTGGCCAGCTGGCTCCTTAGAATCCACGATACGCAGGATGGTTCCCAGACCCAAGGTGGCACCAGTGCCAAGTCGGGCTGGTTTGTTAGTACTAAGTGGTTCCTGCAATCTGCCATCCAGAAGCGGGGCAGCTGAATTTTGTTTGCCAGAGAAAAAGGCTGTTGTTTGTGTTTCGGGGCCTGTGGCTGGCAGTGGACGGCTGGCTCCTGAAAATCCATGATACGCAGCATGGTTCCCAGACCCAAGGTGGCACCAGTGCCAAGTAGGGCTAGTTTCATAGTACCCAGTGGCTCCTGCAATCTGCCATCCAGAAGAGGGGCAGTTGAGTTTTGTTTTCCAGAGAAAAGGGCCGTGGTTTGTGTTTGCGGCCTATGGCTGAGAGTGACCGGCTGGCCCCTGAAAATCCACGATAGGAAGGATGGTTCCCAGATCCAAGGTGGCAGCAGTGCCAAGTTGTGCTGGTGTGATAGTCCCAAGTGGCTCCTGCAATCTGCCATCCAGAAGTGGGGCAGCTGAATTTTGTTTGCCAGAGAAAAAGGCTGTGGTTTTTGTTTGGGGGCCTATGGCTGGGAGTGGCCGGCTGGCTCCTGAAAATCCATGATACGCAGCATGGTTCCCAGACCCAAGGTGGCACCAGTGCCAAGTGGGGCTGGTTTCACAGTGTCAAGTGCCTCCTGCAATCTCCCATCCAGAAGCGGGGCAGCTGAGTTTTGTTTGCCTGTGAAACGGGCCGTTGTTTTTGATTGGGGTCTGTGGCCGAGAATGTTCAGCTGGCTCCTGACAATCCACAATATGCAGGATGGTTCCCAGACCCAAGGTGGCACCAGTGCCAAGTCTTGCTGGTTTGATAGTACCAAGTGGCTCCTGCAATCTGCCATCCAGAAGCGGTGCAGCTGAGTTTTGTTTGCCAGAGGAAAGGGCCGTGGGTTGTGTTTGGGGGCATATGGCTGGGAGTGGCCGGCTGTCTCATTAAAAAGATCGATACGCAGGATGGTTCCCAGACCCAAGGTGGCACCAGTGCCAAGTCGGGCTGTTTTTATAGTACCAAGTGCGTCCTGCAATTTGCCATCCAGAAGAGGGGCAGTTGAGTTTTGTTTGCCAGAGAAAGCGCCGTTGTTTGTGTTTGGGGGCTTGTGGCTGTGAGTGGCCGACTGGCGCCTTAGAATCTGCGATACGCAGCATGGTTCCCAGACCCAAGGTGGCACCATTTCCAAGTTGGGCTGGTTTGATAGTACCAAGTGGCTCCTGCAATCTGCCATCCAGAAGCGGGGCAGCTTACTTTTGTTTGCCAGGGAAACGGGCCGAGGTTTGTGTTTGGGGGCCTATGGCTGGGAGTGACCGGCTGGCTCCTGGAAAGCTACAATAGGCAGGATGGTGACCAGACCCATGGTGGCACCAGTGCCAAGTTGGGCTGGTTTGATAGTACCAAGTTGCTCCTGCAATCTGCCATCAAAAAGTTGGCAGGCGAGTTTTGTTTTCCAGGGAAAAGCGCCGTTGTTTGTGTTTGGGGGCCTGTGGCTGGGAGTGGCCGGCTGGCTCCTTAGAATCCACGATACGCAGGATGGTTCCCAGACCCAAGGTGGCACCAGTGCCAAGTCGGGCTGGTTTGATACTACCAAGTGGTTCCTGCAATCTGCCATCCAGAAGCAGGGCAGCTTACTTTTGTTTGCCAGGGAAACGGGCCGTGGGTTTTGTTTGGGGGCATATAGCTGAGAGTGGCCCGCTGGCCCCTGAAAATCCACGCTAGGCAGCATGGTTCCCAGATGCAAGGTGGCACCAGTGCCAAGTCGGGCTGGTTTGATGGTGCAAAGTGGCTCCTGCAATCTGCCATCCAGAAGCGGGGCAGCTGATTTTTGTTTGCCAGAGAAAAATTCCGTGGATTGTTTTTGGGGGCATATTGCTGGGAGTGGCCGGCTGGCTCCTTAAAATGCTCGATACGCATGATGGTTCCCAGGCCCAAGGTGTCACCACTACCAAGTCGGCCTGCGGTTTTAGTATCAAGTTCATCCTGCAATTTGCCATCCAGAAGAGGGGCAGTTGAGTTTTGTTTGCCAGAGAAACGGGCCGAGGTCTCTGTTTGGGGACATATGGCTGAGAGTGGCCGGCTGGCCCCTGAATATCCACGATACACAACATGGTTCCCAGATCCAAGGTGGCACCAGTGCCAAGTTGGGCTGGTTTGATAGTCCCAAGTGTCTCCTGCAATCTGCCATCCAGAAGCGGGGCAGCTTACTTTTGTTTGCCAGAGAAATAGGCCTAGGTTTTTGTTTGGGGGCCTGTGGCTAGGAGTGGCCTGCTGGCGCCTAAGAATCCACGATACGCAGGATGTTTACCAGACCCATGGTGGCACCAGTGCCAAGTTGGGCTGGTTTGATAGTACCAAGTGGCTCCTGCAAACTCCATCAAAAAGTTGGCAGGCGTGTTTTGTTTTCCAGGGAACAGCGCCGTTGATTTTGATTGGGGTCTGTGGCCGAGAGTGTCCAGCTGGCTCC
This sequence comes from Melospiza melodia melodia, assembly GCF_035770615.1. Classification (NCBI taxonomy): domain Eukaryota; kingdom Metazoa; phylum Chordata; class Aves; order Passeriformes; family Passerellidae; genus Melospiza; species Melospiza melodia. Next base: position 42,197,305 of record NC_086197.1, read on the forward strand.
TGACAATCCACAATACGCAAGATGGTTCCCAGACCCATGGTGGCACCAGTGCCAAGTCGTGCTGCTTTGATAGTACCAAGTGCGTCCTGCAATTTGCCATCCAGAAGAGGGGCAGTTGAGTTTTGTTTGCCAGAGAAAAGCGCCGTTGTTTGTGTTTGGGGGCTTGTGGCTGTGAGTGGCCGACTGGCGCCTTAGAATCTGCGATACGCAGCATGGTTCCCAGACCCAAGGTGGCACCAGTGCCAAGTCGGGCTGGTTTGATAGTACCAAGTGGCTCCTGCAATCTGCCATCCAGAAGCGGGGCAGCTTACTTTTGTTTGCCAGGGAAACGGGCCGAGGTTTGTGACTGGGGGCCTATGGCTGGGAGTGACCGGCTGGCTCCTGAAAAGCTACGATAGGCAGGATGGTTACCAGACCCATGGTGGCACCAGTGCCAAGTTGGGCTGGTTTGATAGTACCAAGTTGCTCCTGCAATCTGCCATCAAAAAGTTGGCAGGCGAGTTTTGTTTTCCAGGGAAAAGCGCCGTTGTTTGTATTTGGGGGCCTGTGGCTGGGAGTGGCCGGCTGGCTCCTTAGAATCCACGATACGCAGGATGGTTCCCAGACCCAAGGTGGCACCAGTGCCAAGTCGGGCTGGTTTGATACTACCAAGTGGTTCCTGCAATCTGCCATCCAGAAGCAGGGCAGCTTACTTTTGTTTGCCAGGGAAACGGGCCGTGGGTTTTGTTTGGGGGCATATAGCTGAGAGTGGCCCGCTGGCCCCTGAAAATCCACGCTAGGCAGCATGGTTCCCAGATGCAAGGTGGCACCAGTGCCAAGTCGGGCTGGTTTGATGGTGCAAAGTGGCTCCTGCAATCTGCCATCCAGAAGCGGGGCAGCTGATTTTTGTTTGCCAGAGAAAAATTCCGTGGATTGTTTTTGGGGGCATATTGCTGGGAGTGGCCGGCTGGCTCCTTAAAATGCTCGATACGCATGATGGTTCCCAGGCCCAAGGTGTCACCACTACCAAGTCGGCCTGCGGTTTTAGTATCAAGTTCATCTTGCAATTTGCCATCCAGAAGAGGGGCAGTTGAGTTTTGTTTGCCAGAGAAACGGGCCGAGGTTTCTGTTTGAGGGCATATGGCTGAGAGTGGCCGGCTGGCCCCTGAAAATCCACGATACACAGCATGGTTCCCAGATCCAAGGTGGCACCAGTGCCAAGTTGGGCTGGTTTGATAGTCCCAAGTGTCTCCTGCAATCTGCCATCCAGAAGCGGGGCAGCTTACTTTTGTTTGCCAGAGAAATAGGCCTAGGTTTTTGTTTGGGGGCTAGTGGCTAGGAGTGGCCTGCTGGCGCCTAAGAATCCACGATACGCAGGATGTTTACCAGACCCATGGTGGCACCAGTGCCAAGTTGGGCTGGTTTGATAGTACCAAGTGGCTCCTGCAAACTCCATCAAAAAGTTGGCAGGCGTGTTTTGTTTTCCAGGGAACAGCGCCGTTGATTTTGTTTGGGGGCCTGTGGCTGGGAGTGGCCGGCTGGCTCCTTAGAATCCACGATACGCAGGATGGTTCCCAGACCCAAGGTGGCACCAGTGCCAAGTCGGGCTGGTTTGATTACACCAAGTGACTCCTGCAATCTGCCATCCAGAAGTGAGGCAGCTAAGTTTTGTTTGCGAGAAAAAAGGGCCGTGGTTTTTGTTGGGGGCCTGTGGCTGGGAGTAGCCGGCTGGCTCCTTAAAATCCACGATAGGCAGGATGGTTCCCAGACCCAAGGTGGCACCAGTGCCAAGTCGGGCTGGTTTGATAGTACCAAGTGGCTCCTGCAATCTGCCATCCAGAAGCAGGGCAGCTGAGTTTTTATTGCCAGAGAAAAAGGCTGTGGTTTTTGTTTGGGGGCCTGTGGCTGGCAGTGGCCGGCTGGCTCCTGAAAATCCACGATACGCAGCATGGTTCCCAGACCCAAGGTGGCACCAGTACAAAGTGGGGCTCGTTTGACAGTGTCAAGTGCCTCCTGCAATCTCCCATCCAGAAGCGGGGCAGCTGAGTTTTTTTTGCCAGGGAAACGGACCTTTGTTTTTGATTGGGGTCTGTGGCCGAGAGTGGTCGGCTGTCTCCTGACAATCCACAATACGCAGGATGGTTCCCAGACCAAAGGTGGCACCAGTGCCAAGTCGGGCTGGTTTGATAGTACCAAGTGTCTCCTGCACTCTGCCATCCAGAAGCGGGGCAGCTGAGTTTTGTTTGCCAGAGAAAAGGGCCGTGGGTTGTGTTTGGGGGCATATGGCTGGGAGTGGCCACCTGGCTCCTTAAAATGCACGATACGCCGCATGGTAACCAGACGCAAGGTGGCACCAGTGCCAAGTCGGGCTGTTTTTGTAGTACCCAGTGGCTCCTGCAATTTGCCATCCAGAAGCGGGGCAGCTAAATTTTGTTTGCTAGAGAAAAGGGCTGTGGTTTGTGTTTGGGGGCCTATGGCCGAGAGAGGTAGGCTGGCCCCTGAAAATCAACGATAGGCAGGATGGTTCCCAGATCCAAGGTGGCACCAGTGCCAAGTAAGGCTGGTTGTATGGTTCAAAGTGACTCCTGCAATCTGCCATCCAGAAGCGGGACAGCTGAGTTTTTTTTGCCAGAGAAAAGGTCCGTGGTTTCTTTTTGGGGCATACGGCTGGGAATTGCCGGCTGGCTCCTTAAAATGTTCGATACGCAGGATGGTTCCCAGAGCCAAGGTGGCACCACTGCCAAGTCGGGCTCTTTTTGTAGTACCAAGTGCGTCCTGCAATTTGCCATCCAGAAGAGGGGCAGTTGAGTTTTGTTTGCCAGAGAAAAGGGCCGAGGTTTGTGTTTGGGAGCATATGGCTGGGAATGACCGGCTGGCCCCTGAAAATCCACGATACGCCGGATGGTTCCCAGATCCAAGATGGTACCATTACCAAGTCGGGCTGCTTTGATAGTCCCAAGTGGCTCCTGCAAACTGCCACACCAGAAGCGGGGCAGCTGAGTTTTGTTTGCCAGGGAAATGGGCCGTTGTTTGTGTTTGGGGGCCTGTGGCTGGGAGTGTTCGGCTGGTTCCTGAATATGTACGATACGCAGGATTGTTCCCAGATCCAAGGTGGCAGCAGTGCCATGTTGTGCTGGTGTGATAGTCCCAAGTGGCTCCTGCAATCTGCCATCCAGAAGTGGGGCAGCTGATTTTTGTTTGCCAGAGAAAAGGTCCGTGGTTTGTGTTTGGGGGCATATGGCTGAGAGTGGCCGGCTGGCCCCTGAAAATCCACGATACACAGGATGGTTCCCAGATCCAAGGTGGCACCTGTGCCAAGTCGGGCTGATTTGATAGTACTAAGTAGCTCCTGCAATCTGCCATCCAGAAGCGGGGCAGCTTACTTTTCTTTGCCAGGGAAACGGGCCGAGGTTTCTGTTTGGGGGCCTATGGCTGGGAGTGACCGGCTGGCTCCTGAATATCCACGATACACAGCATGGTTCCCAGATCCAAGGTGGCACCAGTGCCAAGTTGGGCTGGTTTGATAGTACCAAGTGTCTCCTGCAATCTGCCATCCAGAAGCGGGGCAGCTTACTTTTGTTTGCCAGAGAAATAGGCCTAGGTTTTTGTTTGGGGGCCTGTGGCTAGGAGTGGCCGGCTGGCTCCTAAGAATCCACGATACGCAGGATGTTTCCCAGACCCAAGGTGGCACCAGTGCCAAGTCGGGCTGGTTTGATAGTACCAAGTGGCTCCTGCAAACTCCATCAAAAAGTTGGCAGGCGTGTTTTGTTTTCCAGGGAACAGCGCCGTTGATTTTGTTTGGGGGCCTGTGGCTGGGAGTGGCCGGCTGGCTCCTTAGAATCCACGATACGCAGGATGGTTCCCAGACCCGAGGTGGCACCAGTGCCAAGTCGGGCTGGTTTGATTACACCAAGTGGCTCCTGCAATCTGCCATCCAGAAGTGAGGCAGCTAAGTTTTGTTTGCCAGAAAAAAGGGCCGTGGTTTTTGTTGGGGGCCTGTGGCTGGGAGTGGCCGGCTGGCTCCTTAGAATCCACCATACGCAGGATGGTTCCCAGACCCAAGGTGGCACCAGTGCCAAGTCGGGCTGGTTTGATACTCCCAAGTGGCTCCTGCAAACTGCCATCCAGAAGCGGGGCCGCTGAGTTTTGTTTGCCAGGGAAATGGGCCGTTGTTTGTGTTTGGGGGCCTGTGGCTGGGAGTGTTCGGCTGGTTCCTGAATATGTACGATACGCAGGATTGTTCCCAGACCCATGGTGGCACCAGTGCCAAGTCGGGCTGGTTTGATGGTGCAAAGTGGCTCCTGCAATCTGCCATCCAGACGCGGGGCAGCGGATTTTTGTTTCCATGAGTAATGGTCCGTGGTTTGTTTTTGGGGGTATATGGCTGGGCCTGGCCGGCTGGCTCCTTAAAAAGCTCGATATGCAGGATGGTTCCCTGACACAAGGTGGCACCAGTGCCACGTCGGGCGGTTTTCGAAGTACAAAGTGCGTCCTAAAATTTGCCATCCAGAAGAGGGGCAGTTGAGTTTTGTTTGCCAGAGAAAAGGTCCGTGGTTTGTTTTTGGGGGCATATGGCTGAGAGTGGCTGGCTGGCCCCTGAAAATCCACGATACACAGGATGGTTCCCAGATCCAAGGTGGCACCTGTGCCAAGTCGGGCTGATTTGATAGTACTAAGTAGCTCCTGCAATCTGCCATCCAGAAGCGGGGCAGCTTACTTTTGTTTGCCAGGGAAACGGGCCGAGGTTTGTGTTTGGGGGCCTATGGCTGAGAGTGACCGGCTGGCTCCTGAAAAGCTACAATAGGCAGGATGGTGACCAGACCCATGGTGGCACCAGTGCCAAGTTGGGCTGGTTTGATAGTACCAAGTGGTTCCTGCAATCTGCCATCCAGAAGCAGGGCAGCTGAGTTTTGTTTGCCAGAGAAAAGGGCCTTGGTTTGTGTTTGGGGGCATATGGCTGTGTGTGGCCAGCTGGCTCCTTAAAATGCACGATATGCAACATGGCTCCCAGACCCAAGGTGGCACCAGTGCCAAGTTGGGCTGGTTTGATAGTACCAAGTGGCTCCTGCAATCTTCCATGATCACGTGGAGAAATACTTTCTGGTTTCAGCCTCATGCTCTTTCTTCTCTCCCTCAACTTCTCTATCACCTCTCATCTGGTTCACATGCGCTGTCTTCAAGGTCCACAGGCTACTTTTCACAGAATCTTCTGGCCTGATGAAGTAAGAATGATGAATAGAACAGAGCTGGGATCTATTTTCCAGTTTGGATAAAATGCATTCTGCACACAAATCCAAGGAGAACGGGCTGCCCCGATGCCCAGAAAATCTTTCACTCCTGCTAGTGTTCTACGTCAACCGCAACTTAGTCTGAAAGAAAAGCTTTTTCTCTGAGAGCATCTGAGAGGTTTGCATGAAGCACTGATATCTGACATATGCAATTTTGAATAGGAGAGGAAAAAGAAAATGGCAAGGAGTTTTTAATTTTAGTGGTTTCAATTTTAATTTCCGTGCACTTTTTCAAAACTTGTCAGCTCAAATGCCCATCAACATCTTTTAGTCATCTGTAAGTCAGTATTCATATAAAATGTGCTTCAAATCCAAAGAATTTCAAATTTGCACTCCAAGCTTCTATGCCTAGATTTATGATTTCCTACACATATTAGATGAAAGGAAGGCCTTTTTTACTGTGGGAGTGCTGGAACACTGGAACAGGTTGCCCAGAGAAGTTGTGGGTGTCCCATCCCTGAAAGTATTCAAGGTCACCTTGGACGGGGCTTGGAGCAGCAACAAAGGAGAAGCTTGATGGTAGAGAAACAAAGTCGGACTATAGAAGAAACTCGGATTGAAGTATAGGATCAAGTTTTCTCTCAGCTCTTGGGGTAAATTCAAAGTTGTACAAAATGACATTTATCTGTGCTATTCACTACTGTAACAGAAAGTTTCATGAAAACTGTACAGAAGATAGTAAATTTTAAAAGAGATAAGAATTACAGCATAAAATCCATGGGATAGGTTACAACATGAGACACTCTCTAAGAGAAAATCTCTTTGTTTCAGCACTTCATCGGGGTAAGATTTCATGAAGTGCCAAAGAAGGCGGCAAAATATCATTCGGGACATTATTTACTGGAATTCAGCCTGGCCATTAGTAGGAACTGCCTTTGAACATATCATGTAGATATACCACACACACTTTCCCTTCACTGAAAAATTACTGTTTACAACAAATAAGCAATTGACGATCAAAATTGATTGAAAGCATCTTAAACATGTCAAGTATTTCATTGTAGATGATCTGTGATCCAAATGCTTCTCCCACCTTCGAGAGGGACAGAAGAATTCTTCCATATCATGATGGTTTAAAATTGTATCAACCAATGTTTTCTGCTGAAAAGATATCTATTTTTTTCTATTTTTGGAAGAAAATATTCCTAGACATACAACAGGTGAGAACTAAGTAATTTTAAAGAAACAAATGAAATGAAAATATTCTGTAAATAGAATGAAATGAAAAGCTGTGTTTTAAATAGGAGCTAAATATTAAACAGAATTTTTGTACCAGGCATTTGAATTACTGCACCAGCTCTTTTGCCCATCAAGAGAGGCATTTAGCATTTCAGTCTTTTCCAAGGTGTTCATGATCTGCTATGCTGATCTCTGTGTGTGCCTAGGTGTGTGTGGAGGGGGGGGCATATGAAGGGGAGTGTGTATGTTTGCTTTACAATTGTTGTGGCAGATTCATGCCTCAGCTCCACATTTTGTTTTAAAAAGGTCACACCGAGTGGATATGAAGTTTACTATCAACAAGAGATCGATTCCCAAATCATCCATTTGACTCTCCCTTATAAATCATGTGCTTTGTTGCATATTTTATCAAATATACTTTCAAGCCAGATGGAGGAAGGAGGATGTGGGAATCCCTCCACCATCTTGCAACTTTTATGTAAGTAGGTTTTCAAGAAAATCATCATTTCTCTTTTAAATATGTCTGGAACAGGCATGATGGTAGTGTCAACCTGTTGGAGTTTTTGTTGCTGGAAGAAGTTGTACAAAAGGATTGGTTTTTACATTGACCAGTTACTGAATCAAGCGCAGGAATACATTGGAAATTTAGCTGGGGGTTCCTTTTCCCAGCAGACTACTTCTAGAACGAGCTTGTATACTGAAGCTGACTCTTTTGCTCTCTTTTTGTTTCTTTCCTATTTTCTTGGCTTCTTTGCCACTATCTAGACAATTTTGGAACTTTGTTCCCAACTAAAATGGTTTCAATAGTCTGATTGTGATCATACATTTTTACAAGGAATTTTTAAAATCTTTCCTCGAGTCCAGAAAGTCAAGGACTTAGATCTTTTTCTTCCCTTATCAATATTGCCATGAAATTGATAAATAAAGACCAACTCTTTATTTTTGTTTTTAACCCACGTAGATAATTCCCATCCATTAATCCATTTTGTGGACCAATAGCTGCCATTCTGATGGAAGCTGTCACTTCTTAACAATAGGCATTCTGTGACTATGTTGACTGCACTTTGGGTGAAGATCCTAACTGGTCTTAGATATACATAGGGAGAAATTTGCTCAGCCAGTGTCAGTCTTAAGCATGCGTATCAGAAGATCTTTCTAGAGCTGGGAATTTTCCCATGAAAGGGATTCAGTTAGGGAAGAGACACTTGTGCCAGAGTTTTACATTCTTCTTGAACACTGCTTAAGGAACTTAGATGCCATGTCCATTTGGATCTCTGTCTGCACAGAACTTTGTCATGCCAGCGCTTTGAAATGCATCTTGAAGAGAATTCACTAGCACAGAATGAAAGAGAGTGGAAGGGGTTGGTGGGGCTAACCAGGCCCAACCCCCCTGCCTAAACCAGGATACCTAGAGCCTCTTGCCCAGGATTCTATCTGGGTGTACTTTTAATGTCTTCAAAGATCCAGGCTCCACAATCTTTCTGGGCAGTCTGTGCCGTGGTTCAGTCACCCTGACAGTAAAGAAACATTTACTGATGTTCAAAGGCAATCTCCTGTATTTCAGTGTGTGCCCACTGCCTCTTGTCTTTTCCCTCAGCATCACTGAAAAGACACTGATTCCCTCCCCTTTGCACTATTGCTTCCATATGTATGTGTGATGCCATGTAGAGGTATGTCAAAAACCTCCCTGAAGCCCAGGCAGATAATATTCCCTTCATCTACCAGTCAAGTTGATTCATCAGAGGAGTTTAAAGTGATGTTCAGCATGAAATTCCCCTGAAAAATCATGCTAACTACATTATTTGGTCATCTGTCATGTGCCTGGCAAGGATTTCCAGGAAGAGCTGCTTCATCAACTTCCTGGGGATAAAAAAGAGGCTGGCTGGTTTGTACTATGGCGAGTCCTCTTAATTGCCTTTTTTGAAGATGGGTGTCATTTGCTAACATCCACCCTTTAGCTCCTCTTCTCATCTACACCTCGGCAAAACGCTTTTCCACTATGTCTGGCTAGGAAAAACTGTGCCAGCACAGAAAACATCTCCCATCGTGTTCTAGAAGTTGCACGGATGTCTGCCAAGTGTTTGGCAGGAAGAAAAGAAAAGTTGTCCAAAACAGCTTCCAATCGAATGTTCCTGTGATTGGAAAAGTCAGGAGAGTGCAAAGGTACTGTTTTCTATCAGTTGGCAAGGTGCGCACACAATCCCAGTGTTGTACAGCTTGCTTCTTCACCTTCCCGAAGCTGCCGCTCTCGCCGGCTGCCGGAGCCCAAGAAGCGGCTTCTTCGCGCAAAGACGATTGTGCCGCTCACAGTGCTCTCCTTAGCGCGGCTTCTGCCGAAAGACGCCCGGCAGCGGCTCTTACCTCCGGAGAGCATCCTACCTTCGTCTTTAGCTCCTCTTCTCACCTACACCTCGGCAAAAAGCTTTTCCACTATGTCTGGCTAGGAAAAACTGTGCCAGCACAGAAAACATCTCCCATCGTGTTCTAGAAGTTGCACGGATGTCTGCCAAGTGTTTGGCAGGAAGAAAAGAAAAGTTGTCCAAAACAGCTTCCAATCGAATGTTCCTGTGATTGGAAAAGTCAGGAGAGTGCAAAGGTACTGTTTTCTATCAGTTGGCAAGGTGCGCACACAATCCCAGTGTTGTACAGCTTGCTTCTTCACCTTCCCGAAGCTGCCGCTCTCGCCGGCTGCCGGAGCCCAAGAAGCGGCTTCTTCGCGCAAAGACGATTGTGCCGCTCACAGTGCTCTCCTTAGCGCAGCTTCTGCCGAAAGACGCCCGGCAGCGGCTCTTACCTCCGGAGAGCATCCTACCTTCGTCTTTCGCGTCTTTTGTAGTCTACATCTTAGCAAAACGCTTCTCCACTATGTCTGGCTAGGAAAAACTGTGCCAGCACAGAAAACATCTCCCATCGTGTTCTAGAAGTTGCACGGATGTCTGCCAAGTGTTTGGCAGGAAGAAAAGAAAAGTTGTCCAGAACAGCTTCCAATCGAATGTTCCTGTGATTGGAAAAGTCAGGAGAGTGCAAAGGTACTGTTTTCTATCAGTTGGCAAGGTGCGCACACAATCCCAGTGTTGTACAGCTTGCTTCTTCACCTTCCCGAAGCTGCCGCTCTCGCCGGCTGCCGGAGCCCAAGAAGCGGCTTCTTCGCGCAAAGACGATTGTGCCGCTCACAGTGCTCTCCTTAGCGCGGCTTCTGCTGAAAGACGCCCGGCAGCGGCTCTTACCTCCGGAGAGCATCCTACCTTCGTCTTTCGCGTCTTATGTAGTCTACACCTCGGCAAAAAGCTTTTCCACTATGTCTGGCTAGGAAAAACTGTGCCAGCACAGAAAACATCTCCCATCGTGTTCTAGAAGTTGCACGGATGTCTGCCAAGTGTTTGGCAGGAAGAAAAGAAAAGTTGTCCAAAACAGCTTCCAATCGAATGTTCCTGTGATTGGAAAAGTCAGGAGAGTGCAAAGGTACTGTTTTCTATCAGTTGGCAAGGTGCGCACACAATCCCAGTGTTGTACAGCTTGCTTCTTCACCTTCCCGAAGCTGCCGCTCTCGCCGGCTCCCGGAACCGAAGAATCGGCTTCTTCGCGCAAAGACGATTGTGCCGCTCACAGGGCTCTCCTTAGCGCGGCTTCTGCCGAAAGACGCCCGGCAGCGGCTCTTAACTCCGGAGAGCATCCTACCTTCGTCTTTCGCGTCTTATGTAGTCTACATCTTAGCAAAACGCTTTTCCACTATGTCTGGCTAGGAAAAACTGTGCCAGCCCAGAAAACATCTCCCATCGTTTTCTAGAAGTTGCAGATATGTCTGCCAAGTGTTTGGGAGGAAGAAAAGAAAAGTTGTCCAAAACAGCTTCCAATCGAATGTTCCTGTGATTGGAAGAGTCAGGAGAGTGCAAAGGTACTGTTTTCTATCAGTTGGCAAGGTGCGCACACAATCCCAGTGTTGTACAGCTTGCTTCTTCACCTTCCCGAAGCTGCCACTCTCAGGAGATAAGAGCCGCTGCCGGGCTTCTTTCGGCAGAAGCCGCGCTAAGGAGAGCACTGTGAGCGGCACAATCGTCTTTTGCGCGAAGAAGCCGCTTCTTGGGCTCCGGCAGCCGGCGAGAGCGGCAGCTTCGGGAAGGTGAAGAAGCAAGCTGTACAACACTGGGATTGTGTGCGCACCTTGCCAACTGATAGAAAACAGTACCTTTGCACTCTCCTGACTTTTCCAATCACAGGAACATTCGATTGGAAGCTGTTTTGGACAACTTTTCTTTTCTTCCTGCCAAACACTTGGCAGACATCCGTGCAACTTCTAGAACACGATGGGAGATGTTTTCTGTGCTGGCACAGTTTTTCCTAGCCAGACATAGTGGAAAAGCTTTTTGCCGAGGTGTAGACTACATAAGACGCGAAAGACGAAGGTAGGATGCTCTCCGGAGGTAAGAGCCGCTGCCGGGCGTCTTTCAGCAGAAGCCGCGCTAAGGAGAGCACTGTGAGCGGCACAATCGTCTTTGCGCGAAGAAGCCGATTCTTGGTCTCCGGCAGCCGGCGAGAGCGGCAGCTTCGGGAAGGTGAAGAAGCAAGCTGTACAACACTGGGATTGTGTGCGCACCTTGCCAACTGATAGAAAACAGTACCTTTGCACTCTCCTGACTTTTCCAATCACAGGAACATTCGATTGGAAGCTGTTTTGGACAACTTTTCTTTTCTTCCTGCCAAACACTTGGCAGACATCCGTGCAACTTCTAGAACACGATGGGAGATGTTTTCTGTGCTGGCACAGTTTTTCCTAGCCAGACATAGTGGAAAAGCTTTTTGCCGAGGTGTAGACTACATAAGACGCGAAAGACGAAGGTAGGATGCTCTCCGGAGGTAAGAGCCGCTGCCGGGCGTCTTTCGGCAGAAGCCGCGCTAAGGAGAGCACTGTGAGCGGCACAATCGTCTTTGCGCGAAGAAGCCGCTTCTTCGGTTCCGGCAGCCGGCGAGAGCGGCAGCTTCGGGAAGGTGAAGAAGCAAGCTGTACAACACTGGGATTGTGTGCGCACCTTGCCAACTGATAGAAAACAGTACCTTTGCACTCTCCTGACTCTTCCAATCACAGGAACATTCGATTGGAAGCTGTTTTGGACAACTTTTCTTTTCTTCCTGCCAAACACTTGGCAGACATCCGTGCAACTTCTAGAACACGATGGGAGATGTTTTCTGTGCTGGCACAGTTTTTCCTAGCCAGACATAGTGGAAAAGCGTTTTGCTAAGATGTAGACTACAAAAGACGCGAAAGACGAAGGTAGGATGCTCTCCGGAGGTAAGAGCCGCTGCCGGGCGTCTTTCGGCAGAAGCCGCGCTAAGGAGAGCCCTGTGAGCGGCACAATCGTCTTTGCGCGAAGAAGCCGCTTCTTCGGTTCCGGGAGCCGGCGAGAGCGGCAGCTTCGGGAAGGTGAAGAAGCAAGCTGTACAACACTGGGATTGTGTGCGCACCTTGCCAACTGATAGAAAACAGTACCTTTGCACTCTCCTGACTTTTCCAATCACAGGAACATTCGATTGGAAGCTGTTTTGGACAACTTTTCTTTTCTTCCTGCCAAACACTTGGCAGACATCCGTGCAACTTCTAGAACACGATGGGAGATGTTTTCTGTGCTGGCACAGTTTTTCCTAGCCAGACATAGTGGAAAAGCGTTTTGCTAAGATGTAGACTACAAAAGACGCGAAAGACGAAGGTAGGATGCTCTCCGGAGGTAAGAGCCGCTGCCGGGCGTCTTTCGGCAGAAGCCGCGCTAAGGAGAGCCCTGTGAGCGGCACAATCGTCTTTGCGCGAAGAAGCCGCTTCTTGGGCTCCGGCAGCCGGCGAGAGCGGCAGCTTCGGGAAGGTGAAGAAGCAAGCTGTACAACACTGGGATTGTGTGCGCACCTTGCCAACTGATAGAAAACAGTACCTTTGCACTCTCCTGACTTTTCCAATCACATGAACATTCGATTGGAAGCTGTTTTGGACAACTTTTCTTTTCTTCCTGCCAAACACTTGGCAGACATCCGTGCAACTTCTAGAACACGATGGGAGATGTTTTCTGTGCTGGCACAGTTTTTCCTAGCCAGACATAGTGGAAAAGCGTTTTGCCGAGGTGTAGATGAGAAGAGGAGCTAAAGAGTGGATGTTAGCAAATGACACCCATCTTCAAAAAAGGCAATTAAGAGGACTCGCCATAGTACAAACCAGCCAGCCTCTTTTTTATCCCCAGGAAGTTGATGAAGCAGCTCTTCCTGGAAATCCTTGCCAGGCACATGACAGATGACCAAATAATGTAGTTAGCATGATTTTTCAGGGGAATTTCATGCTGAACATCACTTTAAACTCCTCTGATGAATCAACTTGACTGGTAGATGAAGGGAATATTATCTGCCTGGGCTTCAGGGAGGTTTTTGACATACCTCTACATGGCATCACACATACATATGGAAGCAATAGTGCAAAGGGGAGGGAATCAGTGTCTTTTCAGTGATGCTGAGGGAAAAGACAAGAGGCAGTGGGCACACACTGAAATACAGGAGATTGCCTTTGAACATCAGTAAATGTTTCTTTACTGTCAGGGTGACTGAACCACGGCACAGACTGCCCAGAAAGATTGTGGAGCCTGGATCTTTGAAGACATTAAAAGTACACCCAGATAGAATCCTGGGCAAGAGGCTCTAGGTATCCTGGTTTAGGCAGGGGGGTTGGGCCTGGTTAGCCCCACCAACCCCTTCCACTCTCTTTCATTCTGTGCTAGTGAATTCTCTTCAAGATGCATTTCAAAGCGCTGGCATGACAAAGTTCTGTGCAGACAGAGATCCAAATGGACATGGCATCTAAGTTCCTTAAGCAGTGTTCAAGAAGAATGTAAAACTCTGGCACAAGTGTCTCTTCCCTAACTGAATCCCTTTCATGGGAAAATTCCCAGCTCTAGAAAGATCTTCTGATACGCATGCTTAAGACTGACACTGGCTGAGCAAATTTCTCCCTGTGTATATCTAAGACCAGTTAGGATCTTCACCCAAAGTGCAGTCAACATAGTCACAGAATGCCTATTGTTAAGAAGTGACAGCTTCCATCAGAATGGCAGCTATTGGTCCACAAAATGGATTAATGGATGGGAATTATCTACGTGGGTTAAAAACAAAAATAAAGAGTTGGTCTTTATTTATCAATTTCATGGCAATATTGATAAGGGAAGAAAAAGATCTAAGTCCTTGACTTTCTGGACTCGAGGAAAGATTTTAAAAATTCCTTGTAAAAATGTATGATCACAATCAGACTATTGAAACCATTTTAGTTGGGAACAAAGTTCCAAAATTGTCTAGATAGTGGCAAAGAAGCCAAGAAAATAGGAAAGAAACAAAAAGAGAGCAAAAGAGTCAGCTTCAGTGTACAAGCTCGTTCTAGAAGTAGTCTGCTGGGAAAAGGAACCCCCAGCTAAATTTCCAATGTATTCCTGCGCTTGATTCAGTAACTGGTCAATGTAAAAACCAATCCTTTTGTACAACTTCTTCCAGCAACAAAAACTCCAACAGGTTGACACTACCATCATGCCTGTTCCAGACATATTTAAAAGAGAAATGATGATTTTCTTGAAAACCTACTTACATAAAAGTTGCAAGATGGTGGAGGGATTCCCACATCCTCCTTCCTCCATCTGGCTTGAAAGTATATTTGATAAAATATGCAACAAAGCACATGATTTATAAGGGAGAGTCAAATGGATGATTTGGGAATCGATCTCTTGTTGATAGTAAACTTCATATCCACTCGGTGTGACCTTTTTAAAACAAAATGTGGAGCTGAGGCATGAATCTGCCACAACAATTGTAAAGCAAACATACACACTCCCCTTCATATGCCCCCCCTCCACACACACCTAGGCACACACAGAGATCAGCATAGCAGATCATGAACACCTTGGAAAAGACTGAAATGCTAAATGCCTCTCTTGATGGGCAAAAGAGCTGGTGCAGTAATTCAAATGCCTGGTACAAAAATTCTGTTTAATATTTAGCTCCTATTTAAAACACAGCTTTTCATTTCATTCTATTTACAGAATATTTTCATTTCATTTGTTTCTTTAAAATTACTTAGTTCTCACCTGTTGTATGTCTAGGAATATTTTCTTCCAAAAATAGAAAAAAATAGATGATATCTTTTCAGCAGAAAACATTGGTTGATACAATTTTAAACCATCATGATATGGAAGAATTCTTCTGTCCCTCTCGAAGGTGGAAGAAGCATTTGGATCACAGATCATCTACAATGAAATACTTGACATGTTTAAGATGCTTTCAATCAATTTTGATCGTCAATTGCTTATTTGTTGTAAACAGTAATTTTTCAGTGAAGGGAAAGTGTGTGTGGTATATCTACATGATATGTTCAAAGGCAGTTCCTACTAATGGCCAGGCTGAATTCCAGTAAATAATGTCCCGAATGATATTTTGCCGCCTTCTTTGGCACTTCATGAAATCTTACCCCGATGAAGTGCTGAAACAAAGAGATTTTCTCTTAGAGAGTGTCTCATGTTGTAACCTATCCCATGGATTTTATGCTGTAATTCTTATCTCTTTTAAAATTTACTATCTTCTGTACAGTTTTCATGAAACTTTCTGTTACAGTAGTGAATAGCACAGATAAATGTCATTTTGTACAACTTTGAATTTACCCCAAGAGCTGAGAGAAAACTTGATCCTATACTTCAATCCGAGTTTCTTCTATAGTCCGACTTTGTTTCTCTACCATCAAGCTTCTCCTTTGTTGCTGCTCCAAGCCCCGTCCAAGGTGACCTTGAATACTTTCAGGGATGGGACACCCACAACTTCTCTGGGCAACCTGTTCCAGTGTTCCAGCACTCCCACAGTAAAAAAGGCCTTCCTTTCATCTAATATGTGTAGGAAATCATAAATCTAGGCATAGAAGCTTGGAGTGCAAATTTGAAATTCTTTGGATTTGAAGCACATTTTATATGAATACTGACTTACAGATGACTAAAAGATGTTGATGGGCATTTGAGCTGACAAGTTTTGAAAAAGTGCACGGAAATTAAAATTGAAACCACTAAAATTAAAAACTCCTTGCCATTTTCTTTTTCCTCTCCTATTCAAAATTGCATATGTCAGATATCAGTGCTTCATGCAAACCTCTCAGATGCTCTCAGAGAAAAAGCTTTTCTTTCAGACTAAGTTGCGGTTGACGTAGAACACTAGCAGGAGTGAAAGATTTTCTGGGCATCGGGGCAGCCCGTTCTCCTTGGATTTGTGTGCAGAATGCATTTTATCCAAACTGGAAAATAGATCCCAGCTCTGTTCTATTCATCATTCTTACTTCATCAGGCCAGAAGATTCTGTGAAAAGTAGCCTGTGGACCTTGAAGACAGCGCATGTGAACCAGATGAGAGGTGATAGAGAAGTTGAGGGAGAGAAGAAAGAGCATGAGGCTGAAACCAGAAAGTATTTCTCCACGTGATCATGGAAGATTGCAGGAGCCACTTGGTACTATCAAACCAGCCCAACTTGGCACTGGTGCCACCTTGGGTCTGGGAGCCATGTTGCATATCGTGCATTTTAAGGAGCCAGCTGGCCACACCCAGCCATATGCCCCCAAACACAAACCAAGGCCCTTTTCTCTGGCAAACAAAACTCAGCTGCCCTGCTTCTGGATGGCAGATTGCAGGAACCACTTGGTACTATCAAACCAGCCCAACTTGGCACTGGTGCCACCATGGGTCTGGTCACCATCCTGCCTATTGTAGCTTTTCAGGAGCCAGCCGGTCACTCTCAGCCATAGGCCCCCAAACACAAACCTCGGCCCGTTTCCCTGGCAAACAAAAGTAAGCTGCCCCGCTTCTGGATGGCAGATTACAGGAGCTACTTAGTACTATCAAATCAGCCCGACTTGGCACAGGTGCCACCTTGGATCTGGGAACCATCCTGTGTATCGTGGATTTTCAGGGGCCAGCCAGCCACTCTCAGCCATATGCCCCCAAAAACAAACCACGGACCTTTTCTCTGGCAAACAAAACTCAACTGCCCCTCTTCTGGATGGCAAATTTTAGGATGCACTTTGTACTACGAAAACCGCCCGACGTGGCACTGGTGCCACCTTGTGTCAGGGAACCATCCTGCATATCGAGCTTTTTAAGGAGCCAGCCGGCCAGGCCCAGCCATATACCCCCAAAAACAAACCACGGACCGTTTCTCATGGAAACAAAAATCCGCTGCCCCGCGTCTGGATGGCAGATTGCAGGTGCCACTTTGCACCATCAAACCAGCCCGACTTGGCACTGGTGCCACCTTGGGTCTGGGAACAATCCTGCGTATCGATTTTTTAAGGAGCCAGCCGGCCACGTCCAGCCATATACCCCCAAAAAAAAACCACGGAACTTTTCTCCAGCAAACAAAAATCCGCTGCCCCGCGTCTGAATGGCAGATTTCAGGAGCTATTTAGTATTATCAAACCAGCCCGACTTGGCACTGGTGCCACCATGAGTCTGGTAACCATCCTGCCTATCGTAGCTTTTCAGTAGCCAGCCGGTCACTCCCAGCCATAGGCCCCCAGACACAAACCTCGGCCCGTTTCCCTGGGAAACCAAAGTAAGCTGACCCGCTTCTGGATGGCAGATTGCAGGAGCCACTTGGTACTATCAAACCAGCCCAACTTGGCACTGGTGCCACCTTGGCTCTGGGAACCATCCTGCGTATCCTGGGTTCAAAGGAGGCAGCCGGCCACTCCCAGCCACAGGCCTCTAAACAAGAACAACGGCGCTTTTCCCTGGAAAACAAAAGTCGCCTGACAACTTTTTGATGGCAGATTGCAGGAGCCACTTGGTACTATCAAACCAGCCCAACTTGGCACTGGTGCCACCATGGGTCT
Source organism: Melospiza melodia melodia (assembly GCF_035770615.1). Lineage (NCBI taxonomy): Eukaryota > Metazoa > Chordata > Aves > Passeriformes > Passerellidae > Melospiza > Melospiza melodia. The sequence continues at coordinate 42,214,627 of NC_086197.1, forward strand.
GGTCACCATCCTGCCTATCGTAGCTTTTCAGGAGCCAGCCGCTCACTCCCAGCCATAGGCCCCCAGACAAATATCTCGGCCCGTTTCCCTGGCAAACAAAAGTAAGCAGCCCCGCTTCGGGATGGCAGATTGCAGGAGCCACATGGTACTATCAAACCAGGCCAACATGGCACTGGTGCCACCTCTGGTCTGGGAACCATCCTGCGTATCGTTGATTCTAAGGAGCCAGCTGGCCACTCCCAGCCACAGGCCCCCAAACACAAACAACGGTGCTTTTCCCTGGAAAACAAAACTCACCTGCCAACCTTTTGATGGCAGATTGCAGGAGCCACTTGGTACTATCAAACCAGCCCAACTTGGGACTGGTGCCACCATGGGTCTGGTCACCATCCTGCCTATCGTAGCTTTTCAGGAGCCAGCCGGTCACTCCCAGCCATAGGCCCCCAGACACAAAGCTCTACCCCTTTCCCTGGCAAACAAAAGTAAGCTACCCCGCTTCTGGATGGCAGATTGCAGGAGTCACTTTGCACCATCAAACCAGCCCGACTTGGCACTGGTGCCACCTCTGGTCTGGGTCCCATCCTGCGTATCGTGGATTCTAAGGAGACAGCTGGCCACTCCGAGCCACAGGCCCCCAAACACAAACAACGGCGCTTTTCCCTGGAAAACAAAACTCGCTTGCCAACTTTTTGATGGCAGATTGCAGGAGCCACTTGTTACTATCAAACCACCCCAACTTGGCAACAAGTGGTTCCTGCAATCTGACATCCAGAAGCGGGGCAGCTTACTTTTGTTTGCCAGGGAAATGGACCGTTGTTTGTGTTTGGAGGCGTATGGCTGGGAGTGGCCGACTGGCTCCTTAAAATCCACGATACGCAGCATGGTTCCCAGACCAGAGGTGGCACCAGTGCCAAGTCGGGCTGGTTTGATAGTACAAAGTGGCTCCTGCAATCTGCCATCCAGAAGCGGGGCAGCTTACTTTTGTTTGCCAGGGAAACGGGCCGGGCTTTCTGTCTCGGGGCCTATGGCAGGGAGTGACCGGCTGGCTCCTGAAAAGCTACGATATGCAGGATGGTGACCAGACCCATGGTGGAACCAGTGCCAAGTTGGGCTGGTTTGATAGTACCAAGTGGCTCCTGCAATCTGCCATCAAAAAGTTGGCAGGCGAGTTTTGTTTTCCAGGGAAAAGCGCCATTGTTTGTGTTTGGGGACCTGTGGTTGGGAGTGCCCGGCTGGCTCCTTAGAAACCACGATACGCAGCATGGTTACCAGACAAGAGGTGCCACCAGTGCCAAGTTGTGCTGGTTTGATACTACCAAGTGGTTCCTGCAATCTGCCATCCAGAAGCGGGGCAGCTTACTTTTGTTTGCCACGGAAACGGGCCGTTGTTTGTGTTTGGGGGCCTGTGGCTGGGAGTGGCCGACTGGCTCCTTAGAATCCACGATACGCAGGATGGGTCCCAGACCCAAGGTGGCACCAGTGCCAAGTCGGGCTGGTTTGATAGTACCAAGTGGCTCCTGCAATCTGCCATCCAGAAGCGGGGCAGCTTACTTTTGTTTGCCAGTGAAACGGGCCGAGGTTTGTGACTGGGGACCTATGGCTGGGAGTGACCGGCTGGCTCCTGAAAAGTTACGATAGGCAGGATTGTGACCAGACCCATGGTGGCACCAGTGCCAAGTTGGGCTGGTTTGATAGTACCAAGTGGCTCCTGTAATCTGCCATCAAATAGTTGGTAGGCGAGTTTTGTTTTCCAGGGAAAAGCGCCGTTGTTTGTGTTTGGGGGCCTGTGGTAGGGAGTGGCCGGCTGGCTAATTAGAATCCACGATACGCAGGATTGTTCCCAGACCAGAGGTGGCACCAGTGCCAAGACGGGCTAGTTTGATGGTGCAAAGTGGCTCCTGCAATCTGCCATCCAGAAGCGGGGTAGCTTACTTTTGTTTGCCAGGGAAACGGGCTGAGCTTTTTGTCTGGGGGCCTATGGCGGGGAGTGACCGGCTGGCTCCTGAAAAGCTAAGATAGGCAGGATGGTGACCAGACCCATGGTGGCACCAGTGCCAAGTTGGGCTGATTTGATAAAACCAAGTGGCTCCTGCAATCTGCCATCAAAAAGTTGGCAGGAGAGTTTTGTTTTCCAGGGAAAAGCGCCGTTGTTTGTGTTTGGGGGCCTGTGGCTGGGAGTGGCCGGCTGGCTCCTTAGAATCCACGATACGCAGCATGGTATCCAGACCCAAGGTGGCACCAGTGCCAAGTTTTGCTGGTTTGATAGTACCAAGTGGTTCCTGCAATCTGCCATCCAGAAGCAGGGCAGCTTACTTTTGTTTGCCAGGGAAACGGGCCGAGGTTTTTGTCTGGGGGCCTATGGCTGGGAGTGACCGGCTGGCTCCTGAAAAGCTACGATAGGCAGGATGGTGACCAGACCCATGGTGGCACCAGTCCCAAGTTGGGCTGATTTGATAGTACCAAGTGGCTCCTGCAATCTGCCGTCAAAATTTGGCAGGCGAGTTTTTATTTTCCAGGGAAAAGCGCCGTTGTTTGTGTTTGGGGGCCTGTGGCTGGGAGTGGCCGGCTGGCTGCTTAGAATCCACGATATGCAGGATGGTTCCCAGACCCAAGGTGGCACCAGTGCCAAGTCGGGCTAGTATGATGGTGCAAAGTGGCTCCTGCAATCTGCCATCCAGAAGCGGGGCAGCTTACTTTTGTTTGCCAGGGAAACGGTCCGAGATTTGTGTCTCGGGGCCTATGGCTGGGAGTGACCGGCTGGCTCCTGAAAAGCTACGATAGGCAGGATGGTGACCAGACCCATGGTGGCACCAGTGCCAAGTTGGGCTGGTTTGATAGTACCAAGTGGCTCCTGCAATCTGCCATCAAAATGTCGGCAGGCGAGTTTTGTTTTCCAGGGAAAAGCGCCGTTGTTTGTGTTTGGGGGCCTGTGGCTGGGAGTGGCCGGCTGGCTCCTTAGAATCCACGATACGCAGGATGGTTCCCAGACCTGAGGTGGCACCAGTGCCAAGTCGGGCTGGTTTTATAGTACCAAGTGCGTCCTGCAATCTGCCATCCAGAAGCGGGGCAGCTTACTTTTGTTTGCCAGGGAAACGGGCCGAGCTTTGTGTCAGGGGGCCTATGGCTGGGAGTGACCGGTTGGCTCCTGAAAAGCTACGATAGGCAGGATGGTGACCAGACCCATGGTGGCACCAGTGCCATGTTCGACTGATTTGATAGTACCAAGTGGCTCCTGCAATCTGCCATCAAAAAGTTGTCAGGCGAGTTTTGTTTTCCAGGGAAAAGCGCCGTTGTTTGTGTCTGCGGGCCTGTGGCTGGAGAGACCGGCTGGCTCCTTAGAATCCACGATACGCAGCATGGTTCCCAGACCCAAGGTGGCACCAGTGCCAAGTCGGGCTGGTTTGATAGTACCAAGTGGTTCCTGCAATCTGCCATCAAAATGTTGGCAGGCGAGTTTTGTTTTCCAGGGAAAAGCGTCGTTGTTTGTGTTTGGGGGCCTGTGGCTGGGAGTGGCCGGCTGGCTCCTTAGAATCCACGATACGCAGGATGGTTCCCAGACCCAAGGTGGCACCAGTCCCAAGTTGGGCTGGTTTGATAGTACCAAGTGGTTCCTGCAATCTGCCATCCAGAAGCGGGGCAGCTTACTTTTGTTTGCCAGGGAAACGGGCCGAGGTTTGTGTCTGGGGGCCTATGGCTGGGAGTGACCGGCTGGCTCCTGAAAGGCTACGATAGGCAGGATGGTGACCAGACCCATGGTGGCACCAGTGCCAAGTTGGGCTGGTTTGATAGTACCAAGTGGCTCCTGCAATCTGCCATCAAAAACTTGGCAGGCGAGTTTTGTTTCCCAGGGAAAAGCGCCGTTGTTTGTGTTTGGGGGTCTGTGGCTGGGAGTGGCCGGCTGGCTAATTAGAATCCACGACAGGCAGGATGGTTCCCAGACCAGAGGTGACACCAGTGCCAAGTCGGGCTAGTTTGATGGTGAAAAGTGGCTCCTGCAATCTGCCATCCAGAAGCGGGGCAGCTTACTTTTGTTTGCCAGGGAAAATGGCCGAGGTTTTTGTCTGGGGGCCTATGGCTGGGAGTGACCGGCTGTCTCCTGAAAAGCTACGATAGGCAGGATGGTGACCAGACCCATGGTGGCACCAGTGCCAAGTTGGGCTGGTTTGATAGTACCAAGAGGCTCCTGCAATCTGCCATCAAAAAGTTGGCAGGCGAGTTTGTTATCCAGGGAAAAGCGCCGTTGTTTTTGTTTGGGGGCCTGTGGCTGGGAGTGGCCGGATGGCTAATTAGAATCCACGATACGCAGCATGGTTCCCAGACCTGAGGTGGCACCAGTGCCAAGTTGGGCTGGTTTGATACTACCAAGTGCGTCCTGCAATCTGCCATCCAGAAGCGGGGCAGCTTACTTTTGTTTGCCAGGGAAACGGGCCGAGGTTTTGTCTGGGGGCCTATGGCAGGGAGTGACCGGCTGGCTCCTGAAAAACTACGATAGGCAGGATGGTGACCAGACCCATGGTGGCACCAGTGCCAAGTTGGGCTGGTTTGATAGTACCAAGTGGCTCCTGCAATCTGCCATCAAAATGTCGGCAGGCGAGTTTTGTTTTCCAGGGAAAAGCGCCGTTGTTTGTGTTTGGGGGCCTGTGGCTGGGAGTGGCCGGCTGGCTCCTTAGAATCCAAAATACGCAGGATGGTTCCCAGACCTGAGGTGGCACCAGTGCCAAGTTGGGCTGGTTTGATTGTAGCAAATGGTTCCTGCAATCTACCATCCAGAAGCGGGGCAGCTTACTTTTGTTTGCCAGGGAAACGGGCCGAGCTTTGTGTCTGGGGGCCTATGGCTGGGAGTGACCGGCTGGCTCCTGAAAAGCTACGATAGGCAGGATGGTGACCAGACCCATGGTGGCACCAGTGCCATGTTCGGCTGATTTCATAGTACCAAGTGGCTCCTGCAATCTGCCATCAAAAAGTTGGCAGGCGAGTTTTGTTTTCCAGGGAAAAGCGCCGTTGTTTGTGTCTGCGGGCCTGTGGCTGGAGTGGCCGGCTGGCTCCTTAGAATCCACAATACGCAGCATGGTTCCCAGACCCAAGGTGGCACCAGTGCAAAGTTGGGCTGGTTTGATAGTACCAAGTGGTTCCTGCAATCTGCCATCAAAAAGTTGTCAGGCGAGTTTTGTTTTCCAGGGAAAATCGCCGTTGTTTTTGTTTGGGGGCCTGTGGCTGGGAGTGGCCGGCTGGCTCCTTAGGATCCACGATACCCAGGATGGTTCCCAGACCAGAGGTGGCACCAGTACCAAGTCGGGCTGGTTTGATAATAACAAGTGGATCCAGCAATCTGCCATCCAGAAGCGGGGCAGCTTACTTTTGTTTGCCAGGGAAACGGGCCGAGCTTTGTGTCTGGGGGCCTATGGCTGGGAGTGACCGGCTGGCTCCTGAAAAGCTACGATAGGCAGGATGGTGACCAGACCCATGGTGGCACCAGTGCCAAGTTGGGCTGGTTTGATAGTACCAAGTGGCTCCTGCAATCTGCCATCAAAAAGTTGGCAGGCGAGTTTGGTTTTCCAGGGAAAAGCGCCGTTGTGTGTGTTTTGGGGCCTGTGGCTGGGAGTGGCCAGCTGGCTCCTTAGAATCCACGATACGCAGGATGGTTCCCAGACCCAAGGTGGCACCAGTGCCAAGTCGGGCTGGTTTGTTAGTACCAAGTGGTTCCTGCAATCTGCCATCCAGAAGCGGGGCAGCTGAATTTTGTTTGCCAGAGAAAAAGGCTGTTGTTTGTGTTTCGGGGCCTGTGGCTGGCAGTGGACGGCTGGCTCCTGAAAATCCATGATACGCAGCATGGTTCCCAGACCCAAGGTGGCACCAGTGCCAAGTCGGGCTGGTTTCATAGTACCCAGTGGCTCCTGCAATCTGCCATCCAGAAGAGGGGCAGTTCAATTTTGTTTTCCAGAGAAAAGGGCCGCGGTTTGTGTTTGGGGCCTATGGCTGAGAGTGACCGGCTGGCTCCTGAAAAGCTACGATAGGCAGGATGGTGACCAGACCGATGGTGGCACCAGTGCCAAGTCGGGCTGGTTTGATAATACTAAATAGCTCCTGCAATCTGCCATCGAGACGCGGGGCAGCGGATTTTTGCTTGCTGGAGAAAAGTTCCGTGGGTTTTTTTTGGGGGTATATGGCTGGACGTTGCCGGCTGACTCCTTAAAAACATCGATACGCAGGATGGTTCCCTGACCCAAGGTGGCATCACTGCCAAGTCGGGCTGTTTTCGTAGTACCAAGTGGCTCCTGCAATTTGCCATCCAGAAGAGGGGCAGTTGAGTTTTGTTTACCAGAGAAAAGGGCCGTGTTTTGTGTTTTGGGGCATATGGCTGAGAGTGGCCGGCTGGCGCCTGAAAATCCACGATAGGCAGGATGGTTCCCAGAGCCAAGGTGGCACCAGTGCCATGTTGGCCTGGTTTGATAGTACCATGTGGCTCCTGCAATCTGCCATCCAGAAGCAAGGCAGCTTACTTTTGTTTGCCAGGGAAACGGGCCGAGGTATTTGTCTGGGGGCCTATGGCTGGGAGTGACCGGCTGGCTCCTGAAAAGCTACGATAGGCAGGATGGTGACCAGACCCATGGTGGCACCAGTGCCAAGTTGGGCAGGTTTGATAGTACCAAGTGGCTCCTGCAATCTGCCATCAAAAAGTTGGCAGGCGAGTTTTGTTTTCCAGGGTAACGCGCCGTTGTTTTTGTTTAGAGGCCTGTGGCTGGGAGTGTCCGCCTGTCCTCTTAGAATCTACGTTACGCAGCATGGTTCCCAGAGCCAAGGTGGCACCAGTGCCAAGTTGGGCTGGTTTGATAGTAGCAAGTGGTTCCTGCAATCTGCCATCCAGAAGAGGGGCAGCTTACTTTTGTTTGCCAGGGAAACGGGCCGAGGTATTTCTCTGGGGGCCTATGGCAGGGAGTGACCGGCCGGCTCCTGAAAAGCTAAGATAGGCAGGATGTTTACCAGACCCATGGTGGCACCAGTGCCAAGTTGGGCTAATTTGATACTACCAAGTGGCTCCTGCAATCTGCCATCCAGAATCGGGGGTGCTTACTTTTGTTTTCCAGGGAAACGGGCCGAGGTTTGTGTCTGGGGGTCTATGGCTGGGAGTGACCGGCTGGCTCCTGAAAAGCTACGATAGGCAGGATGGTGACCAGACCCATGGTGGCACCAGTGCCAAGTTGGGCTGGTTTGATAGTACCAAGTGGCTCCTGCAATCTGCCATCAAAATGTTGGCAGGCGAGTTTTGTTTTCCAGGGAAAAGCGCCGTTGTTTGTGTTTGGGCGCCTGTGGCACGGAGTGGCCGGGTGGCTGCTTAGAATCCACGATACGCAGGATGTTTCCCAGACCCAAGGTGGCACCAGTGCCAAGTCGGGCTGGTTTGACACTACCAAGTGGCTCCTGCAATCTGCCATCCAGAATCGGGGCAGCTTAATTTTGTTTGCCAGGGAAACGGTCCGAGGTTTGTGATGGGGGCCTATGGCTGGGAGTGACCGGCTGGCTCCTGAAATGGTACATTTGGCAGGATGGTTCCCAGACCCATGGTGGCACCAGTGCCAAGTTGGGATGATTGGATAGTACCAAGTGGCTCCTGCAATCTGCCATCAAAAAGCTGGCAGGCGAGTTTTGTTTTCCAGGGAAAAGCGCCGTTGTTTGTATTTGGGGGCCTGTGGCTGGGAGTGGCCGCCTGGCGCCTTAGAATCTACGTTACGCAGCATGGTTCCCAGACCCAAAGTGGCACCAGTGTCAAGTTGGGCTGGTTTGATAGTACCAAGTGGCTCCTGCAATCTGCCATCCTGAAGCGGGGTAGCTTACATTTGTGTGCCAGGGAAACGGGCCGAGGTTTATGACTGGGGGCCTAGGGCTAGAAGTGACCGGCTGGCTCCTGAAAAGCAACAATAGGCAGGATGGTTCCCAGACCCAAGGTGGCACCAGTGCCAAGTTGGGCTGGTTTGATGGTACCAACTGGCTCCTGCAATCTGCCATCTAAAAGTTGTCAGGCGAGTTTTGTTTTCCAGGGAAAAGCGCCGTTGATTTTGTTTGGAGGCCTGTGGCTGGCAGTGGCTGCCTGTCGTCTTAGAATCCGGGTTACGCAGCATGGTTCCCAGAGCCAAGGTGGCACCAGTGTCAAGTTGGGCTGGTTTGATAGTACCAAGTGGCTCCTGCAATCTGCCATCCAGAAGCGGGGCAGCTTACTTTTGTTTGCCAGGGAAACGGGCCGAGGTATTTGTCTGGGGACCTATGGCTGGGAGTGACCGGCTGGCTCCTGAAAAGCTACGATAGGCAGGATGGTTCCCTGACCCAAGGTGGCACCAGTGCCAAGTCGGGCGGTTTTCGTAGTACAAAGTGCGTCCTAAAATTTGCCATCCAGAAGAGGGGCAGTTGAGTTTTGTTTACCAGAGAAAAGGGCCGTGGTTTGTTTTTGGGGGCATATGGCTGATAGTGGCCGTCTGGCCCCTGAAAATCCACGATAGGCAGGATGGTTCCCAGACCAGAGGTGGCACCAGTGCCAAGTCGGGCTGGTTTGATAGTACTAAATAGCACCTGCAATCTGCCATGCAGAAGCGGGGCAGCTTACTTTTGTTTGCCAGGGAAACGGGCCGAGGTTTGTGTCTGGGGGCCTATGGCTGGGAGTGACCGCCTGGCTCCTGAAAAGCTACGATAGGCAGGATGGTGACCAGACCCATGGTGGCACCAGTGCCAAGTTGGGCTGGTTTGATAGTACCAAGTGGCTCCTGCAATCTGCCATCAAAAAGTTGTCAGGCGAGTTTTGTTTTCCAGGGAAAAGCGCCGTTGTTTGTGTTTGGGGGCCTGTGGCTGGGAGTGGACGGATGGCTCCTTAGAATCCACGATACGCAGGATGGTTCCCAGACCAGAGGTGACACCAGTGCCAAGTTGGGCTGGTTTGATAGTACCAAGTGCGTCCTGCAATCTGCCATCCAGAAGCGGGGCAGCTTACTTTTGTTTGCCAGGGAAACGGGCCGAGGTTTGTGTTTGGGGGCCTATGGCTGGGAGTGACCGGCTGGCTCCTGGAAAGCTACAATAGGCAGGATGGTGACCAGACCCATGGTGGCACCAGTGCCAAGTTGGGCTGGTTTGATAGTACCAAGTTGCTCCTGCAATCTGCCATCAAAAAGTTGGCAGGCGAGTTTTGTTTTCCAGGGAAAAGCGCCGTTGTTTGTGTTTGGGGGCCTGTGTCTGGGAGTGGGCGGCTGGCTCCTTAGAATCCACGATACGCAGGATGGTTCCCAGACCCAAGGTGGCACCAGTGCCAAGTCGGGCTGGTTTGGTACTACCAAGTGCGTCCTGCAATCTGCCATCCAGAAGCAGGGCAGCTTACTTTTGTTTGCCAGGGAAACGGGCCGTGGGTTTTGTTTGGGGCCATATAGCTGAGAGTGGCCCGCTGGCCCCTGAAAATCCACGCTAGGCAGCATGGTTCCCAGATGCAAGGTGGCACCAGTGCCAAGTCGGGCTGGTTTGATGGTGCAAAGTGGCTCCTGCAATCTGCCATCCAGAAGCGGGGCAGCTGATTTTTGTTTGCCAGAGAAAAATTCCGTGGATTGTTTTTGGGGGCATATTGCTGGGAGTGGCCGGCTGGCTCCTTAAAATGCTCGATACGCATGATGGTTCCCAGGCCCAAGGTGTCACCACTACCAAGTCGGCCTGCGGTTTTAGTATCAAGTTCATCCTGCAATTTGCCATCCAGAAGAGGGGCAGTTGAGTTTTGTTTGCCAGAGAAACGGGCCGAGGTTTCTGTTTGGGGACATATGGCTGAGAGTGGCCGGCTGGCCCCTGAAAATCTACGATACACAACATGGTTCCCAGATCCAAGGTGGCACCAGTGCCAAGTTGGGCTGGTTTGATAGTCCCAAGTGTCTCCTGCAATCTGCCATCCAGAAGCGGGGCAGCTTACTTTTGTTTGCCAGAGAAATAGGCCTAGGTTTTTGTTTGGGGGCCTGTGGCTAGGAGTGGCCTGCTGGCTCCTAAGAATCCACGATACGCAGGATGTTTACCAGACCCATGGTGGCACCAGTGCCAAGTTGGGCTGGTTTGATAGTACCAAGTGGCTCCTGCAAACTCCATCAAAAAGTTGGCAGGCGTGTTTTGTTTTCCAGGGAACAGCGCCGTTGATTTTGTTTGGGGGCCTGTGGCTGGGAGTGACCGGCTGGCTCCTTAGAATCCACGATACGCAGGATGGTTCCCAGACCCAAGGTGACACCAGTGCCAAGTCGGGCTGGTTTGATTACACCAAGTGGCTCCTGCAATCTGCCATCCATAAGTGAGGCAGCTAAGTTTTGTTTGCCAGAAAAAAGGGCCGTGGTTTTTGTTGGGGGCCTGTGGCTGGGAGTAGCCGGCTGGCTCCTTAAAATCCACGATAGGCAGGATGGTTCCCAGACCCAAGGTGGTACCAGTGCCAAGTCGGGCTGGTTTGATAGTACCAAGTGGCTCCTGCAATCTGCCATCCAGAAGCGGGGCAGCTTACTTTTGTTTGCCAGGGAAACGGGCCGAGCTTTTTGTCTCGGGGCCTATGGCAGGGAGTGACCGGCTGGCTCCTGAAAAGCTACGATAGGCAGGATGGTGACCAGACCCATGGTGGCACCAGTGCCAAGTCGGGCTGGTTTGATAGTACTAAATAGCACCTGCAATCTGCCATGCAGAAGCGGGGCAGCTTACTTTTGTTTGCCAGGGAAACGGGCCGAGGTTTGTGTCTGGGGGCCTATGGCTGGGAGTGACCGCCTGGCTCCTGAAAAGCTACGATAGGCAGGATGGTGACCAGACCCATGGTGGCACCAGTGCCAAGTTGGGCTGGTTTGATAGTACCAAGTGGCTCCTGCAATCTGCCATCAAAAAGTGGACAGGCCAGTTTTGTTTTCCAGGGAAAAGCGCCGTTGTTTGTGTTTGGGGGACTGTGGCTGGGAGTGGCCGGCTGGCTCCTTAGAACACACGATACGCAGGATGGTTCCCAGACCCAAGGTGGCACCAGTGCCACGTCGGGCTGGTTTGATGGTGAAAAGTGGCTCCTGCAATCTGCCATCCTGAAGCGGGGTAGCTTACATTTGTGTGCCAGGGAAACGGGCCGAGGTTTATGACTGGGGGCCTAGGGCTAGAAGTGACCGGCTGGCTCCTGAAAAGCAACAATAGGCAGGATGGTTCCCAGACCCAAGGTGGCACCAGTGCCAAGTTGGGCTGGTTTGATGGTACCAACTGGCTCCTGCAATCTGCCATCTAAAAGTTGTCAGGCGAGTTTTGTTTTCCAGGGAAAAGCGCCGTTGATTTTGTTTGGAGGCCTGTGGCTGGGAGTGGCCAGCTGGCTCCTTAGAATCCACGATACGCAGGATGGTTCCCAGACCCAAGGTGGCACCAGTGCCAAGTCGGGCTGGTTTGTTAGTACCAAGTGGTTCCTGCAATCTGCCATCCAGAAGCGGGGCAGCTGAATTTTTTTTGCCAGAGAAAAAGGCTGTTGTTTGTGTTTCGGGGCCTGTGGCTGGCAGTGGACGGCTGGCTCCTGAAAATCCATGATACGCAGCATGGTTCCCAGACCCAAGGTGGCACCAGTGCCAAGTAGGGCTAGTTTCATAGTACCCAGTGGCTCCTGCAATCTGCCATCCAGAAGAGGGGCAGTTGAGTTTTGTTTTCCAGAGAAAAGGGCCGTGGTTTGTGTTTGGGGCCTATGGCTGAGAGTGACCGGCTGGCCCCTGAAAATCCACGATAGGAAGGATGGTTCCCAGATCCAAGGTGGCACCAGTGCCATGTTGTGCTGGTGTGATAGTCCCAAGTGGCTCCTGCAATCTGCCATCCAGAAGTGGGGCAGCTGAATTTTGTTTGCCAGAGAAAAAGGCTGTGGTTTTTGTTTGGGGGCCTATGGCTGGGAGTGGCCGGCTGGCTCCTGAAAATCCATGATACGCAGCATGGTTCCCAGACCCAAGGTGGCACCAGTGCCAAGTGGGGCTGGTTTCACAGTGTCAAGTGCCTCCTGCAATCTCCCATCCAGAAGCGGGGCAGCTGAGTTTTGTTTGCCTGTGAAACGGGCCGTTGTTTTTGATTGGGGTCTGTGGCCGAGAATGTTCAGCTGGCTCCTGACAATACACAATACGCAGGATGGTTCCCAGACCCAAGGTGGCACCAGTGCCAAGTCTTGCTGGTTTGATAGTACCAAGTGGCTCCTGCAATCTGCCATCCAGAAGCGGTGCAGCTGAGTTTTGTTTGCCAGAGGAAAGGGCCGTGGGTTGTGTTTGGGGGCATATGGCTGGGAGTGGCCGGCTGTCTCATTAAAAAGATCGATACGCAGGATGGTTCCCAGACCCAAGGTGGCACCAGTGCCAAGTCGGGCTGTTTTTATAGTACCAAGTGCGTCCTGCAATTTGCCATCCAGAAGAGGGGCAGTTGAGTTTTGTTTGCCAGAGAAAAGCGCCGTTGTTTGTGTTTGGGGGCTTGTGGCTGGGAGTGGCCGACTGGCGCCTTAGAATCTGCGATACGCAGCATGGTTCCCAGACCCAAGGTGGCACCAGTTCCAAGTTGGGCTGGTTTGATAGTACCAAGTGGCTCCTGCAATCTGCCATCCAGAAGCGGGGCAGCTTACTTTTGTTTGCCAGGGAAACGGGCCGAGGTTTGTGTTTGGGGGCCTATGGCTGGGAGTGACCGGCTGGCTCCTGGAAAGCTACAATAGGCAGGATGGTGACCAGACCCATGGTGGCACCAGTGCCAAGTTGGGCTGGTTTGATAGTACCAAGTTGCTCCTGCAATCTGCCATCAAAAAGTTGGCAGGCGAGTTTTGTTTTCCAGGGAAAAGCGCCGTTGTTTGTATTTGGGGGCCTGTGGCTGGGAGTGGCCGGCTGGCTCCTTAGAATCCACGATACGCAGGATGGTTCCCAGACCCAAGGTGGCACCAGTGCCAAGTCGGGCTGGTTTGATACTACCAAGTGCGTCCTGCAATCTGCCATCCAGAAGCAGGGCAGCTTACTTTTGTTTGCCAGGGAAACGGGCCGTGGGTTTTGTTTGGGGGCATATAGCTGAGAGTGGCCCGCTGGCCCCTGAAAATCCACGCTAGGCAGCATGTTTCCCAGATGCAAGGTGGCACCAGTGCCAAGTCGGGCTGGTTTGATGGTGCAAAGTGGCTCCTGCAATCTGCCATCCAGAAGCGGGGCAGCTGATTTTTGTTTGCCAGAGAAAAATTCCGTGGATTGTTTTTGGGGGCATATTGCTGGGAGTGGCCGGCTGGCTCCTTAAAATGCTCGATACGCATGATGGTTCCCAGGCCCAAGGTGTCACCACTACCAAGTCGGCCTGCGGTTTTAGTATCAAGTTCATCCTGCAATTTGCCATCCAGAAGAGGAGCAGTTGAGTTTTGTTTGCCAGAGAAATGGGCCGAGGTTTCTGTTTGGGGACATATGGCTGTGAGTGGCCGGCTGGCCCCTGAAAATCCACGATACACAACATGGTTCCCAGATCCAAGGTGGCACCAGTGCCAAGTTGGGCTGGTTTGATAGTCCCAAGTGTCTCCTGCAATCTGCAATCCAGAAGCGGGGCAGCTTACTTTTGTTTGCCAGAGAAATAGGCCTAGGTTTTTGTTTGGGGGCCTGTGACTAGGAGTGGCCTGCTGGCTCCTAAGAATCCACGATACGCAGGATGTTTACCAGACCCATGGTGGCACCAGTGCCAAGTTGGGCTGGTTTGATAGTACCAAGTGGCTCCTGCAAACTCCATCAAAAAGTTGGCAGGCGTGTTTTGTTTTCCAGGGAACAGCGCCGTTGATTTTGTTTGGGGGCCTGTGGCTGGGAGTGGCCGGCTGGCTCCTTAGAATCCACGATACGCAGGATGGTTCCCAGACCCAAGGTGGCACCAGTGCCAAGTCGGGCTGGTTTGATTACACCAAGTGGCTCCTGAAATCTGCCATCCATAAGTGAGGCAGCTAAGTTTTGTTTGCCAGAAAAAAGGGCCGTGGTTTTTGTTGGGGGCCTGTGGCTGGGAGTAGCCGGCTGGCTCCTTAAAATCCACGATAGGCAGGATGGTTCCCAGACCCAAGGTGGTACCAGTGCCAAGTCGGGCTGGTTTGATAGTACCAAGTGGCTCCTGCAATCTGCCATCCAGAAGCGGGGCAGCTTACTTTTGTTTGCCAGGGAAACGGGCCGAGGTTTGTGTTTGGGGGCCTATGGCAGGGAGTGACCGGCTGGCTCCTGAAAAGCTACAATAGGCAGGATGGTGACCAGACCCATGGTGGCACCAGTGGCAAGTTGGGCTGGTTTGATAGTACCAATTGGCTCCTGCAATCTGCCATCAAAAAGTTGGCAGGCGAGTTTTGTTTTCCAGGGAAAAGCGCCGTTGTGTGTGTTTTGGGGCCAGTGGCTGGGAGTGGCCAGCTGGCTCCTTAGAATCCACGATACGCAGGATGGTTCCCAGACCCAAGGTGGCACCAGTGCCAAGTCGGGCTGGTTTGATAGCACCAAGTGGCTCCTGCAATCTGCCATCCAGAAGCGGGGCAGCTTACTTTTGTTTTCCAGGGAAACGGACCGAGGATTTTTCTGGGGGCCTATGGCTGGGAGTGACCGGCTGGCTCCTGAAAAGCTACGATAGGCAGGATGGTGACCAGACCCATGGTGGCACCAGTGCCAAGTTGGGCTGGTTTGATAGTACCAAGTGGCTCCTGCAATCTGCCATCAAAATTTGGCAGGCGAGTTTTGTTTTCCAGGGAAAAGCGCCGTTGTGTGTATTTTGGGGCCTGTGGCTGGGAGTGGCCAGCTGGCTCCTTAGAATCCACGATACGCAGGATGGTTCCCAGACCCAAGGTGGCACCAGTGCCACGTCGGGCTGGTTTGATGGTGAAAAGTGGCTCCTGCAATCTGCCATCCTGAAGCGGGGTAGCTTACATTTGTGTGCCAGGGAAACGGGCCGAGGTTTATGACTGGGGGCCTAGGGCTAGAAGTGACCGGCTGGCTCCTGAAAAGCAACAATAGGCAGGATGGTTCCCAGACCCAAGGTGGCACCAGTGCCAAGTTGGGCTGGTTTGATGGTACCAACTGGCTCCTGCAATCTGCCATCTAAAAGTTGTCAGGCGAGTTTTGTTTTCCAGGGAAAAGCGCCGTTGATTTTGTTTGGAGGCCTGTGGCTGGGAGTGGCCAGCTGGCTCCTTAGAATCCACGATACGCAGGATGGTTCCCAGACCCAAGGTGGCACCAGTGCCAAGTCGGGCTGGTTTGTTAGTACCAAGTGGTTCCTGCAATCTGCCATCCAGAAGCGGGGCAGCTGAATTTTTTTTGCCAGAGAAAAAGGCTGTTGTTTGTGTTTCGGGGCCTGTGGCTGGCAGTGGACGGCTGGCTCCTGAAAATCCATGATACGCAGCATGGTTCCCAGACCCAAGGTGGCACCAGTGCCAAGTAGGGCTAGTTTCATAGTACCCAGTGGCTCCTGCAATCTGCCATCCAGAAGAGGGGCAGTTGAGTTTTGTTTTCCAGAGAAAAGGGCCGTGGTTTGTGTTTGGGGCCTATGGCTGAGAGTGACCGGCTGGCCCCTGAAAATCCACGATAGGAAGGATGGTTCCCAGATCCAAGGTGGCACCAGTGCCATGTTGTGCTGGTGTGATAGTCCCAAGTGGCTCCTGCAATCTGCCATCCAGAAGTGGGGCAGCTGAATTTTGTTTGCCAGAGAAAAAGGCTGTGGTTTTTGTTTGGGGGCCTATGGCTGGGAGTGGCCGGCTGGCTCCTGAAAATCCATGATACGCAGCATGGTTCCCAGACCCAAGGTGGCACCAGTGCCAAGTGGGGCTGGTTTCACAGTGTCAAGTGCCTCCTGCAATCTCCCATCCAGAAGCGGGGCAGCTGAGTTTTGTTTGCCTGTGAAACGGGCCGTTGTTTTTGATTGGGGTCTGTGGCCGAGAATGTTCAGCTGGCTCCTGACAATACACAATACGCAGGATGGTTCCCAGACCCAAGGTGGCACCAGTGCCAAGTCTTGCTGGTTTGATAGTACCAAGTGGCTCCTGCAATCTGCCATCCAGAAGCGGTGCAGCTGAGTTTTGTTTGCCAGAGGAAAGGGCCGTGGGTTGTGTTTGGGGGCATATGGCTGGGAGTGGCCGGCTGTCTCATTAAAAAGATCGATACGCAGGATGGTTCCCAGACCCAAGGTGGCACCAGTGCCAAGTCGGGCTGTTTTTATAGTACCAAGTGCGTCCTGCAATTTGCCATCCAGAAGAGGGGCAGTTGAGTTTTGTTTGCCAGAGAAAAGCGCCGTTGTTTGTGTTTGGGGGCTTGTGGCTGGGAGTGGCCGACTGGCGCCTTAGAATCTGCGATACGCAGCATGGTTCCCAGACCCAAGGTGGCACCAGTTCCAAGTTGGGCTGGTTTGATAGTACCAAGTGGCTCCTGCAATCTGCCATCCAGAAGCGGGGCAGCTTACTTTTGTTTGCCAGGGAAACGGGCCGAGGTTTGTGTTTGGGGGCCTATGGCTGGGAGTGACCGGCTGGCTCCTGGAAAGCTACAATAGGCAGGATGGTGACCAGACCCATGGTGGCACCAGTGCCAAGTTGGGCTGGTTTGATAGTACCAAGTTGCTCCTGCAATCTGCCATCAAAAAGTTGGCAGGCGAGTTTTGTTTTCCAGGGAAAAGCGCCGTTGTTTGTATTTGGGGGCCTGTGGCTGGGAGTGGCCGGCTGGCTCCTTAGAATCCACGATACGCAGGATGGTTCCCAGACCCAAGGTGGCACCAGTGCCAAGTCGGGCTGGTTTGATACTACCAAGTGCGTCCTGCAATCTGCCATCCAGAAGCAGGGCAGCTTACTTTTGTTTGCCAGGGAAACGGGCCGTGGGTTTTGTTTGGGGGCATATAGCTGAGAGTGGCCCGCTGGCCCCTGAAAATCCACGCTAGGCAGCATGTTTCCCAGATGCAAGGTGGCACCAGTGCCAAGTCGGGCTGGTTTGATGGTGCAAAGTGGCTCCTGCAATCTGCCATCCAGAAGCGGGGCAGCTGATTTTTGTTTGCCAGAGAAAAATTCCGTGGATTGTTTTTGGGGGCATATTGCTGGGAGTGGCCGGCTGGCTCCTTAAAATGCTCGATACGCATGATGGTTCCCAGGCCCAAGGTGTCACCACTACCAAGTCGGCCTGCGGTTTTAGTATCAAGTTCATCCTGCAATTTGCCATCCAGAAGAGGAGCAGTTGAGTTTTGTTTGCCAGAGAAATGGGCCGAGGTTTCTGTTTGGGGACATATGGCTGTGAGTGGCCGGCTGGCCCCTGAAAATCCACGATACACAACATGGTTCCCAGATCCAAGGTGGCACCAGTGCCAAGTTGGGCTGGTTTGATAGTCCCAAGTGTCTCCTGCAATCTGCAATCCAGAAGCGGGGCAGCTTACTTTTGTTTGCCAGAGAAATAGGCCTAGGTTTTTGTTTGGGGGCCTGTGACTAGGAGTGGCCTGCTGGCTCCTAAGAATCCACGATACGCAGGATGTTTACCAGACCCATGGTGGCACCAGTGCCAAGTTGGGCTGGTTTGATAGTACCAAGTGGCTCCTGCAAACTCCATCAAAAAGTTGGCAGGCGTGTTTTGTTTTCCAGGGAACAGCGCCGTTGATTTTGTTTGGGGGCCTGTGGCTGGGAGTGGCCGGCTGGCTCCTTAGAATCCACGATACGCAGGATGGTTCCCAGACCCAAGGTGGCACCAGTGCCAAGTCGGGCTGGTTTGATTACACCAAGTGGCTCCTGAAATCTGCCATCCATAAGTGAGGCAGCTAAGTTTTGTTTGCCAGAAAAAAGGGCCGTGGTTTTTGTTGGGGGC
Organism: Melospiza melodia melodia; assembly: GCF_035770615.1. Classification (NCBI taxonomy): domain Eukaryota; kingdom Metazoa; phylum Chordata; class Aves; order Passeriformes; family Passerellidae; genus Melospiza; species Melospiza melodia. The sequence goes on from NC_086197.1 coordinate 42,232,410, forward strand.
CTGTGGCTGGGAGTAGCCGGCTGGCTCCTTAAAATCCACGATAGGCAGGATGGTTCCCAGACCCAAGGTGGTACCAGTGCCAAGTCGGGCTGGTTTGATAGTACCAAGTGGCTCCTGCAATCTGCCATCCAGAAGCGGGGCAGCTTACTTTTGTTTGCCAGGGAAACGGGCCGAGGTTTGTGTTTGGGGGCCTATGGCAGGGAGTGACCGGCTGGCTCCTGAAAAGCTACAATAGGCAGGATGGTGACCAGACCCATGGTGGCACCAGTGGCAAGTTGGGCTGGTTTGATAGTACCAATTGGCTCCTGCAATCTGCCATCAAAAAGTTGGCAGGCGAGTTTTGTTTTCCAGGGAAAAGCGCCGTTGTGTGTGTTTTGGGGCCAGTGGCTGGGAGTGGCCAGCTGGCTCCTTAGAATCCACGATACGCAGGATGGTTCCCAGACCCAAGGTGGCACCAGTGCCAAGTCGGGCTGGTTTGATAGCACCAAGTGGCTCCTGCAATCTGCCATCCAGAAGCGGGGCAGCTTACTTTTGTTTTCCAGGGAAACGGACCGAGGATTTTTCTGGGGGCCTATGGCTGGGAGTGACCGGCTGGCTCCTGAAAAGCTACGATAGGCAGGATGGTGACCAGACCCATGGTGGCACCAGTGCCAAGTTGGGCTGGTTTGATAGTACCAAGTGGCTCCTGCAATCTGCCATCAAAATTTGGCAGGCGAGTTTTGTTTTCCAGGGAAAAGCGCCGTTGTGTGTATTTTGGGGCCTGTGGCTGGGAGTGGCCAGCTGGCTCCTTAGAATCCACGATACGCAGGATGGTTCCCAGACCCAAGGTGGCACCAGTGCCAAGTCGGGCTGGTTTGTTAGTACCAAGTGGTTCCTGCAATCTGCCATCCAGAAGCGGGGTAGCTGAATTTTGTTTGCCAGAGAAAAAGGCTGTTGTTTGTGTTTCGGGGCCTGTGGCTGGCAGTGGACGGCTGGCTCCTGAAAATCCATGATACGCAGCATGGTTCCCAGACCCAAGGTGGCACCAGTGCCAAGTAGGGCTGGTTTCATAGTACCCAGTGGCTCCTGCAATCTGCCATCCAGAAGAGGGGCAGTTGAGTTTTGTTTTCCAGAGAAAAGGGCCGTGGTTTGTGTTTGGGACCTATGGCTGAGAGTGACCGGCTGGCCCCTGAAAATCCACGATAGGAAGGATGATTCCCAGATCCAAGGTGGCACCAGTGCCATGTTGTGCTGGTGTGATAGTCCCAAGTGGCTCCTGCAATCTGCCATCCAGAAGCGGGGCAGCTGAATTTTGTTTGCCAGAGAAAAATGCTGGGGTTTTTGTTTGGGGGCCTATGGCTGGGAGTGGCCGGCTGGCTCCTGAAAATCCATGATACGCAGCATGGTTCCCAGACCCAAGGTGGCACCAGTGCCAAGTGGGGCTGGTTTCACAGTGTCAAGTGCCTCCTGCAATCTCCCATCCAGAAGCGGGGCAGCTGAGTTTTGTTTGCCTGTGAAACGGGCCATTGTTTTTGATTGGGGTCTGTGGCCGAGAGTGTCCAGCTGGCTCCTGACAATCCACAATACGCAGGATGGTTCCCAGACCCAAGGTGGCACCAGTGCCAAGTTGGGCTGGTTTGATAGTACCAAGTGGCTCCTGCAATCTGCCATCCAGAAGCGGGGCAGCTTACTTTTGTTTGCCAGGGAAACGGGCCGAGGTTTGTGACTGGGGGCCTATGGCTGGGAGTGACCGGCTGGCTCCTGGAAAGCTACAATAGGCAGGATGGTTACCAGACCCATGGTGGCACCAGTGCCAAGTTGGGCTGGTTTGATAGTACCAAGTTGCTCCTGCAATCTGCCATCAAAAAGTTGGCAGGCGAGTTTTGTTTTCCAGGGAAAAGCGCCGTTGTTTGTATTTGGGGCCCGTGGCTGGGAGTGGCCGGCTGGCTCCTTAGAATCCACGATACGCAGGATGGTTCCCAGACCCAAGGTGGCACCAGTGCCAAGTCGGGCTGGTTTGATACTACCAAGTGCGTCCTGCAATCTGCCATCCAGAAGCGGGGCAGCTTACTTTTGTTTGCCAGGGAAACGGGCCGTGGGTTTTGTTTGGGGGCATATAGCTGAGAGTGGCCCGCTGGCCCCTGAAAATCCACGCTAGGCAGCATGGTTCCCAGATGCAAGGTGGCACCAGTGCCAAGTCGGGCTGGTTTGATGGTGCAAAGTGGCTCCTGCAATCTGCCATCCAGAAGCGGGGCAGCTGATTTTTGTTTGCCAGAGAAAAATTCCGTGGATTGTTTTTGGGGGCATATTGCTGGGAGTGGCCGGCTGGCTCCTTAAAATGCTCGATACGCATGATGGTTCCCAGGCCCAAGGTGTCACCACTACCAAGTCGGCCTGCGGTTTTAGTATCAAGTTCATCCTGCAATTTGCCATCCAGAAGAGGGGCAGTTGAGTTTTGTTTGCCAGAGAAACGGGCCGAGGTTTCTGTTTGGGGACATATGGCTGAGAGTGGCCGGCTGGCCCCTGAATATCCACGATACACAGCATGGTTCCCAGATCCAAGGTGGCACCAGTGCCAAGTTGGGCTGGTTTGATAGTACCAAGTGTCTCCTGCAATCTGCCATCCAGAAGCGGGGCAGCTTACTTTTGTTTGCCAGAGAAATAGGCCTAGGTTTTTGTCTGGGGGCCTGTGGCTAGGAGTGGCCGGCTGGCTCCTAAGAATCCACGATACGCAGGATGTTTCCCAGACCCAAGGTGGCACCAGTGCCAAGTCGGGCTGGTTTGATAGTACCAAGTGGCTCCTGCAAACTCCATCAAAAAGTTGGCAGGCGTGTTTTGTTTTCCAGGGAACAGCGCCGTTGATTTTGTTTGGGGGCCTGTGGCTGGGAGTGGCCGGCTGGCTCCTTAGAATCCACGATACGCAGGATGGTTCCCAGACCCAAGGTGGCACCAGTGCCAAGTCGGGCTGGTTTGATTACACCAAGTGGCTCCTGCAATCTGCCATCCAGAAGTGAGGCAGCTAAGTTTTGTTTGCCAGAAAAAAGGGCCGTGGTTTTTGTTGGGGGCCTGTGGCTGGGAGTGGCCGGCTGGCTCCTTAGAATCCACCATACGCAGGATGGTTCCCAGACCCAAGGTGGCACCAGTGCCAAGTCGGGCTGGTTTGATAGTACCAAGTGGCTCCTGCAATCTGCCATCCAGAAGCGGTGCAGTTGAGTTTTGTTTGCCAGAGAAAAGGGCCGTTGTTTGTGTTTGGGGGCATATGGCTGGGAGTGGCCGGCTGTCTCATTAAAAAGATCGATACGCAGGATGGTTCCCAGACCCAAGGTGGCACCAGTGCCAAGTCGGGCTGTTTTTATAGTACCAAGTGCGTCCTGCAATTTGCCATCCAGAAGAGGGGCAGTGGAGTTTTGTTTGCCAGAGAATAGCGCCGTTGTTTGTGTTTGGGAGCTTGTGGCTGGGAGTGGCCGACTGGCGCCGTAGAATCTGTGTTACGCAGCATGGTTCCCAGACCAGAGGTGGCACCAGTGCCAAGTTGGGCTGGTTTGATAGTACCAAGTGGCTCCTGCAATCTGCCATCCAGAAGCGGGGCAGCTTACTTTTGTTTGCCAGGGAGACGGGCCGAGGTTTTTGACTGGGGACCTATGGCTGGGAGTGACCGGCTGGCTCCTGAAAAGCTACGATAGGCAGGATGGTGACCAGACCCATGGTGGCACCAGTGCCAAGTTGGGCTGGTTTGATAGTACCAAGTGGCTCCTGCAATCTGCCATCAAAAAGTTGGCAGGCGAGTTTTGTTTTCCAGGGAAAAGCGCCGTTGTTTGTATTTGGGGGCCTGTGGCTGGGAGTGGCCGGCTGGCTCCTTTGAACCCACAATACGCAGGATGGTTCCCAGACCCAAGGTGGCACCAGTGCCAAGTCGGGCTGGTTTGATACTACCAAGTGCGTCCTGCAATCTGCCATCCAGAAGCGGGGCAGCTTAATTTTGTTTGCCAGGGAAACGGGCCGTGGGTTTTGTTTGGGGGCCTATGGCTGAGAGTGGCCGGCTGGCTCCTGAAAATCCACGCTAGGCAGCATGGTTCCCAGATGCAAGGTGGCACCAGTGCCAAGTCGGGCTGGTTTGATGGTGCAAAGTGGCTCCTGCAATCTGCCATCCAGAAGCGGGGCAGCTGATTTTTGTTTGCCAGAGAAAAATTCCGTGGATTGTTTTTGGGGGCATATTGCTGGGAGTGGCCGGCTGGCTCCTTAAAATGCTCGATACGCATGATGGTTCCCAGGCCCAAGGTGTCACCACTACCAAGTCGGCCTGCGGTTTTAGTATCAAGTTCATCCTGCAATTTGCCATCCAGAAGAGGGGCAGTTGAGTTTTGTTTGCCAGAGAAACGGGCCGAGGTTTCTGTTTGGGGACATATGGCTGAGAGTGGCCGGCTGGCCCCTGAATATCCACGATACACAGCATGGTTCCCAGATCCAAGGTGGCACCAGTGCCAAGTTGGGCTGGTTTGATAGTACCAAGTGTCTCCTGCAATCTGCCATCCAGAAGCGGGGCAGCTTACTTTTGTTTGCCAGAGAAATAGGCCTAGGTTTTTGTCTGGGGGCCTGTGGCTAGGAGTGGCCGGCTGGCTCCTAAGAATCCACGATACGCAGGATGTTTCCCAGACCCAAGGTGGCACCAGTGCCAAGTCGGGCTGGTTTGATAGTACCAAGTGGCTCCTGCAAACTCCATCAAAAAGTTGGCAGGCGTGTTTTGTTTTCCAGGGAACAGCGCCGTTGATTTTGTTTGGGGGCCTGTGGCTGGGAGTGGCCGGCTGGCTCCTTAGAATCCACGATACGCAGGATGGTTCCCAGACCCAAGGTGGCACCAGTGCCAAGTCGGGCTGGTTTGATTACACCAAGTGGCTCCTGCAATCTGCCATCCAGAAGTGAGGCAGCTAAGTTTTGTTTGCCAGAAAAAAGGGCCGTGGTTTTTGTTGGGGGCCTGTGGCTGGGAGTGGCCGGCTGGCTCCTTAGAATCCACCATACGCAGGATGGTTCCCAGACCCAAGGTGGCACCAGTGCCAAGTCGGGCTGGTTTGATAGTCCCAAGTGGCTCCTGCAAACTGCCATCCAGAAGCGGGGCAGCTGAGTTTTGTTTGCCAGGGAAATGGGCCGTTGTTTGTGTTTGGGGGCCTGTGGCTGGGAGTGTTCGGCTGGTTCCTGAATATGTACGATACGCAGGATTGTTCCCAGACCCAAGGTGGCACCAGTGCCAAGTCGGGCTGGTTTGATGGTGCAAAGTGGCTCCTGCAATCTGCCATCCAGACGCGGGGCAGCGGATTTTTGTTTCCATGAGAAATGGTCCGTGGTTTGTTTTTGGGGGTATATGGCTGGGCCTGGCCGGCTGGCTCCTTAAAAAGCTCGATATGCAGGATGGTTCCCTGACACAAGGTGGCACCAGTGCCACGTCGGGCGGTTTTCGTAGTACAAAGTGCGTCCTAAAATTTGCCATCCAGAAGAGGGGCAGTTGAGTTTTGTTTGCCAGAGAAAAGGTCCGTGGTTTGTTTTTGGGGGCATATGGCTGAGAGTGGCTGGGTGGCCCCTGAAAATCCACGATACACAGGATGGTTCCCAGATCCAAGGTGGCACCTGTGCCAAGTCGGGCTGATTTGATAGTACTAAGTAGCTCCTGCAATCTGCCATCCAGAAGCGGGGCAGCTTACTTTTGTTTGCCAGGGAAACGGGCCGAGGTTTGTGTTTGGGGGCCTATGGCTGAGAGTGACCGGCTGGCTCCTGAAAAGCTACAATAGGCAGGATGGTGACCAGACCCATGGTGGCACCAGTGCCAAGTTGGGCTGGTTTGATAGTACCAAGTGGTTCCTGCAATCTGCCATCCAGAAGCAGGGCAGCTGAGTTTTGTTTGCCAGAGAAAAGGGCCTTGGTTTGTGTTTGGGGGCATATGGCTGGGTGTGGCCAGCTGGCTCCTTAAAATGCACAATATGCAACATGGCTCCCAGACCCAAGGTGGCACCAGTGCCAAGTTGGGCTGGTTTGATAGTACCAAGTGGCTCCTGCAATCTTCCATGATCACGTGGAGAAATACTTTCTGGTTTCAGCCTCATGCTCTTTCTTCTCTCCCTCAACTTCTCTATCACCTCTCATCTGGTTCACATGCGCTGTCTTCAAGGTCCACAGGCTACTTTTCACAGAATCTTCTGGCCTGATGAAGTAAGAATGATGAATAGAACAGAGCTGGGATCTATTTTCCAGTTTGGATAAAATGCATTCTGCACACAAATCCAAGGAGAACGGGCTGCCCCGATGCCCAGAAAATCTTTCACTCCTGCTAGTGTTCTACGTCAACCGCAACTTAGTCTGAAAGAAAAGCTTTTTCTCTGAGAGCATCTGAGAGGTTTGCATGAAGCACTGATATCTGACATATGCAATTTTGAATAGGAGAGGAAAAAGAAAATGGCAAGGAGTTTTTAATTTTAGTGGTTTCAATTTTAATTTCCGTGCACTTTTTCAAAACTTGTCAGCTCAAATGCCCATCAACATCTTTTAGTCATCTGTAAGTCAGTATTCATATAAAATGTGCTTCAAATCCAAAGAATTTCAAATTTGCACTCCAAGCTTCTATGCCTAGATTTATGATTTCCTACACATATTAGATGAAAGGAAGGCCTTTTTTACTGTGGGAGTGCTGGAACACTGGAACAGGTTGCCCAGAGAAGTTGTGGGTGTCCCATCCCTGAAAGTATTCAAGGTCACCTTGGACGGGGCTTGGAGCAGCAACAAAGGAGAAGCTTGATGGTAGAGAAACAAAGTCGGACTATAGAAGAAACTCGGATTGAAGTATAGGATCAAGTTTTCTCTCAGCTCTTGGGGTAAATTCAAAGTTGTACAAAATGACATTTATCTGTGCTATTCACTACTGTAACAGAAAGTTTCATGAAAACTGTACAGAAGATAGTAAATTTTAAAAGAGATAAGAATTACAGCATAAAATCCATGGGATAGGTTACAACATGAGACACTCTCTAAGAGAAAATCTCTTTGTTTCAGCACTTCATCGGGGTAAGATTTCATGAAGTGCCAAAGAAGGCGGCAAAATATCATTCGGGACATTATTTACTGGAATTCAGCCTGGCCATTAGTAGGAACTGCCTTTGAACATATCATGTAGATATACCACACACACTTTCCCTTCACTGAAAAATTACTGTTTACAACAAATAAGCAATTGACGATCAAAATTGATTGAAAGCATCTTAAACATGTCAAGTATTTCATTGTAGATGATCTGTGATCCAAATGCTTCTTCCACCTTCGAGAGGGACAGAAGAATTCTTCCATATCATGATGGTTTAAAATTGTATCAACCAATGTTTTCTGCTGAAAAGATATCATCTATTTTTTTCTATTTTTGGAAGAAAATATTCCTAGACATACAACAGGTGAGAACTAAGTAATTTTAAAGAAACAAATGAAATGAAAATATTCTGTAAATAGAATGAAATGAAAAGCTGTGTTTTAAATAGGAGCTAAATATTAAACAGAATTTTTGTACCAGGCATTTGAATTACTGCACCAGCTCTTTTGCCCATCAAGAGAGGCATTTAGCATTTCAGTCTTTTCCAAGGTGTTCATGATCTGCTATGCTGATCTCTGTGTGTGCCTAGGTGTGTGTGGAGGGGGGGGCATATGAAGGGGAGTGTGTATGTTTGCTTTACAATTGTTGTGGCAGATTCATGCCTCAGCTCCACATTTTGTTTTAAAAAGGTCACACCGAGTGGATATGAAGTTTACTATCAACAAGAGATCGATTCCCAAATCATCCATTTGACTCTCCCTTATAAATCATGTGCTTTGTTGCATATTTTATCAAATATACTTTCAAGCCAGATGGAGGAAGGAGGATGTGGGAATCCCTCCACCATCTTGCAACTTTTATGTAAGTAGGTTTTCAAGAAAATCATCATTTCTCTTTTAAATATGTCTGGAACAGGCATGATGGTAGTGTCAACCTGTTGGAGTTTTTGTTGCTGGAAGAAGTTGTACAAAAAGATTGGTTTTTACATTGACCAGTTACTGAATCAAGCGCAGGAATACATTGGAAATTTAGCTGGGGGTTCCTTTTCCCAGCAGACTACTTCTAGAACGAGCTTGTACACTGAAGCTGACTCTTTTGCTCTCTTTTTGTTTCTTTCCTATTTTCTTGGCTTCTTTGCCACTATCTAGACAATTTTGGAACTTTGTTCCCAACTAAAATGGTTTCAATAGTCTGATTGTGATCATACATTTTTACAAGGAATTTTTAAAATCTTTCCTCGAGTCCAGAAAGTCAAGGACTTAGATCTTTTTCTTCCCTTATCAATATTGCCATGAAATTGATAAATAAAGACCAACTCTTTATTTTTGTTTTTAACCCACGTAGATAATTCCCATCCATTAATCCATTTTGTGGACCAATAGCTGCCATTCTGATGGAAGCTGTCACTTCTTAACAATAGGCATTCTGTGACTATGTTGACTGCACTTTGGGTGAAGATCCTAACTGGTCTTAGATATACATAGGGAGAAATTTGCTCAGCCAGTGTCAGTCTTAAGCATGCGTATCAGAAGATCTTTCTAGAGCTGGGAATTTTCCCATGAAAGGGATTCAGTTAGGGAAGAGACACTTGTGCCAGAGTTTTACATTCTTCTTGAACACTGCTTAAGGAACTTAGATGCCATGTCCATTTGGATCTCTGTCTGCACAGAACTTTGTCATGCCAGCGCTTTGAAATGCATCTTGAAGAGAATTCACTAGCACAGAATGAAAGAGAGTGGAAGGGGTTGGTGGGGCTAACCAGGCCCAACCCCCCTGCCTAAACCAGGATACCTAGAGCCTCTTGCCCAGGATTCTATCTGGGTGTACTTTTAATGTCTTCAAAGATCCAGGCTCCACAATCTTTCTGGGCAGTCTGTGCCGTGGTTCAGTCACCCTGACAGTAAAGAAACATTTACTGATGTTCAAAGGCAATCTCCTGTATTTCAGTGTGTGCCCACTGCCTCTTGTCTTTTCCCTCAGCATCACTGAAAAGACACTGATTCCCTCCCCTTTGCACTATTGCTTCCATATGTATGTGTGATGCCATGTAGAGGTATGTCAAAAACCTCCCTGAAGCCCAGGCAGATAATATTCCCTTCATCTACCAGTCAAGTTGATTCATCAGAGGAGTTTAAAGTGATGTTCAGCATGAAATTCCCCTGAAAAATCATGCTAACTACATTATTTGGTCATCTGTCATGTGCCTGGCAAGGATTTCCAGGAAGAGCTGCTTCATCAACTTCCTGGGGATAAAAAAGAGGCTGGCTGGTTTGTACTATGGCGAGTCCTCTTAATTGCCTTTTTTGAAGATGGGTGTCATTTGCTAACATCCACTCTTTAGCTCCTCTTCTCATCTACACCTCGGCAAAAAGCTTTTCCACTATGTCTGGCTAGGAAAAACTGTGCCAGCACAGAAAACATCTCCCATCGTGTTCTAGAAGTTGCACGGATGTCTGCCAAGTGTTTGGCAGGAAGAAAAGAAAAGTTGTCCAAAACAGCTTCCAATCGAATGTTCCTGTGATTGGAAAAGTCAGGAGAGTGCAAAGGTACTGTTTTCTATCAGTTGGCAAGGTGCGCACACAATCCCAGTGTTGTACAGCTTGCTTCTTCACCTTCCCGAAGCTGCCGCTCTCGCCGGCTGCCGGAGCCCAAGAAGCGGCTTCTTCGCGCAAAGACGATTGTGCCGCTCACAGTGCTCTCCTTAGCGCGGCTTCTGCCGAAAGACGCCCGGCAGCGGCTCTTACCTCCGGAGAGCATCCTACCTTCGTCTTTAGCTCCTCTTCTCATCTACACCTCGGCAAAACGCTTTTCCACTATGTCTGGCTAGGAAAAACTGTGCCAGCACAGAAAACATCTCCCATCGTGTTCTCGAAGTTGCACGGATGTCTGCCAAGTGTTTGGCAGGAAGAAAAGAAAAGTTGTCCAAAACAGCTTCCAATCGAATGTTCCTGTGATTGGAAAAGTCAGGAGAGTGCAAAGGTACTGTTTTCTATCAGTTGGCAAGGTGCGCACACAATCCCAGTGTTGTACAGCTTGCTTCTTCACCTTCCCGAAGCTGCCGCTCTCGCCGGCTGCCGGAGCCCAAGAAGCGGCTTCTTCGCGCAAAGACGATTGTGCCGCTCACAGTGCTCTCCTTAGCGCGGCTTCTGCCGAAAGACGCCCGGCAGCGGCTCTTACCTCCGGAGAGCATCCTACCTTCGTCTTTCGCGTCTTATGTAGTCTACACCTCGGCAAAAAGCTTTTCCACTATGTCTGGCTAGGAAAAACTGTGCCAGCACAGAAAACATCTCCCATCGTGTTCTAGAAGTTGCACGGATGTCTGCCAAGTGTTTGGCAGGAAGAAAAGAAAAGTTGTCCAAAACAGCTTCCAATCGAATGTTCCTGTGATTGGAAAAGTCAGGAGAGTGCAAAGGTACTGTTTTCTATCAGTTGGCAAGGTGCGCACACAATCCCAGTGTTGTACAGCTTGCTTCTTCACCTTCCCGAAGCTGCCGCTCTCGCCGGCTCCCGGAACCGAAGAAGCGGCTTCTTCGCGCAAAGACGATTGTGCCGCTCACAGTGCTCTCCTTAGCGCGGCTTCTGCCGAAAGACGCCCGGCAGCGGCTCTTACCTCCGGAGAGCATCCTACCTTCGTCTTTCGCGTCTTTTGTAGTCTACATCTTAGCAAAACGCTTCTCCACTATGTCTGGCTAGGAAAAACTGTGCCAGCACAGAAAACATCTCCCATCGTGTTCTAGAAGTTGCACGGATGTCTGCCAAGTGTTTGGCAGGAAGAAAAGAAAAGTTGTCCAAAACAGCTTCCAATCGAATGTTCCTGTGATTGGAAAAGTCAGGAGAGTGCAAAGGTACTGTTTTCTATCAGTTGGCAAGGTGCGCACACAATCCCAGTGTTGTACAGCTTGCTTCTTCACCTTCCCGAAGCTGCCGCTCTCGCCGGCTGCCGGAGCCCAAGAAGCGGCTTCTTCGCGCAAAGACGATTGTGCCGCTCACAGTGCTCTCCTTAGCGCGGCTTCTGCCGAAAGACGCCCGGCAGCGGCTCTTACCTCCGGAGAGCATCCTACCTTCGTCTTTCGCGTCTTTTGTAGTCTACATCTTAGCAAAACGCTTTTCCACTATGTCTGGCTAGGAAAAACTGTGCCAGCACAGAAAACATCTCCCATCGTGTTCTAGAAGTTGCACGGATGTCTGCCAAGTGTTTGGCAGGAAGAAAAGAAAAGTTGTCCAAAACAGCTTCCAATCGAATGTTCCTGTGATTGGAAAAGTCAGGAGAGTGCAAAGGTACTGTTTTCTATCAGTTGGCAAGGTGCGCACACAATCCCAGTGTTGTACAGCTTGCTTCTTCACCTTCCCGAAGCTGCCGCTCTCGCCGGCTGCCGGAGCCCAAGAAGCGGCTTCTTCGCGCAAAGACGATTGTGCCGCTCACAGTGCTCTCCTTAGCGCGGCTTCTGCTGAAAGACGCCCGGCAGCGGCTCTTACCTCCGGAGAGCATCCTACCTTCGTCTTTCGCGTCTTATGTAGTCTACACCTCGGCAAAAAGCTTTTCCACTATGTCTGGCTAGGAAAAACTGTGCCAGCACAGAAAACATCTCCCATCGTGTTCTAGAAGTTGCACGGATGTCTGCCAAGTGTTTGGCAGGAAGAAAAGAAAAGTTGTCCAAAACAGCTTCCAATCGAATGTTCCTGTGATTGGAAAAGTCAGGAGAGTGCAAAGGTACTGTTTTCTATCAGTTGGCAAGGTGCGCACACAATCCCAGTGTTGTACAGCTTGCTTCTTCACCTTCCCGAAGCTGCCGCTCTCGCCGGCTGCCGGAGCCCAAGAAGCGGCTTCTTCGCGCAAAGACGATTGTGCCGCTCACAGTGCTCCCCTTAGCGCGGCTTCTGCCGAAAGACGCCCGGCAGCGGCTCTTACCTCCTGAGAGTGGCAGCTTCGGGAAGGTGAAGAAGCAAGCTGTACAACACTGGGATTGTGTGCGCACCTTGCCAACTGATAGAAAACAGTACCTTTGCACTCTCCTGACTCTTCCAATCACAGGAACATTCGATTGGAAGCTGTTTTGGACAACTTTTCTTTTCTTCCTCCCAAACACTTGGCAGACATATCTGCAACTTCTAGAAAACGATGGGAGATGTTTTCTGGGCTGGCACGGTTTTTCCTAGCCAGACATAGTGGAAAAGCGTTTTGCTAAGATGTAGACTACATAAGACGCGAAAGACGAAGGTAGGATGCTCTCCGGAGTTAAGAGCCGCTGCCGGGCGTCTTTCGGCAGAAGCCGCGCTAAGGAGAGCCCTGTGAGCGGCACAATCGTCTTTGCGCGAAGAAGCCGATTCTTCGGTTCCGGGAGCCGGCGAGAGCGGCAGCTTCGGGAAGGTGAAGAAGCAAGCTGTACAACACTGGGATTGTGTGCGCACCTTGCCAACTGATAGAAAACAGTACCTTTGCACTCTCCTGACTTTTCCAATCACAGGAACATTCGATTGGAAGCTGTTTTGGACAACTTTTCTTTTCTTCCTGCCAAACACTTGGCAGACATCCGTGCAACTTCTAGAACACGATGGGAGATGTTTTCTGTGCTGGCACAGTTTTTCCTAGCCAGACATAGTGGAAAAGCGTTTTGCTAAGATGTAGACTACAAAAGACGCGAAAGACGAAGGTAGGATGCTCTCCGGAGGTAAGAGCCGCTGCCGGGCGTCTTTCGGCAGAAGCCGCGCTAAGGAGAGCACTGTGAGCGGCACAATCGTCTTTGCGCGAAGAAGCCGCTTCTTGGGCTCCGGCAGCCGGCGAGAGCGGCAGCTTCGGGAAGGTGAAGAAGCAAGCTGTACAACACTGGGATTGTGTGCGCACCTTGCCAACTGATAGAAAACAGTACCTTTGCACTCTCCTGACTTTTCCAATCACAGGAACATTCGATTGGAAGCTGTTTTGGACAACTTTTCTTTTCTTCCTGCCAAACACTTGGCAGACATCCGTGCAACTTCTAGAACACGATGGGAGATGTTTTCTGTGCTGGCACAGTTTTTCCTAGCCAGACATAGTGGAAAAGCGTTTTGCCGAGGTGTAGACTACAAAAGAAGCGAAAGACGAAGGTAGGATGCTCTCCGGAGGTAAGAGCCGCTGCCGGGCGTCTTTCGGCAGAAGCCGCGCTAAGGAGAGCCCTGTGAGCGGCACAATCGTCTTTGCGCGAAGAAGCCGCTTCTTGGGCTCCGGCAGCCGGCGAGAGCGGCAGCTTCGGGAAGGTGAAGAAGCAAGCTGTACAACACTGGGATTGTGTGCGCACCTTGCCAACTGATAGAAAACAGTACCTTTGCACTCTCCTGACTTTTCCAATCACAGGAACATTCGATTGGAAGCTGTTTTGGACAACTTTTCTTTTCTTCCTGCCAAACACTTGGCAGACATCCGTGCAACTTCTAGAACACGATGGGAGATGTTTTCTGTGCTGGCACAGTTTTTCCTAGCCAGACATAGTGGAAAAGCGTTTTGCTAAGATGTAGACTACATAAGACGCGAAAGACGAAGGTAGGATGCTCTCCGGAGGTAAGAGCCGCTGCCGGGCGTCTTTCGGCAGAAGCCGCGCTAAGGAGAGCACTGTGAGCGGCACAATCGTCTTTGCGCGAAGAAGCCGCTTCTTGGGCTCCGGCAGCCGGCGAGAGCGGCAGCTTCGGGAAGGTGAAGAAGCAAGCTGTACAACACTGGGATTGTGTGCGCACCTTGCCAACTGATAGAAAACAGTACCTTTGCACTCTCCTGACTTTTCCAATCACAGGAACATTCGATTGGAAGCTGTTTTGGACAACTTTTCTTTTCTTCCTGCCAAACACTTGGCAGACATCCGTGCAACTTCTAGAACACGATGGGAGATGTTTTCTGTGCTGGCACAGTTTTTCCTAGCCAGACATAGTGGAAAAGCTTTTTGCCGAGGTGTAGACTACATAAGACGCGAAAGACGAAGGTAGGATGCTCTCCGGAGGTAAGAGCCGCTGCCGGGCGTCTTTCGGCAGAAGCCGCGCTAAGGAGAGCACTGTGAGCGGCACAATCGTCTTTGCGCGAAGAAGCCGCTTCTTCGGTTCCGGGAGCCGGCGAGAGCGGCAGCTTCGGGAAGGTGAAGAAGCAAGCTGTACAACACTGGGATTGTGTGCGCACCTTGCCAACTGATAGAAAACAGTACCTTTGCACTCTCCTGACTTTTCCAATCACAGGAACATTCGATTGGAAGCTGTTTTGGACAACTTTTCTTTTCTTCCTGCCAAACACTTGGCAGACATCCGTGCAACTTCTAGAACACGATGGGAGATGTTTTCTGTGCTGGCACAGTTTTTCCTAGCCAGACATAGTGGAAAAGCGTTTTGCTAAGATGTAGACTACAAAAGACGCGAAAGACGAAGGTAGGATGCTCTCCGGAGGTAAGAGCCGCTGCCGGGCGTCTTTCGGCAGAAGCCGCGCTAAGGAGAGCCCTGTGAGCGGCACAATCGTCTTTGCGCGAAGAAGCCGCTTCTTCGGTTCCGGGAGCCGGCGAGAGCGGCAGCTTCGGGAAGGTGAAGAAGCAAGCTGTACAACACTGGGATTGTGTGCGCACCTTGCCAACTGATAGAAAACAGTACCTTTGCACTCTCCTGACTTTTCCAATCACAGGAACATTCGATTGGAAGCTGTTTTGGACAACTTTTCTTTTCTTCCTGCCAAACACTTGGCAGACATCCGTGCAACTTCTAGAACACGATGGGAGATGTTTTCTGTGCTGGCACAGTTTTTCCTAGCCAGACATAGTGGAAAAGCTTTTTGCCGAGGTGTAGACTACATAAGACGCGAAAGACGAAGGTAGGATGCTCTCCGGAGGTAAGAGCCGCTGCCGGGCGTCTTTCGGCAGAAGCCGCGCTAAGGAGAGCACTGTGAGCGGCACAATCGTCTTTGCGCGAAGAAGCCGCTTCTTGGGCTCCGGCAGCCGGCGAGAGCGGCAGCTTCGGGAAGGTGAAGAAGCAAGCTGTACAACACTGGGATTGTGTGCGCACCTTGCCAACTGATAGAAAACAGTACCTTTGCACTCTCCTGACTTTTCCAATCACAGGAACATTCGATTGGAAGCTGTTTTGGACAACTTTTCTTTTCTTCCTGCCAAACACTTGGCAGACATCCGTGCAACTTCTAGAACACGATGGGAGATGTTTTCTGTGCTGGCACAGTTTTTCCTAGCCAGACATAGTGGAAAAGCTTTTTGCCGAGGTGTAGACTACATAAGACGCGAAAGACGAAGGTAGGATGCTCTCCGGAGGTAAGAGCCGCTGCCGGGCGTCTTTCGGCAGAAGCCGCGCTAAGGAGAGCACTGTGAGCGGCACAATCGTCTTTGCGCGAAGAAGCCGCTTCTTCGGTTCCGGGAGCCGGCGAGAGCGGCAGCTTCGGGAAGGTGAAGAAGCAAGCTGTACAACACTGGGATTGTGTGCGCACCTTGCCAACTGATAGAAAACAGTACCTTTGCACTCTCCTGACTTTTCCAATCACAGGAACATTCGATTGGAAGCTGTTTTGGACAACTTTTCTTTTCTTCCTGCCAAACACTTGGCAGACATCCGTGCAACTTCTAGAACACGATGGGAGATGTTTTCTGTGCTGGCACAGTTTTTCCTAGCCAGACATAGTGGAAAAGCGTTTTGCTAAGATGTAGACTACAAAAGACGCGAAAGACGAAGGTAGGATGCTCTCCGGAGGTAAGAGCCGCTGCCGGGCGTCTTTCGGCAGAAGCCGCGCTAAGGAGAGCCCTGTGAGCGGCACAATCGTCTTTGCGCGAAGAAGCCGCTTCTTCGGTTCCGGGAGCCGGCGAGAGCGGCAGCTTCGGGAAGGTGAAGAAGCAAGCTGTACAACACTGGGATTGTGTGCGCACCTTGCCAACTGATAGAAAACAGTACCTTTGCACTCTCCTGACTTTTCCAATCACAGGAACATTCGATTGGAAGCTGTTTTGGACAACTTTTCTTTTCTTCCTGCCAAACACTTGGCAGACATCCGTGCAACTTCTAGAACACGATGGGAGATGTTTTCTGTGCTGGCACAGTTTTTCCTAGCCAGACATAGTGGAAAAGCGTTTTGCTAAGATGTAGACTACAAAAGACGCGAAAGACGAAGGTAGGATGCTCTCCGGAGGTAAGAGCCGCTGCCGGGCGTCTTTCGGCAGAAGCCGCGCTAAGGAGAGCCCTGTGAGCGGCACAATCGTCTTTGCGCGAAGAAGCCGCTTCTTGGGCTCCGGCAGCCGGCGAGAGCGGCAGCTTCGGGAAGGTGAAGAAGCAAGCTGTACAACACTGGGATTGTGTGCGCACCTTGCCAACTGATAGAAAACAGTACCTTTGCACTCTCCTGACTTTTCCAATCACATGAACATTCGATTGGAAGCTGTTTTGGACAACTTTTCTTTTCTTCCTGCCAAACACTTGGCAGACATCCGTGCAACTTCTAGAACACGATGGGAGATGTTTTCTGTGCTGGCACAGTTTTTCCTAGCCAGACATAGTGGAAAAGCGTTTTGCTAAGATGTAGACTACAAAAGACGCGAAAGACGAAGGTAGGATGCTCTCCGGAGGTAAGAGCCGCTGCCGGGCGTCTTTCGGCAGAAGCCGCGCTAAGGAGAGCCCTGTGAGCGGCACAATCGTCTTTGCGCGAAGAAGCCGCTTCTTCGGTTCCGGGAGCCGGCGAGAGCGGCAGCTTCGGGAAGGTGAAGAAGCAAGCTGTACAACACTGGGATTGTGTGCGCACCTTGCCAACTGATAGAAAACAGTACCTTTGCACTCTCCTGACTTTTCCAATCACAGGAACATTCGATTGGAAGCTGTTTTGGACAACTTTTCTTTTCTTCCTGCCAAACACTTGGCAGACATCCGTGCAACTTCTAAAACACGATGGGAGATGTTTTCTGTGCTGGCACAGTTTTTCCTAGCCAGACATAGTGGAAAAGCGTTTTGCTAAGATGTAGACTACAAAAGACGCGAAAGACGAAGGTAGGATGCTCTCCGGAGGTAAGAGCCGCTGCCGGGCGTCTTTCGGCAGAAGCCGCGCTAAGGAGAGCCCTGTGAGCGGCACAATCGTCTTTGCGCGAAGAAGCCGCTTCTTGGGCTCCGGCAGCCGGCGAGAGCGGCAGCTTCGGGAAGGTGAAGAAGCAAGCTGTACAACACTGGGATTGTGTGCGCACCTTGCCAACTGATAGAAAACAGTACCTTTGCACTCTCCTGACTTTTCCAATCACATGAACATTCGATTGGAAGCTGTTTTGGACAACTTTTCTTTTCTTCCTGCCAAACACTTGGCAGACATCCGTGCAACTTCGAGAACACGATGGGAGATGTTTTCTGTGCTGGCACAGTTTTTCCTAGCCAGACATAGTGGAAAAGCGTTTTGCCGAGGTGTAGATGAGAAGAGGAGCTAAAGACGAAGGTAGGATGCTCTCCGGAGGTAAGAGCCGCTGCCGGGCGTCTTTCGGCAGAAGCCGCGCTAAGGAGAGCACTGTGAGCGGCACAATCGTCTTTGCGCGAAGAAGCCGCTTCTTCGGTTCCGGGAGCCGGCGAGAGCGGCAGCTTCGGGAAGGTGAAGAAGCAAGCTGTACAACACTGGGATTGTGTGCGCACCTTGCCAACTGATAGAAAACAGTACCTTTGCACTCTCCTGACTTTTCCAATCACAGGAACATTCGATTGGAAGCTGTTTTGGACAACTTTTCTTTTCTTCCTGCCAAACACTTGGCAGACATCCGTGCAACTTCTAGAACACGATGGGAGATGTTTTCTGTGCTGGCACAGTTTTTCCTAGCCAGACATAGTGGAAAAGCTTTTTGCCGAGGTGTAGATGAGAAGAGGAGCTAAAGAGTGGATGTTAGCAAATGACACCCATCTTCAAAAAAGGCAATTAAGAGGACTCGCCATAGTACAAACCAGCCAGCCTCTTTTTTATCCCCAGGAAGTTGATGAAGCAGCTCTTCCTGGAAATCCTTGCCAGGCACATGACAGATGACCAAATAATGTAGTTAGCATGATTTTTCAGGGGAATTTCATGCTGAACATCACTTTAAACTCCTCTGATGAATCAACTTGACTGGTAGATGAAGGGAATATTATCTGCCTGGGCTTCAGGGAGGTTTTTGACATACCTCTACATGGCATCACACATACATATGGAAGCAATAGTGCAAAGGGGAGGGAATCAGTGTCTTTTCAGTGATGCTGAGGGAAAAGACAAGAGGCAGTGGGCACACACTGAAATACAGGAGATTGCCTTTGAACATCAGTAAATGTTTCTTTACTGTCAGGGTGACTGAACCACGGCACAGACTGCCCAGAAAGATTGTGGAGCCTGGATCTTTGAAGACATTAAAAGTACACCCAGATAGAATCCTGGGCAAGAGGCTCTAGGTATCCTGGTTTAGGCAGGGGGGTTGGGCCTGGTTAGCCCCACCAACCCCTTCCACTCTCTTTCATTCTGTGCTAGTGAATTCTCTTCAAGATGCATTTCAAAGCGCTGGCATGACAAAGTTCTGTGCAGACAGATATCCAAATGGACATGGCATCTAAGTTCCTTAAGCAGTGTTCAAGAAGAATGTAAAACTCTGGCACAAGTGTCTCTTCCCTAACTGAATCCCTTTCATGGGAAAATTCCCAGCTCTAGAAAGATCTTCTGATACGCATGCTTAAGACTGACACTGGCTGAGCAAATTTCTCCCTATGTATATCTAAGACCAGTTAGGATCTTCACCCAAAGTGCAGTCAACATAGTCACAGAATGCCTGTTGTTAAGAAGTGACAGCTTCCATCAGAATGGCAGCTATTGGTCCACAAAATGGATTAATGGATGGGAATTATCTACGTGGGTTAAAAACAAAAATAAAGAGTTGGTCTTTATTTATCAATTTCATGGCAATATTGATAAGGGAAGAAAAAGATCTAAGTCCTTGACTTTCTGGACTCGAGGAAAGATTTTAAAAATTCCTTGTAAAAATGTATGATCACAATCAGACTATTGAAACCATTTTAGTTGGGAACAAAGTTCCAAAATTGTCTAGATAGTGGCAAAGAAGCCAAGAAAATAGGAAAGAAACAAAAAGAGAGCAAAAGAGTCAGCTTCAGTGTACAAGCTCGTTCTAGAAGTAGTCTGCTGGGAAAAGGAACCCCCAGCTAAATTTCCAATGTATTCCTGCGCTTGATTCAGTAACTGGTCAATGTAAAAACCAATCCTTTTGTACAACTTCTTCCAGCAACAAAAACTCCAACAGGTTGACACTACCATCATGCCTGTTCCAGACATATTTAAAAGAGAAATGATGATTTTCTTGAAAACCTACTTACATAAAAGTTGCAAGATGGTGGAGGGATTCCCACATCCTCCTTCCTCCATCTGGCTTGAAAGTATATTTGATAAAATATGCAACAAAGCACATGATTTATAAGGGAGAGTCAAATGGATGATTTGGGAATCGATCTCTTGTTGATAGTAAACTTCATATCCACTCGGTGTGACCTTTTTAAAACAAAATGTGGAGCTGAGGCATGAATCTGCCACAACAATTGTAAAGCAAACATACACACTCCCCTTCATATGCCCCCCCCTCCACACACACCTAGGCACACACAGAGATCAGCATAGCAGATCATGAACACCTTGGAAAAGACTGAAATGCTAAATGCCTCTCTTGATGGGCAAAAGAGCTGGTGCAGTAATTCAAATGCCTGGTACAAAAATTCTGTTTAATATTTAGCTCCTATTTAAAACACAGCTTTTCATTTCATTCTATTTACAGAATATTTTCATTTCATTTGTTTCTTTAAAATTACTTAGTTCTCACCTGTTGTATGTCTAGGAATATTTTCTTCCAAAAATAGAAAAAAATAGATGATATCTTTTCAGCAGAAAACATTGGTTGATACAATTTTAAACCATCATGATATGGAAGAATTCTTCTGTCCCTCTCGAAGGTGGAAGAAGCATTTGGATCACAGATCATCTACAATGAAATACTTGACATGTTTAAGATGCTTTCAATCAATTTTGATCGTCAATTGCTTATTTGTTGTAAACAGTAATTTTTCAGTGAAGGGAAAGTGTGTGTGGTATATCTACATGATATGTTCAAAGGCAGTTCCTACTAATGGCCAGGCTGAATTCCAGTAAATAATGTCCCGAATGATATTTTGCCGCCTTCTTTGGCACTTCATGAAATCTTACCCCGATGAAGTGCTGAAACAAAGAGATTTTCTCTTAGAGAGTGTCTCATGTTGTAACCTATCCCATGGATTTTATGCTGTAATTCTTATCTCTTTTAAAATTTACTATCTTCTGTACAGTTTTCATGAAACTTTCTGTTACAGTAGTGAATAGCACAGATAAATGTCATTTTGTACAACTTTGAATTTACCCCAAGAGCTGAGAGAAAACTTGATCCTATACTTCAATCCGAGTTTCTTCTATAGTCCAACTTTGTTTCTCTACCATCAAGCTTCTCCTTTGTTGCTGCTCCAAGCCCCGTCCAAGGTGACCTTGAATACTTTCAGGGATGGGACACCCACAACTTCTCTGGGCAACCTGTTCCAGTGTTCCAGCACTCCCACAGTAAAAAAGGCCTTCCTTTCATCTAATATGTGTAGGAAATCATAAATCTAGGCATAGAAGCTTGGAGTGCAAATTTGAAATTCTTTGGATTTGAAGCACATTTTATATGAATACTGACTTACAGATGACTAAAAGATGTTGATGGGCATTTGAGCTGACAAGTTTTGAAAAAGTGCACGGAAATTAAAATTGAAACCACTAAAATTAAAAACTCCTTGCCATTTTCTTTTTCCTCTCCTATTCAAAATTGCATATGTCAGATATCAGTGCTTCATGCAAACCTCTCAGATGCTCTCAGAGAAAAAGCTTTTCTTTCAGACTAAGTTGCGGTTGACGTAGAACACTAGCAGGAGTGAAAGATTTTCTGGGCATCGGGGCAGCCCGTTCTCCTTGGATTTGTGTGCAGAATGCATTTTATCCAAACTGGAAAATAGATCCCAGCTCTGTTCTATTCATCATTCTTACTTCATCAGGCCAGAAGATTCTGTGAAAAGTAGCCTGTGGACCTTGAAGACAGCGCATGTGAACCAGATGAGAGGTGATAGAGAAGTTGAGGGAGAGAAGAAAGAGCATGAGGCTGAAACCAGAAAGTATTTCTCCACGTGATCATGGAAGATTGCAGGAGCCACTTGGTACTATCAAACCAGCCCAACTTGGCACTGGTGCCACCTTGGGTCTGGGAGCCATGTTGCATATCGTGCATTTTAAGGAGCCAGCTGGCCACACCCAGCCATATGCCCCCAAACACAAACCAAGGCCCTTTTCTCTGGCAAACAAAACTCAGCTGCCCTGCTTCTGGATGGCAGATTGCAGGAACCACTTGGTACTATCAAACCAGCCCAACTTGGCACTGGTGCCACCATGGGTCTGGTCACCATCCTGCCTATTGTAGCTTTTCAGGAGCCAGCCGGTCACTCTCAGCCATAGGCCCCCAAACACAAACCTCGGCCCGTTTCCCTGGCAAACAAAAGTAAGCTGCCCCGCTTCTGGATGGCAGATTGCAGGAGCTACTTAGTACTATCAAATCAGCCCGACTTGGCACAGGTGCCACCTTGGATCTGGGAACCATCCTGTGTATCGTGGATTTTCAGGGGCCACCCAGCCACTCTCAGCCATATGCCCCCAAAAACAAACCACGGCCCTTTTCTCTGGCAAACAAAACTCAACTGCCCCTCTTCTGGATGGCAAATTTTAGGACGCACTTTGTACTACGAAAACCGCCCGACGTGGCACTGGTGCCACCTTGTGTCAGGGAACCATCCTGCATATCGAGCTTTTTAAGGAGCCAGCCGGCCAGGCCCAGCCATATACCCCCAAAAACAAACCACGGACCATTTCTCATGGAAACAAAAATCCGCTGCCCCGCGTCTGGATGGCAGATTGCAGGAGCCACTTTGCACCATCAAACCAGCCCGACTTGGCACTGGTGCCACCTTGGGTCTGGGAACAATCCTGCGTATCGTACATATTCAGGAACCAGCCGAACACTCCCAGCCACAGGCCCCCAAACACAAACAACGGCCCATTTCCCTGGCAAACAAAACTCAGCTGCCCCGCTTCTGGATGGCAGTTTGCAGGAGCCACTTGGGACTATCAAACCAGCCCGACTTGGCACTGGTGCCACCTTGGGTCTGGGAACCATCCTGCGTATGGTGGATTCTAAGGAGCCAGCCGGCCACTCCCAGCCACAGGCCCCCAACAAAAACCACGGCCCTTTTTTCTGGCAAACAAAACTTAGCTGCCTCACTTCTGGATGGCAGATTGCAGGAGTCACTTGGTGTAATCAAACCAGCCCGACTTGGCACTGGTGCCACCTTGGGTCTGGGAACCATCCTGCGTATCGTGGATTCTAAGGAGCCAGCCGGCCACTCCCAGCCACAGGCCCCCAAACAAAATCAACGGCGCTGTTCCCTGGAAAACAAAACACGCCTGCCAACTTTTTGATGGAGTTTGCAGGAGCCACTTGGTACTATCAAACCAGCCCGACTTGGCACTGGTGCCACCTTGGGTCTGGTCACCATCCTGCGTATCGTGGATTCTTAGGAGCCAGCCGGCCACTCCTAGCCACAGGCCCCCAGACAAAAACCTAGGCCTATTTCTCTGGCAAACAAAAGTAAGCTGCCCCGCTTCTGCATGGCAGATTGCAGGAGACACTTGGTACTATCAAACCAGCCCAACTTGGCACTGGTGCCACCTTGGATCTGGGAACCATGCTGTGTATCGTGGATATTCAGGGGCCAGCCGGCCACTCTCAGCCATATGTCCCCAAACAGAAACCTCGGCCCGTTTCTCTGGCAAACAAAACTCAACTGCCCCTCTTCTGGATGGCAAATTGCAGGATGAACTTGATACTAAAACCGCAGGCCGACTTGGTAGTGGTGACACCTTGGACCTGGGAACCATCATGCGTATCGAGCATTTTAAGGAGCCAGCCGGCCACTCCCAGCAATATGCCCCCAAAAACAATCCACGGAATTTTTCTCTGGCAAACAAAAATCAGCTGCCCCGCTTCTGGATGGCAGATTGCAGGAGCCACTTTGCACCATCAAACCAGCCCGACTTGGCACTGGTGCCACCTTGCATCTGGGAACCATGCTGCCTAGCGTGGATTTTCAGGAGCCAGCCGGCCACTCTCAGCCATAGGCCCCCAAACAAAACCCACGGCCCGTTTCCCTGGCAAACAAAATTAAGCTGCCCCGCTTCTGGATGGCAGATTGCAGGACGAACTTGGTAGTATCAAACCAGCCCGACTTGGCACTGGTGCCACCTTGGGTCTGGGAACCATCCTGCGTATTGTGGGTTCAAAGGAGCCAGCCGTCCACTGCCAGCCACAGGCCCCCAAATACAAACAACGGCGCTTTTCCCTGGAAAACAAAACTCGCCTGACAACTTTTTGATGGCAGATTGCAGGAGCCACTTGGTACTATCAAATCAGCCCAACTTGGCACTGGTGCCACCATGGGTCTGGTCACCATCCTGCCTATCGTAGCTTTTCAGGAGCCAGCCGGTCACTCTCAGCCATAGGCCCCCAAACACAAACCTCGGCCCGTTTCCCTGGCAAACAAAAGTAAGCTGCCCCGCTTCTGGATGGCAGATTGCAGGAGCTACTTAGTACTATCAAATCAGCCCGACTTGGCACAGGTGCCACCTTGGATCTGGGAACCATCCTGTGTATCGTGGATTTTCAGGGGCCACCCAGCCACTCTCAGCCATATGCCCCCAAAAACAAACCACGGACCTTTTCTCTGGCAAACAAAACTCAACTGCCCCTCTTCTGGATGGCAAATTTTAGGACGCACTTTGTACTACGAAAACCGCCCGACGTGGCACTGGTGCCACCTTGTGTCAGGGAACCATCCTGCATATCGAGCTTTTTAAGGAGCCAGCCGGCCAGGCCCAGCCATATACCCCCAAAAACAAACCACGGACCATTTCTCATGGAAACAAAAATCCGCTGCCCCGCGTCTGGATGGCAGATTGCAGGAGCCACTTTGCACCATCAAACCAGCCCGACTTGGCACTGGTGCCACCTTGGGTCTGGGAACAATCCTGCGTATCGTACATATTCAGGAACCAGCCGAACACTCCCAGCCACAGGCCCCCAAACACAAACAACGGCCCATTTCCCTGGCAAACAAAACTCAGCTGCCCCGCTTCTGGATGGCAGTTTGCAGGAGCCACTTGGGACTATCAAACCAGCCCGACTTGGCACTGGTGCCACCTTGGGTCTGGGAACCATCCTGCGTATGGTGGATTCTAAGGAGCCAGCCGGCCACTCCCAGCCACAGGCCCCCAACAAAAACCACGGCCCTTTTTTCTGGCAAACAAAACTTAGCTGCCTCACTTCTGGATGGCAGATTGCAGGAGCCACTTGGTGTAATCAAACCAGCCCGACTTGGCACTGGTGCCACCTTGGGTCTGGGAACCATCCTGCGTATCGTGGATTCTAAGGAGCCAGCCGGCCACTCCCAGCCACAGGCCCCCAAACAAAATCAACGGCGCTGTTCCCTGGAAAACAAAACACGCCTGCCAACTTTTTGATGGAGTTTGCAGGAGCCACTTGGTACTATCAAACCAGCCCGACTTGGCACTGGTGTCACCTTGGGTCTGGGAAACATCCTGCGTATCGTGGATTCTTAGGAGCCAGCCGGCCACTCCTAGCCACAGGCCCCCAGACAAAAACCTAGGCCTATTTCTCTGGCAAACAAAAGTAAGCTGCCCCGCTTCTGGATGGCAGATTGCAGGAGACACTTGTTACTATCAAACCAGCCCAACTTGGCACTGGTGCCACCTTGGATCTGGGAACCATGCTGTGTATCGTGGATATTCAGGGGCCAGCCGGCCACTCTCAGCCATATGTCCCCAAACAGAAACCTCGGCCCGTTTCTCTGGCAAACAAAACTCAACTGCCCCTCTTCTGGATGGCAAATTGCAGGATGAACTTGATACTAAAACCGCAGGCCGACTTGGTAGTGGTGACACCTTGGACCTGGGAACCATCATGCGTATCGAGCATTTTAAGGAGCCAGCCGGCCACTCCCAGCAATATGCCCCCAAAAACAATCCACGGAATTTTTCTCTGGCAAACAAAAATCAGCTGCCCCGCTTCTGGATGGCAGATTGCAGGAGCCACTTTGCACCATCAAACCAGCCCGACTTGGCACTGGTGCCACCTTGCATCTGGGAACCATGCTGCCTAGCGTGGATTTTCAGGAGCCAGCCGGCCACTCTCAGCCATAGGCCCCCAAACAAAACCCACGGCCCGTTTCCCTGGCAAACAAAATTAAGCTGCCCCGCTTCTGGATGGCAGATTGCAGGACGCACTTGGTAGTATCAAACCAGCCCGACTTGGCACTGGTGCCACCTTGGGTCTGGGAACCATCCTGCGTATCGTGGATTCTAAGGAGCCAGCCGGCCACTCCCAGCCACAGGCCCCCAAATACACACAACGGCGCTTTTCCCTGGAAAACAAAACTCGCCTGACAACTTTTTGATGGCAGATTGCAGGAGCCACTTGGTACTATCAAATCAGCCCAACTTGGCACTGGTGCCACCATGGGTCTGGTCACCATCCTGCCTATCGTAGCTTTTCAGGAGCCAGCCGGTCACTCCCAGCCATAGGTCCCCAGTCACAAACCTCGGCCCGTTTCCCTGGCAAACAAAAGTAAGCTGCCCCGCTTCTGGATGGCAGATTGCAGGAGCCACTTGGTACTATCAAACCAGCCCAACTTGGCACTGGTGCCACCTCTGGTCTGGGAACCATGCTGCGTAACACAGATTCTAAGGCGCCAGTCGGCCACTCCCAGCCACAAGCCCCCAAACACAAACAACGGCGCTATTCTCTGGCAAACAAAACTCCACTGCCCCGCTTCTGGATGGCAAATTGCAGGACGCACTTGGTACTATAAAAACAGCCCGACTTGGCACTGGTGCCACCTTGGGTCTGGGAACCATCCTGCGTATCGATCTTTTTAATGAGACAGCCGGCCACTCCCAGCCATATGCCCCCAAACACAACCCACGGCCCTTTTCTCTGGCAAACAAAACTCAACTGCACCGCTTCTGGATGGCAGATTGCAGGAGCCACTTGGTACTATCAAACCAGCCCGACTTGGCACTGGTGCCACCTTGGGTCTGGGAACCATCCTGCGTATCGTGGATTCTAAGGAGCCAGCCGGCCACTCCCAGCCACAGGCCCCCAAACAAAATCAACGGCGCTGTTCGCTGGAAAACAAAACACGCCTGCCAACTTTTTGATGGAGTTTGCAGGAGCCACTTGGTACTATCAAACCAGCCCGACTTGGCACTGGTGCCACCTTGGGTCTGGGAAACATCCTGCGTATCGTGGATTCTTAGGAGCCAGCCGGCCACTCCTAGCCACAGGCCCCCAGAAAAAAACCTAGGCCTATTTCTATGGCAAACAAAAGTAAGCTGCCCCGCTTCTGGATGGCAGATTGCAGGAGACACTTGGTACTATCAAACCAGCCCAACTTGGCACTGGTGCCACCATGGGTCTGGTCACCATCCTGCCTATCGTAGCTTTTCAGGAGCCAGCCGGTCACTCCCAGCCATAGGTCCCCAGTCACAAACCTCGGCCCGTTTCCCTGGCAAACAAAAGTAAGCTGCCCCACTTCTGGATGGCAGATTGCAGGAGCCACTTGGTACTATCAAACCAGCCCAACTTGGCACTGGTGCCACCTCTTGTCTGGGAACCATGCTGCGTAACACAGATTCTAAGGCGCCAGTCGGCCACTCCCAGCCACAAGCCCCCAAACACAAACAACGGCGCTATTCTCTGGCAAACAAAACTCCACTGCCCCTCTTCTGGATGGCAAATTGCAGGACGCACTTGGTACTATAAAAACAGCCCGACTTGGCACTGGTGCCACCTTGGGTCTGGGAACCATCCTGCGTATCGATCTTTTTAATGAGACAGCCGGCCACTCCCAGCCATATGCCCCCAAACACAACCCACGGCCCTTTTCTCTGGCAAACAAAACTCAACTGCACCGCTTCTGGATGGCAGATTGCAGGAGCCACTTGGTACTATCAAACCAGCCCGACTTGGCACTGGTGCCACCTTGGGTCTGGGAACCATCCAGCCTATCGTGGATTTTAAGGAGCCAGCCGGCTACTCCCAGCCACAGGCCCCCAACAAAAACCACGGCCCTTTTTTCTGGCAAACAAAACTTAGCTGCCTCACTTCTGGATGGCAGATTGCAGGAGCCACTTGGTGTAATCAAACCAGCCCGACTTGGCACTGGTGCCACCTTGGGTCTGGGAACCATCCTGCGTATCGTGGATTCTAAGGAGCCAGCCGGCCACTCCCAGCCACAGGTCCCCAAACAAAATCAACGGCGCTGTTCCCTGGAAAACAAAACACGCCTGCCAACATTTTGATGGAGTTTGCAGGAGCCACTTGGTACTATCAAACCAGCCCGACTTGGCACTGGTGCCACCTTGGGTCTGGGAAACATCCTGCGTATCGTGGATTCTAAGGAGCCAGCCGGCCACTCCTAGCCACAGGCCCCCAGACAAAAACCTAGGCCTATTTCTCTGGCAAACAAAAGTAAGCTGCCCCGCTTCTGGATGGCAGATTGCAGGAGACACTTGGGACTATCAAACCAGCCCAACTTGGCACTGGTGCCACCTTGGATCTGGGAACCATGCTGTGTATCGTGGATATTCAGGGGCCACCCGGCCACTCTCAGCCATATGTCCCCAAACAGAAACCTCGGCCCGTTTCTCTGGCAAACAAAACTCAACTGCCCCTCTTCTGGATGGCAAATTGCAGGATGAACTTGATACTAAAACCGCAGGCCGACTTGGTAGTGGTGACACCTTGGGCCTGGGAACCATCATGCGTATCGAGCATTTTAAGGAGCCAGCCGGCCACTCCCAGCAATATGCCCCCAAAAACAATCCACGGAATTTTTCTCTGGCAAACAAAAATCAGCTGCCCCGCTTCTGGATGGCAGATTGCAGGAGCCACTTTGCACCATCAAACCAGCCCGACTTGGCACTGGTGCCACCTTGCATCTGGGAACCATGCTGCCTAGCGTGGATTTTCAGGAGCCAGCCGGCCACTCTCAGCCATAGGCCCCCATACAAAACCCACGGCCCGTTTCCCTGGCAAACAAAATTAAGCTGCCCCGCTTCTGGATGGCAGATTGCAGGACGCACTTGGTAGTATCAAACCAGCCCGACTTGGCACTGGTGCCACCTTGGGTCTGGGAACCATGCTGCGTATCATGGATTTTCAGGAGCCAGCCGTCCACTGCCAGCCACAGGCCCCGAAACACAAACAACAGCCTTTTTCTCTGGCAAACAAAATTCAGCTGCCCCGCTTCTGGATGGCAGATTGCAGGAACCACTTGGTACTAACAAACCAGCCCGACTTGGCACTGGTGCCACCTTGGGTCTGGGAACCATCCTGCGTATCGTGGATTCTAAGGAGCCAGCTGGCCACTCCCAGCCACAGGCCCCCAAACACACACAACGGTGCTTTTCCCTGGAAAACAAAACTCGCCTGCCAAACATTTGATGGCAGATTGCAGGAGCCACTTTGCACCATCAAACCAGCCCAACTTGGCACTGGTGCCACCTCTGGTCTGGGAACCATCCTGCGTATCGTGGGTTCTAAGGAGCCAGCTGGCCACTCCCAGCCACAGGCCCCCAAACACAAACAACGGCGCTTTTCCCTGGAAAACAAAACTCGCCTGCCAACATTTTGATGGCAGATTGCCGGAGCCACTTGGTACTATCAAACCAGCCCAACTTGGCACTGGTGCCACCATGGGTCTGGTCACCATCCTGCCTATCATAGCTTTTCAGGAGCCAGTCGGTCACTCCCAGCCATAGGCCCCCAGACACAAACCTCGGCCCGTTTCCCTGGCAAACAAAAGTAAGCTGCCCCGCTTCTGCATGGCAGATTGCAGGAGCTATTTAGTACTATCAAACCAGCCCGACTTGGCACTGGTGACACCTCTGGTCTGGGAACCATCCTGCCTATCGTGGATTTTCAGGGGCCAGCCGGCCACTCTCAGCCATATGCCCCCAAAAACAAACCACGGCCCTTTTCTCTGGCAAACAAAACTCAACTGCCCCTCTTCTGGATGGCAAATTTTAGGACGCACTTTGTACTACGAAAACCGCCCGACGTGGCACTGGTGCCACCTTGTGTCAGGGAACCATCCTGCATATCGTGCTTTTTAAGGGGCCAGCCGGCCACGCCCAGCCATATACCCCCAAAAACAAACCACGGACCATTTCTCATGGAAACAAAAATCCGCTGCCCCGCGTCTGGATGGCAGATTGCAGGAGCCACTTTGCACCATCAAACCAGCCCGACTTGGCACTGGTGCCACCTTGGGTCTGGGAACCATGCTGCGTATCGTGGATTCTAAGGAGCCAGCCGGCCACTCCCAGCCACAGGCCCCCAAACACAAACAACGGCGCTTTTCCCTGGAAAACAAAACTCGCCTGCCAGCTTTTTGATGGCAGATTGCAGGAGCCACTTGGTACTATCAAATCATCCCAACTTGGCACTGGTGCCACTATGGGTCTGGGAACCATCCTGCCTATTGTAGCATTTCAGGAGCCAGCCGGTCACTCCCAGCCATAGTCCCCCAGACACAAACCTCGGACCGTTTCCCTGGCAAACAAAATTTGGCTGCCCCGATTCTGGATGGCAGATTGCAGGAGCCACATGGTAGTGTCAAACCAGCCCGACTTGGCACTGGTGCCACCTTGGGTCTGGGAACCATCCTGCGTATCGTGGATTCTAAGCAGCCACCCGGCCACTCTGAGCCACAGGCGCCCAAACACAAACAACGGCGCTTTTCCCTGGAAAACAAAACTCGCCTGCCAACATTTTGATGGCAGATTGCAGGAGCCACTTGGTACTATCAAACCAGCCCAACTTGGCACTGGTGCCACCATGGGTCTGGTCACCATCCTGCCTATCGTAGCTTTTCAGGAGCCAGCCGGTCACTCCCAGCCATAGACCCCCAGACACAAACCTCGGCCCGTTTCCCTGGAAAACAAAAGTAAGCTGCCCCGATTCTGGATGGCAGATTGCAGGAGCCACTTGGTACTATCAAACCAGCCCAACTTGGCACTGGTGCCACCATGGGTCTGGTAAACATCCTGCCTATCGTAGCTTTTCAGGAGCCAGCCGGTCACTCCCTGCCATAGGCCCCCAGACACAAACCTCGGCCCGTTTCTCTGGCAAACAAAAGTAAACTGCCCCGCTTTTGGATGGCAGATTGCAGGATGCATTTGGTACTATCAAACCTGCCCGACTTGGCCCTCGTGCCACCTTGGCTCTGGGAACCATGCTGCGTAACGTAGATTCTACGAGGACAGGCGGCCACTACCAGCCACAGGCCTCTAAACAAAAACAACGGCGCTTTTCCCTGGAAAACAAAACTCGCCTGCCAAATTTTTGATGGCAGATTGCAGGAGCCACTTGGTACTATCAAACCAGCCCAACTTGGTACTGGTGCCACCATGGGTCTGGTCACCATCCTGCCTATCGTAGCTTTTCAGGAGCCAGCCGGTCACTCCCAGCCATAGGCCCCCAGACAAATATCTCGGCCCGTTTCCCTGGCAAACAAAAGTAAGCTGCCCCGCTTCTGGATGGCAGATTACAGCAGCCACATGGTACTATCAAACCAGGCCAACATGGCACTGGTGCCACCTTGGCTCTGGGAACCATCCTGCCTATCGTGGATTTTCAGGCGCCAGCCGGCCACTCTCAGCCATATGCCCCCAAACACATACCACGGCCCTTTGCTCTGGCAAACAAAACTCACCTGCCCCTCTTCTGGATGGCAAATTGCAGGACGCACTTGGTACTACGAAAACAGCCAGACTTGGCAGTGATGCCACCTTGGGTCAGGGAACAATCCTGCGTATCGATCTTTTTAAGGAGCCAGCCGGCCACGTCCAGCCATATACCCCCAAAAAAAAACCACGGAACTTTTCTCCAGCAAACAAAAATCCGCTGCCCCGCGTCTGAATGGCAGATTTCAGGAGCTATTTAGTATTATCAAACCAGCCCGACTTGGCACTGGTGCCACCATGAGTCTGGTAACCATCCTGCCTATCGTAGCTTTTCAGTAGCCAGCCGGTCACTCCCAGCCATAGGCCCCCAGACACAAACCTCGGCCCGTTTCCCTGGGAAACAAAAGTAAGCTGACCCGCTTCTGGATGGCAGATTGCAGGAGCCACTTGGTACTATCAAACCAGCCCAACTTGGCACTGGTGCCACCTTGGCTCTGGGAACCATCCTGCGTATCCTGGGTTCAAAGGAGGCAGCCGGCCACTCCCAGCCACAGGCCTCTAAACAAGAACAACGGCGCTTTTCCCTGGAAAACAAAAGTCGCCTGACAACTTTTGATGGCAGATTGCAGGAGCCACTTGGTACTATCAAACCAGCCCAACTTGGCACTGGTGCCACCATGGGTCTGGTCACCATCCTGCCTATCGTAGCTTTTCAGGAGCCAGCCGCTCACTCCCAGCCATAGGCCCCCAGACAAATATCTCGGCCCGTTACCCTGGCAAACAAAAGTAAGCAGCCCCGCTTCTGGATGGCAGATTGCAGGAGCCACATGGTACTATCAAACCAGGCCAACATGGCACTGGTGCCACCTCTGGTCTGGGAACCATCCTGCGTATGGTGGATTCTAAGGAGCCAGCTGGCCACTCCCAGCCACAGGCACCCAAACACAAACAACGGTGCTTTTCCCTGGAAAACAAAACTCACCTGCCAACTTTTTGATGGCAGATTGCAGGAGCCACTTGGTACTATCAAACCAGCCCAACTTGGCACTGGTGCCACCATGGGTCTGGTCACCATCCTGCCTATCGTAGCTTTTCAGGAGCCAGCCGGTCACTCCCAGCCATAGGCCCCCAGACACAAAGCTCTACCCGTTTCCCTGGCAAACAAAAGTAAGCTACCCCGCTTCTGGATGGCAGATTGCAGGAGTCACTTTGCACCATCAAACCAGCCCGACTTGGCACTGGTGCCACCTCTGGTCTGGGACCCATCCTGCGTATCGTGGATTCTAAGGAGACAGCTGGCCACTCCCAGCCACAGGCCCCCAAACACAAACAACGGCGCTTTTCCCTGGAAAACAAAACTCGCTTGCCAACTTTTTGATGGCAGATTGCAGGAGCCACTTGGTACTATCAAACCACCCCAACTTGGCAACAAGTGGTTCCTGCAATCTGACATCCAGAAGCGGGGTAGCTTACTTTTGTTTGCCAGGGAAATGGACCGTTGTTTGTGTTTGGAGGCGTATGGCTGGGAGTGGCCGACTGGCTCCTTAAAATCCACGATACGCAGCATGGTTCCCAGACCAGAGGTGGCACCAGTGCCAAGTCGGGCTGGTTTGATAGTACAAAGTGGCTCCTGCAATCTGCCATCCAGAAGCGGGGCAGCTTACTTTCGTTTGCCAGGGAAACGGGCCGAGGTTTGTGTCTGGGGGCCTATGGCTGGGAGTGACCGGCTGGCTCCTGAAAAGCTACGATAGGCAGGATGGTGACCAGACCCATGGTGGCACCAGTGCCAAGTTGGGCTGGTTTGATAGTACCAAGTGGCTCCTGCAATCTGCCATCAAAAAGTTGGCAGGCGAGTTTTGTTTTCCAGGGAAAAGCGCCGTTGTTTGTGTTTGGGGACCTGTGGTTGGGAGTGCCCGGCTGGCTCCTTAGAAACCACGATACGCAGCATGGTTACCAGACAAGAGGTGCCACCAGTGCCAAGTTGTGCTGGTTTGATACTACCAAGTGGTTCCTGCAATCTGCCATCCAGAAGCGGGGCAGCTTACTTTTGTTTGCCACGGAAACGGGCCGTTGTTTGTGTTTGGGGGCCTGTGGCTGGGAGTGGCCGACTGGCTCCTTAGAATCCATGATACGCAGGATGGGTCCCAGACCCAAGGTGGCACCAGTGCCAAGTCGGGCTGGTTTGATAGTACCAAGTGGCTCCTGCAATCTGCCATCCAGAAGCGGGGCAGCTTACTTTTGTTTGCCAGGGAAACGGGCCGAGGTTTGTGACTGGGGACCTATGGCTGGGAGTGACCGGCTGGCTCCTGAAAAGTTACGATAGGCAGGATTGTGACCAGACCCATGGTGGCACCAGTGCCAAGTTGGGCTGGTTTGATAGTACCAAGTGGCTCCTGTAATCTGCCATCAAATAGTTGGTAGGCGAGTTTTGTTTTCCAGGGAAAAGCGCCGTTGTTTGTGTTTGGGGGCCTGTGGTAGGGAGTGGCCGGCTGGCTAATTAGAATCCACGATACGCAGGATGGTTCCCAGACCAGAGGTGGCACCAGTGCCAAGACGGGCTAGTTTGATGGTGCAAAGTGGCTCCTGCAATCTGCCATCCAGAAGCGGGGTAGCTTACTTTTGTTTGCCAGGGAAACGGGCCGAGCTTTTTGTCTGGGGGCCTATGGCGGGGAGTGACCGGCTGGCTCCTGAAAAGATAAGATAGGCAGGATGGTGACCAGACCTATGGTGGCACCAGTGCCAAGTTGGGCTGATTTGATAAAACCAAGTGGCTCCTGCAATCTGCCATCAAAAAGTTGGCAGGAGAGTTTTGTTTCCCAGGGAAAAGCGCCGTTGTTTGTGTTTGGGGGCCTGTGGCTGGGAGTGGCCGGCTGGCTCCTTAGAATCCACGATACGCAGCATGGTATCCAGACCCATGGTGGCACCAGTGCCAAGTTTTGCTGGTTTGATAGTACCAAGTGGTTCCTGCAATCTGCCATCCAGAAGCAGGGCAGCTTACTTTTGTTTGCCAGGGAAACGGGCCGAGGTTTTTGTCTGGGGGCCTATGGCTGGGAGTGACCGGCTGGCTCCTGAAAAGCTATGATAGGCAGGATGGTGACCAGACCCATGGTGGCACCAGTCCCAAGTTGGGCTGATTTGATAGTACCAAGTGGCTCCTGCAATCTGCCGTCAAAATTTGGCAGGCGAGTTTTTATTTTCCAGGGAAAACGCCGTTGTTTGTGTTTGGGGGCCTGTGGCTGGGAGTGGCCGGCTGGCTGCTTAGAATCCACGATACGCAGGATGGTTCCCAGACCCAAGGTGGCACCAGTGCCAAGTCGGGCTAGTATGATGGTGCAAAGTGGCTCCTGCAATCTGCCATCCAGAAGCGGGGCAGCTTACTTTTGTTTGCCAGGGAAACGGTCCGAGCTTTGTGTCTCGGGGCCTATGGCTGGGAGTGACCGGCTGGCTCCTGAAAAGCTACGATAGGCAGGATGGTGACCAGACCCAAGGTGGCACCAGTGCCAAGTTGGGCTGGTTTGATAGTACCAAGTGGCTCCTGCAATCTGCCATCAAAATGTCGGCAGGCGAGTTTTGTTTTCCAGGGAAAAGCGCCGTTGTTTGTGTTTGGGGGCCTGTGGCTGGGAGTGGCCGGCTGGCTCCTTAGAATCCACGATACGCAGGATGGTTCCCAGACCTGAGGTGGCACCAGTGCCAAGTCGGGCTGGTTTTATAGTACCAAGTGCGTCCTGCAATCTGCCATCCAGAAGCGGGGCAGCTTACTTTTGTTTGCCAGGGAAACGGGCCGTTGTTTGTGTTTGGGGGCCTATGGCTGGGAGTGACCGGCTGGCTCCTGAAAAGCTACGATAGGCAGGATGGTGACCAGACCCATGGTGGCACCAGTGCCATGTTCGGCTGATTTCATAGTACCAAGTGGCTCCTGCAATCTGCCATCAAAAAGTCGGCAGGCGAGTTTTGTTTTCCAGGGAAAAGCGCCGTTGTTTGTGTCTGCGGGCCTGTGGCTGGAGTGACCGGCTGGCTCCTTAGAATCCACGATACGCAGCATGGTTCCCAGACCCAAGGTGGCACCAGTGCCAAGTCGGGCTGGTTTGATAGTACCAAGTGGTTCCTGCAATCTGCCATCAAAAAGTTGGCAGGCGAGTTTTGTTTTCCAGGGAAAAGCGTCGTTGTTTGTGTTTGGGGGCCTGTGGCTGGGAGTGGCCGGCTGGCTCCTTAGAATCCACGATACGCAGGATGGTTCCCAGACCCAAGATGGCACCAGTCCCAAGTTGGGCTGGTTTGATAGTACCAAGTGGTTCCTGCAATCTGCCATCCAGAAGCGGGGCAGCTTACTTTTGTTTGCCAGGGAAAATGGCCGAGGTTTTTGTCTGGGGGCCTATGGCTGGGAGTGACCGGCTGGCTCCTGAAAGGCTACGATAGGCAGGATGGTGACCAGACCCATGGTGGCACCAGTGCCAAGTTGGGCTGGTTTGATAGTACCAAGTGGCTCCTGTAATCTGCCATCAAATAGTTGGTAGGCGAGTTTTGTTTTCCAGGGAAAAGCGCCGTTGTTTGTGTTTGGGGGCCTGTGGTAGGGAGTGGCCGGCTGGCTAATTAGAATCCACGATACGCAGGATGGTTCCCAGACCAGAGGTGGCACCAGTGCCAAGACGGGCTAGTTTGATGGTGCAAAGTGGCTCCTGCAATCTGCCATCCAGAAGCGGGGTAGCTTACTTTTGTTTGCCAGGGAAACGGGCCGAGCTTTTTGTCTGGGGGCCTATGGCGGGGAGTGACCGGCTGGCTCCTGAAAAGATAAGATAGGCAGGATGGTGACCAGACCTATGGTGGCACCAGTGCCAAGTTGGGCTGATTTGATAAAACCAAGTGGCTCCTGCAATCTGCCATCAAAAAGTTGGCAGGAGAGTTTTGTTTCCCAGGGAAAAGCGCCGTTGTTTGTGTTTGGGGGCCTGTGGCTGGGAGTGGCCGGCTGGCTCCTTAGAATCCACGATACGCAGGATGGTATCCAGACCCATGGTGGCA
Source organism: Melospiza melodia melodia (assembly GCF_035770615.1). NCBI lineage: Eukaryota > Metazoa > Chordata > Aves > Passeriformes > Passerellidae > Melospiza > Melospiza melodia. The sequence continues at coordinate 42,268,331 of NC_086197.1, forward strand.
CCAGTGCCAAGTTTTGCTGGTTTGATAGTACCAAGTGGTTCCTGCAATCTGCCATCCAGAAGCAGGGCAGCTTACTTTTGTTTGCCAGGGAAACGGGCCGAGGTTTTTGTCTGGGGGCCTATGGCTGGGAGTGACCGGCTGGCTCCTGAAAAGCTATGATAGGCAGGATGGTGACCAGACCCATGGTGGCACCAGTCCCAAGTTGGGCTGATTTGATAGTACCAAGTGGCTCCTGCAATCTGCCGTCAAAATTTGGCAGGCGAGTTTTTATTTTCCAGGGAAAACGCCGTTGTTTGTGTTTGGGGGCCTGTGGCTGGGAGTGGCCGGCTGGCTGCTTAGAATCCACGATACGCAGGATGGTTCCCAGACCCAAGGTGGCACCAGTGCCAAGTCGGGCTAGTATGATGGTGCAAAGTGGCTCCTGCAATCTGCCATCCAGAAGCGGGGCAGCTTACTTTTGTTTGCCAGGGAAACGGTCCGAGCTTTGTGTCTCGGGGCCTATGGCTGGGAGTGACCGGCTGGCTCCTGAAAAGCTACGATAGGCAGGATGGTGACCAGACCCAAGGTGGCACCAGTGCCAAGTTGGGCTGGTTTGATAGTACCAAGTGGCTCCTGCAATCTGCCATCAAAATGTCGGCAGGCGAGTTTTGTTTTCCAGGGAAAAGCGCCGTTGTTTGTGTTTGGGGGCCTGTGGCTGGGAGTGGCCGGCTGGCTCCTTAGAATCCACGATACGCAGGATGGTTCCCAGACCTGAGGTGGCACCAGTGCCAAGTCGGGCTGGTTTTATAGTACCAAGTGCGTCCTGCAATCTGCCATCCAGAAGCGGGGCAGCTTACTTTTGTTTGCCAGGGAAACGGGCCGTTGTTTGTGTTTGGGGGCCTATGGCTGGGAGTGACCGGCTGGCTCCTGAAAAGCTACGATAGGCAGGATGGTGACCAGACCCATGGTGGCACCAGTGCCATGTTCGGCTGATTTCATAGTACCAAGTGGCTCCTGCAATCTGCCATCAAAAAGTCGGCAGGCGAGTTTTGTTTTCCAGGGAAAAGCGCCGTTGTTTGTGTCTGCGGGCCTGTGGCTGGAGTGACCGGCTGGCTCCTTAGAATCCACGATACGCAGCATGGTTCCCAGACCCAAGGTGGCACCAGTGCCAAGTCGGGCTGGTTTGATAGTACCAAGTGGTTCCTGCAATCTGCCATCAAAAAGTTGGCAGGCGAGTTTTGTTTTCCAGGGAAAAGCGTCGTTGTTTGTGTTTGGGGGCCTGTGGCTGGGAGTGGCCGGCTGGCTCCTTAGAATCCACGATACGCAGGATGGTTCCCAGACCCAAGATGGCACCAGTCCCAAGTTGGGCTGGTTTGATAGTACCAAGTGGTTCCTGCAATCTGCCATCCAGAAGTGGGGCAGCTTACTTTTGTTTGCCAGGGAAAATGGCCGAGGTTTTTGTCTGGGGGCCTATGGCTGGGAGTGACCGGCTGGCTCCTGAAAGGCTACGATAGGCAGGATGGTGACCAGACCCATGGTGGCACCAGTGCCAAGTTGGGCTGGTTTGATAGTACCAAGTGGCTCCTGCAATCTGCCATCAAAAACTTGGCAGGCGAGTTTTGTTTCCCAGGGAAAAGCGCCGTTGTTTGTGTTTGGGGGCCTGTGGCTGGGAGTGGCCGGCTGGCTAATTAGAATCCACGACAGGCAGGATGGTTCCCAGACCAGAGGTGACACCAGTGCCAAGTCGGGCTAGTTTGATGGTGAAAAGTGGCTCCTGCAATCTGCCATCCAGAAGCGGGTTAACTTACTTTTGTTTGCCAGGGAAAAGGGCCGAGGTTTTTGTCTGGGGGCCTATGGCTGGGAGTGACCGGCTGTCTCCTGAAAAGCTACGATAGGCAGGATGGTGACCAGACCCATGGTGGCACCAGTGCCAAGTTGGGCTGGTTTGATAGTACCAAGTGGCTCCTGCAATCTGCCATCAAAAAGTTGGCAGGCGAGTTTGTTATCCAGGGAAAAGCGCCGTTGTTTTTGTTTGGGGGCCTGTGGCTGGGAGTGGCCGGATGGCTAATTAGAATCCACGATACGCAGCATGGTTCCCAGACCTGAGGTGGCACCAGTGCCAAGTTGGGCTGGTTTGATACTACCAAGTGCGTCCTGCAATCTGCCATCCAGAAGCGGGGCAGCTTACTTTTGTTTGCCAGGGAAACGGGCCGAGGTTTTGTCTGGGGGCCTATGGCAGGGAGTGACCGGCTGGCTCCTGAAAAACTACGATAGGCAGGATGGTGACCAGACCCATGGTGGCACCAGTGCCAAGTTGGGCTGGTTTGATAGTACCAAGTGGCTCCTGCAATCTGCCATCAAAAAGTTGGCAGGCGAGTTTTGTTTTCCAGGGAAAAGCGCCGTTGTTTGTGTTTGGGGGCCTGTGGCTGGGAGTGGCCGGCTGGCTCCTTAGAATCCAAAATACGCAGGATGGTTCCCAGACCTGAGGTGGCACCAGTGCCAAGTTGGGCTGGTTTGATTGTAGCAAATGGTTCCTGCAATCTACCATCCAGAAGCGGGGCAGCTTACTTTTGTTTGCCAGGGAAACGGGCCGAGCTTTGTGTCTGGGGGCCTATGGCTGGGAGTGACCGGCTGGCCCCTGAAAAGCTACGATAGGCAGGATGGTGACCAGACCCATGGTGGCACCAGTGCCATGTTCGGCTGATTTCATAGTACCAAGTGGCTCCTGCAATCTGCCATCAAAATGTTGGCAGGCGAGTTTTGTTTTCCAGGGAAAAGCGCCGTTGTTTGTGTCTGCGGGCCTGTGGCTGGAGTGGCCGGCTGGCTCCTTAGAATCCACAATACGCAGCATGGTTCCCAGACCCAAGGTGGCACCAGTGCAAAGTTGGGCTGGTTTGATAGTACCAAGTGGTTCCTGCAATCTGCCATCAAAAAGTTGTCAGGCGAGTTTTGTTTTCCAGGGAAAATCGCCGTTGTTTTTGTTTGGGGGCCTGTGGCTGGGAGTGGCCGGCTGGCTCCTTAGGATCCACGATACCCAGGATGGTTCCCAGACCAGAGGTGGCACCAGTACCAAGTCGGGCTGGTTTGATAATAACAAGTGGATCCTGCAATCTGCCATCCAGAAGCGGGGCAGCTTACTTTTGTTTGCCAGGGAAACGGGCCGAGCTTTGTGTCTGGGGGCCTATGGCTGGGAGTGACCGGCTGGCTCCTGAAAAGCTACGATAGGCAGGATGTTGACCAGACCCATGGTGGCACCAGTGCCAAGTTGGGCTGGTTTGATAGTACCAAGTGGCTCCTGCAATCTGCCATCAAAAAGTTGGCAGGCGAGTTTTGTTTTCCAGGGAAAAGCGCCGTTGTGTGTGTTTTGGGGCCTGTGGCTGGGAGTGGCCAGCTGGCTCCTTAGAATCCACGATACGCAGGATGGTTCCCAGACCCAAGGTGGCACCAGTGCCAAGTCGGGCTGGTTTGTTAGTACCAAGTGGTTCCTGCAATCTGCCATCCAGAAGCGGGGCAGCTGAATTTTGTTTGCCAGAGAAAAAGGCTGTTGTTTGTGTTTCGGGGCATATGGCTGGCAGTGCATGGCTGGCTCCTGAAAATCCATGATACGCAGCATGGTTCCCAGACCCAAGGTGGCACCAGTGCCAAGTCGGGCTGGTTTCATAGTACCCAGTGGCTCCTGCAATCTGCCATCCAGAAGAGGGGCAGTTGAATTTTGTTTTCCAGAGAAAAGGGCCGTGGTTTGTGTTTGGGGCCTATGGCTGAGAGTGACCGGCTGGCTCCTGAAAAGCTACGATAGGCAGGATGGTGACCAGACCGATGGTGGCACCAGTGCCAAGTCGGGCTGGTTTGATAATACTAAATAGCTCCTGCAATCTGCCATCCAGACGCGGGGCAGCGGATTTTTGCTTGCTGGAGAAAAGTTCCGTGGGTTTTTTTTGGGGGTATATGGCTGGACGTTGCCGGCTGACTCCTTAAAAACATCGATACGCAGGATGGTTCCCTGACCCAAGGTGGCATCACTGCCAAGTCGGGCTGTTTTCGTAGTACAAAGTGGCTCCTGCAATTTGCCATCCAGAAGAGGGGCAGTTGAGTTTTGTTTACCAGAGAAAAGGGCCGTGGTTTGTGTTTTGGGGCATATGGCTGAGAGTGGCCGGCTGGCGCCTGAAAATCCACGATAGGCAGGATGGTTCCCAGAGCCAAGGTGGCACCAGTGCCATGTTGGCCTGGTTTGATAGTACCATGTGGCTCCTGCAATCTGCCATCCAGAAGCGGGGCAGCTTACTTTTGTTTGCCAGGGAAACGGGCCGAGGTATTTGTCTGGGGGCCTATGGCTGGGAGTGACCGGCTGGCTCCTGAAAAGCTACGATAGGCAGGATGGTGACCAGACCCATGGTGGCACCAGTGCCAAGTTGGGCTGGTTTGATAGTACCAAGTGGCTCCTGTAATCTGCCATCAAATAGTTGGTAGGCGAGTTTTGTTTTCCAGGGAAAAGCGCCGTTGTTTGTGTTTGGGGGCCTGTGGTAGGGAGTGGCCGGCTGGCTAATTAGAATCCACGATACGCAGGATGGTTCCCAGACCAGAGGTGGCACCAGTGCCAAGACGGGCTAGTTTGATGGTGCAAAGTGGCTCCTGCAATCTGCCATCCAGAAGCGGGGTAGCTTACTTTTGTTTGCCAGGGAAACGGGCCGAGCTTTTTGTCTGGGGGCCTATGGCGGGGAGTGACCGGCTGGCTCCTGAAAAGATAAGATAGGCAGGATGGTGACCAGACCTATGGTGGCACCAGTGCCAAGTTGGGCTGATTTGATAAAACCAAGTGGCTCCTGCAATCTGCCATCAAAAAGTTGGCAGGAGAGTTTTGTTTCCCAGGGAAAAGCGCCGTTGTTTGTGTTTGGGGGCCTGTGGCTGGGAGTGGCCGGCTGGCTCCTTAGAATCCACGATACGCAGCATGGTATCCAGACCCATGGTGGCACCAGTGCCAAGTTTTGCTGGTTTGATAGTACCAAGTGGTTCCTGCAATCTGCCATCCAGAAGCAGGGCAGCTTACTTTTGTTTGCCAGGGAAACGGGCCGAGGTTTTTGTCTGGGGGCCTATGGCTGGGAGTGACCGGCTGGCTCCTGAAAAGCTATGATAGGCAGGATGGTGACCAGACCCATGGTGGCACCAGTCCCAAGTTGGGCTGATTTGATAGTACCAAGTGGCTCCTGCAATCTGCCGTCAAAATTTGGCAGGCGAGTTTTTATTTTCCAGGGAAAACGCCGTTGTTTGTGTTTGGGGGCCTGTGGCTGGGAGTGGCCGGCTGGCTGCTTAGAATCCACGATACGCAGGATGGTTCCCAGACCCAAGGTGGCACCAGTGCCAAGTCGGGCTAGTATGATGGTGCAAAGTGGCTCCTGCAATCTGCCATCCAGAAGCGGGGCAGCTTACTTTTGTTTGCCAGGGAAACGGTCCGAGCTTTGTGTCTCGGGGCCTATGGCTGGGAGTGACCGGCTGGCTCCTGAAAAGCTACGATAGGCAGGATGGTGACCAGACCCAAGGTGGCACCAGTGCCAAGTTGGGCTGGTTTGATAGTACCAAGTGGCTCCTGCAATCTGCCATCAAAATGTCGGCAGGCGAGTTTTGTTTTCCAGGGAAAAGCGCCGTTGTTTGTGTTTGGGGGCCTGTGGCTGGGAGTGGCCGGCTGGCTCCTTAGAATCCACGATACGCAGGATGGTTCCCAGACCTGAGGTGGCACCAGTGCCAAGTCGGGCTGGTTTTATAGTACCAAGTGCGTCCTGCAATCTGCCATCCAGAAGCGGGGCAGCTTACTTTTGTTTGCCAGGGAAACGGGCCGTTGTTTGTGTTTGGGGGCCTATGGCTGGGAGTGACCGGCTGGCTCCTGAAAAGCTACGATAGGCAGGATGGTGACCAGACCCATGGTGGCACCAGTGCCATGTTCGGCTGATTTCATAGTACCAAGTGGCTCCTGCAATCTGCCATCAAAAAGTCGGCAGGCGAGTTTTGTTTTCCAGGGAAAAGCGCCGTTGTTTGTGTCTGCGGGCCTGTGGCTGGAGTGACCGGCTGGCTCCTTAGAATCCACGATACGCAGCATGGTTCCCAGACCCAAGGTGGCACCAGTGCCAAGTCGGGCTGGTTTGATAGTACCAAGTGGTTCCTGCAATCTGCCATCAAAAAGTTGGCAGGCGAGTTTTGTTTTCCAGGGAAAAGCGTCGTTGTTTGTGTTTGGGGGCCTGTGGCTGGGAGTGGCCGGCTGGCTCCTTAGAATCCACGATACGCAGGATGGTTCCCAGACCCAAGATGGCACCAGTCCCAAGTTGGGCTGGTTTGATAGTACCAAGTGGTTCCTGCAATCTGCCATCCAGAAGCGGGGCAGCTTACTTTTGTTTGCCAGGGAAAATGGCCGAGGTTTTTGTCTGGGGGCCTATGGCTGGGAGTGACCGGCTGGCTCCTGAAAGGCTACGATAGGCAGGATGGTGACCAGACCCATGGTGGCACCAGTGCCAAGTTGGGCTGGTTTGATAGTACCAAGTGGCTCCTGCAATCTGCCATCAAAAACTTGGCAGGCGAGTTTTGTTTCCCAGGGAAAAGCGCCGTTGTTTGTGTTTGGGGGCCTGTGGCTGGGAGTGGCCGGCTGGCTAATTAGAATCCACGACAGGCAGGATGGTTCCCAGACCAGAGGTGACACCAGTGCCAAGTCGGGCTAGTTTGATGGTGAAAAGTGGCTCCTGCAATCTGCCATCCAGAAGCGGGTTAACTTACTTTTGTTTGCCAGGGAAAAGGGCCGAGGTTTTTGTCTGGGGGCCTATGGCTGGGAGTGACCGGCTGTCTCCTGAAAAGCTACGATAGGCAGGATGGTGACCAGACCCATGGTGGCACCAGTGCCAAGTTGGGCTGGTTTGATAGTACCAAGTGGCTCCTGCAATCTGCCATCAAAAAGTTGGCAGGCGAGTTTGTTATCCAGGGAAAAGCGCCGTTGTTTTTGTTTGGGGGCCTGTGGCTGGGAGTGGCCGGATGGCTAATTAGAATCCACGATACGCAGCATGGTTCCCAGACCTGAGGTGGCACCAGTGCCAAGTTGGGCTGGTTTGATACTACCAAGTGCGTCCTGCAATCTGCCATCCAGAAGCGGGGCAGCTTACTTTTGTTTGCCAGGGAAACGGGCCGAGGTTTTGTCTGGGGGCCTATGGCAGGGAGTGACCGGCTGGCTCCTGAAAAACTACGATAGGCAGGATGGTGACCAGACCCATGGTGGCACCAGTGCCAAGTTGGGCTGGTTTGATAGTACCAAGTGGCTCCTGCAATCTGCCATCAAAAAGTTGGCAGGCGAGTTTTGTTTTCCAGGGAAAAGCGCCGTTGTTTGTGTTTGGGGGCCTGTGGCTGGGAGTGGCCGGCTGGCTCCTTAGAATCCAAAATACGCAGGATGGTTCCCAGACCTGAGGTGGCACCAGTGCCAAGTTGGGCTGGTTTGATTGTAGCAAATGGTTCCTGCAATCTACCATCCAGAAGCGGGGCAGCTTACTTTTGTTTGCCAGGGAAACGGGCCGAGCTTTGTGTCTGGGGGCCTATGGCTGGGAGTGACCGGCTGGCCCCTGAAAAGCTACGATAGGCAGGATGGTGACCAGACCCATGGTGGCACCAGTGCCATGTTCGGCTGATTTCATAGTACCAAGTGGCTCCTGCAATCTGCCATCAAAATGTTGGCAGGCGAGTTTTGTTTTCCAGGGAAAAGCGCCGTTGTTTGTGTCTGCGGGCCTGTGGCTGGAGTGGCCGGCTGGCTCCTTAGAATCCACAATACGCAGCATGGTTCCCAGACCCAAGGTGGCACCAGTGCAAAGTTGGGCTGGTTTGATAGTACCAAGTGGTTCCTGCAATCTGCCATCAAAAAGTTGTCAGGCGAGTTTTGTTTTCCAGGGAAAATCGCCGTTGTTTTTGTTTGGGGGCCTGTGGCTGGGAGTGGCCGGCTGGCTCCTTAGGATCCACGATACCCAGGATGGTTCCCAGACCAGAGGTGGCACCAGTACCAAGTCGGGCTGGTTTGATAATAACAAGTGGATCCTGCAATCTGCCATCCAGAAGCGGGGCAGCTTACTTTTGTTTGCCAGGGAAACGGGCCGAGCTTTGTGTCTGGGGGCCTATGGCTGGGAGTGACCGGCTGGCTCCTGAAAAGCTACGATAGGCAGGATGGTGACCAGACCCATGGTGGCACCAGTGCCAAGTTGGGCTGGTTTGATAGTACCAAGTGGCTCCTGCAATCTGCCATCAAAAAGTTGGCAGGCGAGTTTTGTTTTCCAGGGAAAAGCGCCGTTGTGTGTGTTTTGGGGCCTGTGGCTGGGAGTGGCCAGCTGGCTCCTTAGAATCCACGATACGCAGGATGGTTCCCAGACCCAAGGTGGCACCAGTGCCAAGTCGGGCTGGTTTGTTAGTACCAAGTGGTTCCTGCAATCTGCCATCCAGAAGCGGGGCAGCTGAATTTTGTTTGCCAGAGAAAAAGGCTGTTGTTTGTGTTTCGGGGCATATGGCTGGCAGTGGATGGCTGGCTCCTGAAAATCCATGATACGCAGCATGGTTCCCAGACCCAAGGTGGCACCAGTGCCAAGTCGGGCTGGTTTCATAGTACCCAGTGGCTCCTGCAATCTGCCATCCAGAAGAGGGGCAGTTGAATTTTGTTTTCCAGAGAAAAGGGCCGTGGTTTGTGTTTGGGGCCTATGGCTGAGAGTGACCGGCTGGCTCCTGAAAAGCTACGATAGGCAGGATGGTGACCAGACCGATGGTGGCACCAGTGCCAAGTCGGGCTGGTTTGATAATACTAAATAGCTCCTGCAATCTGCCATCCAGACGCGGGGCAGCGGATTTTTGCTTGCTGGAGAAAAGTTCCGTGGGTTTTTTTTGGGGGTATATGGCTGGACGTTGCCGGCTGACTCCTTAAAAACATCGATACGCAGGATGGTTCCCAGACCCAAGGTGGCATCACTGCCAAGTCGGGCTGTTTTCGTAGTACAAAGTGGCTCCTGCAATTTGCCATCCAGAAGAGGGGCAGTTGAGTTTTGTTTACCAGAGAAAAGGGCCGTGGTTTGTGTTTTGGGGCATATGGCTGAGAGTGGCCGGCTGGCGCCTGAAAATCCACGATAGGCAGGATGGTTCCCAGAGCCAAGGTGGCACCAGTGCCATGTTGGCCTGGTTTGATAGTACCATGTGGCTCCTGCAATCTGCCATCCAGAAGCGGGGCAGCTTACTTTTGTTTGCCAGGGAAACGGGCCGAGGTATTTGTCTGGGGGCCTATGGCTGGGAGTGACCGGCTGGCTCCTGAAAAGCTACGATAGGCAGGATGGTGACCAGACCCATGGTGGCACCAGTGCCAAGTTGGGCTGGTTTGATAGTACCAAGTGGCTCCTGCAATCTGCCATCAAAAAGTTGGCAGGCGAGTTTTGTTTTCCAGGGTAACGCGCCGTTGTTTTTGTTTAGAGGCCTGTGGCTGGGAGTGTCCGCCTGTCCTCTTAGAATCTACGTTACGCAGCATGGTTCCCAGAGCCAAGGTGGCACCAGTGCCAAGTTGGGCTGGTTTGATAGTAGCAAGTGGTTCCTGCAATCTGCCATCCAGAAGAGGGGCAGCTTACTTTTGTTTGCCAGGGAAACGGGCCGAGGTATTGCTCTGGGGGCCTATGGCAGGGAGTGACCGGCCGGCTCCTGAAAAGCTAAGATAGGCAGGATGTTTACCAGACCCATGATGGCACCAGTGCCAAGTTGGGCCAATTTGATACTACCAAGTTGCTCCTGCAATCTGCCATCCAGAATCGGGGGTGCTTACTTTTGTTTTCCAGGGAAACGGGCCGAGGTTTGTGTCTGGGGGTTTATGGCTGGGAGTGACCGGCTGGCTCCTGAAAAGCTACGATAGGCAGGATGGTGACCAGACCCATGGTGGCACCAGTGCCAAGTTGGGCTGGTTTGATAGTACCAAGTGGCTCCTGCAATCTGCCATCAAAATGTTGGCAGGCGAGTTTTGTTTTCCAGGGAAAAGCGCCGTTGTTTGTGTTTGGGCGCCTGTGGCACGGAGTGGCCGGGTGACTGCTTAGAATCCACGATACGCAGGATGGTTCCCAGACCCATGGTGGCACCAGTGCCAAGTTGGGCTGGTTTGACACTACCAAGTGGCTCCTGCAATCTGCCATCCAGAATCGGGGCAGCTTAATTTTGTTTGCCAGGGAAACGGTCCGAGGTTTGTGATGGGGGCCTATGGCTGGGAGTGACCGGCTGGCTCCTGAAATGGTATAATTGGCAGGATGGTTCCCAGACCCATAGTGGCACCAGTGCCAAGTTGGGATGATTTGATAGTACCAAGTGGCTCCTGCAATCTGCCATCAAAAAGGTGGCAGGCGAGTTTTGTTTTCCAGGGAAAAGCGCCGTTGTTTGTATTTGGGGGCCTGTGGCTGGGAGTGGCCGCCTGGCGCCTTAGAATCTACGTTACGCAGCATGGTTCCCAGACCCAAAGTGGCACCAGTGTCAAGTTGGGCTGGTTTGATAGTACCAAGTGGCTCCTGCAATCTGCCATCCAGAAGCGGGGTAGCTTACTTTTGTTTGCCAGGGAAACGGGCAGAGCTTTCTGTCTGGGGGCCTATGGTTGGGAGTAACCGGCTGGCTCCTGAAAAGCTACGATAGGCAGGATGGTTCCCAGATCCAAGATGGCACCAGTGCCAAGTCGGGGTGGTTTGATGGTGCAACGTGTCTCCTGCAATCTGCCATCCTGACGCGGGGCAGCGGATTTTTGTTTCCAAGAGAAATGGTCCGTGGTTTGTTTTTGGGGCTATATGGCTGGGCGTGGCCTGCTGGCTCCTTAAAAAGCTACGATAGGCAGGATGGTTCCCTGACCCAAGGTGGCACCAGTGCCAAGTCGGGTGGTTTTCGTAGTACAAAGTGCGTCCTAAAATTTGCCACCCAGAAGAGGGGCAGTTGAGTTTTGTTTAACAGAGAAAAGGGCCGTGGTTTGTTTTTGGGGGCATATGGCTGATAGTGGCCGTCTGGCGCCTGAAAATCCACGATAGGCAGGATGGTTCCCAGACCAGAGGTGGCACCAGTGCCAAGTCGGGCTGGTTTGATAGTACTAAATAGCACCTGCAATCTGCCATGCAGAAGCGGGGCAGCTTACTTTTGTTTGCCAGGGAAACGGGCCGAGGTTTGTGTCTGGGGGCCTATGGCTGGGAGTGACCGCCTGGCTCCTGAAAAGCTACGATAGGCAGGATGGTTACCAGACCCATGGTGGCACCAGTGCCAAGTTGGGCTGGTTTGATAGTACCAAGTGGCTCCTGCAATCTGCCATCAAAAAGTTGTCAGGCGAGTTTTGTTTTCCAGGGAAAAGCGCCGTTGTTTGTGTTTGGGGGACTGTTGGTGGGAGTGGCCGGCTGGCTCCTTAGAACACACGATACGCAGGATGGTCCCAGACCCAAGGTGGCACCAGTGCCACGTCGGGCTGGTTTGATGGTGAAAAGTGGCTCCTGCAATCTGCCATCCTGAAGCGGGGTAGCTTACTTTTGTGTGCCAGGGAAACGGGCCGAGGTTTATGACTGGGGGCCTAGGGCTAGAAGTGACCGGCTGGCTCCTGAAAAGCAACAATAGGCAGGATGGTTCCCAGACCCATAGTGGCACCAGTGCCAAGTTGGGATGATTTGATAGTACCAAGTGGCTCCTGCAATCTGCCATCAAAAAGGTGGCAGGCGAGTTTTGTTTTCCAGGGAAAAGCGCCGTTGTTTGTATTTGGGGGCCTGTGGCTGGGAGTGGCCGCCTGGCGCCTTAGAATCTACGTTACGCAGCATGGTTCCCAGACCCAAAGTGGCACCAGTGTCAAGTTGGGCTGGTTTGATAGTACCAAGTGGCTCCTGCAATCTGCCATCCAGAAGCGGGGTAGCTTACTTTTGTTTGCCAGGGAAACGGGCAGAGCTTTCTGTCTGGGGGCCTATGGTTGGGAGTAACCGGCTGGCTCCTGAAAAGCTACGATAGGCAGGATGGTTCCCAGATCCAAGATGGCACCAGTGCCAAGTCGGGGTGGTTTGATGGTGCAACGTGTCTCCTGCAATCTGCCATCCTGACGCGGGGCAGCGGATTTTTGTTTCCAAGAGAAATGGTCCGTGGTTTGTTTTTGGGGCTATATGGCTGGGCGTGGCCTGCTGGCTCCTTAAAAAGCTACGATAGGCAGGATGGTTCCCTGACCCAAGGTGGCACCAGTGCCAAGTCGGGTGGTTTTCGTAGTACAAAGTGCGTCCTAAAATTTGCCACCCAGAAGAGGGGCAGTTGAGTTTTGTTTAACAGAGAAAAGGGCCGTGGTTTGTTTTTGGGGGCATATGGCTGATAGTGGCCGTCTGGCGCCTGAAAATCCACGATAGGCAGGATGGTTCCCAGACCAGAGGTGGCACCAGTGCCAAGTCGGGCTGGTTTGATAGTACTAAATAGCACCTGCAATCTGCCATGCAGAAGCGGGGCAGCTTACTTTTGTTTGCCAGGGAAACGGGCCGAGGTTTGTGTCTGGGGGCCTATGGCTGGGAGTGACCGCCTGGCTCCTGAAAAGCTACGATAGGCAGGATGGTTACCAGACCCATGGTGGCACCAGTGCCAAGTTGGGCTGGTTTGATAGTACCAAGTGGCTCCTGCAATCTGCCATCAAAAAGTTGTCAGGCGAGTTTTGTTTTCCAGGGAAAAGCGCCGTTGTTTGTGTTTGGGGGACTGTTGGTGGGAGTGGCCGGCTGGCTCCTTAGAACACACGATACGCAGGATGGTCCCAGACCCAAGGTGGCACCAGTGCCACGTCGGGCTGGTTTGATGGTGAAAAGTGGCTCCTGCAATCTGCCATCCTGAAGCGGGGTAGCTTACTTTTGTGTGCCAGGGAAACGGGCCGAGGTTTATGACTGGGGGCCTAGGGCTAGAAGTGACCGGCTGGCTCCTGAAAAGCAACAATAGGCAGGATGGTTCCCAGACCCAAGGTGGCACCAGTGCCAAGTTGGGCTGGTTTGATGGTACCAACTGGCTCCTGCAATCTGCCATCTAAAAGTTGTCAGGCGAGATTTGTTTTCCAGGGAAAAGCGCCGTTGATTTTGTTTGGAGGCCTGTGGCTGGCAGTGGCTGCCTGTCGTCTTAGAATCCGGGTTACGCAGCATGGTTCCCAGAGCCAAGGTGGCACCAGTGCCAAGTTGGGCTGGTTTGATGGTGCAACGTGGCTCCTGCAATCTGCCATCCAGAAGTGCGGTAGCTTACTTTTGTGTGCCAGGGAAACAGGCCGAGCTTTGTGTCTGGGGGCCTATGGCTGGGAGTGACCGGCTGGCTCCTGAAAAGCTACGATAGGCAGGATGGTGACCAGACCCATGGTGGCACCAGTGCCAAGTTGGGCTGGTTTGATAGTACCAAGTGGCTCCTGCAATCTGCCATCAAAAAGTTGTCAGGCGAGTTTTGTTTTCCAGGGAAAAGCGCCGTTGTGTGTGTTTTGGGGCCTGTGGCTGGGAGTGGCCAGCTGGCTCCTTAGAATCCACGATACGCAGGATGGTTCCCAGACCCAAGGTGGCACCAGTGCCAAGTCGGGCTGGTTTGTTAGTACCAAGTGGTTCCTGCAATCTGCCATCCAGAAGCGGGGCAGCTGAATTTTGTTTGCCAGAGAAAAAGGCCGTTGTTTGTGTTTCGGGGCCTGTGGCTGGCAGTGGATGGCTGGCTCCTGAAAATCCATGATACGCAGCATGGTTCCCAGACCCAAGGTGGCACCAGTGCCAAGTAGGGCTGGTTTCATAGTACCCAGTGGCTCCTGCAATCTGCCATCCAGAAGAGGGGCAGTTGAGTTTTGTTTTCCAGAGAAAAGGGCCGTGGTTTGTGTTTGGGGCCTATGGCTGAGAGTGACCGGCTGGCTCCTGAAAAGCTACGATAGGCAGGATGGTGACCAGACCCATGGTGGCACCAGTGCCAAGTCGGGCTGGTTTGATAATACTAAATAGCTCCTGCAATCTGCCATCCAGACGCGGGGCAGCGGATTTTTGCTTGCTGGAGAAAAGTTCCCTGGGTTTTTTTTGGGGGTATATGGCTGGACGTTGCCGGCTGACTCCTTAAAAACATCGATACGCAGGATGGTTCCCTGACCCAAGGTGGCATCACTGCCAAGTCGGGCTGTTTTCGTAGTACCAAGTGCGTCCTGCAATTTGCCATCCAGAAGAGGGGCAGTTGAGTTTTGTTTACCAGAGAAAAGGGCCGTGGTTTGTGTTTTGGGGCATATGGCTGAGAGTGGCCGGCTGGCGCCTGAAAATCCACGATAGGCAGGATGGTTCCCAGAGCCAAGGTGGCACCAGTGCCATGTTGGCCTGGTTTGATAGTACCATGTGGCTCCTGCAATCTGCCATCCAGAAGCGGGGCAGCTTACTTTTGTTTGCCAGGGAAACGGGCCGAGGTATTTGTCTGGGGGCCTATGGCTGGGAGTGACCGCCTGGCTCCTGAAAAGCTACGATAGGCAGGATGGTGACCAGACCCATGGTGGCACCAGTGCCAAGTTGGGCTGGTTTGATAGTACCAAGTGGCTCCTGCAATCTGCCATCCAGAAGCGGGGTAGCTTACTTTTGATTGCCAGGGAAACGGGCAGAGCTTTCTGTCTGGGGGCCTATGGTTGGGAGTAACCGGCTGGCTCCTGAAAAGCTACGATAGGCAGGATGGTTCCCAGATCCAAGATGGCACCAGTGCCAAGTCGGGGTGGTTTGATGGTGCAAAGTGGCTCCTGCAATCTGCCATCCTGACGCGGGGCAGCGGATTTTTGTTTCCAAGAGAAATGGTCCGTGGTTTGTTTTTGGGGCTATATGGCTGGGCGTGGCCTGCTGGCTCCTTAAAAAGCTACGATAGGCAGGATGGTTCCCTGACCCAAGGTGGCACCAGTGCCAAGTCGGGCGGTATTCGTAGTACAAAGTGCGTCCTAAAATTTGCCATCCAGAAGAGGGGCAGTTGAGTTTTGTTTACCAGAGAAAAGGGCCGTGGTTTGTTTTTGGAGGCATATGGCTGATAGTGGCCGTCTGGCCCCTGAAAATCCACGATAGGCAGGATGGTTCCCAGACCAGAGGTGGCACCAGTGCCAAGTCGGGCTGGTTTGATAGTACTAAATAGCACCTGCAATCTGCCATGCAGAAGCGGGGCAGCTTACTTTTGTTTGCCAGGGAAACGGGCCGAGGTTTGTGTCTGGGGGCCTATGGCTGGGAGTGACCGGCTGGCTCCTGAAAAGCTACGATAGGCAGGATGGTTACCAGACCCATGGTGGCACCAGTGCCAAGTTGGGCTGGTTTGATAGTACCAAGTGGCTCCTGCAATCTGCCATCAAAAAGTTGGCAGGCCAGTTTTGTTTTCCAGGGAAAAGCGCCGTTGTTTGTGTTTGGGGGACTGTGGGTGGGAGTGGCCGGCTGGCTCCTTAGAACACACGATACGCAGGATGGTTCCCAGACCCAAGGTGGCACCAGTGCCACGTCGGGCTGGTTTGATGGTGAAAAGTGGCTCCTGCAATCTGCCATCCTGAAGCGGGGTAGCTTACATTTGTGTGCCAGGGAAACGGGCCGAGGTTTATGACTGGGGGCCTAGGGCTAGAAGTGACCGGCTGGCTCCTGAAAAGCAACAATAGGCAGGATGGTTCCCAGACCCAAGGTGGCACCAGTGCCAAGTTGGGCTGGTTTGATGGTACCAACTGGCTCCTGCAATCTGCCATCTAAAAGTTGTCAGGCGAGTTTTGTTTTCCAGGGAAAAGCGCCGTTGATTTTGTTTGGAGGCCTGTGGCTGGCAGTGGCTGCCTGTCGTCTTAGAATCCGGGTTACGCAGCATGGTTCCCAGAGCCAAGGTGGCACCAGTGTCAAGTTGGGCTGGTTTGATAGTACCAAGTGGCTCCTGCAATCTGCCATCCAGAAGCGGGGCAGCTTACTTTTGTTTGCCAGGGAAACGGGCCGAGGTATTTGTCTGGGGACCTATGGCTGGGAGTGACCGGCTGGCTCCTGAAAAGCTACGATAGGCAGGATGGTTCCCTGACCCATGGTGGCACCAGTGCCAAGTCGGGCGGTTTTCGTAGTACAAAGTGCGTCCTAAAATTTGCCATCCAGAAGAGGGGCAGTTGAGTTTTGTTTACCAGAGAAAAGCCCGTGGTTTGTTTTTGGGGGCATATGGCGGATAGTGGCCGTCTGGCCCCTGAAAATCCACGATAGGCAGGATGGTTCCCAGACCAGAGGTGGCACCAGTGCCAAGTCGGGCTGGTTTGATAGTACTAAATGGCACCTGCAATCTGCCATCAAAAAGTTGGCAGGTCAGTTTTGTTTTCCAGGGAAAAGCGCCGTTGTTTTGTTTGGGGGACTGTGGCTGGGAGTGGCCGGCTGGCTCCTTAGAACACAGGATACGCAGGATGGTTCCCAGACCCAAGGTGGCACCAGTGCCAAGTCGGGCTGGTTTGATAGCACCAAGTGGCTCCTGCAATCTGCCATCCAGAAGCGGGGCAGCTTACTTTTGTTTTCCAGGTAAACGGACCGAGGTTTTTTTCTGGGGGCCTATGGCTGGGAGTGACCGGCTGGCTCCTGAAAAGCTACGATAGGCAGGATGGTGACCAGACCCATGGTGGCACCAGTGCTAAGTTGGGCTGGTTTGATAGTACCAAGTGGCTCCTGCAATCTGCCATCAAAAAGTTGGCAGGCGAGTTTTGTTTTCCAGGGAAAAGCGCCGTTGTGTGTATTTTGGGGCCTGTGGCTGGGAGTGGCCAGCTGGCTCCTTAGAATCCACGATACGCAGGATGGTTCCCAGACCCAAGGTGGCACCAGTGCCAAGTCGGGCTGGTTTGTTAGTACCAAGTGGTTCCTGCAATCTGCCATCCAGAAGCGGGGCAGCTGAATTTTGTTTGCCAGAGAAAAAGGCTGTTGTTTGTGTTTCGGGGCCTGTGGCTGGCAGTGGACGGCTGGCTCCTGAAAATCCATGATACGCAGCATGGTTCCCAGACCCAAGGTGGCACCAGTGCCAAGTCGGGCTAGTTTCATAGTACCCAGTGGCTCCTGCAATCTGCCATCCAGAAGAGGGGCAGTTGAGTTTTGTTTTCCAGAGAAAAGGGCCGTGGTTTGTGTTTGGGGCCTATGGCCGAGAGTGACCGGCTGGCCCCTGAAAATCCACGATAGGAAGGATGGTTCCCAGATCCAAGGTGGCAGCAGTGCCATGTTGTGCTGGTGTGATAGTCCCAAGTGGCTCCTGCAATCTGCCATCAAAAAGTTGACAGGCGAGTTTTGTTTTCCAGGGAAAAGCGCCGTTGTTTGTATTTGGGGGCCTGTGGCTGGGAGTGGCCGGCTGGCTCCTTAGAATCCACGATACGCAGGATGGTTCCCAGACCCAAGGTGGCACCAGTGCCAAGTCGGGCTGGTTTGATACTACCAAGTGGTTCCTGCAATCTGCCATCCAGAAGCGGGGCAGCTTACTTTTGTTTGCCAGGGAAACGGG
Organism: Melospiza melodia melodia; assembly: GCF_035770615.1. Classification (NCBI taxonomy): domain Eukaryota; kingdom Metazoa; phylum Chordata; class Aves; order Passeriformes; family Passerellidae; genus Melospiza; species Melospiza melodia. The sequence continues at coordinate 42,285,758 of NC_086197.1, forward strand.
CCGTGGGTTTTGTTTGGGGGCATATAGCTGAGAGTGGCCGGCTGGCCCCTGAAAATCCACGCTAGGCAGCATGGTTCCAGGATGCAAGGTGGCACCAGTGCCAAGTCGGGCTGGTTTGATGGGTCAAAGTGGCTCCTGCAATCTGCCATCCAGAAGCGGGGCAGCTGATTTTTGTTTGCCAGAGAAAAATTCCGTGGATTGTTTTTGGGGGCATATTGCTGGGAGTGGCCGGCTGGCTCCTTAAAATGCTCGATACGCATGATGGTTCCCAGGCCCAAGGTGTCACCACTACCAAGTCGGCCTGCGGTTTTAGTATCAAGTTCATCTTGCAATTTGCCATCCAGAAGAGGGGCAGTTGAGTTTTGTTTGCCAGAGAAACGGGCCGAGGTTTCTGTTTGGGGGCATATGTCTGAGAGTGGCCGGCTGGCCCCTGAAAATCCACGATACACAGCATGGTTCCCAGATCCAAGGTGGCACCAGTGCCAAGTTGGGCTGGTTTGATAGTCCCAAGTGTCTCCTGCAATCTGCCATCCAGAAGCGGGGCAGCTTACTTTTGTTTGCCAGAGAAATAGGCCTAGGTTTTTGTTTGGGGGCCTGTGGCTAGGAGTGGCCGGCTGGCTCCTAAGAATCCACGATTCGCAGGATGTTTACCAGACCCATGGTGGCACCAGTGCCAAGTTGGGCTGGTTTGATAGTACCAAGTGGCTCCTGCAAACTCCATCAAAAAGTTGGCAGGCGTGTTTTGTTTTCCAGGGAACAGCGCCGTTGATTTTGTTTGGGGGCCTGTGGCTGGGAGTGGCCGGCTGGCTCCTTAGAATCCACGATACGCAGGATGGTTCCCAGACCCAAGGTGGCACCAGTGCCAAGTCGGGCTGGTTTGATTACACCAAGTGACTCCTGCAATCTGCCATCCAGAAGTGAGGCAGCTAAGTTTTGTTTGCGAGAAAAAAGGGCCGTGGTTTTTGTTGGGGGCCTGTGGCTGGGAGTAGCCGGCTGGCTCCTTAAAATCCACGATAGGCAGGATGGTTCCCAGACCCAAGGTGGCACCAGTGCCAAGTCGGGCTCGTTTGATAGTACCAAGTGGCTCCTGCAATCTGCCATCCAGAAGCAGGGCAGCTGAGTTTTGTTTGCCAGAGAAAAAGGCTGTGGTTTTTGTTTGGGGGCCTGTGGCTGGCAGTGGCCGGCTGGCTCCTGAAAATCCACGATACGCAGCATGGTTCCCAGACCCAAGGTGGCACCAGTACAAAGTGGGGCTCTTTTGACAGTGTCAAGTGCCTCCTGCAATCTCCCATCCAGAAGCGGGGCAGCTGAGTTTTTTTTGCCAGGGAAACGGACCTTTGTTTTTGATTGGGGTCTGTGGCCGAGAGTGGTCGGCTGTCTCCTGACAATCCACAATACGCAGGATGGTTCCCAGACCAAAGGTGGCACCAGTGCCAAGTCGGGCTGGTTTGATAGTACCAAGTGTCTCCTGCACTCTGCCATCCAGAAGCGGGGCAGCTGAGTTTTGTTTGCCAGAGAAAAGGGCCGTGGGTTGTGTTTGGGGGCATATGGCTGGGAGTGGCCACCTGGCTCCTTAAAATGCACGATACGCCGCATGGTAACCAGACGCAAGGTGGCACCAGTGCCAAGTCGGGCTGTTTTTGTAGTACCCAGTGGCTCCTGCAATTTGCCATCCAGAAGCGGGGCAGCTAAATTTTGTTTGCTAGAGAAAAGGGCTGTGGTTTGTGTTTGGGGGCCTATGGCCGAGAGTGGTAGGCTGGCCCCTGAAAATCAACGATAGGCAGGATGGTTCCCAGATACAAGGTGGCACCAGTGCCAAGTAAGGCTGGTTGTATGGTTCAAAGTGACTCCTGCAATCTGCCATCCAGAAGCGGGACAGCTGAGTTTTTTTTGCCAGAGAAAAGGTCCGTGGTTTCTTTTTGGGGCATACGGCTGGGAATTGCCGGCTGGCTCCTTAAAATGCTCGATACGCAGGATGGTTCCCAGAGCCAAGGTGGCACCACTGCCAAGTCGGGCTCTTTTTGTAGTACCAAGTGCGTCCTGCAATTTGCCATCCAGAAGAGGGGCAGTTGAGTTTTGTTTGCCAGAGAAAAGGGCCGAGGTTTGTGTTTGGGAGCATATGGCTGGGAATGACCGGCTGGCCCCTGAAAATCCACGATACGCCGGATGGTTCCCAGATCCAAGATGGTACCATTACCAAGTCGGGCTGCTTTGATAGTCCCAAGTGGCTCCTGCAAACTGCCACACCAGAAGCGGGGCAGCTGAGTTTTGTTTGCCAGGGAAATGGGCCGTTGTTTGTGTTTGGGGGCCTGTGGCTGGGAGTGTTCGGCTGGTTCCTGAATATGTACGATACGCAGGATTGTTCCCAGATCCAAGGTGGCAGCAGTGCCATGTTGTGCTGGTGTGATAGTCCCAAGTGGCTCCTGCAATCTGCCATCCAGAAGTGGGGCAGCTGATTTTTGTTTGCCAGAGAAAAGGTCCGTGGTTTGTGTTTGGGGGCATATGGCTGAGAGTGGCCGGCTGGCCCCTGAAAATCCACGATACACAGGATGGTTCCCAGATCCAAGGTGGCACCTGTGCCAAGTCGGGCTGATTTGATAGTACTAAGTAGCTCCTGCAATCTGCCATCCAGAAGCGGGGCAGCTTACTTTTGTTTGCCAGGGAAACGGGCCGAGGTTTCTGTTTGGGGGCCTATGGCTGGGAGTGACCGGCTGGCTCCTGAAAAGCTACAATAGGCAGGATGGTTCCCAGAGCCAAGGTGGCACCAGTGCCAAGTTGGGCTGGTTTGATAGTACCAAGTGGCTCCTGCAATCTGCCATCCAGAAGCAGGGCAGCTGAGTTTTGTTTGCCAGAGAAAAGGGCTTGGTTTGTGTTTGGGGGCATATGGCTGGGTGTGGCCAGCTGGCTCCTTAAAATGCACGATATGCAACATGGCTCCCAGACCCATAGTGGCACCAGTGCCAAGTCGGGCTGGTTTGATAGTACCAAGTGGCTCCTGCAATCTTCCATGATCACGTGGAGAAATACTTTCTGGTTTCAGCCATATGCTCTTTCTTCTCTCCCTCAACTTCTCTATCACCTCTCATCTGGTTCACATGCGCTGTCTTCAAGGTCCACAGGCTACTTTTCACAGAATCTTCTGGCCTGATGAAGTAAGAATGATGAATAGAACAGAGCTGGGATCTATTTTCCAGTTTGGATAAAATGCATTCTGCACACAAATCCAAGGAGAACGTGCTGCCCCAATGCCCAGAAAATCTTTCACTCCTGCTAGTGTTCTACGTCAACCGCAACTTAGTCTGAAAGAAAAGCTTTTTCTCTGAGAGCATCTGAGAGGTTTGCATGAAGCACTGATATCTGACATATGCAATTTTGAATAGGAGAGGAAAAAGAAAATGGCAAGGAGTTTTTAATTTTAGTGGTTTCAATTTTAATTTCCGTGCACTTTTTCAAAACTTGTCAGCTCAAATGCCCATCAACATCTTTTAGTCATCTGTAAGTCAGTATTCATATAAAATGTGCTTCAAATCCAAAGAATTTCAAATTTGCACTCCAAGCTTCTATGCCTAGATTTATGATTTCCTACACATATTAGATGAAAGGAAGGCCTTTTTTACTGTGGGAGTGCTGGAACACTGGAACAGGTTGCCCAGAGAAGTTGTGGGTGTCCCATCCCTGAAAGTATTCAAGGTCACCTTGGACGGGGCTTGGAGCAGCAACAAAGGAGAAGCTTGATGGTAGAGAAACAAAGTTGGACTATAGAAGAAACTCGGATTGAAGTATAGGATCAAGTTTTCTCTCAGCTCTTGGGGTAAATTCAAAGTTGTACAAAATGACATTTATCTGTGCTATTCACTACTGTAACAGAAAGTTTCATGAAAACTGTACAGAAGATAGTAAATTTTAAAAGAGATAAGAATTACAGCATAAAATCCATGGGATAGGTTACAACATGAGACACTCTCTAAGAGAAAATCTCTTTGTTTCAGCACTTCATCGGGGTAAGATTTCATGAAGTGCCAAAGAAGGCGGCAAAATATCATTCGGGACATTATTTACTGGAATTCAGCCTGGCCATTAGTAGGAACTGCCTTTGAACATATCATGTAGATATACCACACACACTTTCCCTTCACTGAAAAATTACTGTTTACAACAAATAAGCAATTGACGATCAAAATTGATTGAAAGCATCTTAAACATGTCAAGTATTTCATTGTAGATGATCTGTGATCCAAATGCTTCTTCCACCTTCGAGAGGGACAGAAGAATTCTTCCATATCATGATGGTTTAAAATTGTATCAACCAATGTTTTCTGCTGAAAAGATATCATCTATTTTTTTCTATTTTTGGAAGAAAATATTCCTAGACATACAACAGGTGAGAACTAAGTAATTTTAAAGAAACAAATGAAATGAAAATATTCTGTAAATAGAATGAAATGAAAAGCTGTGTTTTAAATAGGAGCTAAATATTAAACAGAATTTTTGTACCAGGCATTTGAATTACTGCACCAGCTCTTTTGCCCATCAAGAGAGGCATTTAGCATTTCAGTCTTTTCCAAGGTGTTCATGATCTGCTATGCTGATCTCTGTGTGTGCCTAGGTGTGTGTGGAGGGGGGGGCATATGAAGGGGAGTGTGTATGTTTGCTTTACAATTCTTGTGGCAGATTCATGCCTCAGCTCCACATTTTGTTTTAAAAAGGTCACACCGAGTGGATATGAAGTTTACTATCAACAAGAGATCGATTCCCAAATCATCCATTTGACTCTCCCTTATAAATCATGTGCTTTGTTGCATATTTTATCAAATATACTTTCAAGCCAGATGGAGGAAGGAGGATGTGGGAATCCCTCCACCATCTTGCAACTTTTATGTAAGTAGGTTTTCAAGAAAATCATCATTTCTCTTTTAAATATGTCTGGAACAGGCATGATGGTAGTGTCAACCTGTTGGAGTTTTTGTTGCTGGAAGAAGTTGTACAAAAGGATTGGTTTTTACATTGACCAGTTACTGAATCAAGCGCAGGAATACATTGGAAATTTAGCTGGGGGTTCCTTTTCCCAGCAGACTACTTCTAGAACGAGCTTGTACACTGAAGCTGACTCTTTTGCTCTCTTTTTGTTTCTTTCCTATTTTCTTGGCTTCTTTGCCACTATCTAGACAATTTTGGAACTTTGTTCCCAACTAAAATGGTTTCAATAGTCTGATTGTGATCATACATTTTTACAAGGAATTTTTAAAATCTTTCCTCGAGTCCAGAAAGTCAAGGACTTAGATCTTTTTCTTCCCTTATCAATATTGCCATGAAATTGATAAATAAAGACCAACTCTTTATTTTTGTTTTTAACCCACGTAGATAATTCCCATCCATTAATCCATTTTGTGGACCAATAGCTGCCATTCTGATGGAAGCTGTCACTTCTTAACAATAGGCATTCTGTGACTATGTTGACTGCACTTTGGGTGAAGATCCTAACTGGTCTTAGATATACATAGGGAGAAATTTGCTCAGCCAGTGTCAGTCTTAAGCATGCGTATCAGAAGATCTTTCTAGAGCTGGGAATTTTCCCATGAAAGGGATTCAGTTAGGGAAGAGACACTTGTGCCAGAGTTTTACATTCTTCTTGAACACTGCTTAAGGAACTTAGATGCCATGTCCATTTGGATCTCTGTCTGCACAGAACTTTGTCATGCCAGCGCTTTGAAATGCATCTTGAAGAGAATTCACTAGCACAGAATGAAAGAGAGTGGAAGGGGTTGGTGGGGCTAACCAGGCCCAACCCCCCTGCCTAAACCAGGATACCTAGAGCCTCTTGCCCAGGATTCTATCTGGGTGTACTTTTAATGTCTTCGAAGATCCAGGCTCCACAATCTTTCTGGGCAGTCTGTGCCGTGGTTCAGTCACCCTGACAGTAAAGAAACATTTACTGATGTTCAAAGGCAATCTCCTGTATTTCAGTGTGTGCCCACTGCCTCTTGTCTTTTCCCTCAGCATCACTGAAAAGACACTGATTCCCTCCCCTTTGCACTATTGCTTCCATATGTATGTGTGATGCCATGTAGAGGTATGTCAAAAACCTCCCTGAAGCCCAGGCAGATAATATTCCCTTCATCTACCAGTCAAGTTGATTCATCAGAGGAGTTTAAAGTGATGTTCAGCATGAAATTCCCCTGAAAAATCATGCTAACTACATTATTTGGTCATCTGTCATGTGCCTGGCAAGGATTTCCAGGAAGAGCTGCTTCATCAACTTCCTGGGGATAAAAAAGAGGCTGGCTGGTTTGTACTATGGCGAGTCCTCTTAATTGCCTTTTTTGAAGATGGGTGTCATTTGCTAACATCCACTCTTTTGCTCCTCTTCTCATCTACACCTCGGCAAAAAGCTTTTCCACTATGTCTGGCTAGGAAAAACTGTGCCAGCACAGAAAACATCTCCCATCGTGTTCTAGAAGTTGCACGGATGTCTGCCAAGTGTTTGGCAGGAAGAAAAGAAAAGTTGTCCAAAACAGCTTCCAATCGAATGTTCCTGTGATTGGAAAAGTCAGGAGAGTGCAAAGGTACTGTTTTCTATCAGTTGGCAAGGTGCGCACACAATCCCAGTGTTGTACAGCTTGCTTCTTCACCTTCCCGAAGCTGCCGCTCTCGCCGGCTGCCGGAGCCCAAGAAGCGGCTTCTTCGCGCAAAGACGATTGTGCCGCTCACAGTGCTCTCCTTAGCGCGGCTTCTGCCGAAAGACGCCCGGCAGCGGCTCTTACCTCCGGAGAGCATCCTACCTTCGTCTTTAGCTCCTCTTCTCATCTACACCTCGGCAAAACGCTTCTCCACTATGTCTGGCTAGGAAAAACTGTGCCAGCACAGAAAACATCTCCCATCGTGTTCTCGAAGTTGCACGGATGTCTGCCAAGTGTTTGGCAGGAAGAAAAGAAAAGTTGTCCAAAACAGCTTCCAATCGAATGTTCCTGTGATTGGAAAAGTCAGGAGAGTGCAAAGGTACTGTTTTCTATCAGTTGGCAAGGTGCGCACACAATCCCAGTGTTGTACAGCTTGCTTCTTCACCTTCCCGAAGCTGCCGCTCTCGCCGGCTCCCGGAACCGAAGAAGCGGCTTCTTCGCGCAAAGACGATTGTGCCGCTCACAGGGCTCTCCTTAGCGCGGCTTCTGCCGAAAGACGCCCGGCAGCGGCTCTTACCTCCGGAGAGCATCCTACCTTCGTCTTTCGCGTCTTTTGTAGTCTACATCTTAGCAAAACGCTTTTCCACTATGTCTGGCTAGGAAAAACTGTGCCAGCCCAGAAAACATCTCCCATCGTGTTCTAGAAGTTGCACGGATGTCTGCCAAGTGTTTGGCAGGAAGAAAAGAAAAGTTGTCCAAAACAGCTTCCAATCGAATGTTCCTGTGATTGGAAAAGTCAGGAGAGTGCAAAGGTACTGTTTTCTATCAGTTGGCAAAGTGCGCACACAATCCCAGTGTTGTACAGCTTGCTTCTTCACCTTCCCGAAGCTGCCGCTCTCGCCGGCTGCCGGAGCCCAAGAAGCGGCTTCTTCGCACAAAGACGATTGTGCCGCTCACAGTGCTCTCCTTAGCGCGGCTTCTGCCGAAAGACGCCCGGCAGCGGCTCTTACCTCCGGAGAGCATCCTACCTTCGTCTTTCGCGTCTTTTGTAGTCTACATCTTAGCAAAACGCTTTTCCACTATGTCTGGCTAGGAAAAACTGTGCCAGCACAGAAAACATCTCCCATCGTGTTCTAGAAGTTGCACGGATGTCTGCCAAGTGTTTGGCAGGAAGAAAAGAAAAGTTGTCCAAAACAGCTTCCAATCGAATGTTCCTGTGATTGGAAAAGTCAGGAGAGTGCAAAGGTACTGTTTTCTATCAGTTGGCAAGGTGCGCACACAATCCCAGTGTTGTACAGCTTGCTTCTTCACCTTCCCGAAGCTGCCGCTCTCGCCGGCTGCCGGAGCCCAAGAAGCGGCTTCTTCGCGCAAAGACGATTGTGCCGCTCACAGTGCTCTCCTTAGTGCGGCTTCTGCCGAAAGACGCCCGGCAGCGGCTCTTACCTCCGGAGAGCATCCTACCTTCGTCTTTCGCGTCTTATGTAGTCTACACCTCGGCAAAAAGCTTTTCCACTATGTCTGGCTAGGAAAAACTGTGCCAGCACAGAAAACATCTCCCATCGTGTTCTAGAAGTTGCACGGATGTCTGCCAAGTGTTTGGCAGGAAGAAAAGAAAAGTTGTCCAAAACAGCTTCCAATCGAATGTTCCTGTGATTGGAAAAGTCAGGAGAGTGCAAAGGTACTGTTTTCTATCAGTTGGCAAGGTGCGCACACAATCCCAGTGTTGTACAGCTTGCTTCTTCACCTTCCCGAAGCTGCCGCTCTCGCCGGCTCCCGGAGCCCAAGAAGCGGCTTCTTCGCGCAAAGACGATTGTGCCGCTCACAGGGCTCTCCTTAGCGCGGCTTCTGCCGAAAGACGCCCGGCAGCGGCTCTTACCTCCGGAGAGCATCCTACCTTCGTCTTTCGCGTCTTTTGTAGTCTACATCTTAGCAAAACGCTTTTCCACTATGTCTGGCTAGGAAAAACTGTGCCAGCACAGAAAACATCTCCCATCGTGTTCTAGAAGTTGCACGGATGTCTGCCAAGTGTTTGGCAGGAAGAAAAGAAAAGTTGTCCAAAACAGCTTCCAATCGAATGTTCCTGTGATTGGAAAAGTCAGGAGAGTGCAAAGGTACTGTTTTCTATCAGTTGGCAAGGTGCGCACACAATCCCAGTGTTGTACAGCTTGCTTCTTCACCTTCCCGAAGCTGCCGCTCTCGCCGGCTGCCGGAGCCCAAGAAGCGGGTTCTTCGCGCAAAGACGATTGTGCCGCTCACAGTGCTCCCCTTAGCGCGGCTTCTGCCGAAAGACGCCCGGCAGCGGCTCTTACCTCCTGAGAGTGGCAGCTTCGGGAAGGTGAAGAAGCAAGCTGTACAACACTGGGATTGTGTGCGCACCTTGCCAACTGATAGAAAACAGTACCTTTGCACTCTCCTGACTTTTCCAATCACATGAACATTCGATTGGAAGCTGTTTTGAACAACTTTTCTTTTCTTCCTGCCAAACACTTGGCAGACATCCGTGCAACTTCTAGAACACGATGGGAGATGTTTTCTGTGCTGGCACAGTTTTTCCTAGCCAGACATAGTGGAAAAGCGTTTTGCCGAGGTGTAGACTACAAAAGACGCGGAAGACGAAGGTAGGATGCTCTCCCGAGGTAAGAGCCGCTGCCGGGCGTCTTTCGGCAGAAGCCGCGCTAAGGAGAGCACTGTGAGCGGCACAATCGTCTTTGCGCGAAGAAGCCGCTTCTTGGGCTCCGGCAGCCGGCGAGAGCGGCAGCTTCGGGAAGGTGAAGAAGCAAGCTGTACAACACTGGGATTGTGTGCGCACCTTGCCAACTGATAGAAAACAGTACCTTTGCACTCTCCTGACTTTTCCAATCACAGGAACATTCGATTGGAAGCTGTTTTGGACAACTTTTCTTTTCTTCCTGCCAAACACTTGGCAGACATCCGTGCAACTTCTAGAACACGATGGGAGATGTTTTCTGTGCTGGCACAGTTTTTCCTAGCCAGACATAGTGGAAAAGCGTTTTGCTAAGATGTAGACTACAAAAGACGCGAAAGACGAAGGTAGGATGCTCTCCGGAGGTAAGAGCCGCTGCCGGGCGTCTTTCGGCAGAAGCCACGCTAAGGAGAGCACTGTGAGCGGCACAATCGTCTTTGCGCGAAGAAGCCGCTTCTTGGGCTCCGGCAGCCGGCGAGAGCGGCAGCTTCGGGAAGGTGAAGAAGCAAGCTGTACAACACTGGGATTGTGTGCGCACCTTGCCAACTGATAGAAAACAGTACCTTTGCACTCTCCTGACTTTTCCAATCACAGGAACATTCGATTGGAAGCTGTTTTGGACAACTTTTCTTTTCTTCCTGCCAAACACTTGGCAGACATCCGTGCAACTTCTAGAACACGATGGGAGATGTTTTCTGTGCTGGCACAGTTTTTCCTAGCCAGACATAGTGGAAAAGCGTTTTGCTAAGATGTAGACTACAAAAGACGCGAAAGACGAAGGTAGGATGCTCTCCGGAGGTAAGAGCCGCTGCCGGGCGTCTTTCGGCAGAAGCTGCGCTAAGGAGAGCCCTGTGAGCGGCACAATCGTCTTTGCGCGAAGAAGCCGCTTCTTCGGTTCCGGGAGCCGGCGAGAGCGGCAGCTTCGGGAAGGTGAAGAAGCAAGCTGTACAACACTGGGATTGTGTGCGCACCTTGCCAACTGATAGAAAACAGTACCTTTGCACTCTCCTGACTTTTCCAATCACAGGAACATTCGATTGGAAGCTGTTTTGGACAACTTTTCTTTTCTTCCTGCCAAACACTTGGCAGACATCCGTGCAACTTCTAGAACACGATGGGAGATGTTTTCTGTGCTGGCACAGTTTTTCCTAGCCAGACATAGTGGAAAAGCTTTTTGCCGAGGTGTAGACTACATAAGACGCGAAAGACGAAGGTAGGATGCTCTCCGGAGGTAAGAGCCGCTGCCGGGCGTCTTTCGGCAGAAGCCGCGCTAAGGAGAGCACTGTGAGCGGCACAATCGTCTTTGCGCGAAGAAGCCGCTTCTTGGGCTCCGGGAGCCGGCGAGAGCGGCAGCTTCGGGAAGGTGAAGAAGCAAGCTGTACAACACTGGGATTGTGTGCGCACCTTGCCAACTGATAGAAAACAGTACCTTTGCACTCTCCTGACTTTTCCAATCACAGGAACATTCGATTGGAAGCTGTTTTGGACAACTTTTCTTTTCTTCCTGCCAAACACTTGGCAGACATATCTGCAACTTCTAGAACACGATGGGAGATGTTTTCTGTGCTGGCACAGTTTTTCCTAGCCAGACATAGTGGAAAAGCGTTTTGCTAAGATGTAGACGACAACAGAGGCTAAAGAGTGGATGTTAGCAAATGACACCCATCTTCAAAAAAGGCAATTAAGAGGACTCGCCATAGTACAAACCAGCCAGCCTCTTTTTTATCCCCAGGAAGTTGATGAAGCAGCTCTTCCTGGAAATCCTTGCCAGGCACATGACAGATGACCAAATAATGTAGTTAGCATGATTTTTCAGGGGAATTTCATGCTGAACATCACTTTAAACTCCTCTGATGAATCAACTTGACTGGTAGATGAAGGGAATATTATCTGCCTGGGCTTCAGGGAGGTTTTTGACATACCTCTACATGGCATCACACATACATATGGAAGCAATAGTGCAAAGGGGAGGGAATCAGTGTCTTTTCAGTGATGCTGAGGGAAAAGACAAGAGGCAGTGGGCACACACTGAAATACAGGAGATTGCCTTTGAACATCAGTAAATGTTTCTTTACTGTCAGGGTGACTGAACCACGGCACAGACTGCCCAGAAAGATTGTGGAGCCTGGATCTTCGAAGACATTAAAAGTACACCCAGATAGAATCCTGGGCAAGAGGCTCTAGGTATCCTGGTTTAGGCAGGGGGGTTGGGCCTGGTTAGCCCCACCAACCCCTTCCACTCTCTTTCATTCTGTGCTAGTGAATTCTCTTCAAGATGCATTTCAAAGCGCTGGCATGACAAAGTTCTGTGCAGACAGAGATCCAAATGGACATGGCATCTAAGTTCCTTAAGCAGTGTTCAAGAAGAATGTAAAACTCTGGCACAAGTGTCTCTTCCCTAACTGAATCCCTTTCATGGGAAAATTCCCAGCTCTAGAAAGATCTTCTGATACGCATGCTTAAGACTGACACTGGCTGAGCAAATTTCTCCCTATGTATATCTAAGACCAGTTAGGATCTTCACCCAAAGTGCAGTCAACATAGTCACAGAATGCCTATTGTTAAGAAGTGACAGCTTCCATCAGAATGGCAGCTATTGGTCCACAAAATGGATTAATGGATGGGAATTATCTACGTGGGTTAAAAACAAAAATAAAGAGTTGGTCTTTATTTATCAATTTCATGGCAATATTGATAAGGGAAGAAAAAGATCTAAGTCCTTGACTTTCTGGACTCGAGGAAAGATTTTAAAAATTCCTTGTAAAAATGTATGATCACAATCAGACTATTGAAACCATTTTAGTTGGGAACAAAGTTCCAAAATTGTCTAGATAGTGGCAAAGAAGCCAAGAAAATAGGAAAGAAACAAAAAGAGAGCAAAAGAGTCAGCTTCAGTGTACAAGCTCGTTCTAGAAGTAGTCTGCTGGGAAAAGGAACCCCCAGCTAAATTTCCAATGTATTCCTGCGCTTGATTCAGTAACTGGTCAATGTAAAAACCAATCCTTTTGTACAACTTCTTCCAGCAACAAAAACTCCAACAGGTTGACACTACCATCATGCCTGTTCCAGACATATTTAAAAGAGAAATGATGATTTTCTTGAAAACCTACTTACATAAAAGTTGCAAGATGGTGGAGGGATTCCCACATCCTCCTTCCTCCATCTGGCTTGAAAGTATATTTGATAAAATATGCAACAAAGCACATGATTTATAAGGGAGAGTCAAATGGATGATTTGGGAATCGATCTCTTGTTGATAGTAAACTTCATATCCACTCGGTGTGACCTTTTTAAAACAAAATGTGGAGCTGAGGCATGAATCTGCCACAACAATTGTAAAGCAAACATACACACTCCCCTTCATATGCCCCCCCCTCCACACACACCTAGGCACACACAGAGATCAGCATAGCAGATCATGAACACCTTGGAAAAGACTGAAATGCTAAATGCCTCTCTTGATGGGCAAAAGAGCTGGTGCAGTAATTCAAATGCCTGGTACAAAAATTCTGTTTAATATTTAGCTCCTATTTAAAACACAGCTTTTCATTTCATTCTATTTACAGAATATTTTCATTTCATTTGTTTCTTTAAAATTACTTAGTTCTCACCTGTTGTATGTCTAGGAATATTTTCTTCCAAAAATAGAAAAAAATAGATGATATCTTTTCAGCAGAAAACATTGGTTGATACAATTTTAAACCATCATGATATGGAAGAATTCTTCTGTCCCTCTCGAAGGTGGAAGAAGCATTTGGATCACAGATCATCTACAATGAAATACTTGACATGTTTAAGATGCTTTCAATCAATTTTGATCGTCAATTGCTTATTTGTTGTAAACAGTAATTTTTCAGTGAAGGGAAAGTGTGTGTGGTATATCTACATGATATGTTCAAAGGCAGTTCCTACTAATGGCCAGGCTGAATTCCAGTAAATAATGTCCCGAATGATATTTTGCCGCCTTCTTTGGCACTTCATGAAATCTTACCCCGATGAAGTGCTGAAACAAAGAGATTTTCTCTTAGAGAGTGTCTCATGTTGTAACCTATCCCATGGATTTTATGCTGTAATTCTTATCTCTTTTAAAATTTACTATCTTCTGTACAGTTTTCATGAAACTTTCTGTTACAGTAGTGAATAGCACAGATAAATGTCATTTTGTACAACTTTGAATTTACCCCAAGAGCTGAGAGAAAACTTGATCCTATACTTCAATCCGAGTTTCTTCTATAGTCCAACTTTGTTTCTCTACCATCAAGCTTCTCCTTTGTTGCTGCTCCAAGCCCCGTCCAAGGTGACCTTGAATACTTTCAGGGATGGGACACCCACAACTTCTCTGGGCAACCTGTTCCAGTGTTCCAGCACTCCCACAGTAAAAAAGGCCTTCCTTTCATCTAATATGTGTAGGAAATCATAAATCTAGGCATAGAAGCTTGGAGTGCAAATTTGAAATTCTTTGGATTTGAAGCACATTTTATATGAATACTGACTTACAGATGACTAAAAGATGTTGATGGGCATTTGAGCTGACAAGTTTTGAAAAAGTGCACGGAAATTAAAATTGAAACCACTAAAATTAAAAACTCCTTGCCATTTTCTTTTTCCTCTCCTATTCAAAATTGCATATGTCAGATATCAGTGCTTCATGCAAACCTCTCAGATGCTCTCAGAGAAAAAGCTTTTCTTTCAGACTAAGTTGCGGTTGACGTAGAACACTAGCAGGAGTGAAAGATTTTCTGGGCATCGGGGCAGCCCGTTCTCCTTGGATTTGTGTGCAGAATGCATTTTATCCAAACTGGAAAATAGATCCCAGCTCTGTTCTATTCATCATTCTTACTTCATCAGGCCAGAAGATTCTGTGAAAAGTAGCCTGTGGACCTTGAAGACAGCGCATGTGAACCAGATGAGAGGTGATAGAGAAGTTGAGGGAGAGAAGAAAGAGCATGAGGCTGAAACCAGAAAGTATTTCTCCACGTGATCATGGAAGATTGCAGGAGCCACTTGGTACTATCAAACCAGCCCAACTTGGCACTGGTGCCACCTTGGGTCTGGGAGCCATGTTGCATATCGTGCATTTTAAGGAGCCAGCTGGCCACACCCAGCCATATGCCCCCAAACACAAACCAAGGCCCTTTTCTCTGGCAAACAAAACTCAGCTGCCCTGCTTCTGGATGGCAGATTGCAGGAACCACTTGGTACTATCAAACCAGCCCAACTTGGCACTGGTGCCACCATGGGTCTGGTCACCATCCTGCCTATTGTAGCTTTTCAGGAGCCAGCCGGTCACTCTCAGCCATAGGCCCCCAAACACAAACCTCGGCCCGTTTCCCTGGCAAACAAAAGTAAGCTGCCCCGCTTCTGGATGGCAGATTGCAGGAGCTACTTAGTACTATCAAATCAGCCCGACTTGGCACAGGTGCCACCTTGGATCTGGGAACCATCCTGTGTATCGTGGATTTTCAGGGGCCACCCAGCCACTCTCAGCCATATGCCCCCAAAAACAAACCACGGACCTTTTCTCTGGCAAACAAAACTCAACTGCCCCTCTTCTGGATGGCAAATTTTAGGACGCACTTTGTACTACGAAAACCGCCCGACGTGGCACTGGTGCCACCTTGTGTCAGGGAACCATCCTGCATATCGAGCTTTTTAAGGAGCCAGCCGGCCAGGCCCAGCCATATACCCCCAAAAACAAACCACGGACCATTTCTCATGGAAACAAAAATCCGCTGCCCCGCGTCTGGATGGCAGATTGCAGGAGCCACTTTGCACCATCAAACCAGCCCGACTTGGCACTGGTGCCACCTTGGGTCTGGGAACAATCCTGCGTATCGTACATAATCAGGAACCAGCCGACCACTCCCAGCCACAGGCCCCCAAACACAAACAACGGCCCATTTCCCTGGCAAACAAAACTCAGCTGCCCCGCTTCTGGATGGCAGTTTGCAGGAGCCACTTGGGACTATCAAACCAGCCCGACTTGGCACTGGTGCCACCTTGGGTCTGGGAACCATCCTGCGTATGGTGGATTCTAAGGAGCCAGCCGGCCACTCCCAGCCACAGGCCCCCAACAAAAACCACGGCCCTTTTTTCTGGCAAACAAAACTTAGCTGCCTCACTTCTGGATGGCAGATTGCAGGAGCCACTTGGTGTAATCAAACCAGCCCGACTTGGCACTGGTGCCACCTTGGGTCTGGGAACCATCCTGCGTATCGTGGATTCTAAGGAGCCAGCCGGCCACTCCCAGCCACAGGCCCCCAAACAAAATCAACGGCGCTGTTCCCTGGAAAACAAAACACGCCTGCCAACTTTTTGATGGAGTTTGCAGGAGCCACTTGGTACTATCAAACCAGCCCGACTTGGCACTGGTGTCACCTTGGGTCTGGGAAACATCCTGCGTATCGTGGATTCTTAGGAGCCAGCCGGCCACTCCTAGCCACAGGCCCCCAGACAAAAACCTAGGCCTATTTCTCTGGCAAACAAAAGTAAGCTGCCCCGCTTCTGGATGGCAGATTGCAGGAGCCACTTGGTACTATCAAACCAGCCCAACTTGGCACTGGTGCCACCTTGGCTCTGGGAACCATCCTGCCTTTTGTAGCTTTTCAGGAGCCAGCCGGTCACTCCCAGCCATAGGCCCCCTAACAGAAACCTCGGCCCGTTTCCCTGGCAAAGAAAAGTAAGCTGCCCCGCTTCTGGATGGCAGATTGCAGGAGCTACTTAGTACTATCAAATCAGCCCGACTTGGCACAGGTGCCACCTTGGATCTGGGAACCATCCTGTGTATCGTGGATTTTCAGGGGCCAGCCGGCCACTCTCAGCCATATGCCCCCAAACACAAACCACGGACCTTTTCTCTGGCAAACAAAAATCAGCTGCCCCACTTCTGGATGGCAGATTGCAGGAGCCACTTGGGACTATCACACCAGCACAACATGGCACTGCTGCCACCTTGGATCTGGGAACAATCCTGCGTATCGTACATATTCAGGAACCAGCCGAACACTCCCAGCCACAGGCCCCCAAACACAAACAACGGCCCATTTCCCTGGCAAACAAAACTCAGCTGCCCCGCTTCTGGTGTGGCAGTTTGCAGGAGCCACTTGGGACTATCAAAGCAGCCCGACTTGGTAATGGTACCATCTTGGATCTGGGAACCATCCGGCGTATCGTGGATTTTCAGGGGCCAGCCGGTCATTCCCAGCCATATGCTCCCAAACACAAACCTCGGCCCTTTTCTCTGGCAAACAAAACTCAACTGCCCCTCTTCTGGATGGCAAATTGCAGGACGCACTTGGTACTACAAAAAGAGCCCGACTTGGCAGTGGTGCCATCTTGCATCTGGGAACCATCCTGCGTATCGAACATTTTAAGGAGCCAGCCGGCAATTCCCAGCCGTATGCCCCAAAAAGAAACCACGGACCTTTTCTCTGGCAAAAAAAACTCAGCTGTCCCGCTTCTGGATGGCAGATTGCAGGAGTCACTTTGAACCATACAACCAGCCTTACTTGGCACTGGTGCCACCTTGGATCTGGGAACCATCCTGCCTATCGTTGATTTTCAGGGGCCAGCCTACCACTCTCGGCCATAGGCCCCCAAACACAAACCACAGCCCTTTTCTCTAGCAAACAAAATTTAGCTGCCCCGCTTCTGGATGGCAAATTGCAGGAGCCACTGGGTACTACAAAAACAGCCCGACTTGGCACTGGTGCCACCTTGCGTCTGGTTACCATGCGGCGTATCGTGCATTTTAAGGAGCCAGGTGGCCACTCCCAGCCATATGCCCCCAAACACAACCCACGGCCCTTTTCTCTGGCAAACAAAACTCAGCTGCCCCGCTTCTGGATGGCAGAGTGCAGGAGACACTTGGTACTATCAAACCAGCCCGACTTGGCACTGGTGCCACCTTTGGTCTGGGAACCATCCTGCGTATTGTGGATTGTCAGGAGACAGCCGACCACTCTCGGCCACAGACCCCAATCAAAAACAAAGGTCCGTTTCCCTGGCAAAAAAAACTCAGCTGCCCCGCTTCTGGATGGGAGATTGCAGGAGGCACTTGACACTGTCAAACGAGCCCCACTTTGTACTGGTGCCACCTTGGGTCTGGGAACCATGCTGCGTATCGTGGATTTTCAGGAGCCAGCCGGCCACTGCCAGCCACAGGCCCCCAAACAAAAACCACAGCCTTTTTCTCTGGCAATAAACACTCAGCTGCCCCGCTTCTGGATGGCAGATTGCAGGAGCCACTTGGTACTATCAAACCAGCCCGACTTGGCACTGGTGCCACCTTGGGTCTGGGAACCATCCTGCCTATCGTGGATTTTAAGGAGCCAGCCGGCTACTCCCAGCCACAGGCCCCCAACAAAAACCACGGCCCTTTTTTCTCGCAAACAAAACTTAGCTGCCTCACTTCTGGATGGCAGATTGCAGGAGTCACTTGGTGTAATCAAACCAGCCCGACTTGGCACTGGTGCCACCTTGGGTCTGGGAACCATCCTGCGTATCGTGGATTCTAAGGAGCCAGCCGGCCACTCCCAGCCACAGGCCCCCAAACAAAATCAACGGCGCTTTTCCCTGGAAAACAAAACACGCCTGCCAACTTTTTGATGGAGTTTGCAGGAGCCACTTGGTACTATCAAACCAGCCCAACTTGGCACTGGTGCCACCATGGGTCTGGTAAACATCCTGCGTATCGTGGATTCTTAGGAGCCAGCCGGCCACTCCTAGCCACAGGCCCCCAAACAAAAACCTAGGCCTATTTCTCTGGCAAACAAAAGTAAGCTGCCCCGCTTCTGGATGGCAGATTGCAGGAGACACTTGGGACTATCAAACCAGCCCAACTTGGCACTGGTGCCACCTTGGATCTGGGAACCATGCTGTGTATCGTGGATTTTCAGGGGCCAGCCGGCCACTCTCAGCCATATGCCCTCAAACAGAAACCTCGGCCCGTTTCTCTGGCAAACAAAACTCAACTGCCCCTCTTCTGGATGGCAAATTGCAAGATGAACTTGATACTAAAACCGCAGGCCGACTTGGTAGTGGTGACACCTTGGGCCTGGGAACCATCATGCGTATCGAGCATTTTAAGGAGCCAGCCGGCCACTCCCAGCAATATGCCCCCAAAAACAATCCACGGAATTTTTCTCTGGCAAACAAAAATCAGCTGCCCCGCTTCTGGATGGCAGATTGCAGGAGCCACTTTGACCCATCAAACCAGCCCGACTTGGCACTGGTGCCACCTTGCATCCTGGAACCATGCTGCCTAGCGTGGATTTTCAGGGGCCAGCCGGCCACTCTCAGCTATATGCCCCCAAACAAAACCCACGGCCCGTTTCCCTGGCAAACAAAAGTAAGCTGCCCCGCTTCTGGATGGCAGATTGCAGGAACCACTTGGTAGTATCAAACCAGCCCGACTTGGCACTGGTGCCACCTTGGGTCTGGGAACCATCCTGCGTATCGTGGATTCTAAGGAGCCAGCCGGCCACTCCCAGCCACAGGCCCCCAAATACAAACAACGGCGCTTTTCCCTGGAAAACAAAACTCGCCTGCCAACTTTTTGATGGCAGATTGCAGGAGCAACTTGGTACTATCAAACCAGCCCAACTTGGCACTGGTGCCACCATGGGTCTGGTAACCATCCTGCCTATCGTAGCTTTTCAGGAGCCAGCCGGTCACTCCCAGCCATAGGCCCCCAGTCACAAACCTCGGCCCGTTTCCCTGGCAAACAAAAGTAAGCTGCCCCGCTTCTGGATGGCAGATTGCAGGAGCCACTTGGTACTATCAAACCAGCCCGACTTGGCACTGGTGCCACCTTGGGTCTGGGAACCATGCTGCGTATCGCAGATTCTAAGGCGCCAGTCGGCCACTCCCAGCCACAAGACCACAAACACAAACAACGGCGCTTTTCTCTGGCAAACAAAACTCAACTGCCCCGCTTCTGGTGTGGCAGTTTGCAGGACGCACTTGGTACTATCAAAGCAGCACGACTTGGCACTGGTGCCACCATGGGTCTGGGAACCATCTTGCGTATTGTGGATTGTCAGGAGCCAGCTGGACACTCTCGGCCACAGACCCCAATCAAAAACAACGGCCCGTTTCACAGGCAAACACAACTCAGCTGCCCCGCTTCTGGATGGGAGATTGCAGGAGGCACTGGGTACTATGAAACCAGCCCTACTTGGCACTGGTGCCACCTTGGGTCTGGGAACCATGCTGCGTATCATGGATTTTCAGGAGCCAGCCGTCCACTGCCAGCCACAGGCCCCGAAACACAAACAACAGCCTTTTTCTCTGGCAAACAAAATTCAGCTGCCCCGCTTCTGGATGGCAGATTGCAGGAACCACTTGGTACTAACAAACCAGCCCGACTTGGCACTGGTGCCACCTTGGGTCTGGGAACCATCCTGCGTATCGTGGATTCTAAGGAGCCAGCTGGCCACTCCCAGCCACAGGCCCCAAAACACACACAACGGCGCTTTTCCCTGGAAAACAAAACTCGCCTGCCAACTTTTTGATGGCAGATTGCAGGAGCCACTTGGTACTATCAAACCAGCCCAACTTGCCACTGGTGCCACCATGGGTCTGGTCACCATCCTGCCTATCGTAGCTTTTCAGGAGCCAGCCGGTCACTCCCTGCCATAGGCCCCGAGACACAAAGCTCGGCCCGTTTCCCTGGCAAACAAAAGTAAGCTGCCCCGCTTCTGGATGGCAGATTGCAGGAGCCACTTGATACTATCAAACCAGCCCGACTTGGCACTGGTACCACCTTGGGTCTGGGAACCATCCTGCCTATCGTGGATTTTAAGGAGCCAGCCGGCTACTCCCAGCCACAGGCCCCCAACAAAAACCACGGCCCTTTTTTCTGGCAAACAAAACTTAGCTGCCTCACTTATGGATGGCAGATTGCAGGAGCCACTTGGTGTAATCAAACCAGCCCGACTTGGCACTGGTGTCACCTTGGGTCTGGGAACCATCCTGCGTATCGTGGATTCTAAGGAGCCAGCCGGCCACTCCCAGCCACAGGCCCCCAAACAAAATCAACGGCGCTGTTCCCTGGAAAACAAAACACGCCTGCCAACTTTTTGATGGAGTTTGCAGGAGCCACTTGGTACTATCAAACCAGCCCAACTTGGCACTGGTGCCACCATGGGTCTGGTAAACATCCTGCGTATCGTGGATTCTTAGGCGCCAGCAGGCCACTCCTAGCCACAGGCCCCCAAACAAAAACCTAGGCCTATTTCTCTGGCAAACAAAAGTAAGCTGCCCCGCTTCTGGATGGCAGATTGCAGGAGACACTTGGGACTATCAAACCAGCCCAACTTGGCACTGGTGCCACCTTGGATCTGGGAACCATGTTGTGTATCGTGGATTTTCGGGGGCCAGCCGGCCACTCTCAGCCATATGTCCCCAAACAGAAACCTCGGCCCGTTTCTCTGGCAAACAAAACTCAACTGCCCCTCTTCTGGATGGCAAATTGCAGGATGAACTTGATACTAAAACCGCAGGCCGACTTGGTAGTGGTGACACCTTGGGCCTGGGAACCATCATGCGTATCGAGCATTTTAAGGAGCCAGCCGGCCACTCCCAGCAATATGCCCCCAAAAACAATCCACGGAATTTTTCTCTGGCAAACAAAAATCAGCTGCCCCGCTTCTGGATGGCAGATTGCAGGAGCCACTTTGCACCATCAAACCAGCCCGACTTGGCACTGGTGCCACCTTGCATCTGGGAACCATGCTGCCTAGCGTGGATTTTCAGGGGCCAGCGGGCCACTCTCAGCTATATGCCCCCAAACAAAACCCACGGCCCGTTTCCCTGGCAAACAAAAGTAAGCTGCCCTGCTTCTGGATGGCAGATTGCAGGAACCACTTGGTAGTATCAAACCAGCCCGACTTGGCACTGGTGCCACCTTGGGTCTGGGAACCATCCTGCGTATCGTGGATTCTAAGGAGCCAGCCGGCCACTCCCAGCCACAGGCCCCCAAACACAAACAACGGCGCTTTTCCCTGGAAAACAAAACTCGCCTGCCAACTTTTTGATGGCAGATTGCAGGAGCAACTTGGTACTATCAAACCAGCCCAACTTGGCACTGGTGCCACCATGGGTCTGGTAAACATCCTGCCTATTGTAGCTTTCCAGGAGCCAGCTGGTCACTCCCAGCCATAGGCCCCCAAACACAAACCTCGGCCCGTTTCCCTGGCAAACAAAAGTAAGCTGCCCCGCTTCTGGATGGCAGATTGCAGGAGCCACTTGGTACTATCAAACCAGCCCAACTTGGCACTGGTGCCACCTTGGGTCTGGGAACCATGCTGCGTATCGCAGATTCTAAGGCGCCAGTCGGCCACTCACAGCCACAAGCCCCCAAACACAAACAACGGCGCTTTCTCTGGCAAACAAAACTCAACTGCCCCTCTTCTGGATGGCAAATTGCAGGACGCACTTGGTACTATAAAAACAGCCCGACTTGGCACTGGTGCCACCTTGGGTCTGGGAACCATCCTGCGTATCGTGGATTCTAAGGAGCCAGCCGGCCACTCCCAGCCACAGGCCCCCAAACAAAATCAACGGCGCTGTTCCCTGGAAAACAAAACACGCCTGCCAACTTTTTGATGGAGTTTGCAGGAGCCACTTGGTACTATCAAACCAGCCCAACTTGGCACTGGTGCCACCATGGGTCTGGTAAACATCCTGCGTATCGTGGATTCTTAGGCGCCAGCAGGCCACTCCTAGCCACAGGCCCCCAAACAAAAACCTAGGCCTATTTCTCTGGCAAACAAAAGTAAGCTGCCCCGCTTCTGGATGGCAGATTGCAGGAGACACTTGGGACTATCAAACCAGCCCAACTTGGCACTGGTGCCACCTTGGATCTGGGAACCATGTTGTGTATCGTGGATTTTCAGGGGCCAGCCGGCCACTCTCAGCCATATGTCCCCAAACAGAAACCTCGGCCCGTTTCTCTGGCAAACAAAACTCAACTGCCCCTCTTCTGGATGGCAAATTGCAGGATGAACTTGATACTAAAACCGCAGGCCGACTTGGTAGTGGTGACACCTTGGGCCTGGGAACCATCATGCGTATCGAGCATTTTAAGGAGCCAGCCGGCCACTCCCAGCAATATGCCCCCAAAAACAATCCACGGAATTTTTCTCTGGCAAACAAAAATCAGCTGCCCCGCTTCTGGATGGCAGATTGCAGGAGCCACTTTGCACCATCAAACCAGCCCGACTTGGCACTGGTGCCACCTTGCATCTGGGAACCATGCTGCCTAGCGTGGATTTTCAGGGGCCAGCGGGCCACTCTCAGCTATATGCCCCCAAACAAAACCCACGGCCCGTTTCCCTGGCAAACAAAAGTAAGCTGCCCTGCTTCTGGATGGCAGATTGCAGGAACCACTTGGTAGTATCAAACCAGCCCGACTTGGCACTGGTGCCACCTTGGGTCTGGGAACCATCCTGCGTATCGTGGATTCTAAGGAGCCAGCCGGCCACTCCCAGCCACAGGCCCCCAAACACAAACAACGGCGCTTTTCCCTGGAAAACAAAACTCGCCTGCCAACTTTTTGATGGCAGATTGCAGGAGCAACTTGGTACTATCAAACCAGCCCAACTTGGCACTGGTGCCACCATGGGTCTTGTCACCATCCTGCCTATTGTAGCTTTCCAGGAGCCAGCCGGTCACTCCCAGCCATAGGCCCCCAAACACAAACCTCGGCCCGTTTCCCTGGCAAACAAAAGTAAGCTGCCCCGCTTCTGGATGGCAGATTGCAGGAGCCACTTGGTACTATCAAACCAGCCCAACTTGGAAATGGTGCCACCTTGGGTCTGGGAACCATGCTGCGTATCGCAGATTCTAAGGCGCCAGTCGGCCACTCACAGCCACAAGCCCCCAAACACAAACAACGGCGCTTTCTCTGGCAAACAAAACTCAACTGCCCCTCTTCTGGATGGCAAATTGCAGGACGCACTTGGTACTATAAAAACAGCCCGACTTGGCACTGGTGCCACCTTGGGTCTGGGAACCATCCTGCGTATCGATCTTTTTAATGAGACAGCCGGCCACTCCCAGCCATATGCCCCCAAACACAACCCACGGCCCTTTCCTCTGGCAAACAAAACTCAGCTACACCGCTTCTGGATGGCAGATTGCAGGAGCCACTTGGTACTATCAAACCAGCAAGACTTGGCACTGGTGCCACCTTGGGTCTGGGAACCATCCTGCATATTGTGGATTGTCAGGAGCCAGCTGAACATTCTCGGCCACAGACCCCAATCAAAAACAACGGCCCGTTTCACAGGCAAACAAAACTCAGCTGCCCCGCTTCTGGATGGGAGATTGCAGGAGGCACTTGACACTGTGAAACCAGCCCCACTTGGCACTGGTGCCACCTTGGGTCTGGGAACCATGCTGCGTATCATGGATTTTCAGGAGCCAGCCGGCCACTCCCAGCCATAGGCCCCCAAACAAAAACCACAGCCTTTTTCTCTGGCAAACAAAATTCAGCTGCCCCACTTCTGGATGGCAGATTGCAGGAGCCACTTGGGACTATCACACCAGCACAACTTGGCACTGCTGCCACCTTGGATCTGGGAACCATCCTTCCTATCGTGGATTTTCAGGGGCCAGCCGGTCACTCTCAGCCATAGGCCCCAAACACAAACCACGGCCCTTTTCTCTGGAAAACAAAACTCAACTGCCCCTCTTCTGGATGGCAGATTGCAGGAGCCACTGGGTACTATGAAACTAGCCCTACTTGGCACTGGTGCCACCTTGGGTCTGGGAACCATGCTGCGTATCATGGATTTTCAGGAGCCAGCCGTCCACTGCCAGCCACAGGCCCCGAAACACAAACAACAGCCTTTTTCTCTGGCAAACAAAATTCAGCTGCCCCGCTTCTGGATGGCAGATTGCAGGAACCACTTAGTACTAACAAACCAGCCCGACTTGGCACTGGTGCCACCTTGGGTCTGGGAACCATCCTGCGTATCGTGGATTCTAAGGAGCCAGCTGGCCACTCCCAGCCACAGGCCCCAAAATACACACAACGGCGCTTTTCCCTGGAAAACAAAACTCGCCTGCCAACTTTTTGATGGCAGATTGCAGGAGCCACTTGGTACTATCAAACCAGCCCAACTTGGCACTGGTGCCACCATGGGTCTGGTCACCATCCTGCCTATCGTAGCTTTTCAGGAGCCAGCCGGTCACTCCCAGCCATAGGCCCCCAGAAAAAAACCTCGGTCCGTTTCCCTGGAAAACAAAAGTAAGCTGCCCCGCTTCTGGATGGCAGATTGCAGGAGCCACTTGGTGCTATCAAACCAGCCCGACTTGGCACTGGTGCCACCTTGGGTCTGGGAACCATCCTGCGTATCCTGTGTTCTAAGGAGCCAGCCGGCCACTCCCAGCCACAGTCCCCCAAACAGAAACAACGGCGCTTTTCCCTGGAAAACAAAACTGACCTGCCAACTTTTTGATGGCAGATTGCAGGAGCCACTTGGTACTATCAAACCAGCCCAACTTGGCACTGGTGCCACCATGGGTCTGGTCACCATCCTGCCTATCGTAGCTTTTCAGGAGCCAGCCGGTCATTCCCAGCCATAGGTCCCCAGAAAAATACCTCGGCCCGTTTCCCTGGCAAACAAAAGTAAGCTGCCCCGCTTCTGGATGGCAGATTGCAGGAGCCACTTGGTACAATCAAACCAGCCCAACTTGACACTGGTGCCACCTTGGCTCTGGGAACCATGCTGCGTAACCCGGATTCTAAGACGACAGGCAGCCACTGCCAGCCACAGGCCTCCAGACAAAATCAACGGCGCTTTTCCCTGGAAAACAAAACTCGCCTGACAACTTTTAGATGGCAGATTGCAGGAGCCAGTTGGTACCATCAAACCAGCCCAACTTGGCACTGGTGCCACCTTGGGTCTGGGAACCATCCTGCCTATTGTTGCTTTTCAGGAGCCAGCCGGTCACTTCTAGCCCTAGGCCCCCAGTCATAAACCTCGGCCCGTTTCCCTGGCACACAAATGTAAGCTACCCCGCTTCAGGATGGCAGATTGCAGGAGCCACTTTTCACCATCAAATCAGCCCGACGTGGCACTGGTGCCACCTTGGGTCTGGGAACCATCCTGCGTATCGTGTGTTCTAAGGAGCCAGCCGGCCACTCCCAGCCACAGTCCCCCAAACACAAACAACGGCGCTTTTCCCTGGAAAACAAAACTGGCCTGCCAACTTTTTGATGGCAGATTGCAGGAGCCACTTGGTACTATCAAACCAGCCCAACTTGGCACTGGTGCCACCATGGGTCTGGTCACCATCCTGCCTATCGTAGCTTTTCAGGAGCCAGGCGGTCACTCCCAGCCATAGGCCCCCAGTCACAAACCTCGGCCCGTTTCCCTGGCAAACAAAATAAGCTGCCCCGCTTCTGCATGGCAGATTGCAGGTGCTATTTAGTACTATCAAACCAGCCCGACTTGGCACTGGTCCCACCTCTGGTCTGGGAACCATCCTGCCTATCGTGGATTTTCAGGGGCCAGACGGCCACTATCAGCCATATGCCCCCAAAAACAAACCACGGCCCTTTTCTCTGGTAAACAAAACTCAACTGCCCCTCTTCTGGATGGCAAATTTTAGGACGCACTTTGTACTACGAAAACCGCCCGACTTGGCACTGGTGCCACCTTGGGTCTGGTCACCATCCTGCCTATCGTAGCTTTTCAGGAGCCAGCCGGTCACTCCCAGCCATAGGTCCCCAGACAAATACCTCGGCCCGTTTCCCTGGCAAACAAAAGTAAGCTGCCCCGCTTCTGGATGGCAGATTGCAGGAGCCACTTGGTACTATCAAACCAGCCCAACTTGACACTGGTGCCACCTTGGCTCTGGGAACCATGCTGCGTAACCCGGATTCTAAGACGACAGGCAGCCACTGCCAGCCACAGGCCTCCAAACAAAATCAACGGCGCTTTTCCCTGGAAAACAAAACTCGCCTGACAACTTTTAGATGGCAGATTGCAGGAGCCAGTTGGTACCATCAAACCAGCCCAACTTGGCACTGGTGCCACCTTGGGTCTGGGAACCATCCTGCCTATTGTTGCTCTTCAGGAGCCAGCCGGTCACTTCTAGCCCTAGGCCCCCAGTCATAAACCTCGGCCCGTTTCCCTGGCACACAAATGTAAGCTACCCCGCTTCAGGATGGCAGATTGCAGGAGCCACTTTTCACCATCAAACCAGCCCGACGTGGCACTGGTGCCACCTTGGGTCTGGGAACCATCCTGCGTATCGTGTGTTCTAAGGAGCCAGCCGTCCACTGCCAGCCACAGTCCCCCAAACACAAACAACGGCGCTTTTCCCTGGAAAACAAAACTGGCCTGCCAACTTTTTGATGGCAGATTGCAGGAGCCACTTGGTACTATCAAACCAGCCCAACTTGGCACTGGTGCCACCATGGGTCTGGTAACCATCCTGCCTATCGTAGCTTTTCAGGAGCCAGGCGGTCACTCCCAGCCATAGGCCCCCAGACACAAACCTCGGCCCGTTTCCCTGGCAAACAAAAGTAAGCTGCCCCGCTTCTGCATGGCAGATTGCAGGTGCTATTTAGTACTATCAAACCAGCCCGACTTGGCACTGGTGCCACCTCTGGTCTGGGAACCATCCTGCCTATCGTGGATTTTCAGGCGCCAGACGGCCACTATCAGCCATATGCCCCCAAAAACAAACCACGGCCCTTTTCTCTGGTAAAAAAAACTCAACTGCCCCTCTTCTGGATGGCAAATTTTAGGACGCACTTTGTACTACGAATACCGCCCGACTTGGCACTGGTGCCACCTTGGGTCAGGGAACCATCCTGCCTATCGTAGCTTTTTAAGGGGCCAGCAGTCCACGCCCAGCCATATAGCCCCAAAAACAAACCACGGACCATTTCTCTTGGAAACAAAAATCCGCTGCCCCACGTCAGGATGGCAGATTGCAGGAGCCACTTTGCACCATCAAACCACCCCGACTTGGCACTGGTGCCATCTTGGATCTGGGAACCATCCTGCCTATCGTAGCTTTTCAGGAGCCAGCCGGTTACTCCCAACCATAGGCCCCCAGACAGAAAGCTCTGCCCGTTTCCCTGGCAAACAAAAGTAAGCTACCCCGCTTCTGGATGGCAGATTGCAGGAGCCACTTGGTACTATCAAACCAGCCCAACTTGGCACTGGTGCCACCATGGGTCTGGTCACCATCCTGCCTATCGTAGCTTTTCAGGAGCCAGCCGGTCACTCCCAGCCATAGGCCCCCAGACAAATACCTCGGCCCGTTTCCCTGGCAAACAAAAGTAAGCTGCCCCGCTTCTGGATGGCAGATTGCAGGAGCCACATGGTACTATCAAACCAGGCCAACATGGCACTGGTGCCACCTTGGCTCTGGGAACCATCCTGCCTATCGTGGATTTTCAGGCGCCAGCCGGCCACTCTCAGCCATATGCCCCAAAACACAAACCACGGCCCTTTTCTCTGGTAAACAAAACTCAACTGCCCCTCTTCTGGATGGCAAATTGCAGGAGCCACTTGGTACTACGAAAACAGCCCGACTTGGCAGTGATGCCACCTTGGGTCAGGGAACCATCCTGCGTATCGATGTTTTTAAGGAGTCAGCCGGCAACGTCCAGCCATATACCCCCAAAAAAAACCCACGGAACTTTTCTCCAGCAAGCAAAAATCCGCTGCCCCGCGTCTGGATGGCAGATTGCAGGAGCTATTTAGTATTATCAAACCAGCCCGACTTGGCACTGGTGCCACCATCGGTCTGGTCACCATCCTGCCTATCGTAGCTTTTCAGGAGCCAGCCGGTCACTCTCAGCCATAGGCCCCAAACACAAACCACGGCCCTTTTCTCTGGAAAACAAAACTCAACTGCCCCTCTTATGGATGGCAGATTGCAGGAGCCACTGGGTACTATGAAACCAGCCCTACTTGGCACTGGTGCCACCTTGGGTCTGGGAACCATGCTGCGTATCATGGATTTTCAGGAGCCAGCCGTCCACTGCCAGCCACAGGCCCCGAAACACAAACAACAGCCTTTTTCTCTGGCAAACAAAATTCAGCTGCCCCGCTTCTGGATGGCAGATTGCAGGAACCACTTGGTACTAACAAACCAGCCCGACTTGGCACTGGTGCCACCTTGGGTCTGGGAACCATCCTGCGTATCGTGGATTCTAAGGAGCCAGCTGGCCACTCCCAGCCACAGGCCCCAAAACACACACAACGGCGCTTTTCCCTGGAAAACAAAACTCGCCTGCCAACTTTTTGATGGCAGATTGCAGGAGCCACTTGGTACTATCAAACCAGCCCAACTTGGCACTGGTGCCACCATGGGTCTGGTCACCATCCTGCCTATCGTAGCTTTTCAGGAGCCAGCCGGTCACTCCCAGCCATAGGCCCCCAGACACAAAGCTCGGCCTGTTTCCCTGGCACACAAAAGTAAGCTACCGCACTTCTGGATGGCAGATTGCAGGAGCCACTTTGCACCATCAAACCAGCCCAACTTGGCACTGGTGCCACCTTGGCTCTGGGAACCATGCTGCGTAACCCGGATTCTAAGACGACAGGCAGCCACTGCCAGCCACAGGCCTCCAAACAAAATCAACGGCGCTTTTCCCTGGAAAACAAAACTCGCCTGACAACTTTTAGATGGCAGATTGCAGGAGCCAGTTGGTACCATCAAACCAGCCCAACTTGGCACTGGTGCCACCTTGGGTCTGGGAACCATCCTGCCTATTGTTGCTTTTCAGGAGCCAGCCGGTCACTCCTAGCCCTAGGCCCCCAGTCATAAACCTCGGCCCGTTTCCCTGGCACACAAAAGTAAGCTACCCCGCTTCAGGATGGCAGATTGCAGGAGCCACTTTTCACCATCAAACCAGCCCGACGTGGCACTGGTGCCACCTTGGGTCTGGGACCATCCTGCGTATCGTGTGTTCTAAGGAGCCAGCCGGCCACTCCCACCAACAGTCCCCCAAACACAAACAACGGCGCTTTTCCCTGGAAAACAAAACTCGCCTGACAACTTTATGATGGCAGATTGCAGGAGCCACTTGGTACTATCAAACCAGCCCAACTTGGCACTGGTGCCACCATGGGTCTGGTAACCATCCTGCCTATCGTAGCTTTTCAGGAGCCAGGCGGTCACTCCCAGCCATAGGCCCCCAGACACAAACCTCGGCCCGTTTCCCTGGCAAACAAAAGTAAGCTGCCCCGCTTCTGCATGGCAGATTGCAGGTGCTATTTAGTACTATCAAACCAGCCCGACTTGGCACTGGTGCCACCTCTGGTCTGGGAACCATCCTGCCTATCGTGGATTTTCAGGCGCCAGACGGCCACTATCAGCCATATGCCCCCAAAAACAAACCACGGCCCTTTTCTCTGGTAAACAAAACTCAACTGCCCCTCTTCTGGATGGCAAATTTTAGGACGCACTTTGTACTACGAAAACCGCCCGACTTGGCACTGGTGCCACCTTGGGTCAGGGAACCATCCTGCCTATCGTAGCTTTTTAAGGAGCCAGCAGGCCACGCCCAGCCATATAGCCCCAAAAACAAACCACGGACCATTTCTCTTGGAAACAAAAATCCGCTGCCCCGCGTCAGGATGGCAGATTGCAGGAGCCACGTTGCACCATCAAACCACCCCGACTTGGCACTGGTGCCATCTTGGATCTGGGAACCATCCTGCCTATCGTAGCTTTTCAGGAGCCAGCCGGTTACTCCCAACCATAGGCCCCCAGACAGAAAGCTCTGCCCGTTTCCCTGGCAAACAAAAGTAAGCTACCCCGCTTCTGGATGGCAGATTGCAGGAGCCACTTGGTACTATCAAACCAGCCCAACTTGACACTGGTGCCACTTTGGGTCTGGGAACCATGCTGCGTAACGTAGATTCTAAGGCGCCAGGCGGCCACTCCCAGCCACAGGCCCCCAAATACAAACAACGGCGCTTTTCCCTGGAAAACAAAACTCGCCTGCCAACTTTTTGATGGCAGATTGCAGGAGCCACTTGGTACTATCAAATCATCCCAACTTGGCACTGGTGCCACTATGGGTCTGGGAACCATCCTGCCAATTGTACCATTTCAGGAGCCAGCCGGTCACTCCCAGCCATAGGCCCCCATCACAAACCTCGGCCCGTTTCCCTGGCAAACAAAATTAAGCTGCCCCGATTCTGGATGGCAGATTGCAGGAGCCACTTGGTAGTGTCAAAACAGCCCGACTTGGCACTGGTGCCACCTTGGGTCTGGATACCATCCTGCGTATCGTGGATTCTAAGCAGCCACCCGGCCACTCCGTGCCACAGGCGCCCAAACACAAACAACGGCGCTTTTCCCTGGAAAACAAAACTCGCCTGCCAACATTTTGATGACAGATTGCAGGAGCCACTTGGTACTATCAAACCAGCCCAACTTGGCACTGGTGCCACCATGGGTCTGGTCACCATCCTGCCTATCGTAGCTTTTCAGGAGCCAGCCGGTCACTCCCAGCCATAAACCCCCAGTCACAAACCTCGGCCCGTTTCCCTGGAAAACAAAAGTAAGCACCCCCGATTCTGGATGGCAGATTGCAGGAGCCACTTTGTAGTATCAAATTAGCCCGACTTGGCACAGGTGCCATCATGGGTCTGGTAAACATCCTGCCTATCTTAGCTTTTCAGGAGCTGGCCGGTCACTCCCTGCCATAGGCCCCCAGAGAAATACCTCGGCCCGTTTCCCTGGCAAACAAAAGTAAGCTGCCCCTCTTCTGGATGGCAGATTGCAGGAACTACTTGCTACTATCAAACCAGCCCAACTTGGGACTGGTGCCACCTTGGCTCTGGGAACCATGCTGCGTAAAGTAGATTCTAAGAGGACAGGCGGACACTCCCAGCCACAGGCCTCTAAACAAAAACAACGGCGCGTTACCCTGGAAAACAAAACTCGCCTGCCAACTTTTTGATGGCAGATTGCAGGAGCCACTTGGTACTATCAAACCAGCCCAACTTGGCACTGGTGCCACCATGGGTCTGGTCACCATCCTGCCTATCGTAGCTTTTCAGGAGCCAGCCGGTCACTCCCAGCCATAGGCCCCCAGACAAATACCTCGGCCCGTTTCCCTGGCAAACAAAAGTAAGCTGCCCCGCTTCTGGATGGCAGATTGCAGGAGCCACATGGTACTATCAAACCAGGCCAACATGGCACTGGTGCCACCTTGGCTCTGGGAACCATCCTGCCTATCGTGGATTTTCAGGCGCCAGCCGGCCACTCTCAGCCATATGCCCCAAAACACAAACCACGGCCCTTTTCTCTGGTAAACAAAACTCAACTGCCCCTCTTCTGGATGGCAAATTGCAGGAGCCACTTGGTACTACGAAAACAGCCCGACTTGGCAGTGATGCCACCTTGGGTCAGGGAACCATCCTGCGTATCGATGTTTTTAAGGAGTCAGCCGGCAACGTCCAGCCATATACCCCCAAAAAAAACCCACGGAACTTTTCTCCAGCAAGCAAAAATCCGCTGCCCCGCATCTGGATGGCAGATTGCAGGAGCTATTTAGTATTATCAAAGCAGCCCGACTTGGCACTGGTGCCACCATCGGTCTGGTCACCATCCTGCCTATCGTAGCTTTTCAGGAGCCAGCCGGTCACTCTCAGCCATAGGCCCCAAACACAAACCACGGCCCTTTTCTCTGGAAAACAAAATTCAACTGCCCCTCTTCTGGATGGCAGATTGCAGGAGCCACTGGGTACTATGAAACCAGCCCGACTTGGCACTGGTGCCACCTTGGGTCTGGGAACCATGCTGCGTATCATGGATTTTCAGGAGCCAGCCGTCCACTGCCAGCCACAGGCCCCGAAACACAAACAACAGCCTTTTTCTCTGGCAAACAAAATTCAGCTGCCCCGCTTCTGGATGGCAGATTGCAGGAACCACTTGGTACTAACAAACCAGCCCGACTTGGCACTGGTGCCACCTCTGGTCTGGGAACCATCCTGCGTATCGTGGATTCTAAGGAGCCAGCTGGCCACTCCCAGCCACAGGCCCCAAAACACACACAACGGCGCTTTTCACTGGAAAACAAAACTCGCCTGCCAACATTTTGATGGCAGATTGCAGGAGCCACTTGGTACTATCAAACCAGCCCAACTTGGCACTGGTGCCACCATGGGTCTGGTCACCATCCTGCCTATCGTAGCTTTTCAGGAGCCAGCCTGTCACTCCCAGCCATAGGCCCCCAGACACAAAGCTCGGATGGTTTTCCTGGCAAACAAAAGTAAGCTGCCCCGCTTCTGGATGGCAGATTGCAGGATCCACTTGTTATTATCAAACCAGCCCGACTTGGTACTGGTGCCACCTCTGGTCTGGGTACCATCCTGGGTATCGTGGATCCTAAGGAGCCAGCCGGCCACTCCCAGCCACAGGCCCCCAAACAAAAACAACGGCGATTTTCCCTGGAAAACAAAACTCGCCTGACAACTTTTTGATGGCAGATTGCAGGAACCACTTGGTACTATCAAACCAGCCCAACTTGGCACTGGTGCCACCTTGGGTCTGGGAACCATGCTGCGTATTGTGGATTCTAAGGAGCCAGCCGGCCACTCCAGCCACAGGCCCGCAGACAAAAACAACGGCGCTTTTCCCTGGAAAACAAAACTCGCCTGCCAACTTTTTGATGGCAGATTGCAGGAGCCACTTGGTACTATGAAATCAGCCGAACATGGCACTGGTGCCACCATGGGTCTGGTCACCATCCTGCCTATCGTAGCTTTTCAGGAGCCAGCCGGTCACTCCCAGCCATAGGCCCCCAGACACAAAGCTCGGCCCGTTTCCCTGGCAAACAAAAGTAAGCTGCCCCGCTTCTGGATGGCAGATTGCAGGACGCACTTGGTAGTATCAAACCAGCCCAACTTGGCACTGGTGCCACCTCAGGTCTGGGAACCATGCTGCGTATCGTGGATTCTAATTAGCCATCCGGCCACTCCCAGCCACAGGCCCCCAAACAAAAACAACGGCGCTTTTCCCTGGATAACAAACTCGCCTGCCAACTTTTTGATGGCAGATTGCAGGAGCCACTTGGTACTATCAAACCAGCCCAACTTGGCACTGGTGCCACCATGGGTCTGGTCACAATCCTGCCTATCGTAGCCTTTCAGGAGCCAGCCGGTCACTCCCAGCCATAGGCCCCCAGACAAATACCTCGGCCCGTTTCCCTGGCAAACAAAAGTAAGCTGCCCCGCTTCTGGATGGCAGATTGCAGGAAACACTTGGTACTATCAAACCAGCCCAACTTGGGACTGGTGCCACCTTGGGTCTGGGAACCATCCTGCGTATCGTGGATTCTAAGGAGCCAGCCGGCCACTCCCAGCCACAGGCCCCCAAACACAAACAACGACGCTTTTCCCTGGAAAACAAAACTCGCCTGCCAACTTTTTGATGGCAGATTGCAGGAACCACTTGGTACTATCAAACCAGCCCAACTTGGCACTGGTGCCACCTTGGGTCTGGGAACCATGCTGCGTATCGTGGATTCTAAGGAGCCAGCTGGCCACTCCAGCCACAGGCCCGCAGACAAAAACAACGGCGCTTTTCCCTGGAAAACAAAACTCGCCTGCCGACTTTTTGATGGCAGATTGCAGGAGCCACTTGGTACTATGAAATCAGCCGAACATGGCACTGGTGCCACCATGGGTCTGGTCACCATCCTGCCTATCGTAGCTTTTCAGGAGCCAGCCGGTCACTCCCAGCCATAGGCCCCCTGACACAAAGTTCGGCCCGTTTCCCTGGCAAACAAAAGTAAGCTGCCCCGCTTCTGGATGGCAGATTGCAGGAGCCACTTTGCACCATCAAACCAGCCCGACTTGGCACTGGTGCCACCTTGGGTCTGGGAACCATCCTGCGTATCGTGGATTCTAAGCAGCCAGCCGGCCACTCCCAGCCACAGGCCCCCAAACACAAACAACGGCGCTTTTCCCTGGAAAATAAAAACTCGCCTGCCAAATTTTGACGGCAAATTGCAGGAGCCACTTGGTACTATCAAATCAGCCCAACTTGGCACTGGTGCCACCATGGGTCTGGTCACCATCCTGCCTATCGTAGCTTTTCAGGAGCCAGCCGGTCACTCCCAGCCATAGGCCCCCAGACAAAAACCTCGGCCCGTTTCCCTGGCAAACAAAAGTAAGCTGCCCTGCTTCTGGATGGCAGATTGCAGGAACCACTTGGTACTATCAAACCAGCAAAACTTGGCACTGGTGCCACCTTGGGTCTGGATACCATGCTGCGTATCGTGGATTCTAAGGAGCCAGCAGGCCACTCCCAGCCACAGGCCCCCAAACACAAACAACGGCGCTTTTCCCTGGAAAACAAAACTCTCCTGCCAACTTTTTGATGGCAGATTGCAGGAGCCACTTGGTTTTATCAAATCAGCCCAACTTGGCACTGGTGCCACCATGGGTCTGGTCACCATCCTGCCTATCTTAGCTTTTCAGGAGCCAGCCGGTCACTCCCCGCCATAGGCCCCCAGACAAATACCTCGGCCCGTTTCCCTGGCAAACAAAAGTAAGCTACCCCGCTTCTGGATGGCAGATTGCAGGAGCCACTTTGCACCATCAAACTAGCCCGTCTTGGCGCTGGTGCCACCTCTGGTCTGGGAACCATCCTGCGTATCGTGGATTCTAATTAGCCAGCCGGCCACTCCCTACCACAGGCCCCCAAACACAAACAACGGCGCTTTTCCCTGGAAAACAAAACTCGCCTACCAACTATTTGATGGCAGATTACAGGAGCCACTTGGTACTATCAAACCAGCCCAACTTGGCACTGGTGCCACCATGGGTCTGGTCACAATCCTGCCTATCGTAACTTTTCAGGAGCCAGCCGGTCACTCCCAGCCATAGGTCCCCAGTCACAAACCTCGGCCCGTTTCCCTGGCAAACAAAAGTAAGCTGCCCCGCTTCTGGATGGCAGATTGCAGGAGCCACTTTGTACTATCAAACCAGCCCGACTTGGCACTGGTGCCACCTCTGGTCTGGGACCCATCCTGCGTATCGTGGATTCTAAGGAGCCAGTCGGCCACTCCCAGCAACAGGCCCCCAAACACAAACAACGGCCCGTTTCCGTGGCAAACAAAAGTAAGCTGCCCCGTTTCTGGATGGCAGATTGCAGGAACCACTTGGCAGTATCAAACCAGCACAACTTGGCACTGGTGGCACCTCTTGTCTGGTAACCATGCTGCGTATCGTGGTTTCTAAGGAGCCAGCCGGGCACTCCCAACCACAGGTCCCCAAACACAAACAATGGCGCTTTTCCCTGGAAAACAAAACTCGCCTGCCAACTTTTTGATGGCAGATTGCAGGAGCCACTTGGTACTATCAAACCAGCCCAACTTGGCACTGGTGCCACCATGGGTCTGGTCACCATCCTGCCTATCGTAGCTTTTCAGGAGCCAGCCGGTCACTCCCAGCCATAGGCCCCGAGACAGAAAGCCCGGCCCGTTTCCCTGGTAAACAAAAGTAAGCTGCCCCGCTTCTGGATGGCAGATTGCAGGAGCCACTTTGTACTATCAAACCAACCCGACTTGGCACTGGTGCCACCTCTGGTCTGGGAACCATGCTGCGTATCGTGGATTTTAAGGAGCCAGTCGGCCACTCCCAGCCATACGCCTCCAAACACAAACAACGGTCCATTTCCCTGGCAAACAAAAGTAAGCTGCCCCGCTTCTGGATGTCAGATTGCAGGAACAACTTGTTGCCAAGTTGGGGTGGTTTGATAGTACCAAGTGGCTCCTGCAATCTGCCATCAAAAAGTTGGCAGGCGAGTTTTGTTTTCCAGGGAAAAGCACCGTTGTTTGTGTTTGGGGGCCTGTGGCTGGGAGTGGCCAGCTGTCTCCTTAGAATCCACGATACGCAGGATGGGTCCCAGACCAGAGGTGGCACCAGTGCCATGTTGGCCTGGTTTGATAGTACCATGTGGCTCCTGCAATCTGCCATCCAGAAGCGGGGCTGCTTACTTTTGTTTGCCAGGGAAACGGGCCGAGATATTTGTCTGGGGGCCTATGGCTGGGAGTGAGCGGCTGGCTCCTGAAAAGCTACGATAGGCAGGATGGTGACCAGACCCATGGTGGCACCAGTGCCAAGTTGGGCTGGTTTGATAGTACCAAGTGGCTCCTGCAATCTGCCATCAAAAAGCTGTCAGGCGACTTTTGTTTTCCAGGGAAAAGCGCCGTTGTTCTTGTTTAGAGGCATGTGGCTGGGAGTGGCCGGCTGCCTCCTTTGAACCCAGGATACGCAGGATGGTTCCCAGAGCCAAGGTGGCACCAGTGCCAAGTTGGGCTGGTTTGATAGTACCAAGTGGCTCCTGCAATCTGCCATCCAGAAGCGGGTCAGCTTACTTTTGTTTCCCAGGGAAACGGGCCGAGGTTTGTGTCTGGGGGCCTATGGCTGGGAGTGACCGGCTGGCTACTGAAAAGCTACGATAGGCAGGATGGTTACCAGACTCAGGGTGGCACCAGTGCCAAGTCGGGCTGGTTTGATAATACTAAATAGCTCCTGAAATCTGCCATTCAGACGCGGGGCAGCGGATTTTTGTTTGCTGGAGAAAAGTTCCGTGGTTTTTTTTTGGGGGTATATGGCTGGACGTGGCCGGCTGGCTCCTTAAAAAGATCGATACGCAGGATTGTTCCCTGACCCAAGGTGGCATCACTGCCAAGTCGGGCTGTTTTCGTAGTACCAAGTGCGTCCTGCAATTTGCCATCCAGAAGAGGGGCAGTTGAGTTTTGTTTGCCAGAGCAAAGGGCCGTGGTATGTGTTTGGGGGCATATGGCTGAGAGTGGCCGGCTGGCCCCTGAAAATCCACGATAGGCAGGATGGTTCCCAGAGCCAAGGTGGCACCAGTGCCAAGTTGGGCTGGTTTGATAGTGCCAAGTGTCTCCTGCAATCTGCCATCCAGAAGCGGGGCAGCTTACTTTTGTTTGCCAGGGAAACGGGCCGAGATATTTGTCTGGGGGCCTATGGCTGGGAGTGACCGGCTGGCTCCTGAAAAGCTACGATAGGCAGGATGGTGACCAGACCCATGGTGGCACCAGTACCAAGTTGGGCTGGTTTGATAGTACCAAGTGGCTCCTGCAATCTGCCATCAAAAATTTGGCAGGCGAGTTTTGTTTTCCAGGGAAAAGCGCCGTTGTTTGTGTTTGGGCGCCTGTGGCTCAGAGTGGCCGGGTGGCTGCTTAGAATCCACGATACGCAGGATGGTTCCCAGACCCAAGGTGGCACCAGTGCCAAGTCGGTCTGGTTTGACACTACCAAGTGGTTCCTGCAATCTGCCATCCAGAATTGGGGCAGCTTAATTTTGTTTGCCAGGGAAACGGGCCGAGGTTTGTGTCTGGGGGCCTATGGCTGGGAGTGACCGGCTGGCTCCTGAAATGCTACAATAGGCAGGATGGTTCCCAGACCCATAGTGGCACCAGTGCCAAGTTGGGATGATTTGATAGTACCAAGTGGCTCCTGCAATCTGCCATCAAAAAGCTGGCAGGCGAGTTTTGTTTTCCAGGGAAAAGCGCCGTTGTTTGTGTTTGGGGGCCTGTGGCTGGGAGTGGCCGGCTGGCTCCTTAGAATCCACGATATGCAGGATTGTTCCCAGACCCAAGGTGGCACCAGTGCCAAGTCGGGCCGGTTTGATGTTGCAAAGTGGCTCCTGCAATCTGCCATCCAGACGCGGGGCAGCGGATTTTTGTTTCCATGAGAAATGGTCCGTGGTTTGTTTTTGGGGGTATATGGCTGGGCGTGGCCGGCTGGCTCCTTAAAAAGCTCGATATGCAGGATGGTTCCCTGACACAAGGTGGCACCAGTGCCACGTCGGGCGGTTTTCGTAGTACAAAGTGCGTCCTAAAATTTGCCATCCAGAAGAGGGGCAGTTGAGTTTTGTTTGCCAGAGAAAAGGGCCGTGGTTTGTTTTTGGGGGCATATGGCTGAGAGTGGCCGGCTGGCCCCTGAAAATCCACGATAGGCAGGATGGTTCCCAGACCAGAGGTGTCACCAGTGCCAAGTCGGGCTGGTTTGATAGTACTAAATAGCTCCTGCAATCTGCCATGCCGAAGCGGGGCAGCTTACTTTTGTTTGCCAGGGAAACGGGCCGAGGTTTGTGTCTGGGGGCCTATGGCTGGGAGTGACCGGCTGGCTCCTGAAAAGCTACGATAGGCAGGATGGTGACCAGACCCATGGTGGCACCAGTGCCAAGTTGGGCTGGTTTGATAGTACCAAGTGGCTCCGGCAATCTGCCATCAAAAAGTTGGCAGGCGAGTTTTGTTTTCCAGGGAAAAGCGCCGTTGTTTGTGTTTGGGGGCCTGTGGCTGGGAGTGGCCAGCTGGCTCCTTAGAACCCACGATACGCAGGATGGTTCCCAGACCAGAGGTGGCACCAGTGCCAAGTTGGGCTGGTTTGATGGTGCAAAGTGGCTCCTGCAATCTGCCATCCAGAAGCGGGGTAGCTTACTTTTGTTTGCCAGGGAAACGGGCCGAAATATTTGTCTAGGGGCCTCTGGCTGGGGGTGGCTGGCTGGCACCTGAAAAGCTACGATAGGCAGGATGGTGACCAGACCCATGGTGGCACCAGTGCCAAGTTGGGCTGGTTTGATAGTACCAAGTGGCTCCTGCAATCTGCCATCAAATGTTTGGCAGGCGAGTTTTGTTTTCCAGGGAAAAGCACCGTTGTTTGTGTTTTGGGGCCTGTGGCTGGGAGTGGCCAGCTGGCTCCTTAGAATCCACGATACGCAGGATGGTTCCCAGACCCAAGGTGGCACCAGTGCCAAGTCGGGCTGGTTTGTTAGTACCAAGTGGTTCCTGCAATCTGCCATCCAGAAGCGGGGCAGCTGAATTTTGTTTGCCAGAGAAAAAGGCTGTTGTTTGTGTTTCGGGGCCTGTGGCTGGCAGTGGACGGCTGGCTCCTGAAAATCCATGATACGCAGCATGGTTCCCAGACCCAAGGTGGCACCAGTGCCAAGTCGGGCTGGTTTGATACTACCAAGTGCGTCCTGCAATCTGCCATCCAGAAGCGGGGCAGCTTAATTTTGTTTGCCAGGGAAACGGGCCGTGGGTTTTGTATGGGGGCCTATGGCTGAGAGTGGCCGGCTGGCTCCTGAAAATCCACGCTAGGCAGCATGGTTCCCAGATGCAAGGTGGCACCAGTGCCAAGTCGGGCTGGTTTGATGGTGCAAAGTGGCTCCTGCAATCTGCCATCCAGAAGCGGGGCAGCTGATTTTTGTTTGCCAGAGAAAAATTCCGTGGATTGTTTTTGGGGGCATATTGCTGGGAGTGGCCGGCTGGCTCCTTAAAATGCTCGATACGCATGATGGTTCCCAGGCCCAAGGTGTCACCACTACCAAGTCGGCCTGCGGTTTTAGTATCAAGTTCATCCTGCAATTTGCCATCCAGAAGAGGGGCAGTTGAGTTTTGTTTGCCAGAGAAACGGGCCGAGGTTTCTGTTTGGGGACATATGGCTGAGAGTGGCCGGCTGGCCCCTGAATATCCACGATACACAGCATGGTTCCCAGATCCAAGGTGGCACCAGTGCCAAGTTGGGCTGGTTTGATAGTCCCAAGTGTCTCCTGCAATCTGCCATCCAGAAGCGGGGCAGCTTACTTTTGTTTGCCAGAGAAATAGGCCTAGGTTTTTGTCTGGGGGCCTGTGGCTAGGAGTGGCCGGCTGGCTCCTTAGAATCCACGATACGCAGGATGTTTCCCAGACCCAAGGTGGCACCAGTGCCAAGTCGGGCTGGTTTGATAGTACCAAGTGGCTCCTGCAAACTCCATCAAAATGTTGGCAGACGTGTTTTGTTTTCCAGGGAACAGCGCCGTTGATTTTGTTTGGGGACCTGTGGCTGGGAGTGGCCGGCTGGCTCCTTAGAATCCACGATACGCAGGATGGTTCCCAGACCCAAGGTGGCACCAGTGCCAAGTCGGGCTGGTTTGATTACACCAAGTGGCTCCTGCAATCTGCCATCCATAAGTGAGGCAGCTAAGTTTTGTTTGCCAGAAAAAAGGGCCGTGGTTTTTGTTGGGGGCCTGTGGCTGGGAGTAGCCGGCTGGCTCCTTAAAATCCACGATAGGCTGGATGGTTCCCAGACCCAAGGTGGCACCAGTGCCAAGTCGGGCTGGTTTGATAGCACCAAGTGGCTCCTGCAATCTGCCATCCAGAAGCGGTGCAGTTGAGTTTTGTTTGCCAGAGAAAAGGGCCGTGGGTTGTGTTTGGGGGCATATGGCTGGGAGTGGCCGGCTGTCTCATTAAAAAGATCGATACGCAGGATGGTTCCCAGACCCAAGGTGGCACCAGTGCCAAGTCGGGCTGTTTTTATAGTACCAAGTGCGTCCTGCAATTTGCCATCCAGAAGAGGGGCAGTGGAGTTTTGTTTGCCAGAGAATAGCGCCGTTGTTTGTGTTTGGGGGCTTGTGGCTGGGAGTGGCCAACTGGCGCCTTAGAATCTGTGTTACGCAGCATGGTTCCCAGACCAGAGGTGGCACCAGTGCCAAGTTGGGCTGGTTTGATAGTACCAAGTGGCTCCTGCAATCTGCCATCAAAAAGTTGGCAGGCGAGTTTTGTTTTCCAGGGAAAAGCGCCGTTGTTTGTATTTGGGGGCCTGTGGCTGGGAGTGGTCGGCTGGCTCCTTTGAACCCACGATACGCAGGATGGTTCCCAGACCCAAGGTGGCACCAGTGCCAAGTCGGGCTGGTTTGATACTACCAAGTGCGTCCTGCAATCTGCCATCCAGAAGCGGGGCAGCTTAATTTTGTTTGCCAGGGAAACGGGCCGTGGGTTTTGTTTGGGGGCCTATGGCTGAGAGTGGCCGGCTGGCTCCTGAAAATCCACGCTAGGCAGCATGGTTCCCAGATGCAAGGTGGCACCAGTGCCAAGTCGGGCTGGTTTGATGGTGCAAAGTGGCTCCTGCAATCTGCCATCCAGAAGCGGGGCAGCTGATTTTTGTTTGCCAGAGAAAAATTCCGTGGATTGTTTTTGGGGGCATATTGCTGGGAGTGGCCGGCTGGCTCCTTAAAATGCTCGATACGCATGATGGTTCCCAG
Organism: Melospiza melodia melodia; assembly: GCF_035770615.1. Taxonomy (NCBI): domain Eukaryota; kingdom Metazoa; phylum Chordata; class Aves; order Passeriformes; family Passerellidae; genus Melospiza; species Melospiza melodia. The sequence goes on from NC_086197.1 coordinate 42,327,134, forward strand.
GTCCAAGGTGTCACCACTACCAAGTCGGCCTGCGGTTTTAGTATCAAGTTCATCCTGCAATTTGCCATCCAGAAGAGGGGCAGTTGAGTTTTGTTTGCCAGAGAAACGGGCCGAGGTTTCTGTTTGGGGACATATGGCTGAGAGTGGCCGGCTGGCCCCTGAATATCCACGATACACAGCATGGTTCCCAGATCCAAGGTGGCACCAGTGCCAAGTTGGGCTGGTTTGATAGTACCAAGTGTCTCCTGCAATCTGCCATCCAGAAGCGGGGCAGCTTACTTTTGTTTGCCAGAGAAATAGGCCTTGGTTTTTGTCTGGGGGCCTGTGGCTAGGAGTGGCCGGCTGGCTCCTAAGAATCCACGATACGCAGGATGTTTCCCAGACCCAAGGTGGCACCAGTGCCAAGTCGGGCTGGTTTGATAGTACCAAGTGGCTCCTGCAAACTCCATCAAAAAGTTGGCAGGCGTGTTTTGTTTTCCAGGGAACAGCGCCGTTGATTTTGTTTGGGGGCCTGTGGCTGGGAGTGGCCGGCTGGCTCCTTAGAATCCACGATACGCAGGATGGTTCCCAGACCCAAGGTGGAACCAGTGCCAAGTCGGGCTGGTTTGATTACACCAAGTGGCTCCTGCAATCTGCCATCCAGAAGTGAGGCAGCTAAGTTTTGTTTGCCAGAAAAAAGGGCCGTGGTTTTTGTTGGGGGCCTGTGGCTGGGAGTGGCCGGCTGGCTCCTTAGAATCCACCATACGCAGGATGGTTCCCAGACCCAAGGTGGCACCAGTGCCAAGTCGGGCTGGTTTGATAGTACCAAGTGGCTCCTGCAATCTGCCATCCAGAAGCGGTGCAGTTGAGTTTTGTTTGCCAGAGAAAAGGGCCGTGGGTTGTGTTTGGGGGCATATGGCTGGGAGTGGCCGGCTGTCTCATTAAAAAGATCGATACGCAGGATGGTTCCCAGACCCAAGGTGGCACCAGTGCCAAGTCGGGCTGTTTTTATAGTACCAAGTGCGTCCTGCAATTTGCCATCCAGAAGAGGGGCAGTGGAGTTTTGTTTGCCAGAGAATAGCGCCGTTGTTTGTGTTTGGGAGCTTGTGGCTGGGAGTGGCCGACTGGCGCCGTAGAATCTGTGTTGCGCAGCATGGTTCCCAGACCAGAGGTGGCACCAGTGCCAAGTTGGGCTGGTTTGATAGTACCAAGTGTCTCCTGCAATCTGCCATCCAGAAGCGGGGCAGCTTACTTTTGTTTGCCAGGGAAACGGGCCGAGGTTTGTGACTGGGGACCTATGGCTGGGAGTGACCGGCTGGCTCCTGAAAAGCTACAATAGGCAGGATGGTGACCAGACCCATGGTGGCACCAGTGCCAAGTTGGGCTGGTTTGATAGTACCAAGTGGCTCCTGCAATCTGCCATCAAAAAGTTGTCAGGCGAGTTTTGTTTTCCAGGGAAAAGCGCCGTTGTTTGTATTTGGGGGCCTGTGGCTGGGAGTGGCCGGCTGGCTCCTTTGAACCCACAATACGCAGGATGGTTCCCAGACCCAAGGTGGCACCAGTGCCAAGTCGGGCTGGTTTGATACTACCAAGTGGTTCCTGCAATCTGCCATCCAGAAGCGGGGCAGCTTAATTTTGTTTGCCAGGGAAACGGGCCGTGGGTTTTGTTTGGGGGCCTATGGCTGAGAGTGGCCGGCTGGCTCCTGAAAATCCACGCTAGGCAGCATGGTTCCCAGATGCAAGGTGGCACCAGTGCCAAGTCGGGCTGGTTTGATGGTGCAAAGTGGCTCCTGCAATCTGCCATCCAGAAGCGGGGCAGTTGAGTTTTGTTTGCCAGAGAAACGGGCCGAGGTTTCTGTTTGGGGACATATGGCTGAGAGTGGCCGGCTGGCCCCTGAATATCCACGATACACAGCATGGTTCCCAGATCCAAGGTGGCACCAGTGCCAAGTTGGGCTGGTTTGATAGTGCCAAGTGTCTCCTGCAATCTGCCATCCAGAAGCGGGGCAGCTTACTTTTGTTTGCCAGAGAAATAGGCCTAGGTTTTTGTCTGGGGGCCTGTGGCTAGGAGTGGCCGGCTGGCTCCTAAGAATCCACGATACGCAGGATGTTTCCCAGACCCAAGGTGGCACCAGTGCCAAGTCGGGCTGGTTTGATAGTACCAAGTGGCTCCTGCAAACTCCATCAAAATGTTGGCAGGCGTGTTTTGTTTTCCAGGGAACAGCGCCGTTGATTTTGTTTGGGGGCCTGTGGCTGGGAGTGGCCGGCTGGCTCCTTAGAATCCACGATACGCAGGATGGTTCCCAGACCCAAGGTGGCACCAGTGCCAAGTCGGGCTGGTTTGATTACACCAAGTGGCTCCTGCAATCTGCCATCCAGAAGTGAGGCAGCTAAGTTTTGTTTGCCAGAAAAAAGGGCCGTGGTTTTTGTTGGGGGCCTGTGGCTGGGAGTGGCCGGCTGGCTCCTTAGAATCCACCATACGCAGGATGGTTCCCAGACCCAAGGTGGCACCAGTGCCAAGTCGGGCTGTTTTTATAGTACCAAGTGCGTCCTGCAATTTGCCATCCAGAAGAGGGGCAGTGGAGTTTTGTTTGCCAGAGAATAGCGCCGTTGTTTGTGTTTGGGAGCTTGTGGCTGGGAGTGGCCGACTGGCGCCGTAGAATCTGTGTTGCGCAGCATGGTTCCCAGACCAGAGGTGGCACCAGTGCCAAGTTGGGCTGGTTTGATAGTACCAAGTGGCTCCTGCAATCTGCCATCCAGAAGCGGGGCAGCTTACTTTTGTTTGCCAGGGAAACGGGCCGAGGTTTGTGACTGGGGACCTATGGCTGGGAGTGACCGGCTGGCTCCTGAAAAGCTACAATAGGCAGGATGGTGACCAGACCCATGGTGGCACCAGTGCCAAGTTGGGCTGGTTTGATAGTACCAAGTGGCTCCTGCAATCTGCCATCAAAAAGTTGTCAGGCGAGTTTTGTTTTCCAGGGAAAAGCGCCGTTGTTTGTATTTGGGGGCCTGTGGCTGGGAGTGGCCGGCTGGCTCCTTTGAACCCACAATACGCAGGATGGTTCCCAGACCCAAGGTGGCACCAGTGCCAAGTCGGGCTGGTTTGATACTACCAAGTGGTTCCTGCAATCTGCCATCCAGAAGCGGGGCAGCTTAATTTTGTTTGCCAGGGAAACGGGCCGTGGGTTTTGTTTGGGGGCCTATGGCTGAGAGTGGCCGGCTGGCTCCTGAAAATCCACGCTAGGCAGCATGGTTCCCAGATGCAAGGTGGCACCAGTGCCAAGTCGGGCTGGTTTGATGGTGCAAAGTGGCTCCTGCAATCTGCCATCCAGAAGCGGGGCAGTTGAGTTTTGTTTGCCAGAGAAACGGGCCGAGGTTTCTGTTTGGGGACATATGGCTGAGAGTGGCCGGCTGGCCCCTGAATATCCACGCTAGGCAGCATGGCTCCCAGACCCAAGGTGGCACCAGTGCCAAGTTGGGCTGGTTTGATAGTACCAAGTGGCTCCTGCAATCTTCCATGATCACGTGGAGAAATACTTTCTGGTTTCAGCCTCATGCTCTTTCTTCTCTCCCTCAACTTCTCTATCACCTCTCATCTGGTTCACATGCGCTGTCTTCAAGGTCCACAGGCTACTTTTCACAGAATCTTCTGGCCTGATGAAGTAAGAATGATGAATAGAACAGAGCTGGGATCTATTTTCCAGTTTGGATAAAATGCATTCTGCACACAAATCCAAGGAGAACGGGCTGCCCCGATGCCCAGAAAATCTTTCACTCCTGCTAGTGTTCTACGTCAACCGCAACTTAGTCTGAAAGAAAAGCTTTTTCTCTGAGAGCATCTGAGAGGTTTGCATGAAGCACTGATATCTGACATATGCAATTTTGAATAGGAGAGGAAAAAGAAAATGGCAAGGAGTTTTTAATTTTAGTGGTTTCAATTTTAATTTCCGTGCACTTTTTCAAAACTTGTCAGCTCAAATGCCCATCAACATCTTTTAGTCATCTGTAAGTCAGTATTCATATAAAATGTGCTTCAAATCCAAAGAATTTCAAATTTGCACTCCAAGCTTCTATGCCTAGATTTATGATTTCCTACACATATTAGATGAAAGGAAGGCCTTTTTTACTGTGGGAGTGCTGGAACACTGGAACAGGTTGCCCAGAGAAGTTGTGGGTGTCCCATCCCTGAAAGTATTCAAGGTCACCTTGGACGGGGCTTGGAGCAGCAACAAAGGAGAAGCTTGATGGTAGAGAAACAAAGTTGGACTATAGAAGAAACTCGGATTGAAGTATAGGATCAAGTTTTCTCTCAGCTCTTGGGGTAAATTCAAAGTTGTACAAAATGACATTTATCTGTGCTATTCACTACTGTAACAGAAAGTTTCATGAAAACTGTACAGAAGATAGTAAATTTTAAAAGAGATAAGAATTACAGCATAAAATCCATGGGATAGGTTACAACATGAGACACTCTCTAAGAGAAAATCTCTTTGTTTCAGCACTTCATCGGGGTAAGATTTCATGAAGTGCCAAAGAAGGCGGCAAAATATCATTCGGGACATTATTTACTGGAATTCAGCCTGGCCATTAGTAGGAACTGCCTTTGAACATATCATGTAGATATACCACACACACTTTCCCTTCACTGAAAAATTACTGTTTACAACAAATAAGCAATTGACGATCAAAATTGATTGAAAGCATCTTAAACATGTCAAGTATTTCATTGTAGATGATCTGTGATCCAAATGCTTCTTCCACCTTCGAGAGGGACAGAAGAATTCTTCCATATCATGATGGTTTAAAATTGTATCAACCAATGTTTTCTGCTGAAAAGATATCATCTATTTTTTTCTATTTTTGGAAGAAAATATTCCTAGACATACAACAGGTGAGAACTAAGTAATTTTAAAGAAACAAATGAAATGAAAATATTCTGTAAATAGAATGAAATGAAAAGCTGTGTTTTAAATAGGAGCTAAATATTAAACAGAATTTTTGTACCAGGCATTTGAATTACTGCACCAGCTCTTTTGCCCATCAAGAGAGGCATTTAGCATTTCAGTCTTTTCCAAGGTGTTCATGATCTGCTATGCTGATCTCTGTGTGTGCCTAGGTGTGTGTGGAGGGGGGGGCATATGAAGGGGAGTGTGTATGTTTGCTTTACAATTCTTGTGGCAGATTCATGCCTCAGCTCCACATTTTGTTTTAAAAAGGTCACACCGAGTGGATATGAAGTTTACTATCAACAAGAGATCGATTCCCAAATCATCCATTTGACTCTCCCTTATAAATCATGTGCTTTGTTGCATATTTTATCAAATATACTTTCAAGCCAGATGGAGGAAGGAGGATGTGGGAATCCCTCCACCATCTTGCAACTTTTATGTAAGTAGGTTTTCAAGAAAATCATCATTTCTCTTTTAAATATGTCTGGAACAGGCATGATGGTAGTGTCAACCTGTTGGAGTTTTTGTTGCTGGAAGAAGTTGTACAAAAGGATTGGTTTTTACATTGACCAGTTACTGAATCAAGCGCAGGAATACATTGGAAATTTAGCTGGGGGTTCCTTTTCCCAGCAGACTACTTCTAGAACGAGCTTGTACACTGAAGCTGACTCTTTTGCTCTCTTTTTGTTTCTTTCCTATTTTCTTGGCTTCTTTGCCACTATCTAGACAATTTTGGAACTTTGTTCCCAACTAAAATGGTTTCAATAGTCTGATTGTGATCATACATTTTTACAAGGAATTTTTAAAATCTTTCCTCGAGTCCAGAAAGTCAAGGACTTAGATCTTTTTCTTCCCTTATCAATATTGCCATGAAATTGATAAATAAAGACCAACTCTTTATTTTTGTTTTTAACCCACGTAGATAATTCCCATCCATTAATCCATTTTGTGGACCAATAGCTGCCATTCTGATGGAAGCTGTCACTTCTTAACAATAGGCATTCTGTGACTATGTTGACTGCACTTTGGGTGAAGATCCTAACTGGTCTTAGATATACATAGGGAGAAATTTGCTCAGCCAGTGTCAGTCTTAAGCATGCGTATCAGAAGATCTTTCTAGAGCTGGGAATTTTCCCATGAAAGGGATTCAGTTAGGGAAGAGACACTTGTGCCAGAGTTTTACATTCTTCTTGAACACTGCTTAAGGAACTTAGATGCCATGTCCATTTGGATCTCTGTCTGCACAGAACTTTGTCATGCCAGCGCTTTGAAATGCATCTTGAAGAGAATTCACTAGCACAGAATGAAAGAGAGTGGAAGGGGTTGGTGGGGCTAACCAGGCCCAACCCCCCTGCCTAAACCAGGATACCTAGAGCCTCTTGCCCAGGATTCTATCTGGGTGTACTTTTAATGTCTTCAAAGATCCAGGCTCCACAATCTTTCTGGGCAGTCTGTGCCGTGGTTCAGTCACCCTGACAGTAAAGAAACATTTACTGATGTTCAAAGGCAATCTCCTGTATTTCAGTGTGTGCCCACTGCCTCTTGTCTTTTCCCTCAGCATCACTGAAAAGACACTGATTCCCTCCCCTTTGCACTATTGCTTCCATATGTATGTGTGATGCCATGTAGAGGTATGTCAAAAACCTCCCTGAAGCCCAGGCAGAAAATATTCCCTTCATCTACCAGTCAAGTTGATTCATCAGAGGAGTTTAAAGTGATGTTCAGCATGAAATTCCCCTGAAAAATCATGCTAACTACATTATTTGGTCATCTGTCATGTGCCTGGCAAGGATTTCCAGGAAGAGCTGCTTCATCAACTTCCTGGGGATAAAAAAGAGGCTGGCTGGTTTGTACTATGGCGAGTCCTCTTAATTGCCTTTTTTGAAGATGGGTGTCATTTGCTAACATCCACTCTTTAGCTCCTCTTCTAATCTACACCTCGGCAAAACGCTTTTCCACTATGTCTGGCTAGGAAAAACTGTGCCAGCACAGAAAACATCTCCCATCGTGTTCTAGAAGTTGCACGGATGTCTGCCAAGTGTTTGGCAGGAAGAAAAGAAAAGTTGTCCAAAACAGCTTCCAATCGAATGTTCCTGTGATTGGAAAAGTCAGGAGAGTGCAAAGGTACTGTTTTCTATCAGTTGGCAAGGTGCGCACACAATCCCAGTGTTGTACAGCTTGCTTCTTCACCTTCCCGAAGCTGCCGCTCTCGCCGGCTGCCGGAGCCCAAGAAGCGGCTTCTTCGCGCAAAGACGATTGTGCCGCTCACAGTGCTCTCCTTAGCGCGGCTTCTGCCGAAAGACGCCCGGCAGCGGCTCTTACCTCCGGAGAGCATCCTACCTTCGTCTTTAGCTCCTCTTCTCATCTACACCTCGGCAAAACGCTTTTCCACTATGTCTGGCTAGGAAAAACTGTGCCAGCACAGAAAACATCTCCCATCGTGTTCTAGAAGTTGCACGGATGTCTGCCAAGTGTTTGGCAGGAAGAAAAGAAAAGTTGTCCAAAACAGCTTCCAATCGAATGTTCATGTGATTGGAAAAGTCAGGAGAGTGCAAAGGTACTGTTTTCTATCAGTTGGCAAAGTGCGCACACAATCCCAGTGTTGTACAGCTTGCTTCTTCACCTTCCCGAAGCTGCCGCTCTCGCCGGCTCCCGGAACCGAAGAAGCGGCTTCTTCGCGCAAAGACGATTGTGCCGCTCACAGTGCTCTCCTTAGCGCGGCTTCTGCCGAAAGACGCCCGGCAGCGGCTCTTACCTCCGGAGAGCATCCTACCTTCGTCTTTCGCGTCTTTTGTAGTCTACATCTTAGCAAAACGCTTCTCCACTATGTCTGGCTAGGAAAAACTGTGCCAGCACAGAAAACATCTCCCATCGTGTTCTAGAAGTTGCACGGATGTCTGCCAAGTGTTTGGCAGGAAGAAAAGAAAAGTTGTCCAAAACAGCTTCCAATCGAATGTTCCTGTGATTGGAAAAGTCAGGAGAGTGCAAAGGTACTGTTTTCTATCAGTTGGCAAGGTGCGCACACAATCCCAGTGTTGTACAGCTTGCTTCTTCACCTTCCCGAAGCTGCCGCTCTCGCCGGCTGCCGGAACCGAAGAAGCGGCTTCTTCGCGCAAAGACGATTGTGCCGCTCACAGGGCTCTCCTTAGCGCGGCTTCTGCCGAAAGACGCCCGGCAGCGGCTCTTACCTCCGGAGAGCATCCTACCTTCGTCTTTCGCGTCTTTTGTAGTCTACATCTTAGCAAAACGCTTTTCCACTATGTCTGGCTAGGAAAAACTGTGCCAGCACAGAAAACATCTCCCATCGTGTTCTAGAAGTTGCACGGATGTCTGCCAAGTGTTTGGCAGGAAGAAAAGAAAAGTTGTCCAAAACAGCTTCCAATCGAATGTTCCTGTGATTGGAAAAGTCAGGAGAGTGCAAAGGTACTGTTTTCTATCAGTTGGCAAGGTGCGCACACAATCCCAGTGTTGTACAGCTTGCTTCTTCACCTTCCCGAAGCTGCCGCTCTCGCCGGCTGCCGGAGCCCAAGAAGCGGCTTCTTCGCGCAAAGACGATTGTGCCGCTCACAGTGCTCTCCTTAGCGCGGCTTCTGCCGAAAGACGCCCGGCAGCGGCTCTTACCTCCGGAGAGCATCCTACCTTCGTCTTTCGCGTCTTATGTAGTCTACACCTCGGCAACAAGCTTTTCCACTATGTCTGGCTAGGAAAAACTGTGCCAGCACAGAAAACATCTCCCATCGTGTTCTAGAAGTTGCACGGATGTCTGCCAAGTGTTTGGCAGGAAGAAAAGAAAAGTTGTCCAAAACAGCTTCCAATCGAATGTTCCTGTGATTGGAAAAGTCAGGAGAGTGCAAAGGTACTGTTTTCTATCAGTTGGCAAGGTGCGCACACAATCCCAGTGTTGTACAGCTTGCTTCTTCACCTTCCCGAAGCTGCCGCTCTCGCCGGCTGCCGGAGCCCAAGAAGCGGCTTCTTCGCGCAAAGACGATTGTGCCGCTCACAGGGCTCTCCTTAGCGCGGCTTCTGCCGAAAGACGCCCGGCAGCGGCTCTTACCTCCGGAGAGCATCCTACCTTCGTCTTTCGCGTCTTATGTAGTCTACACCTCGGCAAAAAGCTTTTCCACTATGTCTGGCTAGGAAAAACTGTGCCAGCACAGAAAACATCTCCCATCGTGTTCTAGAAGTTGCACGGATGTCTGCCAAGTGTTTGGCAGGAAGAAAAGAAAAGTTGTCCAAAACAGCTTCCAATCGAATGTTCCTGTGATTGGAAAAGTCAGGAGAGTGCAAAGGTACTGTTTTCTATCAGTTGGCAAGGTGCGCACACAATCCCAGTGTTGTACAGCTTGCTTCTTCACCTTCCCGAAGCTGCCGCTCTCGCCGGCTCCCGGAACCGAAGAAGCGGCTTCTTCGCGCAAAGACGATTGTGCCGCTCACAGTGCTCTCCTTAGCGCGGCTTCTGCCGAAAGACGCCCGGCAGCGGCTCTTACCTCCGGAGAGCATCCTACCTTCGTCTTTCGCGTCTTTTGTAGTCTACATCTTAGCAAAACGCTTTTCCACTATGTCTGGCTAGGAAAAACTGTGCCAGCACAGAAAACATCTCCCATCGTGTTCTAGAAGTTGCACGGATGTCTGCCAAGTGTTTGGCAGGAAGAAAAGAAAAGTTGTCCAAAACAGCTTCCAATCGAATGTTCCTGTGATTGGAAAAGTCAGGAGAGTGCAAAGGTACTGTTTTCTATCAGTTGGCAAGGTGCGCACACAATCCCAGTGTTGTACAGCTTGCTTCTTCACCTTCCCGAAGCTGCCGCTCTCGCCGGCTGCCGGAGCCCAAGAAGCGGCTTCTTCGCGCAAAGACGATTGTGCCGCTCACAGGGCTCTCCTTAGCGCGGCTTCTGCCGAAAGACGCCCGGCAGCGGCTCTTACCTCCGGAGAGCATCCTACCTTCGTCTTTCGCGTCTTTTGTAGTCTACATCTTAGCAAAACGCTTTTCCACTATGTCTGGCTAGGAAAAACTGTGCCAGCACAGAAAACATCTCCCATCGTGTTCTAGAAGTTGCACGGATGTCTGCCAAGTGTTTGGCAGGAAGAAAAGAAAAGTTGTCCAAAACAGCTTCCAATCGAATGTTCCTGTGATTGGAAAAGTCAGGAGAGTGCAAAGGTACTGTTTTCTATCAGTTGGCAAGGTGCGCACACAATCCCAGTGTTGTACAGCTTGCTTCTTCACCTTCCCGAAGCTGCCGCTCTCGCCGGCTGCCGGAGCCCAAGAAGCGGCTTCTTCGCGCAAAGACGATTGTGCCGCTCACAGTGCCCTCCTTAGCGCGGCTTCTGCCGAAAGACGCCCGGCAGCGGCTCTTACCTCCGGAGAGCATCCTACCTTCGTCTTTCGCGTCTTATGTAGTCTACACCTCGGCAACAAGCTTTTCCACTATGTCTGGCTAGGAAAAACTGTGCCAGCACAGAAAACATCTCCCATCGTGTTCTAGAAGTTGCACGGATGTCTGCCAAGTGTTTGGCAGGAAGAAAAGAAAAGTTGTCCAAAACAGCTTCCAATCGAATGTTCCTGTGATTGGAAAAGTCAGGAGAGTGCAAAGGTACTGTTTTCTATCAGTTGGCAAGGTGCGCACACAATCCCAGTGTTGTACAGCTTGCTTCTTCACCTTCCCGAAGCTGCCGCTCTCGCCGGCTGCCGGAGCCCAAGAAGCGGCTTCTTCGCGCAAAGGCGATTGTGCCGCTCACAGGGCTCCCCTTAGCGCGGCTTCTGCCGAAAGACGCCCGGCAGCGGCTCTTACCTCCTGAGAGTGGCAGCTTCGGGAAGGTGAAGAAGCAAGCTGTACAACACTGGGATTGTGTGCGCACCTTGCCAACTGATAGAAAACAGTACCTTTGCACTCTCCTGACTTTTCCAATCACAGGAACATTCGATTGGAAGCTGTTTTGGACAACTTTTCTTTTCTTCCTGCCAAACACTTGGCAGACATCCGTGCAACTTCTAGAACACGATGGGAGATGTTTTCTGTGCTGGCACAGTTTTTCCTAGCCAGACATAGTGGAAAAGCGTTTTGCTAAGATGTAGACTACAAAAGACGCGAAAGACGAAGGTAGGATGCTCTCCGGAGGTAAGAGCCGCTGCCGGGCGTCTTTCGGCAGAAGCCGCGCTAAGGAGAGCACTGTGAGCGGCACAATCGTCTTTGCGCGAAGAAGCCGCTTCTTCGGTTCCGGCAGCCGGCGAGAGCGGCAGCTTCGGGAAGGTGAAGAAGCAAGCTGTACAACACTGGGATTGTGTGCGCACCTTGCCAACTGATAGAAAACAGTACCTTTGCACTCTCCTGACTTTTCCAATCACAGGAACATTCGATTGGAAGCTGTTTTGGACAACTTTTCTTTTCTTCCTGCCAAACACTTGGCAGACATCCGTGCAACTTCTAGAACACGATGGGAGATGTTTTCTGTGCTGGCACAGTTTTTCCTAGCCAGACATAGTGGAAAAGCGTTTTGCTAAGATGTAGACTACAAAAGACGCGAAAGACGAAGGTAGGATGCTCTCCGGAGGTAAGAGCCGCTGCCGGGCGTCTTTCGGCAGAAGCCGCGCTAAGGAGAGCACTGTGAGCGGCACAATCGTCTTTGCGCGAAGAAGCCGCTTCTTGGGCTCCGGCAGCCGGCGAGAGCGGCAGCTTCGGGAAGGTGAAGAAGCAAGCTGTACAACACTGGGATTGTGTGCGCACCTTGCCAACTGATAGAAAACAGTACCTTTGCACTCTCCTGACTTTTCCAATCACAGGAACATTCGATTGGAAGCTGTTTTGGACAACTTTTCTTTTCTTCCTGCCAAACACTTGGCAGACATCCGTGCAACTTCTAGAACACGATGGGAGATGTTTTCTGTGCTGGCACAGTTTTTCCTAGCCAGACATAGTGGAAAAGCGTTTTGCTAAGATGTAGACTACAAAAGACGCGAAAGACGAAGGTAGGATGCTCTCCGGAGGTAAGAGCCGCTGCCGGGCGTCTTTCGGCAGAAGCCGCGCTAAGGAGAGCACTGTGAGCGGCACAATCGTCTTTGCGCGAAGAAGCCGCTTCTTCGGTTCCGGGAGCCGGCGAGAGCGGCAGCTTCGGGAAGGTGAAGAAGCAAGCTGTACAACACTGGGATTGTGTGCGCACCTTGCCAACTGATAGAAAACAGTACCTTTGCACTCTCCTGACTTTTCCAATCACAGGAACATTCGATTGGAAGCTGTTTTGGACAACTTTTCTTTTCTTCCTGCCAAACACTTGGCAGACATCCGTGCAACTTCTAGAACACGATGGGAGATGTTTTCTGTGCTGGCACAGTTTTTCCTAGCCAGACATAGTGGAAAAGCGTTTTGCTAAGATGTAGACTACAAAAGACGCGAAAGACGAAGGTAGGATGCTCTCCGGAGGTAAGAGCCGCTGCCGGGCGTCTTTCGGCAGAAGCCGCGCTAAGGAGAGCACTGTGAGCGGCACAATCGTCTTTGCGCGAAGAAGCCGCTTCTTGGGCTCCGGCAGCCGGCGAGAGCGGCAGCTTCGGGAAGGTGAAGAAGCAAGCTGTACAACACTGGGATTGTGTGCGCACCTTGCCAACTGATAGAAAACAGTACCTTTGCACTCTCCTGACTTTTCCAATCACAGGAACATTCGATTGGAAGCTGTTTTGGACAACTTTTCTTTTCTTCCTGCCAAACACTTGGCAGACATCCGTGCAACTTCTAGAACACGATGGGAGATGTTTTCTGTGCTGGCACAGTTTTTCCTAGCCAGACATAGTGGAAAAGCGTTTTGCCGAGGTGTAGATGAGAAGAGGAGCTAAAGACGAAGGTAGGATGCTCTCCGGAGGTAAGAGCCGCTGCCGGGCGTCTTTCGGCAGAAGCCGCGCTAAGGAGAGCCCTGTGAGCGGCACAATCGTCTTTGCGCGAAGAAGCCGCTTCTTGGGCTCCGGCAGCCGGCGAGAGCGGCAGCTTCGGGAAGGTGAAGAAGCAAGCTGTACAACACTGGGATTGTGTGCGCACCTTGCCAACTGATAGAAAACAGTACCTTTGCACTCTCCTGACTTTTCCAATCACAGGAACATTCGATTGGAAGCTGTTTTGGACAACTTTTCTTTTCTTCCTGCCAAACACTTGGCAGACATCCGTGCAACTTCTAGAACAAGATGGGAGATGTTTTCTGTGCTGGCACAGTTTTTCCTAGCCAGACATAGTGGAAAAGCGTTTTGCTAAGATGTAGACGGCAACAGAGGCTAAAGAGTGGATGTTAGCAAATGACATCCATCTTCAAAAAAGGCAATTAAGAGGACTCGCCATAGTACAAACCAGCCAGCCTCTTTTTTATCCCCAGGAAGTTGATGAAGCAGCTCTTCCTGGAAATCCTTGCCAGGCACATGACAGATGACCAAATAATGTAGTTAGCATGATTTTTCAGGGGAATTTCATGCTGAACATCACTTTAAACTCCTCTGATGAATCAACTTGACTGGTAGATGAAGGGAATATTATCTGCCTGGGCTTCAGGGAGGTTTTTGACATACCTCTACATGGCATCACACATACATATGGAAGCAATAGTGCAAAGGGGAGGGAATCAGTGTCTTTTCAGTGATGCTGAGGGAAAAGACAAGAGGCAGTGGGCACACACTGAAATACAGGAGATTGCCTTTGAACATCAGTAAATGTTTCTTTACTGTCAGGGTGACTGAACCACGGCACAGACTGCCCAGAAAGATTGTGGAGCCTGGATCTTTGAAGACATTAAAAGTACACCCAGATAGAATCCTGGGCAAGAGGCTCTAGGTATCCTGGTTTAGGCAGGGGGGTTGGGCCTGGTTAGCCCCACCAACCCCTTCCACTCTCTTTCATTCTGTGCTAGTGAATTCTCTTCAAGATGCATTTCAAAGCGCTGGCATGACAAAGTTCTGTGCAGACAGAGATCCAAATGGACATGGCATCTAAGTTCCTTAAGCAGTGTTCAAGAAGAATGTAAAACTCTGGCACAAGTGTCTCTTCCCTAACTGAATCCCTTTCATGGGAAAATTCCCAGCTCTAGAAAGATCTTCTGATACGCATGCTTAAGACTGACACTGGCTGAGCAAATTTCTCCCTATGTATATCTAAGACCAGTTAGGATCTTCACCCAAAGTGCAGTCAACATAGTCACAGAATGCCTATTGTTAAGAAGTGACAGCTTCCATCAGAATGGCAGCTATTGGTCCACAAAATGGATTAATGGATGGGAATTATCTACGTGGGTTAAAAACAAAAATAAAGAGTTGGTCTTTATTTATCAATTTCATGGCAATATTGATAAGGGAAGAAAAAGATCTAAGTCCTTGACTTTCTGGACTCGAGGAAAGATTTTAAAAATTCCTTGTAAAAATGTATGATCACAATCAGACTATTGAAACCATTTTAGTTGGGAACAAAGTTCCAAAATTGTCTAGATAGTGGCAAAGAAGCCAAGAAAATAGGAAAGAAACAAAAAGAGAGCAAAAGAGTCAGCTTCAGTGTACAAGCTCGTTCTAGAAGTAGTCTGCTGGGAAAAGGAACCCCCAGCTAAATTTCCAATGTATTCCTGCGCTTGATTCAGTAACTGGTCAATGTAAAAACCAATCCTTTTGTACAACTTCTTCCAGCAACAAAAACTCCAACAGGTTGACACTACCATCATGCCTGTTCCAGACATATTTAAAAGAGAAATGATGATTTTCTTGAAAACCTACTTACATAAAAGTTGCAAGATGGTGGAGGGATTCCCACATCCTCCTTCCTCCATCTGGCTTGAAAGTATATTTGATAAAATATGCAACAAAGCACATGATTTATAAGGGAGAGTCAAATGGATGATTTCGGAATCGATCTCTTGTTGATAGTAAACTTCATATCCACTCGGTGTGACCTTTTTAAAACAAAATGTGGAGCTGAGGCATGAATCTGCCACAACAATTGTAAAGCAAACATACACACTCCCCTTCATATGCCCCCCCCTCCACACACACCTAGGCACACACAGAGATCAGCATAGCAGATCATGAACACCTTGGAAAAGACTGAAATGCTAAATGCCTCTCTTGATGGGCAAAAGAGCTGGTGCAGTAATTCAAATGCCTGGTACAAAAATTCTGTTTAATATTTAGCTCCTATTTAAAACACAGCTTTTCATTTCATTCTATTTACAGAATATTTTCATTTCATTTGTTTCTTTAAAATTACTTAGTTCTCACCTGTTGTATGTCTAGGAATATTTTCTTCCAAAAATAGAAAAAAATAGATGATATCTTTTCAGCAGAAAACATTGGTTGATACAATTTTAAACCATCATGATATGGAAGAATTCTTCTGTCCCTCTCGAAGGTGGAAGAAGCATTTGGATCACAGATCATCTACAATGAAATACTTGACATGTTTAAGATGCTTTCAATCAATTTTGATCGTCAATTGCTTATTTGTTGTAAACAGTAATTTTTCAGTGAAGGGAAAGCGTGTGTGGTATATCTACATGATATGTTCAAAGGCAGTTCCTACTAATGGCCAGGCTGAATTCCAGTAAATAATGTCCCGAATGATATTTTGCCGCCTTCTTTGGCACTTCATGAAATCTTACCCCGATGAAGTGCTGAAACAAAGAGATTTTCTCTTAGAGAGTGTCTCATGTTGTAACCTATCCCATGGATTTTATGCTGTAATTCTTATCTCTTTTAAAATTTACTATCTTCTGTACAGTTTTCATGAAACTTTCTGTTACAGTAGTGAATAGCACAGATAAATGTCATTTTGTACAACTTTGAATTTACCCCAAGAGCTGAGAGAAAACTTGATCCTATACTTCAATCCGAGTTTCTTCTATAGTCCAACTTTGTTTCTCTACCATCAAGCTTCTCCTTTGTTGCTGCTCCAAGCCCCGTCCAAGGTGACCTTGAATACTTTCAGGGATGGGACACCCACAACTTCTCTGGGCAACCTGTTCCAGTGTTCCAGCACTCCCACAGTAAAAAAGGCCTTCCTTTCATCTAATATGTGTAGGAAATCATAAATCTAGGCATAGAAGCTTGGAGTGCAAATTTGAAATTCTTTGGATTTGAAGCACATTTTATATGAATACTGACTTACAGATGACTAAAAGATGTTGATGGGCATTTGAGCTGACAAGTTTTGAAAAAGTGCACGGAAATTAAAATTGAAACCACTAAAATTAAAAACTCCTTGCCATTTTCTTTTTCCTCTCCTATTCAAAATTGCATATGTCAGATATCAGTGCTTCATGCAAACCTCTCAGATGCTCTCAGAGAAAAAGCTTTTCTTTCAGACTAAGTTGCGGTTGACGTAGAACACTAGCAGGAGTGAAAGATTTTCTGGGCATCGGGGCAGCACGTTCTCCTTGGATTTGTGTGCAGAATGCATTTTATCCAAACTGGAAAATAGATCCCAGCTCTGTTCTATTCATCATTCTTACTTCATCAGGCCAGAAGATTCTGTGAAAAGTAGCCTGTGGACCTTGAAGACAGCGCATGTGAACCAGATGAGAGGTGATAGAGAAGTTGAGGGAGAGAAGAAAGAGCATATGGCTGAAACCAGAAAGTATTTCTCCACGTGATCATGGAAGATTGCAGGAGCCACTTGGTACTATCAAACCAGCCCAACTTGGCACTGGTGCCACCTTGGGTCTGGGAGCCATGTTGCATATCGTGCATTTTAAGGAGCCAGCTGGCCACACCCAGCCATATGCCCCCAAACACAAACCAAGGCCCTTTTCTCTGGCAAACAAAACTCAGCTGCCCTGCTTCTGGATGGCAGATTGCAGGAACCACTTGGTACTATCAAACCAGCCCAACTTGGCACTGGTGCCACCATGGGTCTGGTCACCATCCTGCCTATTGTAGCTTTTCAGGAGCCAGCCGGTCACTCTCAGCCATAGGCCCCCAAACACAAACCTCGGCCCGTTTCCCTGGCAAACAAAAGTAAGCTGCCCCGCTTCTGGATGGCAGATTGCAGGAGCTACTTAGTACTATCAAATCAGCCCGACTTGGCACAGGTGCCACCTTGGATCTGGGAACCATCCTGTGTATCGTGGATTTTCAGGGGCCACCCAGCCACTCTCAGCCATATGCCCCCAAAAACAAACCACGGACCTTTTCTCTGGCAAACAAAACTCAACTGCCCCTCTTCTGGATGGCAAATTTTAGGACGCACTTTGTACTACGAAAACCGCCCGACTTGGCACTGGTGCCACCTTGTGTCAGGGAACCATCCTGCATATCGAGCTTTTTAAGGAGCCAGCCGGCCAGGCCCAGCCATATACCCCCAAAAACAAACCACGGACCATTTCTCATGGAAAAAAAAATCCGCTGCCCCGCGTCTGGATGGCAGATTGCAGGAGCCACTTTGCACCATCAAACCAGCCCGACTTGGCACTGGTGCCACCTTGGGTCTGGGAACAATCCTGCGTATCGTACATATTCAGGAACCAGCCGAACACTCCCAGCCACAGGCCCCCAAACACAAACAACGGCCCATTTCCCTGGCAAACAAAACTCAGCTGCCCCGCTTCTGGATGGCAGTTTGCAGGAGCCACTTGGGACTATCAAACCAGCCCGACTTGGCACTGGTGCCACCTTGGGTCTGGGAACCATCCTGCGTATGGTGGATTCTAAGGAGCCAGCCGGCCACTCCCAGCCACAGGCCCCCAACAAAAACCACGGCCCTTTTTTCTGGCAAACAAAACTTAGCTGCCTCACTTCTGGATGGCAGATTGCAGGAGCCACTTGGTGTAATCAAACCAGCCCGACTTGGCACTGGTGCCACCTTGGGTCTGGGAACCATCCTGCGTATCGTGGATTCTAAGGAGCCAGCCGGCCACTCCCAGCCACAGGCCCCCAAACAAAATCAACGGCGCTGTTCCCTGGAAAACAAAACACGCCTGCCAACTTTTTGATGGAGTTTGCAGGAGCCACTTGGTACTATCAAACCAGCCCGACTTGGCACTGGTGTCACCTTGGGTCTGGGAAACATCCTGCGTATCGTGGATTCTTAGGAGCCAGCCGGCCACTCCTAGCCACAGGCCCCCAGACAAAAACCTAGGCCTATTTCTCTGGCAAACAAAAGTAAGCTGCCCCGCTTCTGGATGGCAGATTGCAGGAGCCACTTGGTACTATCAAACCAGCCCAACTTGGCACTGGTGCCACCTTGGCTCTGGGAACCATCCTGCCTATTGTAGCTTTTCAGGAGCCAGCCGGTCACTCCCAGCCATAGGCCCCCAAACAGAAACCTCGGCCCGTTTCCCTGGCAAACAAAAGTAAGCTGCCCCGCTTCTGGATGGCAGATTGCAGGAGCTACTTAGTACTATCAAATCAGCCCGACTTGGCACAGGTGCCACCTTGGATCTGGGAACCATCCTGTGTATCGTGGATTTTCAGGGGCCAGCCGGCCACTCTCAGCCATATGCCCCCAAACACAAACCACGGACCTTTTCTCTGGCAAACAAAAATCAGCTGCCCCACTTCTGGATGGCAGATTGCAGGAGCCACTTGGGACTATCACACCAGCACAACATGGCACTGCTGCCACCTTGGATCTGGGAACAATCCTGCGTATCGTACATATTCAGGAACCAGCCGAACACTCCCAGCCACAGGCCCCCAAACACAAACAACGGCCCATTTCCCTGGCAAACAAAACTCAGCTGCCCCGCTTCTGGTGTGGCAGTTTGCAGGAGCCACTTGGGACTATCAAAGCAGCCCGACTTGGTAATGGTACCATCTTGGATCTGGGAACCATCCGGCGTATCGTGGATTTTCAGGGGCCAGCCGGTCATTCCCAGCCATATGCTCCCAAACACAAACCTCGGCCCTTTTCTCTGGCAAACAAAACTCAACTGCCCCTCTTCTGGATGGCAAATTGCAGGACGCACTTGGTACTACAAAAAGAGCCCGACTTGGCAGTGGTGCCACCTTGGCTCTGGGAACCATCCTGCGTATCGAGCATTTTAAGGAGCCAGCCGGCAATTCCCAGCCGTATGCCCCAAAAAGAAACCACGGACCTTTTCTCTGGCAAAAAAAACTCAGCTGTCCCGCTTCTGGATGGCAGATTGCAGGAGTCACTTTGAACCATACAACCAGCCTTACTTGGCACTGGTGCCACCTTGGATCTGGGAACCATCCTGCCTATCGTTGATTTTCAGGGGCCAGCCTACCACTCTCGGCCATAGGCCCCCAAACACAAACCACAGCCCTTTTCTCTAGCAAACAAAATTTAGCTGCCCCGCTTCTGGATGGCAAATTGCAGGAGCCACTGGGTACTACAAAAACAGCCCGACTTGGCACTGGTGCCACCTTGCGTCTGGTTACCATGCGGCGTATCGTGCATTTTAAGGAGCCAGGTGGCCACTCCCAGCCATATGCCCCCAAACACAACCCACGGCCCTTTTCTCTGGCAAACAAAACTCAGCTGCCCCGCTTCTGGATGGCAGATTGCAGGAACCACTTGGTACTATCAAACCAGCCCGACTTGGCACTGGTGCCACCTTTGGTCTGGGAACCATCCTGCGTATTGTGGATTGTCAGGAGACAGCCGACCACTCTCGGCCACAGACCCCAATCAAAAACAAAGGTCCGTTTCCCTGGCAAAAAAAACTCAGCTGTCCCGCTTCTGGATGGGAGATTGCAGGAGGCACTTGACACTGTCAAACGAGCCCCACTTTGTACTGGTGCCACCTTGGGTCTGGGAACCATGCTGCGTATCGTGGATTTTCAGGAGCCAGCCGGCCACTGCCAGACACAGGCCCCCAAACAAAAACCACAGCCTTTTTCTCTGGCAATAAAAACTCAGCTGCCCCGCTTCTGGATGGCAGATTGCAGGAGCCACTTGGTACTATCAAACCAGCCCGACTTGGCACTGGTGCCACCTTGGGTCTGGGAACCATCCTGCCTATCGTGGATTTTAAGGAGCCAGCCGGCTACTCCCAGCCACAGGCCCCCAACAAAAACCACGGCCCTTTTTTCTCGCAAACAAAACTTAGCTGCCTCACTTCTGGATGGCAGATTGCAGGAGTCACTTGGTGTAATCAAACCAGCCCGACTTGGCACTGGTGCCACCTTGGATCTGGGAACCATGCTGTGTATCGTGGATTTTCAGAGGCCAGCCGGCCACTCTCAGCCATATGCCCCCAAACAGAAACCTCGGCCCGTTTCTCTGGCAAACAAAACTCAACTGCCCCTCTTCTGGATGGCAAATTGCAAGATGAACTTGATACTAAAACCGCAGGCCGACTTGGTAGTGGTGACACCTTGGGCCTGGGAACCATCATGCGTATCGAGCATTTTAAGGAGCCAGCCGGCCACTCCCAGCAATATGCCCCCAAAAACAATCCACGGAATTTTTCTCTGGCAAACAAAAATCAGCTGCCCCGCTTCTGGATGGCAGATTGCAGGAGCCACTTTGACCCATCAAACCAGCCCGACTTGGCACTGGTGCCACCTTGCATCCTGGAACCATGCTGCCTAGCGTGGATTTTCAGGGGCCAGCCGGCCACTCTCAGCTATATGCCCCCAAACAAAACCCACGGCCCGTTTCCCTGGCAAACAAAAGTAAGCTGCCCCGCTTCTGGATGGCAGATTGCAGGAACCACTTGGTAGTATCAAACCAGCCCGACTTGGCACTGGTGCCACCTTGGGTCTGGGAACCATCCTGCGTATCGTGGATTCTAAGGAGCCAGCCGGCCACTCCCAGCCACAGGCCCCCAAATACAAACAACGGCGCTTTTCCCTGGAAAACAAAACTCGCCTGCCAACTTTTTGATGGCAGATTGCAGGAGCAACTTGGTACTATCAAACCAGCCCAACTTGGCACTGGTGCCACCATGGGTCTGGTAACCATCCTGCCTATTGTAGCTTTCCAGGAGCCAGCCGGTCACTCCCAGCCATAGGCCCCCAGTCACAAACCTCGGCCCGTTTCCCTGGCAAACAAAAGTAAGCTGCCCCGCTTCTGGATGGCAGATTGCAGGAGCCACTTGGTACTATCAAACCAGCCCAACTTGGCACTGGTGCCACCTTGGGTCTGGGAACCATGCTGCGTATCGCAGATTCTAAGGCGCCAGTCGGCCACTCCCAGCCACAAGACCCCAAACACAAACAACGGCGCTTTTCTCTGGCAAACAAAACTCAACTGCCCCTCTTCTGGATGGCAAATTGCAGGTCGCACTTGGTACTATCAAACCAGCACGACTTGGCACTGGTGCCACCTTGGGTCTGGGAACCATCCTGCGTATTGTGGATTGTCAGGAGGCAGCTGGACACTCTCGGCCACAGACCCCAATCAAAAACAACGGCCCGTTTCACAGGCAAACAAAACTCAGCTGCCCCGCTTCTGGATGGGAGATTGCAGGAGGCACTTGACACTGTGAAACCAGCCCCACTTGGCACTGGTGCCACCTTGGGTCTGGGAACCATGCTGCGTATCATGGATTTTCAGGAGCCAGCCGGCCACTCCCAGCCATAGGCCCCCAAACAAAAACCACAGCCTTTTTCTCTGGCAAACAAAATTCAACTGCCCCGCTTCTGGATGGCAGATTGCAGGAGCCACTTGGGACTATCACACCAGCACAACATGGCACTGGTGCCACCTTGGATCTGGGAATCATCCTTCCTATCGTGGATTTTCAGGGGCCAGCCGGTCACTCTCAGCCATAGGCCCCAAACACAAACAACGGCCCTTTTCTCTGGAAAACAAAACTCAACTGCCCCTCTTCTGGATGGCAGATTGCAGGAGCCACTGGGTACTATGAAACCAGCCCTACTTGGCACTGGTGCCACCTTGGGTCTGGGAACCATGCTGCGTATCATGGATTTTCAGGAGCCAGCCGTCCACTGCCAGCCACAGGCCCCGAAACACAAACAACAGCCTTTTTCTCTGGCAAACAAAATTCAGCTGCCCCGCTTCTGGATGGCAGATTGCAGGAACCACTTGGTACTAACAAACCAGCCCGACTTGGCACTGGTGCCACCTTGGGTCTGGGAACCATCCTGCGTATCGTGGATTCTAAGGAGCCAGCTGGCCACTCCCAGCCACAGGCCCCAAAACACACACAACGGCGCTTTTCCCTGGAAAACAAAACTCGCCTGCCAACTTTTTGATGGCAGATTGCAGGAGCCACTTGGTACTATCAAACCAGCCCAACTTGGCACTGGTGCCACCATGGGTCTGGTCACCATCCTGCCTATCGTAGCTTTTCAGGAGCCAGCCGGTCACTCCCTGCCATAGGCCCCGAGACACAAAGCTCGGCCCGTTTCCCTGGCAAACAAAAGTAAGCTGCCCCGCTTCTGGATGGCAGATTGCAGGAGCCACTTGGTACTATCAAACCAGCCCGACTTGGCACTGGTACCACCTTGGGTCTGGGAACCATCCTGCCTATCGTGGATTTTAAGGAGCCAGCCGGCTACTCCCCGCCACAGGCCCCCAACAAAAACCACGGCCCTTTTTTCTCGCAAACAAAACTTAGCTGCCTCACTTCTGGATGGCAGATTGCAGGAGTCACTTGGTGTAATCAAACCAGCCCGACTTGGCACTGGTGCCACCTTGGGTCTGGGAACCATCCTGCGTATCGTGGATTCTAAGGAGCCAGCCGGCCACTCCCAGCCACAGGCCCCCAAACAAAATCAACGGCGCTGTTCCCTGGAAAACAAAACACGCCTGCCAACTTTTTGATGGAGTTTGCAGGAGCCACTTGGTACTATCAAACCAGCCCAACTTGGCACTGGTGCCACCATGGGTCTGGGAAACATCCTGCGTATCGTGGATTCTTAGGAGCCAGCCGGCCACTCCTAGCCACAGGCCCCCAAACAAAAACCTAGGCCTATTTCTCTGGCAAACAAAAGTAAGCTGCCCCGCTTCTGGATGGCAGATTGCAGGAGACACTTGGGACTATCAAACCAGCCCAACTTGGCACTGGTGCCACCTTGGATCTGGGAACCATGCTGTGTATCGTGGATTTTCAGGGGCCAGCCGGCCACTCTCAGCCATATGCCCCCAAACAGAAACCTCGGCCCGTTTCTCTGGCAAACAAAACTCAACTGCCCCTCTTCTGGATGGCAAATTGCAAGATGAACTTGATACTAAAACCGCAGGCCGACTTGGTAGTGGTGACACCTTGGGCCTGGGAACCATCATGCGTATCGAGCATTTTAAGGAGCCAGCCGGCCACTCCCAGCAATATGCCCCCAAAAACAATCCACGGAATTTTTCTCTGGCAAACAAAAATCAGCTGCCCCGCTTCTGGATGGCAGATTGCAGGAGCCACTTTGACCCATCAAACCAGCCCGACTTGGCACTGGTGCCACCTTGCATCCTGGAACCATGCTGCCTAGCGTGGATTTTCAGGGGCCAGCCGGCCACTCTCAGCTATATGCCCCCAAACAAAACCCACGGCCCGTTTCCCTGGCAAACAAAAGTAAGCTGCCCCGCTTCTGGATGGCAGATTGCAGGAACCACTTGGTAGTATCAAACCAGCCCGACTTGGCACTGGTGCCACCTTGGGTCTGGGAACCATCCTGCGTATCGTGGATTCTAAGGAGCCAGCCGGCCACTCCCAGCCACAGGCCCCCAAATACAAACAACGGCGCTTTTCCCTGGAAAACAAAACTCGCCTGCCAACTTTTTGATGGCAGATTGCAGGAGCAACTTGGTACTATCAAACCAGCCCAACTTGGCACTGGTGCCACCATGGGTCTGGTAACCATCCTGCCTATTGTAGCTTTCCAGGAGCCAGCCGGTCACTCCCAGCCATAGGCCCCCAGTCACAATCCTCGGCCCGTTTCCCTGGCAAACAAAAGTAAGCTGCCCCGCTTCTGGATGGCAGATTGCAGGAGCCACTTGGTACTATCAAACCAGCCCAACTTGGCACTGGTGCCACCTTGGGTCTGGGAACCATGCTGCGTATCGCAGATTCTAAGGCGCCAGTCGGCCACTCCCAGCCACAAGACCCCAAACACAAACAACGGCGCTTTTCTCTGGCAAACAAAACTCAACTGCCCCTCTTCTGGATGGCAAATTGCAGGTCGCACTTGGTACTATCAAACCAGCACGACTTGGCACTGGTGCCACCTTGGGTCTGGGAACCATCCTGCGTATTGTGGATTGTCAGGAGGCAGCTGGACACTCTCGGCCACAGACCCCAATCAAAAACAACGGCCCGTTTCACAGGCAAACAAAACTCAGCTGCCCCGCTTCTGGATGGGAGATTGCAGGAGGCACTTGACACTGTGAAACCAGCCCCACTTGGCACTGGTGCCACCTTGGGTCTGGGAACCATGCTGCGTATCATGGATTTTCAGGAGCCAGCCGGCCACTCCCAGCCATAGGCCCCCAAACAAAAACCACAGCCTTTTTCTCTGGCAAACAAAATTCAGCTGCCCCGCTTCTGGATGGCAGATTGCAGGAGCCACTTGGGACTATCACACCAGCACAACATGGCACTGGTGCCACCTTGGATCTGGGAATCATCCTTCCTATCGTGGATTTTCAGGGGCCAGCCGGTCACTCTCAGCCATAGGCCCCAAACACAAACCACGGCCCTTTTCTCTGGAAAACAAAACTCAACTGCCCCTCTTCTGGATGGCAGATTGCAGGAGCCACTGGGTACTATGAAACCAGCCCTACTTGGCACTGGTGCCACCTTGGGTCTGGGAACCATGCTGCGTATCATGGATTTTCAGGAGCCAGCCGTCCACTGCCAGCCACAGGCCCCGAAACACAAACAACAGCCTTTTTCTCTGGCAAACAAAATTCAGCTGCCCCGCTTCTGGATGGCAGATTGCAGGAACCACTTGGTACTAACAAACCAGCCCGACTTGGCACTGGTGCCACCTTGGGTCTGGGAACCATCCTGCGTATCGTGGATTCTAAGGAGCCAGCTGGCCACTCCCAGCCACAGGCCCCAAAACACACACAACGGCGCTTTTCCCTGGAAAACAAAACTCGCCTGCCAACATTTTGATGGCAGATTGCAGGAGCCACTTGGTACTATCAAACCAGCCCAACTTGCCACTGGTGCCACCATGGGTCTGGTCACCATCCTGCCTATCGTAGCTTTTCAGGAGCCAGCCGGTCACTCCCTGCCATAGGCCCCGAGACACAAAGCTCGGCCCGTTTCCCTGGCAAACAAAAGTAAGCTGCCCCGCTTCTGGATGGCAGAT
This sequence comes from Melospiza melodia melodia, assembly GCF_035770615.1. Lineage (NCBI taxonomy): Eukaryota > Metazoa > Chordata > Aves > Passeriformes > Passerellidae > Melospiza > Melospiza melodia. The sequence continues at coordinate 42,352,247 of NC_086197.1, forward strand.
TGCAGGAGCCACTTGGTACTATCAAACCAGCCCGACTTGGCACTGGTACCACCTTGGGTCTGGGAACCATCCTGCCTATCGTGGATTTTAAGGAGCCAGCCGGCTACTCCCCGCCACAGGCCCCCAACAAAACCCACGGCCCTTTTTTCTGGCAAACAAAACTTAGCTGCCTCACTTATGGATGGCAGATTGCAGGAGCCACTTGGTGTAATCAAACCAGCCCGACTTGGCACTGGTGTCACCTTGGGTCTGGGAACCATCCTGCGTATCGTGGATTCTAAGGAGCCAGCCGGCCACTCCCAGCCACAGGCCCCCAAACAAAATCAACGGCGCTGTTCCCTGGAAAACAAAACACGCCTGCCAACTTTTTGATGGAGTTTGCAGGAGCCACTTGGTACTATCAAACCAGCCCAACTTGGCACTGGTGCCACCATGGGTCTGGTAAACATCCTGCGTATCGTGGATTCTTAGGAGCCAGCCGGCCACTCCTAGCCACAGGCCCCCAGACAAAAACCTAGGCCTATTTCTCTGGCAAACAAAAGTAAGCTGCCCCGCTTCTGGATGGCAGATTGCAGGAGACACTTGGGACTATCAAACCAGCCCAACTTGGCACTGGTGCCACCTTGGATCTGGGAACCATGCTGTGTATCGTGGATTTTCAGGGGCCAGCCGGCCACTCTCAGCCATATGCCCCCAAACAGAAACCTCGGCCCGTTTCTCTGGCAAACAAAACTCAACTGCCCCTCTTCTGGATGGCAAATTGCAAGATGAACTTGATACTAAAACCGCAGGCCGACTTGGTAGTGGTGACACCTTGGGCCTGGGAACCATCATGCGTATCGAGCATTTTAAGGAGCCAGCCGGCCACTCCCAGCAATTTGCCCCCAAAAACAATCCACGGAATTTTTCTCTGGCAAACAAAAATCAGCTGCCCCGCTTCTGGATGGCAGATTGCAGGAGCCACTTTGACCCATCAAACCAGCCCGACTTGGCACTGGTGCCACCTTGCATCCTGGAACCATGCTGCCTAGCGTGGATTTTCAGGGGCCAGCCGGCCACTCTCAGCTATATGCCCCCAAACAAAACCCATGGCCCGTTTCCCTGGCAAACAAAAGTAAGCTGCCCCGCTTCTGGATGGCAGATTGCAGGAACCACTTGGTAGTATCAAACCAGCCCGACTTGGCACTGGTGCCACCTTGGGTCTGGGAACCATCCTGCGTATCGTGGATTCTAAGGAGCCAGCCGGCCACTCCCAGCCACAGGCCCCCAAATACAAACAACGGCGCTTTTCCCTGGAAAACAAAACTCGCCTGCCAACTTTTTGATGGCAGATTGCAGGAGCAACTTGGTACTATCAAACCAGCCCAACTTGGCACTGGTGCCACCATGGGTCTGGTAACCATCCTGCCTATTGTAGCTTTCCAGGAGCCAGCCGGTCACTCCCAGCCATAGGCCCCCAGTCACAAACCTCGGCCCGTTTCCCTGGCAAACAAAAGTAAGCTGCCCCGCTTCTGGATGGCAGATTGCAGGAGCCACTTGGTACTATCAAACCAGCCCAACTTGGCACTGGTGCCACCTTGGGTCTGGGAACCATGCTGCGTATCGCAGATTCTAAGGCGCCAGTCGGCCACTCCCAGCCACAAGACCCCAAACACAAACAACGGCGCTTTTCTCTGGCAAACAAAACTCAACTGCCCCTCTTCTGGATGGCAAATTGCAGGTCGCACTTGGTACTATCAAACCAGCACGACTTGGCACTGGTGCCACCTTGGGTCTGGGAACCATCCTGCGTATTGTGGATTGTCAGGAGGCAGCTGGACACTCTCGGCCACAGACCCCAATCAAAAACAACGGCCCGTTTCACAGGCAAACAAAACTCAGCTGCCCCGCTTCTGGATGGGAGATTGCAGGAGGCACTTGACACTGTGAAACCAGCCCCACTTGGCACTGGTGCCACCTTGGGTCTGGGAACCATGCTGCGTATCATGGATTTTCAGGAGCCAGCCGGCCACTCCCAGCCATAGGCCCCCAAACAAAAACCACAGCCTTTTTCTCTGGCAAACAAAATTCAGCTGCCCCGCTTCTGGATGGCAGATTGCAGGAGCCACTTGGGACTATCACACCAGCACAACATGGCACTGGTGCCACCTTGGATCTGGGAATCATCCTTCCTATCGTGGATTTTCAGGGGCCAGCCGGTCACTCTCAGCCATAGGCCCCAAACACAAACCACGGCCCTTTTCTCTGGAAAACAAAACTCAACTGCCCCTCTTCTGGATGGCAGATTGCAGGAGCCACTGGGTACTATGAAACCAGCCCTACTTGGCACTGGTGCCACCTTGGGTCTGGGAACCATGCTGCGTATCATGGATTTTCAGGAGCCAGCCGTCCACTGCCAGCCACAGGCCCTGAAACACAAACAACAGCCTTTTTCTCTGGCAAACAAAATTCAGCTGCCCCGCTTCTGGATGGCAGATTGCAGGAACCACTTGGTACTAACAAACCAGCCCGACTTGGCACTGGTGCCACCTTGGGTCTGGGAACCATCCTGCGTATCGTGGATTCTAAGGAGCCAGCTGGCCACTCCCAGCCACAGGCCCCAAAACACACACAACGGCGCTTTTCCCTGGAAAACAAAACTCGCCTGCCAACTTTTTGATGGCAGATTGCAGGAGCCACTTGGTACTATCAAACCAGCCCAACTTGCCACTGGTGCCACCATGGGTCTGGTCACCATCCTGCCTATCGTAGCTTTTCAGGAGCCAGCCGGTCACTCCCTGCCATAGGCCCCGAGACACAAAGCTCGGCCCGTTTCCCTGGCAAACAAAAGTAAGCTGCCCCGCTTCTGGATGGCAGATTGCAGGAGCCACTTGGTACTATCAAACCAGCCCGACTTGGCACTGGTACCACCTTGGGTCTGGGAACCATCCTGCCTATCGTGGATTTTAAGGAGCCAGCCGGCTACTCCCCGCCACAGGCCCCCAACAAAAACCACGGCCCTTTTTTCTGGCAAACAAAACTTAGCTGCCTCACTTATGGATGGCAGATTGCAGGAGCCACTTGGTGTAATCAAACCAGCCCGACTTGGCACTGGTGTCACCTTGGGTCTGGGAACCATCCTGCGTATCGTGGATTCTAAGGAGCCAGCCGGCCACTCCCAGCCACAGGCCCCCAAACAAAATCAACGGCGCTGTTCCCTGGAAAACAAAACACGCCTGCCAACTTTTTGATGGAGTTTGCAGGAGCCACTTGGTACTATCAAACCAGCCCAACTTGGCACTGGTGCCACCATGGGTCTGGTAAACATCCTGCGTATCGTGGATTCTTAGGAGCCAGCAGGCCACTCCTAGCCACAGGCCCCCAAACAAAAACCTAGGCCTATTTCTCTGGCAAACAAAAGTAAGCTGCCCCGCTTCTGGATGGCAGATTGCAGGAGACACTTGGGACTATCAAACCAGCCCAACTTGGCACTGGTGCCACCTTGGATCTGGGAACCATGTTGTGTATCGTTGATTTTCAGAGGCCAGCCGGCCACTCTCAGCCATATGTCCCCAAACAGAAACCTCGGCCCGTTTCTCTGGCAAACAAAACTCAACTGCCCCTCTTCTGGATGGCAAATTGCAGGATGAACTTGATACTAAAACCGCAGGCCGACTTGGTAGTGGTGACACCTTGGGCCTGGGAACCATCATGCGTATCGAGCATTTTAAGGAGCCAGCCGGCCACTCCCAGCAATATGCCCCCAAAAACAATCCACGGAATTTTTCTCTGGCAAACAAAAATCAGCTGCCCCGCTTCTGGATGGCAGATTGCAGGAGCCACTTTGCACCATCAAACCAGCCCGACTTGGCACTGGTGCCACCTTGCATCTGGGAACCATGCTGCCTAGCGTGGATTTTCAGGGGCCAGCGGGCCACTCTCAGCTATATGCCCCCAAACAAAACCCACGGCCCGTTTCCCTGGCAAACAAAAGTAAGCTGCCCTGCTTCTGGATGGCAGATTGCAGGAACCACTTGGTAGTATCAAACGAGCCCGACTTGGCACTGGTGCCACCTTGGGTCTGGGAACCATCCTGCGTATCGTGGATTCTAAGGAGCCAGCCGGCCACTCCCAGCCACAGGCCCCCAAACACAAACAACGGCGCTTTTCCCTGGAAAACAAAACTCGCCTGCCAACTTTTTGATGGCAGATTGCAGGAGCAACTTGGTACTATCAAACCAGCCCAACTTGGCACTGGTGCCACCATGGGTCTGGTCACCATCCTGCCTATTGTAGCTTTCCAGGAGCCAGCCGGTCACTCCCAGCCATAGGCCCCGAGACACAAACCTCGGCCCGTTTCCCTGGCAAACAAAAGTAAGCTGCCCCGCTTCTGGATGGCAGATTGCAGGAGCCACTTGGTACTATCAAACCAGCCCAACTTGGAACTGGTGCCACCTTGGGTCTGGGAACCATGCTGCGTATCGCAGATTCTAAGGCGCCAGTCGGCCACTCCCAGCCACAAGCCCCCAAACACAAACAACGGCGCTTTTCTCTGGCATACAAAACTCAACTGCCCCTCTTCTGCATGGCAAATTGCAGGACGCACTTGGTACTATCAAAACAGCCCGACTTGGCACTGGTGCCACCTTGGGTCTGGGAACCATCCTGCGTATCGATCTTTTTAATGAGACAGCCGGCCACTCCCAGCCATATGCCCCCAAACACAACCCACGGCCCTTTCCTCTGGCAAACAAAACTCAGCTGCACCGCTTCTGGATGGCAGATTGCAGGAGCCACTTGGTACTATCAAACCAGCAAGACTTGGCACTGGTGCCACCTTGGGTCTGGGAACCATCCTGCGTATTGTGGATTGTCAGGAGCCAGCTGAACATTCTCGGCCACAGACCCCAATCAAAAACAACGGCCCGTTTCACAGGCAAACAAAACTCAGCTGCCCCGCTTCTGGATGGGAGATTGCAGGAGGCACTTGACACTGTGAAACCAGCCCCACTTGGCACTGGTGCCACCTTGGGTCTGGGAACCATGCTGCGTATCATGGATTTTCAGGAGCCAGCCGGCCACTCCCAGCCATAGGCCCCCAAACAAAAACCACAGCCTTTTTCTCTGGCAAACAAAATTCAGCTGCCCCACTTCTGGATGGCAGATTGCAGGAGCCACTTGGGACTATCACACCAGCACAACATGGCACTGCTGCCACCTTGGATCTGGGAACCATCCTTCCTATCGTGGATTTTCAGGGGCCAGCCGGTCACTCTCAGGCATAGGCCCCAAACACAAACCACGGCCCTTTTCTCTGGAAAACAAAACTCAACTGCCCCTCTTCTGGATGGCAGATTGCAGGAGCTACTGGGTACTATGAAACTAGCCCTACTTGGCACTGGTGCCACCTTGGGTCTGGGAACCATGCTGCGTATCATGGATTTTCAGGAGCCAGCCGTCCACTGCCAGCCACAGGCCCCGAAACACAAACAACAGCCTTTTTCTCTGGCAAACAAAATTCAGCTGCCCCGCTTCTGGATGGCAGATTGCAGGAACCACTTGGTACTAACAAACCAGCCCGACTTGGCACTGGTGCCACCTTGGGTCTGGGAACCATCCTGCGTATCGTGGATTTTCAGGGGCCAGCCGGCCACTCTCAGCCATATGCCCCCAAACAGAAACCTCGGCCCGTTTCTCTGGCAAACAAAACTCAGCTGCCCCTCTTCTGGATGGCAAATTGCAAGATGAACTTGATACTAAAACCGCAGGCCGACTTGGTAGTGGTGACACCTTGGGCCTGGGAACCATCATGCGTATCGAGCATTTTAAGGAGCCAGCCGGCCACTCCCAGCAATATGCCCCCAAAAACAATCCACGGAATTTTTCTCTGGCAAACAAAAATCAGCTGCCCCGCTTCTGGATGGCAGATTGCAGGAGCCACTTTGACCCATCAAACCAGCCCGACTTGGCACTGGTGCCACCTTGCATCCTGGAACCATGCTGCCTAGCGTGGATTTTCAGGGGCCAGCCGGCCACTCTCAGCTATATGCCCCCAAACAAAACCCACGGCCCGTTTCCCTGGCAAACAAAAGTAAGCTGCCCCGCTTCTGGATGGCAGATTGCAGGAACCACTTGGTAGTATCAAACCAGCCCGACTTGGCACTGGTGCCACCTTGGGTCTGGGAACCATCCTGCGTATCGTGGATTCTAAGGAGCCAGCCGGCCACTCCCAGCCACAGGCCCCCAAATACAAACAACGGCGCTTTTCCCTGGAAAACAAAACTCGCCTGCCAACTTTTTGATGGCAGATTGCAGGAGCAACTTGGTACTATCAAACCAGCCCAACTTGGCACTGGTGCCGCCATGGGTCTGGTAACCATCCTGCCTATTGTAGCTTTCCAGGAGCCAGCCGGTCACTCCCAGCCATAGTCCCCCAGTCACAAACCTCGGCCCGTTTCCCTGGCAAACAAAAGTAAGCTGCCCCGCTTCTGGATGGCAGATTGCAGGAGCCACTTGGTACTATCAAACCAGCCCAACTTGGCACTGGTGCCACCTTGGGTCTGGGAACCATGCTGCGTATCGCAGATTCTAAGGCGCCAGTCGGCCACTCCCAGCCACAAGACCCCAAACACAAACAACGGCGCTTTTCTCTGGCAAACAAAACTCAACTGCCCCTCTTCTGGATGGCAAATTGCAGGTCGCACTTGGTACTATCAAACCAGCACGACTTGGCACTGGTGCCACCTTGGGTCTGGGAACCATCCTGCGTATTGTGGATTGTCAGGAGGCAGCTGGACACTCTCGGCCACAGACCCCAATCAAAAACAACGGCCCGTTTCACTGGCAAACAAAACTCAGCTGCCCCGCTTCTGGATGGGAGATTGCAGGAGGCACTTGACACTGTGAAACCAGCCCCACTTGGCACTGGTGCCACCTTGGGTCTGGGAACCATGCTGCGTATCATGGATTTTCAGGAGCCAGCCGGCCACTCCCAGCCATAGGCCCCCAAACAAAAACCACAGCCTTTTTCTCTGGCAAACAAAATTCAGCTTCCCCGCTTCTGGATGGCAGATTGCAGGAGCCACTTGGGACTATCACACCAGCACAACATGGCACTGGTGCCACCTTGGATCTGGGAATCATCCTTCCTATCGTGGATTTTCAGGGGCCAGCCGGTCACTCTCAGCCATAGGCCCCAAACACAAACCACGGCCCTTTTCTCTGGAAAACAAAACTCAACTGCCCCTCTTCTGGATGGCAGATTGCAGGAGCCACTGGGTACTATGAAACCAGCCCAACTTGGCACTGGTGCCACCTTGGGTCTGGGAACCATGCTGCGTATCATGGATTTTCAGGAGCCAGCCGTCCACTGCCAGCCACAGGCCCCGAAACACAAACAACAGCCTTTTTCTCTGGCAAACAAAATTCAGCTGCCCCGCTTCTGGATGGCAGATTGCAGGAACCACTTGGTACTAACAAACCAGCCCGACTTGGCACTGGTGCCACCTTGGGTCTGGGAACCATCCTGCGTATCGTGGATTCTAAGGAGCCAGCTGGCCACTCCCAGCCACAGGCCCCAAAACACACACAACGGCGCTTTTCCCTGGAAAACAAAACTCGCCTGCCAACTTTTTGATGGCAGATTGCAGGAGCCACTTGGTACTATCAAACCAGCCCAACTTGCCACTGGTGCCACCATGGGTCTGGTCACCATCCTGCCTATCGTAGCTTTTCAGGAGCCAGCCGGTCACTCCCTGCCATAGGCCCCGAGACACAAAGCTCGGCCCGTTTCCCTGGCAAACAAAAGTAAGCTGCCCCGCTTCTGGATGGCAGATTGCAGGAGCCACTTGGTACTATCAAATCAGCCCGACTTGGCACAGGTGCCACCTTGGATCTGGGAACCATCCTGTGTATCGTGGATTTTCAGGGGCCACCCAGCCACTCTCAGCCATATGCCCCCAAAAACAAACCACGGACCTTTTCTCTGGCAAACAAAACTCAACTGCCCCTCTTCTGGATGGCAAATTTTAGGACGCACTTTGTACTACGAAAACCGCCCGACGTGGCACTGGTGCCACCTTGTGTCAGGGAACCATCCTGCATATCGAGCTTTTTAAGGAGCCAGCCGGCCAGGCCCAGCCATATACCCCCAAAAACAAACCACGGACCATTTCTCATGGAAAAAAAAATCCGCTGCCCCGCGTCTGGATGGCAGATTGCAGGAGCCACTTTGCACCATCAAACCAGCCCGACTTGGCACTGGTGCCACCTTGGGTCTGGGAACAATCCTGCGTATCGTACATATTCAGGAACCAGCCGAACACTCCCAGCCACAGGCCCCCAAACACAAACAACGGCCCATTTCCCTGGCAAACAAAACTCAGCTGCCCCGCTTCTGGATGGCAGTTTGCAGGAGCCACTTGGGACTATCAAACCAGCCCGACTTGGCACTGGTGCCACCTTGGGTCTGGGAACCATCCTGCGTATGGTGGATTCTAAGGAGCCAGCCGGCCACTCCCAGCCACAGGCCCCCAACAAAAACCACGGCCCTTTTTTCTGGCAAACAAAACTTAGCTGCCTCACTTCTGGATGGCAGATTGCAGGAGCCACTTGGTGTAATCAAACCAGCCCGACTTGGCACTGGTGCCACCTTGGGTCTGGGAACCATCCTGCGTATCGTGGATTCTAAGGAGCCAGCCGGCCACTCCCAGCCACAGGCCCCCAAACAAAATCAACGGCGCTGTTCCCTGGAAAACAAAACACGCCTGCCAACTTTTTGATGGAGTTTGCAGGAGCCACTTGGTACTATCAAACCAGCCCGACTTGGCACTGGTGTCACCTTGGGTCTGGGAAACATCCTGCGTATCGTGGATTCTTAGGAGCCAGCCGGCCACTCCTAGCCACAGGCCCCCAGACAAAAACCTAGGCCTATTTCTCTGGCAAACAAAAGTAAGCTGCCCCGCTTCTGGATGGCAGATTGCAGGAGCCACTTGGTACTATCAAACCAGCCCAACTTGGCACTGGTGCCACCTTGGCTCTGGGAACCATCCTGCCTATTGTAGCTTTTCAGGAGCCAGCCGGTCACTCCCAGCCATAGGCCCCCAAACAGAAACCTCGGCCCGTTTCCCTGGCAAACAAAAGTAAGCTGCCCCGCTTCTGGATGGCAGATTGCAGGAGCTACTTAGTACTATCAAATCAGCCCGACTTGGCACAGGTGCCACCTTGGATCTGGGAACCATCCTGTGTATCGTGGATTTTCAGGGGCCAGCCGGCCACTCTCAGCCATATGCCCCCAAACACAAACCACGGACCTTTTCTCTGGCAAACAAAAATCAGCTGCCCCACTTCTGGATGGCAGATTGCAGGAGCCACTTGGGACTATCACACCAGCACAACATGGCACTGCTGCCACCTTGGATCTGGGAACAATCCTGCGTATCGTACATATTCAGGAACCAGCCGAACACTCCCAGCCACAGGCCCCCAAACACAAACAACGGCCCATTTCCCTGGCAAACAAAACTCAGCTGCCCCGCTTCTGGTGTGGCAGTTTGCAGGAGCCACTTGGGACTATCAAAGCAGCCCGACTTGGTAATGGTACCATCTTGGATCTGGGAACCATCCGGCGTATCGTGGATTTTCAGGGGCCAGCCGGTCATTCCCAGCCATATGCTCCCAAACACAAACCTCGGCCCTTTTCTCTGGCAAACAAAACTCAACTGCCCCTCTTCTGGATGGCAAATTGCAGGACGCACTTGGTACTACAAAAAGAGCCCGACTTGGCAGTGGTGCCACCTTGGCTCTGGGAACCATCCTGCGTATCGAGCATTTTAAGGAGCCAGCCGGCAATTCCCAGCCGTATGCCCCAAAAAGAAACCACGGACCTTTTCTCTGGCAAAAAAAACTCAGCTGTCCCGCTTCTGGATGGCAGATTGCAGGAGTCACTTTGAACCATACAACCAGCCTTACTTGGCACTGGTGCCACCTTGGATCTGGGAACCATCCTGCCTATCGTTGATTTTCAGGGGCCAGCCTACCACTCTCGGCCATAGGCCCCCAAACACAAACCACAGCCCTTTTCTCTAGCAAACAAAATTTAGCTGCCCCGCTTCTGGATGGCAAATTGCAGGAGCCACTGGGTACTACAAAAACAGCCCGACTTGGCACTGGTGCCACCTTGCGTCTGGTTACCATGCGGCGTATCGTGCATTTTAAGGAGCCAGGTGGCCACTCCCAGCCATATGCCCCCAAACACAACCCACGGCCCTTTTCTCTGGCAAACAAAACTCAGCTGCCCCGCTTCTGGATGGCAGATTGCAGGAACCACTTGGTACTATCAAACCAGCCCGACTTGGCACTGGTGCCACCTTTGGTCTGGGAACCATCCTGCGTATTGTGGATTGTCAGGAGACAGCCGACCACTCTCGGCCACAGACCCCAATCAAAAACAAAGGTCCGTTTCCCTGGCAAAAAAAACTCAGCTGTCCCGCTTCTGGATGGGAGATTGCAGGAGGCACTTGACACTGTCAAACGAGCCCCACTTTGTACTGGTGCCACCTTGGGTCTGGGAACCATGCTGCGTATCGTGGATTTTCAGGAGCCAGCCGGCCACTGCCAGACACAGGCCCCCAAACAAAAACCACAGCCTTTTTCTCTGGCAATAAAAACTCAGCTGCCCCGCTTCTGGATGGCAGATTGCAGGAGCCACTTGGTACTATCAAACCAGCCCGACTTGGCACTGGTGCCACCTTGGGTCTGGGAACCATCCTGCCTATCGTGGATTTTAAGGAGCCAGCCGGCTACTCCCAGCCACAGGCCCCCAACAAAAACCACGGCCCTTTTTTCTCGCAAACAAAACTTAGCTGCCTCACTTCTGGATGGCAGATTGCAGGAGTCACTTGGTGTAATCAAACCAGCCCGACTTGGCACTGGTGCCACCTTGGGTCTGGGAACCATCCTGCGTATCGTGGATTCTAAGGAGCCAGCCGGCCACTCCCAGCCACAGGCCCCCAAACAAAATCAACGGCGCTTTTCCCTGGAAAACAAAACACGCCTGCCAACTTTTTGATGGAGTTTGCAGGAGCCACTTGGTACTATCAAACCAGCCCAACTTGGCACTGGTGCCACCATGGGTCTGGGAAACATCCTGCGTATCGTGGATTCTTAGGAGCCAGCCGGCCACTCCTAGCCACAGGCCCCCAAACAAAAACCTAGGCCTATTTCTCTGGCAAACAAAAGTAAGCTGCCCCGCTTCTGGATGGCAGATTGCAGGAGACACTTGGGACTATCAAACCAGCCCAACTTGGCACTGGTGCCACCTTGGATCTGGGAACCATGCTGTGTATCGTGGATTTTCAGGGGCCAGCCGGCCACTCTCAGCCATATGCCCCCAAACAGAAACCTCGGCCCGTTTCTCTGGCAAACAAAACTCAACTGCCCCTCTTCTGGATGGCAAATTGCAAGATGAACTTGATACTAAAACCGCAGGCCGACTTGGTAGTGGTGACACCTTGGGCCTGGGAACCATCATGCGTATCGAGCATTTTAAGGAGCCAGCCGGCCACTCCCAGCAATATGCCCCCAAAAACAATCCACGGAATTTTTCTCTGGCAAACAAAAATCAGCTGCCCCGCTTCTGGATGGCAGATTGCAGGAGCCACTTTGACCCATCAAACCAGCCCGACTTGGCACTGGTGCCACCTTGCATCCTGGAACCATGCTGCCTAGCGTGGATTTTCAGGGGCCAGCCGGCCACTCTCAGCTATATGCCCCCAAACAAAACCCACGGCCCGTTTCCCTGGCAAACAAAAGTAAGCTGCCCCGCTTCTGGATGGCAGATTGCAGGAACCACTTGGTAGTATCAAACCAGCCCGACTTGGCACTGGTGCCACCTTGGGTCTGGGAACCATCCTGCGTATCGTGGATTCTAAGGAGCCAGCCGGCCACTCCCAGCCACAGGCCCCCAAATACAAACAACGGCGCTTTTCCCTGGAAAACAAAACTCGCCTGCCAACTTTTTGATGGCAGATTGCAGGAGCAACTTGGTACTATCAAACCAGCCCAACTTGGCACTGGTGCCACCATGGGTCTGGTAACCATCCTGCCTATTGTAGCTTTCCAGGAGCCAGCCGGTCACTCCCAGCCATAGGCCCCCAGTCACAAACCTCGGCCCGTTTCCCTGGCAAACAAAAGTAAGCTGCCCCGCTTCTGGATGGCAGATTGCAGGAGCCACTTGGTACTATCAAACCAGCCCAACTTGGCACTGGTGCCACCTTGGGTCTGGGAACCATGCTGCGTATCGCAGATTCTAAGGCGCCAGTCGGCCACTCCCAGCCACAAGACCCCAAACACAAACAACGGCGCTTTTCTCTGGCAAACAAAACTCAACTGCCCCTCTTCTGGATGGCAAATTGCAGGTCGCACTTGGTACTATCAAACCAGCACGACTTGGCACTGGTGCCACCTTGGGTCTGGGAACCATCCTGCGTATTGTGGATTGTCAGGAGGCAGCTGGACACTCTCGGCCACAGACCCCAATCAAAAACAACGGCCCGTTTCACAGGCAAACAAAACTCAGCTGCCCCGCTTCTGGATGGGAGATTGCAGGAGGCACTTGACACTGTGAAACCAGCCCCACTTGGCACTGGTGCCACCTTGGGTCTGGGAACCATGCTGCGTATCATGGATTTTCAGGAGCCAGCCGGCCACTCCCAGCCATAGGCCCCCAAACAAAAACCACAGCCTTTTTCTCTGGCAAACAAAATTCAACTGCCCCGCTTCTGGATGGCAGATTGCAGGAGCCACTTGGGACTATCACACCAGCACAACATGGCACTGGTGCCACCTTGGATCTGGGAATCATCCTTCCTATCGTGGATTTTCAGGGGCCAGCCGGTCACTCTCAGCCATAGGCCCCAAACACAAACAACGGCCCTTTTCTCTGGAAAACAAAACTCAACTGCCCCTCTTCTGGATGGCAGATTGCAGGAGCCACTGGGTACTATGAAACCAGCCCTACTTGGCACTGGTGCCACCTTGGGTCTGGGAACCATGCTGCGTATCATGGATTTTCAGGAGCCAGCCGTCCACTGCCAGCCACAGGCCCCGAAACACAAACAACAGCCTTTTTCTCTGGCAAACAAAATTCAGCTGCCCCGCTTCTGGATGGCAGATTGCAGGAACCACTTGGTACTAACAAACCAGCCCGACTTGGCACTGGTGCCACCTTGGGTCTGGGAACCATCCTGCGTATCGTGGATTCTAAGGAGCCAGCTGGCCACTCCCAGCCACAGGCCCCAAAACACACACAACGGCGCTTTTCCCTGGAAAACAAAACTCGCCTGCCAACTTTTTGATGGCAGATTGCAGGAGCCACTTGGTACTATCAAACCAGCCCAACTTGGCACTGGTGCCACCATGGGTCTGGTCACCATCCTGCCTATCGTAGCTTTTCAGGAGCCAGCCGGTCACTCCCTGCCATAGGCCCCGAGACACAAAGCTCGGCCCGTTTCCCTGGCAAACAAAAGTAAGCTGCCCCGCTTCTGGATGGCAGATTGCAGGAGCCACTTGGTACTATCAAACCAGCCCGACTTGGCACTGGTACCACCTTGGGTCTGGGAACCATCCTGCCTATCGTGGATTTTAAGGAGCCAGCCGGCTACTCCCCGCCACAGGCCCCCAACAAAAACCACGGCCCTTTTTTCTCGCAAACAAAACTTAGCTGCCTCACTTCTGGATGGCAGATTGCAGGAGTCACTTGGTGTAATCAAACCAGCCCGACTTGGCACTGGTGCCACCTTGGGTCTGGGAACCATCCTGCGTATCGTGGATTCTAAGGAGCCAGCCGGCCACTCCCAGCCACAGGCCCCCAAACAAAATCAACGGCGCTGTTCCCTGGAAAACAAAACACGCCTGCCAACTTTTTGATGGAGTTTGCAGGAGCCACTTGGTACTATCAAACCAGCCCAACTTGGCACTGGTGCCACCATGGGTCTGGGAAACATCCTGCGTATCGTGGATTCTTAGGAGCCAGCCGGCCACTCCTAGCCACAGGCCCCCAAACAAAAACCTAGGCCTATTTCTCTGGCAAACAAAAGTAAGCTGCCCCGCTTCTGGATGGCAGATTGCAGGAGACACTTGGGACTATCAAACCAGCCCAACTTGGCACTGGTGCCACCTTGGATCTGGGAACCATGCTGTGTATCGTGGATTTTCAGGGGCCAGCCGGCCACTCTCAGCCATATGCCCCCAAACAGAAACCTCGGCCCGTTTCTCTGGCAAACAAAACTCAACTGCCCCTCTTCTGGATGGCAAATTGCAAGATGAACTTGATACTAAAACCGCAGGCCGACTTGGTAGTGGTGACACCTTGGGCCTGGGAACCATCATGCGTATCGAGCATTTTAAGGAGCCAGCCGGCCACTCCCAGCAATATGCCCCCAAAAACAATCCACGGAATTTTTCTCTGGCAAACAAAAATCAGCTGCCCCGCTTCTGGATGGCAGATTGCAGGAGCCACTTTGACCCATCAAACCAGCCCGACTTGGCACTGGTGCCACCTTGCATCCTGGAACCATGCTGCCTAGCGTGGATTTTCAGGGGCCAGCCGGCCACTCTCAGCTATATGCCCCCAAACAAAACCCACGGCCCGTTTCCCTGGCAAACAAAAGTAAGCTGCCCCGCTTCTGGATGGCAGATTGCAGGAACCACTTGGTAGTATCAAACCAGCCCGACTTGGCACTGGTGCCACCTTGGGTCTGGGAACCATCCTGCGTATCGTGGATTCTAAGGAGCCAGCCGGCCACTCCCAGCCACAGGCCCCCAAATACAAACAACGGCGCTTTTCCCTGGAAAACAAAACTCGCCTGCCAACTTTTTGATGGCAGATTGCAGGAGCAACTTGGTACTATCAAACCAGCCCAACTTGGCACTGGTGCCACCATGGGTCTGGTAACCATCCTGCCTATTGTAGCTTTCCAGGAGCCAGCCGGTCACTCCCAGCCATAGGCCCCCAGTCACAATCCTCGGCCCGTTTCCCTGGCAAACAAAAGTAAGCTGCCCCGCTTCTGGATGGCAGATTGCAGGAGCCACTTGGTACTATCAAACCAGCCCAACTTGGCACTGGTGCCACCTTGGGTCTGGGAACCATGCTGCGTATCGCAGATTCTAAGGCGCCAGTCGGCCACTCCCAGCCACAAGACCCCAAACACAAACAACGGCGCTTTTCTCTGGCAAACAAAACTCAACTGCCCCTCTTCTGGATGGCAAATTGCAGGTCGCACTTGGTACTATCAAACCAGCACGACTTGGCACTGGTGCCACCTTGGGTCTGGGAACCATCCTGCGTATTGTGGATTGTCAGGAGGCAGCTGGACACTCTCGGCCACAGACCCCAATCAAAAACAACGGCCCGTTTCACAGGCAAACAAAACTCAGCTGCCCCGCTTCTGGATGGGAGATTGCAGGAGGCACTTGACACTGTGAAACCAGCCCCACTTGGCACTGGTGCCACCTTGGGTCTGGGAACCATGCTGCGTATCATGGATTTTCAGGAGCCAGCCGGCCACTCCCAGCCATAGGCCCCCAAACAAAAACCACAGCCTTTTTCTCTGGCAAACAAAATTCAGCTGCCCCGCTTCTGGATGGCAGATTGCAGGAGCCACTTGGGACTATCACACCAGCACAACATGGCACTGGTGCCACCTTGGATCTGGGAATCATCCTTCCTATCGTGGATTTTCAGGGGCCAGCCGGTCACTCTCAGCCATAGGCCCCAAACACAAACCACGGCCCTTTTCTCTGGAAAACAAAACTCAACTGCCCCTCTTCTGGATGGCAGATTGCAGGAGCCACTGGGTACTATGAAACCAGCCCTACTTGGCACTGGTGCCACCTTGGGTCTGGGAACCATGCTGCGTATCATGGATTTTCAGGAGCCAGCCGTCCACTGCCAGCCACAGGCCCCGAAACACAAACAACAGCCTTTTTCTCTGGCAAACAAAATTCAGCTGCCCCGCTTCTGGATGGCAGATTGCAGGAACCACTTGGTACTAACAAACCAGCCCGACTTGGCACTGGTGCCACCTTGGGTCTGGGAACCATCCTGCGTATCGTGGATTCTAAGGAGCCAGCTGGCCACTCCCAGCCACAGGCCCCAAAACACACACAACGGCGCTTTTCCCTGGAAAACAAAACTCGCCTGCCAACATTTTGATGGCAGATTGCAGGAGCCACTTGGTACTATCAAACCAGCCCAACTTGCCACTGGTGCCACCATGGGTCTGGTCACCATCCTGCCTATCGTAGCTTTTCAGGAGCCAGCCGGTCACTCCCTGCCATAGGCCCCGAGACACAAAGCTCGGCCCGTTTCCCTGGCAAACAAAAGTAAGCTGCCCCGCTTCTGGATGGCAGATTGCAGGAGCCACTTGGTACTATCAAACCAGCCCGACTTGGCACTGGTACCACCTTGGGTCTGGGAACCATCCTGCCTATCGTGGATTTTAAGGAGCCAGCCGGCTACTCCCCGCCACAGGCCCCCAACAAAACCCACGGCCCTTTTTTCTGGCAAACAAAACTTAGCTGCCTCACTTATGGATGGCAGATTGCAGGAGCCACTTGGTGTAATCAAACCAGCCCGACTTGGCACTGGTGTCACCTTGGGTCTGGGAACCATCCTGCGTATCGTGGATTCTAAGGAGCCAGCCGGCCACTCCCAGCCACAGGCCCCCAAACAAAATCAACGGCGCTGTTCCCTGGAAAACAAAACACGCCTGCCAACTTTTTGATGGAGTTTGCAGGAGCCACTTGGTACTATCAAACCAGCCCAACTTGGCACTGGTGCCACCATGGGTCTGGTAAACATCCTGCGTATCGTGGATTCTTAGGAGCCAGCCGGCCACTCCTAGCCACAGGCCCCCAGACAAAAACCTAGGCCTATTTCTCTGGCAAACAAAAGTAAGCTGCCCCGCTTCTGGATGGCAGATTGCAGGAGACACTTGGGACTATCAAACCAGCCCAACTTGGCACTGGTGCCACCTTGGATCTGGGAACCATGCTGTGTATCGTGGATTTTCAGGGGCCAGCCGGCCACTCTCAGCCATATGCCCCCAAACAGAAACCTCGGCCCGTTTCTCTGGCAAACAAAACTCAACTGCCCCTCTTCTGGATGGCAAATTGCAAGATGAACTTGATACTAAAACCGCAGGCCGACTTGGTAGTGGTGACACCTTGGGCCTGGGAACCATCATGCGTATCGAGCATTTTAAGGAGCCAGCCGGCCACTCCCAGCAATTTGCCCCCAAAAACAATCCACGGAATTTTTCTCTGGCAAACAAAAATCAGCTGCCCCGCTTCTGGATGGCAGATTGCAGGAGCCACTTTGACCCATCAAACCAGCCCGACTTGGCACTGGTGCCACCTTGCATCCTGGAACCATGCTGCCTAGCGTGGATTTTCAGGGGCCAGCCGGCCACTCTCAGCTATATGCCCCCAAACAAAACCCACGGCCCGTTTCCCTGGCAAACAAAAGTAAGCTGCCCCGCTTCTGGATGGCAGATTGCAGGAACCACTTGGTAGTATCAAACCAGCCCGACTTGGCACTGGTGCCACCTTGGGTCTGGGAACCATCCTGCGTATCGTGGATTCTAAGGAGCCAGCCGGCCACTCCCAGCCACAGGCCCCCAAATACAAACAACGGCGCTTTTCCCTGGAAAACAAAACTCGCCTGCCAACTTTTTGATGGCAGATTGCAGGAGCAACTTGGTACTATCAAACCAGCCCAACTTGGCACTGGTGCCACCATGGGTCTGGTAACCATCCTGCCTATTGTAGCTTTCCAGGAGCCAGCCGGTCACTCCCAGCCATAGGCCCCCAGTCACAAACCTCGGCCCGTTTCCCTGGCAAACAAAAGTAAGCTGCCCCGCTTCTGGATGGCAGATTGCAGGAGCCACTTGGTACTATCAAACCAGCCCAACTTGGCACTGGTGCCACCTTGGGTCTGGGAACCATGCTGCGTATCGCAGATTCTAAGGCGCCAGTCGGCCACTCCCAGCCACAAGACCCCAAACACAAACAACGGCGCTTTTCTCTGGCAAACAAAACTCAACTGCCCCTCTTCTGGATGGCAAATTGCAGGTCGCACTTGGTACTATCAAACCAGCACGACTTGGCACTGGTGCCACCTTGGGTCTGGGAACCATCCTGCGTATTGTGGATTGTCAGGAGGCAGCTGGACACTCTCGGCCACAGACCCCAATCAAAAACAACGGCCCGTTTCACAGGCAAACAAAACTCAGCTGCCCCGCTTCTGGATGGGAGATTGCAGGAGGCACTTGACACTGTGAAACCAGCCCCACTTGGCACTGGTGCCACCTTGGGTCTGGGAACCATGCTGCGTATCATGGATTTTCAGGAGCCAGCCGGCCACTCCCAGCCATAGGCCCCCAAACAAAAACCACAGCCTTTTTCTCTGGCAAACAAAATTCAGCTGCCCCGCTTCTGGATGGCAGATTGCAGGAGCCACTTGGGACTATCACACCAGCACAACATGGCACTGGTGCCACCTTGGATCTGGGAATCAGCCTTCCTATCGTGGATTTTCAGGGGCCAGCCGGTCACTCTCAGCCATAGGCCCCAAACACAAACCACGGCCCTTTTCTCTGGAAAACAAAACTCAACTGCCCCTCTTCTGGATGGCAGATTGCAGGAGCCACTGGGTACTATGAAACCAGCCCTACTTGGCACTGGTGCCACCTTGGGTCTGGGAACCATGCTGCGTATCATGGATTTTCAGGAGCCAGCCGTCCACTGCCAGCCACAGGCCCCGAAACACAAACAACAGCCTTTTTCTCTGGCAAACAAAATTCAGCTGCCCCGCTTCTGGATGGCAGATTGCAGGAACCACTTGGTACTAACAAACCAGCCCGACTTGGCACTGGTGCCACCTTGGGTCTGGGAACCATCCTGCGTATCGTGGATTCTAAGGAGCCAGCTGGCCACTCCCAGCCACAGGCCCCAAAACACACACAACGGCGCTTTTCCCTGGAAAACAAAACTCGCCTGCCAACATTTTGATGGCAGATTGCAGGAGCCACTTGGTACTATCAAACCAGCCCAACTTGCCACTGGTGCCACCATGGGTCTGGTCACCATCCTGCCTATCGTAGCTTTTCAGGAGCCAGCCGGTCACTCCCTGCCATAGGCCCCGAGACACAAAGCTCGGCCCGTTTCCCTGGCAAACAAAAGTAAGCTGCCCCGCTTCTGGATGGCAGATTGCAGGAGCCACTTGGTACTATCAAACCAGCCCGACTTGGCACTGGTACCACCTTGGGTCTGGGAACCATCCTGCCTATCGTGGATTTTAAGGAGCCAGCCGGCTACTCCCCGCCACAGGCCCCCAACAAAACCCACGGCCCTTTTTTCTGGCAAACAAAACTTAGCTGCCTCACTTATGGATGGCAGATTGCAGGAGCCACTTGGTGTAATCAAACCAGCCCGACTTGGCACTGGTGTCACCTTGGGTCTGGGAACCATCCTGCGTATCGTGGATTCTAAGGAGCCAGCCGGCCACTCCCAGCCACAGGCCCCCAAACAAAATCAACGGCGCTGTTCCCTGGAAAACAAAACACGCCTGCCAACTTTTTGATGGAGTTTGCAGGAGCCACTTGGTACTATCAAACCAGCCCAACTTGGCACTGGTGCCACCATGGGTCTGGTAAACATCCTGCGTATCGTGGATTCTTAGGAGCCAGCCGGCCACTCCTAGCCACAGGCCCCCAGACAAAAACCTAGGCCTATTTCTCTGGCAAACAAAAGTAAGCTGCCCCGCTTCTGGATGGCAGATTGCAGGAGACACTTGGGACTATCAAACCAGCCCAACTTGGCACTGGTGCCACCTTGGATCTGGGAACCATGCTGTGTATCGTGGATTTTCAGGGGCCAGCCGGCCACTCTCAGCCATATGCCCCCAAACAGAAACCTCGGCCCGTTTCTCTGGCAAACAAAACTCAACTGCCCCTCTTCTGGATGGCAAATTGCAAGATGAACTTGATACTAAAACCGCAGGCCGACTTGGTAGTGGTGACACCTTGGGCCTGGGAACCATCATGCGTATCGAGCATTTTAAGGAGCCAGCCGGCCACTCCCAGCAATTTGCCCCCAAAAACAATCCACGGAATTTTTCTCTGGCAAACAAAAATCAGCTGCCCCGCTTCTGGATGGCAGATTGCAGGAGCCACTTTGACCCATCAAACCAGCCCGACTTGGCACTGGTGCCACCTTGCATCCTGGAACCATGCTGCCTAGCGTGGATTTTCAGGGGCCAGCCGGCCACTCTCAGCTATATGCCCCCAAACAAAACCCACGGCCCGTTTCCCTGGCAAACAAAAGTAAGCTGCCCCGCTTCTGGATGGCAGATTGCAGGAACCACTTGGTAGTATCAAACCAGCCCGACTTGGCACTGGTGCCACCTTGGGTCTGGGAACCATCCTGCGTATCGTGGATTCTAAGGAGCCAGCCGGCCACTCCCAGCCACAGGCCCCCAAATACAAACAACGGCGCTTTTCCCTGGAAAACAAAACTCGCCTGCCAACTTTTTGATGGCAGATTGCAGGAGCAACTTGGTACTATCAAACCAGCCCAACTTGGCACTGGTGCCACCATGGGTCTGGTAACCATCCTGCCTATTGTAGCTTTCCAGGAGCCAGCCGGTCACTCCCAGCCATAGGCCCCCAGTCACAAACCTCGGCCCGTTTCCCTGGCAAACAAAAGTAAGCTGCCCCGCTTCTGGATGGCAGATTGCAGGAGCCACTTGGTACTATCAAACCAGCCCAACTTGGCACTGGTGCCACCTTGGGTCTGGGAACCATGCTGCGTATCGCAGATTCTAAGGCGCCAGTCGGCCACTCCCAGCCACAAGACCCCAAACACAAACAACGGCGCTTTTCTCTGGCAAACAAAACTCAACTGCCCCTCTTCTGGATGGCAAATTGCAGGTCGCACTTGGTACTATCAAACCAGCACGACTTGGCACTGGTGCCACCTTGGGTCTGGGAACCATCCTGCGTATTGTGGATTGTCAGGAGGCAGCTGGACACTCTCGGCCACAGACCCCAATCAAAAACAACGGCCCGTTTCACAGGCAAACAAAACTCAGCTGCCCCGCTTCTGGATGGGAGATTGCAGGAGGCACTTGACACTGTGAAACCAGCCCCACTTGGCACTGGTGCCACCTTGGGTCTGGGAACCATGCTGCGTATCATGGATTTTCAGGAGCCAGCCGGCCACTCCCAGCCATAGGCCCCCAAACAAAAACCACAGCCTTTTTCTCTGGCAAACAAAATTCAGCTGCCCCGCTTCTGGATGGCAGATTGCAGGAGCCACTTGGGACTATCACACCAGCACAACATGGCACTGGTGCCACCTTGGATCTGGGAATCAGCCTTCCTATCGTGGATTTTCAGGGGCCAGCCGGTCACTCTCAGCCATAGGCCCCAAACACAAACCACGGCCCTTTTCTCTGGAAAACAAAACTCAACTGCCCCTCTTCTGGATGGCAGATTGCAGGAGCCACTGGGTACTATGAAACCAGCCCTACTTGGCACTGGTGCCACCTTGGGTCTGGGAACCATGCTGCGTATCATGGATTTTCAGGAGCCAGCCGTCCACTGCCAGCCACAGGCCCTGAAACACAAACAACAGCCTTTTTCTCTGGCAAACAAAATTCAGCTGCCCCGCTTCTGGATGGCAGATTGCAGGAACCACTTGGTACTAACAAACCAGCCCGACTTGGCACTGGTGCCACCTTGGGTCTGGGAACCATCCTGCGTATCGTGGATTCTAAGGAGCCAGCTGGCCACTCCCAGCCACAGGCCCCAAAACACACACAACGGCGCTTTTCCCTGGAAAACAAAACTCGCCTGCCAACTTTTTGATGGCAGATTGCAGGAGCCACTTGGTACTATCAAACCAGCCCAACTTGCCACTGGTGCCACCATGGGTCTGGTCACCATCCTGCCTATCGTAGCTTTTCAGGAGCCAGCCGGTCACTCCCTGCCATAGGCCCCGAGACACAAAGCTCGGCCCGTTTCCCTGGCAAACAAAAGTAAGCTGCCCCGCTTCTGGATGGCAGATTGCAGGAGCCACTTGGTACTATCAAACCAGCCCGACTTGGCACTGGTACCACCTTGGGTCTGGGAACCATCCTGCCTATCGTGGATTTTAAGGAGCCAGCCGGCTACTCCCCGCCACAGGCCCCCAACAAAAACCACGGCCCTTTTTTCTGGCAAACAAAACTTAGCTGCCTCACTTATGGATGGCAGATTGCAGGAGCCACTTGGTGTAATCAAACCAGCCCGACTTGGCACTGGTGTCACCTTGGGTCTGGGAACCATCCTGCGTATCGTGGATTCTAAGGAGCCAGCCGGCCACTCCCAGCCACAGGCCCCCAAACAAAATCAACGGCGCTGTTCCCTGGAAAACAAAACACGCCTGCCAACTTTTTGATGGAGTTTGCAGGAGCCACTTGGTACTATCAAACCAGCCCAACTTGGCACTGGTGCCACCATGGGTCTGGTAAACATCCTGCGTATCGTGGATTCTTAGGAGCCAGCAGGCCACTCCTAGCCACAGGCCCCCAAACAAAAACCTAGGCCTATTTCTCTGGCAAACAAAAGTAAGCTGCCCCGCTTCTGGATGGCAGATTGCAGGAGACACTTGGGACTATCAAACCAGCCCAACTTGGCACTGGTGCCACCTTGGATCTGGGAACCATGTTGTGTATCGTTGATTTTCAGAGGCCAGCCGGCCACTCTCAGCCATATGTCCCCAAACAGAAACCTCGGCCCGTTTCTCTGGCAAACAAAACTCAACTGCCCCTCTTCTGGATGGCAAATTGCAGGATGAACTTGATACTAAAACCGCAGGCCGACTTGGTAGTGGTGACACCTTGGGCCTGGGAACCATCATGCGTATCGAGCATTTTAAGGAGCCAGCCGGCCACTCCCAGCAATATGCCCCCAAAAACAATCCACGGAATTTTTCTCTGGCAAACAAAAATCAGCTGCCCCGCTTCTGGATGGCAGATTGCAGGAGCCACTTTGCACCATCAAACCAGCCCGACTTGGCACTGGTGCCACCTTGCATCTGGGAACCATGCTGCCTAGCGTGGATTTTCAGGGGCCAGCGGGCCACTCTCAGCTATATGCCCCCAAACAAAACCCACGGCCCGTTTCCCTGGCAAACAAAAGTAAGCTGCCCTGCTTCTGGATGGCAGATTGCAGGAACCACTTGGTAGTATCAAACGAGCCCGACTTGGCACTGGTGCCACCTTGGGTCTGGGAACCATCCTGCGTATCGTGGATTCTAAGGAGCCAGCCGGCCACTCCCAGCCACAGGCCCCCAAACACAAACAACGGCGCTTTTCCCTGGAAAACAAAACTCGCCTGCCAACTTTTTGATGGCAGATTGCAGGAGCAACTTGGTACTATCAAACCAGCCCAACTTGGCACTGGTGCCACCATGGGTCTGGTCACCATCCTGCCTATTGTAGCTTTCCAGGAGCCAGCCGGTCACTCCCAGCCATAGGCCCCGAGACACAAACCTCGGCCCGTTTCCCTGGCAAACAAAAGTAAGCTGCCCCGCTTCTGGATGGCAGATTGCAGGAGCCACTTGGTACTATCAAACCAGCCCACCTTGGAACTGGTGCCACCTTGGGTCTGGGAACCATGCTGCGTATCGCAGATTCTAAGGCGCCAGTCGGCCACTCCCAGCCACAAGCCCCCAAACACAAACAACGGCGCTTTTCTCTGGCATACAAAACTCAACTGCCCCTCTTCTGCATGGCAAATTGCAGGACGCACTTGGTACTATCAAAACAGCCCGACTTGGCACTGGTGCCACCTTGGGTCTGGGAACCATCCTGCGTATCGATCTTTTTAATGAGACAGCCGGCCACTCCCAGCCATATGCCCCCAAACACAACCCACGGCCCTTTCCTCTGGCAAACAAAACTCAGCTGCACCGCTTCTGGATGGCAGATTGCAGGAGCCACTTGGTACTATCAAACCAGCAAGACTTGGCACTGGTGCCACCTTGGGTCTGGGAACCATCCTGCGTATTGTGGATTGTCAGGAGCCAGCTGAACATTCTCGGCCACAGACCCCAATCAAAAACAACGGCCCGTTTCACAGGCAAACAAAACTCAGCTGCCCCGCTTCTGGATGGGAGATTGCAGGAGGCACTTGACACTGTGAAACCAGCCCCACTTGGCACTGGTGCCACCTTGGGTCTGGGAACCATGCTGCGTATCATGGATTTTCAGGAGCCAGCCGGCCACTCCCAGCCATAGGCCCCCAAACAAAAACCACAGCCTTTTTCTCTGGCAAACAAAATTCAGCTGCCCCACTTCTGGATGGCAGATTGCAGGAGCCACTTGGGACTATCACACCAGCACAACATGGCACTGCTGCCACCTTGGATCTGGGAACCATCCTTCCTATCGTGGATTTTCAGGGGCCAGCCGGTCACTCTCAGGCATAGGCCCCAAACACAAACCACGGCCCTTTTCTCTGGAAAACAAAACTCAACTGCCCCTCTTCTGGATGGCAGATTGCAGGAGCCACTGGGTACTATGAAACTAGCCCTACTTGGCACTGGTGCCACCTTGGGTCTGGGAACCATGCTGCGTATCATGGATTTTCAGGAGCCAGCCGTCCACTGCCAGCCACAGGCCCCGAAACACAAACAACAGCCTTTTTCTCTGGCAAACAAAATTCAGCTGCCCCGCTTCTGGATGGCAGATTGCAGGAACCACTTGGTACTAACAAACCAGCCCGACTTGGCACTGGTGCCACCTTGGGTCTGGGAACCATCCTGCGTATCGTGGATTTTCAGGGGCCAGCCGGCCACTCTCAGCCATATGCCCCCAAACAGAAACCTCGGCCCGTTTCTCTGGCAAACAAAACTCAGCTGCCCCTCTTCTGGATGGCAAATTGCAAGATGAACTTGATACTAAAACCGCAGGCCGACTTGGTAGTGGTGACACCTTGGGCCTGGGAACCATCATGCGTATCGAGCATTTTAAGGAGCCAGCCGGCCACTCCCAGCAATATGCCCCCAAAAACAATCCACGGAATTTTTCTCTGGCAAACAAAAATCAGCTGCCCCGCTTCTGGATGGCAGATTGCAGGAGCCACTTTGACCCATCAAACCAGCCCGACTTGGCACTGGTGCCACCTTGCATCCTGGAACCATGCTGCCTAGCGTGGATTTTCAGGGGCCAGCCGGCCACTCTCAGCTATATGCCCCCAAACAAAACCCACGGCCCGTTTCCCTGGCAAACAAAAGTAAGCTGCCCCGCTTCTGGATGGCAGATTGCAGGAACCACTTGGTAGTATCAAACCAGCCCGACTTGGCACTGGTGCCACCTTGGGTCTGGGAACCATCCTGCGTATCGTGGATTCTAAGGAGCCAGCCGGCCACTCCCAGCCACAGGCCCCCAAATACAAACAACGGCGCTTTTCCCTGGAAAACAAAACTCGCCTGCCAACTTTTTGATGGCAGATTGCAGGAGCAACTTGGTACTATCAAACCAGCCCAACTTGGCACTGGTGCCGCCATGGGTCTGGTAACCATCCTGCCTATTGTAGCTTTCCAGGAGCCAGCCGGTCACTCCCAGCCATAGTCCCCCAGTCACAAACCTCGGCCCGTTTCCCTGGCAAACAAAAGTAAGCTGCCCCGCTTCTGGATGGCAGATTGCAGGAGCCACTTGGTACTATCAAACCAGCCCAACTTGGCACTGGTGCCACCTTGGGTCTGGGAACCATGCTGCGTATCGCAGATTCTAAGGCGCCAGTCGGCCACTCCCAGCCACAAGACCCCAAACACAAACAACGGCGCTTTTCTCTGGCAAACAAAACTCAACTGCCCCTCTTCTGGATGGCAAATTGCAGGTCGCACTTGGTACTATCAAACCAGCACGACTTGGCACTGGTGCCACCTTGGGTCTGGGAACCATCCTGCGTATTGTGGATTGTCAGGAGGCAGCTGGACACTCTCGGCCACAGACCCCAATCAAAAACAACGGCCCGTTTCACTGGCAAACAAAACTCAGCTGCCCCGCTTCTGGATGGGAGATTGCAGGAGGCACTTGACACTGTGAAACCAGCCCCACTTGGCACTGGTGCCACCTTGGGTCTGGGAACCATGCTGCGTATCATGGATTTTCAGGAGCCAGCCGGCCACTCCCAGCCATAGGCCCCCAAACAAAAACCACAGCCTTTTTCTCTGGCAAACAAAATTCAGCTTCCCCGCTTCTGGATGGCAGATTGCAGGAGCCACTTGGGACTATCACACCAGCACAACATGGCACTGGTGCCACCTTGGATCTGGGAATCATCCTTCCTATCGTGGATTTTCAGGGGCCAGCCGGTCACTCTCAGCCATAGGCCCCAAACACAAACCACGGCCCTTTTCTCTGGAAAACAAAACTCAACTGCCCCTCTTCTGGATGGCAGATTGCAGGAGCCACTGGGTACTATGAAACCAGCCCTACTTGGCACTGGTGCCACCTTGGGTCTGGGAACCATGCTGCGTATCATGGATTTTCAGGAGCCAGCCGTCCACTGCCAGCCACAGGCCCCGAAACACAAACAACAGCCTTTTTCTCTGGCAAACAAAATTCAGCTGCCCCGCTTCTGGATGGCAGATTGCAGGAACCACTTGGTACTAACAAACCAGCCCGACTTGGCACTGGTGCCACCTTGGGTCTGGGAACCATCCTGCGTATCGTGGATTCTAAGGAGCCAGCTGGCCACTCCCAGCCACAGGCCCCAAAACACACACAACGGCGCTTTTCCCTGGAAAACAAAACTCGCCTGCCAACTTTTTGATGGCAGATTGCAGGAGCCACTTGGTACTATCAAACCAGCCCAACTTGCCACTGGTGCCACCATGGGTCTGGTCACCATCCTGCCTATCGTAGCTTTTCAGGAGCCAGCCGGTCACTCCCTGCCATAGGCCCCGAGACACAAAGCTCGGCCCGTTTCCCTGGCAAACAAAAGTAAGCTGCCCCGCTTCTGGATGGCAGATTGCAGGAGCCACTTGGTACTATCAAACCAGCCCGACTTGGCACTGGTACCACCTTGGGTCTGGGAACCATCCTGCCTATCGTGGATTTTAAGGAGCCAGCCGGCTACTCCCCGCCACAGGCCCCCAACAAAAACCACGGCCCTTTTTTCTGGCAAACAAAACTTAGCTGCCTCACTTATGGATGGCAGATTGCAGGAGCCACTTGGTGTAATCAAACCAGCCCGACTTGGCACTGGTGTCACCTTGGGTCTGGGAACCATCCTGCGTATCGTGGATTCTAAGGAGCCAGCCGGCCACTCCCAGCCACAGGCCCCCAAACAAAATCAACGGCGCTGTTCCCTGGAAAACAAAACACGCCTGCCAACTTTTTGATGGAGTTTGCAGGAGCCACTTGGTACTATCAAACCAGCCCAACTTGGCACTGGTGCCACCATGGGTCTGGTAAACATCCTGCGTATCGTGGATTCTTAGGAGCCAGCAGGCCACTCCTAGCCACAGGCCCCCAAACAAAAACCTAGGCCTATTTCTCTGGCAAACAAAAGTAAGCTGCCCCGCTTCTGGATGGCAGATTGCAGGAGACACTTGGGACTATCAAACCAGCCCAACTTGGCACTGGTGCCACCTTGGATCTGGGAACCATGTTGTGTATCGTGGATTTTCAGAGGCCAGCCGGCCACTCTCAGCCATATGTCCCCAAACAGAAACCTCGGCCCGTTTCTCTGGCAAACAAAACTCAACTGCCCCTCTTCTGGATGGCAAATTGCAGGATGAACTTGATACTAAAACCGCAGGCCGACTTGGTAGTGGTGACACCTTGGGCCTGGGAACCATCATGCGTATCGAGCATTTTAAGGAGCCAGCCGGCCACTCCCAGCAATATGCCCCCAAAAACAATCCACGGAATTTTTCTCTGGCAAACAAAAATCAGCTGCCCCGCTTCTGGATGGCAGATTGCAGGAGCCACTTTGCACCATCAAACCAGCCCGACTTGGCACTGGTGCCACCTTGCATCTGGGAACCATGCTGCCTAGCGTGGATTTTCAGGGGCCAGCGGGCCACTCTCAGCTATATGCCCCCAAACAAAACCCACGGCCCGTTTCCCTGGCAAACAAAAGTAAGCTGCCCTGCTTCTGGATGGCAGATTGCAGGAACCACTTGGTAGTATCAAACCAGCCCACCTTGGAACTGGTGCCACCTTGGGTCTGGGAACCATGCTGCGTATCGCAGATTCTAAGGCGCCAGTCGGCCACTCCCAGCCACAAGCCCCCAAACACAAACAACGGCGCTTTTCTCTGGCAAACAAAACTCAACTGCCCCTCTTCTGGATGGCAAATTGCAGGACGCACTTGGTACTATAAAAACAGCCCGACTTGGCACTGGTGCCACCTTGGGTCTGGGAACCATCCTGCGTATCGATCTTTTTAATGAGACAGCCGGCCACTCCCAGCCATATGCCCCCAAACACAACCCACGGCCCTTTCCTCTGGCAAACAAAACTCAGCTGCACCGCTTCTGGATGGCAGATTGCAGGAGCCACTTGGTACTATCAAACCAGCAAGACTTGGCACTGGTGCCACCTTGGGTCTTATAACCATCCTGCATATTGTGGATTGTCAGGAGCCAGCTGAACATTCTCGGCCACAGACCCCAATCAAAAACAACGGCCCGTTTCACAGGCAAACAAAACTCAGCTGCCCCGCTTCTGGATGGGAGATTGCAGGAGGCACTTGACACTGTGAAACCAGCCCCACTTGGCACTGGTGCCACCTTGGGTCTGGGAACCATGCTGCGTATCATGGATTTTCAGGAGCCAGCCGGCCACTCCCAGCCATAGGCCCCCAAACAAAAACCACAGCCTTTTTCTCTGGCAAACAAAATTCAGCTGCCCCACTTCTGGATGGCAGATTGCAGGAGCCACTTGGGACTATCACACCAGCACAACATGGCACTGCTGCCACCTTGGATCTGGGAACCATCCTTCCTATCGTGGATTTTCAGGGGCCAGCCGGTCACTCTCAGCCATAGGCCCCAAACACAAACCACGGCCCTTTTCTCTGGAAAACAAAACTCAACTGCCCCTCTTCTGGATGGCAGATTGCAGGAGCCACTGGGTACTATGAAACTAGCCCTACTTGGCACTGGTGCCACCTTGGGTCTGGGAACCATGCTGCGTATCATGGATTTTCAGGAGCCAGCCGTCCACTGCCAGCCACAGGCCCCGAAACACAAACAACAGCCTTTTTCTCTGGCAAACAAAATTCAGCTGCCCCGCTTCTGGATGGCAGATTGCAGGAACCACTTGGTACTAACAAACCAGCCCGACTTGGCACTGGTGCCACCTTGAGTCTGGGAACCATCCTGCGTATCGTGGATTCTAAGGAGCCAGCTGGCCACTCCCAGCCACAGGCCCCAAAATACACACAACGGCACTTTTCCCTGGAAAACAAAACTCGCCTGCCAACTTTTTGATGGCAGATTGCAGGAGCCACTTGGTACTATCAAACCAGCCCAACTTGCCACTGGTGCCACCATGGGTCTGGTCACCATCCTGCCTATCGTAGCTTTTCAGGAGCCAGCCGGTCACTCCCAGCCATAGGCCCCCAGAAAAAAACCTCGGTCCGTTTCCCTGGAAAACAAAAGTAAGCTGCCCCGCTTCTGCATGGCAGATTGCAGGAGCCACTTGGTGCTATCAAACCAGCCCGACTTGGCACTGGTGCCACCTTGGGTCTGGGAACCATCCTGCGTATCCTGTGTTCTAAGGAGCCAGCCGGCCACTCCCAGCCACAGTCCCCCAAACAGAAACAACGGCGCTTTTCCCTGGAAAACAAAACTGACCTGCCAACTTTTTGATGGCAGATTGCAGGAGACACTTGGTACTATCAAACCAGCCCAACTTGGCACTGGTGCCACCATGGGTCTGGTCACCATCCTGCCTATCGTAGCTTTTCAGGAGCCAGCCGGTCACTCCCAGCCATAGGTCCCCAGACAAATACCTCGGCCCGTTTCCCTGGCAAACAAAAGTAAGCTGCCCCGCTTCTGGATGGCAGATTGCAGGAGCCACTTGGTACAATCAAACCAGCCCAACTTGACACTGGTGCCACCTTGGCTCTGGGAACCATGCTGCGTAACCCGGATTGTAAGACGACAGGCAGCCACTGCCAGCCACAGGCCTCCAAACAAAATCAAAGGCGCTTTTCCCTGGAAAACAAAACTCGCCTGACAACTTTTAGATGGCAGATTGCAGGAGCCAGTTGGTACCATCAAACCAGCCCAACTTGGCACTGGTGCCACCTTGGGTCTGGGAACCATCCTGCCTATTGTTGCTTTTCAGGAGCCAGCCGGTCACTTCTAGCCCTAGGCCCCCAGTCATAAACCTCGGCCCGTTTCCCTGGCACACAAATGTAAGCTACCCCGCTTCAGGATGGCAGATTGCAGGAGCCACTTTTCACCATCAAACCAGCCCGACGTGGCACTGGTGCCACCTTGGGTCTGGGAACCATCCTGCGTATCGTGTGTTCTAAGGAGCCAGCCGGCCACTCCCACCAACAGTCCCCCAAACACAAACAACGGCGCTTTTCCCTGGAAAACAAAACTGGCCTGCCAACTTTTTGATGGCAGATTGCAGGAGCCACTTGGTACTATCAAACCAGCCCAACTTGGCACTGGTGCCACCATGGGTCTGGTCACCATCCTGCCTATCGTAGCTTTTCAGGAGCCAGGCGGTCACTCCCAGCCATAGGCCCCCAGACACAAACCTCGGCCCGTTTCCCTGGCAAACAAAAGTAAGCTGCCCCGCTTCTGCATGGCAGATTGCAGGTGCTATTTAGTACTATCAAACCAGCCCAACTTGGCACTGGTGCCACCTCTGGTCTGGGAACCATCCTGCCTATCGTGGATTTTCAGGGGCCAGACGGCCACTATCAGCCATATGCCCCCAAAAACAAACCACGGCCCTTTTCTCTGGTAAACAAAACTCAACTGCCCCTCTTCTGGATGGCAAATTTTAGGACGCACTTTGTACTACGAAAACCGCCCGACTTGGCACTGGTGCCACCTTGGGTCAGGGAACCATCCTGCCTATCGTAGCTTTTCAGGAGCCAGCCGGTCACTCCCAGCCATAGGTCCCCAGACAAATACCTCGGCCCGTTTCCCTGGCAAACAAAAGTAAGCTGCCCCGCTTCTGGATGGCAGATTGCAGGAGCCACTTGGTACTATCAAACCAGCCCAACTTGACACTGGTGCCACCTTGGCTCTGGGAACCATGCTGCGTAACCCGGATTGTAAGACTACAGGCAGCCACTGCCAGCCACAGGCCTCCAAACAAAATCAACGGCGCTTTTCCCTGGAAAACAAAACTCGCCTGACAACTTTTAGATGGCAGATTGCAGGAGCCAGTTGGTACCATCAAACCAGCCCAACTTGGCACTGGTGCCACCTTGGGTCTGGGAACCATCCTGCCTATTGTTGCTTTTCAGGAGCCAGCCGGTCACTTCTAGCCCTAGGCCCCCAGTCATAAACCTCGGCCCGTTTCCCTGGCACACAAATGTAAGCTACCCCGCTTCAGGATGGCAGATTGCAGGAGCCACTTTTCACCATCAAACCAGCCCGACGTGGCACTGGTGCCACCTTGGGTCTGGGAACCATCCTGCGTATCGTGTGTTCTAAGGAGCCAGCCGGTCACTCCCAGCCACAGTCCCCCAAACACAAACAACGGCGCTTTTCCCTGGAAAACAAAACTCGCCTGCCAACTTTTTGATGGCAGATTGCAGGAGCAACTTGGTACTATCAAACCAGCCCAACTTGGCACTGGTGCCACCATGGGTCTGGTAACCATCCTGCCTATCGTAGCTTTTCAGGAGCCAGGCGGTCACTTCCCAGCCATAGGCCCCCAGACACAAACCTCGGCCCGTTTCCCTGGCAAACAAAAGTAAGCTGCCCCGCTTCTGCATGGCAGATTGCAGGTGCTATTTAGTACTATCAAACCAGCCCGACTTGGCACTGGTGCCACCTCTGGTCTGGGAACCATCCTGCCTATCGTGGATTTTCAGGCGCCAGACGGCCACTATCAGCCATATGCCCCCAAAAACAAACCACGGCCCTTTTCTCTGGTAAACAAAACTCAACTGCCCCTCTTCTGGATGGCAAATTTTAGGACGCACTTTGTACTACGAAAACCGCCCGACTTGGCACTGGTGCCACCTTGGGTCAGGGAACCATCCTGCCTATCGTAGCTTTATAAGGAGCCAGCAGGCCACGCCCAGCCATATAGCCCCAAAAACAAACCACGGACCATTTCTCTTGGAAACAAAAATCCGCTGCCCCGCGTCTGGATGGCAGATTGCAGGAGCCACTTTGCACCATCAAACCACCCCGACTTGGCACTGGTGCCATCTTGGATCTGGGAACCATCCTGCCTATCGTAGCTTTTCAGGAGCCAGCCGGTTACTCCCAACCATAGGCCCCCAGACAGAAAGCTCTGCCCGTTTCCCTGGCAAACAAAAGTAAGCTACCCCGCTTCTGGATGGCAGATTGCAGGAGCCACTTGGTACTATCAAACCAGCCCAACTTGGCACTGGTGCCACCATGGGTCTGGTCACCATCCTGCCTATCGTAGCTTTTCAGGAGCCAGGCGGTCACTCCCAGCCATAGGCCCCCAGACAAATACCTCGGCCCGTTTCCCTGGCAAACAAATGTAAGCTGCCCCGCTTCTGGATGGCAGATTGCAGGAGCCACATGGTACTATCAAACCAGGCCAACATGGCACTGGTGCCACCTTGGCTCTGGGAACCATCCTGCCTATCGTGGATTTTCAGGCGCCAGCCGGCCACTCTCAGCCATATGCCCCAAAACACAAACCACGGCCCTTTTCTCTGGTAAACAAAACTCAACTGCCCCTCTTCTGGATGGCAAATTGCAGGACGCACTTGGTACTACGAAAACAGCCCGACTTGGCAGTGATGCCACCTTGGGTACAGGGAACCATCCTGCGTATCGATGTTTTTAAGGAGTCAGCCGGCAACGTCCAGCCATATACCCCCAAAAAAAACCCACGGAACTTTTCTCCAGCAAGCAAAAATCCGCTGCCCCGCGTCTGGATGGCAGATTGCAGGAGCTATTTAGTATTATCAAACCAGCCCGACTTGGCACTGGTGCCACCTTGGGTCTGGGAACCATCCTGCCTATCGTAGCTTTTCAGGAGCCAGCCGGTCACTCTCAGCCATAGGCCCCAAACACAAACCACGGCCCTTTTCTCTGGAAAACAAAACTCAACTGCCCCTCTTCTGGATGGCAGATTGCAGGAGCCACTAGGTACTATGAAACCAGCCCTACTTGGCACTGGTGCCACCTTGGGTCTGGGAACCATGCTGCGTATCATGGATTTTCAGGAGCCAGCCGTCCACTGCCAGCCACAGGCCCCGAAACACAAACAACAGCCTTTTTCTCTGGCAAACAAAATTCAGCTGCCCCGCTTCTGGATGGCAGATTGCAGGAACCACTTGGTACTAACAAACCAGCCCGACTTGGCACTGGTGCCACCTTGGGTCTGGGAACCATCCTGCGTATCGTGGATTCTAAGGAGCCAGCTGGCCACTCCCAGCCACAGGCCCCAAAACACACACAACGGCGCTTTTCCCTGGAAAACAAAACTCGCCTGCCAACTTTTTGATGGCAGATTGCAGGAGCCACTTGGTACTATCAAACCAGCCCAACTTGGCACTGGTGCCACCATGGGTCTGGTCACCATCCTGCCTATCGTAGCTTTTCAGGAGCCAGCCGGTCACTCCCAGCCATAGGCCCCCAGACAGAAACCTCGGCCTGTTTCCCTGGCACACAAAAGTAAGCTACCGCACTTCTGGATGGCAGATTGCAGGAGCCACTTTGCACCATCAAACCAGCCCAACTTGGCACTGGTGCCACCTTGGCTCTGGGAACCATTCTGCGTAACCCGGATTCTAAGACGACAGGCAGCCACTGCCAGCCACAGGCCTCCAAACAAAATCAACGGCGCTTTTCCCTGGAAAAGAAAACTCGCCTGCCAGCTTTTTGATGGCAGATTGCAGGAGCCACTTGGTACTATCAAATCATCCAAACTTGGCACTGGTGCCATTATGGGTCTGGGAACCATCCTGCCAATTGTACCATTTCAGGAGCCAGCCGGTCACTCCCAGCCATAGGCCCCCATCACAAACCTCGGACCGTTTCCCTGGCAAACAAAATTAAGCTGCCCCGATTCTGGATGGCAGATTGCAGTAGCCACTTGGTAGTGTCAAAACAGCCCGACTTGGCACTGGTGCCACCTTGGGTCTGGGAACCATCCTGCGTATCGTGGATTCTAAGCAGCCACCCGGCCACTCCGTGCCACAGGCGCCCAAACACAAACAACGGCGCTTTTCCCTTGAAAACAAAACTCGCCTGCCAACATTTTGATGGCAGATTGCAGGAGCCACTTGGTACTATCAAACCAGCCCATCTTGGCACTGGTGCCACCATGGGTCTGGTCACCATCCTGCCTATCGTAGCTTTTCAGGAGCCAGCCGGTCACTCCCAGCCATAAACCCCCAGACACAAACCTCGGCCCGTTTCCCTGGAAAACAAAAGGAAGCACCCCCGATTCTGGATGGCAGATTGCAGGAGCCACTTGGTAGTATCAAATTAGCCCAACTTGGCACTGGTGCCATCATGGGTCTGGTAAACATCCTGCCTATCTTAGCTTTTCAGGAGCCGGCCTGTCACTCCCTGCCATAGGCCCCCAGAGAAATACCTCGGCCCGTTTCCCTGGCAAACAAAAGTAAGCTGCCCCTCTTCTGGATGGCAGATTGCAGGAACCACTTGCTACTATCAAACCAGCCCAACTTGGCACTGGTGCCACCTTGGCTCTGGGAACCATGCTGCGTAACGTAGATTCTAAGAGGACAGGCGGACACTCCCAGCCACAGGCCTCTAAACAAAAACAACGGCGCGTTACCCTGGAAAACAAAACTCGCCTGCCAACTTTTTGATGGCAGATTGCAGGAGCCACTTGGTACTATCAAACCAGCCCAACTTGGCACTGGTGCCACCATGGGTCTGGTCACCATCCTGCCTATCGTAGCTTTTCAGGAGCCAGCCGGTCACTCCCAGCCATAGGCCCCCAGACAAATACCTCGGCCCGTTTCCCTGGCAAACAAAAGTAAGCTGCCCCGCTTCTGGATGGCAGATTGCAGGAGCCACATGGTACTATCAAACCAGGCCAACATGGCACTGGTGCCACCTTGGCTCTGGGAACCATCCTGCCTATCGTGGATTTTCAGGCGCCAGCCGGCCACTCTCAGCCATATGCCCCAAAACACAAACCACGGCCCTTTTCTCTGGTAAACAAAACTCAACTTCCCCTCTTCTGGATGGCAAATTGCAGGAGCCACTTGGTACTACGAAAACAGCCCGACTTGGCAGTGATGCCACCTTGGGTCAGGGAACCATCCTGCGTATCGATGTTTTTAAGGAGTCAGCCGGCAACGTCCAGCCATATACCCCCAAAAACACCCACGGAACTTTTCTCCAGCAAGCAAAAATCCGCTGCCCCGCGTCTGGATGGCAGATTGCAGGAGCTATTTAGTATTATCAAACCAGCCCGACTTGGCACTGGTGCCACCATCGGTCTGGTCACCATCCTGCCTATCGTAGCTTTTCAGGAGCCAGCCGGTCACTCTCAGCCATAGGCCCCAAACACAAACCACGGCCCTTTTCTCTGGAAAACAAAATTCAACTGCCCCTCTTCTGGATGGCAGATTGCAGGAGCTACTGGGTACTATGAAACCAGCCCGACTTGGCACTGGTGCCACCTTGGGTCTGGGAACCATGCTGCGTATCATGGATTTTCAGGAGCCAGCCGTCCACTGCCAGCCACAGGCCCCGAAACACAAACAACAGCCTTTTTCTCTGGCAAACAAAATTCAGCTGCCCCGCTTCTGGATGGCAGATTGCAGGAACCACTTGGTACTAACAAACCAGCCCGACTTGGCACTGGTGCCACCTTGGGTCTGGGAACCATCCTGCGTATCGTGGATTCTAAGGAGCCAGCTGGCCACTCCCAGCCACAGGCCCCAAAACACACACAACGGCGCTTTTCACTGGAAAACAAAACTCGCCTGCCAACTTTTTGATGGCAGATTGCAGGAGCCACTTGGTACTATCAAACCAGCCCAACTTGGCACTGGTGCCACCATGGGTCTGGTCACCATCCTGCCTATCGTAGCTTTTCAGGAGCCAGCCGGTCACTCCCAGCCATAGGCCCCCAGACACAAAGCTCGGACCGTTTCCCTGGCAAACAAAAGTAAGCTGCCCTGCTTCTGGATGGCAGATTGCAGGATCCACTTGTTATTATCAAACCAGCCCGACTTGGTACTGGTGCCACCTCTGGTCTGGGTACCATCCTGGGTATCGTGGATCCTAAGGAGCCAGCCGGCCACTCCCAGCCACAGGCCCCCAAACAAAAACAACGGCGATTTTCCCTGGAAAACAAAACTCGCCTGACAACTTTTTGATGGCAGATTGCAGGAACCACTTGGTACTATTAAACCAGCCCAACTTGGCACTGGTGCCACCTTGGGTCTGGGAACCATGCTGCGTATTGTGGATTCTAAGGAGCCAGCCGGCCACTCCAGCCACAGGCCCGCAGACACAAACAACGGCGCTTTTCCCTGGAAAACAAAACTCGCCTGCCAACATTTTGATGGCAGATTGCAGGAGCCACTTGGTACTATGAAATCAGCCGAACATGGCACTGGTGCCACCATGGGTCTGGTCACCATCCTGCCTATCGTAGCTTTTCAGGAGCCAGCCGGTCACTCCCAGCCATAGGCCCCCAGACACAAAGCTCGGCCCGTTTCCCTGGCAAACAGAAGTAAGCTGCCCCGCTTCTGGATGGTAGATTGCAGGAACCATTTGCTACAATCAAACCAGCCCAACTTGGCACTGGTGCCACCTCAGGTCTGGGAACCATCCTGCGTATTTTGGATTCTAAGGAGCCAGCCGGCCACTCCCAGCCACAGGCCCCCAAACACAAACAACGGCGCTTTTCCCTGGAAAACAAAACTCGCCTGCCAACATTTTGATGGCAGATTGCAGGAGCCACTTGGTACTATCAAACCAGCCCAACTTGGCACTGGTGCCACCATGGGTCTGGTCACCATCCTGCCTATCGTAGTTTCTCAGGAGCCAGCCGGTCACTCCCTGCCATAGGCCCCCAGACAAAACCTCGGCCCGTTTCCCTGGCAAACAAAAGTAAGCTGCCCCGCTTCTGGATGGCAGATTGCAGGACGCACTTGGTAGTATCAAACCAGCCCAACTTGGCACTGGTGCCACCTCAGGTCTGGGAACCATGCTGCGTATCGTGGATTCTAATTAGCCATCCGGCCACTCCCAGCCACAGGCCCCCAAACAAAATCAACGGCGCTTTTCCCTGGATAACAAACTCGCCTGCCAACTTTTTGATGGCAGATTGCAGGAGCCACTTGGTACTATCAAACCAGCCCAACTTGGCACTGGTGCCACCATGGGTCTGGTCACCATCCTGCCTATCGTAGCTTTTCAGGAGCCAGCCGGTCACTCCCAGCCATAGGCCCCCAGACAAAAACCTCGGCCCTTTTCCCTGGCAAACAAAAGTAAGTTAACCCGCTTCTGGATGGCAGATTGCAGGAGCCACTTTTCACCATCAAACTAGCCCGACTTGGCACTGGTGTCACCTCTGGTCTGGGAACCATCCTGCCTGTCGTGGATTCTAATTAGCCAGCCGGCCACTCCCAGCCACAGGCCCCCAAACACAAACAACGTCGCTTTTCCCTGGGAAACAAAACTCGCCTGCCAAGTTTTTGATGGCAGATTGCAGGAGCCACTTGGTACTATCAAACCAGCCCAACTTGACACTGGTGCCACCATGGGTCTGGTCACAATCCTGCCTATCGTAGCCTTTCAGGAGCCAGCCGGTCACTCCCAGCCATAGGCCCCCAGACACAAACCTCGGCCCGTTTCCCTGGCAAACAAAAGTAAGCTGCCCCGCTTCTGGATGGCAGATTGCAGGAAACACTTGGTACTATCAAACCAGCCCAACTTGGGACTGGTGCCACCTTGGGTCTGGGAACCATCCTGCGTATCGTGGATTCTAAGGAGCCAGCCGGCCACTCCCAGCCACAGGCCCCCAAACACAAACAACGACGCTTTTCCCTGGAAAACAAAACTCGCCTGCCAACTTTTTGATGGCAGATTGCAGGAACCACTTGGTACTATCAAACCAGCCCAACTTGGCACTGGTGCCACCTTGGGTCTGGGAACCATGCTGCGTATCGTGGATTCTAAGGAGCCAGCCAGCCACTCCAGCCACAGGCCCGCAGACAAAAACAACGGCGCTTTTCCCTGGAAAACAAAACTCGCCTGCCGACTATTTGATGGCAGATTGCAGGAGCCACTTGGTACTATGAAATCAGCCGAACATGGCACTGGTGCCACCATGGGTCTGGTCACCATCCTGCCTATCGTAGCTTTTCAGGAGCCAGCCGGTCACTCCCAGCCATAGGCCCCCTGACACAAAGCTCGGCCCGTTTCCCTGGCAAACAAAAGTAAGCTGCCCCGCTTCTGGATGGCAGATTGCAGGACGCACTTGGTACTATAAAACCAGCCCGACTTGGCACTGGTGCCACCTCAGGTCTGGGAACCATCCTGCGTATCGTGGATTCTAAGGAGCCAGCCGGCCACTCCCAGCCACAGGCCCCCAAACACAAACAACGGCGCTTTTCCCTGGAAAACAAAACTCGCCTGCCAACTTTTTGATGGCAGATTGCAGGAGCCACTTGGTACTATCAAACCAGCCCAACTTGCCACTGGTGCCACCATGGGTCTGGTCACCATCCTGCCTATCGTAGCTTTTCAGGAGCCAGCCGGTCACTCCCAGCCATAGGCCCCCAGACACAAAGCTCGGACCGTTTCCCTGGCAAACAAAAGTAAGTTATCCCGCTTCTGGATGGCAGATTGCAGGAGCCACTTTGCACCATCAAACTAGCCCGACTTGGCACTGGTGCCACCTTGGGTCTGGGAACCATCCTGCGTATCGTGGATTCTAAGCAGCCAGCCGGCCACTCCCAACCACAGGCCCCCAAACACAAACAACGGCGCTTTTCCCTGGAAAATAAAAACTCGCCTGCCAAATTTTGACGGCAGATTGCAGGAGCCACTTGGTACTATCAAATCAGCCCAACTTGGGACTGGTGCCACCATGGGTCTGGTCACCATCCTGCCTATCTTAGCTTTTCAGGAGCCAGCCGGTCACTCCCAGCCATAGGCCCCCAGACAAAAACCTCGGCCCGTTTCCCTGGCAAACAAAAGTAAGCTGCCCTGCTTCTGGATGGCAGATTGCAGGAACCACTTGGTACTATCAAACCAGCAAAACTTGGCACTGGTGCCACCTTGGGTCTGGATACCATGCTGCGTATCGTGGATTCTAAGGAGCCAGCCGGCCACTCCCAGCCACAGGCCCCCAAACACAAACAACGGCGCTTTTCCCTGGAAAACAAAACTCTCCTGCCAACTTTTTGATGGCAGATTGCAGGAGCCACTTGGTTTTATCAAATCAGCCCAACTTGGCACTGGTGCCACCATGGGTCTGGTCACCATCCTGCCTATCTTAGCTTTTCAGGAGCCAGCCGGTCACTCCCCGCCATAGGCCCCCAGACAAAAAGCTCGGCCCGTTTCCCTGGCAAACAAAAGTAAGCTACCCCGCTTCTGGATGGCAGATTGCAGGAGCCACTTTGCACCATCAAACTAGCCCGTCTTGGCACTGGTGCCACCTCTGGTCTGGGAACCATCCTGCGTATCGTGGATTCTATTTAGCCAGCCGGCCACTCCCTACCACAGGCCCCCAAACACAAACAACGGCGCTTTTCCCTGGAAAACAAAACTCGCCTACCAACTATTTGATGGCAGATTACAGGAGCCACTTGGTACTATCAAACCAGCCCAACTTGGCACTGGTGCCACCATGGGTCTGGTCACAATCCCGCCTATCGTAACTTTTCAGGAGCCAGCCGGTCACTCCCAGCCATAGGTCCCCAGTCCCAAACCTCGGCCCGTTTCCCTGGCAAACAAAAGTAAGCTGCCCCGCTTCTGGATGGCAGATTGCAGGAGCCACTTGGTACTATCAAACCAGCCCGACTTGGCACTGGTGCCACCTCTGGTCTGGGACCCATCCTGCGTATCGTGGATTCTAAGGAGCCAGTCGGCCACTCCCAGCCACAGGCCCCCAAACACAAACAACGGCCCGTTTCCGTGGCAAACAAAAGTAAGCTGCCCCGTTTCTGGATGGCAGATTGCAGGAACCACTTGGCAGTATCAAACCAGCACAACTTGGCACTGGTGGCACCTCTTGTCTGGTAACCATGCTGCGTATCGTGGTTTCTAAGGAGCCAGCCGGGCACTCCCAACCACAGGTCCCCAAACACAAACAATGGCGCTTTTCCCTGGAAAACAAAACTCGCCTGCCAACTTTTTGATGGCAGATTGCAGGAGCCACTTGGTACTATCAAACCAGCCCAACTTGGCACTGGTGCCACCATGGGTCTGGTCACCATCCTGCCTATCGTAGCTTTTCAGGAGCCAGCCGGTCACTCCCAGCCATAGGCCCCCAGACACAAAGCTCGGCCCGTTTCCCTGGCAAACAGAAGTAAGCTGCCCCGCTTCTGGATGGTAGATTTCAGGAACCATTTGCTACAATCAAACCAGCCCAACTTGGCACTGGTGCCACCTCAGGTCTGGGAACCATCCTGCGTATTTTGGATTCTAAGGAGCCAGCCGGCCACTCCCAGCCACAGGCCCCCAAACACAAACAACGGCGCTTTTCCCTGGAAAACAAAACTCGCCTGCCAACATTTTGATGGCAGATTGCAGGAGCCACTTGGTACTATCAAACCAGCCCAACTTGGCACTGGTGCCACCATGGGTCTGGTCACCATCCTGCCTATCGTAGTTTCTCAGGAGCCAGCCGGTCACTCCCTGCCATAGGCCCCCAGACAAAACCTCGGCCCGTTTCCCTGGCAAACAAAAGTAAGCTGCCCCGCTTCTGGATGGCAGATTGCAGGACGCACTTGGTAGTATCAAACCAGCCCAACTTGGCACTGGTGCCACCTCAGGTCTGGGAACCATGCTGCGTATCGTGGATTCTAATTAGCCATCCGGCCACTCCCAGCCACAGGCCCCCAAACAAAAACAACGGCGCTTTTCCCTGGATAACAAACTCGCCTGCCAACTTTTTGATGGCAGATTGCAGGAGCCACTTGGTACTATCAAACCAGCCCAACTTGGCACTGGTGCCACCATGGGTCTGGTCACCATCCTGCCTATCGTAGCTTTTCAGGAGCCAGCCGGTCACTCCCAGCCATAGGCCCCCAGACAAAAACCTCGGCCCTTTTCCCTGGCAAACAAAAGTAAGTTAACCCGCTTCTGGATGGCAGATTGCAGGAGCCACTTTTCACCATCAAACTAGCCCGACATGGCACTGGTGTCACCTCTGGTCTGGGAACCATCCTGCCTGTCGTGGATTCTAATTAGCCAGCCGGCCACTCCCAGCCACAGGCCCCCAAACACAAACAACGTCGCTTTTCCCTGGGAAACAAAACTCGCCTGCCAAGTTTTTGATGGCAGATTGCAGGAGCCACTTGGTACTATCAAACCAGCCCAACTTGACACTGGTGCCACCATGGGTCTGGCCACAATCCTGCCTATCGTAGCCTTTCAGGAGCCAGCCGGTCACTCCCAGCCATAGGCCCCCAGA
Organism: Melospiza melodia melodia; assembly: GCF_035770615.1. Classification (NCBI taxonomy): domain Eukaryota; kingdom Metazoa; phylum Chordata; class Aves; order Passeriformes; family Passerellidae; genus Melospiza; species Melospiza melodia. Next base: position 42,394,107 of record NC_086197.1, read on the forward strand.
CACAAAACTCGGCCCGTTTCCCTGGCAAACAAAAGTAAGCTGCCCCGCTTCTGGATGGCAGATTGCAGGAAACACTTGGTACTATCAAACCAGCCCAACTTGGGACTGGTGCCACCTTGGGTCTGGGAACCATCCTGCGTATCGTGGATTCTAAGGAGCCAGCCGGCCACTCCCAGCCACAGGCCCCCAAACAAAAACAACGACGCTTTTCCCTGGAAAACAAAACTCGCCTGCCACCTTTTTGATGGCAGATTGCAGGAGCCACTTGGTACTATCAAACCAGCCCAACTTGGCACTGGTGCCACCATGGGTCTGGTCACCATCCTGCCTATCGTAGTTTCTCAGGATCCAGCCGGTCACTCCCTGCCATAGGCCCCCAGACAAAACCTCGGCCCGTTTCCCTGGCAAACAAAAGTAAGCTGCCCCGCTTCTGGATGGCAGATTGCAGGACGCACTTGGTAGTATCAAACCAGCCCAACTTGGCACTGGTGCCACCTCAGGTCTGGGAACCATGCTGCGTATCGTGGATTCTAATTAGCCATCCGGCCACTCCCAGCCACAGGCCCCCAAACAAAAACAACGGCGCTTTTCCCTGGAAAACAAAACTCGCCTGCCAACATTTTGATGGCAGATTGCAGGAGCCACTTGGTACTATCAAACCAGCCCAACTTGGCACTGGTGCCACCATGGGTCTGGTCACCATCCTGCCTATCGTAGCTTTTCAGGAGCCAGCCGGTCACTCCCAGCCATAGGCCCCCAGACAAAAACCTCGGCCCTTTTCCCTGGCAAACAAAAGTAAGTTAACCCGCTTCTGGATGGCAGATTGCAGGAGCCACTTTTCACCATCAAACTAGACCGACTTGGCACTGGTGTCACCTCTGGTCTGGGAACCATCCTGCCTGTCGTGGATTCTAATTAGCCAGCCGGCCACTCCCAGCCACAGGCCCCCAAACACAAACAACGTCGCTTTTCCCTGGGAAACAAAACTCGCCTGCCAAGTTTTTGATGGCAGATTGTAGGAGCCACTTGGTACTATCAAACCAGCCCAACTTGACACTGGTGCCACCATGGGTCTGGTCACAATCCTGCCTATCGTAGCCTTTCAGGAGCCAGACGGTCACTCCCAGCCATAGGCCCCCAGACACAAACAACGACGCTTTTCCCTGGAAAACAAAACTCGCCTGCCAACTTTTTGATGGCAGATTGCAGGAACCACTTGGTACTATCAAACCAGCCCAACTTGGCACTGGTGCCACCTTGGGTCTGGGAACCATGCTGCGTATCGTGGATTCTAAGGAGCCAGCCGGCCACTCCAGCCACAGGCCCGCAGACAAAAACAACGGCGCTTTTCCCTGGAAAACAAAACTCGCCTGCCAACTTTTTGATGGCAGATTGCAGGAACCACTTGGTACTATCAAACCAGCCCAACTTGGCACTGGTGCCACCTTGGGTCTGGGAACCATGCTGCGTATCGTGGATTCTAAGGAGCCAGCCGGCCACTCCAGCCACAGGCCCGCAGACAAAAACAACGGCGCTTTTCCCTGGAAAACAAAACTCGCCTGCCGACTATTTGATGGCAGATTGCAGGAGCCACTTGGTACTATGAAATCAGCCGAACATGGCACTGGTGCCACCATGGGTCTGGTCACCATCCTGCCTATCGTAGCTTTTCAGGAGCCAGCCGGTCACTCCCAGCCATAGGCCCCCTGACACAAAGCTCGGCCCGTTTCCCTGGCAAACAAAAGTAAGCTGCCCCGCTTCTGGATGGCAGATTGCAGGACGCACTTGGTACTATAAAACCAGCCCGACTTGGCACTGGTGCCACCTCAGGTCTGGGAACCATCCTGCGTATCGTGGATTCTAAGGAGCCAGCCGGCCACTCCCAGCCACAGGCCCCCAAACACAAACAACGGCGCTTTTCCCTGGAAAACAAAACTCGCCTGCCGACATTTTGATGGCAGATTGCAGGAGCCACTTGGTACTATCAAACCAGCCCAACTTGCCACTGGTGCCACCATGGGTCTGGTCACCATCCTGCCTATCGTAGCTTTTCAGGAGCCAGCCGGTCACTCCCAGCCATAGGCCCCCAGACACAAAGCTCGGACCGTTTCCCTGGCAAACAAAAGTAAGTTATCCCGCTTCTGGATGGCAGATTGCAGGAGCCACTTTGCACCATCAAACTAGCCCGACTTGGCACTGGTGCCACCTTGGGTCTGGGAACCATCCTGCGTATCGTGGATTCTAAGCAGCCAGCCGGCCACTCCCAGCCACAGGCCCCCAAACAAAAACAACGGCGCTTTTCCCTGGAAAATAAAAACTCGCCTGCCAAATTTTGACGGCAGATTGCAGGAGCCACTTGGTACTATCAAATCAGCCCAACTTGGGACTGGTGCCACCATGGGTCTGGTCACCATCCTGCCTATCGTAGCTTTTCAGGAGCCAGCCGGTCACTCCCAGCCATAGGTCCCCAGACAAAAACCTCGGCCCGTTTCCCTGGCAAACAAAAGTAAGCTGCCCTGCTTCTGGATGGCAGATTGCAGGAACCACTTGGTACTATCAAACCAGCAAAACTTGGCACTGGTGCCACCTTGGGTCTGGATACCATGCTGCGTATCGTGGATTCTAAGGAGCCAGCCGGCCACTCCCAGCCACAGGCCCCCAAACACAAACAACGGCGCTTTTCCCTGGAAAACAAAACTCTCCTGCCAACTTTTTGATGGCAGATTGCAGGAGCCACTTGGTTTTATCAAATCAGCCCAACTTGGCACTGGTGCCACCATGGGTCTGGTCACCATCCTGCCTATCTTAGCTTTTCAGGAGCCAGCCGGTCACTCCCCGCCATAGGCCCCCAGACAAAAAGCTCGGCCCGTTTCCCTGGCAAACAAAAGTAAGCTACCCCGCTTCTGGATGGCAGATTGCAGGAGCCACTTTGCACCATCAAACTAGCCCGTCTTGGCACTGGTGCCACCTCTGGTCTGGGAACCATCCTGCGTATCGTGGATTCTATTTAGCCAGCCGGCCACTCCCTACCACAGGCCCCCAAACACAAACAACGGCGCTTTTCCCTGGAAAACAAAACTCGCCTACCAACTATTTGATGGCAGATTACAGGAGCCACTTGGTACTATCAAACCAGCCCAACTTGGCACTGGTGCCACCATGGGTCTGGTCACAATCCCGCCTATCGTAACTTTTCAGGAGCCAGCCGGTCACTCCCAGCCATAGGTCCCCAGTCACAAACCTCGGCCCGTTTCCCTGGCAAACAAAAGTAAGCTGCCCCGCTTCTGGATGGCAGATTGCAGGAGCCACTTGGTACTATCAAACCAGCCCGACTTGGCACTGGTGCCACCTCTGGTCTGGGACCCATCCTGCGTATCGTGGATTCTAAGGAGCCAGTCGGCCACTCCCAGCCACAGGCCCCCAAACACAAACAACGGCCCGTTTCCGTGGCAAACAAAAGTAAGCTGCCCCGTTTCTGGATGGCAGATTGCAGGAACCACTTGGCAGTATCAAACCAGCACAACTTGGCACTGGTGGCACCTCTTGTCTGGTAACCATGCTGCGTATCGTGGTTTCTAAGGAGCCAGCCGGGCACTCCCAACCACAGGTCCCCAAACACAAACAATGGCGCTTTTCCCTGGAAAACAAAACTCGCCTGCCAACTTTTTGATGGCAGATTGCAGGAGCCACTTGGTACTATCAAACCAGCCCAACTTGGCACTGGTGCCACCATGGGTCTGGTCACCATCCTGCCTATCGTAGCTTTTCAGGAGCCAGCCGGTCACTCCCAGCCATAGGCCCCGAGACAGAAAGCCCGGCCCGTTTCCCTGGCAAACAAAAGTAAGCTGCCCCGCTTCTGGATGGCAGATTGCAGGAGCCACTTTGTACTAGCAAACCAGCCCGACTTGGCACTGGTGCCACCTCTGGTCTGGGAACCATGCTGCGTATCGTGGATTTTAAGGAGCCAGTCGGCCACTCCCAGCCATACGCCTCCAAACACAAACAACGGTCCATTTCCCTGGCAAAAAAAAGTAAGCTGCCCCGCTTCTGGATGTCAGATTGCAGGAACCACTTGTTGCCAAGTTGGGGTGGTTTGATAGTACCAAGTGGCTCCTGCAATCTGCCATCAAAAAGTTGGCAAGCGAGTTTTGTTTTCCAGGGAAAAGCGCCGTTGTTTGTGTTTGGGGGCCTGTGGCTGGGAGTGGCCAGCTGTCTCCTTAGAATCCACGATACGCAGGATGGGTCCCAGACCAGAGGTGGCACCAGTGCCAAGTCGGGCTGGTTTGATGGTGCAAAGTGACTCCTGCAATCTGCCATCCAGAAGCGGGGTAGCTTACTTTTGTTTGCCAGGGAAACGGGTAGAGCTTTGTGTCTGGGGGCCTATGGCTGGGAGTGACCGGCTGGCTCCTTAAAAAGATCGATACGCAGGATTGTTCCCTGACCCAAGGTGGCATCACTGCCAAGTCGGGCTGTTTTCGTAGTACCAAGTGCGTCCTGCAATTTGCCATCCAGAAGAGGGGCAGTTGAGTTTTGTTTGCCAGAGCAAAGGGCCGTGGTATGTGTTTGGGGGCATATGGCTGAGAGTGGCCGGCTGGCCCCTGAAAATCCACGATAGGCAGGATGGTTCCCAGAGCCAAGGTGGCACCAGTGCCATGTTGGCCTGGTTTGATAGTACCATGTGGCTGCTGTAATCTGCCATCCAGAAGCGGGGCAGCTTACTTTTGTTTGCCAGGGAAACGGGCCGAGATATTTGTCTGGGGGCCTATGGCTGGGAGTGACCGGCTGGCTCCTGAAAAGCTACGATAGGCAGGATGGTGACCAGACCCATGGTGGCACCAGTACCAAGTTGGGCTGGTTTGATAGTACCAAGTGGCTCCTGCAATCTGCCATCAAAAATTTGGCAGGCGAGTTTTGTTTTCCAGGGAAAAGCGCCGTTGTTTGTGTTTGGGGGACTGTGGCTCAGAGTGGCCGGGTGGCTGCTTAGAATCCACGATACGCAGGATGGTTCCCAGACCCAAGGTGGCACCAGTGCCAAGTCGGGCTGGTTTGATAGCACCAAGTGGCTCCTGCAATCTGCCATCCAGAATCGGGGCAGCTTAATTTTGTTTGCCAGGGAAACGGTCCGAGGTTTGTGTCTGGGGGCCTATGGCTGGGAGTGACCGGCTGGCTCCTGAAATGCTACAATAGGCAGGATGGTTCCCAGACCCATAGTGGCACCAGTGCCAAGTTGGGATGATTTGATAGTACCAAGTGGCTCCTGCAATCTGCCATCAAAAAGCTGGCAGGCGAGTTTTGTTTTCCAGGGAAAAGCGCCGTTGTTTGTGTTTGGGGGCCTGTGGCTGGGAGTGGCCGGCTGGCTCCTTAGAATCCACGATATGCAGGATTGTTCCCAGACCCAAGGTGGCACCAGTGCCAAGTCGGGCTGGTTTGATGGTGCAAAGTGGCTCCTGCAATCTGCCATCCAGACGCGGGACAGCGGATTTTTGTTTCCATGAGAAATGGTCCGTGGTTTGTTTTTGGGGGTATATGGCTGGGCGTGGCCGGCTGGCTCCTTAAAAAGCTCGATATGCAGGATGGTTCCCTGACACAAGGTGGCACCAGTGCCACGTCGGGCGGTTTTCGTAGTACAAAGTGCGTCCTAAAATTTGCCATCCAGAAGAGGGGCAGTTGAGTTTTGTTTGCCAGAGAAAAGGGCCGTGGTTTGTTTTTGGGGGCATATGGCTGAGAGTGGCCGGCTGGCCCCTGAAAATCCACGATAGGCAGGATGGTTCCCAGACCAGAGGTGTCACCAGTGCCAAGTCGGGCTGGTTTGATAGTACTAAATAGCTCCTGCAATCTGCCATGCCGAAGCGGGGCAGCTTACTTTTGTTTGCCAGGGAAACGGGCCGAGGTTTGTGTCTGGGGGCCTATGGCTGGGAGTGACCGGCTGGCTCCTGAAAAGCTACGATAGGCAGGATGGTGACCAGACCCATGGTGGCACCAGTGCCAAGTTGGGCTGGTTTGATAGTACCAAGTGGCTCCGGCAATCTGCCATCAAAAAGTTGGCAGGCGAGTTTTGTTTTCCAGGGAAAAGCGCCGTTGTTTGTGTTTGGGGGCCTGTGGCTGGGAGTGGCGAGCTGGCTCCTTAGAACCCACGATACGCAGGATGGTTCCCAGACCAGAGGTGGCACCAGTGCCAAGTTGGGCTGGTTTGATGGTGCAAAGTGGCTCCTGCAATCTGCCATCCAGAAGCGGGGTAGCTTACTTTTGTTTCCCAGGGAAACGGGCCGAAATATTTGTCTAGGGGCCTCTGGCTGGGGGTGGCTGGCTGGCACCTGAAAAGCTACGATAGGCAGGATGGTGACCAGACCCATGGTGGCACCAGTGCCAAGTTGGGCTGGTTTGATAGTACCAAGTGGCTCCTGCAATCTGCCATCAAATGTTTGGCAGGCGAGTTTTGTTTTCCAGGGAAAAGCACCGTTGTGTGTGTTTTGGGGCCTGTGGCTGGGAGTGGCCAGCTGGCTCCTTAGAATCCACGATACGCAGGATGGTTCCCAGACCCAAGGTGGCACCAGTGCCAAGTCGGGCTGGGTTGTTAGTACCAAGTGGTTCCTGCAATCTGCCATCCAGAAGCGGGGCAGCTGAATTTTGTTTGCCAGAGAAAAAGGCTGTTGTTTGTGTTTCGGGGCCTGTGGCTGGCAGTGGACGGCTGGCTCCTGAAAATCCATGATACGCAGCATGGTTCCCAGACCCAAGGTGGCACCAGTGCCAAGTCGGGCTGGTTTGATACTACCAAGTGCGTCCTGCAATCTGCCATCCAGAAGCGAGGCAGCTTAATTTTGTTTGCCAGGGAAACGGGCCGTGGGTTTTGTATGGGGGCCTATGGCTGAGAGTGGCCGGCTGGCTCCTGAAAATCCACGCTAGGCAGCATGGTTCCCAGATGCAAGGTGGCACCAGTGCCAAGTCGGGCTGGTTTGATGGTGCAAAGTGGCTCCTGCAATCTGCCATCCAGAAGCGGGGCAGCTGATTTTTGTTTGCCAGAGAAAAATTCCGTGGATTGTTTTTGGGGGCATATTGCTGGGAGTGGCCGGCTGGCTCCTTAAAATGCTCGATACGCATGATGGTTCCCAGGCCCAAGGTGTCACCACTACCAAGTCGGCCTGCGGTTTTAGTATCAAGTTCATCCTGCAATTTGCCATCCAGAAGAGGGGCAGTTGAGTTTTGTTTGCCAGAGAAACGGGCCGAGGTTTCTGTTTGGGGACATATGGCTGAGAGTGGCCGGGTGGCCCCTGAATATCCACGATACACAGCATGGTTCCCAGATCCAAGGTGGCACCAGTGCCAAGTTGGGCTGGTTTGATAGTCCCAAGTGTCTCCTGCAATCTGCCATCCAGAAGCGGGGCAGCTTACTTTTGTTTGCCAGAGAAATAGGCCTAGGTTTTTGTCTGGGGGCCTGTGGCTAGGAGTGGCCGGCTGGCTCCTTAGAATCCACGATACGCAGGATGTTTCCCAGACCCAAGGTGGCACCAGTGCCAAGTCGGGCTGGTTTGATAGTACCAAGTGGCTCCTGCAAACTCCATCAAAATGTTGGCAGACGTGTTTTGTTTTCCAGGGAACAGCGCCGTTGATTTTGTTTGGGGACCTGTGGCTGGGAGTGGCCGGCTGGCTCCTTAGAATCCACGATACGCAGGATGGTTCCCAGACCCAAGGTGGCACCAGTGCCAAGTCGGGCTGGTTTGATTACACCAAGTGGCTCCTGCAATCTGCCATCCAGAAGTGAGGCAGCTAAGTTTTGTTTGCCAGAAAAAAGGGCCGTGGTTTTTGTTGGGGGCCTGTGGCTGGGAGTAGCCGGCTGGCTCCTTAAAATCCACGATAGGCTGGATGGTTCCCAGACCCAAGGTGGCACTAGTGCCAAGTCGGGCTGGTTTGATAGTACCAAGTGGCTCCTGCAATCTGCCATCCAGAAGCGGTGCAGTTGAGTTTTGTTTGCCAGAGAAAAGGGCCGTGGGTTGTGTTTAGGGGCATATGGCTGGGAGTGGCCGGCTGTCTCATTAAAAAGATCGATACGCAGGATGGTTCCCAGACCCAAGGTGGCACCAGTGCCAAGTCGGGCTGTTTTTATAGTACCAAGTGCGTCCTGCAATTTGCCATCCAGAAGAGGGGCAGTGGAGTTTTGTTTGCCAGAGAATAGCGCCGTTGTTTGTGTTTGGGGGCTTGTGGCTGGGAGTGGCCGACTGGTGCCTTAGAATCTGTGTTACGCAGCATGGTTCCCAGACCAGAGGTGGCACCAGTGCCAAGTTGGGCTGTTTTGATAGTACCAAGTGGCTCCTGCAATCTGCCATCCAGAAGTGGGGCAGCTTACTTTTGTTTGCCAGGGAAACGGGCCGAGGTTTGTGACTGGGGACCTATGGCTGGGAGTGACCGGCTGGCTCCTGAAAAGCTACGATAGGCAGGAGGGTGACCAGACCCATGGTGGCACCAGTGCCAAGTTGGGCTGGTTTGATAGTACCAAGTGTCTCCTGCAATCTGCCATCAAATAGTTGTCAGGCGAGTTTTGTTTTCCAGGGAAAAGCGCCGTTGTTTGTATTTGGGGGCCTGTGGCTGGGAGTGGCCGGCTGGCTCCTTTGAACCCACGATACGCAGGATGGTTCCCAGACCCAAGGTGGCACCAGTGCCAAGTCGGGCTGGTTTGATACTACCAAGTGCGTCCTGCAATCTGCCATCCAGAAGCGGGGCAGCTTAATTTTGTTTGCCAGGGAAACGGGCCGTGGGTTTTGTTTGGGGGCCTATGGCTGAGAGTGGCCGGCTGGCTCCTGAAAATCCACGCTAGGCAGCATGGTTCCCAGATGCAAGGTGGCACCAGTGCCAAGTCGGGCTGGTTTGATGGTGCAAAGTGGCTCCTGCAATCTGCCATCCAGAAGCGGGGCAGCTGATTTTTGTTTGCCAGAGAAAAATTCCGTGGATTGTTTTTGGGGGCATATTGCTGGGAGTGGCCGGCTGGCTCCTTAAAATGCTCGATACGCATGATGGTTCCCAGGTCCAAGGTGTCACCACTACCAAGTCGGCGTGCGGTTTTAGTATCAAGTTCATCCTGCAATTTGCCATCCAGAAGAGGGGCAGTTGAGTTTTGTTTGCCAGAGAAACGGGCCGAGGTTTCTGTTTGGGGACATATGGCTGAGAGTGGCCGGCTGGCCCCTGAATATCCACGATACACAGCATGGTTCCCAGATCCAAGGTGGCACCAGTGCCAAGTTGGGCTGGTTTGATAGTACCAAGTGTCTCCTGCAATCTGCCATCCAGAAGCGGGGCAGCTTACTTTTGTTTGCCAGAGAAATAGGCCTAGGTTTTTGTCTGGGGGCCTGTGGCTAGGAGTGGCCGGCTGGCTCCTAAGAATCCACGATACGCAGGATGTTTCCCAGACCCAAGGTGGCACCAGTGCCAAGTCGGGCTGGTTTGATAGTACCAAGTGGCTCCTGCAAACTTCATCAAAATGTTGGCAGGCGTGTTTTGTTTTCCAGGGAACAGCGCCGTTGATTTTGTTTGGGGGCCTGTGGCTGGGAGTGGCCGGCTGGCTCCTTAGAATCCACGATACGCAGGATGGTTCCCAGACCCAAGGTGGCACCAGGGCCAAGTCGGGCTGGTTTGATTACACCAAGTGGCTCCTGCAATCTGCCATCCAGAAGTGAGGCAGCTAAGTTTTGTTTGCCAGAAAAAAGGGCCGTGGTTTTTGTTGGGGGCCTGTGGCTGGGAGTGGCCGGCTGGCTCCTTAGAATCCACCATACGCAGGATGGTTCCCAGACCCAAGGTGGCACCAGTGCCAAGTCGGGCTGGTTTGATAGTACCAAGTGGCTCCTGCAATCTGCCATCCAGAAGCGGTGCAGTTGAGTTTTGTTTGCCAGAGAAAAGGGCCGTGGGTTGTGTTTGGGGGCATATGGCTGGGAGTGGCCGGCTGTCTCATTAAAAAGATCGATACGCAGGATGGTTCCCAGACCCAAGGTGGCACCAGTGCCAAGTTGGGCTGTTTTTATAGTACCAAGTGCGTCCTGCAATTTGCCATCCAGAAGAGGGGCAGTGGAGTTTTGTTTGCCAGAGAATAGCGCCGTTGTTTGTGTTTGGGAGCTTGTGGCTGGGAGTGGCCGACTGGCGCCGTAGAATCTGTGTTACGCAGCATGGTTCCCAGACCAGAGGTGGCACCAGTGCCAAGTTGGGCTGGTTTGATAGTACCAAGTGGCTCCTGCAATCTGCCATCCAGAAGCGGGGCAGCTTACTTTTGTTTGCCAGGGAAACGGGCCGAGGTTTGTGACTGGGGACCTATGGCTGGGAGTGACCGGCTGGCTCCTGAAAAGCTACGATAGGCAGGATGGTGACCAGACCCATGGTGGCACCAGTGCCAAGTTGGGCTGGTTTGATAGTACCAAGTGGCTCTGGCAATCTGCCATCAAAAAGTTGTCAGGCGAGTTTTGTTTTCCGGGGAAAAGCGCCGTTGTTTGTATTTGGGGGCCTGTGGCTGGGAGTGGCCGGCTGGCTCCTTTGAACCCACAATACGCAGGATGGTTCCCAGACCCAAGGTGGCACCAGTGCCAAGTCGGGCTGGTTTGATACTACCAAGTGCGTCCTGCAATCTGCCATCCAGAAGCGGGGCAGCTTAATTTTGTTTGCCAGGGAAACGGGCCGTGGGTTTTGTTTGGGGGCCTATGGCTGAGAGTGGCCGGCTGGCTCCTGAAAATCCACGCTAGGCAGCATGGTTCCCAGATGCAAGGTGGCACCAGTGCCAAGTCGGGCTGGTTTGATGGTGCAAAGTGGCTCCTGCAATCTGCCATCCAGAAGCGGGGCAGCTGATTTTTGTTTGCCAGAGAAAAATTCCGTGGATTGTTTTTGGGGGCATATTGCTGGGAGTGGCCGGCTGGCTCCTTAAAATGCTCGATACGCATGATGGTTCCCAGGCCCAAGGTGTCACCACTACCAAGTCGGCCTGCGGTTTTAGTATCAAGTTCATCCTGCAATTTGCCATCCAGAAGAGGGGCAGTTGAGTTTTGTTTGCCAGAGAAACGGGCCGAGGTTTCTGTTTGGGGACATATGGCTGAGAGTGGCCGGCTGGCCCCTGAATATCCACGATACACAGCATGGTTCCCAGATCCAAGGTGGCACCAGTGCCAAGTTGGGCTGGTTTGATAGTCCCAAGTGTCTCCTGCAATCTGCCATCCAGAAGCGGGGCAGCTTACTTTTGTTTGCCAGAGAAATAGGCCTAGGTTTTTGTCTGGGGGCCTGTGGCTAGGAGTGGCCGGCTGGCTCCTAAGAATCCACGATACGCAGGATGTTTCCCAGACCCAAGGTGGCACCAGTGCCAAGTCGGGCTGGTTTGATAGTACCAAGTGGCTCCTGCAAACTCCATCAAAAAGTTGGCAGGCGTGTTTTGTTTTCCAGGGAACAGCGCCGTTGATTTTGTTTGGGGACCTGTGGCTGGGAGTGGCCGGCTGGCTCCTTAGAATCCACGATACGCAGGATGGTTCCCAGACCCAAGGTGGCACCAGTGCCAAGTCGGGCTGGTTTGATTACACCAAGTGGCTCCTGCAATCTGCCATCCAGAAGTGAGGCAGCTAAGTTTTGTTTGCCAGAAAAAAGGGCCGTGGTTTTTGTTGGGGGCCTGTGGCTGGGAGTGGCCGGCTGGCTCCTTAGAATCCACCATACGCAGGATGGTTCCCAGACCCAAGGTGGCACCAGTGCCAAGTCGGGCTGGTTTGATAGTCCCAAGTGGCTCCTGCAAACTGCCATCCAGAAGCGGGGCAGCTGAGTTTTGTTTGCCAGGGAAATGGGCCGTTGTTTGTGTTTGGGGGCCTGTGGCTGGGAGTGTTCGGCTGGTTCCTGAATATGTACGATACGCAGGATTGTTCCCAGACCCAAGGTGGCACCAGTGCCAAGTCGGGCTGGTTTGATGGTGCAAAGTGGCTCCTGCAATCTGCCATCCAGACGCGGGGCAGCGGATTTTTGTTTCCATGAGAAATGGTCCGTGGTTTGTTTTTGGGGGTATATGGCTGGGCCTGGCCGGCTGGCTCCTTAAAATGCTCGATATGCAGGATGGTTCCCTGACACAAGGTGGCACCAGTGCCACGTCGGGCGGTTTTCGTAGTACAAAGTGCGTCCTAAAATTTGCCATCCAGAAGAGGGGCAGTTGAGTTTTGTTTGCCAGAGAAAAGGTCCGTGGTTTGTTTTTGGGGGCATATGGCTGAGAGTGGCTGGGTGGCCCCTGAAAATCCACGATACACCGGATGGTTCCCAGATCCAAGGTGGCACCTGTGCCAAGTCGGGCTGATTTGATAGTACTAAGTAGCTCCTGCAATCTGCCATCCAGAAGCGGGGCAGCTTACTTTTGTTTGCCAGGGAAACGGGCCGAGGTTTCTGTTTGGGGGCCTATGGCTGAGAGTGACCGGCTGGCTCCTGAAAAGCTACAATAGGCAGGATGGTGACCAGACCCATGGTGGCACCAGTGCCAAGTTGGGCTGGTTTGATAGTACCAAGTGGTTCCTGCAATCTGCCATCCAGAAGCAGGGCAGCTGAGTTTTGTTTGCCAGAGAAAAGGGCCTTGGTTTGTGTTTGGGGGCATATGGCTGGGTGTGGCCAGCTGGCTCCTTAAAATGCACGATATGCAACATGGCTCCCAGACCCAAGGTGGCACCAGTGCCAAGTTGGGCTGGTTTGATAGTACCAAGTGGCTCCTGCAATCTTCCATGATCACGTGGAGAAATACTTTCTGGTTTCAGCCTCATGCTCTTTCTTCTCTCCCTCAACTTCTCTATCACCTCTCATCTGGTTCACATGCGCTGTCTTCAAGGTCCACAGGCTACTTTTCACAGAATCTTCTGGCCTGATGAAGTAAGAATGATGAATAGAACAGAGCTGGGATCTATTTTCCAGTTTGGATAAAATGCATTCTGCACACAAATCCAAGGAGAACGGGCTGCCCCGATGCCCAGAAAATCTTTCACTCCTGCTAGTGTTCTACGTCAACCGCAACTTAGTCTGAAAGAAAAGCTTTTTCTCTGAGAGCATCTGAGAGGTTTGCATGAAGCACTGATATCTGACATATGCAATTTTGAATAGGAGAGGAAAAAGAAAATGGCAAGGAGTTTTTAATTTTAGTGGTTTCAATTTTAATTTCCGTGCACTTTTTCAAAACTTGTCAGCTCAAATGCCCATCAACATCTTTTAGTCATCTGTAAGTCAGTATTCATATAAAATGTGCTTCAAATCCAAAGAATTTCAAATTTGCACTCCAAGCTTCTATGCCTAGATTTATGATTTCCTACACATATTAGATGAAAGGAAGGCCTTTTTTACTGTGGGAGTGCTGGAACACTGGAACAGGTTGCCCAGAGAAGTTGTGGGTGTCCCATCCCTGAAAGTATTCAAGGTCACCTTGGACGGGGCTTGGAGCAGCAACAAAGGAGAAGCTTGATGGTAGAGAAACAAAGTCGGACTATAGAAGAAACTCGGATTGAAGTATAGGATCAAGTTTTCTCTCAGCTCTTGGGGTAAATTCAAAGTTGTACAAAATGACATTTATCTGTGCTATTCACTACTGTAACAGAAAGTTTCATGAAAACTGTACAGAAGATAGTAAATTTTAAAAGAGATAAGAATTACAGCATAAAATCCATGGGATAGGTTACAACATGAGACACTCTCTAAGAGAAAATCTCTTTGTTTCAGCACTTCATCGGGGTAAGATTTCATGAAGTGCCAAAGAAGGCGGCAAAATATCATTCGGGACATTATTTACTGGAATTCAGCCTGGCCATTAGTAGGAACTGCCTTTGAACATATCATGTAGATATACCACACACACTTTCCCTTCACTGAAAAATTACTGTTTACAACAAATAAGCAATTGACGATCAAAATTGATTGAAAGCATCTTAAACATGTCAAGTATTTCATTGTAGATGATCTGTGATCCAAATGCTTCTTCCACCTTCGAGAGGGACAGAAGAATTCTTCCATATCATGATGGTTTAAAATTGTATCAACCAATGTTTTCTGCTGAAAAGATATCATCTATTTTTTTCTATTTTTGGAAGAAAATATTCCTAGACATACAACAGGTGAGAACTAAGTAATTTTAAAGAAACAAATGAAATGAAAATATTCTGTAAATAGAATGAAATGAAAAGCTGTGTTTTAAATAGGAGCTAAATATTAAACAGAATTTTTGTACCAGGCATTTGAATTACTGCACCAGCTCTTTTGCCCATCAAGAGAGGCATTTAGCATTTCAGTCTTTTCCAAGGTGTTCATGATCTGCTATGCTGATCTCTGTGTGTGCCTAGGTGTGTGTGGAGGGGGGGGCATATGAAGGGGAGTGTGTATGTTTGCTTTACAATTGTTGTGGCAGATTCATGCCTCAGCTCCACATTTTGTTTTAAAAAGGTCACACCGAGTGGATATGAAGTTTACTATCAACAAGAGATCGATTCCCAAATCATCCATTTGACTCTCCCTTATAAATCATGTGCTTTGTTGCATATTTTATCAAATATACTTTCAAGCCAGATGGAGGAAGGAGGATGTGGGAATCCCTCCACCATCTTGCAACTTTTATGTAAGTAGGTTTTCAAGAAAATCATCATTTCTCTTTTAAATATGTCTGGAACAGGCATGATGGTAGTGTCAACCTGTTGGAGTTTTTGTTGCTGGAAGAAGTTGTACAAAAGGATTGGTTTTTACATTGACCAGTTACTGAATCAAGCGCAGGAATACATTGGAAATTTAGCTGGGGGTTCCTTTTCCCAGCAGACTACTTCTAGAACGAGCTTGTACACTGAAGCTGACTCTTTTGCTCTCTTTTTGTTTCTTTCCTATTTTCTTGGCTTCTTTGCCACTATCTAGACAATTTTGGAACTTTGTTCCCAACTAAAATGGTTTCAATAGTCTGATTGTGATCATACATTTTTACAAGGAATTTTTAAAATCTTTCCTCGAGTCCAGAAAGTCAAGGACTTAGATCTTTTTCTTCCCTTATCAATATTGCCATGAAATTGATAAATAAAGACCAACTCTTTATTTTTGTTTTTAACCCACGTAGATAATTCCCATCCATTAATCCATTTTGTGGACCAATAGCTGCCATTCTGATGGAAGCTGTCACTTCTTAACAATAGGCATTCTGTGACTATGTTGACTGCACTTTGGGTGAAGATCCTAACTAGTCTTAGATATACATAGGGAGAAATTTGCTCAGCCAGTGTCAGTCTTAAGCATGCGTATCAGAAGATCTTTCTAGAGCTGGGAATTTTCCCATGAAAGGGATTCAGTTAGGGAAGAGACACTTGTGCCAGAGTTTTACATTCTTCTTGAACACTGCTTAAGGAACTTAGATGCCATGTCCATTTGGATCTCTGTCTGCACAGAACTTTGTCATGCCAGCGCTTTGAAATGCATCTTGAAGAGAATTCACTAGCACAGAATGAAAGAGAGTGGAAGGGGTTGGTGGGGCTAACCAGGCCCAACCCCCCTGCCTAAACCAGGATACCTAGAGCCTCTTGCCCAGGATTCTATCTGGGTGTACTTTTAATGTCTTCAAAGATCCAGGCTCCACAATCTTTCTGGGCAGTCTGTGCCGTGGTTCAGTCACCCTGACAGTAAAGAAACATTTACTGATGTTCAAAGGCAATCTCCTGTATTTCAGTGTGTGCCCACTGCCTCTTGTCTTTTCCCTCAGCATCACTGAAAAGACACTGATTCCCTCCCCTTTGCACTATTGCTTCCATATGTATGTGTGATGCCATGTAGAGGTATGTCAAAAACCTCCCTGAAGCCCAGGCAGAAAATATTCCCTTCATCTACCAGTCAAGTTGATTCATCAGAGGAGTTTAAAGTGATGTTCAGCATGAAATTCCCCTGAAAAATCATGCTAACTACATTATTTGGTCATCTGTCATGTGCCTGGCAAGGATTTCCAGGAAGAGCTGCTTCATCAACTTCCTGGGGATAAAAAAGAGGCTGGCTGGTTTGTACTATGGCGAGTCCTCTTAATTGCCTTTTTTGAAGATGGGTGTCATTTGCTAACATCCACTCTTTAGCTCCTCTTCTCATCTACACCTCGGCAAAACGCTTTTCCACTATGTCTGGCTAGGAAAAACTGTGCCAGCACAGAAAACATCTCCCATCGTGTTCTAGAAGTTGCACGGATGTCTGCCAAGTGTTTGGCAGGAAGAAAAGAAAAGTTGTCCAAAACAGCTTCCAATCGAATGTTCCTGTGATTGGAAAAGTCAGGAGAGTGCAAAGGTACTGTTTTCTATCAGTTGGCAAGGTGCGCACACAATCCCAGTGTTGTACAGCTTGCTTCTTCACCTTCCCGAAGCTGCCGCTCTCGCCGGCTGCCGGAGCCCAAGAAGCGGCTTCTTCGCGCAAAGACGATTGTGCCGCTCACAGTGCTCTCCTTAGCGCGGCTTCTGCCGAAAGACGCCCGGCAGCGGCTCTTACCTCCGGAGAGCATCCTACCTTCGTCTTTAGCTCCTCTTCTCATCTACACCTCGGCAAAACGCTTTTCCACTATGTCTGGCTAGGAAAAACTGTGCCAGCACAGAAAACATCTCCCATCGTGTTCTAGAAGTTGCACGGATGTCTGCCAAGTGTTTGGCAGGAAGAAAAGAAAAGTTGTCCAAAACAGCTTCCAATCGAATGTTCCTGTGATTGGAAAAGTCAGGAGAGTGCAAAGGTACTGTTTTCTATCAGTTGGCAAGGTGCGCACACAATCCCAGTGTTGTACAGCTTGCTTCTTCACCTTCCCGAAGCTGCCGCTCTCGCCGGCTGCCGGAGCCCAAGAAGCGGCTTCTTCGCGCAAAGACGATTGTGCCGCTCACAGTGCTCTCCTTAGCGCGGCTTCTGCCGAAAGACGCCCGGCAGCGGCTCTTACCTCCGGAGAGCATCCTACCTTCGTCTTTCGCGTCTTTTGTAGTCTACATCTTAGCAAAACGCTTTTCCACTATGTCTGGCTAGGAAAAACTGTGCCAGCACAGAAAACATCTCCCATCGTGTTCTAGAAGTTGCACGGATGTCTGCCAAGTGTTTGGCAGGAAGAAAAGAAAAGTTGTCCAAAACAGCTTCCAATCGAATGTTCCTGTGATTGGAAAAGTCAGGAGAGTGCAAAGGTACTGTTTTCTATCAGTTGGCAAGGTGCGCACACAATCCCAGTGTTGTACAGCTTGCTTCTTCACCTTCCCGAAGCTGCCGCTCTCGCCGGCTCCCGGAACCGAAGAAGCGGCTTCTTCGCGCAGAGACGATTGTGCCGCTCACAGGGCTCTCCTTAGCGCGGCTTCTGCCGAAAGACGCCCGGCAGCGGCTCTTACCTCCGGAGAGCATCCTACCTTCGTCTTTCGCGTCTTATGTAGTCTACACCTCGGCAAAAAGCTTTTCCACTATGTCTGGCTAGGAAAAACTGTGCCAGCACAGAAAACATCTCCCATCGTGTTCTAGAAGTTGCACGGATGTCTGCCAAGTGTTTGGCAGGAAGAAAAGAAAAGTTGTCCAAAACAGCTTCCAATCGAATGTTCCTGTGATTGGAAAAGTCAGGAGAGTGCAAAGGTACTGTTTTCTATCAGTTGGCAAGGTGCGCACACAATCCCAGTGTTGTACAGCTTGCTTCTTCACCTTCCCGAAGCTGCCGCTCTCGCCGGCTGCCGGAGCCCAAGAAGCGGCTTCTTCGCGCAAAGACGATTGTGCCGCTCACAGGGCTCTCCTTAGCGCGGCTTCTGCCGAAAGACGCCCGGCAGCGGCTCTTACCTCCGGAGAGCATCCTACCTTCGTCTTTCGCGTCTTTTGTAGTCTACATCTTAGCAAAACGCTTTTCCACTATGTCTGGCTAGGAAAAACTGTGCCAGCACAGAAAACATCTCCCATCGTGTTCTAGAAGTTGCACGGATGTCTGCCAAGTGTTTGGCAGGAAGAAAAGAAAAGTTGTCCAAAACAGCTTCCAATCGAATGTTCCTGTGATTGGAAAAGTCAGGAGAGTGCAAAGGTACTGTTTTCTATCAGTTGGCAAGGTGCGCACACAATCCCAGTGTTGTACAGCTTGCTTCTTCACCTTCCCGAAGCTGCCGCTCTCGCCGGCTGCCGGAGCCCAAGAAGCGGCTTCTTCGCGCAAAGACGATTGTGCCGCTCACAGTGCTCTCCTTAGCGCGGCTTCTGCTGAAAGACGCCCGGCAGCGGCTCTTACCTCCGGAGAGCATCCTACCTTCGTCTTTCGCGTCTTTTGTAGTCTACATCTTAGCAAAACGCTTTTCCACTATGTCTGGCTAGGAAAAACTGTGCCAGCACAGAAAACATCTCCCATCGTGTTCTAGAAGTTGCACGGATGTCTGCCAAGTGTTTGGCAGGAAGAAAAGAAAAGTTGTCCAAAACAGCTTCCAATCGAATGTTCCTGTGATTGGAAAAGTCAGGAGAGTGCAAAGGTACTGTTTTCTATCAGTTGGCAAGGTGCGCACACAATCCCAGTGTTGTACAGCTTGCTTCTTCACCTTCCCGAAGCTGCCGCTCTCGCCGGCTCCCGGAGCCCAAGAAGCGGCTTCTTCGCGCAAAGACGATTGTGCCGCTCACAGTGCTCCCCTTAGCGCGGCTTCTGCCGAAAGAAGGCAGCGGCTCTTACCTCCTGAGAGTGGCAGCTTCGGGAAAGTGAAGAAGCAAGCTGTACAACACTGGGATTGTGTGCGCACCTTGCCAACTGATAGAAAACAGTACCTTTGCACTCTCCTGACTCTTCCAATCACAGGAACATTCGATTGGAAGCTGTTTTGGACAACTTTTCTTTTCTTCCTGCCAAACACTTGGCAGACATATCTGCAACTTCTAGAAAACGATGGGAGATGTTTTCTGGGCTGGCACGGTTTTTCCTAGCCAGACATAGTGGAAAAGCGTTTTGCTAAGATGTAGACTACATAAGACGCGAAAGACGAAGGTAGGATGCTCTCCGGAGTTAAGAGCCGCTGCCGGGCGTCTTTCGGCAGAAGCCGCGCTAAGGAGAGCCCTGTGAGCGGCACAATCGTCTTTGCGCGAAGAAGCCGCTTCTTGGGCTCCGGCAGCCGGCGAGAGCGGCAGCTTCGGGAAGGTGAAGAAGCAAGCTGTACAACACTGGGATTGTGTGCGCACCTTGCCAACTGATAGAAAACAGTACCTTTGCACTCTCCTGACTTTTCCAATCACAGGAACATTCGATTGGAAGCTGTTTTGGACAACTTTTCTTTTCTTCCTGCCAAACACTTGGCAGACATCCGTGCAACTTCTAGAACACGATGGGAGATGTTTTCTGTGCTGGCACAGTTTTTCCTAGCCAGACATAGTGGAAAAGCGTTTTGCTAAGATGTAGACTACAAAAGACGCGAAAGACGAAGGTAGGATGCTCTCCGGAGGTAAGAGCCGCTGCCGGGCGTCTTTCGGCAGAAGCCGCGCTAAGGAGAGCACTGTGAGCGGCACAATCGTCTTTGCGCGAAGAAGCCGCTTCTTGGGCTCCGGCAGCCGGCGAGAGCGGCAGCTTCGGGAAGGTGAAGAAGCAAGCTGTACAACACTGGGATTGTGTGCGCACCTTGCCAACTGATAGAAAACAGTACCTTTGCACTCTCCTGACTTTTCCAATCACAGGAACATTCGATTGGAAGCTGTTTTGGACAACTTTTCTTTTCTTCCTGCCAAACACTTGGCAGACATCCGTGCAACTTCTAGAACACGATGGGAGATGTTTTCTGTGCTGGCACAGTTTTTCCTAGCCAGACATAGTGGAAAAGCGTTTTGCTAAGATGTAGACTACAAAAGACGCGAAAGACGAAGGTAGGATGCTCTCCGGAGGTAAGAGCCGCTGCCGGGCGTCTTTCGGCAGAAGCCGCGCTAAGGAGAGCACTGTGAGCGGCACAATCGTCTTTGCGCGAAGAAGCCGCTTCTTGGGCTCCGGCAGCCGGCGAGAGCGGCAGCTTCGGGAAGGTGAAGAAGCAAGCTGTACAACACTGGGATTGTGTGCGCACCTTGCCAACTGATAGAAAACAGTACCTTTGCACTCTCCTGACTTTTCCAATCACAGGAACATTCGATTGGAAGCTGTTTTGGACAACTTTTCTTTTCTTCCTGCCAAACACTTGGCAGACATCCGTGCAACTTCTAGAACACGATGGGAGATGTTTTCTGTGCTGGCACAGTTTTTCCTAGCCAGACATAGTGGAAAAGCTTTTTGCCGAGGTGTAGACTACATAAGACGCGAAAGACGAAGGTAGGATGCTCTCCGGAGGTAAGAGCCGCTGCCGGGCGTCTTTCGGCAGAAGCCGCGCTAAGGAGAGCACTGTGAGCGGCACAATCGTCTTTGCGCGAAGAAGCCGCTTCTTGGGCTCCGGCAGCCGGCGAGAGCGGCAGCTTCGGGAAGGTGAAGAAGCAAGCTGTACAACACTGGGATTGTGTGCGCACCTTGCCAACTGATAGAAAACAGTACCTTTGCACTCTCCTGACTTTTCCAATCACAGGAACATTCGATTGGAAGCTGTTTTGGACAACTTTTCTTTTCTTCCTGCCAAACACTTGGCAGACATCCGTGCAACTTCTAGAACACGATGGGAGATGTTTTCTGTGCTGGCACAGTTTTTCCTAGCCAGACATAGTGGAAAAGCGTTTTGCTAAGATGTAGACTACAAAAGACGCGAAAGACGAAGGTAGGATGCTCTCCGGAGGTAAGAGCCGCTGCCGGGCGTCTTTCGGCAGAAGCCGCGCTAAGGAGAGCACTGTGAGCGGCACAATCGTCTTTGCGCGAAGAAGCCGCTTCTTGGGCTCCGGCAGCCGGCGAGAGCGGCAGCTTCGGGAAGGTGAAGAAGCAAGCTGTACAACACTGGGATTGTGTGCGCACCTTGCCAACTGATAGAAAACAGTACCTTTGCACTCTCCTGACTTTTCCAATCACAGGAACATTCGATTGGAAGCTGTTTTGGACAACTTTTCTTTTCTTCCTGCCAAACACTTGGCAGACATCCGTGCAACTTCTAGAACACGATGGGAGATGTTTTCTGTGCTGGCACAGTTTTTCCTAGCCAGACATAGTGGAAAAGCGTTTTGCTAAGATGTAGACTACAAAAGACGCGAAAGACGAAGGTAGGATGCTCTCCGGAGGTAAGAGCCGCTGCCGGGCGTCTTTCGGCAGAAGCCGCGCTAAGGAGAGCACTGTGAGCGGCACAATCGTCTTTGCGCGAAGAAGCCGCTTCTTGGGCTCCGGCAGCCGGCGAGAGCGGCAGCTTCGGGAAGGTGAAGAAGCAAGCTGTACAACACTGGGATTGTGTGCGCACCTTGCCAACTGATAGAAAACAGTACCTTTGCACTCTCCTGACTTTTCCAATCACAGGAACATTCGATTGGAAGCTGTTTTGGACAACTTTTCTTTTCTTCCTGCCAAACACTTGGCAGACATCCGTGCAACTTCTAGAACACGATGGGAGATGTTTTCTGTGCTGGCACAGTTTTTCCTAGCCAGACATAGTGGAAAAGCGTTTTGCTAAGATGTAGACTACAAAAGACGCGAAAGACGAAGGTAGGATGCTCTCCGGAGGTAAGAGCCGCTGCCGGGCGTCTTTCGGCAGAAGCCGCGCTAAGGAGAGCACTGTGAGCGGCACAATCGTCTTTGCGCGAAGAAGCCGCTTCTTGGGCTCCGGCAGCCGGCGAGAGCGGCAGCTTCGGGAAGGTGAAGAAGCAAGCTGTACAACACTGGGATTGTGTGCGCACCTTGCCAACTGATAGAAAACAGTACCTTTGCACTCTCCTGACTTTTCCAATCACAGGAACATTCGATTGGAAGCTGTTTTGGACAACTTTTCTTTTCTTCCTGCCAAACACTTGGCAGACATCCGTGCAACTTCTAGAACACGATGGGAGATGTTTTCTGTGCTGGCACAGTTTTTCCTAGCCAGACATAGTGGAGAAGCGTTTTGCTAAGATGTAGACTACAAAAGACGCGAAAGACGAAGGTAGGATGCTCTCCGGAGGTAAGAGCCGCTGCCGGGCGTCTTTCGGCAGAAGCCGCGCTAAGGAGAGCACTGTGAGCGGCACAATCGTCTTTGCGCGAAGAAGCTGCTTCTTGGGCTCCGGCAGCCGGCGAGAGCGGCAGCTTCGGGAAGGTGAAGAAGCAAGCTGTACAACACTGGGATTGTGTGCGCACCTTGCCAACTGATAGAAAACAGTACCTTTGCACTCTCCTGACTTTTCCAATCACAGGAACATTCGATTGGAAGCTGTTTTGGACAACTTTTCTTTTCTTCCTGCCAAACACTTGGCAGACATCCGTGCAACTTCTAGAACACGATGGGAGATGTTTTCTGTGCTGGCACAGTTTTTCCTAGCCAGACATAGTGGAAAAGCGTTTTGCCGAGGTGTAGATGAGAAGAGGAGCTAAAGACGAAGGTAGGATGCTCTCCGGAGGTAAGAGCCGCTGCCGGGCGTCTTTCGGCAGAAGCCGCGCTAAGGAGAGCACTGTGAGCGGCACAATCGTCTTTGCGCGAAGAAGCCGCTTCTTGGGCTCCGGCAGCCGGCGAGAGCGGCAGCTTCGGGAAGGTGAAGAAGCAAGCTGTACAACACTGGGATTGTGTGCGCACTTTGCCAACTGATAGAAAACAGTACCTTTGCACTCTCCTGACTTTTCCAATCACAGGAACATTCGATTGGAAGCTGTTTTGGACAACTTTTCTTTTCTTCCTGCCAAACACTTGGCAGACATCCGTGCAACTTCTAGAACACGATGGGAGATGTTTTCTGTGCTGGCACAGTTTTTCCTAGCCAGACATAGTGGAAAAGCTTTTTGCCGAGGTGTAGATGAGAAGAGGAGCTAAAGAGTGGATGTTAGCAAATGACACCCATCTTCAAAAAAGGCAATTAAGAGGACTCGCCATAGTACAAACCAGCCAGCCTCTTTTTTATCCCCAGGAAGTTGATGAAGCAGCTCTTCCTGGAAATCCTTGCCAGGCACATGACAGATGACCAAATAATGTAGTTAGCATGATTTTTCAGGGGAATTTCATGCTGAACATCACTTTAAACTCCTCTGATGAATCAACTTGACTGGTAGATGAAGGGAATATTATCTGCCTGGGCTTCAGGGAGGTTTTTGACATACCTCTACATGGCATCACACATACATATGGAAGCAATAGTGCAAAGGGGAGGGAATCAGTGTCTTTTCAGTGATGCTGAGGGAAAAGACAAGAGGCAGTGGGCACACACTGAAATACAGGAGATTGCCTTTGAACATCAGTAAATGTTTCTTTACTGTCAGGGTGACTGAACCACGGCACAGACTGCCCAGAAAGATTGTGGAGCCTGGATCTTTGAAGACATTAAAAGTACACCCAGATAGAATCCTGGGCAAGAGGCTCTAGGTATCCTGGTTTAGGCAGGGGGGTTGGGCCTGGTTAGCCCCACCAACCCCTTCCACTCTCTTTCATTCTGTGCTAGTGAATTCTCTTCAAGATGCATTTCAAAGCGCTGGCATGACAAAGTTCTGTGCAGACAGAGATCCAAATGGACATGGCATCTAAGTTCCTTAAGCAGTGTTCAAGAAGAATGTAAAACTCTGGCACAAGTGTCTCTTCCCTAACTGAATCCCTTTCATGGGAAAATTCCCAGCTCTAGAAAGATCTTCTGATACGCATGCTTAAGACTGACACTGGCTGAGCAAATTTCTCCCTATGTATATCTAAGACCAGTTAGGATCTTCACCCAAAGTGCAGTCAACATAGTCACAGAATGCCTATTGTTAAGAAGTGACAGCTTCCATCAGAATGGCAGCTATTGGTCCACAAAATGGATTAATGGATGGGAATTATCTACGTGGGTTAAAAACAAAAATAAAGAGTTGGTCTTTATTTATCAATTTCATGGCAATATTGATAAGGGAAGAAAAAGATCTAAGTCCTTGACTTTCTGGACTCGAGGAAAGATTTTAAAAATTCCTTGTAAAAATGTATGATCACAATCAGACTATTGAAACCATTTTAGTTGGGAACAAAGTTCCAAAATTGTCTAGATAGTGGCAAAGAAGCCAAGAAAATAGGAAAGAAACAAAAAGAGAGCAAAAGAGTCAGCTTCAGTGTACAAGCTCGTTCTAGAAGTAGTCTGCTGGGAAAAGGAACCCCCAGCTAAATTTCCAATGTATTCCTGCGCTTGATTCAGTAACTGGTCAATGTAAAAACCAATCCTTTTGTACAACTTCTTCCAGCAACAAAAACTCCAACAGGTTGACACTACCATCATGCCTGTTCCAGACATATTTAAAAGAGAAATGATGATTTTCTTGAAAACCTACTTACATAAAAGTTGCAAGATGGTGGAGGGATTCCCACATCCTCCTTCCTCCATCTGGCTTGAAAGTATATTTGATAAAATATGCAACAAAGCACATGATTTATAAGGGAGAGTCAAATGGATGATTTGGGAATCGATCTCTTGTTGATAGTAAACTTCATATCCACTCGGTGTGACCTTTTTAAAACAAAATGTGGAGCTGAGGCATGAATCTGCCACAACAATTGTAAAGCAAACATACACACTCCCCTTCATATGCCCCCCCCTCCACACACACCTAGGCACACACAGAGATCAGCATAGCAGATCATGAACACCTTGGAAAAGACTGAAATGCTAAATGCCTCTCTTGATGGGCAAAAGAGCTGGTGCAGTAATTCAAATGCCTGGTACAAAAATTCTGTTTAATATTTAGCTCCTATTTAAAACACAGCTTTTCATTTCATTCTATTTACAGAATATTTTCATTTCATTTGTTTCTTTAAAATTACTTAGTTCTCACCTGTTGTATGTCTAGGAATATTTTCTTCCAAAAATAGAAAAAAATAGATGATATCTTTTCAGCAGAAAACATTGGTTGATACAATTTTAAACCATCATGATATGGAAGAATTCTTCTGTCCCTCTCGAAGGTGGAAGAAGCATTTGGATCACAGATCATCTACAATGAAATACTTGACATGTTTAAGATGCTTTCAATCAATTTTGATCGTCAATTGCTTATTTGTTGTAAACAGTAATTTTTCAGTGAAGGGAAAGTGTGTGTGGTATATCTACATGATATGTTCAAAGGCAGTTCCTACTAATGGCCAGGCTGAATTCCAGTAAATAATGTCCCGAATGATATTTTGCCGCCTTCTTTGGCACTTCATGAAATCTTACCCCGATGAAGTGCTGAAACAAAGAGATTTTCTCTTAGAGAGTGTCTCATGTTGTAACCTATCCCATGGATTTTATGCTGTAATTCTTATCTCTTTTAAAATTTACTATCTTCTGTACAGTTTTCATGAAACTTTCTGTTACAGTAGTGAATAGCACAGATAAATGTCATTTTGTACAACTTTGAATTTACCCCAAGAGCTGAGAGAAAACTTGATCCTATACTTCAATCCGAGTTTCTTCTATAGTCCGACTTTGTTTCTCTACCATCAAGCTTCTCCTTTGTTGCTGCTCCAAGCCCCGTCCAAGGTGACCTTGAATACTTTCAGGGATGGGACACCCACAACTTCTCTGGGCAACCTGTTCCAGTGTTCCAGCACTCCCACAGTAAAAAAGGCCTTCCTTTCATCTAATATGTGTAGGAAATCATAAATCTAGGCATAGAAGCTTGGAGTGCAAATTTGAAATTCTTTGGATTTGAAGCACATTTTATATGAATACTGACTTACAGATGACTAAAAGATGTTGATGGGCATTTGAGCTGACAAGTTTTGAAAAAGTGCACGGAAATTAAAATTGAAACCACTAAAATTAAAAACTCCTTGCCATTTTCTTTTTCCTCTCCTATTCAAAATTGCATATGTCAGATATCAGTGCTTCATGCAAACCTCTCAGATGCTCTCAGAGAAAAAGCTTTTCTTTCAGACTAAGTTGCGGTTGACGTAGAACACTAGCAGGAGTGAAAGATTTTCTGGGCATCGGGGCAGCACGTTCTCCTTGGATTTGTGTGCAGAATGCATTTTATCCAAACTGGAAAATAGATCCCAGCTCTGTTCTATTCATCATTCTTACTTCATCAGGCCAGAAGATTCTGTGAAAAGTAGCCTGTGGACCTTGAAGACAGCGCATGTGAACCAGATGAGAGGTGATAGAGAAGTTGAGGGAGAGAAGAAAGAGCATGAGGCTGAAACCAGAAAGTATTTCTCCACGTGATCATGGAAGATTGCAGGAGCCACTTGGTACTATCAAACCAGCCCAACTTGGCACTGGTGCCACCTTGGGTCTGGGAGCCATGTTGCATATCGTGCATTTTAAGGAGCCAGCTGGCCACACCCAGCCATATGCCCCCAAACACAAACCAAGGCCCTTTTCTCTGGCAAACAAAACTCAGCTGCCCTGCTTCTGGATGGCAGATTGCAGGAACCACTTGGTACTATCAAACCAGCCCAACTTGGCACTGGTGCCACCATGGGTCTGGTCACCATCCTGCCTATTGTAGCTTTTCAGGAGCCAGCCGGTCACTCTCAGCCATAGGCCCGCAAACACAAACCTCGGCCCGTTTCCCTGGCAAACAAAAGTAAGCTGCCCCGCTTCTGGATGGCAGATTGCAGGAGCTACTTAGTACTATCAAATCAGCCCGACTTGGCACAGGTGCCACCTTGGATCTGGGAACCATCCTGTGTATCGTGGATTTTCAGGGGCCAGCCAGCCACTCTCAGCCATATGCCCCCAAAAACAAACCACGGCCCTTTTCTCTGGCAAACAAAACTCAACTGCCCCTCTTCTGGATGGCAAATTTTAGGACGCACTTTGTACTACGAAAACCGCCCGACGTGGCACTGGTGCCACCTTGTGTCAGGGAACCATCCTGCATATCGAGCTTTTTAAGGAGCCAGCCGGCCAGGCCCAGCCATATACCCCCAAAAACAAACCACGGACCATTTCTCATGGAAACAAAAATCCGCTGCCCCGCGTCTGGAGGGCAGATTGCAGGAGCCACTTTGCACCATCAAACCAGCCCGACTTGGCACTGGTGCCACCTTGGGTCTGGGAACCATCCTGCGTATCGTACATATTCAGGAACCAGCCGAACACTCCCAGCCACAGGCCCCCAAACACAAACAACGGCCCATTTCCCTGGCAAACAAAACTCAGCTGCCCCGCTTCTGGATGGCAGTTTGCAGGAGCCACTTGGGACTATCAAACCAGCCCGACTTGGCACTGGTGCCACCTTGGGTCTGGGAACCATCCTGCGTATGGTGGATTCTAAGGAGCCAGCCGGCCACTCCCAGCCACAGGCCCCCAACAAAAACCACGGCCCTTTTTTCTGGCAAACAAAACTTAGCTGCCTCACTTCTGGATGGCAGATTGCAGGAGCCACTTGGTGTAATCAAACCAGCCCGACTTGGCACTGGTGCCACCTTGGGTCTGGGAACCATCCTGCGTATCGTGGATTCTAAGGAGCCAGCCGGCCACTCCCAGCCACAGGTCCCCAAACAAAATCAACGGCGCTGTTCCCTGGAAAACAAAACACGCCTGCCAACTTTTTGATGGAGTTTGCAGGAGCCACTTGGTACTATCAAACCAGCCCGACTTGGCACTGGTGCCACCTTGGGTCTGGGAAACATCCTGCGTATCGTGGATTCTTAGGAGCCAGCCGGCCACTCCTAGCCACAGGCCCCCAGACAAAAACCTAGGCCTATTTCTCTGGCAAACAAAAGTAAGCTGCCCCGCTTCTGGATGGCAGATTGCAGGAGACACTTGGTACTATCAAACCAGCCCAACTTGGCACTGGTGCCACCTTGGATCTGGGAACCATGCTGTGTATCGTGGATATTCAGGGGCCAGCCGGCCACTCTCAGCCATATGTCCCCAAACAGAAACCTCGGCCCGTTTCTCTGGCAAACAAAACTCAACTGCCCCTCTTCTGGATGGCAAATTGCAGGATGAACTTGATACTAAAACCGCAGGCCGACTTGGTAGTGGTGACACCTTGGGCCTGGGAACCATCATGCGTATCGAGCATTTTAAGGAGCCAGCCGGCCACTCCCAGCAATATGCCCCCAAAAACAATCCACGGAATTTTTCTCTGGCAAACAAAAATCAGCTGCCCCGCTTCTGGATGGCAGATTGCAGGAGCCACTTTGCACCATCAAACCAGCCCGACTTGGCACTGGTGCCACCTTGCATCTGGGAACCATGCTGCCTAGCGTGGATTTTCAGGAGCCAGCCGGCCACTCTCAGCCATAGGCCCCCAAACAAAACCCACGGCCCGTTTCCCTGGCAAACAAAATTAAGCTGCCCCGCTTCTGGATGGCAGATTGCAGGACGCACTTGGTAGTATCAAACCAGCCCGACTTGGCACTGGTGCCACCTTGGGTCTGGGAACCATCCTGCGTATTGTGGGTTCAAAGGAGCCAGCCGGCCACTCCCAGCCACAGGCCCCAAATACAAACAACGGCGCTTTTCCCTGGAAAACAAAACTCGCCTGACAACTATTTGATGGCAGATTGCCAGAGCCACTTGGTACTATCAAACCAGCCCAACTTGGCACTGGTGCCACCATGGGTCTGGTCACCATCCTGCCTATCGTAGCTTTTCAGGAGCCAGCCGGTCACTCCCAGCCATAGGTCCCCAGTCACAAACCTCGGCCCGTTTCCCTGGCAAACAAAAGTAAGCTGCCCCGCTTCTGGATGGCAGATTGCAGGAGCCACTTGGTACTATCAAACCAGCCCAACTTGGCACTGGTGCCACCTCTGGTCTGGGAACCATGCTGCGTAACACAGATTCTACGGCGCCAGTCGGCCACTCCCAGCCACAAGCTCCCAAACACAAACAACGGCGCTATTCTCTGGCAAACAAAACTCCACTGCCCCTCTTCTGGATGGCAAATTGCAGGACGCACTTGGTACTATAAAAACAGCCCGACTTGGCACTGGTGCCACCTTGGGTCTGGGAACCATCCTGCGTATCGGTCTTTTTAATGAGACAGCCGGCCACTCCCAGCCATATGCCCCCAAACACAACCCACGGCCCTTTTCTCTGGCAAACAAAACTCAACTGCACCGCTTCTGGATGGCAGATTGCAGGAGCCACTTGGTACTATCAAACCAGCCCGACTTGGCACTGGTGCCACCTTGGGTCTGGGAACCATCCTGCGTATGGTGGATTCTAAGGAGCCAGCCGGCCACTCCCAGCCACAGGCCCCCAACAAAAACCACGGCCCTTTTTTCTGGCAAACAAAACTTAGCTGCCTCACTTCTGGATGGCAGATTGCAGGAGCCACTTGGTGTAATCAAACCAGCCCGACTTGGCACTGGTGCCACCTTGGGTCTGGGAACCATCCTGCGTATCGTGGATTCTAAGAAGCCAGCCGGCCACTCCCAGCCACAGGCCCCCAAACAAAATCAACGGCGCTGTTCCCTGGAAAACAAAACACGCCTGCCAACTTTTTGATGGAGTTTGCAGGAGCCACTTGGTACTATCAAACCAGCCCGACTTGGCACTGGTGCCACCTTGGGTCTGGGAAACATCCTGCGTATCGTGGATTCTTAGGAGCCAGCCGGCCACTCCTAGCCACAGGCCCCCAGACAAAAACCTAGGCCTATTTCTCTGGCAAACAAAAGTAAGCTGCCCCGCTTCTGGATGGCAGATTGCAGGAGACACTTGGTACTATCAAACCAGCCCAACTTGGCACTGGTGCCACCTTGGATCTGGGAACCATGCTGTGTATCGTGGATATTCAGGGGCCAGCCGGCCACTCTCAGCCATATGTCCCCAAACAGAAACCTCGGCCCGTTTCTCTGGCAAACAAAACTCAACTGCCCCTCTTCTGGATGGCAAATTGCAGGATGAACTTGATACTAAAACCGCAGGCCGACTTGGTAGTGGTGACACCTTGGACCTGGGAACCATCATGCGTATCGAGCATTTTAAGGAGCCAGCCGGCCACTCCCAGCAATATGCCCCCAAAAACAATCCACGGAATTTTTCTCTGGCAAACAAAAATCAGCTGCCCCGCTTCTGGATGGCAGATTGCAGGAGCCACTTTGCACCATCAAACCAGCCCGACTTGGCACTGGTGCCACCTTGCATCTGGGAACCATGCTGCCTAGCGTGGATTTTCAGGAGCCAGCCGGCCACTCTCAGCCATAGGCCCCCAAACAAAACCCACGGCCCGTTTCCCTGGCAAACAAAATTAAGCTGCCCCGCTTCTGGATGGCAGATTGCAGGACGCACTTGGTAGTATCAAACCAGCCCGACTTGGCACTGGTGCCACCTTGGGTCTGGGAACCATCCTGCGTATCGTGGGTTCAAAGGAGCCAGCCGGCCTCTCCCAGCCACAGGCCCCCAAATACAAACAACGGCGCTTTTCCCTGGAAAACAAAACTCGCCTGACAACTTTTTGATGGCAGATTGCAGGAGACACTTGGTACTATCAAACCAGCCCAACTTGGCACTGGTGCCACCATGGGTCTGGTCACCATCCTGCCTATCGTAGCTTTTCAGGAGCCAGCCGGTCACTCCCAGCCATAGGTCCCCAGTCACAAACCTCGGCCCGTTTCCCTGGCAAACAAAAGTAAGCTGCCCCACTTCTGGATGGCAGATTGCAGGAGCCACTTGGTACTATCAAACCAGCCCAACTTGGCACTGGTGCCACCTCTGGTCTGGGAACCATGCTGCGTAACACAGATTCTAAGGCGCCAGTCGGCCACTCCCAGCCACAAGCCCCCAAACACAAACAACGGCGCTATTCTCTGGCAAACAAAACTCCACTGCCCCTCTTCTGGATGGCAAATTGCAGGACGCACTTGGTACTATAAAAACAGCCCGACTTGGCACTGGTGCCACCTTGGGTCTGGGAACCATCCTGCGTATCGATCTTTTTAATGAGACAGCCGGCCACTCCCAGCCATATGCCCCCAAACACAACCCACGGCCCTTTTCTCTGGCAAACAAAACTCAACTGCACCGCTTCTGGATGGCAGATTGCAGGAGCCACTTGGTACTATCAAACCAGCCCGACTTGGCACTAGTGCCACCTTGGGTCTGGGAACCATCCAGCCTATCGTGGATTTTAAGGAGCCAGCCGGCTACTCCCAGCCACAGGCCCCCAACAAAAACCACGGCCCTTTTTTCTGGCAAACAAAACTTAGCTGCCTCACTTCTGGATGGCAGATTGCAGGAGCCACTTGGTGTAATCAAACCAGCCCGACTTGGCACTGGTGCCACCTTGGGTCTGGGAACCATCCTGCGTATCGTGGATTCTAAGGAGCCAGCCGGCCACTCCCAGCCACAGGTCCCCAAACAAAATCAACGGCGCTGTTGCCTGGAAAACAAAACACGTCTGCCAACATTTTGATGGAGTTTGCAGGAGCCACTTGGTACTATCAAACCAGCCCGACTTGGCACTGGTGCCACCTTGGGTCTGGGAAACATCCTGCGTATCGTGGATTCTAAGGAGCCAGCCGGCCACTCCTAGCCACAGGCCCCCAGACAAAAACCTAGGCCTATTTCTCTGGCAAACAAAAGTAAGCTGCCCCGCTTCTGGATGGCAGATTGCAGGAGACACTTGGGACTATCAAACCAGCCCAACTTGGCACTGGTGCCACCTTGGATCTGGGAACCATGCTGTGTATCGTGGATATTCAGGGGCCAGCCGGCCACTCTCAGCCATATGTCCCCAAACAGAAACCTCGGCCCGTTTCTCTGGCAAACAAAACTCAACTGCCCCTCTTCTGGATGGCAAATTGCAGGATGAACTTGATACTAAAACCGCAGGCCGACTTGGTAGTGGTGACACCTTGGGCCTGGGAACCATCATGCGTATCGAGCATTTTAAGGAGCCAGCCGGCCACTCCCAGCAATATGCCCCCAAAAACAATCCACGGAATTTTTCTCTGGCAAACAAAAATCAGCTGCCCCGCTTCTGGATGGCAGATTGCAGGAGCCACTTTGCACCATCAAACCAGCCCGACTTGGCACTGGTGCCACCTTGCATCTGGGAACCATGCTGCCTAGCGTGGATTTTCAGGAGCCAGCCGGCCACTCTCAGCCATAGGCCCCCATACAAAACCCACGGCCCGTTTCCCTGGCAAACAAAATTAAGCTGCCTCGCTTCTGGATGGCAGATTGCAGGACGCACTTGGTAGTATCAAACCAGCCCGACTTGGCACTGGTGCCACCTTGGGTCTGGGAACCATGCTGCGTATCATGGATTTTCAGGAGCCAGCCGTCCACTGCCAGCCACAGGCCCCGAAACACAAACAACAGCCTTTTTCTCTGGCAAACAAAATTCAGCTGCCCCGCTTCTGGATGGCAGATTGCAGGAACCACTTGGTACTAACAACCCAGCCCGACTTGGCACTGGTGCCACCTTGGGTCTGGGAACCATCCTGCGTATCGTGGATTCTAAGGAGCCAGCTGGCCACTCCCAGCCACAGGCCCCAAAACACACACAACGGTGCTTTTCCCTGGAAAACAAAACTCGCCTGCCAAACATTTGATGGCAGATTGCAGGAGCCACTTGGTACTATCAAACCAGCCCAACTTGGCACTGGTGCCACTATGGGTCTGGGAACCATCCTGCCTATTGTAGCATTTCAGGAGCCAGCCGGTCACTCCCAGCCATAGGCCCCCAGACAAATATTTCGGCCCGTTTCCCTGGCAAACAAAAGTAAGCTACCCCGATTCTGGATGGCAGATTGCAGGAGCCACTTGGTAGTGTCAAACCAGCCCGACTTGGCACTGGTGCCACCTTGGGTCTGGGAACCATGCTGCGTATCGTGGATTCTAAGCAGCCACCCGGCCACTCTGAGCCACAGGCCCCCAAACACAAACAACGGCGCTTTTCCCTGGAAAACAAAACTCGCCTGCCAAATTTTTGATGGCATATTGCAGGAGCCACTTGGTACTATCAAACCAGCCCAACTTGGTACTGGTGCCACCATGGGTCTGGTCACCATCCTGCCTATCGTAGCTTTTCAGGAGCCAGCCAGTCACTCCCAGCCATAGGCCCCCAGACAAATATCTCGGCCCGTTTCCCTGGCAAACAAAAGTAAGCTGTCCCGCTTCTGGATGGCAGATTACAGCAGCCACATGGTACTATCAAACCAGGCCAACATGGCACTGGTGCCACCTTGGCTCTGGGAACCATCCTGCCTATCGTGGATTTTCAGGGGCCAGCCGGCCACTCTCAGCCATATGCCCCCAAACACATACCACGGCCCTTTGCTCTGGCAAACAAAACTCAACTGCCCCTCTTCTGGATGGCAAATTGCAGGACGCACTTGGTACTACGAAAACAGCCCGACTTGGCAGTGATGCCACCTTGGGTCAGGGAACAATCCTGCGTATCGATCTTTTTAAGGAGCCAGCCGGTCACTCCCAGCCATAGGCCCCCAGACACAAAGCTCTACCCGTTTCCCTGGCACACAAAAGTAAGCTACCCCGCTTCTGGATGGCAGATTGCAGGAGTCACTTTGCACCATCAAACCAGCCCGACTTGGCACTGGTGCCACCTCTGGTCTGGGACCCATCCTGCGTATCGTGGATTCTAAGGAGACAGCTGGCCACTCCCAGCCACAGGCCCCCAAACACAAACAACGGCGCTTTTCCCTGGAAAACAAAACTCGCTTGCCAACTTTTTGATGGCAGATTGCAGGAGCCACTTGGTACTATCAAACCACCCCAACTTGGCAACAAGTGGTTCCTGCAATCTGACATCCAGAAGCGGGGCAGCTTACTTTTTTTTGCCAGGGAAATGGACCGTTGTTTGTGTTTGGAGGCGTATGGCTGGGAGTGGCCGACTGGCTCCTTAAAATCCACGATACGCAGCATGGTTCCCAGACCAGAGGTGGCACCAGTGCCAAGTCGGGCTGGTTTGATAGTACAAAGTGGCTCCTGCAATCTGCCATCCAGAAGCGGGGCAGCTTACTTTTGTTTGCCAGGGAAACGGGCCGGGCTTTCTGTCTCGGGGCCTATGGCTGGGAGTGACCGGCTGGCTCCTGAAAAGCTACGATAGGCAGGATGGTGACCAGACCCATGGTGGCACCAGTGCCAAGTTGGGCTGGTTTGATAGTACCAAGTGGCTCCTGCAATCTGCCATCAAAAAGTTGGCAGGCGAGTTTTGTTTTCCAGGGAAAAGCGCCATTGTTTGTGTTTGGGGACCTGTGGTTGGGAGTGCCCGGTTGGCTCCTTAGAAACCACGATACGCAGCATGGTTACCAGACAAGAGGTGCCACCAGTGCCAAGTTGTGCTGGTTTGATACTGCCAAGTGGTTCCTGCAATCTGCCATCCAGAAACGGGGCAGCTTACTTTTGTTTGCCACGGAAACGGGCCGTTGTTTGTGTTTGGGGGCCTGTGGCTGGGAGTGGCCGACTGGCTCCTTAGAATCCACGATACGCAGGATGGGTCCCAGACCAGAGGTGGCACCAGTGCCAAGTCGGGCTGGTTTGATAGTACCAAGTGGCTCCTGCAATCTGCCATCCAGAAGCGGGGCAGCTTACTTTTGTTTGCCAGGGAAAGGGGCCGAGGTTTGTGACTGGGGACCTATGGCTGGGAGTGACCGGCTGGCTCCTGAAAAGTTACGATAGGCAGGATGGTGACCAGACCCATGGTGGCACCAGTGCCAAGTTGGGCTGGTTTGATAGTACCAAGTGGCTCCTGTAATCTGCCATCAAATAGTTGGTAGGCGAGTTTTGTTTTCCAGGGAAAAGCGCCGTTGTTTGTGTTTGGGGGCCTGTGGTAGGGAGTGGCCGGCTGGCTAATTAGAATCCACGATACGCAGGATGGTTCCCAGACCAGAGGTGGCACCAGTGCCAAGACGGGCTAGTTTGATGGTGCAAAGTGGCTCCTGCAATCTGCCATCCAGAAGCGGGGTAGCTTACTTTTGTTTGCCAGGGAAACGGGCCGAGCTTTTTGTCTGGGGGCCTATGGCGGGGAGTGACCGGCTGGCTCCTGAAAAGCTAAGATAGGCAGGATGGTGACCAGACCCATGGTGGCACCAGTGCCAAGTTGGGCTGATTTGATAAAACCAAGTGGCTCCTGCAATCTGCCATCAAAAAGTTGGCAGGAGAGTTTTGTTTTCCAGGGAAAAGCGCCGTTGTTTGTGTTTGGGGGCCTGTGGCTGGGAGTGGCCGGCTGGCTCCTTAGAATCCACGATACGCAGCATGGTATCCAGACCCAAGGTGGCACCAGTGCCAAGTTTTGCTGGTTTGATAGTACCAAGTGGTTCCTGCAATCTGCCATCCAGAAGCAGGGCAGCTTACTTTTGTTTGCCAGGGAAACGGGCCGAGGTTTTTGTCTGGGGGCCTATGGCTGGGAGTGACCGGCTGGCTCCTGAAAAGCTACGATAGGCAGGATGGTGACCAGACCCATGGTGGCACCAGTCCCAAGTTGGGCTGGTTTGATAGTACCAAGTGGCTCCTGCAATCTGCCGTCAAAATTTGGCAGGCGAGTTTTTATTTTCCAGGGAAAAGCGCCGTTGTTTGTGTTTGGGGGCCTGTGGCTGGGAGTGGCCGGCTGGCTGCTTAGAATCCACGATACGCAGGATGGTTCCCAGACCCAAGGTGGCACCAGTGCCAAGTCGGGCTAGTATGATGGTGCAAAGTGGCTCCTGCAATCTGCCATCCAGAAGCGGGATAACTTACTTTTGTTTGCCAGGGAAACGGTCCGAGCTTTGTGTCTCGGGGCCTATGGCTGGGAGTGACCGGCTGGCTCCTGAAAAGCTACGATAGGCAGGATGGTGACCAGACCCATGGTGGCACCAGTGCCAAGTTGGGCTGGTTTGATAGTACCAAGTGGCTCCTGCAATCTGCCATCAAAATGTCGGCAGGCGAGTTTTGTTTTCCAGGGAAAAGCGCCGTTGTTTGTGTTTGGGGGCCTGTGGCTGGGAGTGGCCGGCTGGCTCCTTAGAATCCACGATACGCAGGATGGTTCCCAGACCTGAGGTGGCACCAGTGCCAAGTCGGGCTGGTTTTATAGTACCAAGTGCGTCCTGCAATCTGCCATCCAGAAGCGGGGCAGCTTACTTTTGTTTGCCAGGGAAACGGGCCGAGCTTTGTGTCAGGGGGCCTATGGCTGGGAGTGACCGGCTGGCTCCTGAAAAGCTACGATAGGCAGGATGGTGACCAGACCCATGGTGGCACCAGTGCCATGTTCGGCTGATTTCATAGTACCAAGTGGCTCCTGCAATCTGCCATCAAAAAGTCGGCAGGCGAGTTTTGTTTTCCAGGGAAAAGCGCCGTTGTTTTTGTCTGCGGGCCTGTGGCTGGAGTGGCCGGCTGGCTCCTTAGAATCCACGATAC
Source organism: Melospiza melodia melodia (assembly GCF_035770615.1). Classification (NCBI taxonomy): domain Eukaryota; kingdom Metazoa; phylum Chordata; class Aves; order Passeriformes; family Passerellidae; genus Melospiza; species Melospiza melodia. The sequence goes on from NC_086197.1 coordinate 42,430,362, forward strand.
GCAGCATGGTTCCCAGACCCAAGGTGGCACCAGTGCCAAGTTGGGCTGGTTTGATAGTACCAAGTGGTTCCTGCAATCTGCCATCAAAAAGTTGGCAGGCGAGTTTTGTTTTCCAGGGAAAAGCGTCGTTGTTTGTGTTTGGGGGCCTGTGGCTGGGAGTGGCCGGCTGGCTCCTTAGAATCCACGATACGCAGGATGGTTCCCAGACCCAAGGTGGCACCAGTCCCAAGTTGGGCTGGTTTGATAGTACCAAGTGTTTCCTGCAATCTGCCATCCAGAAGCGGGGCAGCTTACTTTTGTTTGCCAGGGAAACGGGCCGAGGTTTGTGTCTGGGGGCCTATGGCTGGGAGTGACCGGCTGGCTCCTGAAAGGCTACGATAGGCAGGATTGTGACCAGACCCATGGTGGCACCAGTGTCAAGTTTGGCTGGTTTGATAGTACCAAGTGGCTCCTGCAATCTGCCATCAAAAACTTGGCAGGCGAGTTTTGTTTCCCAGGGAAAAGCGACGTTGTTTGTGTTTGGGGGCCTGTGGCTGGGAGTGGCCGGCTGGCTAATTAGAATCCACGACAGGCAGGATGGTTCCCAGACCAGAGGTGACACCAGTGGCAAGTCGGGCTAGTTTGATGGTGAAAAGTGGCTCCTGCAATCTGCCATCCAGAAGCGGGTTAACTTACTTTTGTTTGCCAGGGAAAAGGGCCGAGGTTTTTGTCTGGGGGCCTATGGCTGGGAGTGACCGGCTGTCTCCTGAAAAGCTACGATAGGCAGGATGGTGACCAGACCCATGGTGGCACCAGTGCCAAGTTGGGCTGGTTTGATAGTACCAAGTGGCTCCTGCAATCTGCCATCAAAAAGTTGGCAGGCGAGTTTGTTATCCAGGGAAAAGCGCCGTTGTTTTTGTTTGGGGGCCTCTGGCTGGGAGTGGCCGGATGGCTAATTAGAATCCACGATACGCAGCATGGTTCCCAGACCTGAGGTGGCACCAGTGCCAAGTTGGGCTGGTTGGATACTACCAAGTGCGTCCTGCAATCTGCCATCCAGAAGCGGGGCAGCTTACTTTTGTTTGCCAGGGAAACGGGCCGAGGTTTTGTCTGGGGGCCTATGGCAGGGAGTGACCGGCTGGCTCCTGAGAAACTACGATAGGCAGGATGGTGACCAGACCCATGGTGGCACCAGTGCCAAGTTGGGCTGGTTTGATAGTACCAAGTGGCTCCTGCAATCTGCCATCAAAAAGCTGGCAGGCGAGTTTTGTTTTCCAGGGAAAAGCGCCGTTGTTTGTGTTTGGGGGCCTGTGGCTGGGAGTGGCCGGCTGGCTCCTTAGAATCCAAAATACGCAGGATGGTTCCCAGACCTGAGGTGGCACCAGTGCCAAGTTGGGCTGGTTTGATTGTAGCAAATGGTTCCTGCAATCTACCATCCAGAAGCGGGGCAGCTTACTTCTGTTTGCCAGGGAAACGGGCCGAGCTTTGTGTCTGGGGGCCTATGGCTGGGAGTGACCGGCTGGCTCCTGAAAAGCTACGATAGGCAGGATGGTGACCAGACCCATGGTGGCACCAGTGCCATGTTCGGCTGATTTCATAGTACCAAGTGGCTCCTGCAATCTGCCATCAAAATGTTGGCAGGCGAGTTTTGTTTTCCAGGGAAAAGCGCCGTTGTTTGTGTCTGCGGGCCTGTGGCTGGAGTGGCCGGCTGGCTCCTTAGAATCCACAATACGCAGCATGGTTCCCAGACCCAAGGTGGCACCAGTGCCAAGTTGGGCTGGTTTAATAGTACCAAGTGGTTCCTGCAATCTGCCATCAAAAAGTTGTCAGGCGAGTTTTGTTTTCCAGGGAAAATCGCCGTTGTTTTTGTTTGGGGGCCTGTGGCTGGGAGTGGCCGGCTGGCTCCTTAGGATCCACGATACCCAGGATGGTACCCAGACCAGAGGTGGCACCAGTACCAAGTCGGGCTGGTTTGATAATAACAAGTGGATCCTGCAATCTGCCATCCAGAAGCGGGGCAGCTTACTTTTGTTTGCCAGGGAAACGGTCCGAGCTTTGTGTCTGGGGGCCTATGGCTGGGAGTGACCGGCTGGCTCCTGAAAAGCTACGATAGGCAGGATGGTGACCAGACCCATGGTGGCACCAGTGCCAAGTTGGGCTGGTTTGATAGTACCAAGTGGCTCCTGCAATCTGCCATCAAAAAGTTGGCAGGCGAGTTTTGTTTTCCAGTGAAAAGCGCCGTTGTGTGTGTTTTGGGGCCTGTGGCTGGGAGTGGCCAGCTGGCTCCTTAGAATCCACGATACGCAGGATGGTTCCCAGACCCAAGGTGGCACCAGTGCCAAGTCGGGCTGGTTTGTTAGTACCAAGTGGTTCCTGCAATCTGCCATCCAGAAGCGGGGCAGCTGAATTTTGTTTGCCAGAGAAAAAGGCTGTTGTTTGTGTTTCGGGGCCTGTGGCTGGCAGTGGACGGCTGGCTCCTGAAAATCCATGATACGCAGCATGGTTCCCAGACCCAAGGTGGCACCAGTGCCAAGTCGGGCTGGTTTCATAGTACCCAGTAGCTCCTGCAATCTGCCATCCAGAAGAGGGGCAGTTGAATTTTGTTTTCCAGAGAAAAGGGCCGTGGTTTGTGTTTGGGGCCTATGGCTGAGAGTGACCGGCTGGCTCCTGAAAAGCTACGATAGGCAGGATGGTGACCAGACCCATGGTGGCACCAGTGCCAAGTCGGGCTGGTTTGATAATACTAAATAGCTCCTGCAATCTGCCATCCAGACGCGGGGCAGCGGATTTTTGCTTGCTGGAGAAAAGTTCCGTGGGTGTTTTTGGGGGTATATGGCTGGACGTTGCCGGCTGACTCCTTAAAAACATCGATACGCAGGATGGTTCCCTGACCCAAGGTGGCATCACTGCCAAGTCGGGCTGTTTTCGTAGTACCAAGTGGCTCCTGCAATTTGCCATCCAGAAGAGGGGCAGTTGAGTTTTGTTTACCAGAGAAAAGGGCCGTGGTTTGTGTTTTGGGGCATATGGCTGAGAGTGGCCGGCTGGCGCCTGAAAATCCACGATAGGCAGGATGGTTCCCAGAGCCAAGGTGGCACCAGTGCCATGTTGGCCTGGTTTGATAGTACCATGTGGCTCCTGCAATCTGCCATCCAGAAGCGGGGCAGCTTACTTTTGTTTGCCAGGGAAACGGGCCGAGGTATTTGTCTGGGGGCCTATGGCTGGGAGTGACCGGCTGGCTCCTGAAAAGCTACGATAGGCAGGATGGTGACCAGACCCATGGTGGCACCAGTGCCAAGTTGGGCTGGTTTGATAGTACCAAGTGGCTCCTGCAATCTGCCATCAAAAAGTTGGCAGGTGAGTTTTGTTTTCCAGGGTAACGCGCCGTTGTTTTTGTTTAGAGGCCTGTGGCTGGGAGTGTCCGCCTGTCCTCTTAGAATCTACGTTACGCAGCATGGTTCCCAGAGCCAAGGTGGCACCAGTGCCAAGTTGGGCTGGTTTGATAGTAGCAAGTGGTTCCTGCAATCTGCCATCCAGAAGAGGGGCAGCTTACTTTTGTTTGCCAGGGAAACGGGCCGAGGTATTTCTCTGGGGGCCTATGGCAGGGAGTGACAGGCCGGCTCCTGAAAAGCTAAGATAGGCAGGATGTTTACCAGACCCATGATGGCACCAGTGCCAAGTTGGGCTAATTTGATACTACCAAGTGGCTCCTGCAATCTGCCATCCAGAATCGGGGGTGCTTACTTTTGTTTTCCAGGGAAACGGGCCGAGGTTTGTGTCTGGGGGTTTATGGCTGGGAGTGACCGGCTGGCTCCTGAAAAGCTACGATAGGCAGGATGGTGACCAGACCCATGGTGGCACCAGTGCCAAGATGGGCTGGTTTGATAGTACCAAGTGGCTCCTGCAATCTGCCATCAAAATGTTGGCAGGCGAGTTTTGTTTTCAAGGGAAAAGCGCCGTTGTTTGTGTTTGGGCGCCTGTGGCACGGAGTGGCCGGGTGGCTGCTTAGAATCCACGATACGCAGGATGGTTCCCAGACCCAAGGTGGCACCAGTGCCAAGTCGGGCTGTTTTGACACTACCAAGTGGCTCCTGCAATCTGCCATCCAGAATCGGGGCAGCTTAATTTTGTTTGCCAGGGAAACGGTCCGAGGTTTGTGATGGGGGCCTATGGCTGGGAGTGACCGGCTGCCTCCTGAAATGGTACAATTGGCAGGATGGTTCCCAGACCCATAATGGCACCAGTGCCCAGTTGGGATGATTTGATAGTACCAAGTGGCTCCTGCAATCTGCCATCAAAAAGCTGGCAGGCGAGTTTTCTTTTCCAGGGAAAAGCGCCGTTGATTTTGTTTGGAGGCCTGTGGCTGGCAGTGGCTGCCTGTCGTCTTAGAATCCGGGTTACGCAGAATGGTTCCCAGAGCCAAGGTGGCACCAGTGCCAAGTTGGGCTGGTTTGATGGTGCAAAGTGGCTCCTGCAATCTGCCATCCAGAAGTGCGGTAGCTTACTTTTGTGTGCCAGGGAAACAGGCCGAGGTTTGTGTCTGGGGGCCTATGGCTGGGAGTGACCGGCTGGCTCCTGAAAAGCTACGATAGGCAGGATGGTGACCAGACCCATGGTGGCACCAGTGCCAAGTTGGGCTGGTTTGATAGTACCAAGTGGCTCCTGCAATCTGCCATCAAAAAGTTGGCAGGCGAGTTTTGTTTTCCAGGGAAAAGCGCCGTTGTGTGTGTTTTGGGGCCTGTGGCTGGGAGTGGCCAGCTGGCTCCTTAGAATCCACGATACGCAGGATGGTTCCCAGACCCAAGGTGGCACCAGTGCCAAGTCGGGCTGGTTTGTTAGTACCAAGTGGTTCCTGCAATCTGCCATCCAGAAGCGGGGCAGCTGAATTTTTTTTGCCAGAGAAAAAGGCTGTTGTTTGTGTTTCGGGGCCTGTGGCTGGCAGTGGACGGCTGGCTCCTGAAAATCCATGATACGCAGCATGGTTCCCAGACCCAAGGTGGCACCAGTGCCAAGTAGGGCTGGTTTCATAGTACCTAGTGGCTCCTGCAATCTGCCATCCAGAAGAGGGGCAGTTGAGTTTTGTTTTCCAGAGAAAAGGGCCGAGGTTTGTGTTTGGGGCCTATGGCTGAGAGTGACCGGCTGGCTCCTGAAAAGCTACGATAGGCAGGATGGTGACCAGACCCATGGTGGCACCAGTGCCAAGTCGGGCTGGTTTGATAATACTAAATAGCTCCTGCAATCTGCCATCCAGACGCGGGGCAGCGGATTTTTTCTTGCTGGAGAAAAGTTCCGTGGGTTTTTTTTGGGGGTATATGGCTGGACATTGCCGGCTGACTCCTTAAAAACATCGATACGCAGGATGGTTCCCTGACCCAAGGTGGCATCACTGCCAAGTCGGGCTGTTTTCGTAGTACCAAGTGCGTCCTGCAATTTGCCATCCAGAAGAGGGGCAGTTGAGTTTTGTTTACCAGAGAAAAGGGCCGTGGTTTGTGTTTGGGGGCATATGGCTGAGAGTGGCCGGCTGGCGCCTGAAAATCCACGATAGGCAGGATGGTTCCCAGAGCCAAGGTGGCACCAGTGCCATGTTGGCCTGGTTTGATAGTACCATGTGGCTCCTGCAATCTGCCATCCAGAAGCGGGGCAGCTTACATTTGTTTGCCAGGGAAACGGGCCGAGGTATTTGTCTGGGGGCCTATGGCTGGGAGTGACCGCCTGGCTCCTGAAAAGCTACGATAGGCAGGATGGTGACCAGACCCATGGTGGCACCAGTGCCAAGTTGGGCTGGTTTGATAGTACCAAGTGGCTCCTGCAATCTGCCATCCAGAAGCGGGGTAGCTTACTTTTGTTTGCCAGGGAAACGGGCAGAGCTTTCTGTCTGGGGGCCTATGGTTGGGAGTAACCGGCTGGCTCCTGAAAAGCTACGATAGGCAGGATGGTTCCCAGATCCAAGATGGCACCAGTGCCAAGTCGGGGTGGTTTGATGGTGCAAAGTGGCTCCTGCAATCTGCCATCCTGACGCGGGGCAGCGGATTTTTGTTTCCAAGAGAAATGGTCCGTGGTTTGTTTTTGGGGCTATATGGCTGGGCGTGGCCTGCTGGCTCCTTAAAAAGCTACGATAGGCAGGATGGTTCCCTGACCCAAGGTGGCACCAGTGCCAAGTCGGGCGGTATTCGTAGTACAAAGTGCGTCCTAAAATTTGCCATCCAGAAGAGGGGCAGTTGAGTTTTGTTTACCAGAGAAAAGGGCCGTGGTTTGTTTTTGGGGGCATATGGCTGATAGTGGCCGTCTGGCCCCTGAAAATCCACGATAGGCAGGATGGTTCCCAGACCAGAGGTGGCACCAGTGCCAGGTCGGGCTGGTTTGATAGCACCAAGTGGCTCCTGCAATCTGCCATCCAGAAGCGGGGCAGCTTACTTTTGTTTGCCAGGGAAACGGGCCGAGGTTTGTGTCTGGGGGCCTATGGCTGGGAGTGACCGGCTGGCTCCTGAAAAGCTACGATAGGCAGGATGGTTACCAGACCCATGGTGGCACCAGTGCCAAGTTGGGCTGGTTTGATAGTACCAAGTGGCTCCTGCAATCTGCCATCAAAAAGTTGGCAGGCCAGTTTTGTTTTCCAGGGAAAAGCGCCGTTGTTTGTGTTTGGGGACTGTGGCTGGGAGTGACCGGCTGGCTCCTTAGAACACACGATACGCAGGATGGTTCCCAGACCCAAGGTGGCACCAGTGCCACGTCGGGCTGGTTTGATGGTGAAAAGTGGCTCCTGCAATCTGCTATCCTGAAGCGAGGTAGCTTACATTTGTGTGCCAGGGAAACGGGCCGAGGTTTATGACTGGGGGCCTAGGGCTAGAAGTGACCGGCTGGCTCCTGAAAAGCAACAATAGGCAGGATGGTTCCCAGACCCAAGGTGGCACCAGTGCCAAGTTGGGCTGGTTTGATGGTACCAACTGGCTCCTGCAATCTGCCATCTAAAAGTTGTCAGGCGAGTTTTGTTTTCCAGGGAAAAGCGCCGTTGATTTTGTTTGGAGGCCTGTGGCTGGCAGTGGCTGCCTGTCGTCTTACAATCCGGGTTACGCAGCATGGTTCCCAGAGCCAAGGTGGCACCAGTGTCAAGTTGGCCTGGTTTGATAGTACCAAGTGGCTCCTGCAATCTGCCATCCAGAAGCGGGGCAGCTTACTTTTGTTTGCCAGGGAAACGGGCCGAGGTATTTGTCTGGGGACCTATGGCTGGGCGTGGCCGGCTGGCTCCTGAAAAGCTACGATAGGCAGGATGGTTCCCTGACCCAAGGTGGCACCAGTGCCAAGTCGGGCGGTTTTCGTAGTACAAAGTGCGTCCTAAAATTTGCCATCCAGAAGAGGGGCAGTTGAGTTTTGTTTACCAGAGAAAAGGGCCGTGGTTTGTTTTTGGGGGCATATGGCTGATAGTGGCCGTCTGGCCCCTGAAAATCCACGATAGGCAGGATGGTTCCCAGACCAGAGGTGGCACCAGTGCCAAGTTGGGCTGGTTTGATAGTACTAAATAGCACCTGCAATCTGCCATGCAGAAGCGGGGCAGCTTACTTTTGTTTGCCAGGGAAACGGGCCGAGGTTTGTGTCTGGGGGCCTATGGCTGGGAGTGACCGCCTGGCTCCTGAAAAGCTACGATAGGCAGGATGGTGACCAGACCCATGGTGGCACCAGTGCCAAGTTGGGCTGGTTTGATAGTACCAAGTGTCTCCTGCAATCTGCCATCAAAAACTTGGCAGGTCAGTTTTGTTTTCCAGGGAAAAGCGCCGTTGTTTCTGTTTGGGGGACTGTGGCTGGGAGTGGCCGGCTGGCTCCTTAGAACACAGGATACGCAGGATGGTTCCCAGACCCAAGGTGGCACCAGTGCCAAGTCGGGCTGGTTTGATAGCACCAAGTGGCTCCTGCAATCTGCCATCCAGAAGCGGGGCAGCTTACTTTTGTTTTCCAGGGAAACGGACCGAGGTTTTTTTCTGGGGGCCTATGGCTGGGAGTGACCGGCTGGCTCCTGAAAAGCTACGATAGGCAGGATGGTGACCAGACCCATGGTGGCACCAGTGCCAAGTTGGGCTGGTTTGATAGTACCAAGTGGCTCCTGCAATCTGCCATCAAAAAGTTGGCAGGCGAGTTTTGTTTTCCAGGGAAAAGCGCCGTTGTGTGTATTTTGGGGCCTGTGGCTGGGAGTGGCCAGCTGGCTCCTTAGAATCCACGATGCGCAGGATGGTTCCCAGACTCAAGGTGGCACCAGTGCCAAGTAGGGCTGGTTTCATAGTACCCACTGGCTCCTGCAATCTGCCATCCAGAAGAGGGGCAGTTGAGTTTTGTTTTCCAGAGAAAAGGGCCGTGGTTTGTGTTTGGGGCCTATGGCTGAGAGTGACCGGCTGGCCCCTGAAAATCCACGATAGGAAGGATGGTTCCCAGATCCAAGGTGGCAGCAGTGCCATGTTGTGCTGGTGTGATAGTCCCAAGTGGCTCCTGCAATCTGCCATCCAGAAGTGGGGCAGCTGAATTTTGTTTGCCAGAGAAAAAGGCTGTGGTTTTTGTTTGGGGGCCTATGGCTGGGAGTGGCCGGCTGGCTCCTGAAAATCCATGATACGCAGCATGGTTCCCAGACCCAAGGTGGCACCAGTGCCAAGTGGGGCTGGTTTCACAGTGTCAAGTGCCTCCTGCAATCTCCCATCCAGAAGCGGGGCAGCTGAGTTTTGTTTGCCTGTGAAACGGGCCGTTGTTTTTGATTGGGGTCTGTGGCCGAGAATGTTCAGCTGGCTCCTGACAATCCACAATATGCAGGATGGTTCCCAGACCCAAGGTGGCACCAGTGCCAAGTCTTGCTGGTTTGATAGTACCAAGTGGCTCCTGCAATCTGCCATCCAGAAGCGGTGCAGCTGAGTTTTGTTTGCCAGAGGAAAGGGCCGTGGGTTGTGTTTGGGGGCATATGGCTGGGAGTGGCCGGCTGTCTCATTAAAAAGATCGATACGCAGGATGGTTCCCAGACCCAAGGTGGCACCAGTGCCAAGTCGGGCTGTTTTTATAGTACCAAGTGCGTCCTGCAATTTGCCATCCAGAAGAGGGGCAGTTGAGTTTTGTTTGCCAGAGAAAAGCGCCGTTGTTTGTGTTTGGGGGCTTGTGGCTGGGAGTGGCCGACTGGCGCCTTAGAATCTGCGATACGCAGCATGGTTCCCAGACCCAAGGTGGCACCAGTTCCAAGTTGGGCTGGTTTGATAGTACCAAGTGGCTCCTGCAATCTGCCATCCAGAAGCGGGGCAGCTTACTTTTGTTTGCCAGGGAAACGGGCCGAGGTTTGTGTTTGGGGGCCTATGGCTGGGAGTGACCGGCTGGCTCCTGGAAAGCTACAATAGGCAGGATGGTGACCAGACCCATGGTGGCACCAGTGCCAAGTTGGGCTGGTTTGATAGTACCAAGTTGCTCCTGCAATCTGCCATCAAAAAGTTGGCAGGCGAGTTTTGTTTTCCAGGGAAAAGCGCCGTTGTTTGTGTTTGGGGGCCTGTGGCTGGGAGTGGCCGGCTGGCTCCTTAGAATCCACGATACGCAGGATGGTTCCCAGACCCAAGGTGGCACCAGTGCCAAGTCGGGCTGGTTTGATACTACCAAGTGGTTCCTGCAATCTGCCATCCAGAAGCAGGGCAGCTTACTTTTGTTTGCCAGGGAAACGGGCCGTGGGTTTTGTTTGGGGGCATATAGCTGAGAGTGGCCCGCTGGCCCCTGAAAATCCACGCTAGGCAGCATGGTTCCCAGATGCAAGGTGGCACCAGTGCCAAGTCGGGCTGGTTTGATGGTGCAAAGTGGCTCCTGCAATCTGCCATCCAGAAGCGGGGCAGCTGATTTTTGTTTGCCAGAGAAAAATTCCGTGGATTGTTTTTGGGGGCATATTGCTGGGAGTGGCCGGCTGGCTCCTTAAAATGCTCGATACGCATTATGGTTCCCAGGCCCAAGGTGTCACCACTACCAAGTCGGCCTGCGGTTTTAGTATCAAGTTCATCCTGCAATTTGCCATCCAGAAGAGGGGCAGTTGAGTTTTGTTTGCCAGAGAAACGGGCCGAGGTTTCTGTTTGGGGACATATGGCTGAGAGTGGCCGGCTGGCCTCTGAAAATCCACGATACACAACATGGTTCCCAGATCCAAGGTGGCACCAGTGCCAAGTTGGGCTGGTTTGATAGTCCCAAGTGTCTCCTGCAATCTGCCATCCAGAAGCGGGGCAGCTTACTTTTGTTTGCCAGAGAAATAGGCCTAGGTTTTTGTTTGGGGGCCTGTGGCTAGGAGTGGCCTGCTGGCTCCTAAGAATCCACGATACGCAGGATGTTTACCAGACCCATGGTGGCACCAGTGCCAAGTTGGGCTGGTTTGATAGTACCAAGTGGCTCCTGCAAACTCCATCAAAAAGTTGGCAGGCGTGTTTTGTTTTCCAGGGAACAGCGCCGTTGATTTTGTTTGGGGGCCTGTGGCTGGGAGTGGCCGGCTGGCTCCTTAGAATCCACGATACGCAGGATGGTTCCCAGACCCAAGGTGACACCAGTGCCAAGTCGGGCTGGTTTGATTACACCAAGTGGCTCCTGCAATCTGCCATGCAGAAGCGGGGCAGCTAAGTTTTGTTTGCCAGAAAAAAGGGCCGTGGTTTTTGTTGGGGGCCTGTGGCGGGGAGTAGCCGGCTGGCTCCTTAAAATCCACGATAGGCACGATGGTTCCCAGACCCAAGGTGGTACCAGTGCCAAGTCGGGCTGGTTTGATAGTACCAAGTGTCTCCTGCAATCTGCCATCAAAAACTTGGCAGGTCAGTTTTGTTTTCCAGGGAAAAGCGCCGTTGTTTCTGTTTGGGGGACTGTGGCTGGGAGTGGCCGGCTGGCTCCTTAGAACACAGGATACGCAGGATGGTTCCCAGACCCAAGGTGGCACCAGTGCCAAGTCGGGCTGGTTTGATAGCACCAAGTGGCTCCTGCAATCTGCCATCCAGAAGCGGGGCAGCTTACTTTTGTTTTCCAGGGAAACGGACCGAGGTTTTTTTCTGGGGGCCTATGGCTGGGAGTGACCGGCTGGCTCCTGAAAAGCTACGATAGGCAGGATGGTGACCAGACCCATGGTGGCACCAGTGCCAAGTTGGGCTGGTTTGATAGTACCAAGTGGCTCCTGCAATCTGCCATCAAAAAGTTGGCAGGCGAGTTTTGTTTTCCAGGGAAAAGCGCCGTTGTGTGTATTTTGGGGCCTGTGGCTGGGAGTGGCCAGCTGGCTCCTTAGAATCCACGATGCGCAGGATGGTTCCCAGACTCAAGGTGGCACCAGTGCCAAGTAGGGCTGGTTTCATAGTACCCACTGGCTCCTGCAATCTGCCATCCAGAAGAGGGGCAGTTGAGTTTTGTTTTCCAGAGAAAAGGGCCGTGGTTTGTGTTTGGGGCCTATGGCTGAGAGTGACCGGCTGGCCCCTGAAAATCCACGATAGGAAGGATGGTTCCCAGATCCAAGGTGGCAGCAGTGCCATGTTGTGCTGGTGTGATAGTCCCAAGTGGCTCCTGCAATCTGCCATCCAGAAGTGGGGCAGCTGAATTTTGTTTGCCAGAGAAAAAGGCTGTGGTTTTTGTTTGGGGGCCTATGGCTGGGAGTGGCCGGCTGGCTCCTGAAAATCCATGATACGCAGCATGGTTCCCAGACCCAAGGTGGCACCAGTGCCAAGTGGGGCTGGTTTCACAGTGTCAAGTGCCTCCTGCAATCTCCCATCCAGAAGCGGGGCAGCTGAGTTTTGTTTGCCTGTGAAACGGGCCGTTGTTTTTGATTGGGGTCTGTGGCCGAGAATGTTCAGCTGGCTCCTGACAATCCACAATATGCAGGATGGTTCCCAGACCCAAGGTGGCACCAGTGCCAAGTCTTGCTGGTTTGATAGTACCAAGTGGCTCCTGCAATCTGCCATCCAGAAGCGGTGCAGCTGAGTTTTGTTTGCCAGAGGAAAGGGCCGTGGGTTGTGTTTGGGGGCATATGGCTGGGAGTGGCCGGCTGTCTCATTAAAAAGATCGATACGCAGGATGGTTCCCAGACCCAAGGTGGCACCAGTGCCAAGTCGGGCTGTTTTTATAGTACCAAGTGCGTCCTGCAATTTGCCATGCAGAAGAGGGGCAGTTGAGTTTTGTTTGCCAGAGAAAAGCGCCGTTGTTTGTGTTTGGGGGCTTGTGGCTGGGAGTGGCCGACTGGCGCCTTAGAATCTGCGATACGCAGCATGGTTCCCAGACCCAAGGTGGCACCAGTTCCAAGTTGGGCTGGTTTGATAGTACCAAGTGGCTCCTGCAATCTGCCATCCAGAAGCGGGGCAGCTTACTTTTGTTTGCCAGGGAAACGGGCCGAGGTTTGTGTTTGGGGGCCTATGGCTGGGAGTGACCGGCTGGCTCCTGGAAAGCTACAATAGGCAGGATGGTGACCAGACCCATGGTGGCACCAGTGCCAAGTTGGGCTGGTTTGATAGTACCAAGTGGCTCCTGCAATCTGCCATCAAAAAGTTGGCAGGCGAGTTTTGTTTTCCAGGGAAAAGCGCCGTTGTTTGTGTTTGGGGGCCTGTGGCTGGGAGTGGCCGGCTGGCTCCTTAGAATCCACGATACGCAGGATGGTTCCCAGACCCAAGGTGGCACCAGTGCCAAGTCGGGCTGGTTTGATACTACCAAGTGGTTCCTGCAATCTGCCATCCAGAAGCAGGGCAGCTTACTTTTGTTTGCCAGGGAAACGGGCCGTGGGTTTTGTTTGGGGGCATATAGCTGAGAGTGGCCCGCTGGCCCCTGAAAATCCACGCTAGGCAGCATGGTTCCCAGATGCAAGGTGGCACCAGTGCCAAGTCGGGCTGGTTTGATGGTGCAAAGTGGCTCCTGCAATCTGCCATCCAGAAGCGGGGCAGCTGATTTTTGTTTGCCAGAGAAAAATTCCGTGGATTGTTTTTGGGGGCATATTGCTGGGAGTGGCCGGCTGGCTCCTTAAAATGCTCGATACGCATTATGGTTCCCAGGCCCAAGGTGTCACCACTACCAAGTCGGCCTGCGGTTTTAGTATCAAGTTCATCCTGCAATTTGCCATCCAGAAGAGGGGCAGTTGAGTTTTGTTTGCCAGAGAAACGGGCCGAGGTTTCTGTTTGGGGACATATGGCTGAGAGTGGCCGGCTGGCCTCTGAAAATCCACGATACACAACATGGTTCCCAGATCCAAGGTGGCACCAGTGCCAAGTTGGGCTGGTTTGATAGTCCCAAGTGTCTCCTGCAATCTGCCATCCAGAAGCGGGGCAGCTTACTTTTGTTTGCCAGAGAAATAGGCCTAGGTTTTTGTTTGGGGGCCTGTGGCTAGGAGTGGCCTGCTGGCTCCTAAGAATCCACGATACGCAGGATGTTACCAGACCCATGGTGGCACCAGTGCCAAGTTGGGCTGGTTTGATAGTACCAAGTGGCTCCTGCAAACTCCATCAAAAAGTTGGCAGGCGTGTTTTGTTTTCCAGGGAACAGCGCCGTTGATTTTGTTTGGGGGCCTGTGGCTGGGAGTGGCCGGCTGGCTCCTTAGAATCCACGATACGCAGGATGGTTCCCAGACCCAAGGTGACTCCAGTGCCAAGTCGGGCTGGTTTGATTACACCAAGTGGCTCCTGCAATCTGCCATCCATAAGTGAGGCAGCTAAGTTTTGTTTGCCAGAAAAAAGGGCCGTGGTTTTTGTTGGGGGCCTGTGGCGGGGAGTAGCCGGCTGGCTCCTTAAAATCCACGATAGGCAGGATGGTTCCCAGACCCAAGGTGGTACCAGTGCCAAGTCGGGCTGGTTTGATAGCACCAAGTGGCTCCTGCAATCTGCCATCCAGAAGCGGGGCAGCTTACTTTTGTTTGCCAGGGAAACGGGCCGAGCTTTGTGTCTCGGGGCCTATGGCAGGGAGTGACCGGCTGGCTCCTGAAAAGCTACGATAGGCAGGATGGTGACCAGACCCATGGTGGCACCAGTGCCAAGTTGGGCTGGTTTGATAGTACCAAGTGGCTCCTGCAATCTGCCATCAAAAAGTTGGCAGGCGAGTTTTGTTTTCCAGGGAAAAGCGCCGTTGTGTGTGTTTTGGGGCCTGTGGCTGGGAGTGGCCAGCTGGCTCCTTAGAATCCACGATACGCAGGATGGTTCCCAGACCCAAGGTGGCACCAGTGCCAAGTCGGGCTGGTTTGTTAGTACCAAGTGGTTCCTGCAATCTGCCATCCAGAAGCGGGGCAGCTGAATTTTGTTTGCCAGAGAAAAAGGCTGTTGTTTGTGTTTCGGGGCCTGTGGCTGGCAGTGGACGGCTGGCTCCTGAAAATCCATGATACGCAGCATGGTTCCCAGACCCAAGGTGGCACCAGTGCCAAGTAGGGCTGGTTTCATAGTACCCAGTGGCTCCTGCAATCTGCCATCCAGAAGAGGGGCAGTTGAGTTTTGTTTTCCAGAGAAAAGGGCCGTGGTTTGTGTTTGGGGCCTATGGCTGAGAGTGACCGGCTGGCCCCTGAAAATCCACGATAGGAAGGATGATTCCCAGATCCAAGGTGGCACCCGTGCCATGTTGTGCTGGTGTGATAGTCCCAAGTGGCTCCTGCAATCTGCCATCCAGAAGCGGGGCAGCTGAATTTTGTTTGCCAGAGAAAAAGGCTGTGGTTTTTGTTTGGGGGCCTATGGCTGGGAGTGGCCGGCTGGCTCCTGAAAATCCATGATACGCAGCATGGTTCCCAGACCCAAGGTGGCACCAGTGCCAAGTGGGGCTGGTTTCACAGTGTCAAGTGCCTCCTGCAATCTCCCATCCAGAAGCGGGGCAGCTGAGTTTTGTTTGCCTGTGAAACGGGCCGTTGTTTTTGATTGGGGTCTGTGGCCGAGAGTGTCCAGCTGCCTCCTGACAATCCACAATACGCAGCATGGTTCCCAGACCCAAGGTGGCACCAGTGCCAAGTCGTGCTGGTTTGATAGTACCAAGTGCGACCTGCAATTTGCCATCCAGAAGAGGGGCAGTTGAGTTTTGTTTGCCAGAGAAAAGCGCCGTTGTTTGTGTTTGGGGTCTTGTGGCTGGGAGTGGCCGACTGGCGCCTTAGAATCTGCGATACGCAGCATGGTTCCCAGACCCAAGGTGGCACCAGTGCCAAGTTGGGCTGGTTTGATAGTACCAAGTGGCTCCTGCAATCTGCCATCCAGAAGCGGGGCAGCTTACTTTTGTTTGCCAGGGAAACGGGCCGAGGTTTGTGACTGGGGGCCTATGGCTGGGAGTGACCGGCTGGCTCCTGGAAAGCTACAATAGGCAGGATGGTTACCAGACCCATGGTGGCACCAGTGCCAAGTTGGGCTGGTTTGATAGTACCAAGTTGCTCCTGCAATCTGCCATCAAAAAGTTGGCAGGCGAGTTTTGTTTTCCAGGGAAAAGCGCCGTTGTTTGTACTTTGGGGCCTGTGGCTGGGAGTGGCCGGCTGGCTCCTTAGAATCCACGATACGCAGGATGGTTCCCAGACCCAAGGTGGCACCAGTGCCAAGTCGGGCTGGTTTGATACTACCAAGTGGTTCCTGCAATCTGCCATCCAGAAGCGGGGCAGCTTACTTTTGTTTGCCAGGGAAACGGGCCCTGGGTTTTGTTTGGGGGCATATAGCTGAGAGTGGCCGGCTGGCCCCTGACAATCCACGCTAGGCAGCATGGTTCCAGGATGCAAGGAGGCACCAGTGCCAAGTCGGGCTGGTTTGATGGGTCAAAGTGGCTCCTGCAATCTGCCATCCAGAAGCGGGGCAGCTGATTTTTGTTTGCCAGAGAAAAATTCCGTGGATTGTTTTTGGGGGCATATTGCTGGGAGTGGCCGGCTGGCTCCTTAAAATGCTCGATACGCATGATGGTTCCCAGGCCCAAGGTGTCACCACTACCAAGTCGGCCTGCGGTTTTAGTATCAAGTTCATCTTGCAATTTGCCATCCAGAAGAGGGGCAGTTGAGTTTTGTTTGCCAGAGAAACGGGCCGAGGTTTCTGTTTGGGGGCATATGGCTGAGAGTGGCCGGCTGGCCCCTGAAAATCCACGATACGCAGGATGGTTCCCAGATCCAAGGTGGCAGCAGTGCCATGTTGTGCTGGTGTGATAGTCCCAAGTGGCTCCTGCAATCTGCCATCCAGAAGTGGGGCAGCTGAATTTTGTTTGCCAGAGAAAAAGGCTGTGGTTTTTGTTTGGGGGCCTATGGCTGGGAGTGGCCGGCTGGCTCCTGAAAATCCATGATACGCAGCATGGTTCCCAGACCCAAGGTGGCACCAGTGCCAAGTGGGGCTGGTTTCACAGTGTCAAGTGCCTCCTGCAATCTCCCATCCAGAAGCGGGGCAGCTGAGTTTTGTTTGCCTGTGAAACGGGCCGTTGTTTTTGATTGGGGTCTGTGGCCGAGAATGTTCAGCTGGCTCCTGACAATCCACAATATGCAGGATGGTTACCAGACCCAAGGTGGCACCAGTGCCAAGTCTTGCTGGTTTGATAGTACCAAGTGGCTCCTGCAATCTGCCATCCAGAAGCGGTGCAGCTGAGTTTTGTTTGCCAGAGGAAAGGGCCGTGGGTTGTGTTTGGGGGCATATGGCTGGGAGTGGCCGGCTGTCTCATTAAAAAGATCGATACGCAGGATGGTTCCCAGACCCAGCCATAGGCCCCCAGACAAAAACCTCGGCCCTTTTCCCTGGCAAACAAAAGTAAGTTAACCCGCTTCTGGATGGCAGATTGCAGGAGCCACTTTTCACCATCAAACTAGCCCGACTTGCCACTGGTGTCACCTCTGGTCTGGGAACCATCCTGCCTGTCGTGGATTCTAATTAGCCAGCCGGCCACTCCCAGCCACAGGCCCCCAAACACAAACAACGTCGCTTTTCCCTGGGAAACAAAACTCGCCTGCCAAGTTTTTGATGGCAGATTGCAGGAGCCACTTGGTACTATCAAACCAGCCAAACTTGACACTGGTGCCACCATGGGTCTGGTCACAATCCTGCCTATCGTAGCCTTTCAGGAGCCAGCCGGTCACTCCCAGCCATAGGCCCCCAGAAAAAAACCTCGGTCCGTTTCCCTGGAAAACAAAAGTAAGCTGCCCCGCTTCTGCATGGCAGATTGCAGGAGCCACTTGGTGCTATCAAACCAGCCCGACTTGGCACTGGTGCCACCTTGGGTCTGGGAACCATCCTGCGTATCCTGTGTTCTAAGGAGCCAGCCGGCCACTCCCAGCCACAGTCCCCCAAACAGAAACAACGGCGCTTTTCCCTGGAAAACAAAACTGACCTGCCAACTTTTTGATGGCAGATTGCAGGAGACACTTGGTACTATCAAACCAGCCCAACTTGGCACTGGTGCCACCATGGGTCTGGTCACCATCCTGCCTATCGTAGCTTTTCAGGAGCCAGCCGGTCACTCCCAGCCATAGGTCCCCAGACAAATACCTCGGCCCGTTTCCCTGGCAAACAAAAGTAAGCTGCCCCGCTTCTGGATGGCAGATTGCAGGAGCCACTTGGTACAATCAAACCAGCCCAACTTGACACTGGTGCCACCTTGGCTCTGGGAACCATGCTGCGTAACCCGGATTGTAAGACGACAGGCAGCCACTA